>NC_012873.2:62988444-64239944 GCF_000003195.3 Sorghum bicolor
GCCTAGTGCACAGAACATTCAGATTCCCCGTGATCAGGCAGCAGGAGAAGAAATGGAAATCCCAGCCCATTTCGTAAGGCCTTGTTTAGTTCGCAAAAATCAGATTCTGCTAAGGTACTACTAAAAAGAATAGCTTGCCAACACATAACCAGCGACATAATGGCAATGTAACTCAAGCAGCAATCGAAATATAAATTGATCATCTCAAACATTCATCAACCCAGTACTGCAAACAAGAAGAGAAATTCACAGTTTATTTACACAGTGCAGAAAATCCACCTCTGACTTTGACACATCATCTAAGGTGCAGAATTTCACAGTTTCAGTCATTCCTTCTGCCAATGACAGATTAATGACATTAAAATTCCGGAAGGAAAATGATGTTTTATTTGAGCATCTGACTGACATCATCTTTTTATTCAGTTCGCTCATCAAGAAGTCTAAATCCGTCGAAATGCGACGATCTGCTAAAAGAACAATGACCGAAACCTGCAAAACCTACTGATTTGGAGTAAGAATTCGAGGATCGAGTCGATGTACATGCAATCCCGTCCAAGAATCCTTCACAGAATCAAGTAGCCGCCAAGAATTCATCAAGAATCGCTCTCCAGAAGTACGAAGCCAACGAGATTCAATCGAGAAGGCTTCTTGATCGATGATCAGAACCCAACCAAAGAACTCGCCAAGGACCAAGAACTGACCCGCCAGGCGCCAGAGGTGACGCGCCGCCCCGACGTCAAGAATCCCAACCGGTCTTGGGCGCCAGCGGCGAGGAGGCCGCAGGCGAAGACGGCGGCGCAGCCCAGACGTTGCAGACAGGGCAGCGGGGCGAGATGGCGAGCCACTGGTCGACGCAGTCCTTGTGGAAGGCGCGGTTGCAGCCGGGGAGCACGCGCACGGCGCGGCCGGGCTCCATGGGGTCGAGGCAGATCGGGCAGAGCGCCTCCTCTTCCTCCTCCTCCTCCTCTCTGTCCGTGGACTCCAGCACGGCGACGACCCCGCCGAGGCGCATCAGCTCCGCCTCCGAGAGCCCGTTCTTGCCGCCCTTCTCCTCCTCCTCCTCCGTCTGGGGCGTGGGTGGCGGCGTCCGCGGAGCGCGGCCCCGAGCCACGGCGTCGAAGAGGTAGCAGAGCCAGACGCCGAGCACCCCGAGCATGCCGATGGCGAGCGACGCCACCGCCAGGGACACCGCCCACACCTGCGCCATCTTTCTCGGCCGCTCGGTCCCCCTTCTCCCCTTGATCGATCGGCGATCGCTCGCTCGCTCGCTTGTTCTCCCCGTGCCCGTGGGTTGGTTGGTGAATGGGTGCCCTTTGGTAGCGCGCGCTAGACCGTTGTCGAATCGCACGGGTGGGGGAGCAGGCGGCCTTTAATAAATGCTACTGCTGCCCACCGGCACCACGAACGGATAAATGGGCCTCGGAGCCCGGTTCGGCCCAAGAGGACCGGCCCAAGACTGGCTCGACTAGAAAAGGGGGGCTCGTCACTTCGTGTTGCGGACGGACGGTGTGTGCCGACTGCCGAGTAAAAACACGAGGATCCCAAGTTGTTCCCAGCACAAAGCGCAGGGGAAGACGACGAACCTCGAGCAGCGCGGCCATGGCGAAGCAGGGGGCGAAGAAGATGAAGGACGAGAACAAGAAGCGCTTGGAATTACTCTTGCGCATCATCCTCGTATCCAACGTGAGCACCCGCCTCCAATCTCCCCTCCCCTCCCCTCCTCTCCGTCGCGCCTTGCGCGGGACAGATCCACGAATCACTTCTTCGGTCCGTATAGGTTGCTGCCGTCTAATTTGTTTGTTGGTACAACCCGTGGGGTGATGTTGCGGGTGAAACTTAGAAGAATTGGACTGGCTAACTATTTGAAGAGGTGAAACTTAGAAGAATTGGACTAAGTATTGCGTGCTCATATTTTTTTTTCACTCTTTCCTGCAAGGCCGGAGGGGAATAACACTCTGCCTAGAACCGGATCTGGGATGCCACTTTGCTGTGGCTGGAATAAACTTCCCTGAGGATGGAATTAGGTGGAGATTTAGCTTAATTTAGTTTGGCTCAGTGGAATTACTCATCTGTGCCTGGTAGTTGCCTATATGTTCCTGATACACCCAACGACTAAAAATCTAGTGATAGATTTGTAATAGTTATCCACAAATAGCAGAAGATAGCGAATTGATGAACATACCAATTGAGCGCTCATGTTAGGGGGGGAAAGCCATTCACGCCCAGTACCCTTTGTTTTGCACCACTCTTATCCTACACATTTTGTTATTTAGTTCGGTTGCTTTTCTTATTTTTTTCTTGTGGTGTGTTCTTTCTCATGATATTTTGTATTGATACATTATGTGATTCAAGATGGCTATACTTTGTGGATGTTTCCGTCTATTGCGTTTGTTGACCTGCTGGAAGTATGCCACCAGCTAATTTGGGTTTATAAGGACTAGCTCATATATGTTTCCTTGTTCTACAGGCTATTTACATAGTGGTGAGGATGGCTATAATGCATTCATCCTTCACTTGGAAGCATTGGATTGGCCTTATGGTAACATCAGCCGCATATTTTCTTCCATATAAGCAACTTGCCAGTATGGCAAAGCCAGTTTACTCTGATAACGGAGAACTACTGGATGGTGGCTTCGATTTGAGCACTGGTGGGGTTTGCGAGTAAGGAACTGCACTAGACAGTGTACCAGTCATCTTCTATACCAACTCGCATCTATGGAACCTTTTGTTTTGACTCCCTTCAAACTGCTGAACCATATTTTTACTTCTTGTCATGCAGGTATTTATATGATGTGATCTACATTACTGTCTTTGTGCAGCTGATGTCTATTATTTCTGAAAAATTTTGGTGGACATATTTAGTGGTAAGATAATGCACACGTCATTATATTTGTATTTCTGTTAAGTTACTTTATATTGCTGCAAATAGCAGGAAATATGAAAAAAGTACCTTTTGGGCCCAATTTGACTGCATGCTTCTGGTTCTGCTTTACAGCCATTTAGGGCATGTTTGGTTCCTCTTGCTAAATTTTAGCCAGCTAAAACTATTTTAGCTACTTTTAGGTGACTAGTGGAACTAAACTATTTTAGCTCAGTGTGTTTGAAAGTTTAGCTACTAAAGTGATTAAAACTTAGTAAGGGGAACCAAACAGGCCCTTACTCATTTAAGCTTAACTAAGCTGTCAGAAATGGGAACAGTGCTCATATACATTAGCTGATCTGTGTCTAACTTGTGTTTACTTGCTAAAAACTGCTTTGCAACTTGGTAGCAAACAAACTATTATGTAGTTTGAACAGCCAATGCATATTACTACCACACCACTAATCACTGTTTATTTCAAGTAATCTTGTTCTTGCATTGTGTCATTTCCTTATTTTCTGTCACAAAAGATTTCCTTTAGGGTTTCCAAGTTCCAAGAGAGCTTGTCAATATCGCAAACTTCTTATTATTTTGCTTAATATTTACCTATTCGTTTGCAGATTCCAGCTTTTGCTGGATACAAGATTTTCGGTTTGTTGAGAGGAACATTTTTCAGTGGTGGCTCAGAGGTAAAAAAAAAATGATTGATCACTGATTTCAACATATTTTTTTTATTAGAATCTTTTACTTCAACCAAAAATTAAAATCTACAGCTTTTGGCTCCTATTGTAGGAGCATATACATCTATTTTGACATCATGTTGCAAAAACCTGCAAGTTTCTTCTGCTAACGGTGTTGTCAAGGTAGTTGTAGGTTTTTAAGAAAATTGTAGTTTTTTCACAAGGTATCAAAACAATTGCAGGTTTCTGCCAAAGGCCACAAAAGATGTAGTTTTTGCAACCTATGTCAAAATTTCTGTTTCAAATTTACGCAGACAGAAAATACCTGTATTTTTTTTAAAAAAAACTTTTCATTTATGAGATATAACAGACAAGTATCATATCTCTGTTTGCAGGGTGAAGTTGAAGATGAGAAGACCCGAAAGAAAAGGGAGAAGATGGAGAAGAAGGCATCTAGGGGGAAGATGATCAAAACTAGGACTCGCTGATATGACAGTTGTGCCCTGTTGCTTAAATGTTAGGGTGGTTTATCATAGCTGTCCGACTGAATTCCAAGCTGTTTGTCAAATATTCTATTGTGAATTCGTGATAGTGTTCAATGATGACTTGTTTCAAACAGTGAGTATTACGTAGGAAAAATGCCAGCTAATCTCCAACTTGTCTGATCAATAAGAAATTCCTGTGTAATTCCTGACTCTTTTTTGACACACAAGTCATACACCAACATTGTGGCATAGCAAATGGAATATCGTAAATACACAATGGTGAACTTTTTTACTGAAAGCTTGATAAGATCCTGCATCGAGGTAGCCATTGTTGTCATGTGAAATCTGGCATTATGGTTCTGAGAACTGGGAAGTACTAATCAATGCCTGGTTGGTAATAACCGACTAGGGGGTATTTAGTTCAAAAAAAATGCAAACTACTTTGGAATGATGGAATGCAAAATGCCAAAAATTTTAAATTTTTAGGGTCATGTTTAGTTTCATCTAAAATGCAGAATTTATTGTTCTCATGAGGGTCTCTTGAGGCTTTTTTGTCTCTTGAGGCCAAAATCTAAAATGGGATATAATCACTTTTTTGTTAAAAAAAATTGCATGGTGTTTAATTTTATTTTGCAAAATGATGAACCAAAACCCAAAATTTTTTAGAAAAAAAAGGGAACTAAACACCTCCTAAAATATTTTGGTGAGAACCAGTAAAACGCCATTTACCTAAGCAGGGGCACCTAAATTATTTTTAGGTGTACAACATTTAGTTGAATTTAAAAAAATTTAAAATAAGAATTGCGTTTGTTTAGATCTGAGGGAGTACTAGAGTCTGCAGTCAAAAAGTGGGTACAATATTCCAAGGTGGATGGAAAATACATTATACATCCACCCAAATAGCATTGCAAGACGGCCAAACCGAGACTTCGAGTCAAGTCGTCCATGAGACTATATGACTCGCCTCATCATTGCAAAGGCACTCTCTGTGGCTATGCAAGGAGCAACGTCTCGCACTCTCTTGTACCTGCATCTCTAATTCTCTATTTTTAGGATCGCTCCCAATCCCAAAAGACAGACACTGAGCTCACTAGTCCTGCATGTACACATGCCGCAAATCTTCCGTCGATCTCCAAACCTTTTTCCTTCATGCGGACATTACATTTGTTGTGCTTCTTCCTCCTGTGGCGCCCATGTTTGGCCGTGCCACCAGGAAGCAGCCATGGCTCTGCTGACAAGCTCAGTCTTCTGTCCTTCAAGTCCCTGCTTCTGGACCCAGCCGGCTTGCTTGCTTCATGGAACTCATCCAATTACCTTTGCAGCTGGAGGGGAGTTGTTTGCGGCCTTCGGCATCCTGAGAGAGTCACTGCGCTGCAGATGAACTCTTTCGGCTTGGCGGGGCGTATCTCTCCATCGATCGGCAATCTCTCCTTCATCAGGGAGATCGATCTCGGCAACAACCATCTTGAGGGGCAGATCCCTGAAGAGCTTGGCCAACTAAGGCGGCTCGAGGTTCTGAACCTCACCTGGAACCTTTTGGAGGGAAGCTTCCCGGAAGCTCTGGGAAGGTGCAATCGACTCTCGTATCTTAACCTTGCGATGAACCACCTTCAAGGTGAGCTTCCGTCAGAGATAGGGTCTTTGAAAAATATTGTCTCCTTAGAGCTTTTCCATAATCATTTGTCAGGACAGATCCCACAATCCCTAGCCAACCTATCATCGATAAATTTGTTGGACCTTGGAAATAACACATTTTCAGGAGCTTTCCCTTCATATCTTGACAAGCTACCTCATATCTCCCTAGTTTCCTTTGAGTTCAACAACCTTTCCGGAGTCATCCCTCCTTCGTTTTGGAACATTTCCACACTGATAAGCTTTTCTATGGCCGGAAATATGCTTGTTGGGACAATACCTCCAAACGCATTCAACAATCTTCCACTTCTCCGAGTATCCTATATGAATGTGAACCAGTTTCATGGCCATATCCCAGCTTCATTAGGTAACGCTTCTGATTTGTTGAAAATCCAGCTCAATGTTAACTTCTTTAGCGGAACTGTTCCCCCAGAGATTGGGAAGTTAAAACATCTCCAGCACCTAGTGTTATTTGGAAATTCCCTAGAAGCTAATGAGCCCATAGATTGGAAATTTATTACCTCATTAACTAATTGCTCCCAGTTACAGTTTTTACTGCTAGATACTAATAAGTTTGCTGGAGTGCTTCCTGGTTCCGTTTCCAATCTGTCTTCTTCGTTATTAGGTCTTTACCTTGAAGACAACACAATATCTGGGAGCATACCTAAGGGAATAGGTAATCTTATCAACTTACAAGCCCTTGCCTTGAGTCTGAACCATTTCACTGGGGCTCTGCCATCTTCCCTGGGGATGCTTCAAAGTTTGCGTGCTCTCCTCCTGAGGAATAACATGTTAAATGGATCAATCCCATTAACAATAGGAAATCTCACCAGGCTAAATTATTTGGAAGTATCATCAAATAAATTTAGCGGTACAATACCCAGCACTCTCGGAAACCTGACAAACTTGCTAGACCTGCATCTTGGCAATAACAACTTTATAGGATCAATTCCAACTGAAATATTCAACATACGCACGCTCTCTCTCATTTTGGATTTATCCTATAATAAATTGGAGGGATCAATGCCAGAAAAAATTGGAAATCTAAACAATCTTGTAGAGCTGCATCTAGAATCTAATATGCTATCGGGTGAAATTCCAGACGCCCTAGGAGATTGCCAAGTTCTCCAAAATCTCTACTTAGAAAACAATTTCTTTGAAGGTAGTATTCCGTTTACGTTGAGTAAAATAAAAGGTTTGGAAATTCTTGATCTCTCAAGCAACAACTTTTCAGGTCATATACCTGAGTTCTTAGGGAATCTAAGCTCACTCCATTACCTTAACCTTTCCTTCAATAACTTTGCTGGTGAACTACCTACTTTTGGTATTTTTGCAAATGGTACTGCACTTTCAATCCAAGGCAATGAAGCACTCTGTGGTGGCATCCCTTATCTTAATTTCCCTACATGTTCTTCTGAGTGGAGAAAGGAAAAACCCAGACTCCCTGTGATTCCTATTGTTATTCCTCTTGTTGCAACATTAGGGATGCTTTTGCTGCTCTATTGTTTCCTTACTTGGCACAAGAAGAAGTCAGTTAAAAATCTTTCCACTGGGTCCATCCAAGGCCATCGACTAATCTCCTATTCACAGTTGGTAAAAGCAACAGATGGTTTCTCGACAACCAACTTGCTAGGTACAGGAACATTTGGGTCTGTGTTCAAAGGAACACTAGAAGGAAGAAGTGGTGAGCCTGCAACTATTATTGCTGTAAAAGTACTAAAACTTCAAACACCTGGAGCAGTCAAAAGTTTTGAAGCTGAATGTGAAGCTATGAGGAACTTGCGACACCGGAACCTTGTGAAGATAATAACATCCTGCTCAAGCATCGACTCCAAAGGGGATGATTTCAAAGCCATTGTATTTGACTTCATGCCAAATGGTAGCCTAGAAGATTGGCTACATCCAGGTACAAGCAACCAGCTAGAGCAGAGGCGCTTAAACCTCCATCAAACAGTCAGCATAATTCTTGATGTGGCTTGTGCATTGGATTATCTTCACTGGCATGGCATTGCGCCAATTGTGCATTGTGATCTTAAGCCAAGTAATGTACTTTTGGACACTGATATGGTAGCACATGTTGGAGACTTTGGACTTGCCAGGATTCTTGCCGACGGATCCTCTTCTTTCCAACCTTCCACAAGCTCCATGGGATTCAGAGGGACAATTGGATACGCCCCACCAGGTCAGCTTTAAATGTATCTCGGTCAACTTAGATTTAGTGAACATGATGTATGTAGAGCTAAGAATACATTGCACAAAATGCCTTTAAACCTCATGTTAATTCAGTGATACTTTAAATTATCTTGTGATATCTGAATTCGCTTGTTGAATTTTCCTCTCTTTTTTTTCTTTCTTGGACAGACAACTTACTAATTGTACATGATATCTCTAGGGCCAGCCAGAAAATGGTTTGATATTTTGCTTGAACGAACAACTTACTAATGTTTGTTCCCTAAAAAAATCAAATATTTCCCCAAAAGTTTATCTCATAACATCATTGCTCAATGAAATCCCTCTCATAACATCATTGCTCAATTTAACAGAATATGGTGTTGGGAACATGGTTTCAATCTATGGAGACATCTATAGCTATGGAGTTCTTATCCTTGAGATGGTAACTGGGAGAAGACCCACTGATAATGCAGCTGAGCATGGACTGAGCCTTAGGAATTATGTTGAAATGGCCATTGACAACCAAGTTATGGACATTATCAACATGGAGTTGATGACAGAGCTTGAAAATGAGAATGCGAGAGTAGATGGTGCACTGACCAGAAAAAGGCTGGCCCTTGTTTCATTACTTAAACTTGGGATATTATGCACTGATGAGGAAACGCCATCGACTAGGATGTCAACCAAAGATATCATCAAGGAGCTGCATGAAATAAAAAAGGCTCTCGGATAATAGTAACAACAACAATAATAATGAGAATAAAATCACAAAGTTAGAAGGCATGTACCAACTACCATGTATTCTTCACTAGATTCTAAAGGAGACTAGGAGAGTATGTAGTACCTGTCCGTGGTGCATCTTTCGAAATTTAGAGAATCATCCTTTTATGTGTGGGTTTCAAATTTCAATTAATAAGAAGTATACCACGCGTGTTGCAGTGGAACTTTCTTAGAAATAAAACCATTGCATGTATGAGTTAACACATATTCTTACGGCTAACTTGAACACATCAATAATTGGGTACTTTTTTGTGTGTGTCATCGATTTTTTTATCGGTGGTTAACCCTCTTTTTTTTTCGCTCCATTACACTTCAACTGTGTACTGCCATTTTTACAAGTTCAGCATAGTATCAATTGTACTGTTTTCTCGCTTGCATCCCTCTCCGGCTGCAGAGCAGACAGTAGACGGCGCCGGCGACGAAAAAGCTGACGAACCAGGCATTGTTGTACCACGTGACAAACGCACTGGAGACACTCTGCAGAACTCCAACCTTGTGCAGAAATCCCGGCACGATAGGCGCGACTCCGGCCGCCATTGCAACCATCGCAGCGACGTTGAAACCACCCTGGAAGTAGTAAGGGCTGCCCCTGTCTTCGGAGTAGAGCGCGTCGACGTCCAGAGCGGTGCGCCGGACAATGTAGTGGTCGGCGAGGACGACACCTCCGATGGGGCCCATGAGCGCCGAGTAGCCGAGAAGCCAGGTGTAGACGAAGCTCTCACTGGAGCTGAGCAGCCGCCAAGGCTGGAAGGCAATGCCGAGCAGCGCGGTGACGAACGCCCCCTTGGCGAACGTGAACCTCCGCGGGCTCATGCTGACCAGCGCGTTCGCCGGCGCGACGACGTTCGCGGCGATGTTGGTCGTGATGGTTGCGAGGCCGATGCCGAAGATGGCAAGGAACGTCGTCGCCGGCCCTCCGATGCGGCCGAGGAGCTCGATTGGGTCGGATATCACGTGCCCGAAGATGGCCTCGGTGGCCGAGGTGATGGCGAGCCCGGCGAAGGTGAACATGCCCATGAACACCGGCAGCCCCGCCTGGCCGATCACCTGGTCCGCCTGGCTCCGCGCGTACCGCGCGAAGTCCGGTATGTTGATGGCCACCGTCGCCCAGAAGCTGATGTTGGCTGTGAGCGACGGGAAGAAGACCTTCCAGAACTCTGCGCCTGTCAGCCTCGGCGGCAGCGACAGGATGCGCCCGAACCCACCGGCCGATGTGTAGGCCCAGGCCAGCAGCGCGGAGGTGAGCACGATGAGCACCGGCGCCGAGAACTTCTCGAGCTTGCGGATGCCCTCCATTCCGTTCATGATGACGCCGAGCTGCGCGGCCCAGAACGCGAGGAAGCACGCGAACTCGAGCGGCGCCGCGCCGAGCCCGGGCACCGGCGTGAGCAGCGGCGGGTAGGACTTGAGCCTGGACGGGAGGAGCAAGAATATGGCGCGGCCGCCGATCCAGGACTCGATGCCGAACCAGCCGCAGCCGACGAGCGCGCGGATGACGGCCGGGACGTGCGCGCCGCGGACGCCGAACGCGGCGCGCGCGAGCACCGGGAACGGCAGGCCGTGCGTGGCCGCGGGCGCGGCCGTGAGGACGAGCGTGACGAGGACGATGAGGTTGGCGAAGGTGACGGTGGCGACGCCCTGGAGCGCGGACATGCCGAGGTCCACGAGGCTGCCCGCGAGGTAGTAGGACGGCACGCCGACGACGAGGCCGACCCAGAGGCTGGCGAGGTCCCAGGCCGTCATGGTGCGTTCCGAAGGCGGGGTCGGGGAAAGGTCCGACTCATTCGACGTCGACGACCTGGGGCTCGCCGGCAGGAGCCGCGGGCGGGAGGCGACCGTGACCGTGACCGCTAGGCCCGGACGCCGCGGGAGGAGTGGCAGCCGCGGCGCCGCGTGGGACTTGGAGCTCGCCGCCACGAGGCGGTGGTGCAAATGCTCCGAATGGCGCGCGGTGAAGGCCTTTGACATCGCCATGGACATGGCCATGGCTGCCTGGCCGGAGAGCGGGAGAAGCAGGGGATGGAGATTGGGCAGGGTGTGCTTTGCGGTAGGGAGAAGAGAGGATATGGGGATCTTGACATCTTGTTGCTTGGTTAGTTGTAGGTGTGAGTGTGACTGTGCATCCGGGCCCACTGCTTTCGACAGCGAAGAAGGATTCCTTGTGGGCTCGGGTGCCGTCGGATCGTGACTACTGGAGTGAGACCTCAGCCGTGCGATGGGAATCAGAGGGTAGAATGAACAATCAGCTAGAGTATTTTTAAGAGCCATTAGGTGCGTGTTGGCGATGCTTTGCCATGAGTCATGAGCGTGACTGGTTGAGGATTCCAACGAAACTCTCTTTTTACACAAGATCCCAACTTGCCAAGTCCTTCTTCAGCATGTTACACACACTTCGTAGCCATGTGATAGGCCAGTTTATGCTTACCACCGGATCTCATCTATTGGACACTCTTGCCATATCATTCGTCTAACATCTCAACTTGTGCTTTGTTTATCGTAGAGGTTAAATCATCAGTAGCTTAAGCGCAGTGGGTGTTGAAATTTGGAGGTGAGCTCTTTTTTTCTTCTCTTAAAGAAGATGACCACTTAGCTTACCTTAGCCTTCCTTAGCTTTCTCGGCTTTTCTTAAGCCCCCTATCTTGTATTTGTTCCTGTGTTTTTTTAATATCACAATTAGCTTGGGCCCAGTATGGTAGCAAACTTCTTCACGGGCCAAATGACGAGCCCACTCAAATGAAAGGAACGTCGGCTAGGCGCCTAGGCTATCCCACTGGGCCAGGGGAAACACCGTGTCATACAAAAACTGGTTGCTCGAGCAAAGATATTTTCGTGCTGAAAAGCGAGTCATCTCATGCTTCCTCTGTTGGTTCAAATTAAATTTTCACCAGATATTTACACCAATCCATGAAAATCAGTTTACATAAAACAATCGCAAGTGAAGAAATTAAATAAGCATGCATACAACAAACCAAGAGAATAATTAATAATTATAACACGAAAAGAAGGCAGCGACAAATAAAATCAAACAATCCACACAGAGCCGCGAATCATCTCACGCAGTGATGCAGAGCATCGTATATAAAAAGGGAAACTCGTCATATGTGCACGTGGCAGTTCACCCGGTCGAACGAGGTCGGCGACGCGAAGTCGATGGGCACGGCGGGGCAGCTGCCGCGGACGGTGTACTTCCGGGTCCCCACCACGCCGTACCGGAACCGCACCTTGGCGACGACGTGCACGTCCACCGTCAGCTTCCCCGCCGTGCGCTCCTTCTTCATGCCTTCCTCCACGTCCCGCGGCAGCGTCGTCGTCCCGTCGGCCGGCGCCGCCCGCGCGACCACGTCGACGCGGGTCTCGTCCTCGGGCGGCTGGTAGAACCCCGGCGCGTGCGCGCCCGCGAGGTACGTGCCTCCGTACCAGACGCCGACGTCGACCCAGCGGTACGACACGCTCGCGCGCTCGTTGGGGTTGAAGGCGCGCAGGGTGAGGTCGAACGCGCCGGCGAGCCCGCCGGCGGCCGTGAAGTTGAACCCCGTCGTGGACGCGTGGTCCACGGAGAGGTAGAGCTTGGACGGGTGCAGGAAGAGCCACAGGATCACGATGATGAAGACCACCACCAGCAGCGCCAGCACCGTCGCCGCGGCGCACCGGAACGTCGACGGCCGCATGCGCCTGGGCTCCGCCATATATCCGGCCGATCTCTCCAACAGACCAACAGCACCCGGATTTTTTTTTTTTGGGTCGACAAGCTTGGGCCTTTTCGTGCTCGTTGATGAGGAGGGCGTGCAGTTCTTGATCGACGTCGTAGTAGCTGCTCTCGTACGTAGCGATTCATCAGGAACGTTGCAGTGGCCGCTCTATATAGCTAGTGAGCTTCTAGCACGATACTTTGAGTGGGGAGAGGAGCGTTCTACACGATCGAGTCATGTCGTGACAGGCTGTAGCTGGAGTGGCCCGGAGGCTTTGGTGCGCAATTAGCGAGCCGTGTGGGCTGTGGCGCGCAGCGAGTTGTTTGAATGGCACTAAGCGTTGTTTCATAATTCGTGGCGTGCATGTTTGGGCGCTTTTGGATAGAGCTAAGCTGTGGTTTTGGAATTCTTCTAGCTCACTCCTACTCTGGAATCGATTCGGAGGTAGGGAAAGTATATAGGCACCCGGCCGGGGCCACGAGTGGATGCATATCTTAGACCAAGGAATGTGCTCACACTAGAACCTTCACCTTTTCGGAGAAAAGACGAGAGTTAGAAGAGCAAAGAATGAATGTGCAGAAAGTAACTCGAGAAGGCGGCCGGTATTGCGCGCCTCGCCCCTTCCTGTTACCTGTAACTTTTGCAAAGACGAGAGCACAAGTAACGTTGACTCTATGAGTTCTCTTGGATTTTAATCAGGCTTGGCATAACTTTATTCATTTAAAATCAAGAGGAAAATCCATGAGCGGTTCTTCAAGTTGGTAGAAGAGGTATCATCTAGGTCTCTCTACTTTTAAAATATATAATTTCTAGGTCCTATATACGACACCTCTTGTCTCTTGCCAACTTGAGGGACCGCCCATGATTTTCCTCTAAAATCAAATGAATGCTAAGATCTAATTAAATTAAATACTAGATGGAATAAAGTCTTAGTTTTATATGAGATTTGAGTAAATATTGACTCAACTTAAATATGTGATAATTGTGTGCACCTATTGTGAAGTGAGAGAGACGTGGTACGTGTGAGCGTGCATGATGGGGCGTATAGGGATGGATTAATTACCATTTTTGAGGAAGTAATACATGATACCTACTATCTATTCAAGTAAGCAATGTCTGATTACTTCATGACTATTCCATTGATGGATTCATTACCATTCATGCGGGAGTAATACATGGCCGGCACCTGCTATCTATCAAAGGAAGCAATGCTTGATTACTCCTTCCAGTAATGAATCTGCGCTCAGGTTTATCCCCCTGTTGCACCTCGTCCAATGTAAAATGCGTCCCACTTGTCAAATGTCTTATAATTTGGGATGGAGGAAGTATTCTCTAGATTAAAATAGGTCTGAATTGACCCAAATGTCTAACAAGTTTCATAGATGATTAAATGGATACAAAACCAACATCAAAATCATAATAATCTAGATGAAATATATAGATTTGTAATTCAGTTTGTTCTTATTTGATATCTTTGCAGTATCAAATATAAAATCTCACCCGTTTCAAAAAAAAAATCATAGTCCACGGGCATCCGGATCGGCCCAAGCCCACCAGCGCCCTGTCAACGATTGCGCCAGCACTAGCCCACGCTCTCACACACACACACACTCGCTTAAGCGTTCACCTTACAAAATGCCCTGTGCTCGTCGGTCAATATGCTAGAGCTAACCCGCACGCCACTCTTGCTCGTTGACTCATGGAACTCTCCTGTCTCCACTCGTCAATCACCATGCCAGCGCCCCAACTAAGGTAATGCCGTATATAGAGATTTCTATCCTACACGTGACTTTGTTTTTACCGGAAAATGCCTAAACGGTAAACGATAGACGTCGATGGGGCCTCGTGTAGCGTTTACGCTATTTACACCGCATATACACGATATTGTGCATCGATTGGCACTCGTGCATGATATACAGACAGCATAAACACTACTAATGGGACGAAGAATGTTAGCTTGTTAAGTCGTATTTTTTATATCAACCAGCAATGTTTTTCTTTCACAATAAATTAGCGAACACTTTCAGTCATGATTTTTTAGACAAATAAACAGGTTCGAATACTAAACAGATATCAATTGAAAACGATATTTTGGAGAGGGCTAAATATGAAGATATATAATTTTGGATTTTATTTTTAAAAACACTAAACGAATGATACTCTTTAGAGAAGTTAAACAAGGTATTGGTTAATGCCTATTGTAGTTCTCATTATTAAAAATTATATACCGTTATTTAATGGAACCCAAATAAATTTTGGTTATGTTTTATTTTGTTATAAGTTATAGGGGTCCTATTCCATGTTTAGCTCGATCTAGTGCTAAAAAATCATAGGTAATTAAGGCTTGGTCATGGGTTGTAATGGCCTATATCTTAGGTTATTCTTAGGGGGTGTTTGGGACTGCTCCACGAACTCTGCTCTATAAACTCCGCTATGGAGCAGCTCCACAAAAAGCTGGAGTTCGTAGAGTACCTCTTTAGGTGCTCTCACAACTCCACCCTTTTTTCTCGAACTGAGTGCGTGGAGCTGAAATTGTTTGGCTAAAAAACGTGGAGCGGAGCTAAAAAACGTGGAGCAGAGCAGTCCCAAACACCCTCTAAGTGGAGTTTCAAGTGAGTTTCATTTACATTAAACAAGTTGTTACATAAGCATTTTTGATAACATGACAGTGTATTTAAGAAGATAGGGAAAATGTCTTGGCACGATTACCAACTCCCTACATGTCTTAAAATTAAATGCCTATAAAACTATAGACTAAAAATCTCCATTGAGAGTTTGTGTTTCGTTGAAGTTTCATTTTATTTTATATGACATAACAGTTTTGGAAAACAACGTCATACTTTCATCCTTTCATCCGCGGCTCACCAACCTATAATCATATTCACGTGTTTTTTTGTTTTCTCATTGCACAATTTTTATTTTCAAAAAACTTAAATTTTACGTGCAAATATATGATTGCATGATCAATCCATTTTCAATTTTTCTTGCACTGTTTTAGGTCCTATGCCATGTCATGGCAGTACCATGAACTGCCATAGCACGTTCCCAGGTAAAATGAGTTCCAAGACCCACAGGAACTCTGAAACCGT
This sequence comes from Sorghum bicolor, assembly GCF_000003195.3. NCBI lineage: Eukaryota > Viridiplantae > Streptophyta > Magnoliopsida > Poales > Poaceae > Sorghum > Sorghum bicolor. The sequence goes on from NC_012873.2 coordinate 63,003,832, forward strand.
GGTGCTAAGAGTGCTGACCTTGGAGGCGTGTCTCCGGACTCCGGGTCTGGTTGGTCATCTAGTCCAACCATAACCACCACATCGATCGATTTAGCCTCAACAAACATCCAGTTAGCTAAACACGCTCTAACTAACTATACTAGGCGATGTGATCGGTTTGGCACCAACCATGTCGTCTGCAAGACTGCAACGGTATGCTTGACGAAGTGAAAAGGAACCCTTTGCAAGCAGAAGTATTCCGGGATTTGACATGTGCCAACAACACGACGCACGCTGCGTTGGGCCTGCCGGATTTCAAGCATGCATGTCAAGTTGTCAACAGACGTTCGTGGGTATGGGCCGCTCGCCCAACAACACCAAACCTCTGCGAACTCCACCCGGGAGCCCAACCAACGCAGCCTCCCCCATCGTTCATCTCCCTCCCCCACCACCAACCTCACTCACAGGCGCGCATCCTGGTCAAAACACACGGCGCCGGCCGGCCCGTGCCTGGCTGGGGCACGCCGGCACGGCTCCACGGCCATCTATTTATGCCCCAGGTCTCGTCCAGCTCCAGCCCGTCTCGCTGCCACGCCGCGCCACATGCTTCTGCTACCTCATCTCCCCTCATTTCATTGAGAAGTCAGCTAGCCAACCAGGCGAAGCCGTAGAGTCGTGTGCACCGGTTCGAAGCAGCAGCAGCAGCAGTCAGCATTCACTCCGGCCACCTGCATCGCGTTCTACAGTGCCACTACTCACCACACTGATTCGGCCGATCCACCGAGTCCGAGTCCACTGGCGCCATCCTCGATCGACCGGTGGACAAGCCAAGCCTGTTGTTCCAGCCTAGCTGCGCACGGCTTCAATGCCTCCCCGGCCGTGCATTCAATGGCCTTGGCACGGTTAGGTGCGCGACGTCGCGGCGGATTGGCCCGTGCGAGCGCGCCGCGCCGGCCAGTTGTTGGCGGGTGACACGCCGCGCGCGGCCCCGGACACCGAGCGTCCCCCGGCGGCAATTTATGGGCGACCGCCCGTGCCGTTTCTCGTTCCACCGCCTACTGCTACTAGCCGCCATCCACAAACCACAACCACAACCACCGGCCGATCATCTGGCCGCCTCTTCTCTTCGCCGGTGAAACTGTGTTTTGCTTTCGTTCAGCTAGCCGCTGATCGATCACCACCCATTTCCACAGTAAAATGTGCTGTACAGTACGCACGCGCTGTACGTGTACGCAGCTGCCGCATCAGGTACGGCAGTTTTTTTTAACACGCTGGTCGTTGCTGAAAGCTTTGCAGGTATGAGGCGGCACTGGAGTAGGGACTTTGGGAGTACTAGTGCGTACTGTGCCAGCAACTAATCACCATCCCTCTCAACTGTGCAACCAGTTCTATAAAACCTCTGCCATCCCGTCACCTCCCATCGCAGCATTGCTTGCTCCATGTGGAGTCACTTTATTACTGCATTACACTAGCTAGCGCAGCCAGCCAGCCAGCTTCATCTTCATCCTCGTCGATCCGATCCGATCCGGCGGTGCTGTGTGTACGTCGTACGTGTGTGTGTGTGTGTGCGCGCGCTGTACGCCAGCCGGCAAGCGGCAATGGAGGTGGGCACGTGGGCGGTGGTGGTGGCGGCCGCCGCCGCGTACCTGGCGTGGTTCTGGCGGCTGTCGCGGGGGCTGAGCGGGCCGCGGGTTTGGCCGGTGCTCGGCAGCCTGCCGGGGCTGGTGCAGCACGCCGAGGACATGCACGAGTGGATCGTGGGCAACCTGCGCCGCACGGGCGGCACCTACCAGACGTGCATCTTCGCGGTGCCCGGGGTGGCGCGCCGCGGCGGGCTGGTCACCGTGACGTGCGACCCGCGGAACCTGGAGCACGTCCTCAAGGCTCGCTTCGACAACTACCCCAAGGGCCCCTTCTGGCACGCCGTCTTCCGGGACCTGCTCGGCGACGGCATCTTCAACTCCGACGGGGACACGTGGGTGGCGCAGCGCAAGACGGCCGCGCTCGAGTTCACCACGCGCACGCTCCGCACCGCCATGTCCCGCTGGGTGTCGCGCTCCATCCACCTCCGGCTGCTGCCCATCCTGGACGAGGCCGCCAGCGAGGGGACGCACGTCGACCTCCAGGACCTCCTCCTCCGCCTCACCTTCGACAACATCTGCGGCCTCGCGTTCGGCAAGGACCCCGAGACGCTCGCGCCGGGCCTGCCGGAGAACGCGTTCGCCACGGCGTTCGACCGCGCCACGGAGGCGACGCTCAACCGGTTCATTTTCCCGGAGTGCCTGTGGCGGTGCAAGAAGTGGCTGGGCCTCGGCATGGAGACCACGCTGGCCCGCAGCGTCGCGCACGTGGACCAGTACCTCGCCGCCGTCATCAAGGCGCGCAAGCTCGAGCTCGCCGGGAACGGCAAGTGCGACAGCGACACCACCGCGCCGGTGGCAGCGCACGACGACCTGCTGTCCCGGTTCATGCGCAAGGGCTCCTACTCGGACGAGTCGCTGCAGCACGTGGCGCTCAACTTCATCCTCGCCGGCCGCGACACCTCCTCCGTGGCGCTCTCCTGGTTCTTCTGGCTCGTGTCCACGCACCCCGACGTGGAGCGCAAGATCGTGCGCGAGCTGTGCGCCGCGCTCGCCGTGTCCCGGGGCTCCCACGACCCGGCATTGTGGCTGGCGTCGCCCTTCACCTTCGAGGAGCTCGACCGCCTGGTGTACCTCAAGGCGGCGCTCTCGGAGACGCTGCGCCTGTACCCGTCCGTGCCCGAGGACTCCAAGCACGTGGTGGCCGACGACTACCTCCCCGACGGCACGTTCGTCCCGGCGGGTTCGTCGGTGACCTACTCCATCTACTCGGCGGGGCGCATGAAGACGGTGTGGGGGGAGGACTGCCTCGACTTCCGCCCGGAGCGGTGGCTGTCCGCCGACGGCACCCGGTTCGAGCCGCACGACTCGTACCGGTTCGTGGCGTTCAACGCCGGGCCGAGGATCTGCCTCGGCAAGGACCTCGCGTACCTGCAGATGAAGAACATCGCCGGCAGCGTGCTCCTCCGCCACCGCCTGGCCGTCGCGCAGGGCCACCGCGTGGAGCAGAAGATGTCGCTGACGCTGTTCATGAAGCACGGGCTCCGGATGGAGGTGCACCCGCGCGACCTGGCCCCGGTCATCGACGAGCTCCGTGGCGCGGGCGCGGGTGCGGCAGCAAGGCTGGCCACGGCGCCCTGCGCGTAGAAGATCCGTCCCGTCCGTGCGCCAAGATCCGTGCTGCGGAGGAGACACTGGGAATTCAATGTGTAGATAAGCGTACAAGTACAAGACAGGAGTAAGTAATTAAATGGGTTTGGTGAGACCATTCAAGTCTCTTCTCTCATGAATTTACCATTCTGATGAGGGAGATGGGGAATTTTTTTGCGATTGGCAAGATCTAGCTGGATTTGGATCTGAGCGTTTACAAATTACTGAAGATTTGTTCGAGTGAGGCAGTTAGTGTTGGCGACCGGTTGCCAACTGTTCTACTACTCTAGTACTACTACTACTATTCTTTGAAACTTCTCATATATATTTTTTAAGACTACTACAGTAGTATATTCTATTTTTAGAGGGTTGTTAAATTTACCAAGAAACGTGTAAGTAAACGTGTATTGAAGGTTCTTTGCTTCTTTGATTGATATATACCATCACTTTCATGGTCAGTTTTCTCCTTTGATCAGTGATCCAGGCACCATGCATGCCAGATACAGTTATCCTGTAGTAGTAGCCTGTTGGCTGCGTTGCTCTCTTCCCCTTTTTGCATGCATCGTCGATCCTTTTCGGTCGTGCTCGTGCGTGCTCTCACCGGTGTCTTGATTTCATGGCATTTGTTAGTGGGCGCCGTTCGTTCTGGTGGAAGACACTCCAAGACAGACAGTACGTCGACGTCGCTACTCCAAGACCGGACAGGTAAAGAGCCCGCAGATGCAGTTGCGAGCTCGCTACTGCCGGCGCGCATAAAGGCGACGTCGACGTCGCTGATCGACCAGTTCGTTATGCATACACTTTTCTCGTGACGACAACGATGTTCTATTTCAAAATTACTAATATACGTACTCCGGATTATGCATTGCGGATTGTGATACACGCGACAGTGACGGTCACGTCCGGATCAAAAGATCTGACGAGACGAAAGACCAGACAGGTTAGTTTCAGTCGTTCAGATGTGGTTCCTTATCTGGTCATCTGCCTCAATGGTTGGTTTATGGTTGATGCAACCATATCATATGATCTACTGCTTGCATCAAACTTGATTTACGTGTAACTCGAGATTATCTACGTGCAGTGGTGGTTCATCGGCGGGAAGAACTAACGCGCTGTAATAAATACTCTTGTTTCTCGAGCATCGCGGGAGCAGGCACAGGGAACACAGTTTCAAAATGGAAAAAAAAAAAAGGAACAGGGAACACAGGAGATCATGGGCTCATGGACACTGCACGATCTTTACTGGACGTCCAGCGGATCAGGGACACCACCGCCAATGTGGGAATCATGAAGTTCGTGAATGAAAACGAGAACAAGAGAAGGAACGAACGAATGATTGGTGTCTGTGTCCAAATGAACAAGAGAACTACTTGTTCAAAGAGAGCGCGTCGGACGCTCACTCATGACTTTAACATTTAAGTGCCCATTAGAGATCAATAATCACTTTTAATTGAGGACACGTGGCGTAATCCGCGCGCAGCATCGGACGTTGGAGGCGTGTCTGACGCCTCCGAGAGGGCACCCTCAAGTGAGTAACGGCTCTATTCTTTGAGGTGGTTTATAAATAGTTGTTGGCTGGCTCTTAGGTGTCTTTCCTGGCACTTTAACATACTTGACATCCTTATGAGCCTAAGCAAACATCTCTCACTCATCTCCTTTATAGATTAACCATCTTTGTGAGATTGAGAGTGATTTTCAAGTGCATTTGCTTGAGTGATTGCATCTAGTGACACTTGGGGATCGATTTGGCTATGGTTTCTTGTTACTCTTGGTGGCTGTCGTCACCTAGACGGCTTGGAGCAGCGGAGGAGCATTGACATGAGTTGGTGATTGTTCATGGTCATCTCAGTGATTGTGAGGGGTTTTGTGCCTTCCCTAGCGGAGCGCCAAAGTCAACTCTAGTGGATTACGCGTGTCATTGAGCTACCCCACTTGTGGATAGGTTCTTACGATGTCCGAGTGAGGATGAGGTTCGTGCAACACCTCTTAGCCGCCGAACCACCAAGTGCTGATCGATATAACAGGGACGTAGCGTGCCGGCAAGCACGTGAACCTCGGGAGAATCTTTGTGTCCGTCTCTTATGATTGATTGGATTTCTCCTAGTGATTGGTCTTCAGTATATTGATTGGTTCACTTGCCTCTATACGTCGGTATAAAAGTTTATTCCTACTGTTTTTACATTCCCGCAAATTAGAGTAGCTTGCTTGCTTGTATAGACACTTTAGGTAGCTCTCTAGTATAAGTAGAGACATAGCTTTTGTGTGCCTAGTGACAATAGCAACTAGAATTGTTGAATAGGTGGCTTGCAAACACCCCTTTAAAGCTAGAGCAAAAAGCTTCACTTTGTTATTTACTAACTTCTTGCTCTAGTGGTCTCGTAAAAAAAAACTTCTTGCTCTAGTGGGTTTGTAGAATTTTAAATAGGCTATTCACCCACCTCTAGCCATATTAGGACCTTTCACCTTACCCAACCAATAGAACCATATAGTAATTATCTCAACCTAGAATATCTCAATTTAAGGCATCTATCTCTTATACTATAGAACAAAGGGTTTCTTCATCATTTGTGACTCACACTTTGCCATTTAGGATCTGACAGACTCAACACTTTCTCGTGCCCATACAAATTAATGTAGTGTGTCGAAGTATGAGACGAAGTATTTGTTTCCAAAACAAATTGAAATATGTATTGTTCCCATGGTTTGCCGCTCTCTCACGTGCTGGTACAAGTTAGAGCAAGGTGTTCATGCATGGTATAAAGTCCAATCCCTAAATAACTTGGAATGCACATTGCAGTCATTGATAAATCTCTAAACCTCTCGTACACATAATTTAAAGCAGTACAAAGTTTTATCTCAAGGCGTATTAGAATATATATAACATGATCAATGCACAAATCTATAAGCCATCGTCTAGGTAACCACGGGCATATAGCAACTTGCATATTCCGTTGCAAGGCACAAGCGTGTTTGCTAGTCATATACAACAAACCATTAGTTAAAGACTAAAAGACTAAACACGTGCGATAGATTGAAATATAAGCAATGTATAAGTTAAGAACATGACATGTAACCACATGCATAACATCACATTACAATAAAACACAAGTGAATATGGTAGTAGAACTAATGACTAACACAATATCATGATGATACTTCCAACAATAGGAGACATCTTTATCTCTTATAAAGCTTTCTATATCTATATCTATATCTATATCTATATCTATATCTATATCTATATCTATATCTATATCTATATCTATATCTATATCTATATCTATATCTATATCTATATCTCATAAAGTCATAAAACTAATTCCCACTACAAGTTCTATCTGAACATAAAAGCCACCCACATCATTTGTCACTAACTATCCACTTTATCTTGCACTAATAGCTATGTTATCCCACTAATTAAATTTTAACCTCTTAATATAAACTATCCATATCATCTTCACTAAGCAATTACTACTTTCGATATATAAGATTATGGAAGGCATATGTTATTTGTTTTACCATTGCACCATTTTATAATTTGATCCAATGTTTTTATAGTTTTTATTGGACTATTTGACTATCTTGTCCAATTTTTCTAGATAAAAATGGATGTAAAACATAAGTTTTAAATCATACATGCAATGATTTTATTTCTAAGAAAGTCCCGCAGCAACGCATGGGCTGTGGGGTCTCCTTCAAATTATTGAGTAGGTATACATGCACTAAGACCATATTTGAATCAGCTGCAACTAGTATAGAAGGTTGCTAAAAAGTCTTTAGCTAGTCCAAACAACCAGATTATAAACAAGCTTGAGCTATCTAACTGCCCATGTTATAAAAAGATATTAGTTGTTTGTCAGCTATTAAAAAGCTTAGAGGATCAAACTACAGTCAACACATTCAATGTCTCATTTGTTGCAGCCATTCACGTATGGAAAATTTTGCTTATAGTAGATAATGTTTCACACATATAACCCTAGAGTACACCACCAAGACATGTATATGAACTGAGTTATTGTTTGGTTTAACTAAATGTAATGTAGTTGCATTATGGATGGTATTTAGTCCCATTGAAATTATTTGTTTCGACTTATCCATAATTGATTAACATTGTATTCTACTTCCTATTCTATCCAAGCCTCTAACTGCACCTCTCCTTCCACAATAAGAAAAAACATGTCATTAGTGGCGGATTTAGAAACAAATGTTAGGAGGGGTTTATTTCCTTTATCTTTTACCTCTAGCCCCTCCTTTAAGCTTCCATGGCTGCAATTTATAGAGGGTTTGAGAGAGGCTCTACATTTGCAGCAATATGATATGTGGTGGGAAGAGGGAGGGAGAGGACTTGAGCCCTGTCTAAGCCGATGCTAGATCCATCCCCGCATATCATCTACCTTGAGACGTGGCAGGCCTATGCTTGCAACTGTGCTCATGCAACCACACATATGCTTTGCAATCAACATGAGAAACTCTACTGGCCTAGGGATACATGGTAGTGAGTTAGGTAAGATGCGGGTGGAGTAAATTCCCGCCAATGACAATCTGACAAAAAGTTTCATACATACATTGTACATATAAGCAACATTTTGTACCCATACCAACGCCTAATGGGTATGATATCCGCAGATATCCATATCAACAGGTTTGATTGTCACTAGAATAGATGATACCCCACTCACGAGTAGGTGGCACATCCCTAGCTAAGCCCCCTTACCACTCCTATATTGAGCCATCCACTTTCTCATTGTCACACGTCTTTCAAAACTATCACTCCTTTCATAAATTTGCACTAGGAATTGGGATGGAGAGATGAAGGAGGAACAATGGTGCCAATGCCCTGAGCATTGGGACAGAAGGTGAAGGAGGAACAATGGTGTCATCCATGGCAATGGCAATGTTGTGGCAGTGGATCTTGCTCTATGTGGAGATTAAAACTTTTTTGTGTCTGCCACATTTTCGTCATGCGTGTATAGATTGCTCTATCAATTTCTTTTGAAATCAGATCGATGGCTTTTTTTTTAAGCCCTGATTGTTGATCATATTCAAATCCCAAATGTGTTTTTATTTTTGCAAACTCGTGGAAATCATGATATCCAATAAACATTAAGTACCTCAATCGAACAAAGGAGGAACCACCTATTATGCCACCAAAAGCGATCCTGTTCTGTTGGCACTTACGTAGCCATTCCACAAAACAAACACTATCACATCATGAAAACACGTCTCATACTATTTTTTGTTAAAGTACAAGTACCATATATGCACACACCAAATTGCCGAAGAAGGCCACCTCTGCCGCCGGCAGCCCGGCACATCCGTCACGGGCTCGAGGCTGATCCGTCGGTAATCATAGCCTTTTTTTCCAAATCAACCTTAGCAGCACATGCACTGCCCTGCAACACCATAGTTAGAGCAAGTTTAATAATACAGCCCACTTGCTGGCTGTAAGGTTTCTTGCAGCCTTCTCCCAGCCCACCTATACAATAGTTAGCTATTCACTATTAATACATGGCCCACTTATCTCTCTCACAAGGTTTCTTGGTTCCTGTGCCTAAGCTGGCTGTAAGCTTACAGCCTGCTTCTCCTCTCTCTTCTCTCTTCTCTCCTCCACCTCAGCATTTAGCCAGCTTATAACCCACTGTAATACTTGCTCTTAACGCTCGGCGTTTGGCAAGGCACAAGAGGAACGAGGAGCTGCAGCCGCCCCGCCGGACCGGACCGGACCCCACCACGGCACGACAGCCCACAGGGATCCCGAACCGCACGAGATTCTCGCCGCCACCACCACCACCACACCAACCATCCCCTCCCTCCTCACTCCCGTCCCGTCGCAGCAGCACAGGCACAGGCACAGCACGGCACAGCGCAGGCGCGGCGCGGAGCACGCACCACTCCCCTCGCCATCCATCCATCCATCCCACTCGCACAGGCACAAGAGCATCGCGGAGCACGCAGCAGACAGGGCGAACAAAAACTGCCCCCCCCCCCCTTCCTCCTCCCCCGCTCCCGTCGTCGTCTCCTTTCCTCCCCCTTTCCCTCGGCCCCCCTCCCCGCATCCTGCCTGCATTACCCCCCCTCGCGTGTCCCTCTCCGATCCCTCACCCCCCAGATTCCTCCTGCCTACGCTCGCGGTCGCGGGCGTCTCCTACCCGCCCGATTTCGTTTCGCCTCGGAGCTCGTCGTCGTCGTCGTCGTCCCCGGTGCGCTTTTCTCTTCGCGGGCGATTCGCTGCGCCTCGTCGTCGCCGGCGACCTCGGCCCGAGTGTAGCAGGGCAGGTCTGCTTCCACGGACGTCTTCGCTGTTCGGGAGGTGGCGCCCCACCTCCACCGTCTCCCTCCTCTTCCGCCTGCCTGCTCTAGTGGGGTGCCGGACCTAGCGGTGGAGCGGAGATCCGCCCGGGCTTGGATTGCTTTCGTCGTCTTGCTGGTACGTAATCCGAACTTGCTTGTAGATAGATTGTGCTCCGAGTTTGTATTGTTGTGCGGGGGCGTATTAATGCGACTACTGTGAGTAATCAATTCGGAATCTTGCTTTATCTACACTCAGCGTCAGCTACCTGTGGGATTTGCTTACTATATCTGCTGCGCTATTTCCGTCCATCCGTAGTTCGATTATGCTGTTATTTTTCTGGGCGTGATCAGTGCCAGTTGGCGCCACGGGATTTGATATCCGAAGGTGCGGGTGTAATTGATTTCACAAAAAATCGCGAGGTTTCGGTTCAGTGCCCTGCGTCTTGTCGTTTCCTGCATAAGTTCCGATTGGTATACAAGTTAGCTGGGTTATATCAGCATTCTTAGTGTTGGATACTCCAGAGCAGGTGCAGGTTAGCCTGGTAGTTTATGCCACCAATCGGAATGGTACAGAATGGATTGTGCATATTTTATGTCCCCAGCGCATATCACACTCCTTTAAAATGGTTATTGCTTGAAAGCTCTGAAAGAAAGCTGCATACCATACGCCCAGTGTTTTTGCATACATGGTTTTGATTAGATACTATGTCTATATGGCTGTTAGTGTCGCGGACAAACTTTTTTGTCAACATTGTGATTAATTTTCCCTGTTACTTTACCCTTTTGCATGTAAACAGTTCTCATGAAAATGATGTTACAAGATTGAATAAAAAGCTATTTTGGGATCTGTTTCTTTTGATTTCTATATGATCCCAACAAACCTTTCAAATGATGCCTATTATACTTTGATGAGTAAATTTGTTTCCAATTTGTGTGTTGTTTAGAGTACTCTACTCGTGATGGTTGCTCAATTTATTAAAAATCTGAAACTGAACATGCGCTTGCAGTTGGCTTAAGAAATTCTTATGATATTTTGTATTAGTGCTCCATTACTGTTATTGATATCACCATGTGTTTGGTTATGGTTTCAGGCTTTGAGGTGGAGACGGCATTAAGTTGAAATTTTTATCACACGAGGAAGCAAAAACAAGAAAAATTCACATTTCAGTGTTGCACTCTGTGGAGGGTTCATTGTGGTCCACCAAACTACTACAGTATTGGAGGGTTTTTGTTGAAGTGCTCCTCATGTTCATCATCTGCAAAGTGGCATAGGCTCATAGCATTGTAGCTGATCAGTCTGCATGATCTTGCTATGAGTACATAGATAAATCATCATCGTATCTGTATTCAGTATGCCACCATGGTGGGGAAAATCTTCATCCAAAGAAGTGAAAAAGACAGCCAAAGAAAACCTCATTGACACATTTCAGCGTCTCATAAGTTCAAATGAGCAAAAGGGAAGCAGAAAATCACGAGGTAGTCGTAAACATGGTAAAGACACAGCTGGTGACAAAGGTTGCTGGTCTACTGCCCAATCCCGCTCAACATCCCCTTCAAAAGAGGTCTCTCGGTGTCAGAGCTTTGCAGCAGATAGACCACCTGCGCAACCACTTCCTCTTCCTAAATCACGTGCTAGGGTGACGCGTACTTCTTCTGATATTACCAACTCAAAGTCCACTTTGGAAAAGCATGGCAAAGGACAACTGCTTCCACTCCCCCCTACTCAGCCTAGAAAAAGACCTGAAGCTACTGAACCTGTTACTGAAGTAGCTACTGCTTCTGTCTCCAGCAACTGTTCTATTGATAGTGATGATCCTGGTGATTCTCGGCTTCAGAGCCCTGTGGGAAATGAGGTTGAAAATGCGACTAGAATTACTGCAACAAGTAGTTCAAGGTATGCCCTCAGGTGCCATGAATATTTGTTTCTTCTTTTATAGGTTTTTGTAATTACTTGAATTCACGCTTATGAATTTTGATTACTCTTGTGAAGTGTTTTGCACAAAGAGCGTTCTAGTGCTATCACCAAAAAGAGCACCAAGGAAGTTGCAAAGCCAAACAATGCTTTTCTCAGTAACCAAATCTTGTCAACATCTCCAAGAGGTACCGTTGCTGATGGTTATCAATCCAATTTACAAAGCCCCCGACAGATTGCCCTGGAGAGTGCTCCGAATAGTTTGATGTCAAGTCCTTCTCGAAGCCCAAGGATTATATGTCCTGATCAGATTCCAACTTCAGCTTTTTGGGCAGTAAAGCCTCATACTGATATAACTTTCCTTGGGTCTGGTCAGTGCTCGAGTCCAGGTTCTGGTCAGACATCTGGGCATAATTCAGTGGGAGGTGATATGCTAGGCCCAATCTTTTGGCAGCCTAGCCGAGGTAGTCCAGAGTGTTCACCAATTCCAAGCCCAAGAATGACAAGTCCTGGTCCAAGTTCTAGGGTGCATAGTGGAAGTGTCTCTCCTTTGCATCCAAGAGCTGGTGGGGTCACTCCTGAATCTCCAACAAATCGACACGCTGAAGGGAACAAGAAACAAACCCACAGATTGCCGCTTCCTCCAATAAGCACAGCTAATATTTCCACCTTTTTGCCAAACAGCTCTACCCCAGCTAGTCCTATATCTCGTAGTCCTGGTAGAACAGAGAATCCACCGAGTCCTGGTTCACGGTGGAAGAAGGGAAAACTGATTGGCCGTGGGACATTTGGCCATGTATACGTTGGTTTTAACAGGTATGCCTTTTTTCCATTTTCATGCATGGAAATGGATTATATTCATTTCAGTTTGTATGCTGATTGAAGATATGGTTTTGTGCAAATTTACTTGGGCTGTATATCGAAAGTTTCAGTTTTTGTAGGTAGCCACTAAGCCAAATTACATGTTGAGTTTTGAATGTTTAATTTCTGGCTTCTCGTTCTCGCAGATGTGTTTTAATTTTTAAGTGCTGCCACTACCATATGTCCATATAAATAATGATGTTTTAGCATGTTACTATATGTGCTCAGCTTTATTATCTCTTAATAATTTCTCTTGCAATCTATCACTGCTTTGTGAAACCACAAGTAATACCATGATTTATGGATTGGTATATATGGAAGGAGTCATTGACGCGAATGCTTTACATTAAAAATCCAGATTACCTTCTATTTGTGCTGCAAGAAATTTGGGCTAGAATAGAACATATATTGTAATGTAAGTAGTAACAAATTGCTCCAGATCTTAGTTGTTTTCTCCTGTATGGTGCCTTCGTTCTTTTACCTTCAATGATGTTGTCCTGTGAAAACATCGTGTCAGATCTCACAATAACTCTAGCTATCATCTGTCTTGACTAGAGTGTACTAAATGTTTTGTTGTACTTGGTCATTATTTATTTCTTCATTTTAATTGTTTATTATCATCTATTTCAGTGACAGAGGTGAAATGTGTGCGATGAAGGAGGTTACCCTTTTCGCAGATGATCCTAAATCAAAAGAAAGTGCAAAACAGCTGTGCCAGGTATGGTATTTTGTACATGTTCGCACTCAATATTGAGAACTAGGTATGTTCATCATGCCTCATGCTGGACTTTCTCTTTTAACATTATTATTTCATTTCACAGGAAATATCACTTCTGAGCCGACTGCAGCACCCAAACATTGTGCGATACTATGGATCTGAAACTGTATGGACTGCTGCCTTCAGTTATTAATCTACTGCAAATAGACTACAGTATTCATACTATTGTTGCGTCTTTCACATTTCCATGATTGCATTGGTAGCTGAACAGTTTATGTTTCCTACTCTTCACTACGTTCTTCTTTTAGGGAATAGCAGCAAAAGAAAAAAAATGCATGAAACCTGCAGTATTTTATTACCTCTGTCCCAAAAAGAAGGTGCATTCTTGGCTGAAGTGTCCAAAGTTTGACCAAATATATAGTTAAAAATATTAATGTTTATGGCACCAAATAAGTATACTATTAAAATATATCTCATGACAAATCCAATAATACTTATTTGGCATCTTAAATTCTGATACTTTATATATATATAATTAGTCAAACTCAAGATACTTTAACTCGATATTGTGCTAGAATTGCATTCTTTTCTGGACGGAGTTTATAGTTGCTTTTCCCCATGCTTCTTGTGATTCTTCTAAATGCATCTCCATACTATATTCAAAACAGGTTGATGATAAGCTTTACATATACCTGGAGTATGTTTCTGGTGGATCTATACATAAGCTTCTCCAAGAGTACGGCCAGTTTGGTGAACAGGCCATTCGCAGTTATACTAAGCAAATACTTTTGGGCCTAGCTTATTTGCATGCAAAGAATACAGTACACAGGTAACATAATTTGTATAGTTTCCCTTTTTCAGTCTATTATTTTATGCCTACTAGGGGTTTGCTATTTTTATCTATTCTTTTTCTTACTCTCTTCCTTAATTTGCAGGGACATCAAAGGTGCAAACATATTGGTAGACCCTAATGGCCGTGTAAAGCTTGCTGACTTCGGGATGGCAAAACATGTAAGTTTTCTGCACATTTTTTATTCCTATTTGTAGAAAGCAACTCAAATTTCAAACAATAGTATTTTATCTTCACCGGAGGAAATGTGATGCTTTATTTTGTACCTGCACCTCTACTAACTACTACTTGTGCTAGTTCAACCTCTTCTATAAGAGTTAACCGCTTTATTTTGGCCGTTGGTGTCCCTGTTAGCATATCTTCTGCTTGGATTATCATTGTCAGCCATGCTTTTCACTGGGCAGTAGTTCTGAAGTCTTAGATATGGCTCCAACTTTTATTATACCTTGACTGGTTGTTTTGTTGACTGTGTGTAATAAGTTTCATGTAAATTTGAGAATGCTTTCTCCCCTCAAGATATGATTCTTATATATACATAATTTTAACCTGTGAGGTCTAAACATGTGTTTTTCTGTTTATTTCTTAGATCAATGGGCAGCAGTGCCCTTTCTCATTTAAGGGTAGCCCGTACTGGATGGCTCCTGAGGTATTGCTGCAAATCTTACATTGTTCCACTACTTTAGTTATTTTGGTTGGGGACCCATATCTTGGCCTTCTTCGCTGATGTTGTGACAAATCTGCAGGTTATAAAAAATGCTAGTGGATGTAACCTTGCAGTTGATATATGGAGTTTAGGATGCACGGTCCTAGAGATGGCTACTTCAAAACCACCATGGAGCCAATATGAAGGGGTTAGTGTTAGACTTCAAAGCTATGATTTGTTTTTTGTAGTGTAAATTTCATTGCTAGGGTAACACACTGTAAGATGTATGATGCATCTTTTGTTGCTAATGCATTCCCAATCAGCAGTTCAAAATTGTTTTGATAACTGGACTGGGATTCTTATAGAACAGATGTAAAAAAGTAGATAGCTACTAGAGTAGTAATTATTTTGTGCTGCCATTGAATTTGTTGCAATCTTCATTTTACATAGCATATTCTGGTGATATTCATTAACAAAAGTATTAACTAAAGTACAGGATGGAAAAGCAAATTAATGAATGGGGTCCATGTACCTTTACCCCCTTTCTTTTGTTTTCACTGTTTTCCTCAAAAACTGATCGATTCTGGTTCTCTGTTTACATCCATGGACGTTAATGTAGTGAACCAAAACATCTAGGTCAGAAACTCTGGACTCTTTTGGTTTAAGCTGCAGTTAGCCCTTAAACTATTTGTTCAGCATGGCGAGTTGTTTCATTTTACTGCTTTGGTGCTTGTAGAGTTCTTACGTCATTATTAGACAAATAACTATTATCAACTGCGTTTTTAACAGAAATATTTCCTTGTGCTGCATCTAAGCTTTGGGAGCCATGGAATGCTTTTAAGAATGATGAGAGGACTAGTTTCACTTTGAATTTCTTTCACTGAAAAAAATCTTGAAGTGTTGCTACTTGCTAGGAAGAGCAGTTTATAATACTGATTCCAAGTTATCTTTTGTTTTGTAAGATGCTGTTGTCCTTCACAATGTATAAGCATAGCAATCTTTTTATCAATTGTAACCTGGATGCTAACATATCTCTTTACATTTTTACTTTTCCAATAGATTGCTGCAATGTTTAAGATAGGAAACAGTAAGGAGCTTCCGCCAATACCAGATCACCTCTCAGAAGAGGGGAAAGACTTCATAAGAAAGTGCTTGCAACGCGATCCATCCAGCCGTCCAACAGCAGTGGATCTTTTGCAGCATGCATTCGTACGAAATGCACCACCACTTGAAAAATCATCTGCCTCTCATCCACTGGAGGTGGAACAGTTGACGGCTATATCATGCAGAACAAATTCAAAGGTATCAACTGTTCACTCGTGCTGTAGCAATGTTATCTTAGCCTGCAAATGTGTCTTCAATTCTGCAAATTTTATGAGCATAAAATAAAATATTGCCGTTTAGTTTTAACATTTGTCTACAAAGTCTACTAGCACACAAAGGGCACCAGCAATGTATAGACATGGGGGTGTTCCTTGAGATGGGTCTTCCGATCCCCACAGACGCCGCTGGTTTGAGAGAGAGAGAGAGAGGAAGATGGGAGCGGGTTCCATGGATAGGAGCGGGGTCTTCATAGATTCGAGTACACAGTGTATGGAACCAGGGGCTATACTCACATTTAATGCATAGAACCAGGATAGACATGCCCATTGCGGATGCTCTAGTGACCTTCATAGAATATTAGGGCCCTATCAATGTATAAGCAGCTGCTTGTTGTTTATTTTTTCGCTGTTCATGTGATTACTACATTCTGTTTGGCTGTCATTTCATTTCAGGTGGTTGAGCATGCCAGAAATATGTCCTCGCTTGGTTTGGAAGGCCAATCAATTTTGCAGAGAAGAGCTGCCAAATTTTCTTTGCCAATTAGGTATCATATTCATTTTTTTAATTTATCTGATAAGTTTGTAAGTTGGTTCCTTCTATATGTCCATAAAAAGCAACTTTCAGTGAAGAGACATACTATTGTATCCTAATTTGTATGCAACCAAACCTTTTCATGGTAGAATGAAATTTATCTATCATTTGAAAATAGGATGTGTCAGTTGGAGCACCTAAATATCACTTATTATATGGTATCCTGATATGCCCTTTGTTTTGGCTATTGCCTTCTATAATTTGACTATTCAAATCCTATATCATTCTGTGTGAAATTAATAGCAAAGCACCCACCTGTATAGGGCTTTATGTTACTCTCTTCTGTAGCCTATACTACCACAGTTTTTCTGTAACTTATTTTTCAATCAACCCAACACCACACTCCTGTCACAAAATTTACCATTCAATGAGTTTTCTTGTCTATCTCTATTAAAATGTGTACCCACTAATTATTTACCTCTGTGCAGTGATATCCATATACGGAGTAACATATCTTGTCCTGTATCTCCATGTGGAAGTCCTCTTCTGAGATCAAGATCCCCACAACATCAAAATGGTAGAATGTCACCTTCTCCAATTTCTAGCCCCAGAACAACTTCGGGTGCTTCAACTCCTCTGACTGGTGGTAGTGGAGCTGTTCCTTTAAACCATGTGAGGCAACCAGCTTACAGAAATGAGGGCTTCACAGTCACATCAAGAGGTTTTGATGACCACATACCTAGCCGGCCTGTTGATCCAGTACATGGACGTTTTATTCGAGTGCAGCAATTTTCTGCGGGCCGTCAGGAGAGGGTAGTCTCCGAAGCTGACATTCTGAGCTCTCAATTTGGAAAGATGAGGCATGCAAATGTGTGGGATTCGCATGATAGGCCATTGCCTTCTGAGCGTTCCTCTCAGCAGTGCTTTGGGGATCATGTGAAGCTAAAACCTTCACTGGACTTGAGGTCTGGTCCTCGGCACCCTGGGCGCAACCATGGCCATTGATTCTCTAGCTAAAGTTAATGGATAAGCTTTCAGTCGTGTCTATGTGATAGCTAGTGGTCCTAAGCTGGTTCACCAAAACCTTTAATTGTATCATAGTAGAAGAGATGTTCATTAATTATTTCAGATGCTGACAGTTGGCAGTGGATAAAGATTCTCCAATGTCAATCCCATATTCCCATTACTCTAAAAAAAGGTATGTCCCTTGTCAGAATTTTCTGGTAATCAATGATTACATATATCTTTGAAAGGATGAGAAAATTATAATCAGTAATGTATACTGTAGAATAGAAAATAACTGTTATAAGTCCTTTACGTTATCAACTACTTGGCTTGTTTACTAGTTCTATACAATGCAAAATGAACAAGTTACATGAGTGTAATACTTTTGCCTAGTTGTTTTAATGAACAAGTTCATTATTCCTTAGAATGCGTCTGAATAATGTCATTGTTTGGTATACAATTTAGTTTTCAAACTGTATGCTTTGGTTATTTTTATCAACTGATTTTGGTAAATTCTGAAACATAACCTAATATGGGAAATGGGTGGTCTCAGGTCTAGATTACTACCAGTATCACCATTCAATCTTCGATTCATGTAATTGCACACTGAAATTTGTTGAATTGCCTTCTTGATTGACAGATGAAACATGCCCTATCTGGAAGGGGATGTTGTATACTAGACTGTCCAGATACCGAAGGACCCAAAACAGTGACTCTGAACCTGTATACTCTTACTCTCGTATCTACAGCAATTTAGTTTTCGTTTTCTTTTATGGGTTTGGAGGCCATTGTACAGAAGGGAACTCTCAACAAGAAATCCAGATTAAAAGGCACAGGAGAAAGCAAATGAGCCATTCACCAACCTTTTCTTTTTCTTTTTAATCTTATAACAGATACATATATGCCGGCTGCTCACTGTAAAGTGTTGATTCAGCTCTGGTTGTAATACCGGTTCGATCCATTAAACGTATCCGTTACTCTGAATATCATGTGAAGAGTCTAATCGTTAATCAAATTAACTGGTCCAGTTCTAAAGCAGATATTTTTCCCGTGGTAAATTAACTGCCCCTATGAAATCTCTTTTTCGAACGGTTGTATGCCGCTTGAGTCCTGACGAACTGGTGTATGGTGTCTGCTTCAAGATCACCAGTTCGCCACACCTGCCTTCTGGGATGGATCATGTGATGTCTACCATCCAGTGGTCCGGTGAAAATGTGGAGGCGCCTATACCGTATGCATCTTGCATTTATCTTTGCACCCTTTACCTCCGAAAACACCTTTGGCGGCTTGCGAGTTGCTAGGCAAAACGATCAAGGAACAGCCCATGTGCCATGGCGTAGAGTACGCAGGCAGCAATGCATGTAGCCATTAGGTCCCAGGGTCCCCCAAGTCTTTTACACCTGTCGTCCATCATCTTCATCCTCACTCCAATCATGGCCCTGCGA
Source organism: Sorghum bicolor (assembly GCF_000003195.3). NCBI lineage: Eukaryota > Viridiplantae > Streptophyta > Magnoliopsida > Poales > Poaceae > Sorghum > Sorghum bicolor. The sequence goes on from NC_012873.2 coordinate 63,022,620, forward strand.
GAAGGCCACCACCCCACTAGGTCCACAATTGCTGCAGATTCAAGTGAAGCACTAGATGACTGGAGCTGTTATGATCCACTAATGGTTACGCTACGTTCTATGCCTATTTTATCATCGGTGTCAAATTCTTACTCCTAAGGTATTACATTAGGTCTTAGTTGGATGTTATCGGATTCACCTCAATTCACATGTGATAGAATAGATTGAGATAAAATTTAATTCAAGTTTTACTCCTATCCATCACAATACATGTGGATTGATACGAATGCTATTATATCCAAACAAGGCCTAACTATGTGGTTCGCAACGCATTGGTGGTCGCTTTCTTTCATGTTAGCCTTAGTTTCCAGGCGGCATAGCCGATGAGAATGCGAATCCAGTGTTAATTCTGTTGAGACTAAACCAAGAAAAATCTGAATCAATTTGACTTTCGATGCAAATTTCACTAGACAGATAGATTCACATTTTCACATGACATGTGCCCTTTCTTGCCAAGATCCCAACGCATAAAAGGAGACGGGAACCCTTGCAACAAACGGTAATAACTTAAATTCTCCACGATGGAAGAAAAACATACACAGCTGAGCTCGGTACAGGAATACACAAAGTCCTGGGTTCAGATTACAGAACAGTGCAGCAGTGAGCAATCTTGAAGAGAGACGAGGAATCGACTTTGGACCTAGGCGTGGGCAGGGCAGACAAAGACATCACAGGAAGACGCTCGTTCTTCGGACTGGCATGTCTCGGCACGGCCGCGGCAGCTTAAGACCAGCTTAAGACCTGCTCTTGAACGGGATGGCCCTGATGATCACCTGGTGGTAGATGGCAGCCAGGGCAGCACCAATGAAGGGGCCGACCCAGAAGATCCACTGCAAAACAATCACACAAACAGGAAGATGGTATCAATACCCAGAATTATACATTATCCCATACACAGCCTAGATTGATGCATGCCAACTACAATGGATGGAGACAAGCCTTTGTGATAAGATTAACACACATCTATAACTATAGGTCATGACTGTCAATGACATGCCACTGTGTCTATATCATTTGGAGTTTGGTGAGCGAATGATTAGTCGTAGTTTGAAGGCGAAAGAAAAAGAATACAGCACCTAGTTAGAATCAGAATAGACTTTCTAGAGCATGCCACTATGATTGCTGCAAAATGGAAAGACAGTGGCTACATGTCTGATATTTCCGTGGAGACATTATACACCGAGTGGTACCGAACTGTTGGGAATCGAAAGTTGGTGAGAGAGGAATCGACAGTAGTTCCACTCACATGGTCGCTCCAGGCATGATCCCTGTTGTAGATGATGGCAGCGCCAAGGCTCCTAGCTGGGTTGATGCCAGTGCCAGTAATGGGGATGGTGGCAAGGTGGACCAGGAACACCGCGAACCCAATTGGCAGTGGGGCAAGGATCTGTTTTCACCAAATAAGGATTTCATTCGTGGTAAGTCTTAACACAATATGAAAATATGTATTGAAGAGTATGCATATATTTTCAATTTGTTGAAACACAAGATTAAATAATCAGCTAAATTCCATTTCCAAAAGACATAAAGACCTAGAGTTCATCGGTTCATTACATGTCATTTCTTAATGTCAAAGATAATAAATACTTCAGGAGTTCATTTCATCAGTACATGCACAATATATGAGCTGCATTAAGTTCAACATCAGAAATTCATAAGTCAGAACACAAACTACAGCCATCATCTTATATTTTAGTTGCAAATGTGAATTCAAGCGGAACTCTAACAGTTGAACCAACTAGGAAAGTGAAGGACGAAGAGTACTTACAGGAACATGGGAGTCCCTGGCATTCCTCTTGGCATCAGTGGCCGAGAAGACGGTGTAGACCAGGATGAAGGTGCCAACGATCTCAGCGCCAAGGCCATCACCCTTGGTGTAGCCGGGGGCGACAACATTGGCACCACCACCGTTGCCCATGTAAAGCCCCTGCTGGAAGCCCTTCACCACTCCAGCTCCACAGATGGCACCCAGGCATTGCATGATAATGTAGAAGATGGCCCTAGTCAGGGACAGCTTCCTGGCCAAGAACAGCCCGAAAGTCACAGCTGGGTTGATGTGCCCTCCTGTTGCGGTAGCAGGTAACAACCATTAGTTAGTGGTGCCCTTGGTTGTTGTAGTTGTGTTATTGGTTTATGCTTGCTGAATACCATTGAATCTTTCACAGTTTGATGCTTTGAGATTAAGCATGTAATCGGAGTCAATACACAAAACATGACCAGAAAAGTACTACACAAATTGACAACAATATATGTCCAATTAACCATATGTAGGACCACTATTTTTTTGAAATGGAATGACCACTGTAGGTTAACTGATATAGTTTTCTAATTTCTATGTACACACCTCACAAGTTACATAGGCTCGTCTAATACGTCATTTCTTTACCTCGAGTGAGTGAGGCTTAGCTAATTAAAATGACACATTTTGTGTTTTAATCTTTAATAATTACTGATGAAACTGTGGACCAAGTGCTACATCAGAGATGAACTACAGGTAGCAGTTGTTGATGCCTTTGCATAATTACAAGCAGCACATGCTATAGTAGTACAGACTACAGAGTATGTTATTACATGGTAAAAATATTTATTGCAGGACAAATCTCCCTGGGTGCAAATAAGGTACAAGCTGGTATGGTACCAAGCAAAAGGGGAGAGGCTTAAGATCTGTTTTATTTTTAATAAGAGTAAAATACACTGGCGGTCCTTTAACTTGTCAGCCTGTGCCACTTTGGTCCATGAACTTGCAAACCCGAAAAAGTGACCCCTGAACTTGTCCGCCTGTGCCACTTTGGTCCTGAACTTGGAAACGCAAAACAGTGGCCCCTGAATTTGTCGGCCTATGCCACTTTGGTCCATAAACGTGTAACGGATCTTTCAACGCGCCAACAAATATTTATTTATTTCATAACTAATTATTAATGAAATGCTAAATTCATGAAATGTTTTGTGTAGCCTCTTCATGTGTACTCTGCCTAGGAAAAATATGAAACCTAGAAAACGAATAATTTTTGCTTGTTTTAAAATTATCTCTTTTAATTAATAAATGCAACGAATTGATATATTATTTGATATATTTGACGCTATGAATAAAAATATATATCAATTTCGTAAATTAAAAAAGAAGTGCTGACATCATTGTTGACGTCAGCACCATAAACGGTGTCATGCATGGCCTACCAGAGGCGGCCACGTGGCAGAACAGTGCCATGCAGCCGGTGTTATTTTCGTATTTGCATGTTCATGGACCAAAGTGGCACACGTCGACAAGTTCAGGGGCCACTTTTTCGTGTTTGCAAGTTCATGGACCAAAGTGGCACATGCTGACAAGTTTAGGGGCCTTTTTTTCGCGTTTGCAAGTTCATGGACCAAAGTGGCACAGAGCGACAACTTAAAGGGCCGCCGGTGTATTTTACTCTTTTAATAAAATAATGAATTAACAAGGGCTTGCTAATCCCCATGCTCACTGCATATAACTGCGAAGTGTTATATGCTGGAAACAAAGGAAATCTTGTAACTGTAAGAAAGCTCTACTGTTTCAAAAGAAATAAGAAATTTAACAGATTCTCAGCTACTAATGCTAATATCGGCTAAATAAAATCATATTCCCCCCCTCCCCCCTTCTTCTTTAGTGCTAGTATATCCAAAGCAAATGGATTAGAAGTCCCACAAACACAATATGTCAGAGCCATATGGCAAAGTGGATTTGTTGCCCATACAAGTTGCTCTTGTTTCTTTCCCCAAAACACTTTTGTTTCAATATATTATCTCGAAAATTGCACACTAAAAGCTTTGCTAAGGCGTTACCATGGAGTGGAGGGTTGTTACTGAGCTAAGCAAGCTAAAGGCAAAATTAGCCGTAGCAAAAGGAAAATCAGAAGACAACACAAAAGTGTAACAAATGATCGCAGTAAATTAATAAAGTTCATCACATGTTGGCTGGAAAAAATAAAAGAAGCCAGTGCAGCAATTAAGAAGGAAGGAGAAGGAGAGCTGACCGGAGATGCCGGCGGTGCAGTAGACGAGCGCGAAGATCATCCCTCCGAAGGACCAGGCGATGCCCTGGATGCCGACGGTGGCGCACTTGGAGTTGGACTTGGAGACGCCCATGACGGTGAGGATGGTGATGTAGAGGAAGAGGAAGGTGGCGACGAACTCGGCGATGCCCGCGCGGTAGAAGGACCAGGACTTGAGCTCCCCGGGCTCGAACAGCGGCGCCGGCGGGGGCTCCTTGTAGTCCTTGTCGTCCCCGGCGCCCTGCGCCGCCGTCCCGATGGGCTGCCGCTCCGAGAACTTGTTGGCGCCCAGGCGCACGTCCTCCTCTTTCCCCTCCATTTCCGCTCCTCTCTCTCCTGCCTTGCGCGCTTGGGAGCTCGGTGGTTTCTTGAAGCAGCGAGCGGTGTGTGTCTGTGACTGTGAGGTGGTGGTGTGGCTCGGCGGATTATAAAGGCAGAGGAGGGAGCTCGGGAGCAGGTCAGCTTGTGAGGAGAGTGAGCAAGGAAGAGATAGACACTGTTCTTTTTCCAATTTTTTTTTTTCTGGAAGGACGCTGATGTGGAGGTGCTTCTGGAACGGAAGAGAAGGTGGCGAGCACGGGAGTGGGGGCCGGGGCCCACGGTCAGTTGGGCCTTGTTTAGTTCCGAAAAAATTTCAGATTTTGACACTGTAGTACTTTCGTTTGTTTGTGACAAATAATATTCAACTATAGACTAACTAGGATCAAAAGATTCGTCTTATGATTTACACCAAAACTGTGTAATTAGTTTTTGTTTTCGTATATATTTAATGCTTCATGCAAGTGCTATAAGATTCGATGTGACGCGGAATCTTGAAAATTTTTTGGTTTTCGTGGTGAACTAAACAAGGCCTTGGTTAGATTCCGTTTCCTCCTGCATTATTTCCAGAGAGGCTTATCCAATTTGGTATTTTTCTTGTTTGTAGCGAAATAAATATAGGGAAATAAATGTAACAGGACTACAGAAGGGATGGAGTTTTGATTCTATTTTAACTAATCCGATTCGATTTAGTGCAATAGTGATCCAAAGCAATGGTACAAGAGAATGAAGGGGAAGATATATGATTGCTTGCTTGCAATATCCTTTTGTTGCACTCATCGTTTGCTAGCTAGGCTCTCCCTGAGGCAGAGCCTTTTCCTCACTTCGAAGGGATTCCCTTGCCTGTGTGCATGTGTCCGGGATCCGAAGCCAAATTAAAGGCAGCACACAGAAGAGCGCCGTGATCCAAAGCCACGCAGACGCAGGACACCAACGGGCGCGCGGAGCCGGAGCTTACCGTTCGAGCAACGCTGTCCTCTGCCTTTTTGTTATCATTTTCTTGTGTCTCCATCTGCTCACTGTTCCAGTGCCGTGCAGCATATGATCTGATCGGCTTTAAACGGTGGCACGCTGATAAAGAAGGGCCACGGCACTACTACTACTACTACTAGAAGCAAGCAGCTCACGGAGTTACGGGCTTACGGCACATAAATTACTGTTCCTTTCATTGCTTTTTAGCATGTGCTGATAGCGCATGATTGAATTTCATTCGTTGCGTTGGATCAGTGATGGAACGTGCACCTAACCTCTTTGCTTTATCATTCGGTAATGGTGTGTTATGGTCGTCCAGAAGCATCGCCGGTGGTGCGAAAACTGCAGTGCAATTCAACCCAAGCCGTAGTACTACTGTCTGGTCATCATCAGCAACTTACCGAGGATAGAATAGAATCCCGGGGTATCCGCTGGTACTTTGAAAAAGAATTCAGGCCAGTGTTTCTGAAATGTTATCTTCAGTGGAGCCCATATCCAGAATTCCTGATTACCTGCACATATCCATGATCCAACCATACGCTGCTTTTTTTTTTTTTGATTCAGGCCATACGCTGCATGGTGTTTCTCCTTTCGATTGTGAAAGTCAAAAGTCCTGATGGACCAAAACCTGCAGACCCATGCAGTTGGTGACGACGCCGGTGAAAGGCAAGCAGCCAAGGAGTGAAGGACCACCCATGAATCGTGCTGCAACCTGCACTGCATGTCTGAAAATCTGCTGCCAAGAGAGGTTAAAACTTGCTGCTGCCTGCATCAGGCCGGGGCACTTGCCACTCTTCTCTTCCTCTATATAAAAATATATAAATTTATGAAAAAAATATAATTCAAAGGAATTGAAAAGGCCAGGAGACGTTATCAGTGATTGCCTTCCAATCAAAGGGCCTTGGTTGGAATCGTGCAGATTTTCCAAAGCGATTCAGGGCCCCATTCTACAGCTAGGGGCAGGAGGGGAATCTTTACACCGAAGCGCGCTTGATGAACGATGATGATTGAGGCCCTTGTGAGGGCAACGAGCCACTCCTGCCCTGCAGATGCAAACGTGGGGCACGACGACAAGGAGCCGGAATTTCAGGCTGCGTCTCCGAATTTTTGTAACCTGCACCACAAAAGGTCGTTTTCAGAGAACGCAAGCATAGTTAAACAATTTCCATCGGATGAAAATTAAGAAATCGAGCTCACAAGATCAGAGGGAGTTGAAAATAATACGGAGTACTACTAGCTTATTCAGCTGTGCCTTTTCATCCACTAATGGGTTTCATTTCATATGGCTCACATAGTCACATACTCTGATATCGATCGGCCTACCATGCATGTGTAGATCGCAGCCTTTCATGAAGTGATATGTTTTCAGAGTAGGTTTGGTTACCATCTTTGTGGTCCCTAGTACGCTTCAGCGTTAACAAATCCTTCCAGCTATGGAAGCAGACCATTATCCGAACTCTAACACAAGCAAAGAATGTTGTTGTCTAGTGTCTGGTGTCTAGCTGTCAAAGCCGGTAGTGACAAAACAGAAAGAAAAGAAAAGAAAAGAAAAGAAAAGATGAGAGATGTTCCTAGAACCAATGATCAAGATACTCTCTCGGAACATAAATGTATATTACCCATATAAGTTTTCTTTTTTCACTTCGACAACCAATATCTAAAATTCTTTAAAAGATTAGCAACACGAGATAGAAACTATTAGGCTTGTTTGCAAAAATATTTTCATACTAGTCCATGACGCTAACATTTAGTATTTTTACATACAAGTATTGTGGTTGTAGGGAATACTTACCAATAATCTGCACTACAAATACAAACGTATTCATAATAAATAATCAGTATATAAGCATTCTAAGGCCTTGTTTAGTTGCGAAAGATTTTGGATTTCGCTACTGTAGCATTTTCGTTTGTTTGTGGCAAATATTGTCCAATTATGGACTAACTAGGATCAAAAGATTCATCTCGCGATTTTACAGTTAAACTGTGCAATTAGTTTTTATTTTTGTATATATTTAATTAATGCTTCATGCATGTGCCGCAAGATTCGATGTGACGAAAAATTTTAAAAACTTTTTGGTTTTCTAAAGCCAAAATTCGTCGGGCTACCTCTGCAGATTAAAATCACGCAGGAATACGAGAGGGGGCAGCTTCGAGCTCTGACGGAGCACCGTTGCGCGAGCTGCAGGCTGCAGGAGACCAGGCCGTTGGAACAAGTGCAGTAGTACTGCCCCTGCCCGCCAAGTTTCCTCACGCCGCAACGACTTTCCGCCGCCGAAACGTGACGACCGTGCGGGGCTTGCCAGCGCCGGCCGCGTGACGCCCCCACCGGCCGTGGCGCGCGCGCCACACACGTACTACCACCACCGGGCCATCGCGCTCGCGCCTGCATGTGCCGATCGAGACCTTTGAGGCCGCTGGCGCTGGGGCACGGGGCCCTGGGCGGCGCCACCAACTACCGCGCCGCTGTCTGCCGTCACTCGTCGGCCTGCCATTTTCCTCCGCCGTTGCCTTTGCCTGCGTCCACCACGTCACCATCCAATCCACTGCCGTTTTCTTTTTTAAATTTCGTGGTGGAAACATGGTGCTCGGTATTTTGGATATCGCCAGCGAAAGGAGTTCGAATGATTGGCTCGGCTGCATGCAGCCTGCAGATAGGAGGGAGCCACTCCCATTATTAATAATAACAAACATTTAGTAGTACTATAAAAAGTTATCGGCAGGATTAGTTTAGTTTAGTGGTCGAGCGCAGCCACTGCTTGGCTCACGTACTTGGGGCGGTGCTGGTTGTTCGGTCATGCAAATGACTGGCTCTGCTTCATTCCCTGCTTTCCATCCGTAGCTACCGACTCATCAGCTTCGTTCACAGTTCACACACACACACAGCACAGCAAAAAAAAAAAAAAGGGGCAGAACACAGGTCACGCGATGATCTTATTTGCACGGTGCAATCGAGCAATTCAAAAGGGTAAGGAAACGGGGTTCAGCAATCAGCAGCAGACTGAAGAATATGGCGTTATTATTAATCCACTATACAGCTGACAAAGTACGTACTAGTACTAGAAACCATGCAGGCGAAGACAACCGAATTATACCTTTCGATTCTTTTTCGTTCTTTGCATTTCAAAAGTGGAGATGCCAGGATCCACTGCCAGCGACCGATGCTGCTGTCCTTGTTGTATAGTATGATTCGAGATTAGGAGCATGCAATGCAATTATTCTCAGCTCTGCATGCATGATTTGCTTTTGCTTTTCTGGGGCGAGCGAGCGAGCGAGCGAGCATGCGGATGCGGACGACGTCGTCCCCGTTGTCTCCCCGCTGTCCACCTTCTCCTGTCTCATGCTCGCTCGCTCTCGCTCTCGCTCCGTGAGATGGGGCCGTGCCGTGTGATCTTCCGTAGCTTCTGAATGTTCAGCGTGCGGCCATGGCTGGTTCAATTCGGCTGTTCGGGTTCGGCTTCGTCACGGGGCCGGGTTTTCGCGCAAGCTTTTTGGTGGAACCTGGAACCGCCGCCCAGAAATTAGAAAACGAGGCCTTCTCTGTTGATGATTGATTGCTGATAGAATGCGACGGCTCAGCGGTTTCTCCTCGGCGTCCAGATGCTTCGGCCGTTCTTATCGTAGTCGCATCAGTACTGCTTTTATTATTGATGAATGGAATGAGACCTCAAGCATACGTGTCTGCTCAACCATTGAGAATTTGAGATGCACAACTCAGAGGTTTGAAAGCCTCTTATCTTATATTCTTGCACACTATTGGCTGCATGCTAAAATTGTTGCCGAGGTTGGTGTCTATGAATTGATGAATGTCGACTCCGGACGTCTTTGAAATGCAGGAATTTCATAAAAATCAATTCATTATTTTTGCAAAAAAAACATAGGACAATCCAATTAAGATCTTATTTTAACTTAGGAAATATGAATACCCAACCCTAAAATCCTGCTTCTCTAATCCCTACTGCCTGCTCCCCTCCCATCGACTACTAGACAAGAGCTAGTACACGGCAAGTCTCCGGCCTACTGGGGCACCCACTCTGGACCGTCTTCTTTTGTTCTGGTGGGCTTTGCTCCTCCTTTGCAGCCCGGCCCAACTTGTACTGACGCATCCGTCCTTCATCCGTGGCCTCCTGGTCTGCTTCTTCTTCCTTGTTCTTCGCTCAACGCGCGGTTTCAAAGATTTCAGAGATGCAGCACGAGAGCTAATCACGGGCACGGGGCACGGCCCTATCTCTTCCGGAATTCCAAATGCCCTTGGTGGCCTTACAACGATGGGAGCTAACTAGGATTCAGGCCGTGAGCCTGTACTTCATGGTTCGGGGCTTCGGGCGGGACAACCAAACTCCGACCAGCCTTCGGGGTCGCTTGGTACGCCGCTGCCCGCTGGCCCGCTGCTGTGGCCGTCGGCTCGACGGCGCCTACCCTTGTGCCTGTTCGGCTCTTACCAGCGAAAGGTACGGATGCTCTGTAGTCTGTATATTAGGGCTAAATTGATTTTGCGCACTATGTTCCGGGACACAAGAAACATCCCTGTGTGTTACTGTTACAGATGGATGAAGCATCTGGATGAGCTGCTGCATCCACATCCGGTGAAAGCATCATCTCCCATGCTGTTTCTGTTGCCACTCGAGAATCGCCGAACGGAGCGCCCTGTTTGGGGTGAGCTTGCGGTGTGCAAGTCTCAGGTTTGTCATCGGCGATGTGCTGGCGCCGTCAAGCCACCCCCTGATTGCTTCGGCTTCATATGTGAACCCATCTGCCGCCATGTGGGGGTCACTCATCACCTCCTGTCCACCATCGCATCAGTATCAAGCATATAAACCTTATTGGCACATGATTGAATTTTATGCGACATTTTGCAGTGTGGATGTGGTGAATCAGTACAGTACCTGAAAAATTGGACAGATGAAGTACGATGGAGGGGAAGCATCTTCTGTCGATGATGCAAATCGAGATGGTCCGGTGGTCAGGCAAGCGGCTTTCATCAGTTGCTTGACCTCCTCCCATACTTGCCCTGCGAGATCTGGCTGGCGCCCCGAGCCCAAGGTGACGCACCTAAGCCCAAGATGTGCCATCTGGTTGGCCTGCACAAAAGGCCACTCCCCTGCGGAGGCGTCAATGATGGAATGCAAGTTCCCTTTCTCCATTGCTTCTTCCACTATTTCACCAATCCCTTGCTGTGATCTCCCTGTCAGTAGGCGAAGGATGATAATGCCGAATGAGTTCACATCGGACCACAGCATGAGTTCCGCTGCTGACTTGAATTCACCCTGGTCCATATAGTAGAGTGTTCCCTTATGGGTCTCTGTAGGGTGACTTTGCAGGCTGGTGATTGTTATGTCGGGTTCTCTGAGAAAGTAGCAGATGCCCAAGCCTCCCAGCTTGCTGACGAAATTGGCATCGAGGAGAATGTTGCCCAGATTTAGATCACCGTGAACAATTGGATAAGGCTTGTGTGAGTGGATGAAAGCCAAAGCTGAGCATATCTCCCCAATGATCCTTGTGCGCGCCTTCCATGTGAGAGGTGGCATGTTTTTCTTGCATGAGAGCCAATCCTCAAGACTACCATTTGGGAAGAATTCGTACACCAGCGCAAAATTGTCGGGACATACTCCTACCAGTGTGGTGATGTTAGGATGCCTCGCTCTACTGAGGACAGCAACCTGCAGGAGTGGATAGTGATGCCACAGGTGCAACAATAGATATGCCACTGCTCGTTCGAAAAAGGGGTGCTATAGAATTAGTAAAGGGAAGTGATGTCAACTACCTCTTGATAAAATCTTGCTTGTCCTTTTAAGCTTCTCGGATGGAACAGCTTTATTGCTATATTTGTGTTGCGGACGAAACCTTTATAGATGCTTGCAAATCCATCTTCACCAATCTTGAATTCTGCATCAAATCCTTTGGTTGCTTTCTGCAGCTCGACAATTGAGAACTCAGTGTTCGGAGTTTCAGTTGTCACTAAGGCTCTTTGCTTGTTCTTTCGGCGTAACGCTTTGGCTTCCATTACTGCAGTGTCTCTCTCATGCAGTAGCTTGTCATACTTTGCTTGGAGCTCTTGGAGAAGCTGTTTGCTGTTGGCAAGCTTTTCTTCATGAACCTTCATGGCGGCCTTTATCTCAGTCATATGTTTGCCATGCATCTCAAGTAGCTTTCTTTTCGATGCTTGAATTTCTTCCATCTGTCTTGTCATTGTCTCCTCCATTATTTCCTGTTTTTTCACCTGATGTATGTGCTGATGCTCCAGGTCTTTAATCTGTAATAGCAATCAGCGTTTTCATGACCACCTGTTACTTTTTATTAAGGACCAATGATGCAGAAAAGTAAGAAGAAAAACATACCCTTTGAAGATATGAAAGCTGATCTCTTTCGGCTTTTCTTCTTCTGTTAGTTTCTTCAGTCGTATCCTTTTCAAAAGATCAGTCATATATTATGAACACTGTTCAACAATACACTGAACTTAATAATATACTGTCAAACTTACAGCTTGTTCCAGCTTTAGCTTCTGATCTTTTAAATCTTGAAAGTCATGATACAGTTTATCTCGTTGCCTCTTTGTTTCTTCAACCTCTGTCCTCTGTCTTGCTACCTTCTCCTCCATATATTCCCTCTGTGCCTTCTCATTCTGGAGCAAACTCTCAACCTCTTTAACCTGTATAAGAATACTTTACTTCTTGTATCACATGCTTCCATAGTTGAACCATAAACTCCTGAAGTCCTGATGCAATGCACTTACTCTTTGAAGTGTCGAAAGCAGATCCATTTTGATTTTTTGGCGTTTGTTAGATTCCTCACTTGATTGTTTTATAAAATGATCAGTAATTTCTTCCACATGATCTTTTGAAGCTGACTTAATTTGTGTTATACGTTGTTCAAGTATAAGATTATGCTTATCTGAATCCTGTAATTTATCAGATAACGTGCATCGTTGTCTCCTCATTTCATCAATCTCCAGCCTTTGTCTAACAAGTGTCTTCTCAATTTCTTTTCTCTGGCTTACCTCGTGAAGATATGAATCTTCCAACTCTTTAATCTGCAAGGAGATTTCGCCATTTTGGTCATACTGGACCTAAATGAGTAATTAATTATAGCAGGTGCTTTAGTAGTGTGTGATGTTCAGTACAATGGTTAGATGGTCTACTTATTACTTTTCTTTACATATAATGCAAGCTGCAGTGTGACCCATAAAACAAAGCTTACTCTTTGAAGTGCTGAAAGCAGGTCCATTTCAGCTTTCTGGATTTTGTTGGATTCATCATCAGCTTCCTTTAACAACTTAGCTTCAGTACATGGATCTTGAAGCTTCTCATACTTTTCTTCATCTACACTGGGTTCGTCTTCCTGTATGATACCATCCGATTATTTTGGTGTTTCCATATTGAGTAATAGCATTACCATCTGCTTAATACTACACATACCTGATTATATGCTGATGCTAGCAACAAGTAGACACTATCAGGTTCTTCAGGTGTAAAATGCACCACTGGTGTTGTTTTTTGTGTATCACCAATAACTGAAGGTAGAGCAGCAGTTTCGGAGAAGCTGACAGCATCATCAGTTCCTGATGATCCGTAAACTATCATTCCCCAATCTGGAGTTATCATTGCAGTGAAATATCAGTGTGACTACCTTCAAAAGAAAATTCAACCGCTTGGTTGCATGGTTGAAAGCAGCTTCCTTTTGCTCACATAAGAAACTGTTCCTTCTTGTAGACACATATGGCACGTGAATATGGGTGTCTTCTCATGATCTAAATATGGTTGGTTTAATCTGTGGCATCTATGTAAAACCCATAAATTGTTGCCATGTCTGGGTGCAAACCCTAGGTCTCATTTATCATATTACTTTGAGCATATGTAAATAATACGATTTATTACAAACATACATAATTGTAATGTCTTGAATTTATTTGTAAACACCACTGATTCCTAAAATTCATGTTAGATGACTTTACAACTAAATTTCAAATCTCTTAGGCGTTCTATGCAAGTTTTATATGGGAGTGTATAATAACTAAATATTTGAGTCCAAAGAACTACAGAACTTTTTTTTTTCAAGTTACATCCTGTCTATATATTTAGGATAGTCACCTCCAAAAATATAATCCCATTCAGTCATTTTTGTTGCAGCCGATGAGCTTGAAATGTAACCTTTGTGGCTTGATTCTTCGTATTCCAACTCAGTTAGTGTCATTGATCCCATTTGATTTGAAATGCTGTATGCTGGTGACAGTGGTTCATTGCTTTCTTCAGGTGATGGAAGTATTGCAGGAAGGCTTTCATTTGCTTCCCTGTAAGTGTTGATATGCATGGTTAATAATTTTTCAGCATTTGCAACCCTCCTGCACTGAATTTAATGCAGACTGTATTTTGAACTCGGACAATAAGGGGGAGAATTCTTGCTAAGGACACAGTAGACTGGGTTCCCAGCTGAAATGGAATGTACTATTTGTAGATTTAGAAGTCTGGAAGTACTAAAATTTCAGGTGTCAACTGAACCACGCCCTTTACCTGGTACATATCAAATGACCTTTACAAGTAAACCACATCTTGCATGATGGAGCTGCTGTCTTCATAAGCTTTAGTGCTGTCTTTGACTTTGGTGTGTTCATTTTTCTACAGTTTGAGAGCATCTGTTAGAATGTGCGATTATGTAAGATATGCTCTTAAGAAACTGCTTGGTCTAAGCATGCTAGCTTCCTATTCAATTCTTGGAAGAAGAGAAAATAAAATATTCTGTTACTACTACCAGATAACCGGCTTATAAGAAAACTTTTAACTATCTCAGCTCAAGTTCGAGAGAGTATGGTGATGTTCTCGTTAATCATGCAGAATCATAGAAGTGAGATGCATAGTCATCTTATATGTGCATCCAAATTTAGGAAATAGCGTGATTTGGTTAGTTTGATCCATACTTAGAGAAGTGCCGGTCTGCAGCTGCTCCCATGACAAGCTCGGTTATGTTATGAAGGGAAATGAGCTCCTCAAGTCCCTTAGCTACATTATCCGTCTCAATTATTAGTTTCGCACAGCCAACCTGAAACATTAGAATTTCATGTTCATCTTGTTGATTTCATTTAGTGACGAAGAGGAAAATTGCCAAAGTGAAAATTTCATGTTTTGTAGCTAATTCGTGCGTGTAGCAATTGGCTACAATAAAATTGATGCTGGAAATTGCACCTCTAGATCTTCCCTTGTGCATTTTACTATCTGCACATACATATCTAGGCTCATCTCTGCCTTTGCTCGCTTCTGCTTTCTGTACTCCTTGATTTCTTCTGGTTTCATGCTGGTATGACCCCTCTCTGAAATGTAGTTGAAAAATCACAAGCTGTTTACGTTGAAAATGTAAGACGCGAACATTCTCCTTTGCCCAAAAAGCTCTGTTTGAAGTGTGAAGGGACGTTCTGTTTTACTAGTGGCATAGTTCGTAGTTATTTACACACTTGTCTTATTTTTAAAAACAAAATCTAGAAACTCTTTCATTGATTAATATAAGATTACGTACGGCACTTATTTTAGGACGGCATGATTATATATTGTGTAGACAATTGTAGGTATGGGAACTGTAACAAACGCAACAAATTCCAATCCATACGTGTGCTACTAGAGTTGTAAAGCAGATGCAATTGCTTTCAAAATTCAGATACAGAGACATGTTTGCAGAATCATGATTGCGCTTCAGGTGAACTGGAAAATATTGTTGGTTATGTGCTGTTTGGCATAGGTCAAGCTTGGAGAGTTTTTGTAGCTAGGGATAAACCAGCAGGAGCTGATCCAGTTAATGGCATGCCATTCGTTGAAGGTCTAGGTTGCCACCAAAATCTGGAAAACACAGCTAATTTGCAAATCTACATCATTTGTGGTGCCAATTAACAGGGCCTTTGATGAGCCATCTCTCAGTTTTTTTCCCCCAAGCTCTAAAAAGTCTTGGACTAGAACTACTAGCAGTTATGATATAGAATTTAAACAAATGTGTTTAAACCACTTTATTTTGATCCTATAATTAAGCTTACTCTGGGCGATCGCTGGCACAGGGCTGTGCACATGAGCTATGACAATCTCGGATCCCTCCCTGACCAAATTGTGCAGCGCCCACAGCAAGGTGCTCCTCCCGTCGCTGACCTCTTCGGGCACCGCGACGAACACCTTGTGCTCGGCCGCGGCGCTCCGGTCGTCCAGCTCGTCCTGCACGGAGCCCGCCGACGAGGTGGCGGGGCTGCACCGTGCGGTCCAAAACAGCGGCTCCCACGTCTCGTGCTCTCCGACGCCCGCCGCCTCCATTTGCTTGCGTTGCCGCTACGATCAGAACGAAAGAAACGCTGGGAGGTCGATCGGGTACGGTGGTTGTGAGTTCGTCGTAGTCGTGCCCTGTATATGTGTAGTGAATGGCAGAAGGAAAGGGACGAGTCACGGCGCGCGCGAGACTGTGTCTCTTTGTCCTGCTTGCTGCATTGACCCCGCCATTCTGCCAATTAATAGTTATAATAAGTACCCCAAAGTCGTCGCCGTGAGCCCATGTTGCACCAGGAAACTACGTAGGACTGCACCCGCATTTGCAGCAATACGTACGTGGTGGTACGTGGGCTGCTGATGCTGGCATGGTTCATGGGTTTGCGTGTGGACCCGAGGTTAAAAAAAACCCAAAACTTTACAAGATTCTTCATCACATCGAGGCCTTGTTTAGTTCACCCTGAAAACCAAAAAGTTTTCAAGATTCCCCGTCACATCGAATCTTATGACACATGCATGAAACATTAAATATAGACGAAAATAAAAACTAATTACACCGTTTAGCTGGAAATCACGAGACGAATCTTTTGATCCTAATTAGTCTATAATTGGATAATATTTGGCACAAACAAACGAAAGTGCTACAGTAACGAAAAGTTTTCACTTTTCGGAACTAAACAAGGCCCGAATCTTGCGGCACATGTATGGAATATTAAATATAGATAAAAAGATAACTAATTGTACAGTTTACTTATAAATCACGAGACGAATCTTTTAAACCTAGTTGCTCCATAATTGGATAATATTTGTCAAATAAAAACAAAAGTGCTACAGTATCAAAATCCAAAACGTTTTTGAATCTAAACAAGGCCTGACTTAAACTAGCAATCAAACCGACGACTCGGCGTTGGCCCATTACAAGTATGTGGCTTTGTTTAGTTGCAATTTTTTTTTTTTTTTGCAAAATGAACGTTATAGTATTTTCGTTTGTATTTGACAAATATTGTTCAATCATGAATTAACTAAACTCGAAAGATTCGCCCGTAAATTATAGGTAAATTATACAATTAGTTATATTTTTATCTATATTTAATGTTTTATATATATATAAAAATTTACAAAATTTTTAGGAAGTAAACAAGGCTTGTGTGTGTTCTGGGGCGGATCCAGGCCCCGGGCTAGGAGGGCTGTAGCCTGGGGTGCAGCCCAAATTTTCTATAAACAAGTCTTCGAAGCCCATAGAAATCTCCAACATTTAGCCCAAAATATTTTATTCTACAACCAACCTAAACAACTTTTTACTAATTAGCCCCCTTAGATGGTGATTCTAGATCCGTCCCGGTGTGTGTTTCTACTTTCTAGATATGCAAATTCCTGTGACCTTGATCTTACAAGTAGTAACAATATTTCATTGACCAAGAAAAAAGGTTGCAACAATATTTTGACCCCTCTGTTGTAAAAAATATATTTTTTTTGACCCCTCACACGACACGAGTCGTCGCGCGGCAGAGACGGGTAGCCAAACGGGACATCAAATTGGCCCACGAAAAATAGGTTCCAAGAAGACAGGCCAGCCTTTGGGCCTCTGCCGCTTTGGTCAGCGTTGACTTTTCGGCCTACGAAACCTCAATGGCCCAATCCGGGCTCACGGTTTGAAACTTCCTCTCTTAATTTTTACGATATACCGTTTTTCCTTCCTTTTAACTTTAAAATTCAGCAAACCACCTTTCTTAATTTTTTAAATCATATATTTTATCTCTCTAGAGCAGTTTTGAAGACGATTTTGCTATAGTGAATAATGACTTTTGCTACAGTAACAATAGTTTTGTCTTATTTATTTATTTATTTTAGCTAAATATTTGAAAAATTATAGTAAATCACATAAAATATAAAATATAAAATCTAATTTTGTTAGCCTCCACATGAATAGGTCTATATAGTGAACATATAATATGGTATGATTTGGTATAAAGTTTTTGCTATGAAGGTTTTTATCTTTATATTTTAAATTTTGGCTAAATATTTGAAAAATCATAGTAAATTACACAAAAATCAAAAATCATAAAATGGAAAGACTAATTCTATTAGACTCAACATGAGCATATCTACATAGTGAATATATAGCCTATTCGCTGGTCTGAAAAGTCATGACGAAAAATATTGTTTGTTGATTTATTGTAAGAGAAAAACAATGCTAGCTAACAAAAAAATACGGCTTATAAGACATACGAACAGACTCATAATATACATGGCCATGCAACCGTGGCCTGGCATGGTGGCTACCGAGCCCGGGCTAGCCCGACTCGAGGGACCAGGCCGTGCCTAGGCCACCACCCAGGTACGCGGCACGACCTATTCCAACGATGAGCCCGGTAAAAATGAACTGTTGGTATTGTAGTTATGATATGTATATATGTGTTGTTAATTGTTATATGGGTAAAAATAATGAATAATTGGTGAAAATGATGAAATAATGAAAATGAGTTGTTGTCGATTTGATGGGTCGTAGACCGACACGATACGAAAATCGACCCACAGACCGTGCCTTGGGCCAAAGGGCAAGCACGAAGCCCGTAGAGACATGACCCGCTAGGTACGACGACCCGTAGCGGCCCGACGATCTAAGGCATGGCACGACATGGGGCTGGTCCGGCACGGTCTTGGACATATATAATCATAATATGGTATGCTTTAATATATTTTTTTATTATAATTTTAGATTTATATTTTCTGTCATTAATTAAAACAATTCATAACTGTAACTTCTATAATTATTTTTCTACAAAGTTACAAACACTATGTGCAGTTGAAATTTGGTTGTTAGCATCAGCCACGGAGCTCAATTTGCGCGTCCCTAAACGGTTACCGCCGCCGCTGCTGCTGCCACTGGAGAATCGCCGAGCGGAGCGCCCTGTTGGGCGTTAGCTCACAGTGGTCGAGCTTCAGATTCGTCATCGGCGACGTGTCACGCCCGCTGTCGAACCACCCCGTGATCGCCTCGGCCTCGTACGTGAACCCGTCGGCGGCGATGTGAGGATCGCTCATCACCTCCTGGAAGATTGGGCAGACGAAGTAGGATGGCGCGTGGGCGTCATCCAGCGACGACGACGGCCACCCACCGGCGTCGACCGAGGCGGCCTTCATGAGGGGCTCCACCACCTTCCACACCTCCCCCGCGAGGTCAGGCCGCCGGCGCCGGCTCATCTCCGCGCACCGCAGACCGATGTGCGCTAGCTGGTTAGCCTGCACGAACGGCCAGTCCCCCGCGGTCGGGTCGAGGACGGCGTGCAGCTGCCCCCGCTCCACCGCGTCCTCCACCACCTCCGCGATGCTCTTGGGCGGCCGCCCCGTTAGGAGCCGCAGGATGATGATGCCGAACGAGTACACGTCGGACCGCGGGGTGAGCTCGCCGGTGGACAGGAACTCCGGGTCCATGTACGCGAAGGTTCCCTTCGGCGTGGTCGTCCTGTGCAGCTTCGTGGTGATGGCCCTGGTGGTGGTGATGGTGGTGCTGGACTGGCTCAGGAGCCGGCAGATGCCGAAGTCCCCGAGCTTGCTCACGAAGTTGGCGTTCAGGAGGATGTTGCCCGGCTTCAGGTCGCCGTGAACCACCGGGTGCGGCTTGTTGGAGTGGAGGAAGATGAGGGCCGAGCACATCTCGCAGATGATCTTGGTGCGCACCTGCCATGTCAGTGGCGGCGTGTTGTCGGTGCACGCGAGCCGGTCCTCGAGGCTGCCGTTGGGGAGGAACTCGTACACCAGGCCGAAGGCCTCCCGGCACGCGCCAATCAGCGTGACAAGGTTTGGATGCCGCACTCTGCCGAGAACAGCAACCTGCAATGGTGACACGACACTTAAGGGTCAGGTTCAGGTATGATATAATTGCCTATTTGATTGAATGAAGAGAAAAAGAGAATGATCCGATGAATTGATTCACCTCTTGGTTGAATTCTGACTGTCCTTGCATACTCTGTGGATTCAGCAGCTTTACAGCTACGATTGTGTTGCGGAGGAACCCTTTGTAGACGCTTCCAAATCCACCCTCGCCAATCTTAAGCCTCTCATCAAAGCCTTCAGTGGCTTGTTCGAGCTCAAAGTAGGAGAACTCGGTGTTCAGTGTTTCAGCTGGCAATGGTGCTGAAATCTTATTGTCATTCTTCTGGCGCAAGCCTTCAGCTTCAGTTACAGCTGCGTCGCGCTCTTGTCGCAGCTTGTCATTATCTGTTTTCAACATTTGGGTGAGGTATTCGTTTGCTGACATCTTCTCTTCGTAATCTTTGATAGCAGATGCCATCTCTGTTATTTGTTGCTCAAGGACGAGTTTCTGCTCTTTGACATCATTCAATTCGTTGGATGTCACATCATGCTGTCTTTTCATTTCTTCAATCTCCTGTTCTTTGCTCGCCAGTGTTTCCTCGATTGTTTTGCGCTGCCTTATCTCATGCTGATATGACTCATATACCTGTAAAAGCAGTAGTATGTGACTTTGTTCAGTATTTGCAATCTCAATCATGGATAATGGAGAACACTTACATTTCCGAGAGCTGAAGCCATATCTAGTTCAGCCCTTAGGCGTTTGGCTGATTCTTCGTGTGCTTCTCTCTTATACCGTTCAGCTTCACTGAGAGCCTCTGTGAGTCTTCTGTATATGTTAGCATTAGCATCAAGGCCTGGATTTTCCTGTGTGTGGTACCAAACTTACTTCAGTCCCCTGTTATATTCATATATGATAGTTTTGTTTACCTTGAAGTTATGTCTATTGATGATACATACCAGCTCATGAGAAGGGGATGAAAAGTTCTCATCATCAGGTTCTTGCATTTCATGCGGCATTGCTGATCCAGAGATAGTGACTGCATCATCATTTCTTGATTGATCGTGCCATGAGTTCTGCGATCTCCTCCCAAATCCATCCCAGGAATCTATAGAACTTCTTGATGTTCTTGTAGGCCTGCCACAGGATTCATATAGCCCAGACGATGTACTGATAGATTCTAGAGATGGATACAGCCCCACTTCTGTTCTCGATCGTATCTGATCGTGCCTTGGACTTCCGTTGGAGCTTGATGCATCACTCTCTGAATGACTGATTGCCATTGATCTCAGACGGCTACCAACGCTGGTGACTGATGACCCTGATGCAACCGTGAACGCAGGTGATGGTGGTATTGCAGGAACAGTTGTATTTGCCTCCCTGCAGCGTTTAGAGGTATGGTTTAATCTCTTTGGTATTTTTCCAATCAAATTTACTGACATTAACTCTTTTGCAAAATATGAAAGTTGGTTGTAATAGCCGATGTTAAGACTCGAAAAAGTGAGATGTTACCGCATCTAACTCTAGTGGAACTCAAACCATAGCCACAGTTGTTGACCACTTCACTGATATACTAATATGCTAGAAAATAATATTTATCTTAGGAAGATTGGCTCAATCTTACCTGGTGCATATAAGATGCCCTTTACAAGTAAACCATATCTTACAGGATGAAGCTGCTGCCTCTGTCAGCCTGAGTGCCGTCTTGGACTTCAGCGATTTCATTTTCCTATGATAGGGGAACACTTATTAGGTAGAATCACCATTTTTTCCTTCTGTTTCCTTTTTTACTTTCAATTCAGTGAGATTTAGCTCCACAATATAGAACTTTGTGTGCTAATATGGAATTAAATGCTTTGTTTGATGATGTTTTTTTGTAGCCTTAAACTACAACAAAAAAATGTGAGAAAAACATCAATCATTAGGTGTGTAATCCTTACTTTGAGTGATGTTTGTCTGCAGCTGCTCCCATGACAAGCCTGGTGATGCCGTGAAGAGCAATTAGCTCCTCAAGCCCTTTAGCAACATCCTCGTTGTCGATTATTATTTTCTCGCAGCTGACCTACGGAAGGTAATTTGGCAGAAATTTGTCATTTAAGATACATATATATATGCGTTCACTATATTCTCCAATTCAATACTGAATGGTTTATGTGGTCCATTAGTTGTATTCATGGCATGAGAGAGATGAGGAGGAGCACCTTCTGCCTTATGCATATCTTGACGTATTCATTTAGTTTCTCTTCTGCCCTTGCTCGCACCTTCTTCCTATGATCATTGACCTGTTTTGCATTCACCATAGTGTAATGAACTTTCCCTCCCACTGAAATAACAGAATAATGAATAGAGAATAGCAAGATTATGTCGGACATATATGAATAGAGAAGAAACATTTTGTAATAAATAAAAGGCAAAGCAAAACAAAATAACCTCACAAAAGAGGCAACAACAAAACTACCACCGGAAGAAACACAATAGCAACGATCCTCAGAAACATCGGCTGTCATACGTCACTCTGCACATCACCAAGAACAGCGATGTAAACTAGGAGGATGATTAGGTTTTTCACAACGATGCCTCTAGAAAGTTTTTTAACCAAACTCCTATAGAGTAAGGAGACTCTCGAGTCTCGACAATACCTCCAGGCGTGCCACCGTAGGCGTCACTATCAATGCATAATACTAGTTCACTATCAATGCATAATACTAGTTCCGAGAGTGTTTTTCTAGTCAGCAACCATGGTTTTGAGAGGACGGAACCGTGCGTCACGAATTCAGAAGATGGAAGCGCCTTTTTTGGAACGGCGAAAACAAGTTTAGCAGCTCAGCTAACAAAGAATGAGCAGGTAAGCAAGTGAAGCTCAGTTAAGAAGATGAGTCTTTGATTTGCATGACAAAACGTGAAAATTCCCTTTCAGCTGTGCTGTCCGTACAGAGTATGAAAGCCTTATGATTGCCTGACCCTGACTGCTATCTAGAGTCAACAAACCAAACCAGTTCCAGGAACAGCAAACCCAAGGAGATGCAGACGGCAGCAGCATTCAGAATTTCAGATTCATGGATACTAACCCATCTGAAAATCGTCCAAACACAAACAGTGCGGGCTATTAAGGAAGCCTTACTCATGGGGATCATCTGCGCGGGGCAGTGGACATGAGCGATGACGACCCCGGAGCCGGAGCCGTCCTTGGCCAGGTTCTCCAGCGCCCACAGCAGGGTGTTCTTCCCGTGCTTGACGTCCTCCGGGACGGCCACGAAAACTCTGTTCTCCACGGGCGGCGCCGGTAGGATCGCATCCATTATCTCATCGCCGCCGGTGATCTCCGCGGCGCTGCTCACGGACGTCCTGAAGCTGTGCTGCGACGACGACGACGTGTCCCACCGCCTGTGCGCCGCACTGCCGGTGCCGGCGCCCTCCATCCGTCCGCCCGCTGTCGTTTGCGCTTCTCACGAGATGGTTTGGAGCGGATGAGTACCTTTAATTTATCGTTGCCATGGCGTGTGACTTTGTATTTGTTAGTCAACTCTACGCGGATTATTTTAGTCGGTAGTTCCTCCGGCCTCCGTTCCAGAACATATGTACCCACAAGGCCACAACCTCCTTTGGTTCTATCCGATAAAAAATGTTGATAGCTGAGTGTCTCTTTGTGGATCTGAAGCATCCCCTTCCTTCTAAATTATAAGATATTTTAATTTTTTAATATATTTTTTCTATACATTTAGATATACCAAATGTCTATATTCGTAGAAAAATCAATAAAATTAAAAAAAGCCAAAACGTCTTTTAATTTAGAATGGTGAGGTAGCATATCTGCAAATCGAAGCCAAAACTTACCAAGTGGATGAGCAGGAGAGCATCTCCAAGAGTTTACTATTTTTTACTTGGCAAATCTTGTGTTTTGCCAACTCCTAAAACAAAATACCAAATGAAAAAAAGAGACTATTTCCAAGAGTTTGCTATTCTTGATTTGCCATAACCAAAAATAGAAGGCCCACAAGATTTCTTTTTACCGATCAAGCTGTTGTCGCAGAATCAGCGAGATTGATGCCACCGCCGCGTCGTCCTTCCTATGCTGCACGTGAAGGTTCCCTCTCCCAGCAATTATCTCCACCGCCGGCCATCTCCCCAAGCAGCCACGTACCTGATTGGATCAAGGGCATCACGCAGCAGCAGGAGCCGTCGGGGCAGAGGCCGGCCTTGCGCGCGTGAACTGATGAGATGACTCACGCAGCAGCCGTTGGGGAGGAGGCCGGCCTTGCGCCGTGAATTGATGAGATGGTTCACGCAACAGCCGTCGAGGAGGAGGCCGGCCCTGCGCACGTGAACCAGATGGCTGTGTGCGGATCCGATCTCGCGGGAGGAAGACGACGAAGTTTCCTTGGGCGCGCGGGAAGGAGCCGCTACGGAACGGGATACTACGATGCGCGGTCGATACGTGCGCGCATATATGAGCGTGCGGAGGGGAAGAATGACAACTTGCTAAAATTGCCAAGTTAATTTACCAATCTGTTGGAGACTACAATTTTTTGTTTTGCCAAATTTTTAAGAATAGCAATCTCATTTGGTAAACTCTTGGAGATGCTGTTAAGTGACAAAACGGGCCATTGGCGCATAGCAAGCTGTAGGCTGTAGCAGCTTAGGTGTGTATCAAGCTTTGCCAAGCACAGAACTGGGTAGTATAGGAGAGTTTACAGAAGAACCGGACGAAGAAGCGACGTTACCTCTAAGAAAGCGGGCCATCGTTGCCCTCCAATCGTTGGCAAGACATTCTGATGTTGAAGATCGTTTGTCGAAGAAGCTGCGCAAGTGGTGGAAGGCATGCATATGCACTAGTATGCATGATCAACTTTATAGAAAAAAATGCAATTATTAAGTTACAGAAGAATCATTAATTGTAAGCAAACATAGTACGACCGGAAGAATATATATGTATATCTCAATATATGAGACTAATTTCAGAATATGCTGCGTTGCACGTTACTGTCCGGAACCGCGGGAGACTTTGACCATTCCAACAAATACAACTGGTGTACCACGTCTTCTGTACCAGTATCGTCGTCGGGCCCTCCTGCCTACAACTACAATGAAATTGAAGAGAAACTATATCTCAATTTAGGGGTTGTTTAGTTTCTTTTTCATCAAAAAAATTTGGGTTTTAGTCTTTTTTTGCATAATAAAACTAAAAATCATATAAAATTTTTGGTAAACATGTGACTATTCTTCGTTTTGAATTTTGGCTTCAAGAGACAAAAAAAAAACCAAAAAAACCTCAAAAAGTCTTCATGAGAACAATAAATTTTATATTTTGGATGAAACTAAATACAACCCTAAAGTTCTTGATATTTTGTATTTTACATTTTACGGGAAACTAAACATCCCATTAAAATTATACTACTACAGTAGTATATTATACGCTGACGGGTGAAATCAGAGCGCGGAGACTTTTGAGTAGTCTTTTGTGTCAGGGTCAGGGCCCAAGCGCGTTTTTGCCCCCGGTAGGCTGGTACAATTGTAAAAGAAGCACAGGTCATGCCTGGTCAACGTGAGCGAGCATAATTTGCAGAGTACTCCGTGTGACTTTCTTTGGCGTTGTGCTCTCCATGCCTCCATTTCGCCTCCTAGGAGATTCCACAGATTCTTCACGGTAAGGCCTTGTTTAGTTTCGAAAAATTTTGGAAAATCGACATTGTAGTATTTTCGTTTGTATTTGACAAATATTGTTTAATCATGGACTAACTAGGCTCAAAAGATTCGTCTCGTCAATTCCGACCAAACTGTGCAATTATTTTTTTATTTTCGTCTATATTTAATACTCTATGCATGTGTTTAAAGATTCGATGTGACGGGAAATGTGAAAAATGTTGCAAAATTTTCTAGGAACTAAACAAGGACTAAGTATTATTACATTCTTACATTCAAATATTACACTGATGTGATGTTCTCCATTCTAGTCCTTTTTCTTTCTTCTTTTGCTTACTCCGTCTCAAAATATAGGTCATTTTAATTTATCATAAGTCAAATTCTTTAACTTTTATCAAGTTATTATTCAAATACATAAACATTTCTAATATCCAATTGTCCACCACAAATTTTGTCTTTTTTTGCGCTTAGTGTGTATTTCATTAAGATAAAGTGAGACTTACAAGCCACACACACACACCGATCGACCAAAGCTTGCCGCCGAGAGGTCAGCCATGGCTCCGGTAGCGAACCAGGAAAAAAAAGAACAGAGGACCCAAGCGCTTAAGTTTCTATAACAAAAAAAAAAAAGCATTTGGCGAATAAGAGCAACACCCACACCCATAATGTATTTATTTGGTATTGTACGTTAATATATTTTTCTATAAGTTTTAATATATTTTTCTATAAGTTTAGTTAAAATTTAAAATATTTGCTTTTAGAATAATAAAACAATGATCATTTTGATATGGGGTGAGTTATTAACAAAAAGTAGAAACATTAACGTGTACTACCTTTGTCCTAAAAAGAAAATAATTCTAGGTGCATTCTCGATTAAAGTGTTTGAAGTTTGACTAATTATATAGATAAAAATATTAATGTTTGTGACATCAAATAAATATACAACAACAATATGTTTCACGGCAAATCTAGTATACTATTAGTACGATAAATAAAAATTAGTATCTTATATAAATTTAGTTAAACTTGACATATTAAACCCTAATTCTTTCTTAGAATTATATTCTTTTTTGAATAGAAGGAGTATGTTATACCTTAAGGCTTGTTTGGCTGCACACTGATCCACCCCAATCCATATGGGTTCGGAGGTATTGGGATGGATAATTAATTAAATTTTCCACCTTAATACCTTACAATCCATGTGGGTTGTGGTGGAATTGTTTGCAACCAAATAAGCCCTTAGAGCATTTTCAACTGTTTGGCAAAATTCGTTTTCCAATTCTTGTTGTTTGTCAACTTCTAAAATAATATAGAAAGAATTTTTTTTATCTCCAACAGTCTAACAAATTTTGTTTCTAAAAACTCAAAAACTCGCTAACGAAGAGTCCCGCTAAGTGAACGAAGAAACCCGCTAAGTAACAAAGAGCCCCCTGCTAAGCATGAGGAGGAAGACCGATGCCAAGCACGGAACCCACGCGTATATTTGTGCGCTAGATAGAGAGATATGACAAATTGGAAAAGATAGGGAATTGGGATACAAAACTGTTAGAGTGAGAGAGTTTTTTTTATCATTTTGCTAAAAAATTGTGAATGCTATTAGAGATGCTCGGTTGTTTCTTGTCTCATCCATGGATGTTTTGGCCCCACCCACGGCCCACATGTAAATGGAGCATATATAGAGAAAACGCGGAGGACCCCATGATGCAAATTACTGAATGACCATAGGGGGGAACAGACTAGAATTGGTAGAATAGTTAAAGCCTAGTTAATAATTAGTTGTTATATTAGTTGGGCGTTCTAGATGATTTTGCCGACTATAGAACAAACTATAGATGCGCCGTCTCGACGAGCTTCTTCTCCAGAGATTTTCTTTCTTTTTTGGTTTTCGCCACGACTGACCTGTAAAAGTCGGCTGTATATGGTTAGGTTTCCTGCTCCACACACTGCAAATTCGATCCTATATATCTCAACTGGTCCGTGCGATCCTCGTACGATCCGGTCGTACTTCGCTGAGCGACCGAGGGTCAACAAACAGTTGAAGACAAAGCCATGGGACGGTCACGGTGCAATAGCTGAAGGAAGCTGATATTACATCATCATTGTATGCAATCAACCTCTGTGTTCTGCTGGTCTTAGATCAGGAACTCATCAATGTCTAAGATGAGCTGTGGTGGAGTTATCCTTGACGAACTTCTTGAACGACACGAGGATCGGGGAGCGCACCACGTTCTTGGGCGACACCCACGCGAGCTGCCCCTCGGCGATCCCCTCCTGGATACTTGTGTCCGTAGACCTGATGGTGACCGTGAACCTCTTCGCCTCGTTCACCTTCCTGAACACGAGCATCTCCGGATCCACCGTCACCGACACCGTGCTCGGCACCTCCACCTTGGACACGTACACGGAGACGGCGCGCCCGACGTTGGTCACGACGCGCGTGACATTGACGACGTAGGGCTCCTGGTCCAGGAACGCCGTGATGGACGGGTAGTTGAGGTCCTTCTGCTCCACCACGGCCATCTGCGCGCACGCCACCGGCGGCAGCGGGTGGATGATGGAGTTGATCTCGTGGTCCGAGTACCTGAGCCCACACAGGTAGGGGATGTAGTCCAGCGCCGTCAGGTTGTACACCAGCCCCGGGTTCATGGCCTTCATGGGGTCGACGAACCCGGCGCCCAGCGTCAGCAGGCTGGCAGGGGACCCGTCATGGGCCGCTATCGGCTTCCCGCTGCGGTCCTTGGGGTCGGCCGTCGTTATGATGGCCGATTTGATCGCCGCCGGCGTCCATGTCGGGTGTGCTTTCTTCAGCACCGCGGCGACCCCGCTGAGGTGCGGCGTGGCCATGGACGTGCCGGACAGGACGTCGAACTTGGCCGCCAGTGGATTGGGTGGTGTCATGAGCCCCGCCGGCTTGGGCACGCCGGCGATGATGTTCACTCCAGGGCCCGTGATGTCGGGCTTGAGGATCCCCTGGTTTTGCTTGCTTGGCCCCCGCGACGAGAACGCCGCCACCACGGGGGAGTCGCGGTTGCCCAGCACGGTTCCTTTGAAGATCAGCTCGCCCGTCGGCATGTCCGTGGAGTTCATGTATGCCCTGATCTTCTGCCCTGTCGAGTAGGTCACCTGCGACGCCGGGAGCGCGTGCGCCTTGGGTTGGATCACCGACCCGAACTCCACGATGGTGATCACAACCATACCGGCCGCGCCGGCTTCGCGTAGGGCGGCGCCCATCTCGAGGGAGGTCAAGTTGCCACCGGCGTCGCAGACGACTATCTTTCCTCCGACGTGCTCCGGCGTAAGCACCTTCTCGTCGGAACATGTGCCGTCGCTGAGGTCTCTTACCAGAGGGCGCGGCAAGCTTAGGAAACCCTGTGGCTGGAACAACGACTCGCCGTCGAGCTCGACTCCGTTGCCAAGCCTTACGGAGGCGACGAACCTCCGGTCAGTTGTCGCCGCCGCCACGGTGAGCAGCCACGGCGCCTCGTTGGCAACCGTGGCCGGGTCCGGGCCCATGTTTCCACCCGCGGCGCTGATGAAGATGCCTTTCATGATGGCGGTGTAGCCCCCGAGCGCGATGGGGTCGTAGGCGAAGTCACCGGCCTCGTCGTCGCCGAGCGAGAGCGAGAGCACGTCGACGCCCTCGTCGACGGCGTCGTCGAGCGCTGCCAGTATGTCGTCGCGGTCGCATCCCTTGTCCTCGAAGCACACCTGGTAGAGCGCGATGTGCGCGCGGGGGGCCATGCCGGCGGCCGTCCCGAGCCCGTTGCCCATGACGTTGGCGCCGGGCACGAACGCGCCGGCCGCCGTGCTCGACGTGTGCGTCCCGTGCGAGCCCGTGCTGACGGGCAGCACCGGGTCGTCGACCCCTTGAAACTTCCACTTGGCCGACTCGTAGAACGACCGCGCGCCGATCAGCTTGTTGTTGCAGACGGAGCTGTTGAAGTCGCACCGGCCCTTCCACTTGGCCGGCGGCGGCGGGACGCCCGTCCCGTCGAACGACGGGTGTCCGGGGCTGATGCCGTCGTCGAGGACGCCGATGATGATCCCTTCGCCCATGTTGCTCTTGTTCCACAGGCCGCCGCGGGAGCCTTTGCCGTTGAGCCCGAGCATCTGCGGCGTGTGGGTGGTCATCAACCTGTACGTCTTCTCTGGTATGGCCTTGACGAACCAGTCCATGCCGGCCATCTCGCGGACCTCGTCGACGGTGAGGCGGGCCGAGAAGCCGTTCACGACGTGGCGGTAGGAGTAGATGAGGCGCGCCATGGCGGCCGGATCCTTGTTGAGCTCCTCCTCGGCCATGTCGCACACGGACGCGAGCAGGGACGCGTGCCAGTCCGAGACGTCCTTGAACATGCTCCGGTCGTACTCGTACGGCGTGCGCACGATGATGAGGTAGTTCTTGTGCAAGCCGTGGTCATTGTGGGCGACGGCGGTGCTCACCAGAAGCAAGGCGAGGAAGAAGACGGCAGCACGGAGGGAGACAAGTGCCGCTATGCGCATTGGATTTGGAGGATCGTCCATTGAAGAACAGACTAAACCAAAGAGAACCGATGATGGGCAGCTACAAGCGAGGAGATTGCTAATTATTATCCTAAAAACGGCATTGTGCCTAACTAATGGGAATGATGGGTAACCTTGTGCCTGCACTGCAGGATGAACAAGCTTAATATAGCATAGGTGAGCAGGATTAAGGTTGCTTGCTTGCACGGCCACAAGCTCAGTTGCATGTGCTTCATTTGAGCTCCAAACGTGGAGGAAATGGAAGAGGCTTCTGCACCTCACATTTCTGCACGGTTGTGTGGAGATGCCAGTCTAAATTCAGTCTTCTCTTCAATCTTGATACGTACCCAACCTACAACGAAGGTTTCAATGCGTCGGCAGGAATCATACAGATCATTCTGGCATTCCGGCATGCAAATGCAGCGGTCACCCTAATAAAAAAAAATCATAAAATACAGTTAATCAGGGCACATGCCTGAAAAAGAAAGACAGATCTCCCTAGCTTTGTGTCACGTTGTTTCTGCATTCTAAATTATAATTCACACTAACATTTTTCCAAGTCAAATTTCTCTAATTTTTATCACATTTATAAAAAAAATCATTAATGTCTACAATTTCTCTATTTATTATTTTTGTGAAATTCGCCTGAACTATATTCTATATATACATCAATGTCTACAACCATCAGATTTCCATCCAACAAATCCAAATCTATTAGCACAAATCACAATAGAGAAATTATATATTTTTTGTATGAAAAGACAAGGACGAAACTGTTCACTGAACTATAGGAGATGTGATATTCTATTTCATGTAAAACGATAGCTATCCGTTGGAACTCAGAAGAAGACTACTCATGTGACTTCCTCACCTATATATCTGATATTCTGATGTACAGTAGCTTGCTTCCTAGGAGTAACAATAACACTGTTTTCAACATGTACAGTCCTCTGATTTTCTAATTGTGATAACTACTTGAACCCTCCATCAGAACTAAGCAGAGATGATGGATATCGGACTACGCACGACATGCTCTTCGGACACCCACGCGAGCTGCGCCCCCAAAATTTCAGACTCCAACGCGCTGCCTGGAGCAGCCCTTTCCATGGTGACGACAAAACTCGCCTTTTGGTTCACCTCGTCGAACTGCAATTCTCCAGGAACCACCGTGATGGAGACCCCGTCCGGTGCACTCACGTCCACCCGGTACACCGACCTGGCCGCTCCGACGTTGGTCACCGTCCGGCTGACCGTCACGGCCGGCCCGTCCACCGTCAGCGCGACCATGATCGATGGGGCGTTGAGATCTTTCGCCTCGGTGTTCTCCATCTCGGCGCAATGAACCGCGGGTGCAGGGTAGATGATGCGGTTCACTTGCTCGTCGGTGTAGCCCAGCCCGCAGAGGTAAGGGATGTACTCTTCCGGCGAGGTGTCGTACACCAGGCCCGGGTCGATGGCTTTGGCCGCGTCGACGAGGCCGGCGCCCATGGCGAAGTAGCTCGCCGGCGTGCCTGTCTCGTCCGTCAGCGACGCGTCGGCCGTGGTCATTATCGCGGACTTGATGGCCGCGGGCGACCAGGTCGGGTGGGCGCTCTTTATCAGCGCCGCCACCCCGCTGAGATGCGGCGCCGCCATGGACGTGCCAGAGAGCGACGCGAAGCTTTGGCCGCGCGCCGACCTTGGCACCGCCCCGAGGATGTCGACGCCGGGACCCACGATGTCCGGCTTCATCACGCCGCCGTTGTTGCGGCTCGGCCCCCGCGAGGAGAATCCCGGGATGGTAGCGGCGGAACGAGGAGCGCCGCCCTGCTGTGACTGTGAGCTTGCGCCGACCGTGAGTATCCACGGCGCGTCGTTTGCGACCGACCCAGGCGTGCGTCCCTTGTTGCCCGCCGCGGCGCAGACGAAGACGCCCCTCACGACAGCCGAGAACGTGGCCGCGACGACGGGGTCCTCGTGGAACCCCAGGCCGTCGTCGTCCCCGAGCGACAGCGAGAGCACGTCGACGCCGTCGGCAAGCGCCGCCTCGACGGCGTGCACGACCGAGCCCCTGGAGCACCCGCGCGCCGCGCCCGCGCACACCTGGTAGAACGCGAGGTGCGCGCGCGGCGCCACGCCGGACACCACCACCACGGGGGCGCCAGCAGGCGCGCCGCCCGCTCGGCGCACGAACGCGCCGGCCGCGACGCTGGACGCGTGCGTCCCGTGCGTGCCCGGCCTCGGCGCCGTGCCGGGTCGACGCAGGTGCCGCGTGAAGTCCCTGGCGCCGATGAGCTTGCTGTTGCACGACGCGACGCCGGCGTGCTTGCACCGGCCCCGCCACCTGGTGGGCGGCGGCGGCATCCCTTCGTCGCCGAACGACGGGTGCCCCGCGTCGATGCCGTCGTCGAGCACCCCGATGATGACGCCTTCGCCCATGTTGCTCGTGCTCCACACCGCTTCGTGCTGGCCGCCTTGCAGCGCGAGGGTGTCGTCGTCGTCGTCGTGCAGCGCGGTTGCCGCGAGCAGCAGCTTGGAGGAGAGCACGAGCAGGAGAGCGATCTTTGAGGAAGCCATTTGAGATGGAGAGTGTGCATTTCACAAGGCCGCTGGAATGGACGTGAAGATTGGTGTGGGGGAGGAAGGAGAAGGAGCAGACATATATACGTGCCGAGGCAGTTCGGTGGCGAACAAGCGTTGCCAGTCCTGGGCTAAAACTGAGCTGGCCAAGCAGTTGAGCTCGTAGGTTGTTCAGTTGAAGAAGTTTGACTGTTTGAGCAGGTAGGTCCAGATCATCTGTAGCCGGTGGAAAGGAAACCCAGTTGAAACTCTCTGCTTCAACGTTCCGTGCGGTTGGCAGTTGCAACTGGACTGGGCCATTTTTGGAAACGGCGTCATCGGACGAACTCGTGCCGTTTCCACAGGCCGTAACCGTGCCTGTCTCTCGGGGAAATGTTTTTCGTGTGTCCAGAAATAGAGGGAGAAGCACCGTCCATTTCACGCTTGTGCTGTTCTGAAGCACCAATGCGCGCGGCGCCACAAATGTTACATCACGAATCGAGATTTTTTTAAAAAAAATGCAATGGCGTAACCGGAAGGAGAGGCAGCGATGGAGGACGCGTGCGGGCGCACGACCGCGGCAGTCACGTCCTGCTGGGGCCGGTTCGGCGTGGCGGTGCTGTGGCGCAGGCTCATCAGGCGCATGAGCTGGCCCCGCCGGCGGTACCGAACGTACGTCCTCGGCGCCGGCGGCCTCAACTACGACCCGCTCAGCTACTCCCAGAACTTCGACGACGACGGCAAAGTCTGCGAGTGCGAGCCCGGCTTCTTGGCCAGGTACGGCGCCCTCGCGCGGCTCGCCGGCTTGCCGGGGCAGGCGGAGCCACCATCGAATCCTTGAGCCGTTTGTGCTTCCAGGCGGAGTTGGCTGAGTTATGGCACATCGCATGCAGCCGCCCCGGCCGGCGCAGCGCAAGTCTCCGGCATGAAGAGGCATGGGGTGATGGGGGCAAGGGGAAGCCCAAGAGCCTCGCAGCCGCCTTCCTTGCATTCGCGCGGACTTCCGGCGGCGGCGAGGATATGGGTTACATGTATAATTTTAACTCAGATCTCAGAGTATGTACACATGTACCTATACCTACACGGCTACTCGAAGTATGTTACCATCATAAGACTAAGGCGACTAAGGCCTTGTTTAGTTTCTTCCCAAAACCCAAAATTTTTATCGAATATTTGAACTATGAAACATTAAATATAAATAAAACAAAAACTAATTACACAATTTATCTGTAATTTACGAAACAAATCTTTTAAACCTAGTTAGTCTATAATTGGATAATATTTGTCACATACAAACAAAAGTGCTACAATGGCCGTTTCAGAACTAAACAAGGCCTAAACTATCGCTTACATATATAGGTTTGTTTGTTCCCCTTGCTAAATTATCACTTTAGCTAAACTTCCAAACATATTAACTAAAAAGAAGCTAAAATAGTTTAATCTCACTAGTCACTTTAAGAGTAATTAAAATAATTTTAGCTGGCTAAGTTTAGCAAGGGAACTAATTAGGCCCTTAGGCTTAGGCTTGCTTCCCAATCCCAAGTTGCTTGTTTGATTAGGGATATTGAAGTTTAACAGGTACTATAGTATTTTTGTTTTATTTGACAATTAATATCCAAACAACTAATTAGGCTTAAAAATTTTATAAATAATCTATATTTAATACTTTATGTATTCGATGTGATAGTCAGTAATGTTTAACAGCCCGACCAAAAAGGGCCAGTCTCAGATTCCCCGGGCCATGCATGCATACACATGTGGATACTGAGCAAACAGGATACAAAACTGGCCATTGTTTCTATATACAAACGAAACTAAAATACAAAACCAGGTTCCCCAAAGCCCGAAGGGAAGTATCAATCACCTTTACCTTTACTGATAATACAAAATTTTCTATGGCCTAGCTCGATCTGAGATTACCCAAAAGATGTACAATATTCTGCAATCCTAATACACAACTTTGTTAACAGCACCCAAAAATTGGATTCTGCGGTAACTTCAACTAAACCCCTCAAAACCAGGCTCCCCGAAGCCCGAAGGGAAGTACCAACCACCTTTACCTTTGCTGATAGTACAAAATTTTCTATCGCCTAGCTCGATCTGAGATTACCGAAAAGATGATGCAATCCTAATGCACAACTTTGTTAACAGCACCCAAAAATTGGATTGTGCGGTAACTTCAACTAAACCCCTCACAGGTCAGACTATCCCAGATCCGCATACCGATGCCAGTTCTGTACTTGCAGTGTTGCTGCACTGCACCATCATCTCATTTCACGATCAAAAGCTCCTCGTGGGAACCTCTTGTTCGGGTTCAGAAAACATTAATGTATTGAGAAACTCATAGGACGTAAAGAATATAGCACCTTGAGACATATACATAGCCAGCCTTGGAATCAAACCCCTGTGAGAAAACATGTCGCTTGATAACTTGCGTACTCACAATAAGGTCTTTTTCAGACAGGAATGAATAATAATTGAAATAACTAGCTTGGTATGCCTCAGGCAAATCTTTGTACCTGTAAAGACCACATAAGCCTTCACGCCGAAAAATTTCTTTTAGTGCATGAACCACCCCATCATACTTGCTAACAGGGTTGAGTGCCTGATTATTAACAGAAAGAAAGCTGAAGCATTAGCTTAGTTAGGAACATTAGTCTGTTGTTGAATGTAAGCTAGTTGTCCGTGATTATAATTCTATTACAAAAAATAGCCAACAATATCCGATAAACATCACAATTAGAAGTCAATGTGGCATATGCAGGTGTCACAGTACCTGTAATTGCACTCGTGTCTTGACAACATCAAATGGCGTTGTACAGAGAGCAGCAGTTGACCCAGCAAAACCTCCACATAAAAGCTGCAATGAACCAAAGGGGTGCAATGTTGGTTTTATCTGTTGTATTTGAGATGCTAGAACAGGTAAATCATCATATAGAGCTGGCGGTTTCTTATTTCTTATTTCTTCTCTTTGAAGCATTGGCTACCAATGCAGGATAGTATTAGAAATGCGCACGTTTTCTACTTCAATTCTAACTAACAAAAACATTTAATGGGTGTATACATGTGCAAGAAATTACAAATGAGAAGGTAAGAGTTAAAAAGGCACAAAGATATTGGTGTATGAATAATGGATGCTAATATCATGCACCTAAAGCATTAAACCGGATAGGGTTACACAGGAAGAACCCAGAAGGTCATCCTTTTCTTTGAACTTGGGCAATCAAGTGACTGATGTAATGTCAAGGTATGGGCTTTGAGTAGCTGCATTGGCTGATACGAATTCTGGATGTGTATGAAAATCACAATGCTTCACCTGAAGTCTGTAGGTAAGGTCAGCAGCATGCAGAAAAATAGAGGAGTGGCATGGTTCTCCTTCCCGCAACTATAAAAGGCGACCCATGTCAGCTGAAGTATGAACCAATGCAGCTACTCAAGCCCATACCTTGGCATTATGCCAGTCACTAGATTGTGCTAGTTCAAAATGCAAGGATGCCCTTCATTTCTGCTTAGCTCTATTTGGTTTTATGCTTCAGGTGCATGAGATTAGCATCAATTATTCAGAAGCAAACATCTTTGTGCTTTTCTTTAACTTATATAACTTTGCATTTGTTATTTCTTATTACACAGGTTTACAGGTGGGCATAAGAATGATGCCTTAACAAGGTAAGGTTCAGAAACTAACCGTTTGGCCAGAATTGAGTTTGGCATCATCAGGTGCTGATTTCAACAGAGACTGCTTCAGACTCTCATAGGCATAAAACTATAAAATTCAAAAAAGGAATCATGTTCTTTAAACACCAGAAACAAATTACCAAATTAAAGAAAAAATTGAATTATTGGACTGGAATGCAAGTACTTCGATTTTGATACCTTTACTATGGAATGTGGGATATTTCTGCAAAGAACAGCACCCCATCCAGTGTATAATGAAGCAATGCCACCCTTTTTGAGGCATCCTACTAAAGCATTCCTGATGGCATGAATCTCTTATTAGAGGATGATGAAAGGATGACATCCTACTGAAGCATTCGTTTTGAAGATATCCTACTCAAGCATTACTCATGACATGAAACTAGTAGATTACTATATTTATGTCTAGAAATGAAGCTTCTAAATACAGCAAATAAACGAATGAACAGCCCAAAAAGAGGCAAGGAAAATTCAAAATGAGTACCAGCAGTTCTGATAATGGGAACCCACTTGCATTTGTTGTTTTATGCATTCACTGGGTGTAAAAACAAAGGATGTTGCAATACTAGAGCAGCCACCAGCAGCACAATGCGCAATTGAATGATATTCCTGTAGAGATGTTAATGTATCAGCATAAAGAAGATTGAATGATATACCATGTAATGACGACAAAAAATTCAGCATAAAACTAACTGAAATTACCTTTGGAAAAACAGGCAGAAGAGCCCCCTTTACTGTTTCATAAGTTAAGGTATAAATAGCAGAAATTGGTGCAGAACAAGCAAGTTTGCTAGCAAGTCCTCCATATAGCCCCATAACACCTTTACTAATCATCAAGCACTAAATTAATATAGAAAATTATAGTTCTCAAAGGGTAACACATAGAAATTGGAAAGAAAATTTAGGTTGTGAAAATTGCTCTCATTGAGCATTACCTCTCTCAACAAGTGTGCGCCTTAGTGTATGGTAGACTGAACTTTGTCCACAACTGTTAGCCTGAATTATCGTTTTCACAGTATCAATTGGATGCAAAGAAACACTGACTGCTGTCCCAGCTAATGCTCCTGACACAGCATGCCTATTTACGGTAACAGCACCATCAAATTGATGCTGAAAAGTTGGTTGGAGCTCTTGTGAACACTTGTCAACAGAAAGCTGCAGACACACATCATCCCTACTAGCACATTCATCTGCATTTGCTGAATTAAGAACAACAGCATCACCCACCAGACAAGACATGTGTTTTGATTCGTCAAGCTGATCATCTGTGCATGCCTCACTGAAAACCTGATTCCCTGGCAATATCCTCACCTCTTTGGCAATTTCCATTTCGTGAACTGGGCAAGCTAAAAAAATAGAATCTTCTTGAAATTTTTCTAGATTGCATTCAGTATTGTGTCGAGAACTTTCACAATCATGTGTACTGCTAGTTTCTTCATTTGAGATAGTAAATAGCTCATTAGGCGTGCTTCTTCTTTGATTCGAATAGCTACTAATGTCTATATTGTTGGAACCAGCACAAATTTCCTCACACATGCTTCTTTTGCTATTCTCAGAAGTCCCAATTTTTTCCATCTTTTCGGTTTGCATAGAGTATATAGTTCCAAATTGCAAATAATCTGCACCTCCAACATTATTTGTGGAATGCATATGCCTCCATGTGAATGATGCACCAACAATGCTATTGAATGGTGTCAGCATTAACATCTTCTTCTTTACCGAAATAAGATCCTCATAAATTTCTTTTGGTGTAGACAAAAAGTTTTGAGATCTCAAACCACTTGAGCTTTCCACACGGCAAGGTGTCAGTATATTTCCTTGTTGATCCCTGCTAAAGCACACAGGATCTTCCCTACTCGAAGTCCCATGAATATCAGATCTTTGAGTTGTGCCAGATGATTCAGGCTGGCCAACAAGATTCCAGATTCCAGTCAATGCAGATACAAACTGGGGAGTGGTCAATCTTCTGTAAGCATATGTTCTGCAAGATTGAGAACTTTGCCTTGATTGATGATTGGCATCTCGCTCCTTAGTAATCAAAGCATCTGGCTCAAATAAATGGTGCTCATCTAATGAAAACCTGTGGTAATTGATTGTTGACTTTGCCGCTTTTGAAGCTCGGCGTGTCGAGTTCATCTTTAACTAGCTTGCAAGGTAGTAAGTATATCAAAAAAAGAGAATGTCCAACCAATCAGCTGCTTGAGATCTGCAGGGAGCAATAATGAACAGAGGGTATTTAGCTCACTGAAGTAGTTCTCTCGAAGCAAAGTCATTTGAGACTTTCAGTGGCTACCAAACGGAGAATATAGCTAGCAAGTAGTTTCTGATAGTAGCACCCTCACCCTAGTAAGACCGAATGTCATGGGCATCAGCAATCTACAAAAACAACCGAGCAAGCAGAAGCAATCCAGTTGCTCGAATAGGATGACAAGCATCTGAAAGCTCAGATAAATAGAGAAAAAAATCACGGAAACTCCGAATCCCCGGTACTCTGCTATTCGGGGCATTTCTCCGAACACACCGTGTGCGTCCCCGAGCGTCTCATCCCCCACATACGCGAGCTAACAATATTACTCGATTCGATACGAGTGGGCACTCGAACGCGTGCGACCATTCGAGTTGGGATCCGAGGGTGCTTACCTCGAGATGACAGCGAGCGAGCTCCTGTCGGTCGCGGGCCACGCTTCACGGGGACGAGGAGGAGGAGAAGGGCCGCGTTCTGCATCTCCTCCGCCTCCGCCTCCCCCCTCCTACTCAAATGGCAGAGAGGTTTATGCCGTCGTGGGAGCCTGGTCTCGCGTCCGCAGCATCTCCATCTCCATGACTCTTCTTGCTCTGCTGTTCTCCAGCTCTTTCGAGGAATCGAGGCCGGCGGCGCAGTCGGTGGGTCAGGGTCTTCGGTTCTTCCCTGCAGGTCCCAGCACGTGCTTGCGGTAACATCGGACGGCTAGGACTGCGCCCTGTTGGCTCGAGAGCCGAATTTGCCAGCTTTTAAGTTGGGTTTTTTTCTCACAGCAAATTAACAAAAAAATACTTTCAGAGATGACTTTTCAGCTAAATAAATATAGTATCTTAAATAATATAGTATACAAATACTATGCAATCCTAAGTTTTCAAATAAAAAACCATAGTATTTTTTTTAAATGCAACCCTTGATGTTGAAACACTCTTTCTCTCCTTTTTCTCTTCTTCTCCATCTCCAACGGTTTTAGAATAACTTTTTTTAAGACAACCAAGCCAAATAGTGACCAAAGAGACGGAGACGGTGGTGATGATGACACCATTTTGAGTGGGCAGAGGGCCAGATCAAGGACGGAGGCGACCATAGCAATAACGATAACACGAAGAGGGGAGAGAAGGAGGTTGCCACGAGTGTGATGTGCGGTGGGCGGTGGGTGGTGGCAACATGTTAGGAGGAGGAGGAAGCTACCAAGAAAAACACAGTAGTTTCATGAGACCCAATTCCATTTTCGCAGTCGTTCATGCGATTCAACCGTGGTGAATGAGAGAACGCGCCTGCATGGACTCAACATTCCCTTTTCGTCCCATTCATTTTTTGTCCTTCTTTTTACTCGTTCTCGAATATATTCCCCCGTGACATGCAGAAATCCATACATGTGCTGTATGCTGATCAGATTCATTCCATGGCAAGACACCTGCACAAACATTTCCTTTTTCTTCCTTTCATTTTTTTTCTTTTTACAATTTTTTATTTTACCATTTTTTACATTTACATATTTATAAGCTATACTACACCGTTATTTTCGTTCATAATTTCATATTTCTGCTAATATGTTATGATGCATCTAAGTGCTTAAATATAACTTATACACTCCAACTTTACATCTAAGTTACTCCTTTTATCCCTAAAAACTTTAACTTCAAATTGTCCTAAGTCAAACGTTTAAAATTTTAGCCAAATTTTTAGAAAAAACGCTAAGATTTATAGTACCAAATTAATATCATTAGATTTATCATAGAATATATTTTCATAGGTTACTCATTTTATGTCATAATTATTGATGCCGTTTTGTATAAAGTTAGTCAAACTTAAAAAAGTTTGACTAGCATAGATTTTAGGAGTTGAAGCTTTCAGGGACAAAGAGAGTATTCATCAAGTCATATATCTAAGTTATATAAACAAGTTATGATAATATAAAATATCAATGTTAACATATACATATGAATTTATTCATCTAACTTATAAGTTATATAAGTAAGTTAGTAAGATAAGTTATCAATGTTGACATGTGTAAAATTTATTCATCTAACTTATAAATTTGTATAAAGAAGTTATTATAATATATAAGTTATCAATGTTGACTTATAATATAAGTTTGTTCATCTAACTTTTACCATATATATAAAAAATGTTTGTGCAGATGTTTTGCCACCACCCAATTCACGCGTAATAAAAAAGGAAGCAAATCAACGGAGCGCGCATGCGTAAAAGGAAGCAAATTATAGTAAGTAAACATACAGGCGTATTAACTCCTAGAATAGCCGTGGGGCTCCTCCAAAGAACCGGTGGCCACGTCTTCCAAAATGATGCTGCCCGTTTGATTTTTCATCTTGTGGTCCATAATAAATTCTAGAGCTGATTCAGTTGAATCTGTTTTGAGTTAATTGGTTCTCTGATTTTCTATGTTTGTGTACATTCGTCTCTTGTCTACTGAGGCCTTGTTTAGTTCCCCAAAAATTTTGCAAAATTTTTCAGATTTCCCGTCACATCGAACCTTTAGACGTATGCATGGAGTATTAAATATAGATAAAAATAAAAACTAATTGCACAGTTTGGTTGAAATTGACGAGACAAATCTTTTGAGCCTAGTTAGTCTATAATTGGACAATATTTGTCAAATACAAACGAAAGTGCTACTATTCCTATTTTGCAAAATTTTTTGGAAGTAAACAAGGCCTGATTCTGGTTTCCTGGCTTCGGCTTTGCTGCAGCTTCTTGGGCCTTGTTTAGTTCCCAAGAAATTTTGCAAAATTTTTCAGATTCCCCGTCACATCGAATCTTTAGACACATGCATGAAGTATTAAATATAGATAAAAATAAAAACTAATTGTACAGTTTGGTCGAAATTGACGTAACGAATCTTTTGAGCCTAGTTAGTCTATGATTGGATAATATTTGTCAAATACAAACGAAAAAGCTACAGTGTCGATTTTGCAAAATATTTTGAAACTAAACAAGGTCAGCTAAAAAGGTGCTTGCCTCATTGATGGCGGTCACTGTTCTACCAAATTGGCCGGGGTCCACACCTACAGGAAAAAGGGGACACACTGACCCGCTGTTACTTTTATCCCTTTCGTCTTCCTGGCCTCTGCTTGCTGTGTTTATTTCCTCGGCGCCGTCGCTTCCACTGTTTTCCCCTTTCGTCTGAGCTCGGCGGATCCACGCTGTTCGTGTCCTGTCCGTTGTTGCTTTCGTTCTTTGCTTTGCCTTCTTCTGCCCGGCCTACTGTGTTGCCTTGGCGTGGCCGCCGTATTTGCTGTGTCTGTCGGATTCACCATCGCTGAGCTCGCCGTACCACGGTGGGGGCTTT
Source organism: Sorghum bicolor (assembly GCF_000003195.3). NCBI lineage: Eukaryota > Viridiplantae > Streptophyta > Magnoliopsida > Poales > Poaceae > Sorghum > Sorghum bicolor. The sequence goes on from NC_012873.2 coordinate 63,063,925, forward strand.
GCCCTTGCCGCCGTGGGCCTATCTGGTGTTCGTACACTTCCTTCTACTTCCAGTTCTATTGCTATGTTCGCTTTATTCTTAGGCTTCTTCTGCTCACAGGATGCGGTCTTGTTGTTTCAGGTTCGTTTCGTCTGTGTGCCAGATCCAGATGACTTCGGCGTCTGCCCGTTGGTGTCTGTCGTTCTTGCTGGGTTGTTAGCTTCTTTGGTTTCTGTTCGTTGGTCAGGTAATTTCTATCTCTTTACATTGGACAGGTTTGATGTGCTTATGTTTGCTTTCATATAATGTATTCGATGTATTAATGTGTTGTTCTAATTTCATATATGTTGCCGCTTTTACCCTTCTTCTGTGCTTGGTGATTAGTTGGAGCTACCCAAAATTTAGGTCACCGTACTTTATGGATTCAGTGTCGTACACGACTTACTTCAGCATTGTTTACTTAGCAGGGACATCCATAGCATTGCTTTCGGTTACACAACCTTGCTTATCTGCATTACAACGAGCACCACCGAAGACCTGCAGCTTCTGCAGTTTATTATAGCATGATGGCATCAAGTCTAGGGCATGGTCTTTGGGCAGGTTTATTACCTGAAAATTGGGAAAAAGATGTTTGCGAAAGAAATTTTGGGATATGTAGGTTCATCTAAAACAGCCACAATCCATTTAGTTGACAGCTAAGTTGTGCCCGACCTTTTTTTTCCTTTGTTCTCCAAATTAAAAAAAAAGAGTATTGTGCGTCATCAGCTCATGTCTTTGTGCATCGTTTATGTTAGCTAAATTGTGTTGTGTTTTCTTTCCATTCGTCATTGCCTGAGGTCATACAAAAAATTGCCTTGCCTTATATTGCCTTCTTATGTTCTGTCGCTACTGTAGGGCTGTCGATGTTGTCATTCTGTTTGTCTTTGTTGTAGTTGGTGTTTCGTGCCTAATACTGTGTTCCCATGCTTTCTCACCAGCTTACAGGCTTGGTTTCTTCGGTTTGGTTATTGTTTATTGCTTGCATCATTTCAGCGCTGCGGATTGCCTAGGTAATTCCTGCCTCTTCTTTTAATCACCTCTGTGCTTATCGTCTTATGCCTTTGTTTTACTCTGCTAACTGATGCACGCCACTTCCTGTCTGTTTTCCTTTCCTTCTTCCTACTAAATAGTTAGCATCAGACATGAATAGTCGATGAGGTCACAGTTTTGAAATTCATCCTTTATACACTGATGAGTTTTTGCTAATTTGCATCATTGTTATGCTGCTCTTATCTTTTGTAACTCCTTTGATTATACAACTGCCATTCGTGGGCTATAATTTTGTTGCGCTGAATTTGTGCTTGGTTCATAAGTAGTTGCAGGAAACATTTAGGTCTATCAATATCCATTTCTAAAATTCAGAGATACATACAGACATATATGCTTCACTTCATAGGAAACATTCAGGTGTATCAAATTTGAGACACTCTATCATTGCAGACCACATGAGGCATAGAAGCTCTTAATGCCCGCGCGCTCACTCAAGCCTAAATTATCTTCCAAACCATACATGGATACCTCCACCATGTAGACCTGAAGCAGCTAACGATGTCATACATGGTCCAGCTAATTTATGTAAAAAGCACTAGACTGTAGTATCAGCTGTTACAACTTTTGTAGTATGTCACATTGGTATTATGGTGTGCATAGGATCCATATATATTATGTTGTTGCTATGTATGCACTACTAATATATATCAAAATGTATCGTTGTGCATGTGTTATCCATGCACAACAGAATCAAACTTATATATGTATGCTCTCTAAATATTTGTTACAAGTAGCTAGGACTTAATATCTCTTTAGTCCCCAATCAAAAGAAATTACAGCTTCTCATTCTTTCTTCACACAAAATTTCAGATTTTTTTTGTAAACTTAATTAGAAGAACCTACACCAACTCAACAGGAAGACTATGAAGCCCATAGCCCCATACTGTATAGCCCACTTAAAAAAAAAAGTTGGTCCTATAGGCCCAACAAAGTAAATAAAAAAAGGACACAAAAAAGGCAAAAAAAAGATAGAACTTTGAAGAGGCTCCTAGAAATTAGGTGAGCACACTGACAACATTAACTCATCCCCACTTCTCCCTCATCCAGACACTCCCACACATACACCTCTCACTTCGGCGCCATCACCAGACCCATCTTCTTCACCAAGTTATCCAACTCCGCCCCCTCTGCTACCCACCCACTGGCCTCCATAGCTAATCAGCACCACACCTAAAAGCACCCTGTCCAATCCACAGTCACATAGGATAGGCGAAGCAAGATTGTTGCCTGCACAGGATATCAACATTGCAGCTCCAATCTCTATCTCTATCCACGTGGCACCATGGCACCAAGAATGTACTGCGACAACGCCTCAGTCCACATTCTGTACACTTGAATCTACAAGATCGTCGCCGTGCACAAGGTATAAACAACTGAGCCTTTAACATTTCAAAATTTAATCTGTATTCATTTCTAATCTAAAGAAACTAGATCCGTAATATACAGATCAAAGGTTGTTTTCCCTTTTTGTGTTACCCATGATCAAACCAAATAGACCACAGGTTTAGACTTTTATTTCCTACTAATTTTAGCAGAAACCTGGCAATATATGCTTACATTACTGTACTAAAAACAAAATGCATACAAAACTCAATCTACAACACACATTTACTTATGTCACAGCACCGTATATTGACCTGCAACTGATGCAAAATTTATTAGTGACCACACTTAATACTAATGCGAATTACGCATTGCCATCAGCCTCTTATATCAGTAAAAACATATGCACTTTCTCTCTTAGCTAACACATATAAAAGCATTGCTTATTCAGAAATAGTTGCAATACATTTACAGTTGTTCAGTAGAAACACTATTGTTTGAAAAAGACACTTTTCGTTCTACATCACATTGCTCCTTAACCAAAATGAACAAACATGTAGGTCAAAGAAACAAGATGCCAGCATACCAGTACCCCAATCTCACAATAATTGAAGAAGGACAACTTCAACGGGACGAAAGAGATGTGTTTCAGGCTGCGGTCATCTTCGAAGTGCCACCTTCGGCGATGCATATTATAGGACACGAAGAAATCAACAACGCAATACATCAACAACTTCGGGTCGACATAAATGTACAAGACATATCAAAGTTTGGCTCTAATTACTTCATAAAGACTAACTGTCAACAGACAACTGCCCCGATGCTACAGCACACCTTCCTCAAAGTTGGCTCACACACACTAACACTTAAACCATGGAACCCATATTACAACGCCATCATATTTCCTTGTGAGACACAGACCACCAACCTCAGATTCACCAATTTGGCCAATTCTTCCCAGAGAACGCTAACTGTTCAGATTTCTGGAATACCGCCGCATCTCTGCTGTGATTTCACAGTGAACCGGCTCCTCAGTGAAATATGCACTATCCATACCATTTCATTTGAGCCCGCGACACTATCACTCAATTGATGTGCATGGATCACAAACTCTCATGCCTCAAGCAGCACATGTAGCACTTAGCAAGACACCCATGGTCCTCTCCTCAACATTTGGCCAATATGGTACGACACATATGTACAAGAAATGCTTGGCCAACTATCCCCGACAACCTATGATTGGATGCCATCTTTACACATGGAGGTACTGACATCCCCATATATTTTCAGCAGCTTATAAAAGAAGAACACCTCTCTTTTTCCTGACCATCTTCTACTTCACCATTTACAGGTGACACGGATCTGGACACATAGCAAAGACATGAAGCATGACTCAGGTATCCAAAAACTAAACAACTGCACTCATATATAGGTGAACAGAACGAAGTTAACTCTCAGCCATGAGGTAAGTAGATTTACATTACATTACCCGTACAACTAACGCTGCTAACATTCCACACTAACTTATAACGGTAACACTCTGTTCATAATCCTCTATAGGCGGAACGCCACACAATCCGGATACAGACTCATCCATTAGCATTTCAAGCGATGACGAACACGGATGGGAATCAGATTGAAGCATAAACATTGGTTGATGCTGGTGCTTTGGGAGAAGCAACCAAACTGTAAAACCCAGAGCTCTCTTTCCGTGTGAAATATTTTTGTATGTTATGTAAAGTAAGGACCTAACATCTTATGATGCTTTCGTATGGTCAGCACAATCAACATGTACTAAACTTGTTTCAAAAAAATATACTAAACCTGATAACTGCTAAAGTATGTAGTAGTCCTCTCTATATATAACCATATCGTCTATATTATCCTTCCGTACCACCATGGCTGACTCCACGATTGTCTGTACTCGCGCGCAAATGCGCGCGTCGACCACTAGTTCTCCCCTAAATTCTCCGACGGCTTCCAGGAAGAGAAGCAGGTGCCACGTCGCCTGGAATTCTCGTGTCCGTCGGATTTCCCAACGGATGGCCACGGTTCTTCAAAGCAGATTGTTCCGGAAGCCGATTCCGCTGCTTCTCGCCAGATTCTTTCGCTTCTTACCTGCTTCCGCCGCTTCTCGTCCGAATCTATATAATCAAATATATAGGCCAGCTTCGGCTTCTCCTACCCGCTTCTCACCCCTTCCTCTCTCCTCTTCGCGTCTCTCCCCGACGCTGGCAGGAGCGATGGCGGCTCCCGGGACCGGGGCTCGACGGCGGCGCCCACCTTCCTCCTCCTCCTCCGTTCCTCCCTCCTCGCCTGCTTCGCACCTCCGTTCCTCCCTCCCCTTCATCTCTCTCTCCCTCCCTCCCGAGGTGGCGGCGGGCGCGAGGTGACGGGCTGACGGCGGCCCTCGCGGGCAGCGCTCCGACGCGGCTGTGGCCCGGCGGCCCCTCCCTCTCCCTCAGCCTCCACGCGGTCTCCTCGATGCCTCCTCCCGCTGGGGAGCATCAGCATGTGCTTCTGTGCTCGACGAAACCCTAGCACATGCAGCTGTGCAGGCGCGGCGGCCCCTCCATGGGCACACCTCGACGCCGCGTCAGTCTGCGTTTCTTCCTCCAGGTACGCCCACCCTTTCTCTTCCCTTCCTGCTGTTCGAAACCGAGCACCCAGACCCTACCTCTTCAATCTCTGATATGATCTAATTACAACGTATTGTGCTTACTAATCTCAGTGTTGTTTCAATTCAGCTGTTATACGTGCTATTGCCTATGGATCAATATGCATGCAATTGACAGTACTCCCTACGGATCAAATATACATGCACTTCAGAAATTTAAAGGTGAACCATTTAATCACTTATTTAAATGGTGGTTCGATCCAAGATTTTTGTTTTTGGTGTTGGTAGTTTTTCAGAGCCTTGCAATATTCAGTGCCAGCAGCTGCACAAAATCTTTCCGAACAAATGCTATCTCATAATAATAATAATGAGGATCCCTGCACATAGTCAGAGAGTAAAACCTTTATGTCATTCCAAATTACAAGGCACTATGATAAATAAAAGTAAATCTTTTAAATTTGGCATTGCTATACCGGAACGAAGACTGCACGAATCGTGCATGTGGTGAATTCATGCCTTTCATCTCTACCTGTCTTTTGTGCTTCTATAATATCCTTAATTCTCCCTTACAATACCTGCCCGATTCCTCTTGGAGAAGCCTGGTCCATGTCACTCCTAATATTTTCAGCTGCTAGATCTTCGATCGTGTGTCCGCCGTTGTTTGGAGCGGATTCGGATGAAAGCGGCTTCTGCTGCTCCGTCCTTGCTTCCATTGGCTTTCCTCGCTTTTGCCACGCGTGGGCATTTTTTCGCTCTATGGTTACATATATACAATAATTGCTTCTTTATTGAATTAGGGTTCATGTTGATTCAACTTGGTCATTGTGCTGCTGTTGGAGCTCAGGACATGCATCATTTGCGCAGGGATATTCGGTTTAGTATGTGGCATTTCTATTCTATGTGATAATTTGATGTTTCAAATAGCACGTCCTTATGTAGATATGCACTGATTGTTTCTTAGCAGGATCACCTCCAAACAAATTAGATCAGCGATCTTTTTTTGTCACTTTGATTTATCCACCACTCTAAATTGATTTAGCACCTGAGCAAGTTGTCAATGACATGTTAGTTTCAGGTGAGAACATTGTTCCTCCTATTCTTTGTGATAATTTGGTGTCTCAAATACCATGTCCCTATGTAAATATGTATTAGCTGTTTCTTAGCAGGAACACCTCCAAACAAGCTGGATCAGTGATCTTTGTTTTTGTCACTTTGATATTTGTCCACTGCTCTAAATTGATTTAGCTCCTTATGTAATGTGTATATCTGTATGCAGGATTCTGCCTAGGTTAGTGGAGGACTTGGCGGACGGTAGCATTGACTAAAATTTGCCCAATTTTGCCTAGGTACAACCATCTTCCAGCTTACTTCATTTCTCTGTTATGTGCAAAATAACGTAGGATCAGGTTGTTCAGTCAAGTGTTATGCATGCTATTGCAGTTATTGTTTCAGCCCTGCTCTGCTTTTTCCTGGTTGTGTGCCTACTCCCACTTCAGTTTGTGCATACATAAATTTGCATGTACATAAATATGGATCTAAAATCCCCACAATGACGTGTATATTTTCTTGTGTCAAAAGTGTTTTTCTCATACCAGATGTCATTTAACCACTGAAAGGCATTACAAAAGGAACAACAATGTAATATTATTTTTGTTACTATTTGGACAGTTGTATATCTCATTGAATGACAACCCAACCTACTGAGCTCTGTTCAAGCTGTCAAACTTGCAACATCTTCTCCTATCGACCAACGGTGATGCCACCATACTAAAAATTAATGACTTTGGGTTTGCCAAGTGAGAGCAGTATGCCCCCTCATTATTGCATTAGTATTTATCGAAGCATAATTTTTTTTGCCTCCTCCACCAAATGTCATAGATTTTATCAGGATTTGTCACTGGGACGATGTTTCCCACCTGATTTTCCTCCATCTATCCAACTAATGGGCCTTCCTTGCTCCTGTGTATGCAGGTTATGGGCAGATAGAAGGGTTTGTTTGCTGTTGGAATTCTGTACAGATCCTATCTCCTACAGTGCATCAAACAAAAAAAAGGGTCAGTCTTCAAATTACTTGCCTAGGTCGTACCAGTACTATCTGTGATCTTGAGTATTGTATAATTGCTTCATTCAGTTAAGATATAGCATCTTGTGTTATTGGTTTCTCCATTTGGTTGTGGGCATGGTATTCTCCTTTTAGGTTCAGCTAGCAATAGATTGTTGCTTGATTATCACTGTCTTCGAGTATGGATTCTTGATGATGCAGTTCCTTTTTAAAAATTTCATGTCTATTTAGTTATTTTTATGTATGGAAGCCACTCATATGTTTCAGGAATAAAAATGCAGTGCCATGGCTTAAGCAGCTATTGCACTCTATGAAACAAACCATTTAATTATTTTCTTACACCTACATTATATTAGGTTGTCTAAATTTATTTAACAAACATAATTGCTTAGCCTAATTATTGTTGCTCACAAGCGTTACCTTTAGTTCTCTGGAGCTATTTAGTTACACGTGTCTATAGTACAGCTTTGTTTTTCTCCATATGTGCTTCCTGCATTATTCTCCTATTCAACTAGGATCGGGTATGATCCAGGATGCAGGCTCTTAATAAGGCATATGCAGATTTTTTTTAAAAAAAACATAGGCATATGCACAATGTGTCAATTACAATTTCGTTTTCCTTTTTGTTTGTTTGTTTGTGGTGGTCGACTCCTGCTTGGCATGCATTTTGATTCACAGAAGATTGCATAGTGCTATTTGTGAGGCCTAAGGTTTATCGAATTTGGGAAGTGCAGAAGCGAAATTTAGCATTGGTTTTCCTTTTGGTTTGATTAGTGATCCGCTTTTGTTGTGCATCACTGGCCTTGCAAGATCAAGTCTATGAAATTCTTCATGCATGTTTACATGTCTTGTAGTTATTATACACCTAAATTTAGTATACTCAGATTTTTCTTTGTATATTGTAGCCTGCATTTCTTAATACTTAGACTGTTTTTACCAACCCACAAAATCCTGAACCACTATTATTTACTAAGAGCCTAAAATCACAGGCACTGGAATCTTCAGCTCGTAATGGCTGAATGGAGGAAAAGAAGTAATCTAGAGCGTAGGCGTCCGTATTCAACAACGAAGGCACTAAGCTCATTATGCTCGGTTTTCTTTTACACTGTTCTTGCAAGGATAGCTTTTGCAAACTTTCCTGTTTACACTGTTCTTCATGTTGACTTATGCTTTAGATTTTATTTGTATTTTTCACCTTCTATATGTTGTGTCGTTCACTTATGGCTGTAAAATAATTTTCTACACTTATAGCCTTTGCTGGCTCAGATAAATTTTTGTTGCACGTTACTGCTACATGAACTACTTTTGCTTTTAATCATAGGGTTAACTAACCTCCTTTCCTTTCCTTTCCATCTTACAATAAGTTTAGGTCCAACACATCTATGCCAGCTTCACATTTTCCTATGAGTTCCAATTTTTCACTGTATTAGTTTTTCTTTATGGATATCAACCTCAACAATTGCCTTGGTGCTTATTATTCTGAACACTTAGGAAGTCTCATCCATCTATAGTCTGCCTACATCATTTTCTTATACCTATTAGCAGGCAACTATATTTATAGCAATCAACTTGCAGCATGTTTTTTTATTTCCTTGATGTCTCAACTTAGTGCCCAAGAAATCTGTGTCTTCATTTATGCAGTTACAATTCAGTTCTACCTTGTTTTTCTAACCACTCAGCGCCCTTCTTCCTTAGGTGACGATGTAAAGGGTTAATGAAGATGGGAGATGCAGAGGCGTCAGTCCGTGTGTATGATAAGGCGAACTTCCTTGGCCCATTTTTTTCAGATAATGGCTTGGTTAACTTTGAGAAGAAAGATTCCTATGTACAGCTTTCACTGTCCCTAATCTCTTCAAAATGTTACCAACTTATGTAACATACATGGCTTCAAACATATATGTACGTGGCTTCTGTTATCAGCATGTAAACGCATCAGAGGCTATGCGTGTGTAATAGACGCATCCTGTACATGTATATCTCTAGGATCATTATCTTGTTACGGACAACTTGCAGTATTTACTGACTCACGCGCGCGATGGCGCGCGGGTTGTACTAGTATATGTTTCTTTCCCCCGCCACGAAAAGGAAAAGAGGTGAGGCGCACGATTTCCAAAACGCTGCGTGTTTTATAGACATTTGACTGATAAGTTATGGCAGAAAGTACTGTTGGCTGATTTATTTATGAGTGGCAGATTCGACTGATAAGCTCAAGCGAACAAGGTGGTCATAATAGGAATAGATCCAAACCCCAATGCCTGATTACTGAATGAGATTAGCAGCAGCTATTGTTCCTCTCTTATTTTTGCTGAATGAATTTCTTTCTTTTATTTTGTGTATGCACACATGTTTTGTATCTGTGCTGCATGCCTGTCAAATGAACAATAATAAAACCTTAATCCTCGGTATTGAAATCAACCTTTTTGGTACACTTTGATGGCACAAAGAGCATCTGCCAGCTCTATCTGTTAACAAATCCAAAAACCGTATTGACCCACAGGCCACAGTTCAATCTGGATTCTGGCACCGCCACCAACAAATGCGAGAACACACCCGCCACCATAAGCAAACGCGCAGCCTCGTTTTCACAAAGCACCTGACGAACATCTATTTCAGTATCTCATCTCCCAGCGCCGGGTTTTCAGTCTTCACACCTCTTTCTCGGGGCTTGTCCATGGTTCCACGCCCAGCGACTGCAGAAGAAGAAGAAGAGCCTCCTCCACGGGATCCTCGGCAGCGTGAAGTTCAGAAACAACCCGTACCACCCCGCGGCGCTCGTCTGCTTCGTCGGCGGCGCAGGGCACCGCACGCAGTCTCTCGACTGCTCCAGGCTCACCTGCAATTTTTTTTTGTCGCCATGGACGTACGTGTTCAGCTGCAGTATCACATTGATGCGCCGGGGTGAAAGTGAAACGAGTGTACTCGTCCTGTGCGTGCTTACGCTGGAGATGAACTTGAGGCCCAGCTTGAGCACGCCCTTGTACGTGCCGTCCTCGAGCACGACGTTGTACGCCGCCGGCTTCATCTGCAGGAACTCCAGCTCGCTGCCCTCGCTGATGATCTCGCCGACGTACACCCTGCAAATTAATTAAGCGTCGACGTGTTCCCGAGCGATGTTTATGTCTCTCTCTCTCTCTCTCTCTCTCTATATATATATATATATATATATATATATATATATATATATATATATATATATATATATATATATATATATATATATATATATATAGATGCAATTGTTGCAGTGTTAGTTGTGTGCACGGCGTATAGTCGTACTTGGTTTCGCCGACGGCGGTGTCTTCTATGAACTTGTCCATCTCCATGATCGTCAGTTTAACCTTCTCCAGCTCCTTGCGTTCGGTGTCTGACAGCGCGAACCTGAACTTCTCGTTCCACCAAATCCTTTTACCCCTACCTGCAGCAAATCACCATTGCCAGCTCTAAGAGAACTCATCAGGCACTCCACTGTTAGGATTTAGAACTAATTAACACACCTATTACATGTACTACTATATTATCAGCAAATAGGAATTAATTCATACCTTGTGTGATTTTGCTCGTCACAATCTTGTCCCCGCACTCAATGGTCACGTAATGTCTTTTTGATCCTGGAAACAACAAAGATCAGCTGCGCGACGAGTCTAATCATAACGTTCTCATAAGAAATTGAGCTTCTGAATCTGAAAATTGCAGGATGGTTGGTTGTCACAGACGTCGCGGGTGGTGGTGAGCATGCTTGAGGCCCTCGGCGCTGACCAACAGGAGTTCCAAGACGCCTTCCCGAGGCTCCATGGAGAAGGGAACGAAGAGGCCATGGAATGGAACAAGCTGAAATTTATAGTTGCGCGCTCAGGAGAGTTACTCGTGAAACTCCTACGAGCAATCAAACACGTTTAACAGCGCCAGGAGTTTCAACAGCGTGTACCTTAAGAGGAACAACGCTTATTAAACAAGTCATTAACATGCTAACCCAAAATTGGATTTTTTTGTCTACGTACTTATATAGATCTACTTATATGGAGTCAAACAAAATTGGATTTTATATTTTACTTTTTTTTCTGATGATTTTTCAAAATTTAGCCGAAATAATTAAAAAAGAAAAAGACAAAAATAATGTTACTGTAGCAAAAACACTATTTACAGTAGTAAAACCGTCTTTGAAACCGCTCCAGAGAGCTAAAAAATACATGGTTTAAAAAGTTGATGGAGGTGGTTTGTCCAATTTTGAAATTGAGAAAAAAAACAGATTTTTGTGAAAATTAATGGAGGAAAAGTAGATTTTTTTTTCAAAGGGAACTATTTGTCCCAATCTGCCAATCGGCCTTTACCGGTCGGTCAGCACAATTCCATTGTTACGGTCGTTCAGTAGTTTTGAATCTAGTGAACGATATCCAGCGAATGATACATGCCGGCCGCCCACCCTCCTTCCCCCTCCTCCTACTTCTCTTTGTGCTTGACGTCATTATGAAAAAAAGCAAAACATTTATTTCAAATTACTATAACTTTTAAATGATGTATCTATTTTTAATTTCGTCTACACCGTTGTGTTCAACGTGATGAGACGAACAAAACTAGACCCCACTTCTGTATGTTTCGAAGATTTTTATTTTTCTAGTAGCAATTTATTTATATTAACTTATAACATATAAGTTATATTGCTAATTTATTCTGCTAAGTTATGCTGCTAACCTATTATGCTAAGTTGTATTGTATAACTTTTGTTTGTGCATAATAACTGTGTAACTTTCTATATACACTAGCGTATTAGTTGTGTAACTTATATACATAAGTTGTGTCGGCGTCTAGACTCGTGATCTAGGCACTAACGAGTATAAATCTGCGTGACTGACCAAGCTTGGATGGTGATGCAAGTGAGACACAGAGGGTTTATACTGGTTCGGGCTAAGGATGCCCTACGTCCAGTGTAGCGGTGGATTCTGTATAACCTTGCACCCAAAGGTGCTTGCAGTAGGGGGTACAAGCTGGTTGCGAGAGAGGGCTAAGTCCCAGGTCTCGGCTTGGTGTGGACAGAGTGCGAGCTGTTGCTCTGTGAAAGAGTGTTGTGTGCGTGTTCTGGACCTGTCCTCCCCAGTTGTGAACCCTGGCTCCCCTTTTATAGTCCCAAGGGGAAGACAGGTTTTTACAAGAGTAGATTTCTTCTGTTGAATGGTGAAACCACAGTCCCGACCCTATTGAAGCTGGTCCATCTCGTCCTTGTGGGATGGTTGACGGCATGGCTACTCCTGTAGAGGGTTACCGAACCCTGTAGGGGTCGCGGGGGTCGGATCGCCGGTACTGCTGCATATCCTGTCAACAGTGGAAAATGACCACAAACAGTGGTGCTGATTTACCTCACTCATTCCCTTTCTACTATGCGGTAGTGTGCTACAGTGAACAGGGGTAAGGGTGTATAGTGACAGAGGTAAGGCCACAGTGACTGGGGTGGTTGAAACAATCGTCGCCTTGCTCTGCCACGTTATGGGGCCGTCGCGTCCGTCATGTCGGGGGAAGTCTTGTTGCTGTAACATCCCTGATGTTACGAACACTAAAACTGGATCATGTCATCATAAGCATTGCAAAGCATATTTGTTAAGCACATTATTATGCATCAACTTAAAATAAGGTTATTTTGGTTGATTGTGCTTAGGAAATTAAAGTGTGCTTATATTGTGTATGGATGTTTGTGTTGGTGATTAAAACCCTGGGTGAAAGTTTTTCCGAAAGACTTAAGGGGGGAAATCCTAATTTCAAAAACCTAGATTTGCCCCTTTTGTGCAATTCAAAAACAAAGCAAGATTTGAAGTTGAGTTCAAAAGCAAAGTTGTAGATCTTGTTAAGATGTACAACTTTGGTGTTTTGAGTTTTTGAAGTTTCAGTACAAAATTCAAAGTAATTTTGAAAATACAGATTTCCGGAAAGTGTCCCCTTTTCAAACTTAAATCTCCAATTCAAAATCTGTTTGGAATTTTGAAAAATGGTCAACATGAGAGTTGTAGGGCTTGAAAAGTTGAACAATTTTCATGTTGGGAGTTTTTCAAGTTGTTTTGGAAAATCAAAAGTAATTTTGGAAATTCTAATCTGCTCCAATTCAAAATTTGGAATTTCCCCAATTTGGGATTTGAAATTCAAACTGTTTTGTCAAATTCGTCATTTTCCACCCAGAATTGGCTTTGGTCACCAAAATAAGATTTGTAGTTTGTAAAATTCTGAATAACTTTTGTTTTGGTGGAATTTTGTCTTCAGTTCAAAATTTGGGCGATTTTTGCAAAACCACAAAATGGTTGGATAAGGCTCGCTACAGTGCTCGAGGCCGCCGGGGCAGAGCTGCTGCTCAGGACGCCGCCACGCACCCAGCCACGCAGCTGCTCGCCTGCTTGCGGTCGCGGTGAAGTGGCCGAGCTCCTGGCGTCCTCATCCACTTCTTCCCATGGCTCGCACCTCACTGCAACCCTCTCTTCTTCCTTTCGCTCAACGCCGGTGAGCTCCCTGCGCCCGCAAAAATTCGCCTCGCCCGCTCCCTTTCCGCGCCACCAGAGCACCCCAGCAGCTTCGCCAAGAGCTCAGCGATCTTTTGCGCCTCTTACTGCACGCTCTACCCTGCCATAGCACCCGTTTCATCCATCCTTTTCAATTCCGGCCAAAAGCGCCGCCGAGGAGCACCTCACCGTGGCCATGCCACCTCAGGCCTTCTCGCAGCAAGCCGTGATCACCAGAGGGTGCACATAGGCCCAACCATGCTCCAGTACCTCTCCCTTGTCGCCAACAGACGGTCGCCGGTCGGAAATCCGGCTTTCCCGCGCGCCTCCTCTGTTTCCATTTCGCGCCAGGGACTTCGCGTTGGAATTCGACACAAGGCAAGGGTCTAACTGCGAAGTTCGTGACTCAGGTGAATAGTGCCATCAGGACCTGTTTGTAGATGTTTTGTTAGATCTTTGAAAATTCATATCTGGAGTTTGGCAACTCCAATTTTGGTGAACCAAATTTTGTTGTGCTCCTTGAAATGTCTAGTTTTTATTAAAAATATGAAACTGACCATGTTTTGTAGTAAAATAATTAGTTATGATTTATGCCTTTTAATTATGTTTAAAAAGGAGAAATTCATATCTAATTCTGTGTAGCTCCTATGGGCCTGAAATTTTTATAGTGTTTTGATGATGCTATGTGAGTGTTACAGTAAAAATTTCATGTTCAGTGGATGATATATGGTTAAGTTATTAATTTATCTTGTTTAGTGCTTATTAAATAGTTTACAATTAAACTAAAAATAAATAAATGTAAAATACAGTTCCTCTGCCTTTATATGAGGTTGTTATATCATACAGATACATAATTTAGCTATGTGTTTGTAGAAAATGTCGAGTTTCTTAATTATCTTGCTGTTACATGCTTTCTTGTGATGGCAATTTATCTTTTTCATGGAAATTGCTATACTTATCCAAATGGCATGAAATTAATACAGTAGACTTTGGAGAACATATATGAGCTGCTGTAGTTTTCTCATAATTTACTGTATACTTTTGATATATGGTTATTGCTTTGTCTATTTACCTAAATAAATTAATAAAAACATGAAAGGAATTTATTTAGGGATGACCATGATGTTTTCTAGTATCTCTTTGATGTATTTCAACTATTTGTGAGCTGGGTTTTGCCCAGGTCCAAGTTTGAAATATTAATGAAATGTTATTTGTCTATAATTAATTTATTAGTGATTTCTGGACAGTTTCTGGAACCTTATGAATTGCTCTAGGTAAATAATGTTGGATATGAAACTTGTCTATAACAAAGTTGTATAGAATTCATGTATCTAGCTGGTGTTAAATTTTGGTGGCATTTGGCCCTATAGTTTCTGAGTTATGCCTGTTTAAATTTAAGTTTCAGAAATGGTTCCTCTCTGTCAAATTCTGGATCAGTTTCTGTAGTTGTGCAATTTCAACCTACTAAACTTATGAATCATGCTTTCATGATAAAAGATGAATTGTAGTAATTTTCATAAGCTTTCCAAAATGTTATGGATCATGAATTTTGGTGATCTAGAACTCTGGTTATAGATGTATGAAGCTTAATGTCTGATTCTGTCCAAGGTCTGGACAGAATTGTTTATTCATACTGTTTGGCCATGTTATCTATTAAATCAGTTTTTGAAGATAATAACAAAGTTGTAGAAAATTATCTAAGCTTTCCAGAAAGTCTAATATCACCTTTATTGGATGTTTGGATCTCTAATTATGGTTGAATGAAGTTGTGTATATGCTGCTGTCCCGGTTATGTGTGCAAATAGAGTTGTTTGTTTTTAGCTAGCCTTTAGCTTAATTTCCAAATTAGAATTTGAGTGCTTTTGGGATTGTGTGATGACCTGAGGTCATTATCTTTTATGACCTTTGGCACTTAATTATTGTTTGATGTTAATACTTAATTACTGTCATTAATATTTAATTAAGAGTTTATTAAGATAAATGGAAAGCCTAATCATTTTAGGTTTTGATTGATCTTTGGGATTGATTGACAACCAGTGGTTACTTGGCATGATATGCTCCCTGGTTATAGATTATTTCATATAAATAATCTTTGTTGTCTGATAGCTACACAACCTTGCTTAATGAAGATGATAAAATTTGCTTAGAAGTAATCTATGTTTTGATAGCTAGATTAGTTTGTTTCTATACCATGAAGGTAAGTTGTACTCGAGGTAGTTATGTTTGTTGTTATCATCCAAGAACATGTAACCTGTCTTTATCATGTCATGAGCATCTCATTGATCATGCATATGCACTTTTACGTATAGAATACGCTCCGGAGGAATCTGATCCTCAGTGGGTTGCTTCCGAGTTTGTGGATCCTTCGGGTTTTGCTGAGTTGCCGAATTTCCCTTCCGGTCAAGGCAAGCCCCGGACATTAAACCCTATCCTTGTATTTTCATAAAGTTATTTATATCACTTGAGTTAATATGATGCATTAGGTGAATAGGAGTTGAGTGAATCCTATTTGCTGCATTATCTACCTTGATGATTTCCATATTAACCTTGATACCTGTTTTATGAAAATACTTAGTATGCTTAGTCTTGCTTATTAGATAAGTTTTCAAATGAGAAAGTTTGAAGGGTTGTTGTAGAATAATTTTAAGGTCAATAATGTTCAACTTGAGACCGGTCGGTGGACTTGCTTTAAGAATGGAGTCTTAAAGTAGTGTCTCCAACTGAGTCGATTAAGGACCGTACCGTTGATTGGCCTGTTGTGATTGAGACCTTTGAGTACAGCCCACATGCGGCGGTAAGCCTTACCTATAGCTATTCCGATACTTGAGAACGGCTAACCGCGTACTGGGAGTGGAGAGATGGCGAGAGTAGCGTGTACCCACCTTACGGATCTGAGATGACCGGAAAACATCTAGATTGGCTGTAGGATGGTGGTGTACTGTACTCTCGGGTGACGCTGGACCCGTTCTTGTATGGGAGGATCTATAGAAAAGGTTGACATATGCAAGATTAAGTTCTACATATGTCGTGTGGTACTGAATCCCCAGCTGGGTTTAATCGATTCGAATCGCCGTGTTTCCTCGGATATGGAGCCTCAATCCTCACACCATCATCGTAGTAATAAGTGAATCTTTGGTATAAGAAAGAGGTGTTTTGATTATGAAAGTTGGATAATGATACTGGCTAGTATAAGTGATAATCTTGAGTTAAAACTTGAAATTAGGCTTTACTCGTAGTAAGCTTTTATGCAAAAGAAATACTTGATCTTGTTAAAGCTTTACCTTGAATCCCCATGGCCTGCATACCTGAGTCTTCACCTCTTTTATAGTCGGTTAAGTCTTGTTGAGTACTTTTGTACTCAGGGTTTATTAACCCCTGTTGCAGGTGCTGACTTAGACTGCTAATGGAGGTCATGTCGGTGGGCGCGACATGATTTATCCACCTCTTCTACCTTAGAAGCTTCACCTAAGATGCTTCCGCTACTCTATACACCTTTTGGAAATTTAGTTAAGTTTATACTTCATCATATGTTGTAAATTAAGTTATAAATCTTCCGCACTCTGATCTAAGTTATTTTTGTAACAAATGTTGTAATGTTGTGGTAACTCCATGTTGATCCTGTATGAGATAAAATGTGGATGATTCGGGGTCCTCCGAGGGTACCCGACAGACTTCTTGAGTCATTTGGAACTCGTGCATGCCGATCACAAGTCTTGGAGACAATGATGGGTGCATGTGGGCCACTTAATTCAGGAGGTTCTGCCACAGCTGCCCAGGTGGAGTGGGGTCCGGCACCCGAGCCAAGACGGGATCGGGCGAAACGGAGCTTGCGTCCGAGACCCTGAGAGGTCGGGCGAGTCGGAACTGGCGTCCGAGGCCCTGAGGGGTCGGGCGAGTCGGAACTTGCGTCCGAGGCCCTGAGGGGTCGGGCGAGTCGGAACTTGTGTCCGAGGCCCTGAGGGGTCGGGCGAGTCGAAACTTGTGTCCGAGGCCCTGATGATCGTAATTAGTATGTTTCTTCGCGTTTTTTGTTGCTCTGATTCGGGTATCCCTTATTATGGTACCCAACAAGTTGTATTGTGTAAATTATGTCTCCCTCTATTCCAAATTATAAAATGTTTTGATATTTCTACATATATTGATTTTGTTATGTATATACATATATAGTTGTGTCTAGATACATAGTAAATTCAATTTAGAAAAGTCAATATGTCTTATAATTTGAAATAGTGGGAGTAAACTTATGTACATAAGTTATATAGTATAACTTTTTTGAGAACGACTAAGTTAGCAATGTTGAGTTATTCCTCGAACTTATGTTGTCTAGAAACACTCCTAAGTTAGTACTGTTAAGTTTATCGTGAACGTTATGCTTTTTAATTCCGTTTTATAAGTTATAAGCACATGCTTCTTAAAAGAATATAAAAAAATTAAAGGACAGGTGATCTAGCAAAAGAAAGTGAAAAAAAAAATCGAATGTCTTAAAAGAGAAAGAGAAACTATTATTGTTCTGTCCAAAAATAAAAAGTAACATATGCACTTTCCAAAAAAAAAACAAAATTGCTGTCGGAAATTGACCGCTGATTTCGTTTCTGCTGAACGTTCGTGAAATAGGGGCGTCGGTCTGTCAGGTGACAACAAGGTCACATAACATGTGTTCCTCAAAGCCCAAGCCCACTAGTATAAAAAAAAAAAAGAAGCCCAAGCCTACCGTCAGCACGCGAACACCGTTCTGGCTTGTGAACTTGAGACCGAGGCGCACGCTTGCACTAGCTCATTTCCCAACGCGCACCCAAACATGGCCGCTCCGACCGCCGGCGTCGACACCACCGCCCCGCCTCCTCCTCCCTCGGCAGAGCCCGCGGCTGCACCCGCACCGGATCAAAAGGTCTCTCCTCCTCCTCATGCCCCTCAGCCCGATGCGCCTGCGCCCGCGGCAGCACCGGCTCCTGCGCCCGTGCCCGCGCCAGCGCCGAGGAAGCGGAAGCTCGAGGAAGCGGGGTTCCACACCTCCGAATACTACAAGATCCGTGCCGTCGTCGCCGACCTGCGTGTCCGCTTCGTCCAGGTTCACACTCAATATCTCTTTTTTTTCTCTGTCTAAAATTCCCACTAGGGCTAGTTGTGTACTCTGGCGGAGAAGGCAGAGTTGGTCACTAAATCTGGGAAAGGGGCAAAATCCTGGCTACATGATAATAGAACAACCTTTTAGCGAATTCGAGTATCTTTTACCTGCTACTGATATGCAGTGTAGTTTCTCGTGTTATGGAATACTATAAATCTATTCTGAATTGTCGTATATCTTTTTGTGAAGGTTTACCAAGCTACTGATTTCCGCAACACGGATGCTGCTCGTGAGATTTTGAAAGGTATATAAATGAAACCTAATTTTCCGTCTTGTTAGGATGGCAATTGCCAGTTGAAGGGCTCTGAGACAAATCTTAGGTCTAGTACTGAAAATGAATAGCCTTTAGTTGATCCATGTTCTAGAGCTCAGGCTTTGCATAACTTGACCCTGCTGTGTCCTTGGTGCTGATCCTTGCGCCATTGCTGGTGAGGTTGTTGCTGTGGAGGCCATTGAGGTTGAAATGCAGCAATCTTATCCCTAAGTACCTTTGTGCCTACACATGGTGGTGTCATGGTCATGATGGGGTGGCCGCATATTATGTTGCAAGTGGCATAGAAATCGACAGACAAGTGATTTTAAATGGGTTGCTGACTGCTTACCAGTTTGGACGGAACAAGGGAGATTTGAATAGAGTTTGAGTTGTTGGAGGAAAGAATTTAAGTAGAGTTAGGGGGGGTGTGTGTGTGTGTTGGGGGGGGGGGGGGGATGGCAAGCATCTTTTAACTTTTACATGAGATCGGTCAGCGCTGCATGACTTCCAATCTAAAATACTGAATGTTTAGAACTAAAATTAGTGCTGTTATATAAGAAGTATAGATCATGGTATAAATATTCCTTTTTATTGTAAGTATTGTTTTCTCTAGGCTAGCAGCTTTAACAGCTTCAAACCCTGAGCCATTGCTATTGCTATTGAGCTTAGTAGTTCGGTCATAGTCCTGTATTTCTTTCGTGTCTCATCTCTTTAGCTAGAACTCTATGATCAACTCTAGTAATGGTAAAATCTCCTAGCATTGTTTGTACTGATGTATAAGCCTTTTTTTGACTGGTGAAAATCAGTGTTCATGTTGTTACATGTCAAGAAAATGTTGGCTGTGCAATACTGCAATTAGAAATTGGTGGTACCAACAGCCCAAGACAAGCAACTTAGGGTTGATCCAGGGAAGCTAGGGTAAAAAGGCCTGATAAATGTTGTCTTTTTAATACTTAGCAAAAAAATAGAGGTAAGGACTTGAGGAGAAAGAGAGCCGTTGTATTTAGTCTTATGAAAAATCTTAGCAATCATGAAGCGTGAATAGTAGATAGGTAAAGGAAAGATGTAACCAGTGCTGAAAGCAAAATTTCTGAAACTATAATTTTATGTAGGAAGATTTGGTTTTGTACTGGTAAAAGGCTTGGTATTGAGTCCATACACTGGGGAAGTTTGAAACCATTTTTTTTTTCTAGAATCACTGCTAGGCAATGAACTAGTTGCAGATGGAGATGCACCAATGCGGCTACTTGTAATCTTAGTGTTTCATGATATGTAAACAGTCGATGCATTGCACTCTACGCTTCATTTGGCTAGTTGTATACACAACGGTGCCTTAGGACATGTTTGTTAATCAATTTTGTTGTGAGCCACTTTCTTCTGTTGATTTGTTGGTAGCACATTCTAAGTTTGATGCAGCCGCTGCCTTCTGTGACAGCATTGTGCATCAAATGATGTAACCCATTCACATCTCTACTTCTTATGACTTGATTTCATAACTTTCCATATGACATACAAAGTCTTGCATGCAAATACATGATTTACACACGTTGTACATCCTTCTTCTCTATTTTTTATTTACATTATTTTTTTACTAGTAAAAAAATGTATAGGTGTCACTAGGAAAATCAATTATGTGTTTTATCCTTTTAAATGGTCAGCATTGTTTCAAATATATTCTCCACAGAACTGCTAAGCATACGATAGATGTTCTTTACCTATATTTTCAGTAGGTAATTTCATTATCACTCAATTTAGTAATGATATTTGTCAAACTTTGTAATTCATTGTGAAAATAAGCAACCTGAAGTCTCATGTTCAGTTTAGTATGTACTATGTACTATTGTCTGTTGACATGGCTTAATCTTATACACATATGCTTGTCATGTGTTTTAGAAATAAATGTGGTCATGGATCTATCCAAGAAAATGAGGCTCAAGCTTGGTGCTACTTCTGAGCCCGTGAAACCATTGGAGAAACCTTCAGCTGGATTTGTGAAGGATGAGCTTGTGAAACCATCAGAGAAGCTTTCAGCTGGACCTGTGACAGAAGAGCCTGTGAAGCCAACAGAGAAGCCTTCAGCTGGACCTGTGAAGGACGAGCCTGTGAAACCATCGGAGAAGCCTTCTGCTGACCCTGTGAAAAAGGAACCCACTGAGCCAGTTCCAGCTGGAGAAAACAATCAAGCTCCTGGGGTTAGCCAGACTACAATTCCTCCAAATGATGCAGGTGTTGGTGCACCAGTAGTCAAGCATGATAACTCAGAGGCGCAGAAGTGAAGATGATAGAGGAAACCCAAAGTCCCGATCCATTGAGATGGCAGATCATGCAAATCTGCTCGACAAAAATGCAGAGTGATTGGTTGAACCCCTAGGGGCTCAGATTTTCTTGCCTCTTCTGGAGGTAAAATTGATTGCTTTGGGCTAATCGACGAAGAGTGGTGGGCATATCAAGATCCAAATTAGATGGTGTTCAGTTGTTCGCATTCATTCATTCTGTACTGTGTTGCTAATTGCTCATGGATAATTTAATCTTTAAATAGTTACCCTGTAACTGGATCATTCTATACATCACATTGCCCTGTTGTACGAAGTATTAGCCAGTCAATTTGGGGTGTGTGGGGTTGGCCGCTTGAGTTGGGTTTTGTTGACTCGACTCTGTAGTACACTGTCCTTTTCTCTCTTTATATGAAATGACACGCAGCTCTCCTGCCTCTTGAGAAAAAAAAAAAATCAAAGTCGTGCTTGAGAAGAGGTGATGGAACTGCAAGCGGGGTGCTCAGTGTCTCATCAAGATTTTATTCATATTATGATGTCTGTTGCATGTACGGTTGCGACCAGCCAGCCGACACAGATCACTACGTTCTTTTTGCAGTATTTTCTCATCTACAAAGATCTTCAAACTTGGTGACTGTACTGTAGTTCAACAGTGTTCGAACGCTTGCAAGACTCACTGCAATGTAGATCCACGGTGCTCCAATCCCAGCCGAACAGTGTCTAAAGAAAAGGAAGCTATGCAGGCCCATGAGACACTGAGACCCATGTATGATAACTATATTGTCACCCTATTTAGGGTTGGCTCAATTACAGAAAAACCCTAAGTCTAACACCTTTTGTAATCAGCCTCCCGAGAGCTAGCTAGCCCATTATTCTTGCATAATCTTTAGTTTATGGTTTGCAGTGTTTTTAAATTTCTGGATTTACTTTTGAACCCTTCTCCAAGGATTTCTTGAGGTCTCCCGCCTCGACCGGAGCACGCAACTAGCTATGTCTATGTATGGCCGCGAGTTAATTCCTATATGCATGCATGCATATGCATATTACCCCTTTCCTAAATATAGAGCGTTTGAAACTTTCCAAAACAAATTTCCAACGACACCGCCGGGTTCCACGCTAGCTAACGGCATCGAATCCGTTATTATAGTTTCCCATTTCTTTTTCGTGACTTTTTATTATTTTCCCAATTAATAAAAAAACAACCATCAGGATAAGTTGGAGGGGACAGACACAGAGATATCATCCATCCGATCTCGCCTCCCAGACCCAGCCAGCTTTGATTTGATGATCACAACAAATCCGCGAGTTCCCACAGACAACGGATCCCGATCCGCGAGCTTCCTCAGCTCCTTCCAAATAATCTCCGATCGATGTCATGTCCCCCAAACCATGGCGCTAGCCGCTACGCTACCCATGGTTCACCGGCCGCGCGCTGCCTCGGACGGACTCCGGGCTCCGGACGCGTCCGTCATGTCATGTGGCGCGGGTGGAAGCTACAAAGACGCGCGACGCGCGCGCCCGAGAGGAGGGCAAGCTGGGCAGGGAGCGCGCAGCAGGTTGCGCCGCGCCTTCCGCGCGCGGGGCGTCGTCCCTGCGCTCGTGATCGCGAGGGCTTTGTCTCCAGCAGCCGCCGCGCAACGGGGCGGCCTGGGGACGAGTAGGCGGCCGATGCGGATCGATCCGCTTATAGCCCCCCGGGCGGGCGGGCGGGCGGGCGGCCGGCCGGGGGAGAAACGGAGATGAGATCAGAGGCCGCGGAAGGAGAAGAAGGACCCTGCCCCCCGTGCAACCCCACTCGCGCGCCGGCTATATATATATATATATATATACCAGGAGGGCTCGCACCTCCGCCCACCTACGATCGGCGAACAAACGAAGCCGCGCGCGGGCTCCTCCGTCTCGCTCGTCGTACGCTTGACGATCGGCACTGCATCGTCGACGTCGTAACAAGATCGATCTTTTGCACAGCGCGCCGGCATTAATTATCTTGATCTCGTGATTCGATCGTGAGGTGAGTCGTCTCGGCGCCTTTCCATGCCATGCTCTTACCCTAAAAAAAGTTGCCCCGCCGACGGTTCACCGGCCCACGTACGGCGCCGGTCGCCAGGCATTGTTAATTAGGGCTGCAGATTTCCGCCGATGAGCTTCGTTTTCGAATTAATTAACCTTTTCTTTGCAGTCTTTTGTGCAAACTAAAATTGTTATATAGTATCTTTTCTGCCAAAGAAAAAGAGAGATTGATTTTGATCTATGCTCGAATTCTTTCCTTAATTCGTTCGTATGTGTCTTCTCGTGTTCCATTGAATCATTGATCGATTTTGTTGATCTGAAATCTTACAACAAGTTGTGTCTCAAATTTATTTTAGGCATTCTTTTGAAGGTAGTACTCTCGGTTGGATTGTCAACAGATGGCGAGCAAGTTCGACAAGGAAACCAATGTAAGTTAAGATATATCACTTGGGTAAATAATTTCATGCACGATTCGTTTCAAAAAAAAATCACGTACGATTGTATCATTAGTTGTTCATCGCAAAGATTATTGTAATAAATAAGAGCAGGTGCCGCCATTACAACTCATAGTTAGCAAATTAATGGATTGTGTTATTTCCAATCAATGCCATTGATTTCCAATGATGGATGGATGCTACCAGGAGCAATTCGTGGACGAATATTCTGACCAAGATGAGGACGACCTAGGTGACTTCATTGTGTATAGCGACGATGACGAGGAGTCATTGAAGCACAAGCAGCACCAACAACAGGAGTTCGATGATGAGCACCAGGAGGAGTTAGAGGATGAGGTGGAAGAGGAAGTGGAAGAAGAGCAAGAGGTTGAGGAGGAGGAAGAGGAGGCACCAGTTGGGCAGCAAGAGATCCTTAGCCTGAGGGAGCAGTTAAAGGAGGAAATCAGGAGGAAGAACGCGGCAATGGCTGCCGGCGCTCGCAAACCTAATTTACCATCATCATCCAAAAACCATTCGATGCCACCCATCAGGGACGGGTAAGATTTCTATGCTCTTGCTAGTCTTATTTGCTTCTGATTTTAGTTCCATTTGTTAATATATAGCAAAACTTTTGTAGATATGGCACCTTCTTTGGGCCATCAAAGCCGGTGCTTGCTCGCCGAGTAATTGAAGAAGGGTGTTCAACGATCATGAAAGATCTACAGAATGTACCGTCCAAAGTATGTATTAACACTTTTATATGTGTTTTTGTTTTTTTGTAAGATTGAACTTTTGTATTCATGGTATGATCATATTTCGTGCAGAAAGATGTTTCCTTGGCTTCGAAGATGCGACCAGGCACAGTTGAGAAAATGCAGAAACTAAAGTTTGTTAGTGAGGTAACAAGAAATTAACACCTGATCATGCTATTTACTGTATGGTTCTCTGAACAAATTGATTTATAAACTTGTTACATATACGCAGGAGAAGAGAAAGGTTGATACACTTAGAAAGAATCGAGATTACTCATGTCTGTTCTCAGATGATGCTGATACTCAACCCCCTACTAAAGATCATCCTGAGACTAGTAGGGCCCCTCTTCTTGTTCCCAAATCTGGTATGGACACTACTTTTTTGTTGGTCAAAATATACTTATTTCCTTTTGCAGTAAATGTAATGAAAAAATACTTCTATACTTGATGTGTAGAGACTCAAGATGCTGGGCCGGTGAATTCTGCCAGGAAAAGCAGAGTGTTCACAGGTCAACCAGCCACATTATCATCAACAGACCATGGATTGAAGAAGAGTTCTGGGTCTCTGGGAAAGAAGGCTCATGCAGAAAGAAAAGGCACTATAGCTGCTGGTAGACACGGGTCCAACCTGCCTAACTTGAAGAAGAAATCCCCAGGGCTGCTATCACCCTCGAAAGGCCAAGGGGTGCAGCCGTCACTCCATAACAAGAGGCTACAGGCACCGATTCCTGGCCAGAAGCTGCGGCAGCAATCGCAGAGTCAGAGGCCGCAAGGCAATGGCCGTCAGCCACCGTTGCAGCAAGGTCGAAGTCTACAAGGTCAGCTTATTGGACAGAATAGATCGGCTCCGCAAAATGGGAGACTGAAATCATCACAAAAACAGCTCATTCCTTCCTCAAAATTCAAGGTAACAAATCGTTTTATATGAGGACAGATTGGTGCTACCGTATCCATTGCACATAAAACATTGTTTTTCTCATTATTACAAGACACCAATTAACAGGGGCTTTTTGTTTTTTCGACGTTGAACATTTGCAGGCATCATCTCATGGAATAGAAAAGTGTACAATAAAAAGAAGGAAATCCAATGATGACAGACAAACAATGCATAAGTACGATTCTCATTATTGTTTTTAGTATTATTACTGTATTTGTATCAGTGCTCTTGTGTTTGCATTAATGTGGGTTCGGGTTATATACTACTACCTCCGTTTGTTTTTTGTAGGCATATTAGGATTAAAAAAATAATTAAAGGGAATACTTTGACCACAATTCTCACAAATATATCATTATATTTGCTACCATAATATGAATGTTGTTAAAAATATTATTATATGGATTTATTTATACACTTTTTATAAACACAAAACAAAACATCTATATTTTGACTAAATTGATGGTTGATTTCATGAAGTTTAAGTTTTTATCAATTACTGATATGTCTACTAAGATTAACAAAGGGAACACTATTATGCCACATGCCGGTCTGTACTGTTCTAGATCCTGCACTCCTTAGGGCACTCACAATGCAGACTCTATCATAGAGTCTAGAGTTATTTATTACCTTGAACAATATGGACTTAGAGTCTAAATAAGACTTAGAGTCTTATTTTTTCTACCTCTTTCTTCAATAAATATGCTGCCACATCAGCAAAATACCATAAATAATATGTAATTAATTGTCTTGAATTCTGTGATAGAGTCTTGCATTGTGAGTGCCCTTAAATATCACTACACCTAGGGATTGCAGAGATTACAACAGTTAATTTTGTACTTAAATGCATTGATTTGGTGTTTTGACTTTATGTGCTCAGCTATGACGAATTTGCTGTCAGCGATGAAGATGAGAGTGACATGGAAGCAGATTTTGCCAGCATACAAAGAGAAGAGAGAAGAAGGTATACTTTCAGCTCCATTCACACATAACAACCTTTTTTTGTTTGAGGTTCAAATCTTAGAAGTATGTATGGACGTAATCATCCGCCAAATTAATAATGGTTTTGAACCCAGTAGATCACCTCTTTTTTTTAATAAGGTATATAAAATTGTTCCTTGAACCAAACATTTTGGAACGTGCGCTTTTGTACCATGTTAGTTAGTTTTAATTTGCTGAATGTGTACTGATTAAATCTTATGCATTGGTCGCAGTGCGGCACTTGCAAGGAAAGAGGACCAGGAGCAGCTCCTGTTGATCAAGGAAGAAGAGAGGCGCGAGCGTGCGGCGAAGAGGAAAAGGGCAGCACAAAAGGAATAGCAAGCGGTCAGGGCAGAAACAGCCTTCCAAGTGTGACAGTAGGAGTTAGTTAGAAGCGGCCAGTTCTTGAAATCCTGTATTATACGGGGAACAGGGTGGCCAAGGGGTTTTGTAGGTTATTGATACGGTAATCTATCATCATGTAGTTTATTTACCTTTTCTCTGTGGAAGGAAAATCTACGTATGCAGGCATGCAACAAGTAAGACCCCTGTTCCGAAGCCAATCTAGGGCCTAGTTCCAAATTTATGAAAAAAGCTACATATGAAATAATTTTATGGAAGTTAGTTTAAAAAAAGTAAGACCCCAGTTCGCCGACTCTATACGAATCCCATTTGTTTCCATCATGTCTCCTATCCCTAGATGAGGAGGTCTCGTTGTTACCACCATCATGGCATCATCACTGCAAGAGATGGTGCTTCCACACCGGTCATGCCTCTCGTTCTCTCTCCTACGAAATCGAGCTCAATGGAGACTAACGAGGTTACCCGGAGGTGCGACATTATAGATGTTAGCCCGCCTTGAGCAACCGCTAACAGAAAATGTCATCATATTCTTATCCGACGGGGTCTTGCTATCCGAGACAGAACGATTGGCTCCCTATCTTGACCATTACCGGCACTCCTTGGTAGGCGTCGGCCGTCGTCAACGACCTCGACCTTGCCAAGCCACTATATGACGCCATCAATGGTTAGACGAAGAAACTGGCACTTTCATCAGCCAAGGCCATGCCTCTCATTCTTGCCTCTCCCGTGGTTGAATCTAGCGCATGGTGGCACCAATTGCATTTTTCTTCACCGTGCAAACATAGGTGGCACCATGGCGGGCAACATCATTGACCTGTGATTGAATCGAGATATATATTGGCGGAGCACCGAGTGCATTTCTTCACTGTGCGAACATAGTTGGCATTGGCGCCGTGGCGCAAGCAGCAGCAACATTGACACGGGAGTAATGGTACCCTACCCCCCAATATACTTCTTCCATTCTAGAAAAGCCAAAAAATTATAATTTGAAATAGAGTATTATGCATTGTTTCTATTAATGGTAGCATCAATGTTTTTAATTTAAAACTGAAAGTATTATTGATAGTCAAAAGTTTGACCTTAACCTCGTTTAGAAATCAATACAAACAGAAATTATACCCCTCCAAGCAACAAGCGTTAAATTTCTATCCCTTAGAAATGGTATAAATGCAAATTTAAATTCCTACCCCTTAGAAATGGTATAAATGCAAATCCCTTATGCACATTTTGCATTAAATAGGTCAAGTTTGGATCTCCTAAAAAATATAAGAAAGAGGTAGAAATATAAGAATGAGATCCAAACTCTTTGAATGAAATTCTAAAATCTATCTGCCCTATTTGAAGATTTCCACTATACAAAGACAATAATCACTATGTGATCCAAACACCCTCATTTTTTTAATCCAAATTCTACATTCACGGTCTAGAATCCAGAAAATCCAAATTCTACATTCACGGTCTAGAATCCAGCCAAACATGCACATAGTAACCGTTTCTCTTGTTCATTCAGGGCAGTCCCAATGACAATTAATGAGCAGTTTCTACCTTCATTAACTATCCTGCCAACTAAGCAAAAATCCTACGTGGCAGCTTAATTAATGAAGAGAGATGGAAAAAGATGGAAACCGTTTCTTGTTCACGAAATCGCGTCGACGCAAGCAACGAGGCCCATCGAAACCAGCAGAAATGCACTGGGGAGAAACCAGTCGTTTCTTGCCCCCGAGGACCGGATCAGATGCTCCGCCGTCGGCTCCTTCCCATGCGCGTCGAGCACCAGCAGCTCCTTCCCACGCGCAACAAGACGAGCAGGTATTTCTCGCGGGCGCCCCCCGCCTGCTTCCCGCGTCCAGCCGCCAGCTTCCTGCGAGCGCCCGCGCAGGCAGCCAAATAGGAACCCTAAATTCCAAATCCTGCTCCAATCTTCCCCAATCTGGCGATCATGAGCCCACTCCGGCCGCCATCCTCAAGCTCTAGGCAAGTTAGGGCAGGCAATGGATGGGTAGGGAAGGGTACAACAGGGCAAGGCATGGGTGCTCCCGCCGCCGGCAAGGGTGCTCCCGCAGCCGCCCTGGCTAGCCGATTTGGTGCAGTTGCAGGTGCTGCAGCAGCTCCTACCGATGATGGATCCAGTCAGGCAGCAGCTGCATCTCCAACTCTTCCAAGTCTTGAAGCTGGTTGTTTACCTGCATGGTGGACAAGTTCGTCTCCCATGGGCTCAAGTGAAAGGTATGGTTAATTAACAGCTGCTTATTTTGTTTGAATGTAAGTGAACACTAGTAGCGTACAGTTCTGTGAAGCACTCTGAACTTTTTATTTTAGCAGCTTATAATTATTCTGAACTGTTCATTTTGTTTGTTAAAATATTTCTTTGCCTAATATGAAATTGTGTGACTTGTACATGGTGGCTTGTGGACTGTTGGCTTCTGGAGTACCTGCTGCAACTTGCCGAGAGGATATGGATACCTGTTGCAACTTGCTTCTGGACTGATGGCTTCTGGACTGTGTGCTTATCATTTAGTTATCAATAATATATATGCGGCATATTATCTTATATTTTCAGAACTTCATTTGTATGATTCAGAACTTATATTTTCAGAACATATGGATGGAAGTAGCTTTCACTACAAAGCTAGCTGGATTGCCCAACTATATGATTCAGAACTTATATTTTCAGAACTTCATTTGTGCTTTAGAACCTAGCTGTGATTCAGAACTTTAGCTGTGATTTAGAACCATATGTCTCAATTTTATATATGTTTCTCGTTTGGCATATTAATAAATATGATTTTGCAAGCTACAGAGCAAGTATATGGAATGTGATGAGTGACCAGCAAGTATATGGAATGTGATGAGTGACCAGCAAGTATATGGAATGTGATGAGTGACCACGTACAACATACAGGCTATATGGATGCTTGCCACAATTGATCTATTGTTTTTTTTGTTGCATTTAAAGTTGTCTCTAGTATAGTAATTATTATAGAAACCATGGATTGGAAAAGGTAGTTTCTATAGCACATTTATTGCTCTGTTTCTCTCTTGTCTCTCTTGGATAATGCATCAAGAAACTACCCATTGGGACTGCCCTCATCAGTTATGCCTATCGCGTCCTCAAAGTGCCTTAAACAAGTGATGCTTTGTGATGCTTTTGTGCGGTTATTCTGCTTAATGACTAACTCTGTTTAATGCGGGATGGTGAGCCAACCCACCCCTGCTATTGTACCACTGGTTAACTTTGAAACAACTGTGTGACGGCTAACCTTGAAATCGAAGATTCCTGCCACCACTGACCTTACATGGCGCCATTACGTCAGTTCCCATTGCACACATGCCCCATGCGCAGTCTCTTCCTTTTCTAACAAAATTATACTCCCTCGCAGTGTATAAGGCGTAATCATTTTTTACTCGTCCCATAATATAATGTATGCTCTCTCACAAACATAAATGAGTCAATTGCGATCGAAAGATGACAAAAGAAAAAAAAAAATAACGCACAAATCCAGTAGCTTGCCTAGTTGACTTTTTTATATTATTATTTATACGAGAAAACTGAAGTGTAAGCAAATGACCATCGAAATAATGAACTGACGCACCCAACAATGAAAATGACCACTACTGAACCCAGGATGATAGAATGGTTGTAAACATATGAGTTCACGATCAAAACGGTGGCAGACTTGGGGGAAAGCGGACTTGCATCCACTGCTTTTCGTAGGTTGAGACATGGGTCCATCCCATCTCCTCAATCAACTGGATCTTCAAATCGTAAAGCTTTTTCTTTGGTTCAGATTCATTCTGAATCAAATCATTTAGAACCTGGCCATCATGAAAACAGCTACTATTAGTGCTGACCTTAGATGAACGCAAGGAAAAAAAACAAAAAGTAGTACCACAACAGTAACTGGCAAGCATCAAACAAACAATAACTAATAGATAGTCATCTGTTATCATTAAACATAGTTGCTGACAAAATATAGTACTCTGCAATACTCCATGTCTTCACTTGAACCAGCAACCACTCAGCCATAGAATAACTAATGACATGTAGGTAGAACAACCACTCCTCTAACAGTTATCATGAAGATTACATAACTGCAAATAGCAAGCACTTGATAGGAAGAGCATACCTTCAATGCTGTACCAGGTCTTCCACAGCGTTTTTCACGCAAAACAGTCAGAGTGCCATATTTTGCAGATTTGGCATCAACCCATTTGATCAATTCTTTGTAATTCTCCTCAAAAATGTCTTTAGCAGATGTCTCAATTGACTCATCAGACTGTCACAAAACAAAAGAATTATTTCCAAAACATGCACCATGGTAATACACAGATAGGCATAAAATAGTTGTGGGTAGGTGTGTGGGTTTGGGTCTATGTATGGCTCACCCTTCTTCTATTAGTATAATGATAAGCAGCTCTGCTGCGTGTTCGTGAAAAAAATAAACTACATGTATTGTAAGTTCAGTTGAAAATGTATGACACCATGCAAGAAATAAGAATATCAATTCATGGCATAAAGATCCACATACTGAGCAAAAAGTAGAAAAACAATCTTTGTTATGCTTTGCACTGTTGATACAAGGTTTGAACAGTCTAAGTTCTAGGTTATGATAACATGAGTAACAAAAAATAGAATAAAAACAGTAAAGGCATTAATCTCAAGAAAATATGAAATGCAAAGATGCTGTACCTTCAGTGACTCTATCTCTGCCAATGCAAGGCATTTTTGATATAGTGCATCAACCAACTGATCCCGTGTTTCTTCCATTTTTTTCTTGAATTTCTGTCATGGACAAAATATTTCAGATAGTCAGAATTAAGTACAAGCTACTCTCTCCATTCCAAATTATAAGACATTTGAGTTTTTCTAGATACATTTCTTTTACTATGTATCTAGACATAGTGTATATCTGGAAAAGCCAAAACATCTTACAATTTGGAATGGATGGAGTAATACAGTTTCACAAAAATAAAAGAACAAAACAAAGTACTATTTCTGTTTGAAATTACAAGGCATGTTTCGTTTTGTTAGGACAAGGTTTTGACCAATATAAAAACCATAATCATAAGTGTATGTTCAACACGAATCTAATACCATCAAGTTTGTTTCACAAAAATCATGTATTAATATAGTAATTGCTGGTAAAGGCTTGCACTAACGAAACGAAATACTTCAAAAGGAGGAAGCACTATTGTTACCTGTGCTTCTTCATCTTCGGGATCTGAATTTAGAGATAAATACTTGGCCAGTTCCTCTTTATCAATACTGCCCACAACCTCATCGGCTGCAGCAATAACCTGAACACCAATATGACAAAGTGGAAAAAAGAACTCTTGCTTGATAAGGAATAGAGAGAGAGAAATGAAAGTTAATTTTAAAAAAGGAGATGACTTATTAAAGCATGGCACTGACATAAAAATTATAAGGTCGAAAATATAACATGATTTTATCTGATAGATTAAAGACATTAACCCACATATGTGACAGGAAAATGTCTTCTGTAAGTTGCAATAGGCACACGGAATAATCGGTTTATTATGGAAGATATAATTGTAGACATATATAGGCAGACCTAGGTTTATAGAAATACTCACTCCGTCCACAAAAGGATGCAACTATGGGATTTCTGCAAGTCAAACTAGCTTAACTTTAACCAAGTTTATAGTGAATAGTATTAACATTTATGTCTCCAACTAGGTTAACTTTGACAATTATTTGACCATATTCCACTCTTTCAAATCCATTCATGTCAAAGCTATAGCCAAACTTTTACCTGTGTGATTGTTTCCTAAGAGAAAAATGCAACAAGATTTTATTTCATTAAACAGTGATGACATGAGCTAAAGTTTCCAATTCCAATACTAATGACGCTTGCCAGAAAATCCAACTTAAGGACCCAGAAATGGACCCTGCAGGAATAGATGTGCTAGGGTTCCTAGTCCTGCGGGGGAGGGATCACGCCACCGAAGTAGTAATGGTGGTTGCCGACGTGTAAACTGGCGGCGCTGTGCCCGTGAACGCCCAGGACGAGATAGGAGACGGCGATGCTGGCCACCCATGTGCAGAGGCACACTGGACTGCGGCGCGGTGGGAGCGGGTGGAAGTGGCGGAGGCTGGGAGGCAGGCGAAGGCGGAGGTGGGGGTGGCAGCAGGCCTGACAGGGCCGTCTGCATGGCCACCATGTTGCAGCTGAGCACGTCGATGTTGGCGCCCATCCGATTGACGATACCGGCCAGGGCTTCCAAGGTGAGCGGTGCGCCGGAGGACTCCGAGATCTCCGAGTGCACGGCGGAAGCTGACAGCGTGGCCGCCGCCAAGACGCCGGAAGTAGCCAGAGGCGTGGTCATCGGACCTGAGATCTCTGATACCAAGCTGCTAGGGTTCCTAGTCCTGCAGGGGAGGGATCGGAGATTGTAGGTGTGACTGATCGCTGGGCGAGCTTGGAGTGCGCGGGGGAGACGGCGTGGTGGCGCCGTTGCTGCTGCCATGCGCGGTTAGGGCTAGGGCACGGTGAACTCTCGACTCCCTGAGGGAAGCCGAGAAACAAATATGTTTCTGCTTGATTATCTCATAGAATCTTACAAATATATAATCTTCTCGCCTCCTAATAATTTATGAATCACTCCCTAATAATAGATATAAAGGTAATTGGGCTTGCAGCCCCCCCCCCCCCCCCCCCGACGCCGACCTAGTCATGATCGGCTACTCCTAATCACCTGTTAATCTCCTCCTCTTATACGAGATGCCGGTCATAACAAGATGACAATTCTATTGCACCAAATAAAGGGCCAGTTTTTTTTTTTTTTTTTTTTTGGGGGGGGGGGGGGGGGGGGTTAATATATGCATGTTGCCACTAGTAGTGAGTTCGGGCATTAACCAAACAGTTCCAAGACACCAACCATAGGCATGGTAGATAGTTAAACAAGGACAGTTTCGCATAAGAACATCAAATTTGTAAATTCATTTAAGCATTGCTAAGTTCAGCAGTTAGGCATAAGATGCAGGGCACCAAAAATGAAATGGAACATTAGTCAACATTTACCTCTTTTTCATGGCTAATCTTATCATCATCAGTTCCTTTCTGGAGAACACATTCCAAAATCTTAGAAAGCAGAGGTGTGTACTTTGGATATTCTGACTGCCACATGCCAAGAAAGTTAAGTCAGTTGGAGTTACAGAACAGAATAATACAATATAACTATTTATAATTTTTGATGGCAGAAAAAAAAAACTTTTTGGAAAGAGAATAAATAAGGTATCTTATTTATAATTTCTCCTCAAATACACAGGAGAATTACATATCATTGCATTAAGAAGAATGAAATACAAACAACGCACCCGAAACACACCCCTCACAGGTCAGAAGATTGCAAATGCACCAGGAGCAAAAAAACACGACCTCACCCAAACAAACCAAAACCTCCTCAGGTAATGGTAACCACCAGGGCTAGAGTGCATAGAAGGAAGCTGAGC
The DNA here is from genome assembly GCF_000003195.3 of Sorghum bicolor. Taxonomy (NCBI): domain Eukaryota; kingdom Viridiplantae; phylum Streptophyta; class Magnoliopsida; order Poales; family Poaceae; genus Sorghum; species Sorghum bicolor. The sequence continues at coordinate 63,098,070 of NC_012873.2, forward strand.
CTAGCTCGGTTGGTTGAGGATATGGATGCATGCCTAGACCGCCTAGGTTAAGTCCTCATCGAGACAAATTTGAATGTTAATCCATAGATTTGTCTAGTTTAAAGCCACCTAGTTCCTCACTTCCTCTTAGTGTATTAGTTTTTTAGTGCATAGTAATTCTGTAAAGTACAGATCCTAACAACAAAAAAGGAAAAAAGAGAAGGAAACAAACTGTTAGTAAGCTACATGATACTCCCTCCAACCAAATATGATGGATGTATATGCTCTGCGCACAGAGACCAAGGATAAAAACTGTCCTCCCCCAATGCAACAATTGAAGCATCAAATCTGATGAGGACATTTTGTTGCCGTTAGTGTACGCCCACCATTGGCACATGTTGCACTTAGGGATTTAAATCAACCAGAGAACGGCAACTACCCATAACTATGCAAGCATTGTTATGTTGCATTCATGCAAAGCTGACGCCCGCGTTGAAACCAAGTTGACGCCCGCGTTGAAACCAAGAAAAAGCGGCGCCCACGTCCAAATACGCTAAATCAGTGATCAAAGTTTTATACATATTTTATTGGTCATCAGGGGTTCCAACCCATATCTTTTATAGTTTTATCAAAGTTTTGAAGATGAATTATGTAGGAAACAGACATATTTGGAGAAAACAGTTCTATAGGAAACAAAATCTAACTATTACATCGAAAAGTGGACTGCAAGTTTGATCCAAGAACAGAGTGATTTTTGTTAAGGCTCTTTCGTAGAAGAACTTTGAATAAAAGATAAGACTTCTCATGAAAGGCGAGTCAAAACACATCAGATGAATGACTTTCACAACATGAAAAATAGCACACCTTGAGCTTTCTTATACATTTATAGCATCTTATGAATGTCATTTGGCCATTATGCATGGCACCCAAATTAAGCACACATAGACCTCCAAATTTATGTCAACGTGATGAATAAAAACATGTGATGTAAGATAGTAAAATGTGAATAAGGAATTAAGGATGATTCAGCAGTACTACGTCTGAGGATACTACAAAAACATCATAAAAGAAAACAATAGTCCTTGCAGATAAGATTGCCTACAGCTTCAGCTATAAAGGAGAGTCAACACATAGTTAGCAGACCGTTAGACTAGTGTATGTTTTTCACTGCAGCTATCTGTAACATTTTATCTTTCTGAATACAACTAATCATAAGAGAAATTGTTACTAAAAACCATATGCCAACACTACCTTCAGAGAAGCCACAAGCTCCGACCAGGCAGACTTGTCCTCCTCAGTTTGTTGCTTAACACTGGAAAGAAACTTTATCTTGGTGTCTCGAACCTAGTCATCCAATACAATGATACATTGAGGATTGTATTACTTCTCAAGAGTTTGTATGGCAATAAGAGAAAACTATTATAATCATGTATACAAACATGATTGATCATTATTTCCATGCAACTGAAATTTACAACTATCTAATCAGCATAATAATATATTACATGGATCTAAAATTTATTATCCGATGAAAACCTTCCAAAGCAATTAAGTTTCAGATTAAAAAAATGGATGGAGTAGAACTTATTATGAAACAAAAATAGTACATATAAGAAGTAAGAAACCTAACTAAAAAGAAGACTGAATTCCAATAAATAGTATTACTAGTAGATTAAATGTGTAACAACCTCCTCATTTAACTGCTCAGATACGCTCTTTGTACCAACTGAAACCCCCTTTTCTTTATCATCATCAACCTGCAATAACTTGTATTGATTACGTTGAAGTGTCGAACAAGGAATGAACCACAGTATGAAACAAAATAGATCGCAACATATACGAGACAAAATGTAGAGCACAGATATATGCTGTACAAAAAGTATCAGGACTGTGTGCCTGTATGGTGATCCTGAATTGGAGATCCAGAACTAATACAAGGATGATCATAACAGCAACAAAGGTAGAAAACTGGGAGCTGGCACATTCAGTACTACTGACCTTTGATGGCAGAATGGTATATGAGATACTATAAGATACTGGAGCATGGTGGTTTTGTTCACCTTTCTTGTTAAATGTGCTTACAGTACCATAGGTTATCGACCCAACCAAAACAGCCCCAGGTGAAGCATTCTGCAAAGCAATAAACACACACAAAAACAAAATAACATGACTGACAGTAGTGAAATTTAATCAAAATTATACATCAAGAGGATAAATACCTTTGGGAGTTTTTCTCTCGATGGAGGACCCACATAGAATGATTCAGGTTCGCTGAAAATGCAAACGATTGTTGTAACTAAATGCTATAATAATAAGATAATCACAAACATTTGAATAGAAGGTACCCTGGAACTAAAACAGTGGATTTGAAGGTGCCACTTCCAACTATAGGACCATCAGGTTCAGAGTAGAAACTCAATGGAACGAAATCCTGCAATAAGGTCATAACATCTACATCAGCGATATTGGTAATCAGTCTAAATGTGCAAATTCTTGATGAACATGGACCCCTGACTAGCTTTCACAATAAAGCACGCTTGGATGAGGGGAGGTTTTGGATTTGGGTAAAATTTGAATTAAAACCTAGGAATTTAAATCCCAAATTCCCTAACCAAATAGGCCATCATTGGCAACAAACTAACAACTAACAAGAATATAATTGACTGCAAGGTCCACACTCCACAGAGGAAAAGGCACTGAGTTCAGTAAATCATCCTTGAGAGTTAAGATTATGAGCCAAGCAATAGTAGCAACTATTGGGCAGGCAAACCTGACACCACCTTTTTGCTCAAACCAGACTACAGAAACGAATGTAAGAAAATCTTATCTTCCAGCCAATTCTGTGATCTATATCGCTCAGACATAGAATCACCAGAACTCAGGAACATGTTGCTTCATACATTCTTGCAGGCTTGTTCAAGTAGAAAGGTTAGTTGACAAGCTGGCAAATTTCAGATGTACAAGCAGATGCAAACTAGTTATAGTAGTTTTGTATTATTGCCTTGTGTACAAAACCATATTCAAATAATGGATGTCAATAAGGAAAATCTAGTCCTTGCATGGGATATTCACAGCATTTTCAGAGTAAATCTCCAGAACAATTTATATTTTATGGGTACAAGGCTATCATCCCACCCATGACCAAAAGTACGTATGTCAAAGAGGTGGTTTATGACTTACACTCAAATGAGACTCATTAGTAACATGAGTATTAGATAGAATACCTTTTTATCTAGTTTCCTCTCAATAAACAGAACCAATTCCTTGAGTTTCTCCAAGACTTGCACATTCTCATGCCTACACCATTAGATATATTATAAAATAAACGAGACCATGGTAAGTGAAATAGCTTACAGCATCTGACAAGATAACCTTGCATTTTTAATCTATCAAAATACAAGGCATCAACATCATGCTATTTGTTTTGCTATTCTATCATCTTTTAATGCAATCTAATATTCTATTAGTTTGTTTATTCTTCCATTAACTTGCTCATTTTTGACCTAGAAGTAATGTAAGAACATGTGTGTCCAGCTCATACATACAACACCTTTATTTCAAGGAAAGCCCCGCTGGCCGCTGCAACATGCAGACTATCCTTCTAGTATTAAATAAAAAGGATTCCCATGTATTGCCATATGATGCAAAATAATTTATTGTGCAATGAAACTACAACCAAAACAAATGGGTCGATATTTAATAACTGAGAACAAAACATGTATGAAATTGGCAAGAAGCCATAAGATAACCCTATTTTTACTCATTTTCATTTAGTTAAAGAGTCATCTTTTGTATTCTTATTACATTACCAATACTAGTCATAGACTCATAATATCCCCCCCCCCCTGCCAACATTTTCTTTGTAGACAGATGAAGAAATAACCACAGGGGGTTGCATGGAAAAGAAAGCTCAATCTTATGTTATTGGGGGATTTGCCATCAGATATGGTTTACAGAGATTTGATGCTACAATGGTATAGAGTGAAACATGACTAATTAAGTGGCAAATACTCAGTGTGTAAATATCTTGGCTGTTGGAGCAGAGTTATTCAAGTTTCAATGATCAGTATCACATGGGCTACGGTGGCGCTGTGTATGGGCGGGGCAGGGGTTTGAGGGTTTTCTTGACCAGCATGAGAAGGTCTTCTTAATGCAATGCTGGGGGCTATCTTACCCCCGCAGGTCGAGGTTTTTTTTTAGTATCTTCCCTTTTGAGTAAACCAGTAGGTTGGTTAGAGTTCTCGCTGAGTACTGGTTGTGCAAAGATATAGTGTCATAATTAGTTACTCTATGTTAACACATGTGCAATCAATACATTTGCATATTGTTGAAACCAGATGACTTTAAAACAATGAGAATGCATATGAAGATGAGAGATTTACCTTATGTACAGTTGCAGCGTGTATTCGCCTTTTGAAAGTTTGACGTAACTAGGGTAAACGTCTCCAGTAGAGTAAATACGCTGATTAACACAACAAATATATATTCTAAGCAAGACAACATCAGATATGTTGGTTGTGCTAAAAAGGGGAGCAAGAGTAACATCGATAAATCATAGTGATGTCTAGACAGGAATTCAATCAATTGGTAGTTAATACTTCCATAGTTTCTCTGATTCTCTCACATTAACAAAGTTGTATTTTTAAGAAGAGTGAAAACACAGATTACGAAGTACACAATGATCCATACAGAACAGGGAAAAGATGAGGATGAATTAATCAACACAAGAGAAACAGTCAATGGAAAGAAAACATCTAAATTCACCACCATTGGATGGGACAAATAAATTAAAGAAATGTTTTTCCATAAGCAAAAGAAGTGCACCTTGTTTGAATCTGATATTCTATAAAACTGAGACTCAAATTTGTTGTCATATATTCTGTTGTTAAGCAGTGGCACATGGGGCTTTATTTCAGCGCTGTCTTCTAGTTTGAACTTGTAACTGCAGAGATTCAATGAGAGAAAGAAAATGAAAAAAAAAAGCAAGTCTAGAGTCTTGACAAGAATTTTATGTCAGAAGCAAATATAAACTCACGTTAAGGTCAGGGCAATAATTTGCTTGCCAGAGGGCAATCTATCACGGTCAGTGGGCAGCGAAGAAAGATTACACTCCACAGGTCGATAAGGCATCCTGATCTGCAATCTTAAAAATCAATATATGGAAGGAAAAAAACTCTTCAGACTTCTACAGATTCTCAACTGACCTTGTTCAGGGTGGCAACAGGAACAAGCTTCTCTGATGCTAGAAGTGATCTAGCAACTATAAGCAAGGGTGACTCGCCATCAAGGGTAGTTACTTTCTGATCAATGGATATTCCATGGAACACAATCTGCAATTTATAATGAAAATATTCATCAAGGAAATAGATGGTATAAATAAATTACCTCACCAGTCAACTTACAAATTTATCTAGGAGACCAAGGATTCAGGCTGATCAAAGAGAAAAAAAGAATGAAAAAGACTATTGATGTAGAGAAGCACCTCAAAATCAACACAGGTAGGCTCATGGCTAGCAATTCCGCTAGACCAGAACTGGGCTATGGACAACTCCAAAGTTAAGCCACCTTCTACAGGAAAACTGAAATTCTTTGAAGATGGAGAAGAGAAAGTAACAACAGCCTCCCATTTAACAGGCCGCTTCAGTGGACAGATCTGTCATATTTGATGTTAGAGATTGCATCTTAGAAATAGGAATTAAGATAAAATCCTATGTAGTATACCTGAACAGTATCCAAAAAGAACCTTCTAGGAGTATCAAAAGCTGATGTTCGCATAGTAACTTCCGCCCATGAAGCTCCAAAAGGTACATTTATGAACCTCCTTTCAATATGACCTGCAGGCAAGAATATGTATAAAAACAGTTGCCTTTACTTTGAACCTAGAAAATTTGTCACTCCCTCCTCCCTGTGTTGGTACACATTGGTGTTTAAAAGGTCCTCAAATATTCATAAGTGCAAACCATATCAAAAATAAGTGTACATCCAAAAACAAAGATATATAAGTTAGCAAAAAGGACTTCTAGCAGGAAGTAGCAATGAATACCAGACTGAAAAGAAAGGTTTGAAATTGACAATAGTGGTGGCTCTCCCAATAGAGTAATAGGCTTTATTACAGTAATTGGCACACGGAAAATAGGTCCACGCCATGGTGCTTTGTAATCTATGCCATAAACTTCAAAATAGTGAAGGCCACTGCTGATATTAGCAGGATTGACAACAATGCTGCAAAGAAATCAAAGAAAAAACAAATGAAGTGTTTCACTCGACAGAATTGAAATCATATATTGATCAAATGATTTTGATTTACGATTAGTATTGTGCAAATTGAAAGAGAACGTGTGTTCCAAGTTTATGGTTTGATGAGAAACAACATTTAGCTTCAATTGAAGAGCTTATGCTATCGGTTCAATAAAAGTTTGTAGCAATAAGTTAATGACCATTGTCCAGTGACAAAATCATGTATCATCATCAACCATGATCAGATGAGCGACATGTGTTATCTTTTTGTATGTGTTCATATAAACAGATGCCACAACAAATATTAATGAATCACTACACTGAAGTCAGAGGAACTGAATATATAAAAAAACCGGTATGGTTGTGGTTGAATAAACAAAAGATACCAACTTGAAACTGCGCCCATTGTTTGTCACCAGTATATACTCAGGAATTTGAACCACAGAGGTATCAGTGGAATGCAGTTGCAGGCACTCCTCAAAAGGAACCAGTTGCTCCAAGTTACTTGCACCCTCATGAAATTTTGGGTCAAGTTGCACAGTCCACTGAAAAGTGAAACAGTTAATACAGTTGAAACCTTTTTGTGCTGCCCTACCCCAACAGAAAAGAAGAGGAAAAAAAAGCATGTTTGTAACTTTGTAAAAGCACATCTTCCGTTGGTCAATGATGCTTCTTAAACCTCCAGCCTCTTTCTGGGAAGGAAAAAAAATACAAAGCAGGACACTGTAACCCAAACAGGTTAGCAGGAACTGACCTCACTTGTTTGGCGGCATGCATTGCCCCCGCGGAGGTATATTCCTCTTAGTTTTGGAACTGCAAGGCATACATGCTACCATGTTATCCTAATACATAATATATCAAATGAACATCAATTATCAATACAGATCATTTAGTTTGCATGTCATAAAAACACAACAGATGTTGAGATTGCATCATTATTTGAAACTAGAGGCAATAGAGAATAAACACCATGAAAGCACCACTATGGGTGACCTTTCAGTGGAGGCTCCTAGTGTTAGTGCAGTTACTAGGTCAATAACAGAGGAGGCTGCCATGTAGTGTGCAGCCAGGGCTAATGTAATGAGCATAGGCAGCCTAAGATAGTTTTGCAGGGTGCCTAAGGTCGTGTGTTTTATCTGGCTGGTGGCGTGTCATTTATTATTTTTGAACAGTTTGATGGAAAACATCATGCAATTTAAAACGTTTTAGAGGAAAATTGGCTTCAATGAAAAGAAAGAGAACCCTAAGATTTAATTAAAAAAACTTGGTCCTGGGGGAAAGACCACCCCAAGGTATTGATAGCAGAAGAAACTCACTACTGAACTGAGATAATAGTATGATACCCTGAAGACCCCGCCCACATGTGGCATCTGTTCAGGAGCAGCCAGGATGCGCCTGCAGGCCATAACAGCAGGGGGCAAGGGTTTCGATTTAAACCCAGCCCCGGAAATTCGCACCCACGGGGAGACAAACCGGGGAGATTGGGATGCTACTAAGGCATTACAACCACTAGGCTGCAGGCACTTTCGCAGATTTAATTAAATTAAATTTCAAAAGCCCTTGGAAGAAGATTTATTAGATTAAAATACTAAAACAGAGAGGGTATTTACTTGACTTTCCCACTTGATTGATTGAGATTCTATAAGAAACAAGTGGCAACTTCTTAGCCTGCTGTGCATATTCAAAAGCCCTGCCAAAGCAAAACTATGATGTCAACTGAAATTCCAACATCATGTCACAAAATTTTCGTCAAATAGAATAACATGTACAAGTTAACTGCGGCTAACCTATGCTGTCAAAAAAAAAAAACTGCGGCTAACCTATCAACTTGCAAAAGCCCATTTCCTGTGGTCAGTTTCTCCTCAGGTGCATTACTTATAGATGCAGCTGTATTCTCTATTGCTTTTCTCACAGAATAAGGGCTTAATGGAATGCCTTCAGCCTGAAATATATTCCAAATTAGAATAACATGTAGTGTTTTGTCTTGCTTTACGCCTTTACCAAACATAAAAAAGGGTGCATTGCATTAATGAACAAAAAAAAATGGCCACACAAACCTTCATGCCACTAACAAGAAGAGCTACCCCACCACAGGCAGAAGGAGATGCCATGGAAGTGCCATTCATTAGCATGCGAGATTGAAGCGTCCAAGTTGGTACAGGAGCAACTGCACCACCAGGTGCACTAATGGAGACGCCAAGATCACCATCAGCAGTAGGGCCTCGGCTAGACCTTACATTTCCAATAACAGATTTAAATGTTACTGTCTAAGAACAAGCACAGTTGTAATAAACCTATTCAGTCAAGACAAGCAAAAAATCTAGAATTTGCCACCTATCCTATTGAATCGAGTGGAAACAATACCACAAGACACATTACCACCTCTTCCTTGCATTTTTCTCCAACCACCACCCAATATTTCACAAGGACAAGTATAATATATTTCACCAAGACAAGTATGGAATATGATTGTTTCCTCAAAGAAAAGTATTGAGTATGATAAAACAGGTTAGATTGAAAGTGAACATTTGGTTTGTACGCAAAAAACTTACCTGAGAAACATTTATTCTCAAAAGATTACATAGAAAAACGTTACATGGTGGGAACCCAATTATGATCACTTAGATTTCCCCTAATCCCTTCTCCATATTCTTTGTCAGATACTGATAAATTTGGGAGGCTAGGGCAACAACTCATAATGAAAGGCGCCGCACAACTCATGGATTATGATAAGCAACTATCTCCTTTAAGTTTGCTACAAAATCGTCCCTCACTGCTCACTACGTATGCACTCATACCAGGTTCTCTATAGAAAGGATTACCTTATAAACAAACCAAAAGAGGGGGGGGGGGGGGGGGGGGGGGACCAGTGCTGGAGGCACCCACATGAGTGGGGTCTGGGGAAGGAAAAACCCGAGGCAAGCCTTCCCTCGCAAAATCTACGGAGAGGCTGACATCGAACCCACTCATAATTCAGAGTGGAAAGATTTTTAGTATACAGAGAATGAGGCCCTGTTTGTTAGGGCTGAAACTTCTCCACTCTCCAGATTGGGTGGCTGCTCTAGGAAGTCATAAGGCTAAACTATCCAAGAGCACAAAAAATATCAAGATAGGAATATGAAAAAACATTCAAAATTCTTTTATAGATTTTGCAAATTCAAAAGCCATATTCAGATGTGGTTAATATTCTAAACTTTGAATTTTGCAAATTATGGATTTCAAGCATTCAAAACCTTCTAGATATTATGATTTGAATTCTGGATTCCAAATGCTAAATAAAAATTAAAATCTGAATTCCAGATTTTAAGCTAACAACTTCAAAACTAATCTATTGAAAATAGTGAACACAACAAATGTTTAAAATTTTGGATTCACGCATTTATGTTATGGTTTTCAGTCTCCAAATTTTACCTCAAACAACAACTACCATCTTCTTGCTTCTAGTCATATACGGGTTTGCTTTCACTTTTGAAAAGGCCACACATTTGGATTTCGGTTTACTTTCCAAGAGAAGAGGAAGCAAAGCCCGAACAAACAGAGACAGGACTTGATGTTAAATTCCAATGGTTCTACGAGACTTATTTTATTAGTTGCACAATATGCTAGACTTATTTTAGTTGCACAACATATATCGTCATTCATAACAAAACGGTGTCACATGAAATTGTGGGACTGACATACCATGTGTACTCCATTCCCTTTGCAGGTGGTTGTACAACACAGTGAGCTCCAGCAGCCATAGCTGGTGAAACATAAGCACCAACACCAATAATGCTTGTACTAGTCCCACCTGGAGCACCAACAGTGTTTAAAGCCGGTCCATTGTTTCCGGCGCTACTAATGAATATAATACGATGCTTGTCCACAACCTGTGAAACAATATAGATCTTCAGCCATATTTCCATGAGCATAAAAAAGAATTTATGAAATAACAGTGCAGTAAAGGGCCCCACCTCATTAGAAAGATCAATGAATCTGCCATAGTCAGGAAGAAGGGTAGGCTCTCCATAGCTCATGTTAATCAGATCACATTTGTGCTGGATGCCAGAATTCAAGGAATCAGTTCAGGGAAAATCCTAGATGGACAAGACTGCTGTGCTGAGCATCTTTAGTGAATAGGTATTCCTCAAACATTAAAACTTCATAAGGATGCATTTACAATGGTACCGTGTTCAATAGACCACAAGCAAATGCATTTTGCACTCCACACCAATAAATGATATACAGAATAAGGTTAGTGTTATAACCTCTACTGCAGCTATCAAGGCCCTCACCAGGCCTGTCCCTGTCTCCATAGATCCTAAGCGAGTGTCTCCAATCTTACAGGAAATCAATTGTGCTCCAGGCGCAACTCCATTCAGCAGAGGTTCCTGTGTAAGGACTCAACACAATAGTGCCTTCAAAAATTTTAAAACAAATGAAAAGACAACAGTTAAGTAACATACATCTGGATGAAATGCAGCTGCAATGCCCGCGACATGAGTAGCATGGGGAGAGCAGTCAGTTACTATACTAACAAGGTTCCCATCATTATAAACATTTGCTACAAAAGAGCAAGCATCCAATTTGCTAAAAATTGCATATTTACGTTCAAGCCTGCAGGAAAAAAATAGTGCATCAACCATTCATCTGAGATCAGAAACACATTGTTTAATATAAGAACACTGTATACCAAACTGAAGCTAAAACAAAGATAAAAGATTATGTTTCAACAGTTAGCTGTAAAGTAGAAATTTACATAGAAACCTGAAGCTAGGCACATACAATATCACATAGAAATATAAAATGGTCAGATGCCCCAGCCACAATAAGGGTTACATCAGTATGGACTTATGGTATATAGAGAGTCTATGACTCAAAATAAAATGCTCTCTGGTTCGGGCTTAAAAAAAATAGAGCTTGCACTCCGGCACATATGATTTAATCATTTGAATACCTAAGGTGCTTTGATTAGACATTTCCTTTCTTTTCTTTTCTTTTTTGTGTGTGTTCAATTGGTGGATGTTTGTGAAACCATATAAAACTTTCATGGAGCATTTTATGCACTGTTTACAAATTATGACAAGAACCATTGATAAATGAATGACTGCAGTTCATTCAAACAACATGCAGCAAAGCATGGGCTATACAGTAATAGAAAACAAAACTATAAGAAATGAACAAGACCTGGAACTGCAACATCTATTTAACAACACAAAATCAACTATACCTGTAGTTTGTCAGTGGAACAAAATCTGCTAGTTTTCCACCATCATTGTTACCCTCAAGGGTCTGGGTATCGACAGCAACCCTCCACACATCACCATCATTCCATGTAACAATATCGATTACAGGTCCCTTATCATCATAACCCTACAAAAACAGGAGGAATACATTACACCAGAAAAAAAAAACCCTTGCATTCTATGTGGTCTTCTTACTTCAGCTTGTTTCCTCAGGTAATCAAGTCTGCTTTGCAGGTCTTCATGAGCCTTCTTCAGCACAGTGTCATCAGGCTTAGGATGCTTCTGCAACCATTACAAACTAAGATGAGAACTTCTGAAATAGCACTTAACAATGCCCCCAGCATCAATAAGTCTACACTCAAACTAAATGCAGTACATACAATAAAATAAACAATAGGCAGGAGTGGAGAATCAAGATGCAACCAGAATGGACCTAAACCTTTTCAAATTCATTCAGCTGCTTCAGAGCATCAGAAATTGCTTCCTGGTTTTCCTCGTCCCATTTCTTCTTTCTTTCTTTCTGAAGTGCGGGTGGGTAGATCCTTGTTAAGATATCAAGTTCAATATAAAAATTTTGGAGTGTAGGCACTGAAAATGAAATTTACCTTCAATCGAGATATAAGTGTGTCAGTAAACAGTTCATATATTAATTTACAGCCAACATGCCACTCTTGAGAAGGGTTTTTCCATGAGGAGTTTATAACCAGACGAGCACCTGAGTGTAAACAGCATATCAGGGAAGAGCAGTAGAATTCCAATAGGAACATGGATCCCTATTGGCAGCATTGATGAGACAAGGAACATTCCTTCATAAATCCATTGCATGTAAGAAAGGTATACACTCCATACAATTTATTGTTTCACAAAAAATGCTGAGCATTAAAAGCTACCATTCAATTGAGAAGAACGAGAAATGGCATGGAAGCTAAACACCATCTCACCAACCTGAAGCACCAACAATAGCACCATCAGCATCAGCTTTCACCACTTTGGACGTGTCAACATCACCACTACCAGTGCTGCATTTAATAGCATACATGTATTTGAATCAATGGGCACATCATTCAAGAGAAGTAAGCATCCAAATGTTTGAAGGATCAATAGTACCAATCAAGTACATCAAGGATTTTAGGCTTTCCATCTGAAGTAGTCTGCAACCCAGCAGCAGCTGGATCAACTCCGGAATCTGTCATGTTTACAAGTCACATCAGCACAACGCAGCTAGGAGAAACAAAGCCTATCAAATGTATGAAACTGCACACAGATCAGATCCATCGTAGATCACCCAAGACTCATACTGTGCCCGACTGCCCATGCCTGCATTCATGCTTTGCCTAAACAACAAATTTTACAAAGCAATATCTAATGGAGATGTAACAACCCCCCACTGATTATACTTCTCTCCATGTTTATTTATCATATATTTCTTAACTATGGTTATTTATTTGAACAAACTTGGTTGTGTTTCTTTAGCAAGATGAACACTCATGCCAACAGGTAAAGGTTGCTAATATCATCTGAACCATACAAGAAGCAAGCAAAGCCAAGCCCATAAACTGCAAGCAGGATTCAATTAAGGATGCAACTATGGGGAAGTCCAGTGTCCTCCCCTGAAGCTCCCTTTAGTCTGGAAGCACCAGGTAATCCCAGCCCCGAACCCTAACCTTCGGTAGCTTCTCCTCTTGTTCCTTTCTTTTCTGGATTTTGTTGATTCCGACATCCATAGTTGTTAAAATCTCGATTCTATGGTGCAGTTTTATGACTTTATGATCTAAGTTTATCGGGTTGATCCTACGATTCTGTTAGTTAGAATCTACGATTCTAGTAGTTATGATCCTACGATTTGTGATCCTACCATTGGAGTTCCAATCCGACTTAGGTTTCACTATTTTAATCACCTTGCTCAACAGCAATTTGTTTCCAAATCTAGGGAGCTCTCCATTTAGATTTATGTTCTATAAATAACAAATCATATTCTGCAAAATTCGCACAGACCATAAGCCTCATATATGTGACAAAGATCACACAATACACACCAGCTTAAACCTCAGATGTCGAAAACAGAAATATACTCGCTAAAATTCAGAGAGGCTGTTATCCTTTAACTGATATAAAACCCACAGCGTCCAGCTCAGTTATAAATCCTAAAAGCGTGCAATAACAAGCAACACAGTTCAGTGACTTCACCTACTTAAACACGGCAAACCACACAAATGGCAACTACGAACCAAACCAGTTAGCCACATGCCGTATCATAGCATCACCTACTAAAACCCTTAGCCGAACAGATCGCACCGAACACCCAATCTTATCACTGCAGCGAAAACCAGCCCTACAACAACGGGGCGGAAGTCAACTACATCCAACCCATAGGTGTACTGTACGCAATGACACCTACTTACTCACCGAAGATAGCGATGAGTGCGCCGCGCCCGTCGTACTCAGGGTGCGCGGCGAGGAAGCGGTCGACGCCGATCTCCTTCTTCGGCATGAGGGACTCGAGGAACGAGGGCTCGGTGAGGCGGAACCCGCCCGCAGGGGCCGGAGCGGCAGCAGAGGCGGTCGTCTCCTCGGCTGGTGGAGGCGGAGACGGGGACGACGAAGGCATCGCGGTGGCCGCGACGCCCCTGCTAGGACTCGAGCGTCGGGTCGTAAGCGCCGCCGCGACAGCGCTGGCGGTGCCGAAGTGAAGTGGTCCGGAACAGGCGGAGACTGCGATGAGGAGATGCAGGTTGGCGTGGGCGACGGGTTTATGTAACGACGCCCACATGATTAGTCCGGCTCCTGCCAGGCTACCACATCCCGTTTTACAGGATTTGAGTTTTTAATTCAAAAAAAGTTGGCCTAATTTAATCGTGGAATCTGCGTGGAAAGCTTTGCTCTTGGAAACGATGATGAGATAAATAAGTGGAAAATTGGAAGAGAGAATGGAGACGAGTAATGCTGCATTGGAGCTGGGAGCAACAATGGAGAGACCGTGCCGTCGTGCCGAGCGCCGGTGGTTGGCTGGGGCTAATGGAGCGTGGCGTGGCCACTAGCCCAACAGATAATTTGTGCCTATCCTAGCAACTTGGAAAATAAGATGTGGAGGAGGTATGAGAAAGACAAACTGAATGCCCACTTTGGAACCATAGCAATTTAGAAAATTCCCACTTCAAACGACAAACATGAAACCATTACAAAATAATTGCCCTTGCCAAATTAATTTCGTTGCTCTTTAGCAATATCTCTTCTGATGTTTGCCTTTGCTCCGGCGAGTAGGCAGGCAAGACATGCCCCCATGTCAAAACTTATTTCTCAAATATCTCAACAACCAACCCAGTTCCTCAAAGATCTCAACAACCAACCCGGATACATAACCTTTCAAGAGAATTCAAGCATTGCATCATTTTTATTACATACATGACATTTACCATAAAACAGGGCATACAGAAGAAATACAGTAAAGACATCTCGGTTCTAAGCACAGCTTCAAACATCTCGGTTCTAAGAACAGCTTTATTAAAACGCTACTGAGGCAAATGCAATGCAGCAGTTTAGTAGAGCTAGTTGATCCAATTACAAGGTTGAAGGACTCCCTAGTAGCTTCTTGATGTCCTTCTGCAAAAATTTGCCAAAGTTAGTGCTGAAAGATGAAACAAGAAAATTCAAATGACCATACCACCGACCAGGTCGATGTAAAATGGAACATACCTCGATGCTCAGTGGGGAAGTTGTCGGTGCGTACCGCTCCACAACACGCCCCTCTTTGTCAACCAAAAACTTGGAGAAGTTCCATTTTATGTTCTCCCCAAAGAGACTACCTTTGCTGGACTTCAGGAACTTGTAGATGGGTGCAGTATTGTCACCATTGACATCAACCTAACACAATGAAAGTTAAAAACTTTAAACTCCCTATATGCTTGCTAATTAGAATCACATTCACAAGCATATGGATAATTCTACTGATGCATAAATGAAACTTGACCCTAATCCCCGCCATTTGTTTTTAAAAACAATTGTCAGGTAGCCTTAGCAACAGAACAGTTAGTTCAAATATTACATTTCACAACAGACAACATATACAAAAAAAGAGAATGCTTGGTTTCATAGATCAAAGTACTGTAGCTGGTCATGAACGTCGAGCAGAATTTTTTTTTACTTGTGCCTCGGAAAATAAAATGACAAAAGAAATAAGTGTTGTGTGCAGATTTACCTTGTCGAAAATTGGATATTCAGCCTTGAAGCGAGTGCAAGCAAACTGGACAATCTCCTCATTAGTGCCAGGCTCCTGCCCACCAAACTGGTTACATGGGAAAGCAAGGATCTCAAAACCTGAAGTCACATCAGATTGACAACATTTAGCACATCAATCATGTTTTGACATGGAGCCAATCTATATGAGAAACAGAGCATGCGCAAGACACACTACATAATTAAGAAATAACGACACAAAAGATTACTTACCCTGGTCCTTGTACTTCTCATACAACTGGCTCAGCTCTGTGTAGTTGGAATTGGTCAAGCCACTGCAACAGAATAAAAGAGAAGTGGACATGTTAACTCAAAAGTAGTCAACAGTCTTATACAATGGTACATGTGCACCTCAAGATCAGGGATAAAAAGTCTATCCAAGAACGTATATATTCATTAATGTACAAATAGAAATGGAAAGAATAACATGACACTTAAAACTGCATAAATAGTCCAGGAAGCAGGTCTCCCAATATTTTGATGTCCAACTGCAACCACTACCACGCTGTCTGTTTAACAGGCAAATTCCACCCACACATGGATAACTCAAATGTTGATTCTCAAGAATAGAAACAACTATGGCGCTCAGGGTAAGCGTTTAGCACAATATATTTAACGGTAAAATTTTAAATTTGAATTTGCTAATATCATTGCATAAGAAAGCATATAATGTGTATCTTTACTTGTTAGCTCCATCCCACTTATCCACAAACGTAAAGCTCAAATTATAAAGTACACTACATTAGAGGAACTAAATGAGCATATGCCACTAGTAAGCATCAAAGCACTCTCCTACAGCCAGTTTCACCGTGAAACATGGAGCACTTCAGTATCAATAAGAGGATTACATGATGCATTCCACATAACTTTTCAAGCCATGATCATGATTTTGCAAGTAATGGAAAATGGTGTTAAGAAAGCAGTAAATTGGTACCACTGAGATGCAACATTGACTATGAGTAGAACCTTCCCCTTGTAGGTGCTAAGGTCCACATCTTTCCCGCTAGCATCCTGCATCAACAACAAAAAAAGGATCATTTAGGAAAAGAATCCACACGGTATCAGTATGATAGCACATCCGGAGACTTTCAGGAACGAAGCAATCTTCAACGGAAACTGGAGTGAGACAAAACTTGAAAAGCACCCGGATCAGGGAGGGATCTATGTGCAAATGCTTAACTCCGCGAGGACATGTGTACAAGATTTGTGACTCGCTTTCAAAAGGAAATGGAGTTGGTATTTTATACACGCGAGATTGGGCCGTTTTGCGCACCTTGACGGTGAAGTCGTGGACGGATGTGGCGGAGGAGGCAGCAGCCATGCTGAACAGCGCGAACCCGCCGGCTATCGCGCGCAGATCCAGCGACGACGAGACCGCGGCGGCGGCGGCGGCGCGGAGGATGCGCGGGCAAGGTGGGGACAGAGGAAAAGGGATAGAGAGGCGAGTGCGACGGTAGCGCAGGGGCGCCGCGGAGGATGGACGGGTGGAGATGGAGACGGCGGCGCACGTCCGGAGGCGGAAGCGCAGGCGAGAGAATAGTGGGGCGGGGCTGGGAGGCATCAGCGATCGGACCGCGATTTATACCGGAGCTGCGGTGCCGGTGACGGGGCTGACGGCGGTACTGGTGATTGAATGAACGAAGTATCTTGCGGCCGGAGGCTGGGCCACGGCCGTGTCGTGCTGGCGGTGGCCACGGACGGGGAGGCTTACGTCTCGCCACGTCGCACGCGGACGTGAGGGTTTGTCAAAGCACTGGCGCCGCCAGTCCGATGAGCGTTACCGTATCTCTGCACGCGAACGCTTGACCCGTGATGCGACAATGGATCACATCACAATTAATTATATACTCCATTTTAAATTATAAATCATTCCAAAAATATTAAAAATTTAAAAACATTTTCAAATTTGATCAAAATTTTAGAGAGAAATACTAAAATTTGTAATATAAAGTGAACATACTATAAAAATATAATTAAAAAATCTAATAATACTTAGTTGATACTATAATAGTTATTATTCTATTATATAAATTTAGTTAAACTTGAGATCCTCTAAAATTTTTAAAATGACTTACTTGTTCGTTAGTCTAAAAAATTATGGCTAAAAATATTGTTTCTTGATTTTTATTGTGAGAAAAAATATTATTAGCTGGCAGAAAAAAAATACAATTTATAAAACAAGCAAATGGGCTTTGAAGGGAATATTTTATTTTACAAAAGATGTCACTATGATCAAATGGACATGTAGCCAAGACCTGAGATAGAGCTCTAATGCACGATCGGTAATTCTGGGAACGGGCGTCCAAAAATTGTTTATTTGGGCCGCGATGCCAGTCCAACGTTTGCATCTTAACTTAGAGAGAATTTGCTCATTTCCATCAAAATCTATAACAATGTGTTCATTGCCATAAAAAATCATAGCTTTTCTTAATTGCCATCCAGTTGAGATTTTTTATTTCCTAACTGCCATTCTATTAGCGCCACTTCAGCTGAGCTCTGGCCTTGTTTAGTTCACAAAAAATTTGGTTTTTGGCTACTGTAGTACCTTCGTTTTTATTTGACAAACATTGTCCAATTATGGAGTAATTAGGCTCAAAAGATTCATCTCACAAATTACAGGTGAACTGTGCAATTAGTTTTTATTTTCGTCAATATTTAATGTTCTATGCATGCAACTAAAGATTCGATGTGATGATAAATCTTGAAAATTTTTACGAACTAAACAAGACCTTAGTCTTCTGTTACATAGGATGGAGAAGACAGTTTACCCCTCCAAAATTATCCAAGAATCTCTTGAATGCTATTGATATCGACAATATACCCAATAAAATGGAGATCGGAATATAACATGTGAGCTCTCTAAAAGTACAAGCTCGGCAATATTTTTAGACCTCAGTAATTTCAATGGAAATAGCATGGTAAATATTCATCACACTAGTATGCAAAATGGCATAAATCGTGCATGTATAAATATATAGTGACAGACAGACACGAGAGGCATCTATTGTTGGATCTTAAAAGTAAAAAACACTGGATCTCCACACCTCTGTAGTGTAGTGTATGAATCGGAACATGAGCATTTGTACAAATCAATGAAAAAATATCTGCATCAAGTGAATGAGGTTATCAAATTCAAACCCATTTTACTAAAAAAATACATCCTTGCAGCTCGCGAGAACCTAAGCTAACTGAAGCATTAAAGCATACGTAACGAAAATGTAAACTAGCTATGCATCTCAGCTTCGGTAAAACACATATTTATCTCAAATTAGTTCAGCATTTTTTTTAGCAGCGAGACCATGTACAGGGAGGAGTGCCATCAGTGAAGGTGTCCCAGCGTCGGTCGGTGGCTGGTTGGCGACGGCGCCCGGCCCCCCGGGTAGCGGCGGCAGTGGCGCCCAGCCACGCGGGCACTTGGGCTAGTCGCGGGGATCGCGGTCACGGTCACGGAATCGCCCGGGAGCAGGGGTTCGTCAGGGTCGAATTCTCTCTCACACACTCTTGTTTTCGTGTGCTGGTTGGCTCTAGGCCGATTCGTTTTGGTTGGGTTTCGAAGTCAGACACATTGGTTTTTTTTAATCGGCGGACACGTCGGGCTTGACAAGGGCAAAATTGGACACTCCTGTCAAATGTACATGGAGACATATGCCACGCCGTTTGCTAAATGGCACTTAAGGAAACAAACTACATAAACAGATGGCAGTTAAGGAAATAAACCGTCTATAGGTAACGGTGATGGCAGTTAAGGAAACAAAAAACACAATTTGACGGCAGATAAGGGAAGCTATATTTTTTTATGGCAATGAGGGAAGCAATATAGATTTTCATGGCAATGAGCAAATTTTCTCCTTAACTTATCATAGTGGCTTGCAGAAGCCATATATGTTTAGAGAGAGAATATGATCCAAGCTAAAAAAGAAGAGAAAAAAATAAAGGTGAGGTACGATGAAAGGAAAAAAGTTTTTTTTAAACCACAAGTAGTTATAGTTTGTATTATGTGAATTATAGTTTCAATATTTTTAGTCTATGTGGATCACTTTATTTGTAGTAGAACCATTAAAAGTGATAGTCTCGCCTCAGCTTGCTTTAGTGCACTTGGATTGTTATTTTATAGAGCACTTGTTGGTTTGATAGTTTCTCATGCTAGAAGTGTATTTATATTATCTAAATTTTGGTTCACAATTAAGCAATAGTCTTCTTTATTGATTTCTTTTTTTTTTCTCGAACAGGATGTTGGCTTATGTTTCATTAAGAGGGAGTTCCTTTATTGATTTTATTCCCATGTAAAAACCAACATGTAATTCTTAAGAAATTATCGTAACAACACGTGAGGGTAGACGTGGTTGTAGCTGTTTTTGTGCTTCATCTTTTGTTAGTTTGTTCTATACTACTCCTGTTCAAGAACAAGTGTCACTATAGGATGCGTGCCGATCAAATTAAGAAAATATTAGTAACATTTGTATCGCTAAAGATATGTTTGCTACAAAATACATATGATGATTCATCTAATGATACTGATTATACATCATAAATGTTAATATTTTCTTATATATATTTGTTTAAAGTTAGAAATATTTGAGACACTTTGTTTAGTTCCCCAAAAATTTTGCAAAATTTTTCAGATTTCCCGTCACATCGAATCTTTAGACGTATGCATGGAGTATTAAATATAGATAAAAATAAAAACTAATTGCACAGTTTAGTCGGAATTGACGAAACGAATCTTTTGAGCCTAGTTAGTCCATGATTGAACAATATTTGTCAAATACAAACGAAATTGCTACAGTGCTCATTTTGTCAAAAATTTTGGAACTAAACAAGGCCTTATTTTGGTATTTTGGGATGGAGGGAGTGATTTGCAGCAACAGCAAAGAACGCAACCGAGCGCGTACTCTGGTCGACCCAGGTTTAGACATCCTAATAGTCCAAACGCTAGCTAACAAGGTAGGTCATCTTAGTTGATCTTCCCACTCACCCAGCTTCAACTCTACGTTGCTGAAGACAAGTCCATGACATTGACATTGACATTATGACATGCGCCTGTTTACGCAGAAGACAGAACGTTACTAGTATGCATGAACTAAAGCCGGCAGATCACCAACGTTCCCCAGCAGATACACCAACTGTGTCGATCACCAACCCAAAAAAGATCAGCACGCTCGACGTCATGATCGTACGGTGGCCAGAACGCAGAAGGGCGGAACGCACATAAGAGCACCAGGCTCACTCTTCCAACCGGAGTTATCGTTTGCTGCAGGCTGCAGGGATGGCCGGCGTCCTGCCGAGGTTTGGCCCCTTCGGCCCTCTGCCGCCACGGGATGAGTTCGGGATCAAGGAGACGAGGCCCCGTCTCGCCGGCGGGCGGGCCGGCGGGTACGACCTCGTGGAGCGGATGGAGTACCTGTACGTGCGCATCGTCAAGGCGCGGGACCTCAAGTGGAGTGGCGGCTTCGACCCGCTCGTCGAGGTGAAGCTCGGGAGCTACTCCTGCGCCACGCGGCACATCGACAAGACGACGAGCCCAGAGTGGAACGACGTGTTCGCCTTCTCGCGGGAGAGGCTCCAGGCGTCGTTCCTGGACGTGGTGGTCAAGGGCAAGGGCTTCGCCAAGGACGACTTCGTCGGCCGCCTGCGCTTCGACCTGGCCGACGCCCCGTTCCGCGTGCCGCCCGACAGCGCGCTCGCGCCGCAGTGGTACCACGTCTTCGACAAGAAGGCGGAGCGCGGGGGCGAGGTGATGCTGGCCGTGTGGTTCGGCACGCAGGCCGACGAGTGCTTCCCGCTGGCGGTGCACGCGGACGCCGCGTTCGCGGTGGACGCCAAGCTCGCCGCGCACATCCGCTGCAAGCAGTACACCGTGCCGCGGCTCTGGTACGTGCGCGTCAACGTCATCGAGGCCCGCGACATCGCCTTCGTCGACAAGGCCCGCGTCGGCGAGGTGTTCGTGCGCACCAAGATTGCCGCGCAGGTGCACAAGACCAAGACGTGCGTTGCCCGGCTGCCGACGTGCGGCTGGAACGAGGACCACCTGTTCGTTGCCGCCGAGCCGTTCGAGGACCACCTCATCCTCTCCGTCGAGGACCGCGTTAAGGTCGACAAGGAGGAGGTCATTGGCCATGTCCACATTCCGTTCAAAGAATTCGAACGACGGTGGGACGCGCGCCCGATTCGCCCGAGATGGTACGTCGTAGGTGGCATTTATCTCAAGGAGAAAGAAAATTCGAACATTCATATACTATATATTTCACCAAAATTATATAGTAATCAAGCAACACTTAATTGCAAATCGTCGACAGGTTTAATTTGGTGCGGCCAGATGGAGCCGCCAAAATCGACAAGTTCTCTGCCAAGATATGCGTCCGGCTCTGCCTGGAAGGCGGATACAGAGTGCTGTCAGAGCCGGTCCACTACCTGAGCGACGTCCGGCCGGCGGCGAGGGAGCTGTGGCACCACCGGCCGCCCATTGGCCTCATCGAGCTCGGCATCCACAACGCGTTCGGCCTGAGCTCCATGCGCACGCGCGACGGGCGAGGCTCCTGCGACGCCTACTGCGTGGCCAAGTACGGCGTGAAGTGGTTCCGCACGCAGACCGTCATCGACAGCCTCGCGCCGCGGTTCCACCAGCAGTGCTTCTGGGACGTGCACGACCACTGCACCGTGCTCACCGTCGCCGTCTTCCACAACTGCCAGATAGGCGACAAGGGTGGCCTCGTGTCGGGCGACCCCGTCAAGGACATCCTCCTCGGCAAGGTGCGCATCCGGCTGTCGACGCTCGAGACCGGCCGCATCTACACGCACGCGTACCCTCTCATCTCCCTCCACGGCGGCGGCATCAAGAAGATGGGCGAGCTCCAGCTCGCCGTGCGGTTCTCGAGCACGTCGGCGCTGGGCCTGCTCCAGACGTACGCGCAGCCGCACCTGCCGCCGATGCACTACCACTGCCCGCTGTCCATCGTGCACCAGGAGACGCTGCGGCGGGAGGCGGTCGCGCTCATCGCGCACCGGCTGGGCCGGATGGACCCGCCGCTGCGGCGGGAGTGCGTCGAGCACCTCTGCGAGGCGCACTCGCACCGGTGGAGCATGCGCCGCAGCAAAGCCCACTTCTTCCGCCTCATGGCGGCGCTGGCGCCCCTGTTCGCGGCGCTCAGGTGGTTCGTCGACGTCTGCCACTGGAAGAACCCGGCGACCACCGTCGCGGTGCACATCATCTACGCCATGCTGGTGTGCTGCCCCAACCTCATCCTGCCCACCTTCTTCGTCTACAAGTTCGTGCTCGGCCTGTGGAACTACCGGTGCCGGCCGAGGCACCCGTGGCACGTCGACACCAAGGTGTCGCACGCCGAGATGGCGCACCTGGACGAGCTGGCCGAGGAGTTCGACGAGTTCCCGACCAAGTGTCCTCCCGATGTGGTCCGCATGCGGTACGACAGGCTGAGGAGCCTCGGGGCGCGGATACAGGAGATGGCCGGCGACGTCGCGTCCCACGCCGAGCGAGCGCGGTGCGCGATGACGTGGCGCGACCCCCGCGCCACGGCCATGTACCTCCTGGCCTGCCTCTTCCTTGCGGTGACCACCTTCCTGGCGCCGTTCCAGGCGGTGGCGCTGCTCACGGGGTTCTACCTGATGCGACACCCGACGCTCCGGCAGAGGCTGCCCGACGTGCCGGCCAACTTCTTCCGGCGACTGCCCTGCAAGGTTGATTGCCTGCTTTGATTGCGGATCGAACTTTGATTGCGAATCAAATGATGCTTCAGTCTGTAAGACCGTAGTTTGATATTTTAGTGCTGTACCGTCATGTTCGCCTCTTCAAATCTAATGGTTGATCTAGTACACTAGTAGTGCTACTACAATTTATAGAGGTTGCGACTTGCACAGCACGGTTTTGCCGCGCGTGTAACAATACTATATAAGTCAATACTAGTCCCTTACCAGATTTTCAGTTTGCTACCCATTTGCACTCTGATTAGGGTGTGTTTACTTTCCATATAATGCAAAATATCAACTACTTTGAAATAAAGAAATTTAAGATACCAAAATTTTAGGGTTATGTTTCCAAAATATAGAATTTATTGTCTTTATTAGTGTCTCTTGAGGCTTTTGAAGTTTTTTTTTATCTCTTGAGGCCAAAATCCAAAATGGAGAATAGCTAGTTTTTACCAAAAATTTTGCGTGGTGTTTAGTTCCATTACAAGGGTGTCTAGTTCCCTATAAAATGCAAAATGCAAAATGTCAACTACTTTGAAATGGTGGAATACAAAATACCAAAATTTCCAGGGTTATATTTAGTTCCATCCAAAATGTAGAATTTATCGCTCTCATGAGAACCTCTTGAGGCTCTTTTGGTTTTTTTTTGGCATCTTAAGGCTAAAATACAAAATGGAGAATAACCAACTTTTTACTAAAATTTTATATAATGTTTAGTTTCATTATATAGAATGATATAGCAAAACTTAAAATTTTTTAAAATAGAAGGGAACTAAACACCCTCTATTTGATAAGGCCCTGTTTAGTTCTCCACCCAAAAATTTTTCATCCATCCCATCGAATCTTTGAACACATGCATGGAACATTAAATGTAGATAAAAAAATAAACTAATTACACAGTTTAGTTAAGAATCACGAGACGAATCTTTTAAGCCTAGTTACTCTATGATTAGCCTTAAGTGCTACAGTAACCCACATATGCTAATGTCAGATTAATTATGCTTAATAAATTTGTCTTGCAGTTTCCTGACGAGTTATGTAATTTGTTTTTTTATTAGTTTCTAAAAACCCCTCCCGACATCCTTCCGACACATACGATATGACACTCAAAAAATTTTCGTTCACAATCTAAACAGGCCCTAAACCAAAAACCTTTTTTTTTTTAGATAAGGCTGTCTCCAATAGGAGACCCATTTGGGAACTCAAACCCAAAATGGGTCTCCAACACAATACCTATAGCCTCCAACAGAGTACCCATACAGAAGACCCATTTTAGGTATCAGGAGAGGCATAACCCAAATTTGGGTATCCTCTCTCCTTGAGACCTATTTGCAGAGAGTGTTGTCTTTTAGGTCTTGTTGTTAGAGAAGACTAAAAATAGGTATGTAACCTTTTACCTGTAGCGCTACCCAAAGGACAAATGGATATTGTATTTTGGGTAACAATTGTTGGCGATAGTCTAAAAGCGAACTCTCACGCCCAGTGCTCCGTGCTCCCCCCGACGGAAACACAACTGTCAGATCTCATCTAAGCGTCCTGTATTCCTGTGTCCCTGAAGTTCAGAATGACAACCAACGCCCTCGTCCAGCAATGCCTCGCGCTCCTCCTCCGATCCAAAAGCTCCGCAACCCCGCTCGTTCCCACCACCGCCGCCCAGCTCCACGCACTCCTCCTCAAGTCCGGTCACCTCCTCCACTGCGACAGCATTCATCTCCTCTTAGGCTCGTACTGCGCGTGTGGCCGTCCCTTCGACGCCCACAACCTGCTCGTTCAAATGCCGCAACCGCCCCCGGTTTCCGTCTCCAACACCCTCCTCCGCTCCTACACCGGTCTCGGCTTCAACCGACAGGCCCTCGCTCTCTACTCACAGATGCGCGCCTTCGACCACCTCACCTTCACCTTCGCTGCCAAGGCCTGTGCGGACCTCCGCCGCAGGCGCCATGGGCGTGCCGTGCATGGCCGCGCCCTCACCGCGGGCTTCGGCGGCGACGGCTACGTCCAGAACGCGCTCGTTTCCATGTATATGCGCTGCAGAGACGTGGTCTCGGCGGAGGCGGTGTTCGGCGCGCTGCGGAGCCGGACAACCGTGTCGTGGAACACGGTCATCACCGGGTGTGTCAAGGACGGCCGCGCGGAGAGGGCGTTGGAGGTGTTCGAGACAATGGTCGGTCGTGGCGTGTGCATTGACCGTGCCACGGTGGTGTCAGTGCTGCCAGCTTGTGCACAAGCCAGGGACTTGCACATGGGGAGAGCTGTGCACCGGTTGGCTGTGGTGAGAGGCTTGGGTAACTACGCCGCGGTGAAGAACGCTCTGATAGACATGTATGGGAAGTGCAGGAGCCTGGAGGATGCAAAAAGGGTGTTCGATGAAGACAGCTATGATAAGGATGTTGTTTCATGGACGGCGATGATTGGTGCATACGTGCTGAATGACCACGCGAGCAAGGCCTTCGCTCTTGGTTCTGAGATGCTGGTGACCAGTGAAGCACAACCTAATGCTGTGACCATGGTGCATCTGCTCTCAGCTTGCACCAGCTTGCTGTCAGGGAAGCATGCCAAGTGCACACATGCGTTGTGCATTAGACTTGGGCTTGGATCAGATACTGTCGTTGAGACTGCACTTGTTGACTGTTACGCAAAATGTGGCTATATGGGGATGATAGACATGGTGGTTGAGAAAGGATCACGACGGACTGAAACATGGAATGCAGCAATCTCTGGTTATACTCACAGAGAACAGGGAAAGAAAGCTCTAGCGCTGTTTAAGCAAATGCTTGCAGAATCAGTGCGTCCAGATTCTGCAACAATGGCAAGCGTCATCCCAGCTTACGCAGAATCGGCGGACCTGGTACAGGCGAAGAACATCCACTGCTGCTTACTGATTCGTGGATGTCTTGGGAGTACAGATATTGCCACTGGTCTGATCAATGTGTATGCCAAGGCTGGTGACTTGGGTGTCGCATGGGAGCTCTTCCAGTGTTTGCCTGAAAAGGATGTGGTTGCCTGGACTACTGTCATCGCCGGATATGGAATGCATGGGCATGCCCAAACTGCCATCCTGCTATATTCCAGGATGATAGAGATGGGGGTGACGCCGAACACCGTTACCATGGCCTCCTTGATGTACTCTTGCAGCCACGCCGGCATGGTAGACGAAGGCCTTCGGCTGTTCAATGACATGCGTGGCGTCCATGGCCTGATGCCAAATGCAGAGCACTACTTGTGCCTGGTTGACATGCTTGGGCGTGCTGGGAGGATCGAGGAGGCCTACCGCCTCATCCAAGACATGCCATTCGAGCCGAGCACGTCGGTGTGGAGCGCTCTGCTGGGTGCCTGTGTTCTCCATGAGAATGTTGAGTTCGGGGAGGTTGCTGCTAAACATTTGTTTGAACTTGAACCGGATAACGTCGGGAATTATGTGCTCCTTGGGAAGGTATATGCTGCCGCTGACAGATGGAGCGATGTTCAGGATCTGTGGAGAGTGATGGAGGGAAGGGGTCTTCACAAAGATCCAGGATCTAGTGTAGTTGATGCCAAGTCTGAAGTGTGCTGAAGCTGAACCACGATACAGAGTCGTGTGACAGATAGAAAGCAGTGATTCTTTGATATGTCAGTTCACAAAGAAAAAAAACCGTATAATAAAGATGTAGTATTAGTTGCTGATCTACAGGCCTACAGCTTACAAGTACTCCCTCCATTCCAAATTATAAGATGTTTTAACTTTTCTAGATATATTTCTTTTTGTTATACATCTACATATGATGTATATGTAAATGCATAGCAAAAACTATATATTAAAGAAGTCAAAATGTGTTATAATTTGAAATGGATGGAGAAGCGAGTACCATTTTCTCTTGGAGGGCTTTTAAACTAATGCAGAAGAAAAATGGTCGAGTGCACGCCGTGTCACTTTGATGCCAGAAAGTAGACACCATTCTGCCGAGAGAGGAGAGGCTGCCAACGAGTTATAGGGACGGGTGGTGGCGCGCATGTTGGTTGCGCACAAACGCTTCTGGTTCTCACACACCAAGGAGGGGACATGCTTGGTCAAACGCTCCCTCCCCGGACGACGGACGTGGTGGCATATCATGCAAGCCTCCATCCTGGTTGCCCACCCCCTCCCTCTCTATATCTGGCCTCCTCCTCCCCCTCTTTCAGGGCCTTGAAATCTCGCCCCTCGTTGCAGCTGCTCACATCCCTCTTTCTCTCCTCCTCGCCGGCCGAACCGCTGATTGTTTCTCAACCAGAGGAAGGAAGAGATCGGAAGCATCAGCCATGGTGAGTACATCTGATCTGTTTCTTTTTTTTTTCCTCACAATGTTGTTCATTCAAGAGAGATGTTCGTCCCTGATGTGGTGGGTTCTGTCCTCGTTGTAAGTCGAACTCGGCGTCTGGAATGGCCGTTTGTGACGAATGCAAACTCAAGTTCCTGGAACTCAAGGCGAAGAGGAGCTTCCGTTTCATCGTGTTCAAGATCAACGAGAACGTGCAGCAGGTGGTGGTGGACAGGCTTGGGGAACCAGGTGAAAGCTACGATGCCTTCACCGCCTGCTTGCCCGCCGACGAGTGCCGCTACGCGGTGTTTGATTTTGACTTCGTCACTGATGAGAACTGCCAGAAGAGCAAGATCTTCTTCATCTCTTGGTAACTCTATACAGCCTACGCATCTCTTTTTGGTTTGATTTTGCTCTTCGTTGAAAACGTTCCATTTCCATTTCATCTGATTCAGTTTTGTTAAGCTTTGCTATGGTACGAATTTGATCGGTGATGATTGCTGCCCCGAATCCTGAGTTTACGTGTGATTTTTTTCCACCTAAGAGGATCATCTATAAATAGCTTATTGCACTTTGTTCATTGGTATTTTTTTGCAGCATTGTTTCAACCTTTGCGACTTGATCTTGAAAAAATTATCACATTAAGCACCAAAAACATTATAGAATCAAAAAAGGCATCAACCAATATGTTTTCTCATGAACCATTATTGGATCTGTGGTTGGATAGATTAGCAATTTACTACAAGGAAAAAAAAACCTGAGTTCCGCAACACAATTCTATTTCTCAAAAGAAATATAGCTAGCTACAATTTCTGTAATTACTAAAATTGTCCATGTTTTTCTAACTAAATTGTCCATGTTCATGTGAACATGTGGTTTTTAAAGGTAACAATCATGTCCAAACACTAATTTTAATTGTCTTTAATCCTTCACCAGTTAAGTGATTGCAGGAAATAAATCGATAGGAAATATTAATGCATGCAATACAGATGTATCAATGTATCATAGATGATTGGCGAAACGCAGTGCACTTGAGAAACTGAAACCTAGCATCTCAAGGAACTCATATGAAATCTTTTTTGAACGCAAGAAATCATATGAAATCTCCAATGCACCTTTATATGTTACAGATGCTGCCATGACCTTTTCCCCTCTGCTGAATTTTGTGGAGCCAGACAATTTAGCAGCATGGATTCAGAACAAATACTTACAGGCTACAGACAGTTCCATATAAATCTTTATTTTCCATCAAGATAATCATAAATCTTTGATCGAATGCATTGGCCAAAGGTCATTAGATTCTTAAGCATGATTAAGCAAAAAAATTTAGACACGCTACCTTTGTTGGTAATATGTATAGTATATTTCTATCTGTGACACATGCACAGAAACGAGATTGAGTCTGCTAAAATGTGAAACTTGAACACTGAATCGGAGTGTTTTTGCATCAAACTCTCATGCAGGGCCCCAGATACATCGAGGGTGAGAAGCAAGATGCTGTACGCAAGCTCCAAGGACCGGTTCAAGAGGGAGCTCGACGGCATTCAGGTGGAGCTACAAGCAACTGACCCGAGTGAAATGAGCATGGACATCGTCAAGTCGCGAGCCCTCTGAAACAGCCCAGCCACTGCATGCTGCAGGGGCGCATCAGCTCCTGCATGCCCGTCGATTCCTTCGGTGTTGGATCCGTTTTCGTGTCCTTGTTTTCCTGGAAGCAAAAGCCTTGCATTCTGTATGAGACTGTATGCCATTTTCCCACTTTTTTCCTCTATCTCTGCCGTAGTTCTGCTACTGCTGTAAACTAGAACTTATTTGGTGTTTTATCTCGTGGCATTGTCGAGTCTTTTATGTGTCTGTGCAATGCTAGTTGTGAAGCCTAATGTACCCTAGTTTAATCACCGAATTGCTAAACGTTTGATGTCCTATTTGTTGGTCTTTTTTTTTTTACGGTCAACGGGGGGAGACGTTCTCCACCTGTTTAAAATTATTTTAGCCCAAAAACGGCTCGCATGATTGTGTTGTTACAGATGCAGAGCATCGTTTTGTTGCTTCAGTAAAGCTAGTGAAGTGGCAGAAGAAACAAGTAGGAGGAAAACAAAAAACAGAAGATGAGCGGTAGCCCTCTCCTTTCTTTTGTAAAAGCCCCGGAATTAGCTAAGCCCTGCTCTGGCCATTTGTAGAATGGAGCACCACTGGTCGGAGACGATTCTTTTCTTCATGGGAAATCTGTGCCTCCACATAAGGGAAGCGGAGATGCATTCCTGGAGCACATGATGTACCGTTTGAGTTTGGTTCCTGAAGATTTTCGCATTCCTTGCCTTCCAGATGTTCCAGCAAACTAAGGCCAGGAAGGAAGGTAGCTCTGAAATCAGGTTCGAAGGATGTTCTTGGAATGAGTGAAGCTCGCCCATGTCCACTGAGACTATGGACTGTAGGTTCAAGCTTGCCCAAACGTCTCGGCCGAGAGCACAACCATGGATGATATGTTCAGGCGTTTCGTCAGCAGCACTGCAGACTTCACAAGATGCGGAATCAACAATGCCTTTTTTTCGTAACACCGAACGACACTGAATTCTCCGTTGTGTCAGTAGCCACAAAAACAGTTGCACTCTGGGCGGAGCTGGGTTTTGCCAAACGAAGGTTGCCCGCGGACTGTCTCCCTGGCCTCTAGCTTTGATCATCTTGTAAAGTGCACCGCTGTCAAGGCTGTTGTCAGGCCTGATGAAAGGCGAGATCCTCTTGTCATGAGTTTCAGATAAGCCAGTTTCTTCAATGACCTGAAGCACCAGTTGCCGCTCAATTTCCGCTGCTGTTGAGAGGCGGGGTACCAAAGCAGACTGTAGGCCGGAAGATTTGATCTCCCAAAGCGTGGCATGTTTGGATGAGCAATGTGATAAAAGTGCAGGGAACCTATCAGCCAGTGCTTCGTCGACAGACATCGTACCAGAACGAGGTGCATTTTCCATCGCCGACTTGGACAGTGGTGATCGCCTGGTAGAGAGGGATGATGGATCGCAAGGTCTGCCAGTGATCTCCATGCAGTTCACCGGTCAGAGTTGATATAGAAGCCCGTCGCTGCACCCATTCAGCCCATGCAGAGGATTGGGGGCAATGCAGTCTGTGAAGCAGTTTCAGTAGAAGACAGATGTTTTGGACCCCCGAGTCCCTGACTCCCAGGCCGCCGCACTCCCTGGGGCTGCAGACACTTGTCCAGGCAACCAGACAGTTTGCCGGTGACGCGATTCCCGCCTTATCCCCAGACCAGAGGAAAGCTCTCCTTTTCTTATCCATGCTGTGCACTGCTGTCGCAGGAAGCTGAAGCGAGCTCATCAGGTAAACAAGGATTGAGTCAAGAACCGAATTGACCAAGACAAGCCTTCCCATAGGGTTTAGCAGGTCAGCCTGCCAGGATGCAAGGAACTTATCGGTTTTGTGGATATATATGTTGAAGGTAGAAACTGGGAGCTTGTTGGCCGAAAGCGGAAGTCCCAAGTACTGCTGCGGGAAAGAGCCCTCACTGCAGCCCAGCACCTGAACACATTGTTGCACCAACCGGGCATCTGCATGAATCGGTACCAGAGTGCTCTTGCTAAAGTTAATGTGCAAGCCAGACGCGGCTGCAAACTGGTCCAGGATTTCCTTCAATTTGATTGCTGCCGAGGTTTCAGCTCTGAACACAAACAGGGTATCATCAGCGTACTGAAGGACTGCACAAGGGAGGTTGCCTTCCGTTGGATGTCTGATTTCATCTGCTTTAGTGATCAAACGTTGTAGTGTCTTAGCCACCAGAAGAAACAGGTATGGGGACAGAGGGTCACCCTATCTTAGTCCTCGCTTGCAGTTAATCCAAGGACCCGGGCAACCGTTCACAATAACGGCAGATTTGGAGGACGCTAGGAGACTGAGCATCCAGTCGATCCACCTCTGATGGAAACCCCGTGCTTGAAGGACTGAAACCAGCCCTGCCCAGTTTACGGTGTCAAAAGCCTTTGCAAGTCGAGTTTGAGTACAATTGCAGGCCTTTTTCTCTTATGGCAGGTCTGTACAAGCTCAAGTGCATAGACGAAGGTGTCGGCTATTGATCTTCCTTTCACAAAGCCTGTTTGATGAATGTCGATAAGCTTCGGAATCTCAAGCTGAAGCCTAGTAGTAAGAGCCTTTGAAATGATCTTAAGTGCACTGTTGTGAAGGCAAATCGGTCTGAAAGCTTCTACTTTGATTGCATCTGGTTTCTTTGGTGTATTGCTGCAAATAGTCCTTAATTAATTGTTGGTCTTTATCAACTAAAACATAATAATTAATTTTAATATTCATGAATGCAACATATATTAAAATGGTTACATATGTAGCATATCTCAAATTGCAGTTTTCACACACGCGAAAATGAATATTAAAAATAAACGAAACAAGATCAGTGCAAGTTCCATTGAGTCTCATTTATCCTCTCCATCTTCATAAATACCTTGCCAATAAGATTGACATTCTATTATTCACCCCCAATCCTCATGAAATAAGCTGAAAAAATACATAAAAATTTGAACATGGCGCCATAAATGTTTTTCTAAAAGAATTAGACAACTACACAAAGAAAAGCCTTTTCCAAAGTTAAAATTAACCAACTTTTATGGATACCTATATGATAGGGTCATGGGAGAATTAGGTGTATGGCCCTGGAAAAAACTTGTCTTAGGTATGTGGCTCTCTTTTTTTTTCGAATTTGGCTCTATAGCCTCAAAACAAAATTTATTTAGCTCTATGACCTTTTGTCAATTTTGGGCAGCTAACGGTGTTAAGTCAGGCCCGCAGGCTGGTAAGGCACGGCCCGCAGGGCACGACGTGCATCCTCGGCCCGTTAGGCAACGTGCCGGGCCGGCCCGTTGCCCAGGTATATCTCCAACCATGGGTAATGTGATACTTATCACAGACACAAGAACTATTGTGTTTTTGCGTAACTTGAAATCAATGCATGTGTGGAAATGGGTCAGGGAATGGTGTCTTACGGCAATATGCAAGACTGGTAGAATTTTGTAACACTCTTTGTTTTGCCGTATCATAATTCACTAAAATTTATAAATGTACAGCACATTAAAATTCGAGATGCTTGAATTGCAAATACCCATACTGAAAATATTTCAAAAGGGTCCATCAAATAATACCATATATATTTTCAAGTGCTTGTGTCTTTTTTTTACCAAAATTTGTGATCAAATTTGAAACCTTTTTGAGTTACCTTATTTTCACAAGTATTTTCAACTTAAAAGCCAACTTCCCTTCTCTTTTGCCCAGCCCAAATATCTCTACCATTTTCCTCCATTTTCTTCCCTGTTGCCTCCTGCTAATCCACTCTGCTCATCCAGCCCTCTCTTCTTAATAACTTTTAAGAGTTTAAGCTATAATCAAGGCATTGTTGACTCTCTTCGCTGAGCATCCAAGACTATGGAGTGCGCAAAACTGAAATGATCTAGATGGTTAGAGAAGAAGGCCTGAATAGCCTATAAAAAATTCTCTACAAACTTATAAACACTAGAGCAAGGTAGTTAGTAAAATAACAAATCCTAATAGTCACTACTTACACTAGCTCTATCTCACCCAAACAAGCTTCTACATAACTTTAGTAGCAATTGAATTCTATACTAATTCACTTCACCATACAAGAGCTGCTAGCTAAACGAGGCTACTCTAACTAGCTAAACTAGTGAGTAACTAAACTAGCTATGCTCCTACTAAAGCTACAACTAACTAGAGGGCTACTACTTACAAGCAACTACCAACAAGCAAAGAAAGAATATAAATACAAGTGGAGACCAAAATCGAACTAGGCAAGATATGAACACAATCAATTTTATTCCCATGGTCCAATTGCTTGTTAGCACTGGCAACCTACATCCATGTTGTTGCAGGCCTTAATGTGATGATTCGAGCACTAATAACTAGTTGTTCAAGCAAGACCCACAACTTGGGTGTTCAAGAATCAAGCACAAGAAGCACACCAACTAGCCATGAGCATTCCAATATAGTATCCCTTAGAAACTCCATGATGTGTGATCAAAAGCTCTCACAAATTATTGACTGAAGGTGGAGAACAATCACCAACACTCCCCTTAACAATCATCACTACTCCAAGCCATCTAGGTGGCGGCAATTACCAAGAGTAACAAGAAAATCGCAACCCTAAATGATGAACTAGTATCACTAGATGCAAATCAACTAAGCAAATGCCTCTCCCAATCTCAATTTGGATTAATCAACAAACAAGAGATGAGTGACAATTTGTTCTTGAAAGCTCGTAAGTGTTGCAATGCTTAAATGCTAAGAGAGCTCACTAGGAGCCAGCCAACTAATAGGATCTAGATGGTTAGAGGGAGGTGGATATCCTATAAAAAATTATCTACAAAGAGCACAAGACTAGAGCAAGTAGTATAAAATATGATCCTAATAGCCACTACTTGCACTAGCACTAGTTCACTCAAGCAAGCCCCTACACAATTCTAGTAGCAGTTAAGTTCCACTCTATGTCACAACACCAAACAAAGAGTTACTAGCTATGCTAGAGAGCTAAACAAGCTAAGCAACTAAAGCTAGCTACTCAACTAGAACTACTCTAGTGGACTACAACTACTACACAACCACAATATATGGAAGTAACACCTTTCCAAAAAAACATATGAAAGTAATGCAATGGAGTAGTAGCAAACCACCAAGGGCAAGAGATGTACACAAGATTTATCCTTGTGGTTCTGTTGCTTGCTAGCAACCTACGTCCACATTATGGCGAGTCTCAATATGACGACCTACGTGACAAACTAGCCACTCAAGCTAGACCCACAACTTGGCTGCCACAAGGATCAATCAATAAGGAGCACTCCAACTAGCCACGAGCATTCCCCTAGAGTTTCTCTTCATGATATCCATAGAGATGAGCACAAGAGCCCCTTATGGTTGCTCGATTGGAGGCGACAACAATCACCAACAACACCTCAACGATCTCCACTCCACCGAGCCATCTAGATGGCGACAACCGCCAAAAGTAACAAGAAAACCAAGGCTCAATCATGAACTAGTGCCATGCAAATCAACAAAGCAAGTGCACTAGATCTCTCTCAATCACAATTTGGATCAATCACTAGCAAAGAGATGAGTTTGATGTGTCCTTGGAGGCTTAGACAAGTGTTAGAATGCATAGAATGCTAAGACTACTCACAAAGAGCCGACCAACAAATATATAGAAACCTCAAGAAACTGGCCTTGGGAGCATTCTGGTGGGTTGTTGAAAGGTCCTTGTTTGGTTTTGGTAATTGAGTGACAACTTAGGTGGACTAATAGTGTTTATGAACAGGAGATTAGTCCACAGGTGATGATGTGATGATGGAGGAGCTCATTGCATATGAGACATGACATGGAGTCATGTGACCAAGGTGGAGAAGATCAAGATGAGGCTTGGCTCGATGGACCAGTTGCAAGAGTGAAGGGCAAGTCGGAAGCTTTGAAGCGAGGGACCGCGTGTGACGGTGAAGCTTGAGCGAGACTTGGCGCCGATGGACCGAGGCAACGGTGAAGAGCAAGTGAGGTCAAGATCGATGAACCAATACGGTCACGTGATGATATGAAGTGAATCATATCTTTTGGTTATTGGTTGGTGCATGTGTTGCATCAATATTGGAGGAGATGGAATGGAAAGCGCAAGGCAAAGGTATAACCTAGGGCATTTCTATTTCACCGGTCATAGGTGTGTAGAGAAGTTTATGACCGGATTTAGGATAGATGGCCGTACTATCAAGAGGGGCAAACTTATTTGCATATCGGTCATCTAGTGCCACTTGAGCGATCTAACTTTGCATACGTGTTAGGATCGAGTGGCGTGGCAAGTTGAGAGGCTAACTCTTTTGGTAAAATGTTTGTGAAAATGCTAACACACTTGCACTTGGTGGTGTACACTTGTTGGTGTTGGCACACTTTTCAAAGGAGCTGGAGTTCCTAGGGTTGAGAGGGGTGTGGGTTCCTCTCGGGATTCGGCGTTTTTGAGAAAATTAAGTGCATATTTTCTATTGCGCCGGTGGGAAATTTGGAGAAGTCGCGGGAGTGTTTCTCAGTAGGAAACACTCACCGGACGCTCTGCACGGAGGCACCGGACGCTGGCCTTTAGCGTCCGGTGTGCTGTCGGGTGCAGCAGAGTGCACCGGACGCACCGGAGAGAGTCCGGTGCTCAGCGTCCGGTGTGCGGGCGGTTTGGCGACCCTCTCTGCGCATGAGTCCGGTGAGCACCGGACGCTCAGGGTGCGTCCGGTGGCCGTGCGAGTTTGCGGAGCTCTCTGCGCACGAGTCTGGTGTGCACCGGACGCGTCCGGTGTGACGCAGTAGAGCGTCCGGTGGTGCTGTGCAGGCGCGCGTGCGCAGTAGCCGTTGGTGGCAACGGTCGAGTTCAAACGGCTAGTGACACATGGCGGTCAGCTGAGCACCGAACGCTAGGTGTGGAGCGTCCGGTGGCTCCCTATGAGCGTCCGGTGCCCACGTGTTTTGCCCAATGAAGGGGCAACGGCTAGTTTAGCCCTTGGGGCTATAAATAGAAGTGGTGGCCGGCCTTGGCTAGTGCTGAGCACCCTTGGGACTTAGTGTCCATGCTTGGGGAGTGCTAGTAAAGCCTCTAACTCACATATGCTTGATAGTGATCATCCGATTGTGTGAGTGAGCGATTCTAGTGCGTTGCATTGAGAGATTGCATCGAGTGGCACTAGGTGTTCGTGTTGCAAGCCAGTGGTGCTTGTTACTCTTGGAGGTTGCCACCTCCTAGACGGCTTGGTGGCTTGTGACTCCGTCGAAGCACGCAAGGAGATTGTGCGGTGCTCCGTAGAAGAGATTGTGAGGGGTACGATGCTCACCCCGCGGGGATCGCGAAGAGCAACTCTAGTTGAGCGAGACGTGAAGAGCGACAAGTGGTCCGGCTGGGTCAAGTGCTAGAGCTTGTGGTAAGCACTCCACGTGGGAGAGTGTGACTTGCGGGTCACCACTAGCAAGAGGACCGGCGGCAACCTTGGAGCTTGTCTCAACGGGGACGTAGCTTGGTGGCAACCAAGTGAACCTCGGGAGAAAATCATCGTGTCAACTTTGTTCTTCCCGTTGGTTTGCAAGTCCCTAACACAAGCTTGTATTTACATTCATATACTTGTGCTTGTGTAGTTGCTCTTGTAATTAGTTAGCTTGTGTAGCTTGCTAGTTACCTTCTTGCTTGTGTAGCTAGAAGTAGTTCCCTTGCGTGACTAATTTGGTTTGTGTAACCTTGTTAGTCACTTTGCTTAGTTTGTGTAGCTAAGTAATTTGTGCTCTCTAATTTGGCATTGGTTGCCTTGTTATTGAGGTGGCTAGTGAGCTTAGGCTTTGTGCGCTTTGCCTCACTAGTTTGAGTAGGAGCTCCCCCGGTTTGTAAAGTACTAGTTGCATAGGTTTGTGTGACCTTACTTCTAGAATTGGTTAGGTGAGCTCTTGCTAAGGTAGCACCTTGCTTGCTTGTTTAGGATCTTTTACAAGGTGCTAGAGAACTTAGATAGAGGGGTGTAGTCTTGGCTAGACCGATAGTTTTAATTCCGCATTTGTTTCGGTTAGCCGGCGTAATAACTTTTAGAAAGGACTATTCACCCCCCCTCTAGTCCGCCATCTCGACTCTTCAGTTGTCTGCATAGGCACCAAATTAATCTAGTGCCCATTGGACCAACACCATCGAAAGATACATTACATGATTGAACAACCAAGATTTAATCTTTGATTTAAACCGGGGACCGCATGCTCCGGTGCTTCATAAAGTACTAGCATCGGATCAATCTGATAGCTCCCCCACATGTTGCCTTAGGACCAAACTAGCCGTTGGAGCCCTCAAAAGCTAGTAGAGTGCATGCTCCGGTGTGCCTGAACAGTGGGCCACCAAACTAATTTGATATCCACTAGAGAGGTTCTAGATCCAAATTTTCCTATTGAATTAGTCTGGTGCCTAGCACAGGGATATCCAGTGAACCTATTGTGAAACTCCCTCTGTGAACAATGGCCACTATTATTCTAGTGCAGGTAGTGGATGAGCACCAAATTTATAACCATAACCTTGGTTTAGTTAAAACACTACAATGCATACTCCGACGACTTTCCCCTATGGGCACTGGATTAATCCAGTGAGTGCGAAAACCTTACACTTAGTCAGAAACTTTGCAAGTATTTCAAATCTGCTAACTCCAATATGTTCCAACTTGAACATCCCTTAGGCACTAAATTGGCCTTTCCAAAAAATATTTTTCACTTATATCTCACCATGTCACTTGGTCCACTGCATATGCAAAGTTAATTCACACCTAATGGCAATTAGATAATCGAATAGGCATTAGAGTCCCATCTTACTAGTGCAACTATCTATCCTCAACCCAACTACAGACTCTATTGTGTCCTGGTCAGTGAAAACAAAATCCCTAATATATATCTTTGTACTCAGGCTTGTTTCCATCTCCTAATCTTCTCCAAGTGTGAGCTTGCTCCATTTGGATTGATCACCCTTCAATCAACTCCTAGCTTAGCTCATCATCTTGGTGTGGACTTCACCTAGTTTAATCCACACTTAGCAAAAAGTTAGTCCACTAGTTGTCTCAATTACCAAAACCAAACACGAGACTTTCACCAACACAAATATATAGAGCTCCACCAGAACTAGACGTCCGGATAAGTCTGATGCCCATCAAATAGGCACCATCGTAACAAGTGCTACAAGAATGAACGACTCAGATTTGATCCAGTCTTTAAACCTCACATAACTTTCTCTGATGTTTCAAATAATGCCCTTCACCGGATAATTCTAGTGACATCATTCACACTATACTCAAGTCAAACCAGTCGTTGGCCTACAATGACTAGTGGAGTGCATGCTCTGGTAAGGGGCACTAGATCATTTTGGTGACCCCAAAACCTTGGGTGGTTACACTTAGAGCTCCTAGACATCATAAAAAAAATCCAGTGATAAGCATCAGGAGATGCGGTGACCGTGTTCAAATCTCCTTTTGAGTGAACAATTCACCCTATTAATCCAATGTGTTCAAATGGTAAATACTAGTCCTATACTTAACCTTAGTCATAGTGAACTCCCAACATCGTAGTGCATTCTTCGGTAACCCGCTTCACGTTCTGATGAGTTCAGAAAATCTACACAAGTCACAAACTTTGCAAGCATCTCAGATTGTTGATTCCAATATGTTCCAACATGAACATCTTCACCTTAGGCACTAAGTTAACTTTTTAAAATTATTTTTTTACTTGCATCTCACCACGTTACTAGGTCCAATGCATATGCAAAGTTAGTTCGCACCTAGTGACACTTAGGTAATCACTTAAGCATTAGAGTTTCCTTCTTAACAGTATGATTATTTATACAAAAACAAAACCTTTAAAATATAACTTTGCCTTCGGGTTTGTTTTCACCTCTTCATCTTCTCTCCAAGCGTGAGCTTACTCCATTTGTATTGATCACTCCTCATCCATCTCCCCTAGCCTTGCTCACCACCTTGATGTGGACTTCACTTAGTTTAAACAACACTTATGCAAAAGGTTAGTCCACTAGTTATCACTTACTTACCAAAACATCTCCAATATGCTCTCCTCGCTTGATCATCTCATCTCCATCAACTCTTCATTAGTTGAGAATTCTCAATACATGCACATGTCATCTCTGCTCCATGGTCATCATGTCATATTCAACCTAACTTGTGGAGTAATCACCTGTTCATCTCACATGAAATCCATTAATCCATCCATGGTTATCACTCAATTACCAAAACCAAGTTAAGGTTTTTAATCGGTCTTATGATATTAACTCATCATATGTTTTTTATTGTGCAGCAATTATCAAGGACAACATCATGTAGTGAGAAATAAGTTTTTTTCCTTCAAACGCCACACAATCCTTAAGCTCTGTAGACCAAAGTAATAATGTGAAAATTCTTCCTATATTGGTTGATGAAAGCAAGGAGTCAGCTCATGTGTGTTCAATTGTATTCTTCCACAAATCTAGCAGAATAATTGAATTATGTCTTTAAGTTCTTTAGAAAAATTAAAATACCTCAGTTTTGTTTTGTGCTAAAGTGAATGTGCCATTTTACAATTAGACTTCAACTTAAAATTTCTTGTGAAGTCACCGGCAACGCTTAAGGAATTTTACTAGTTAATCAAGAAAGTATAAGCAAGCAGCAGCATGCAAAACAAGCTAAGTCTTGTTATGGTAATAATAGGAGAGAATGTCATTTTTATATGTTTTCTTTGTATTGTCTAACAGTTGTTTATAAACTGTGCATAATCTAGAAAGCCATCCTCGCTCTTTATCTTTAGCTAGTGAGAAATCTTGACAATATTTTCAATTTAAAATGTTGTTGGAAGGTTTTTCTTTTCACCAAAATAATTATTTCTGTAAATTAAAAAAGATATAAAGAGCACGTTTGGTTGCCTCCACTAGCCCTCTGTCTCATATACTCTCTCCGTTCTAAAAAAAAGTGTTGTTTTAGCTTTTCGTGCCACAAATTTGACTCGATTGGTAGAAAATACGTGCAATATTTGTGTCTTTAAATAAATTTGTTAAAAAAATAGATTTAAAAATCTTTCCAATGATATTAATTATGTACTATAAATACTAATATTTTTTTACTACATATTTAGTTATTTTCTAAAAAGCGCAAACGACACTTATTTTGGAACGAACGAAGTGTATCTGTCAAGCTAAGCTCCATGTGTGACTCTGCAGGAACGCAGAAATCAGCCGTTTCAACGTTCTTCTTGAACGATGTTTAACTCTTGGAACTGATTTGTTTCGAAAAAGAAAAACAGTACTTATATCAGTCCTGTCCTGTAGCACGGCCAAAGCATTGTGGGCGGGGAGACAAACATGCTTACACAGAGGGGCGCAGTCCAAAATGCTCGCTAATCCTGCCACGTCAAGATTCAAGAAGCCACTGACAGGCAGGCCTAGCTAAAAAGCAGCCGCGACCAGTGAACCCGCTCCCGCAGCGACGCCATTTCTTCGCCTTCCCCGCTCGGCCGCTTCCTCTTTCTCTCTTCCTCCGCCACTCCCACGCCATGCACCGCGCCACCACCATTATTCTCGGACGAGCATTTCCCCAAAACACCGACCGTTTCTCCCCGGCCTCATACCCAAATCGCAAAATTTTCGACCAAAAGAATCGCATAATTTTTCCCCCAATTTCGTCGTCGTCTCCAGAATCCCAATTTTTTTTTCGCCATTGTGTTTGATCCTTCCTCATTTCTCCAGTGACTCTCCAATTCCTCACATTTTTTTTCTCAAACTTTATGGAGTAAGCTTTTGAGATGGGGGAGGAGGACACCGGCGAGATGTCCGATGCCTCGCCGCCCGCGCCGTGGGAGCACGGCGTCGACGAGCGGTTCGCCGACGAATCGCTCGGCTCCTTCGACGACGAGGCGTACACCGTCGAAGAGGAGGAGGTGTCGGACACGGAGATGAGCGCCGGTTCCCCGGCAGCCCCCTCGGATCCCTCCCCGCCGCTGCGGAAGCGCCTGGCACCGGTAGTGCCGTCGGACGTGCCCGAGGAGGTGGTGCGCGCCGTGGACGCGGTGATCATGGGCGGCGGGGTCGAGCGCCTCCGCGAGATGGTCTCCGAGGACAATGGCGAAGTCTCACATTTCATCGTGGACGTGCTGATGGTCACCATGGGCGGCGTGGATGGACTCGACGAGGGCGCTGGCGACGGCATCGGCGCGTCCACCGGATTGCCACCCAGCATCATGTCCAGTTCGCGAGCTGCCGCGATAGCGGCCGAGCTGGTGCCATACCTCCCCTTCGGCGTCGAGCCGTCGCCGCGCACCCGCATGACCCGTGGCCTCCTTGCCACTCTCAGTGCCTGCACCCGCAATCGAACCATGTGCGCCGCTTCGGGCCTCCTCGCAGTCCTCCTGGACGTCGCAGAGAAGCTGTTCGTCGGAATGGGTCAGGGCAGCAACTGGGACGGGACGCCGCTTGTGCAGTGCATTCAGGTGTTGGGCGGGCACTCTGTCAGTGTCAGGGACTTGCACACCTGGCTCCTTTTGATCAAGAAGGCTCTCGGCACACGGTGGGCCACGCCGCTGACTATCGCGTTGGAAAAAGCTGTGGCTAGCAGTGAGGCTAAAGGGCCAGCGGTGACCTTCGAGTTTGACGGGGAGAGCTCCGGTTTGCTCGCCCCGGGGGAGAACCGGTGGCCATTCTCGAATGGTTTTGGGTTTGCCACATGGATATACGTAGAGTCCTTCTCAGGCTCACTTGACACAGCTACAGCCACTGCAGCCGTCGCAGCCGCTGCAGGATCTGCATCTGGGAAGTCATCACCTTCAGCAGCAGAGGCTGCTGCCTGCACGCTTGCAGGAGAAGGGACAAAGCACATGCCCAGGATTTTCAGTTTCCTCACTTCGGATAACCATGGTATTGAGGCCTATTTCAATGGCCAGTTTTTAGTTGTGGAGAGTGGGGCTGGGAAGGGGAAGGAGGCTTCTCTCCATTTCACTTATGAATTCAAACCACGGTGCTGGTACTTTGTTGGTCTGGAGCACTCTAGCAAACAAGCTTTGCTTGGTAAGGCTGACAGTGAATTGCGGTTGTATGTTGATGGGGACCTTCATGAAAGCTGTCCATTTGAGCCTCCACGCATCGTGAAACCACTGGCTTTTTGTTGCATTGGGACCAATCCATCACCAACTATCGCCGGCCTTCAGCGGCGGCGGCGGCAGTGTCCATTGTTTGCAGAGATGGGACCTATCTATATCTTTACGGAGCCTATTGGACCAGAGAGAATGAGTCGACTGGCTTCCAGGGGAGGAGATGCACTTCCCAGCTTCGGCAACGGTGCTGGTTTTCCTTGGAAAGCTACAAGTAACCACATTAGGGAAACTGCAGAGGATGGTTATACACTTGATATTGAGATCGGTGGAAGCTTACATCTTCTTTACCATCCCATCCTGCTCAATGGCCGGTTTTGTTCTGATGCTTCACCTTCTGGCTCAACAGGTCTGTGTTCAAGATGTTCCTTTTTCTTTTCTTATGTTCACGTTGCTTTCATTGCCCATTCTGATAAATGATAATTGAGACTCATGAACTCTTTGATTTTTGGGGAGCTTGATTATTACTTGGTCATCCTGATGCAATGTTTCTGAAATTCTGAGCTTATCATGGCATTTTTCTTGGGCTATTACCTGTCACACTGTAAATAAAATTCTCTTCCACAGTCCTGCGTTAATCATGCCTATGTTAATTAAAAGAAAAGGTGTTTTAATAACATGGTGTTAGCCCTTATGACCAGGGTATTCTAATGGGTGCCAAAACATATGTTGTGCAATGATGTGCTTGGGCTGGTTTAGAAGTATTACTGCTGATGGTACCTTACATTGAATCTTAGGTACTCACCGAAGACCTGCAGAAGTTCTTGGCATGGTTCATATTTCAAATCGTGTGCGTCCAGCTGAATCTTTATGGGCATTGGCTTATGGTGGTCCTATGGCATTATTGCCACTGATTGTGAGCAATGTCGAGATGGATAACCTGGAACCTATACTTGGCGATTTATCATCGTCTCTTGCTACTGCGTCTCTTTCTGTTCCTATTTTCAGGATCATTTCTGTGGCTGTTCAACATCCTGGAAATAAAGAAGAGTTATGCCGTACTCATGGACCAGAGCTTCTATCTCAAGTTTTACATTACGTATTAGACACACTATCCAAACTTGAA
The DNA here is from genome assembly GCF_000003195.3 of Sorghum bicolor. Taxonomy (NCBI): domain Eukaryota; kingdom Viridiplantae; phylum Streptophyta; class Magnoliopsida; order Poales; family Poaceae; genus Sorghum; species Sorghum bicolor. Next base: position 63,141,467 of record NC_012873.2, read on the forward strand.
AGTGGGAAGAAAGAGATACTGAGTGATGAAGAGCTTGTTACTGCAATTGTATCTTTGTGTCAGTCTCAAAGAAACGATCATGGTCAAAAGGTGCAGCTCTTTAGCACTTTGCTGTTGGACCTGAAGATGTGGAGTTCATGCAACTATATTTTGCAGAAAAAGCTTCTCTCTTCACTTGCAGACATGGTTTTTGCAGAATCTACTTGCATGCGTGATGCAAATGCACTGCAAATGCTTCTTGATGGATGCAGAAGGTGTTACTGGGTAATTCATGAAGCAGATTCAATTGATACCTTCACACTTACTGGAAACGAGAGGCCTTTAGGAAATGTGAATGCTCTGGTCGATGAGCTTTTGGTTGTTATTGAACTGTTGATAGGAGCAGCACCTTCTACATTGGCTTCTGATGATGTTCGCTGTTTGGTTGGATTTGTTGTTGACTGCCCACAACCTAACCAGGTATCTGCACTTGGAACTGGCAGTCTAGCACAATATTACTTGCCACATGTAAGGTAGAAATTACTCTTGTCCGAGAAAAGGGCAAAAACTACTCTTGCGAAAGTTTTGCCAACACCTTTTCATGTTCATTTTGATGTTTACGCATGGAAATACTTGGTTCTCTCGCACCCAAGTTTTGGATCTTCATAGTTTCATAACACCTTTCATGTCTCAGACATTTGCAGTACGTCACACTCAAATGTGCTGTCTTTATAAAGTTCTAAGGAGGAATATGTGGTGCCTTAATTGAACATTTGCCTGATTTTGATCTACAATATGCCCTGCAGATGCAAAAATAATTTGTTTCTGAAGCCTTTTGATATTTATGGTTTGATAATATATGTTATCATTTAATTTTTGAGATGTGCGCTGAGCCCATGTTCTTAACCACATTGTATACATTCTTTAAGTATAAGTTAAGTAAGATATGGTTCTTATGATTTTAGTAATGTTCTACATTGGCAGGTTGCTAGGGTATTGCTTCTCATCTACAGATTGATTGTGCACCCGAACACTTCTAGAGCCAACACGTTTGCTCAGTCCTTCATTTCTCGTGGAGTAGTAGAAGCGTTACTTGTTCTTTTGCAGAGGGAAGCTAAATCTGGTGATAATAATATTATCCATAGCTGTAATGTGTCACATGATTCTGCTTTGTGGAATGAATCTTCTAAGCTTACCAATATGGACTCAAAATTTAAAAATGCTAGTGGTGAAACAAACTGCCAGGATCATCAGATTCAATCAGTGCAGCATCATGATCCCACCTCTCATGAAACTGGAGTTGGACTTGAATCTACTAGCAAATGGTGCCTATTAAAGGGTCAGTTTCTAAAGAATTTGGGTAGCATGGATATCCCAAATATCTCTGACAATGTGCAAAATATTGATAATGGTGATGGAGTTCTTGTTGGGATAGTCCATGTTTTGGGTGCTTTAGTTGCTTCAGGCCACCTGACTTCTACCTCACCTACTGTAAGACCGAAGTTACCAAGTGGTTTTCTAACTACCTCTAATGGAGAAGGAAATACCATGTTTGAAGACAGAGTATCTCTACTGCTTTTTGCATTGCAGAAAGCTTTCCAAACAGCCCCAAGGAGGCTTATGACCAGAAATGTCTACAGGGCGTTAATTTCTTCAGTGGTATGGGTGTTTCTCAGGTGCATTATGTAGTTATGTGTAAAGGATATGTACGAGCACTGTAGTAGTGGGTCTGTATGATTACCTTTTTTCCTTATCTTGGAAGTACTTGAATAAGTAAAACATCCTATAACCTTTTTTTTTAAAAAAAAAAGCATGACTTCCATACAAAAGTTATTCGAGTTTGTTTAACTCCGACTCACGCTATGAATTTTAAGTGCAACTGCTTTTCCTCCAGACTTCCTAAATTTGTGTTTGTGTTCTTGAATGCAGATCAACGTTTCTTCATCAAAAGATAACCTAAAAAATTTGCATGATTCTGGATACCATTTTAAACATATTCCACTTTTGGTAGTCCTACTTCGTTCTCTTCCATATGCATCAAGGTCATTCCAAGCTCGTGTTATTCAGGTATATTTATTGATTTGTAAGACTGTATTCTGTCTTAATATTTTTCTCCATGTTTTTTTGTGAATTTAATGTTTTATTGTTAATAACTTGACTTTATTACATGTAATATGCTTGTAAAGCTTTGTTTATTTATTGCATTATAAACCAGATATCTTATTTGTGTCGCACAGCACTAGACTAAGATCAATATCACAGCTACTCCGAACACATATGCTACCACCCTTGATGGGAGTTATGCACAAACTGCAATAGAAAAACCATGCATATGTTATTTTTCTTTCTCTTAATTAAACATTGATGGTATTTTTTACATCAATATGTTTTTATGGCATTCCTTATTCCTCCTGTTTGATCACTCATGGTGCCCTTCTACCTTATTTCAGGATCTTCTATATTTGGTTTGCAGTCATGCCAAGAACAGAAGTACAATGACTTCCATCAGTGAGTGGCCGGAATGGATATTGGAAGTTTTGATTTCTAATCACGAGGTAATATTTTCTGTGATGAAAACATCAAAGTTTTTTTTTTTCTGTAATGGGCATACATTAAGAGCTCACAGTTGTACTCTCTTACTCTCTACTTTCTCCGTTTTTGTCTGTTCACTTCTGTAGATTCTGATATATAAACTGGTGTGCAGATGGGGGACAACAAAGATTCAGATGGTATAAGCATATGTGAGGTTGAAGACCTGGTACACAATTTTCTACTTGTTGTGTTGCAGCATTCAATGCGAGAAAAAGATGGGTGGAAGGTGATATTTTGATATCTTGTTTCTATTCAGAATTAACATATTTTATAGATCCAAACTTCCTTTTTGTGGTAGTCTTCTGCTTGGGATTGCTCATTCATTCGCCAGACTCTTATTTGAGATGGATACTTTGTACAGCCTTGTACCTTTTGTAATGTGGCAATATTTCAGGATGTAGAGGCAACAATACATTGTGCAGAATGGCTTTCAATGGTTGGAGGAACTAGCACCGGCGACCAAAGAATTAGGTAAACAATAAGATGCTTACCAAGTTTTCCAGTTAATTATGTAGTTTCTGCATCCTGCGCTTTTTCTTTAATTTTCTAGGCATGTAGTTTTTGTGGTTTATCGGTTATCACATTCTTTTTATTCCCCCAAGAGTACATATGTACTTTTCCCTGAGATCAAATTCAAGCTGATATATTTTTTTTATTGATTTTCATATTCCTATTCTATTAAGAAATATGTAACGCTAATACCACCTTAGTGATATCTTGTGATATTTTGTTCTTTTTAAGGCGCGAAGAATCATTACCAATTTTCAAAAGGAGATTACTGGGTAGTCTGCTTAATTTTTCTGCTCAGGAGCTTCAAGTTCAGGTGTTACTTCTTTTGCGAATGTTATTCAATATTCATACATGCAATTGAAATTTATTATATTTTACATGTAGTGTTCCACCAAGGAATTTGTGTGTGTTGTGGTGATATATTTTTCTGTTGCTGGATCCTACCCTTTTGACTCTTCTTTTCTTTTTCATCTAATGAATCTCTACTTGTTTGGCTGCAGAAAAAGGCACTGCTGCTGCAGCTATAGCCTTTTTTCCTCTCTCAAATTCCTGTAGTGGCAGTAGCAGCAGCAGGCTGCAGCAGTGACTTTTTTGTAGTGGCAGTAGCTTTTTTTCTGTATAAAGTTATTGTTCCTGTTTTGTTAGGATCCTGTTAAAATTGGGAAATAATAAAGCATAGTCCTAGCCTCCTAGGCTTTATCTTGTTGGTGTATCTCATCCAGTTTGCTGTGCACATATGTGAAACAAGCTGACTCTTGAAGTTAGTACAGGAGGTTACACATTAGTCGAGCCTTGTAAGCCCTTGCAACCTTGTAGGCTGCCCCTTTTTTGTTATAAAATGGAAGGATCACTGCTTATGCAATTAAGATAATAAGGTTAATAAGGGCTACATGTACCAGCTAGGATCAAGGAGCAGTTGCAGATGACACAACCTCTTAGACATTCTAAATCACCCTTCACTGGAGTAAGCTTCTGTTCATGGTGGAGCCCCTTTTTTTGTGACTTGTTCATGATGGAGCCTGGGATTACCAAAGTAGGCTGGATATAAGCATTGGCTTGTTACTAAACTGATATCATAAAACTAGCCTGGATTTTTTTCAGTTAACATGGACACTCAATTGGACATAGTAACAGCGGTATTGGTAACTCCTTTCAGCGCGTGATTGTGTGTCAGTGCAGTAGTAATATATAGTTGTGGCATTTCCATCATCAACGATATTACTAGAGATCATGTTTGTTATATACTCTTAATGCAGTGGCCTACACTCTTCTTGATATCTGACAGTTCAGTACTATGACATAACAAATGATGTATCATAAGTTAATTAAAATTATGAAATTAATAATTCTCAGTTCATCAATGATGTTCTTTTACTATTTGCCTTTACAGCAAACTGAAGGGACTGCTGCTGCTGCAGCTGGTATTGCAGTGGAGGGTTTAGTGCCTAAAGAAACAAAAGTACATACAGAGAAAGTTGCCAATCTCTCATTAATGTTGGCTGAGAATGCAATTGTTCTGCTGATGCTTGTGGAAGATCATTTGAGGTCACGCAGTCAACAATTTTTCATGACCTGTTTAGTTGATAGTGCTGCATCACCTGCTTCAATGGCTTCATTAGCTGTCAGTAGGTCAAATTCATTGAGTAGAACTGGCAGTGAGCATTTGGAAGCTGGGGGCTCAAGACAGTCTTTGTCCAGTGATGCTGGTGGTCTTCCAGTTGATGTATGTATATCTAGAGTGGCCTTCCAATGTTTCAGCATGTTACATCATTACATGTCAAACTTATTTCTATTTTCTGATATCGGTGAATTTGCAAGATGAGATGGTGTCATTCTAAATATTTTTAGTTTGTAAGAAGCACTATGGTATTGGTTAGGGAGTATATAATAGATGATTGAAGTCCAACTTCAAGGAACAACTTATCATGAAGCAATAAACAATACTATTTGTTTAACCTTGTAACCAGTAAGGCCATTGGCCATTACAGGAACCAAGCATGAACTTCTGAAGAGTCTGCGTTATAATCAAAAACCCTGTTTGCAGCCTATAGGTTCTTGATTAATGTGAACGTCTGTATACTGTTCTTATCATCGTTGATATTTTTGCTGTCTATATTTTTTTTTCTGTGTTGCCCATTGACTGCTCTTTTTCACTGAGTTTTGGAACTCAACAAGCATAAATGTAATCCAAAAGAATACTGTGTTTACTGCAGCAATGACTTTAATTAATAGATGGTAGCCATTCGCTCATTTTTTGTTACTCTTCATATTCTTTTTTGAAGGTTATCTTACTATATTGCTATTGTCTTTGTCAAAAAATTTCCAGGTTCTTGCTTCTACAGTAGACACAAATGGGCAACTTTCTGCTGAAGTGATGGAACGTGTAACAGCAGCAGCAGCAGCTGAACCTTATGGATCGGTCAGGCACGCATTTGTATCTTATGGGAGCTGTGTTTCGGATCTTTCAGAAGGGTGGAAGTACAGAACCCGGTTGTGGTATGGTGTATGCATCCCTTCCAAATCTAATGTGTTTGGTGGCGGGGGGAGTGGTTGGGTATCATGGAAGTCCGTTCTTGAGAAGGACTCCGATGGAAACTGGATTGAACTTCCATTAATAAAGAAATCAGTTGCGATGCTGCAGGCACTTCTATTAGATTCTGGACTTGGTGGTTGCCTCGATAGTGGAGTTGGATTTGGGCCTGGCATGGGTGTTATGGGTGCCTTTAATCAGTTGTTAGATAGTGATCAGCCATTTTTTTGCATGCTCCGGTTGATCCTTGTTTCAATGAGGGAGGATGACAGTGGGGAAGATGACATTTTCATGAGGAACATTAGCATGAAGAATGTGATTTCAGAAGGATTAGGCTGTCAGACTGGAAGCATGCTGGGACTTGATGGTAACTCCAGTGAGTCTATGAGAAAACGTCCAGCTGCACTTTTGTGGAGGTACAATCTATTCACTATCTTGTAGCCACAACAGTCAATGTACATGAAATGAAAAGAGATATAATGTGGAGGTCGTAATTTTCTGCTGTTCAAATTATCGAGTCCCTACTTCACAGGGTACTCGTGAAAAAAAAACAATAAAGAGAGTTCAGTAACACCTCATATAAATTGGAAAACAGAGTCCAGTGTGAAGCTGACAAGTGGTCCATGGGGACCTGTCTCTACCACTTTCTATGTTGCATTATGTTTATGAATATTTAGGAAAAACGAGTTTCGGCAGTGGCAGAGCCTGGGCCAGGCCTAGTGGGCTACATGGGCTGCAGCGCTGGTCCAAGGCCACAAACTCAATTGAATCCACTAAAAGTTGCGTAAAAAACAAAGGTTAAAAAGGACTTGCACTTGAGCATGTATCAACACTGGATCAGCCCAGGGCCTAATCTATTCCTGGCCTCGCTCCTGAGTCCTGAGCTTCGGGGTGCTAGTGCTGATACTTCTGTATGATACTTCTGCATACATCACAACCCACTCATTCTCAGTGTTTAGTCATATTCTGGAGTTACCTTTTATTATTATTTTTTCAATTGGCATATATAAATATATTCACTTATGTTTGGAATTCTTGCTCTTTTAACAGAGTGCTCAGTCCTGTTCTTAATATGCCAGTTTCTGAATCTAAGAGACAACGAGTTCTGGTTGCTTCTTCTATTCTTTATTCAGAGGTAAGTTTATTTATCATTGTTGTAGAATAATAGATCTCCATCTGGTGAGATATCGGTTTCCAGTGCTCTCATTCCATCTTGAATAATTTATTGAAGTCAGTACATGATGTCAATTTTTTTTCTAATCATAATTATTTTCTTAAAGTGCCATGAATCATACTCCCTCTGTCCCAGAATAATAATCATATTTCATACAGGGAAAATTGAAATTTTACAAACTTTGACCAATTATTCAAATTATATACAAGTTTAGGCCATGAAACTTGTATCAATAGATTTATATTCAAAGTGCCTCTGAGATGATGATATTGGTTCTTTAGCAAGTGTTAACATATAGTAAGACAAATTAATGGTCAAAATTTATGTTGTTTGACTTTTCTCTAATCAAAATACGTTTAGCATTCCGGGATTGAGGGAGTATGTTATTAAGATAATTTTATGTTTTGGAGGAATCTAAGTTCAAAAAAAAAATGTTTTGGAGGAATCCATAAAAGTGTTTTAATGCTTCAATGTGACCTGCATAAAAGCTGTTTGTTCATCTTTTTCTGTTAAGCTTAGGATTATTTTCGTCTTCTATGAAACATAGAATATAAGGAACATCAATATCACTCGTAATCTCTCTTGTATTTTTTTATTCTTGTTTGTTATCTTTTGAACGAATCAAATTGTCCTGATACACAAAGATGTACCATGGACTGTGTTTCTAAACTCTAAAAAAATGTTGTATATCTGAAATTGATGTTTAATGCTACTCTCAACTCTGTGTCACTATAGCTTCATGTGATTTTAAGGAAGAATGTTTGTCTATGCTTATTCAGCGCCTCTATGATCTATGATAATCATATCGTGCACTGTAGGATATCAAAACATAGCTTGCAATTTAGAATGTCTAAGTAAGGTTTTCTGTGTTACACCTTTTAAACTCATGGAATTCTATTCTTCTACTGTCTGTTTGTTAATATTGGTTGTTTCTAGCAGTAGACGAACAAGTTTTCTTTAGCACACATTGCTTTGCTCATGAAATTTATGTATCATAACAGTTATGGCATGCTGTAAGCAGTGACAGAAAACCAGTGAGGAAAAAGTATGTTGGATTGATCATGCCACCATTTGTAGCTGTCCTGAAAAGATATCGTTCTGTTTTGGCTGGTATACACGAGCTTACGTCTCCAGATGTACAAAATCCACTAGTTGGTGATGATTGGGCTTTGGCAGCAGACACTTCACCTGTTGAGGTAAAGTTAATACTTTATATTTCATGCAAAGGTGACAACTGAGGGTGCCTGGTGCTTGTGCTCATATTGTATCAGTGACTGTTGGTACTTGGACTAGCGCATATTAGAAGTTCTAGCAAAGTTTCGGAGAATCGTTATTTTTTATCATATAATTTTCTGAAAAAAACTAATTTTGCAAAGGAAACTCTGAAGTTTCTGAAAAAAAAACTAATTTTGCAAAGGAAACTCTGAATCTGGTCAACTTGTTTATCTTGTATTTTGATGTTCTTGAAACTGTTTCTTTTACAGACTTATTACTTATCAGTTCTCACAGTATTGCTATTTGTATTTTATTTCTGAAATATTTCACTGGATGCTTGCCTAAGTCTTCATGAACATTTAAGTGTTGATACTATTACATGCTACTCTTAATAAAAACATTGGTTTTTATGTAAAGTCTGTATTTCTATTGGATAAAGATCTCACCACTGTTTTTCTTCAAAAGCCCATCTGTTCATGGTGATATTTTTGTTTCATGTCTTTTGATCTCAGGTTGGTGTTGCAATGATATCACCTGACTGGGCTGCTGCTTTTGCCTCTCCACCAGTTGCAATGGCATTGGCCATGATTGCTGCTGGTGCCTCTGGGACAGAAACAATAGCACCACCAACCAATAAATTGCGCAGGCGTGACACCTCATTGCTTGAGCGTAGAGCAGCTAAATTGCACACTTTCTCAAGTTTTCAGATGCCTATAGATACTACACCAAGCTTGCCTACATCAGCACCAAAGGACAAAACAGCGGCAAAAGCTGCAGCCTTGGCTGCTGCTCGTGACCTTGAGCGTACTGCTAAGATTGGTTCAAAAAGGGGTCTTAGTGCTGTAGCGATGGCTACTTCAGGACAGAGGAGATCTGCTGGTGATATTGAGAGAGCCCAAAGGTGGAACATATCTGAAGCTATGGGTGCTGCGTGGATGGAGTGTCTGCAGTCTGCTGACTCAAAGTCTGTTTCAGGAAGAGATTTTTCTGCCCTTTCGTACAAATATGTTGCACTTCTTGTTTCCAGTTTCGCATTAGCACGTAATTTGCAGCGAGTTGAGGTACGTTGTAATGGAATGGAAAGCGTCCACTCTTGATATTTAGAAATTGGTATTCATCATTGAGGCAACTTTTGGGCATGCAGATGGAGAGGCGAACACAAGTCGAAATATTAAACCGCAGTTGCATGTCTATTGGACTTCGGGCATGGCGACATCTTCTTCGTTGCTTGATAGAGACAAGTAGACTCTACGGACCTTTTGGAGAACTCCTCTGTAGCCCTGATAGTGTATGGTCACAGTCCTGTGTTTCCTTTACACTTACTTGTTATACTACATTATCATGAAAAACAATTCTCCTTACTGACCGCTTTACGATGATGTTGAACCAATTTTTTTTTCATTCAGGAAATATTGCATCATAGAGCTAAATGACATGCATGAATTCTGTTTTCTTATCTCTGACTTTTGTGCCATTCCTTTTTTCTGTCACACAGATTTTCTGGAAGTTAGACTTAACTGAAAGTTCGTTAAGAATGAGAAGATTTATGAAAAGGAACTACAATTGGTTGAATCACTTGGGTGCTTCTGCTAATTATGGGGAGCAGAAGTTTCTTTGTGATGGTGCAGACGCATGCCACTCAGAAGATGGAGACTCTTTACTTAGTGTTCTTCGTATAAGTTCTTTGATTACAGTAGATGAAGGACATGAACAACAGAGAGAAAGTGAGAATATCTGCAGCAGTGTGGATGATCAACTGACAGATTCGTCAACACCTGATCTGGTTTTTACAGGATCAGTTGATTCAAGAAGTTCTGACTTTTCTGCTGTTCTCAACTTGGTCCGATCCACAGTAGTTACACCTGGTTACAAGACTAATAATGAGCGAATTATTATTGAACTTCCTTCAATGATGATTCGGCCATTGAAGGTTGTACGAGGAACCTTCCAAGTAAGTGTGTTCTAATGTACGTGCTTTCACTGTATAGTTTACATGTATGTCAGTATTAAAACATACTTCTGGTTGGTGTCGTAACTTCTCATCATTAATGATAATGACATCTAAATCTAATTAAAACTGAAGTTTAAATAAACACGAGCGTATGACAACCAATCTCTTATGCATATATACAGTTATTTTTTCTTGGTTATTTACCTTGACAGCATGATAATAAAATCTCAGTTCACTAATGAGCTTAGCTACTATCACAAGTCTCTTGTGTTCTCTGTCCTACTAATCCATTTCATCTCCTAATTCAATATGTATGGATATCTTAAACCCTAGTTTGTAATCTTTTTCTCAGGTCACATCAAAGAGGATTAACTTCATAGTTGATGATCATATGAGTGAAAGTTACATGGATGATATTGTATCCACTAGTGGCCAATATGATCAGCAAGATAGAGATCGGAGCTGGTTCCTATCTTCACTTCATCAGATTTATAGTAGAAGGTAAATGGTTCTTTTACCATCTGGTACATATTGGAACTTGTTAGGTTATGATTTTCTAAGGAAAAGATTTAGTTAATGGAAATGTTTTTAGTTTTTAGATCATCTGTTACCTGCTCATATATTTCTACATTATAGAGTTAAGTAGTTAACACTAACTGCTTAGCTCTCTTTGTGCCACACTGATTTAAATGAATTACTGCAGATATCTACTACGCCAAAGCGCTTTGGAATTATTTATGGTAGACAGGTCAAACTTTTTATTTGATTTCGAGGTACATCATTTATGAGACTCTAACTCTAATCCAACTTGTTTGAACCTCATGCATGTTATAGGTGAATAACCTTTTTGGAATTGTATCTGAACTTTATCTAGGATATAGGATCACGTACACATGCTTATCGGGCCATTGTTCACACTAAACCTCCTTATTTGAACGACATTTTCCTTGCTACCCAAGTAAGTGTTCAGTGCAGTTCTGAAAGCAGGAGGTTTCTTGTCCTTTCAGAGCCACTAATCTGATATGTTCTTTTTAGAGACCTGAGCAAATCTTCAAGCAGACACAGTTGATGGAACGCTGGGCTAAATGGGAGGTATATGAACCCATTAATTTCTTGCGTTCAAAATGAACCCATTAATTTCATTTCTGCAGCCTATGTGTTAGATATCAAGATCTGAGTATACTTTGCTTGTGCAGATTAGCAATTTTGAATATTTGATGGAACTGAACACTCTCGCTGGCCGCACTTACAATGACATTACTCAGGCATATTTTTTTGCTGCATGATTCTCATTCCGGAATGTAATAATTTTTTGCTACTATTCTTTATGTTCAATATCTTTTTCTGCAGTATCCTGTTTTTCCATGGGTTATAGCAGATTACAAGTCCAAAACCTTGGATTTGGAAAGTCCGTCCACATACCGAGATCTTTCAAAGGTAAATCTTGTACCACTTTCCTTGATAGTCTGGGTTCTCCATGTAATAATAGCATGTCCTGTGTTTCCACTGGTGGTACTTGATAATTTCCTATGCAGCCGATTGGTGCACTGAATCCTCCACGGTTGAAGAAATTCCAAGACCATTACTCCAGTCTCAAGGATCCAATCATCCCAAAATTTCACTACAGTTCACATTACTCCAATCCTGGCACGGTACATCTTTCTTATATGTCTATGCTTTCGTGTTTGTTTGTGCCTTTTGTTCGGAGTTGGGACTCTATCTGATAAGCATACCTTGTGTATATGACTCTATCACTGCTCTTCACTAACAAACCATTCTTTAGTCGATTAGCATACCTTGTGTATATGATTCTTTTTGAAGTATTGCTTCGTTGTAAAGATATTGAAAATTAGTGTTATAACTATTGCAGGTATTGTATTATCTTGCCAGGATAGAACCTTTTAGTATCCTCTATGCTCAGCTGCAAGGTGCCAAGTTTGATCATGATGATTGTGCCTTCTCTGATATCGCTGGAACATGGAACGGTGTTCTTGAGGGCATGAATGATGTGAAAGAGCTAGTAAGTTTTGGTGAAACATGTGCTTCTTGGATGTATTTTCCACTGGTTACTGTGCATTTTGCATCGTTTGGTGCAGAAGTCTATTTGGAATCTTCTACAGGAATCTGATTATGTGGCTATCTTTCTAGGTTCCAGAGATGTTTTACCTTCCTGAGGTATTTACTAATGTAAACTCAAGTGGAAGACTAGGTGAGTCTCATTTCAGTCTGTATAGATACAGATAAGGCAGTGAAACTGAAACTCTTAATGTTTGAGTATTATTATTGCAGGATCTGTAGCACTGCCTCCTTGGGCTGAAAATGCTGTTGATTTTGTACATATGCATCGGAAAGCTCTCGAGAGTGATCATGTCTCCACACGTTTGCATGAATGGATCGATCTAATATTTGGGTATGTTAGTTATGTGTTGTTTCCACATGTAATTACATTTGCCTTCTACTCATTCATTTATCTAACTTTTTTATTTTTGCAATATCATTCATATCCTCTGCCAGCCTGCCTTATTTAAATCACTAGTTCAATCATCATGCCTGATGCTTTTTTACTAGGATTGGTCTACATAATTTTACCATGTTTAAGGCTAGTTTCCAAATTACCACTAAGCTGCTTTAATGTCTGTCCTTTTCCTTTTTATTATGATAAATAGATCCTGTTGGAGGTACAGAGTGTTTTGTTCAGCCTGGGATTACACACCCATGCGACTGCTCTTTCATATATAGGAGATAAGTAGCACATTGATTACATTGATGGCTCATTAGAGCATTAACTAAACAGCTAACTGCCTGGGTACTTGCACAGTCACTTGTGCTGCCCAAGGCCTTAATAGCAGAAACATAATTAAGCACAGATAACTAAGTGATAACTGGGAGCAGGACTTAACTTCGACAGTTCTCCCCCTAAGACCTGCTTCCCCCATCCTTGATCTTCATGATCCCAATCTTGCTTCTCATGTCTTCAAACTTGACCTTGCCTAAGGCCTTAGTCAGAATGTCTGCCAGTTGATCATTTGTGGCGACGAACTTAGTCTTGATGCTGCCTTCTTCCACACAATCTCTGATGAAGTGTTGTTTGATCCTGGTATGCTTGCTTCTGTCATGAAAGACAGGGTTCTTTGCAAGTGCTATTGCTGATTTGTTATCCACTCGCAGCTCTACTACTTCCACTTTCTTTCCCAACAATTCAGCAAGTAACCTGGACAGCCACAGAGCCTGTGTTGCAGCAGTAGTCATGGCAACATACTCTGCTTCACAGCTAGATAAGGCAACCACTCTTTGTTTAATGGACTGCCAACTGACCAGATTGTTGCCTAGGAAGAATAGACAACCTGTAGTGCTCTTGCTTGAGTCAATATCTCCAGCCAAGTCTGAGTCACAGTAGCCAATGAATCTGGCTTCACTGGATGCCTTGGTGAAGTGCAGGCCATACTCCAGACTGCCTGCCACATACCGAAGGATACGCTTCACTGCCTGCTGATGCTCTATGGTGGGCCTCTCCAGAAATCTACTCACAAACCCGACTGCAAACGCCAAGTCAGGTCGAGTATGAACCAAATATCGCAGGCTTCCAACCAGCTGCCTGTACTGTGTTGGATCAACTTCCTTGGCTGTACTTTTCTTGCTCAATCTTAGCCTTTCCTCCATAGGGGTGGCTGCAGGGTTGCAGTTCACCATACCACCCAATTCCAGTATCCTTTTGGCATAGTGAGTCTGTCTGAGGGTGATGCCATCGATGCTCTGCTGTACTTCAATGCCCAGATAGAAGCTTAAGAGCCCGAGATCACTCATCTCAAATATTGCTTTCATTTCAGCCTTGAAGCTTTCAACATCCTGCTCTTTGGCCCCTGTGATGATCAAATCATCCACATACACACCGACAAGCAACAGATGGTTTCCAGAACCTCGCCTATAGATTGCAGCTTCATGGTTGCTTTGTCTGAAACCTTTCTTCTTCAATGTTGAATCAAGCTTTGCGTTCCATGCTCTTGGCGCTTGCCGTAGGCCATACAGGGCTTTGCGCAAGCGATACACCTTGTCTTCTTGTCCAGCAACAGCAAAGCCAGGCGGCTGGTACACATATACCTCCTCGTTGAGGTCTCCATTCAGAAATGCGGACTTGACGTCCATCTGATGAACAGACCAGCCCTCCTGTGCCGCCAGAGCCAATAAGACTCGAACAGATTCCATGCGTGCGACAGGGGCGAAAACATCATCAAAATCCACGCCTTCTTGCTGGACAAAGCCACGAGCAACAAGTCTGGCTTTGTGTTTGATAACATTTCCATGTTCGTCCTTCTTCAATTTGAACACCCACTTCAGGGTGATTGGACGGTGACCAGCAGGAGGCTTTACAAGCTCCCAGGTCTTGTTTCTCTCTACTGATCGCAGTTCCTCTTTCATTGCTTCGCACCACGCTGGGTCTCTTTTGGCTTCAGTATGCGAAGTTGGTTCGCCAGAGTGCGTTAGATGCAGTTCTGCGAACAGGCGAGTTGCAGGTGGCGGTGTGGGCTGCTGGCCAATGATATTGCTGACAGTTCTGTAGCGAAGTGGTTCATCCTCGTGATAAGCATCCAGTCGATCATCATCATCCTCCAGAGGCGTGGCATGCTCAATCTGAGGACTTGGTGGCGGTGGTGACACTTCCAGCGCCGCTGGAGCAGAATTAGCTTGAGGATGAGTTGATGCGGAGCCCTCTGCTCCTTCAATTCCTATTGGGCTGTTTGGTGCGGGTGTTCTTGGTGAATCTGGGAGCAGAGGCGACGACGGTGACGCTGGTTCGCTCAACTCTTCTGACCAGACATACTCAACTGTGAATTCACTGCTGTTCACAACTGATGGCCCAGGTTCCGGCGAGGACCAATCCCAGCCATGTTCTTCATCAAATACAACATCACGGCTGATCCTGACACGCCCGCTCACAGGCTCAAACACCCTATATGCCTTAGCTCCTTCTGCATAACCAATAAACACGCCGGCCTCGCCGCGGTCATCAAGTTTGCGCAGTTGACTGAGCTTCCTTGTGTATGCCACACACCCAAACACTTTCATGTGTCCCAGAGTTGGTGAACGTCCATGCCAGGCCTCATATGGGGTGATCCCCTTCAACGCACGTGTCGGTGATCGGTTCAGTATGTGGACTGCTGTCATCACGGTCTCCCCCCAAAACCGAGCTGGCAGGCCCCTCTGCTTAAGCAGTGCTCTTGCCATGGCCACTACTGACTGATTGCGCCGTTCAACTACCCCATTCTGCTGAGGTGAGTGGGGAGCACTGAAGTGCCTCTTAATGCCTTGTTCTGCGCAGTAGGTAGCAAAATCAGCAACTGTGAATTCTCCTCCATTATCGGTGCGAAGCACCCTGATTTTCTGACCACTCTCCGCCTCTGCGCTCAATTTGATGCGCTTGATGGCTTCTGCTGCTGCATCCTTGCTTGGTATGAGCGCTGCCCACATGAAACGGCTAGCGTCATCGACGAGCAGCAGGAAATATCGATTCCCTCCGGGTGTTGCAGGTGTCACTGGTCCGCAAAGATCGCCGTGCACCAGCTCAAGGGGCTGTTTGGCACGGTACTGTGTTGTAGCTGGGAACGGGCGCCTTCTCATTTTGGTGGTGACACAGGTGTCACACACCTGCTCTACATGATCAATAACTGGGACACCGCGCGCCATCTCCTCCTTCCCAAGTCTGCGGAGTGCATCAAAATTCAAATGCCCCATCCTCTCATGCCACTGCCACGCTACATCTCCTCTGCGTGCTGCAAGACAAAGTGGCTGGGCTGCTTGAAGTTGGAGTGTGTACAATCTGTTAGCCCCTCTCTTCACCTTGGCAATCAAACGGCCAGTGTGTTCCCAGATACATAACACGCCGTGATATATCTCCACCTTGGAGCCAGTCTCGTCAAGCTGACCAAGACTGATAATGGAATTTTTCAGGGCTGGTATATAGTACACACCCTGCAGCACCCTATGCTCACCAGTTCTTCCTTCGAAAGCAATCGAACCGATGCCTTTGATGTCAACCTTGGACTCATCTCCAAACCGGACCGTGCCTCGCACGTCCGTATTCAAGTCAGAAAAGAGCTCACGCCGTCCAGTCATATGGTGTGTAGCTCCTGAATCAAGGTACCATACATCTGCCTTTTCTTCATCGCCATTGGCACCAAGGAAGGCGCGGGCTTTTGGTTCTTCCAGATTCACCTCTTGAGCAGCATAGGTGTATGCCGGCGCGCACTCATCAAGATCAACGAGCCCATGCGCTAGAAACAGAGCCCCATTATCCTCGCATTCTGCATACTGCACACGACCATTGTGGCCGCCGTCACTGCCGCCTGCGCCCCCTCGGCCACCAGCGTGCTGGCCTTGATTGCCACCGCGGCCGCCGCCACGACGGCCTCTGCCCCGTCCGCCGCCGCGGTCACCGCCACCATCACGGTCACCGTCTCTGTCTCGGCGCGGATGAGGGCAGTCCCTTGCCCAGTGGCCCTCCTGGCCACAATTGTGGCAGGTATCGCCACAGCGTCCACCATCGCGGCCGCTGCCACGGCCCTTTCCTCGCCAGCCGCCGCGACCGCGGCCACCACCGCCGCCTTGGCTGCCGCCGCGCTGATTCTTTGAACTAGAGCCAGCAGAATCATCCCCGCCGCCCTTCTTCTCCTTCTTCCAGCGTGCGCGCCATTGCTCCTCAGTATACATGAGCTTGCCGCCGACGGTGATTGGCTCGGTAGGCGCTTGCTCTTCACGGTCATCAACAGCCTTGAGACTCCCAGTGGCTTCCTCAAGCGTGAGCTTGTCGAGGTCCAGAAACTGCTCAATAGCAACCACAATCTGCGCATACTTCGATGGTACTGTACGCAGATACTTCTCCACCACACGCCTCTCATCGATGTCCTGATCACCATGAAGGACAAGCTGTCGATGCAGAGTTGAGAGGCGGAAGGCAAAGTCTTCGACGCTCTCTCCTGGCTTGACACTGATGTTCTCCCAGTCGCGGCGGAGGCGCTGCAGCGTCGCGCGGCGGACCCTGTCCACGCCGATGCGCGCAGCAGCTATGGCGTCCCACGCCTCCTTCGCCGTCCGCTTGTCGATGAGCGGAATCCCCATCTCCTTGGGAACCGCTGCGACAATCGCCTCCATAGCCCGCCGGTCGTCGCGGAACGAGACCCGTTCTCCTTCAACTGCATCCCACAGATCGCGGGCCTGCATTCGCAGTTTCATCTCTTGGCTCCATTCGTGGTAGTTTGTCTTGGACAGCATCGGCCAGTTCGTGCCGCTGCCCGAGTCCCTGTATACGACCCTGTCGTACACAGGCGACTCCCAACGCCTGCCACCGCGGCCACGCCTGCGGGATGGCGGAGATGGAGACCTCCGGCGCGGGCTCTTGACCTCCTCCTCTTCTTCTTCATACTCCAGCCCCTCTACTTCTGCTGCAATCTCCTCCTTCAGCACCCGCGCGGTCCTTGCCGCCTCCTCTGCAGCGGCCGCCGCCTGCCGCGCCGCTTGGACTGCCTGCGCAGCTGCCTCCTCTGCAGCTTTCAAGCGCGCGGCCCGGCCAGAGGAGTCTTCCGCATTGCTGACGTCCTTGGCAGTCTTCCTTCGGCGCTCAGAAGATGTCGAGGCCATGGATGAGAAAGCAGGGAAGGGGGCTCGAGTAGAAGATGAGAGAGAGGTGTCTAACCTAGGCTCTGGTACCAATTGTTGGAGGTACAGAGTGTTTTGTTCAGCCTGGGATTACACACCCATGCGACTGCTCTTTCATATATAGGAGATAAGTAGCACATTGATTACATTGATGGCTCATTAGAGCATTAACTAAACAGCTAACTGCCTGGGTACTTGCACAGTCACTTGTGCTGCCCAAGGCCTTAATAGCAGAAACATAATTAAGCACAGATAACTAAGTGATAACTGGGAGCAGGACTTAACTTCTACAGATCCTTGGAATGTGATTTTTTTTAAGTAATTGGAATGTGATTTCTATGTTTAGACTGTCCGCTTTATAAGAACTAACAGGAAGAACATAGAATCATTGACTGTCCTATTTTTCTCTTAAGAGACTTGTATTGATGTCATCTTTCTCCGCATCTATATGATACACCACTTTGTCATTGAATACGTGTTCAGATATAAACAAAGAGGTAAAGAAGCAGTAGTAGCCAACAATATATTCCCACATGTTACATATGATGGGATGGTGGACATTGATAAAATCACCGATCCAGTAAGTATTATGCATTTCACCTTTTCAGATTTGGTGAAACTATACAAAATTTTCATCTTCTTTGAAAATGCTGAAGGTCCAACGGCAAGGTGTACAAAATCAAATATGTTATTTTGGACAGACACCATTTCAACTGCTGACAGTTCCACATATAAGAAGAAGGCCGTTGACAGAAATATTACAATTGCAGGTAAAAATTTCAAGTGTCATTTCCATGTTTCACAAGAAAAGAAGTCCATTATTTGGTAGACAGTGCATATACTATTACTATACCAAATAGAGATGAAAAAATGGATCGTTTAGACTCACATTTGCTGATTTATTATTATTCCATTCATTTCAAATTATAGTTCATCTTAGATTTGTCCTAAGTCAAACTTCTCTGACTTTGACCAATTTTTAGAAAAATGTATTGACATTTACAAGTTCAAATAACTACTGCATCATGATATATTTCATGCAAAAAAAAATTAGAAAGGACGGCAAAAGCTTTGCTGCGATTTCTATTGGACAAAGAAAGAAAAAAAAGGCAAGTGCCTGCCCAGTTTTTTTAATGGAAACTGGGCCCAAAAACCATACAACTGAGGAGAGTGTTTCACTCATCCTACACAACTCTGGTACAACACCCAAACAACTCACGCCACTACTTGCTCCTGGTCGAATCGAAAGTTAATGTAATTACTAATGTATATTTTGCTAATTTAATGTAATTAATTTGCTAATGTGTATTTTGATGCATTTTCCTATAGACTTGGTCAAAGTTAAAGAAGTTTGACTTTAGGACAAAGCCAAAGTGAATTGTAGTTTGGAACAGAGGTAGTAATTTCTTATCCAAGGGACAGAATAGCACATTATTCAAGAGTTCACTTTCATAGTAGGTTACATCCATCTCCATTTTTGCCTCCGGGCATATGACAAGTTGACAATTTATTAGATATTCTTAGAATTCTAATCCAATATGACTACTCCTAATCCTTCATGCAATTTCATACTAATGATGGTTGAATGACAAGAGTGGCCGCTTAGCTCACAGGCACCATTGTGTTTTTGCATTAAACAGCAACCAGTTGTTTTTTTAGCACCATGATATTTTATGGTGAACTTTTTTTTTTTTGAAGAATCAGGAGGAGCCAGAGGCTCCTACTGCAAACTTATTGAACATTAAAAAAACAACGTACAAAGTTTACAGCTCAGAGTTTAGAGTTTAAAGTACAGAAGATTAAGGAACAGAGAAAGAAAAAAAAGAAGATCCAAAAAAAATTATGGTGAACTTACTGCCTCTCCTTTTTTTTCCTTCTGTGTAGACAATATTCCGGAACCCAAGTGAAGTTAGATCTTATGTGCTTCCAAGTCCAGAGCACTGCAATGTTCCTGCTAGCACGATGCTTGTATCCAATGATTGTCTTGTAGTCATAGATTCTAATGTTCCCACAGCACATGTGGCATTGCACCATTGGCAGCCAAATACTCCAGATGGCCTAGGGGCGCCTTTCCTCTTTCATCACGGAAAAAATGCCATAAATTCGAGCGGTGGCGCAATATTTCGCATATTTAAAGGATCTTCAGGTTCTGCAGAAGACTATCAGTTTCCAAGAGCTGTAGCATTTGCTGCATCTGCAGTACAAAATTCATCAGCTGTTGTTGTTACATGTGACAAAGAAGTTATAACTGGTAATTATTTCATTGCACGTCAACTTTTTCCTTCAATGCTACTTGCTAAAAAACTGGCTTTCGTCATTCTCTTTGGTACATATTTTACTCTCTTTTTTTGTTTCCTAGGAACTCATAATTCTCTCACTTTGAAACCTAAAACGTTATGGTTTCAAACAACTAGTTTTATAATTGGTTCCTGAATAGGATGCTACATGATTTTGTCTTATTATATTGTTTTAGCTGTCTGTCCTACAATTCTAAGAACTATTGTGGTAAGCTGTTCCTGGTATCCTTATTCTCTTTTACTATAGGCAGGCATGCAGATAACTCTGTAAAGATGGTCTCTCCAGATGGAGCAAGGACTATCGAAACTGCATTTGGGCATCTTGCTCCTGTGACCTGCCTCGCACTGTCTGCAGACAGTAATTATCTTGTTACAGGGTCTCGCGACACAACAGTTATACTTTGGAGGATACGTCAGGTGGGTTCTGCACATAAGAAAAATGCTCCAGAACCTCCACCATCTACACCGACAACACCTACTAGTCCTCTAGCCACTGGTAGTAGCAATGATAATAGTCCAAGCAAAACTCTAGAAACCTACAGGAGGCGACGAATCGAAGGTCCTATGCATGTACTAAGAGGACATCTTGGAGAAGTAACCTGCTGTTCTGTTAGTTCTGATTTGGGGCTTGTTGGTTCATCTTCGAGTGTGTCTGGTGTCCTATTACATTCCTTGAGGACAGGTCGGCTAATAAAGAAGCTCGATGTGCCAGAAGCTCATTCCATATGCTTGTCTTCTCAAGGAATTGTATTGATTTGGAATGAATCTGAGAAAAATTTGTCCACCTTCACTGTTAACGGAATCCCTATTGCTACCGCGGCTGTGTCACCTTTGTCTGCACGAGTCAGTTGCATTGAGATTTCTACAGATGGACAATTTGCTGCAATGGGAACTTGTTCAGCTAGCACTGACAATCATGACTGCAGTAATGCTCTAGAAGATGATTATGAGCTTGACAAGCCCAATAGTGATGAGGATGTACAAGAATCAAATGAGACCAGGCTATCTGTTGACGCTCCCTCTATCTGCTTCCTTGATCTATACAAACTTGAGGTGAACCCCGATCACAACTTTTTGGCTTTTGCTATGTATTGTTACCTCTGGCTTTACATGTGCAAATTTCTAAGCAGTTAAGTATACACTGCCAGGTAATCCATACGCTGAAGCTGGAAAAAGGACAGGACGTCACGGCACTCGCCCTAGACCAAGAAAACACCACCCTACTGGTTTCGACAGCTGATAAGCAGCTAATAGTCTACACGGGTCCGGCTCCAAGTACCCCAAGTGCACTATAGGTTACCACTAGCTCCCCGGTACCTGGTTGGAAAATGTAATGGAGATCAGCGCTAGCTACCTTCACGGCCCAACTGACAGGTTTGGCACTGGCACACAGAAATTCAGAATTACCATGTATATATGTTATATAATCTCTAACGTACCTTATCTGATTTCGGGCGTGAATGTAATCTCTGAGTTGTGTGGCGTGTGTTGTAGGGCTCTAGCCCCTATTTTTTCTTCTTGATATAATGATACGTAGTTCTCCTGCGTTTTCGAGAAAAAAAAAACGTACCTTACCTGACTAGTCTCCTTGATGTTGCAGTGAGCTCGAAGACGACAGTTCAGATGATGCACGTAGGAGACGGGCTTCTCTTGCCGTGAGTCTCCAATGGATTCTGCTGTAATACAGACTGGAACCTGAAATGGGCAACATGTGTACCAAAAGGAGAAGAGCTGCAACGTTAACCCCTGCTTTGCGTTGTGCTGCTGGTACAGAAGGAACTTAACTCTCCTGTACAGGGACCTCGTTGACATCCTCCATGTAGTCGTAGTGAAACCTGCCACGCTGCGAACAGGATACGACCCGTGACACCCGTCTGTGTAGCGGCCAAAAAAATTGTTAGAAGCAGCAATGCGAATGTAATTATTGCTAGTGCCTCGTACAGGTCGCGTTAGCTTTGTTGTTAGCTGTGTGCAACAGGAACCGGCACGCAAAGATTTGTTAGCTTGTTGTCACTGCATCTGTGTACAGAGTCTCGTCCAAGAAATTGATTCGCTTTCGCTTGCACACAACTTAGACACGCAATCCATTGTTCAAATGTAGATTAGCCATGTAGTCATCATCCAGAAACGGCGCCGATGACGTGCGCATGATTGCCCCTCGTCACATACATCAATGATCGTTTGTAAAGTGTTACTAGTATATTCCGAGATTCAGATGAAATGAAAGACCTGTGGCCGTGACTAACGGCAAAGGTGAGGCAGTTTTTTTACAATTTGTTGACACTTAGATCACCATACCGATAAGGAGTTAGATTGCTTGGTGTAGGGTCTAGCTGACTTTTAAGTTAACTGACGCTTGGTATGTTTGCTCACAAACCTGATGTCTCCAGCGATAGCCATGATATCAAGACACGTCGCCGGAGGAGGCTTGTCCAGAGCGTGCCAACGAGGTCTCTTGAATCCTGAAACCCTACCCGTCCGAGAGGAATCTTGTCATGGCGTGTTGCTCTAGCCGGTCCGACCATTTAGAGCTTCATCGTTGTCAACCCACCAACCATGCAGCAGTGATGAAGAACGAGAAGTGGGTGAGAAAAGAGGGTAAATGAGATTGTTTTTTATCGACTGTGTGTTGGGCACCTTAATCAGCTATGCCCCTTATATTTATATAAGGAGATGGTGGTCTTATATCAAAGGTCAAAAACCCTTGCAAAACATGTTAAAACAAAATTTAGATCAGAATTTGGCACGTCAAAACTGGCCTAGCTATTTCCAAAACTGGTCTGGCAAGTTTCTGCGGGTTTTAGACAAAAAACCTTCTAAAATCATAATCAATTCATCCAGACTTTAAATGAGACGATTCATATATGTTTTTCGAAAAACTATTTTCTTTGTTTGGAATTTAAATGAGATTATCCAAGTATGTTTTTCGACCGTCTCGGTGATAGAAATATGATGGCAGAGTCTGTTATGCACTTTGACCATTTTTATCTTTTATTGCTAGGCCTTGTTTAGTTCGTCGCTCAAAAACTTTTCATCCATCACATCAAATTTTTAGACACATGCATGTAGCATTAAATATAGACAAAAAAACTAATTGTACAATTTATCTATAAATCATGAAATGAATCTTTTAAATTTAATTAATTTATACTTAGACGTTAATTGTCAAATAAAACAAAAATGCTATGGTAGCCAAATCCAAAATTTTATCGGAACTAAACAAAGCATTAATACCATAAGAGAGAAGGGGGTACTATTCGTGAACCTTTTCACACCGAAGCTTCCAGTCAACCAGGTCGACCCATGAGCCTCAGGCCCTGTTTAGATGAAAAAAGATTTTGAAGTTTGACACTATAGTATTTTTGTTTGTATTTGATAATTATTGTCGAACCATGGACTAACAAAGTTCAAAAGATTCGTCTCGCAAAATTAGTTATTTTTTATACAACCGGCACATTACAAGCGTTTGAATTCAATATCCAGATTCAGTTTTGTTGCATACATTAACTGACTGCTTACCATCCTTTTTCTTCCTCCCAGCTATTGGTGGAGAATATTTGGCAGACTCGACTGCTGGAATTCTATCAACGCTGTTCGATTTAAGCGGCATTCTTGCTGGCCACATTTGAGACCATCTGGATGCCCGGGCACTGACAGCAGCAAGTTTCACATTTTCTAGGATACTAGCGCTCTTCTTATACCGCTTATATGGGAGCATCTCGCTCTACTGGAACATCACCCTAATGTTCATCACCGGCATGCTTGTGAATGGCCCTTACGCTCTCATAACCACCGCGGTCTCTGTAGACCTCGGAACACATAGCTCCCTGAGAGGCAACTCCTGGCCCGGGCCTTGGCCACTATGACAACGATCATAGGCCTTGTTTAGTTCCAAAAAATTTTGCAAAACAGGTACTGTAGCACTTTCGTTTGTTTGTGACAAATATTATCTAATCATGGACTAACTAGGCTTAAAAGATTCATCTTATCAATTCCGACCAAACTATATAATTAGTTTTTATTTTTGTCTATATTTAATACTCTATGCATGCGTTTAAAGATTCGATGTGACGGGAAATCTGAAAAATTTTGCAAAATTTTTTGGGAAGTAAACAAGGCCTATGGGACAGGCTCAGCTAGCGCGGCAATTGGCCCTCTTCTGACAGGCTACATCTCTGCTAAGAGCTGGACTGCTGTCTTCACAATGCTGATGGTTGCTGCGCTCATTGCAGGCCTGCTCTTGTCAAGGCTAGTCATGGCTGAGGTCTCTGCAAAACTAGAATCCTGGAGGTCCGCAGCGCCAAATGATCTACCAGTGTCCTCCGTGGAGGGAGCTTAAGATGAGTGGGTATAACAAATCTGCTTGTGCCTTTCTAGAGATTGTTGTCTGAGCTGATGACACTGAAGAAATTGGTTAAGCCCTGAAATATCAGACCTCAGCTGGTGGTCCATGTTAAGAAGAGAAAAAGAAGATTTAAGATTTACATGACATTATGACAATATGGACGCAACAGTGATTGAAGCGGATTTTTGGATGTTGGTAAATTTATCATAGTAGAGTTTGAAAACGTGGCTTTGGTTTTTGTTTTTCCATGTTTATACGGTTAAATGCTCAGAATTTGGTTACTATTTCACTGCTGGTCACCGCGCAGTACAGGAGACAGGAGGCGGTTCACCAGCAGATTTGCCTTCTGTAGTGTTTTTAGTGAGATTAGGAGTTATTCTAAGTGTATTTGTATGAGTGATTATATTTAATGACACTTGGGGATTATTGTGGCTGCGATTTTCTTGTTACACTTGGTGGTTGCTGCCACCTAGACGGCTTGGAGCAGCGGAGGAGAATTGACACAAGTTGGTGATTGTCTGTGGCCATCTCCCGAAGATTGTGAGGGGTCTTATACCTTCCTTGGCGGAGAGCCAAAAGGTAACTCCGGTGGATTGCTCATGTCATTGAGCTACTTTACTTGTGAGTAGGGTTCTTTCGATGTTCCAGCGAGGACGATGTTCGTGCTATACCTTTTAGTCGTCGAACCACCAAGTGGTTGTTGACATAATAGGGACTAGCGTGTCGACAAGCATGTGAACCTCGAGAGAGAAATATTTGTGTCCATCTCTTGTGATTGATTGGATTTCACTCAATGATTGGTCTTCACTATATTGATTGGTTCACTTGCCTCTACACGTCGGTATAAAAATTCACTCTTACTCCTTTACATTCTCGCAAACTAGAGTAGCTTAATTTCTGATTTGAAAACTTTAGGTAGTTTTCTAGTATAAGTAGTGACCTAGTCATTGATTGAACTTAGAGATTATAATAACTAGAACTGTTGGATAAGTGGCTTGCAAACCCCTAATTAGAGCTAGAGCAAAATGCTTTGTTTTGTTATTTTCTAACTCTTGCTCTAGTTGTTTGTAAAATATTAAATAGCCTATTCACCCCCTCTAGCCATATTACGACCTTTCAATAAGGCTTGACTGGTTTGATGTTTCTATACCCCCTTCTATTTTGTAGTGTGGATAGCATCTTTCTATTTGAATTTTCTTTGGTAGATAGATATGCCATTTGTTAAGTTATAATGTTCAAATGATATTAGTGTAATCTCTTTAGTCTAAGATTTCCCGCATGTACTCTAAATATATTGTATCGCTTTGGACCTCATTGATTCTGATCGTTTGAGCTTATCTGTCGAATCTGTCAGCCATTTAACAATAATTTTCTCTCAAAACAAATCAGCAAACAATACTTTCAGCCATAATTTTTTAAACAAGCGAATATACTTGGCTTACAGATACGACATAGAGGTTACCTTAGAGCCGCGCCAAATGCTCGGTGAGGAAATCGCTAGCCGGAATTTTGGCGGGCTGTTTACATGAAAAATGACTTGCATGGTGTTGGCGAGCGTGGCACGCCGTAACTATGGCAAGTCCTGACGCAAAAATCAAAGGGGCCAATTAAATATAAAAAGACTTGATTCTCTTCCTATCTTCAGGGTTGGCGCATGATTAGAATGGGTTATGAATATGGCTTAGTTTGAGTTTGATGTTTGTGCTAAATAAAACGCTAATGGTTGTTACTAAGGCCAGTCTCAATGCATAGTTTCATGACACAGTTACCAAGACTATAAACTAGGTAATCGAGCCACAAGAGTTTCATAAGATGAAACTCCTCTCTCATCTGATGAAACTCTTTCATTTAATGACTCTACCAAGTCAGCAATTTTGCTTATGTAGCACCCTATTTAATGTACATGACACTCTCATGAAACATGCATTGAGACTGGTCTAACCGGCAACGGGTGGTGGCCTAGGCCAAGAGGCAAGTGTCACGCAATAACACCGTCTTATGTGACGTCGTAACTTTTTTTTTTGAAACTGACGTCGTAACTTTTTAAATTGATTGAGTTCGCTAATAAAGATAAATATCATGTTATAAATTTCTTTATATTATTCGCGTATTAATAAGTTTGCCACGTCATCTATATTTGCATCATTGTCTTTACTAGTAAAAGTGTCCGTACACTACAACGGAACAAAACATACTACACAACTCTTTAATTTTCTCCTTTTTATTAAATTTGAGCGATTCATGTCCACGCCGGCAGACTTCGCTACACCTCTACTCTGCATGGTGTCTCTGTACGTCAAAGCTTGAAAGATCCCAGTTCACACTTTTTTTGCTTGATGAACGGGACTCCCGAAACATGGACATCATTGGTACATGTAGTTTCCAGTCATCAAATTAGTTTGATACAGTTGGCAAAAATTAAGTTAATTTTTTTACCACTTTAGTATAGTATATATAAACATAGAAAAATATGTCCATGCGTTGATATATATTTTTCTATGTTTGCATATCTTCATTGGAAAGTCAAGATATGCAAACTTTTTCATCCCGTTCACTCTAGAATCTAGTCGCTTAATAAAATTTTAATAAATCTCTTAAAAGATCATTGCATGTGTTCCCTGATAACATCTTTGATTTTTAAGCCCACGAGTAGAATTGTAAGATGCAATCTTAATTAGTACCATATTACTAATTGATATGAAGTTACAGGGTTCTTGTCACTATATATTTATAATACCTTTAGGAAAAGAGCATTGAAACTATTATACATGACTGAGGAGCCCCTATATTTGGGAAAGCTCAACGTAGTCAAAAAAAAAAATTCCCTTATCTCTATCTAATGCGTCATCGCTGTAGTCTATTCTCCCTTCTTAACCCCTCACTCTTGTGTTGGAAGAGTGATCTTGCAATGGAAAAGGGCATAGACTGCTTCAATAACCACACTTGCCAACATCTCTCATGCACCAACCTAGACAAACATCATCTACAAAAAGTCGATGGTTATCATTGTACAAAGTGTGACGACTGCACTACATCAAGTTGCTACACTACATCAGCTGAGTTTGACTATATTCAAGCCAGGTCAGACCCTCACACGCTTAAGGGTAAAGTTTCTAACTATTCTATTTTAGTCATTCCAAAATACTAATTTTCATGTATGCCTAATTTTCCAACACTAACAAAACTATGGAATCAATATGAAAAAAAATTCTTACACTCATTGTTCTTTGCTGCACCTTTTGAGCAACTCAAGTACATCCGATAGAATCACAATGCGTTAACTTTGCATGAAACTCAGAACAATTCGGAGTGCTTGGTGATTGAAAAAAAAGTTAAGAGATGTCCAATGGTTCATGCGTGAAGTCGGCCCCCTTTTTTTAAGACCTTTGTTTAGTTTATTGATGAAAAGATTTTGGATGCTATAATAATTTTGTTTGTACTTAGCAATTATTCTTCAACTATGGACTAACTAAGCTCAAAAGATTCATCTTGTAAATTACACAAAAACTATGCAATGAATCTTTTGAGCCTAATTAGTCCATAGTTGGACAATAATTGTCAAATACAAACGAAAGTGCTACAGTATTTTGGGTACTTGTTCAGTTTGTAATATCGAGTACTATAGCATTTTCATTTGTATTTGACAAATATTGTCTAATTATAGACTAATTAGACATAAAAGATTCGTCTCACAAATTATAGGTAAACTGTGTAATTAGTTTTTATTTTTGTTTATATTTAATAATCTATGTATGTGTCGTAAGATTTAATGTGATGATAAATCTAAAATTTTTAGGAAAACTTTTTAAGAACTTAACAAGGCCTAAGACAAAAATCCGTGGTTTGGAAAGTACCACCAGTCCCAACAGTACGTATACTTCTCGTGCAGTACATTACGCTACTTTTTTTATTTTTAGTTACGGCCAATACTGTACTACTATGTAGCAGTAAAATATACTCGAGGAAGTATAATGGAAAAAGCTATTGGTAGATTGAAAATGATGGAGAGAAGGACACTTTCTGAAAACCTTTTTTATATTGCACGCATCCAGGGGCAATGGCAGTAGAGAGAGACGAGGCCACACAGGAGAGAGAGACCACACCATAGCAGCTTGCAGCAGGGGAGGAGAGAGAGAGAGAGAGGAGGGAGGCCTAGTCTGGAGGAAGGGAGCGTGTGAGCTGGGGGAGAACTGAGCAGAGCGGGCAGAGGCACAAGGCAGGCAAGGGCACGCGGTGCTCTTGCTTGCCCCCACCTCCTCTCTGTTCTATACTCGCACGCCCAAGGCCAAGGCCCGTCCCCCCACCCCCATCAGACGCACGGCGCTAAGAATTCCTCCGCCATCCCGGTTTGCGCCGCGAGATTATGAGGGATTAGGTAGATGAGGGCGGCGCTGTTCGGTGCCCAGCGGAACGGGGCTGCGGACCTCGTCGGAGGCGGGAATACGCTGTTCTGGCCGGAGGAGGGGAAGGCGAAGGTGCTGCTGGAGCCGAGGTCCGTGCTGGACTGCACACGGAGCCCCAGCCCTAACAACTCGACATCGACGCTGTCGTCGTCCCTGGGCGGCGGCGGCGGCGCTGCGGACTCGACCGGCGGCGTGGCGGCGGTTTCCGACAGCAGCGCTGCCGCTACCGCCGCCGAAGCCACCAAATGGGGAGCCCCCGGCGAGTACGGCGGCGGCGGGAAGGAGGACTGGGCCGGCGGCTGTGAGCTGCCGCCGATTCCTACCGGCCTCAACATGGAGGTCATCGGCGGCAGCGACAGCTGGGACGCCATGCTCGGCAGCGCCGCTGCGGCGGGGCAGGACCAGACGTTCTTGAACTGGATCATTGGGGCCGCCGGCGACCTGGATCAGTCAGGGCCGCCGCTCCCCGTGCACCAGCAGCCGCTCCTTGACAATGTGGGCTTCGGGTTCCCGGCGGCGGACCCCCTGGGTTTCTCGCTCGATCCCCACCTCGGCGGCGTTGCCTCGGACATGTCGTCCCCTGGTGCGGTGTCGCACGCTACCAACAGCGCTGGCGGTGGCAACAAGGCGTCCTCGGCCTTCGGCCTCTTCTCACCGGAGTCTGCTTCGCTCCAGCCGCCGCCGCCACCGGTGCTGTTCCACGAAGGTATCGACACAAAGCCCCCTCTTCTTGGTGCGCAGCCGCCCGGCCTCCTCCACCAGTACCAGCACCAGCCGACCCCCGCCACAACCTTCTTCATGCCCATCCCCTCCTTCCCCAACCACAATCAGCAGTCGCCACTCGTTCAACCACCGCCCAAACGTCATCAATCCATAGGGGATGACCTCTATCTCGCCCGAAATCGGCTTCTGTCTCCGCCGGCGGGGCAAGGTCACGCCTTTCCACCACTAAATGGTCCTGCTCCGTTCCAGCTCCAGCCTTCGCCACCACCGCCCCACGGGGCGATGAAGACGACGGCTGCGGAGGCAGCGCAGCAGCAGTTGCTGGACGAGCTTGCGGCGGCGGCAAAGGCCGCTGAAGCCGGCAATTCCATTGGCGCGCGAGAGATATTGGCGCGGCTCAATCACCAGCTTCCCCCGCTCGGGAAGCCGTTCCTCCGCTCCGCCTCCTACCTCAAGGAGGCCCTCCTCCTCGCGCTCGCCGAAGGTCACCATGGCGGCTGCCACCTCACATCACCGCTCGACGTTGCCCTCAAGCTCGCGGCGTACAAGACTTTCTCTGACCACTCGCCCGTGCTCCAGTTCACCAACTTCACCGCAACGCAGGCACTTCTCGACGAAATTGCCAGCAGCACATCGTCCTGCATCCATGTCATCGATTTTGATCTTGGCGTTGGAGGCCAGTGGGCTTCTTTCTTGCAGGAGCTTGCACACCGCCGTGGAGCAGGTGGTGCAGCTCTGCCGTTCGTCAAGCTCACTGCCTTTGTATCAGCTGCTTCCCACCATCCACTGGAACTGCGTCTTGCGCGTGACAACATTGCACAGTTTGCTGCAGACCTTGGAATTCCCTTTGGGTTCAGTGCTATCAGTGCTGATACGATCAACCCTACAGAGCTAATTTCTGCCACTGGTGATGAAGTTGTAGCTGTTGTCCTCCCGGCTGGTTGCTCTGCTCGTGCACCACCACTGCCAGCGATCCTTCGGTTGGTGAAACAGCTGGCTCCTAAGATCGTGATAGCCATAGACCATGGCGCTGATCGTGCTGATCTTCCCTTCTCACAGCACTTCTTGAATTGCTTTCAGTCTTGCATGTTCCTCCTTGATTCGCTTGATGCTGCTGGCATTGATGCTGATTCTGCCGGCAAGATTGAGAAGTTCCTGATTCAGCCAAGAATTGAGGATTCAGTGCTTGGGCGGGGCAAGGTGGACAAGCCAATTGCATGGAGAAGTGCATTTGCAGGTGCTGGGTTCGCACCTGTTCCGCCCAGCAGTTTGGCGGAGGCACAGGCCGACTGCCTCCTGAAGCGGGTGCAGGTCCGCGGATTCCACGTGGAGAAATGTGGCGTCGGGCTCACACTATACTGGCAGCGAGGCGAGCTTGTCACTGTATCAGCATGGCGGTGCTGATCAGCAATGCACGCCTGTGCGCACGACTTTTTCACCACCATTTGCTGGCATCTTCAACTCCAGTAATGTGTATTTTGTCTTGCAATTTAAGTGTTGCAAAGGAAACTAGTATATTGGTGTTGAACCCTTCGTGTTGATTATCTTTGCAACTTCTTAGCTAGTGGATTTTTAGCAATGTTGATGTCAATGTCTCTAGTATAATGATGTTGCTCTAGGATTTTACCCTGCTTGCTCTTGGGTCACTAGACATTCTCATGTCATTTGAAACACTGCTTGTGAGAAGAGGGTATAATTAACCTATCAAATGTCTGTGGTACAGTATTAATGTGTTTCATGTTCATTTATATCAGTTCTTGTTCTTATGGTATTTTCATGTTATGGATCAAACTTTGATACGTCCTGTGACCTTATCTGCAATTCGCATCAGAATTTCAGATTGCTGATGCCATCCATCCTCATACTACCAAAAATTGAATCTGACTGTCATTAGACCCATGTACAAAATTACTACTGTTGCGGACAATTATTTCAAAAGGTTAGCGTGCTGGTCGTGCTTAGAGTTTGAACCAGCTGTATTGGAAATAGTAGATCTAAAGTTTTGTTTCAAGAAGATAATTAGTTTTACTGATTCGCATAGTGCATCTCTATTTGAGCTGTACTCGTAATGGTCCATTCCTAATGTGCAATTGAGAGGGTTTATTTGAGCATGGGGTATGGTTCCTTGTTGAAACTATCTTGGCATTTAGTACGATATAGAAGTAATTCCTTGTTCCAGTTGTGTTTCATGTGAACTATAACACCAGACTTGTCAAATAATGAGTCCTGGCATACATGTTTTTTTTTAGTATCTATTCACAAATGGTAAATATGGTACTCAAGATGTTCCTTACAATAGGAAACACACCAAGCAAATGAAGCATTTGCAAGGATGTAAATTGCTGCTTGTTTTGTTAATGTGCCAAGCATAGACAGCAAGCCCCACAACCAATTCACACTTGACAGGTCATTCTGTTATATTTCCACAATACACTTGACAATAGCGCATGGCAATCACAAAGGTACATGCATCTTGTTCATAGGCTAAGCTCATTAGGAGGATTAACTTGTATCATGCGTAGCAAGGTTTCCTCGGTGGTGTGCTTGTGCTTTGAGTCAGCTTTCTTTTTCAAACTGTGGGTCAGCTTGTTGGTGCCTTGAATGTGACTCTTGGCATTTCTTCTTTGCGCAGATTTGGGGTTGTGAAATGTGTTGATTGCTCTTGAACCCAATCACATATACATGTAGTATAGTATGTAGTACAAGTTTACTAGTATCTTAGCGTTTGCTGGACACATTTTTGGCTTTTGGGACCCTTTGAAATCTCTCGCAATCCCTCTGTTTTCTCATCTGCTTGCATGATATAATAACTCTGTACCAGTACCAGCAATGCATCATGTGATATGTCCTACCTCTGATTAGAAAATATTTTAACAGTGTCTTATTTTACCTGCTACTGGTCGATTAGAAGAAAAAAAAAGCGGGGTTCTGAAAGACCAGGACAAGAAAACTGGCACGATCATTTCCTGCTCATCGCTCACATGGCTGTGTCCCCTCCTGGCTCTTCCCCCCTCCTGTTTCAGTTTCACATTCTTGCCTACATGTCCATGATCACCTGACCCTGCATTACCCTATAAAACGCTTGCCATCTGTACTGATTGTACTAAGCTGAGTGAGAAGATGGTTTTTCTCGAACAAATCTAGTATTTGAAAGCTTGGAAACTACTACTAGTACTACATGTTACAGGTGACAGCGGAGTACATGGCCAGCTTTCATTTTTTTTTTCTTCTCCACGGCCGGATCCTTTGCTCTGAAGAAAGTCCACGCCTTGCATGAGTGGGTCCCGAGGTCGAAATACATGGTCTTTCTTTTCATTGCAAAGGAAAAAGAATTTCAAGGAAATCAACATCGAATGAACTTTACATTTGAATAGAGAATCTTTGAAACAAAATGCTAAAAGAGATGAAAAAAAAAGAATACCATAAGAGTTATACAACTTTATTTTGGGCATCTTTGGTCCGGCTATGAGGAGCCCATAAAAATATTGGCTTCTCCCAGCTTAGCAATATTAGCTTGAGATCGTGGTCTATATAGCTCTATGTATATTACTTCATAATTAAGGGTTTGTTTGGTTAGAGCTCCGTCTTCACTAAAAATAGCTACAGGTGTAGCTTCTATGAAGAAATAGCTTTTCCAGGCTCAATAGAAAAATGTTTGGTAAAACAACTTTACCTCCAACCATAATATCCTTTCCTTTTTCCTTCTTATTATCCATTTCATTTTCTTCCATCATTTTTTTCTCTTATTTCCTTTTACTTTCTATTCTCTCTCCTCCTTATCATGTCTCTCAGTGCACGCCAACCTGCCTCACGCATAGATCTCGTTCATATTTTTGCGTTCTCTACTCCATCTCTGTCTCGCTTGAGCCTTCTCTGCGCCCCTGTCGAAGCCCTCTCCATTGTGCTATGCGATCTTTGTCATGCCCACTGCACCACACCATCTTATTACCTTCGTCACACGCTCTCTTGCTTCCCACGCCATGTCGAAGTAGCTATCTAGGAAGAAGTCGGTAGGCAGGGCAACAGTGTTCACTCGCATGCTTGAATCTTCTTTTTTTAGCTCTGGTTATGCCCTCCACCTCTAGTCGGTGAGATTTTAGTGGGCTTCTCGCATAGAGCAGTTTCATGGGAGGCCGTTTGGTTGGTGGAGTAATAAAACAGATTCAGAAGCGGTCCAAGCAGCAGTACCAAAATCGGGACTAACTTATAACTTGTTTGGCTCCCATTTTCTTTCCCTCCCTCCTTGTTTCTTGAACTTTCATGTACTTGAACTAAACTCTGCTTTTATTCTTAACATCTAACCTCTATAGATTGTTTAAAAAATAGCATGGTTCATCTTCAATAATAGAGGTACATAGGTAGTTTTTGTTGAGCACTAATCTATCCTAAAAATCCTAAAATGTCCAATACCTTCTTCTCATGTGTTTGCATGATATACATAACTCTTAAATAATTGTATCTATTATAGTTCCACTATAACTACACTATAGCTTTCTAGCTCATGGAAAGATGCTGCTATATTTGTTATAGCCCACAATTCTAAACCAAAAACAACCTCCAATAAGCTAGTACATAATCCCCCTCGATTTGGTGACTACCTAAATCATCCTCTACTATCCACTCCCACGAGTCAAGAAAAGGTTCTCTACTTTTCCATTTTATCAACTTTCCACTCGCTATGCCGGTTTAATACCTCCTCCCTGCTTGACACTACGTCCTCCCTGTCTGCCACCTCTTCCGTGCCTGACACCACCTCCTTCCCGACCAATGCCTCTTCCCCATTTGCCTCCTCCACACTCGACACCTGCTCCCAACTAACTCCTGCTCCTCGCCCAGTGCCTACTCCTGCCCACCTTGTTCTTCCCCATCCAACTCTTCTATGGACACACCCTTCTTCACGGTCACCCCTCCACCTGCTGGCGCCACCTCCTACTCACCTAGTTCTTTCCCGTCCAACCCTTCTCAGTCCATGCCCTCCTCCCGATCGCCCTCCACCTGAGGCCCTAAGGGAGCATCCTCCACCTCCACTCCCAACCGAGACATGGCCACAGCCATTCTATCTAGGCCTATGTGCCTACTAGAACGCATGGCTTACCAGCCACGACCTTTCTTTGATTGGGCCGCGCGCCCTCGGGTGAGCGTCACGGCTAGGAAAGCCCACCACCCCATGCCTAGCTATCGGCTGAATCGGTCGTCCCTCCCCCATGCATGTGATGCTCTCCCCTTCTAGGAGAAAAAAGATGGGGAAAGAAAAGAAAGTAGAGCAAGATTTCAAGTGAGAAAGTGCACGCGAGAGAGAAAGCTTTGGAAGGCCTGAGATAATTTAGAATTAGTTTGGGTTCCAATATAAAAGAACAGGGACTCTATTTTAGGAAATAATGTTGGAGACAATAGCATTGTGTGCAGTCCTAAAAAAATAAGAAAAAGGTCGCCCTGACCCTTCTCAACTTATAAAATCAGATATTTATGCTCCTCAAACTATTAAAACGGTTTGATTTACCTCCCTAAGTGGTTTTTGAAAGCGACGTTAGCTGACGTGGTGCCACGACAGTCATCCTATGTGGCGCCACATTAGCGACGAGCGAGTTAAATCAGGCTTTCATGATAGTTTAGGTAGGCCAATTAGACTTTTCTAAAAGTTAATAGAAATAAGTTTTCCAATAGTTATCTAAATATTTTTTTAGAAAAAAATGTATTTAAAAATCCTAAAATCTAGTTTAATATCAGAAAATCTGTATATAATTTGTTTTAACTCAGAAGAATATGAAACCCTTCTATATATTTTTTTTTCTAAAATCAGGCTGTGCTTTTTCTTTCTTGCTCAGAATGATTTGAATCTTATATGGTTTTCTAAAGTTTTTAAACTAGCTAAATATGAAGCAAAGAATGCAAGGCAAATTCTTGAAGACTCGCTGCGTTGAGAACATGCGCGTACGAGACCTGCTGGCCATGCTAGCCGCCAAGCTCACCGTTGAGGACACAACAAAGGCTACTGCTCCCTCCCTCCCAAATTATAAGTCATTCTAAGAATCTTGGAGAGTCAAAATTTTTCAAGTTTAACCAATTTTATAGAGCAAAATAGTAATATTTTTGATACCAACCAAGTATTATTACATTCTTTGTTAGTTATATTTTCATAGTGTAGCAATTTTATGACATAAATATTTATATTTCTCTCTATATTTTTTATCAAACTTGAAAATGTTTTGACTCTCCAAGATTTTTGGAATAACTTATAATTTGGAAAGGGGGAGTAGCATATTGTCAATCCGTTTCAACCAGTGTGATGACGACGCGCGCACCGTAGAGTCGATTGCATGAAGCGCAACCGATTTTTCTTCATCAATCAGCAGAGAAATTAATAAAACATATATAGGGAGTTATTAGAGGGTAACAAGGGACGGAAACGTGTTAGCAACGGGAAACACGAATGTAGAGGATCTTGAGAGCTCCTACAGTAGGCGATCGAGAACGTGCTCCTGATCATGAACCTGACAGACAGCTCCACATTTTTCTTTAATATAAGGCCTTGTTTAGTTCCCAAAAACTACCAAAAATTTTCAAGATTCCCCATCACATCGAATCTTACAACACATGCATGAAGTATTAAATATGGATAAAAATAAAAACTAATTACACAGTTTACCTGTAAATCGCGAGAAGAATCTTTTGACCCTAGTTAGTCTATGATTGGACAATATTTGCCACAAACAAACGAAAGTGCTACAGTACCCGAGGCCAAAAATTTTTGCAAACTGAACGAGGCCTAAACCCGGGAGCGTGGCGACGACAGGCCTCTCCGCGTTTGTTTATGTCGCCATGCGCTCCCTTGCTCCCTACTACCCCGTAGGCCCCCTACCACCCGCATGTGTCCTCTCTCTCCATCGCCGCGTTGCATGCATGCATGCACCCTGGAGAGCTGCCTTTTTGCTAATCCAAGGAGCTTAGCAGCGGCGACGAGCCGACGATCCATTCTTTTCAAGCTAATAATGTACTTACTTTTATGAGGAGTCGCCGCTTTCGCCCGGGCAGCAACCGTCCGTGCCATTGGTTTCGTCGTCGTCCCTGTGCTGTAGCCTAGCACAAGCCGCGCACTGTCCGATTGCTCTCGAACAGTGCAGTGTAGGTTGAGGAAAAGGAGGCCGGCCTCGATCGGGTTAGCTAGGGCATGCTGAAGCTGAATTTCGGGGCCCTAGGCTTCTGGTCTGGTGTGTCCGTCACTCCGTCTGGTAGGCATTCAGCCTCCTTTATCAAGGCGATTTTAGGCAGTCTAGTTAGTGCAAGGTCCAGATCAACTGCAACGTCCGCACGGATGCAAACGCTCTACCTAACGTAGTAGTATTTGACAGACAGCTCTAAGGCCTTGTTTAGTTCCAAAAAACTTTACAAAATATGAATAGTACCACTTTCGTTTGTATTTGACAAATATTATCCAATCATATACTAACTAGACTCGAAAGATTCATCTCGTCAATTCCGGCCAAACTGTGCAATTAGTTTTTATTTTCGTCTATATTTAATATTTTATTCATGCGTCTAAAGATTTGATGTGACAGGAAATCTGAAAAATTTTGCAAAATTTTTTGGGAACTAAACAAGGCCTAAGGCATAATTGTCACGAACATTACTGGCATTCTCTACGTCCCATTAAAAATAATGTTTTTAGACTCTATATATGCCATTTTATTTGACCATTCGTTTTATTTTAAAAATATGTATATATATTAGTTATTTCGTTATGACTAATTTTTATTATTAGTGATACTTTACTAATAATTTATTTATTTTATAATTTTTAAAAAAGATAAATGTTCAAATACGGTATCCAAAAGTAAAAAAACGATATTTTTAATAAGGATCCGTTTGGTTAGAGGCGGTAAACCTTTATCGTCTATCACAATGAATATTTGGACACATATAAAATATTAAATATAAATTATTTACGAAACTAAAAACACAGTCAGAGAATAATTTGCAAGACAAATCTTTTGAATTTATTTAGTCCAAATTCGACACTAATTGTCAAATAAAATAAAAATACTACATCACCTATTAAACTTAACACTCTCAAGCAAATGGACAGCCTCGTTTAGTTCTAAATTTTTTTGAGAAATCGACACTGTAACACTTTCGTTTGTATTTGACAAATATTGTCCAATTATGGACTAACTAGGCTTAAAAGATTCGTCTCGTCAATCCTACCGAACTGTTCAATTAATTTTTATTTTTGTCTATATTTAATATACTATGCATGCGTTTAAAGATTAGATGTGATGGAGAATCTGAAAAATTTTACAAAATTTGTTGAGAACTAAACAAGGTGTACCATTGCTTTGTTTTTGTGCCGCATTCGGACGGAAGCTACTGTACTACAACCTTCCAATTTTTTTTAAAGTGGACGTTATAGCATTTTTATTTATATTTGATAAATATTATTTAGTTATAGACTAAAATAAGTCTAAAAAATTCACCTCTACATTATATAATTAGTTATGTTATTTATTCATATTTAATGCTCTACTGTATGTGTCAATTTGATGCGAAAACCTACAACCACCGTCTATCCCACAAGGCCTAGGGCTTGTTTAGATGAAAAAAGTTTTTGGATTTTGATACTGTAGCATTTTCGTTTTTATTTGACAAACATTGTCTAATTATGGAGTAACTAGGCTTAAAAGATTCGTCTCGTGATTTACAGATAAACTGTGCAATTAGTTATTCTTTTTATCTATATTTACTACTTCGTGCATGTGTCGTAAGATTCGATGTGACGGAGAATCTTGTAAAGTTTTGGGTTTTTAGATGTATCTAAACTGGGCCCCAGTACACTACTACTGCGTGGTAGAATTTTTTTTAGAAAATCTACTGAGCACCGAGCAGGTGACTCCGGGTCCAGGACACGGCCTCGTGATGCGTGGGCGTCGATTGGACCGAGGACTGAGGCCATCGTCAGCACAGCGAGAGGGAAGGGCAGGCGAGAAGAGGGTCCATGTACGCCAGGGGCCGTGGGGGGGGGGGGGGGGGGGGGCCTGCCTGGCTCCTTGGCAGAGAGAGAGAGAGAGAGATGGAGGCATGCGGTCCACGGCCACAGATACGCGCCGATCTCCCAGCCCCACGTACGGTGGAGTACCGGAGAGAGAGAGAGCAGGCAGGGAGTCGAGTATGGATGCACACGCACACGTAAATACAGTGACGGACCGCAAGGCGTCGTGGGGCGTGGTCCGGCCGCGCGCGGCCCCGGCCACCAGGAGAGGACCACTCGCAGCACGCCCACACTGCGCGGGCAGGGGCAGGCCGGCCGGCCCGCACGATGATGTGATCACGCCCGGACTCCGGGCTTGTCCTCCTCTGCCGCTGCGAAACAGCTGGATTGGACGGAACGGCCGGGCGGGGCAGCTGCCGAAACCGGAGGGACGGGGGACACGGACGGCTCCTCTCTCCCGCGCGGGCCGCGGGCGTGGTCGGTGGCTGGCGCTGCGCTGCGCTGCGCCTGCGGCCGGTGCCACAGCCACCTTGGCCTGCGGGCGGCCAGTGGGCGCGAGCGAGACGCAACGCGAAAAGCGAGTGGTGGTTTCGCGACGCGATATGGTTCGCTGTTGCGTTTCGGGACCAGGCGAGGCGTCGGAGGGGGGGGGGGGGGGGACCCGGGCTCGGCTCGGCTGCCTTTGGGGCAAAAGAGGTGGCCTTTGGATGGACGTTCCAAAAGCACGGCACGGCGAGGAGATCAAATCGATCTCGTGGGGGGAAAGGGTGTGGGGGCACCCGGCTTCACACGATCTTTGCTGCAAGGCGTGTTCACCAAAGATTTTTTTCTTCTGTGTTTTTGTGTGTGTGTGGTTATGATGACTTGTGTAAGTGTACTATTTCCTCCATCCACGAAAGAATCAATTCATAGAATCCGTGCCAGTCAAACTTTTTAAAGTTTGACTAACTTTATAGAAAATAGTAACAACATCTATAATATAAAATGCATATTATTTGAAAATATATTCTATGATGAATCTAATAATACTAATTTGATACTATAAATCTTAACATTTTTTCTAGAAATTTAGTCAAAGTTTAAAAAGTTTGACTTAGGACAACTTTAAAAATTAACTATTTCGTGAACGGAGGAAGTATTCGCAACTATTCCGGTTTAGTTAAGATTGTGTTGTCCGTTCCCTGGATCGCGGCCAATGACATGGACTCCGCCTGCCCCTGCCCTGTCCGTTGGGAGGAGTGAGGCCAAGGGAAAGCGTTCCAGATCGTTGAGGACGGCAAAGTACGTCCCGGATCGTCAAGTACAAGTATTTTTTTTTCCATAGTAGTAAAAGTCAATGTGAGTATATAGGAGTACTCCGTATATATCTACAAAAGTCAATCGACATCTCCGCCCACGACCACGACAGCGACTTGCGCTGTTGCACGGTTGCGCCGGCGTTGCGTAGCTCTTTAATGGCACGCGTCAGGTAGCGCGCGAGAGAGAAGAGGAGAGCAGTTCTCCGTCCGGATCGCGTCGACGGCGACGAGACCTCATCCAGTCATCCGTGCCGGGAGTCGCCCAGAAACGGAAAAAAAAAAGGCCCTGCTGTGTGTTGGTGTGTTCGTGTTCCTCCTACTGAGAATACCACAACGACTGAAACGATAAAAGTGTACATAAGCGAAAGCGCAGAAACTGAATTCGATCAGTTAAAGGCGGGGACGCACACGGCTGTCTTCCTGCTTTTCTTCACGACAACGCCATTTTTTTTGGGGGGGGGGGGGGGGGGCGACTGTACTGTAGTACTCCCGCTTCGCTTTACAGTTTTTTACATGTACAAAAGTGGAAACAGGTCAGGTGATGTAGGTAACGGTCGGCTACACATTGCCGGGACCGAGAGACGAGACACAAGCGTACGACTTCAAAGGCAGGACGACGCTTGTTACGTTGTTATCGGGAGAAAAAAAAAAGAAAAGAAAAGACACGATAGGTTTGGTTTAACATGTATTGTAGCATTTTTTTATTTAACAATTAGTGTAAATTCGTCTCGCAAATTAGTTTCTAGTTGTTTTTTAGTTTCATAAATAATATTTATTTAGTACATCATGTATGTGTCTAATATTCGAGGGTGGTAAACTTTAACTCATATGACCAAATAAGGCCTGAACTGAGCTACTAGTGCTGCGTGTTCGTGTTGGCAGTTCGCTCTACCTGCTGGAAAGCTACGCCTACGGTGCAACGCGCTGTGCCTATGGCCCGACCTGCTTAAAAGCAGTTGCAGCGTGTCCCAGCAGCCTGTTTAGGCGTGACAAAGGCGATCATCTCTCACATGGGGGTGGGGGTGGTGTACGTAGCGGATGGCAGCCATATATAACTTGTGCCTGACATTACATCGTCAGAGCGCGAGAGCGAGAGGCACATGCACGCTCATTCTCAAGTCAAAAGCAAGCCAGATTATTTTATAATAATACATAAATAAACAAAAGTCATACTGTTATTTAATACGTATATATAAATTAAATTAACGTAGCAGTAGCACCAGCTCATCGATATACTGGGGGAGGAGCAATGTCAAAGGTAGATCGAGATGGATCGAGAGAGCCTGCTGAAACTCCAAATTAGGGATAGCTAGGGAGGGGAATCGAAAGGAGGAGGAGAGCAACACGCGATCAGGCCGGGCTTGCCTTCCTGGTGGGTGATGCTGGACGGAACGGAACCAAAGCAAAGGCAAAGGCAAAGGCAAAGCAAAGCAGGGAGCGAAAGGGGCTCCCTTGTCCTTGTCAACCAAGGCTTGGAGCTTTTGCTCGCCGCGGCCAGCCTCCCGTAAAGAAAGAGGCCGGAAGAGTAAAGCGGAGCAGGCGGCAGAAAAGGGACCGGGGCCGGCCGCCGGCCAGGTGCATGCCGCGGCTGGCCTAGTGCATCATTCAGAGACAGGGCAGCTCGTCGATTCACAGTCTGTATTGCACTGCGCGGCACGATCACTGCGAGGGTACGTACGTACTACATGATGTGTAGGGGTCGACCATGTCGGTCTCACTCTCACCAAAGTGGCGTAATAATGCAGGGCCTTTCCCGGCGCCGGTAGAAAAAAAAAAGAAGGGAGAGACCAGATCGTGTACAACAACAACATCTTGGATAAGGACCCGTCAGGCTTGTTGGAGCGTAAGGTAACTGTGGGAGCTCGACACGGACATACGTAGTAACGAAAAGGCCGGTTGAAGGAGTGTGCAATTCACACGGCTGCTTTACTCTTTTTTTTTCCTTCATCAAACTCTGTTTTCTTCTATTCTATATAAGGTCAACAAAAAGATCGAAAAGGCAGAAAAAGAGAGGTCCAAAAGTAGTAGAATACTACGCCTACCGCTACCATGGACTGGAACAAACTTGCTAT
Source organism: Sorghum bicolor (assembly GCF_000003195.3). Lineage (NCBI taxonomy): Eukaryota > Viridiplantae > Streptophyta > Magnoliopsida > Poales > Poaceae > Sorghum > Sorghum bicolor. The sequence continues at coordinate 63,183,189 of NC_012873.2, forward strand.
TGAGCCGGCAAATCAATCAATCAGTGAGAACGGGAAAGAGATGTTGCATGCATGGTCATTGGTCAAGAAAGTTTGAAAGATTGTATCGATCGGCTATTAATGCCCAATCGCCAATCTTTTAGTCCGGCGACTGCACGCGCGCGTTGGCCGAACGCTAGCTACGCCACCTTTTGGACGAAATCTTTTTCACCCCAACTGCCGTCCGTCCGTCCCCGAAGGACGGAAGAAAGAAAGAAGGCGGAAGAAGGCACTCATCATGCTCGCGAGTCGAAAGGCTGTGTGGCCCGGCCCGGAAAGGGATGGATGGGGGCCCAGGCCCACATTCTCGTCCTGTGTGCTCACGCATGCTCGTCTGGGACTGTGCCGTGCAACGAGACGAGACGCCTCTGCAGTCGCCGGCCGTGTCGTGTGGTCCTCTGCTCCATGTTTTCGTTGGTCCTTTATTTGGAGGGGAGAGTTCGGACTGGTAGATCGATCGGGTGTACTATATATTTATTATTAAACATAAATTAAAGGAGCACTGAAAGTCATCAGTTATTATATACCAATAGAAGAAAAATGATGTCTCTACTTATATATATATATATATATATGAAATACTAATATATATATAGTATAGATATATACACCTGTGGACTTGCTCGTCATGAAAGAAGGCTCTTTGGGAAGTCGTGGTTCAGATGGAACGACACAGCTAGCCTCGTGCACACACATTTCTTTTCTTTATATTAACCAACAAGACAAAGAGGCAGGTCAACTCGGAGGAGCAACACAAGCCAAGGACAAAAAGCTCGTTTCAACCACGGGCCACCAAACGAAATGGCAGCAACAAACAAAACAAGAGATCGGCGAGCGAGTGCCTGTCCTTGTCCCTGGCTCTCCCTCTCCCTCCCTCTCTAGCTGCACTGCACTGCACTGCATATATGTTCCTGTCATCTGCTCTGTGCATTTCTTTCTTTCTTTCTCAGGTCAAACTTCAAAGCAGCAGCAGGCGATGGCCGCCAGTGGGTTTGCTCTACTCCTACGTCTACGCAGTACGCACGCCTCCAATGCGAGCTCATCCACACATCATCAGTAAGCATGCATCGATCGATTATTGGTCATTGGTTTTGGTGGCAACCCGGCTAGCTACGTAGTCTAGCTACCTTCGATTCTCCACGCGGCCGGACCCGGCCGGGCACACGCATATAAGAGGGACTTTTCGCTCATTCTCTTCTCCGGCAGAAGAAGAGACAAGATCGATCGAGTCAGTGTGATTCGTGTTTCGCCGCGCATCGCTCTCGATCCATGCATTTCCTTGTCAGCCTCAGCGCTCTCACCATCCCCCACCCATCCATCCATCATTAATTTGTTCTAGCTAGCTAGCCTTTTCGACGTGCGGTATACATGGGCTTATTAGGATAAGGCCGGACAAGTAAGGCCTTGTTTAGTTCACCCTGAAAACCAAAAAGTTTTCAAAATTCTCCGTCACATCGAATTTTATGGCACATACATGAAACATTAAATATAGACGAAAACAAAAACTAATTATACAGTTTAGCTGGAAATCACGAGACGAATCTTTTGATCCTAGTTAGTCCATAATTGGATAATATTTGTCACAAACAAACGAAAGTGCTACAGTACCGAAAACTTTTTACTTTTCGTAACTAGCTACACGGTGTCCGCGTCGATCCATGGCGTGTCCATGCATGCCTCCATCTCCATGGATCGAGGCCTCCAGCGACGTGCACCCGGCCGATCACATGGTCGTTACGGCCAGACCGCAACAGGAGAGGCGCGCGGTGAAACACTGACGTCCTTGTCTGTGTCTGTGTGTGTGTGTGTGTGGAACTGTGACTGTGAGTGTGAGGCGGTGTATCGATCGATCGTGGACGATTGGGCCGGAGGAGATGTCACTCGCTCGCTCGTTGATGATGCTCGCGTCGCGGTCTCGTTCCTTTTAGGATAGGATGGAACGCGCGTGCAGCTAGCTAGCAAGACGTCACTTTTGTGTATATATGCTATCTTCTATTACAAAGACAGCGATGAGGAATTTCGATCCGGAACTGTCACGCAGGAAAGTTTTCTTTTTTCTTTTCTTTTCTTTTCTTTTTTTTTGCTGGGGGCCGGGCGCCTCTCCTCTATCTACCTGGAATAATGTACTGTACTATACTTGCTTTCCTTAAAGCGCAGACTGTATACGCGATCGGTACAGCAGGCAGGGAATATATTCTTCGTTTCCTTCGGTATGAAGACTGCTACTACTACTACTATGTCGTCGTTACTTGGTATAATAGTAGAAATTAATCTGCAGGGCACACCACACCAACATTGCTACGGCGAACTTGACAATATGCGGATGTGCCTGTATATACTTCTGCAACTGTACTTTAATATAATGCTCGTGTCGTGGTTCAAAAAGTTCAGTCTGGTGTTAGGCTTGTGTGGAGACTGATCGAGCCGATGGATCTTTGGATTAACAAGTTTCACCTTTCCTTTTTTTTTTCTGTCGACAAGAGAGGAAAATGCCACCCTTCTCTTGGATTTTTGAAATTAAAAATTTTAGGAGAACCAAACGTAGCAAACACCCATCTAATTCTACAGAATTTTGTCCATCTATTTCGGCCCATCTACCGTTCCATAAGCGAAGACGGCCTGCAAGCCCATCAACTCCAATTCCAATTCCTTCCCTTTTCTCCATGAGATGTCTGACGGGCGCGAATCTTCAGTCCAAATCTGAGGATATCTTTTTATGTTGATCAATTCGTTTAGTTTTAAAATACTTGTCCCGCACGAAGGACTTACCGTTCAATTTTCTTTTTGTACAAATTTATAATAACAAATCATAATTTTTATTATAAAGTCGGACAAGAATAATTTTTATATGAAAGTTATAGAGACAAAAGACATCTATGTATAACTCTATAGTTTATAACCTTTTAATTTAAAGTCATTTTGATATCTGAAAGAATAATATAAAATTCAGATGTCTATTTGTATATCTAAACATTAAATTGACTATTTAGGTATCAAGATGCCTTTTTTTAAAAAAAAAACTACAAATTTGTAGATCTCTTAGGTATAGTCCATACAATATTTGTATAAATGTTATTCCAGTGTGAAGTTATAAATCTAAACCCTATAGTTCACAACAATTACGTTTGAAGCTATTTTGGTACCAAAATAATTGATACAATGTTTAGACCTACAAATGTAGATTTATGTTATCAAATTTTTTTAATTAAAATGACCTCAAATGAAAAGATTAGACAATAAAGTTATAGATCTAGTTTTTCTCTACAACTCTTTCATAGAAATTTTATCTTCATCCCATTTCATATGAAAAATTCATGATTTTTTAGATGAGCTGAAAGCGAAGAGGAGATTCCGTCAATTCAGCTAGGGGTGAGTACTTCCTGTGACTGCAAATTTTTGATGAGCTGCAATTTTTTTTATTTTGACAAATATTTATGCAAAACAAAAAATTTAAAAATATAGAAATAGAAAAAAAAATCCAAATCCGAGCCTACATTTTACGGATACCAGCTCAAGGGAGCGAGCTTCAGCGAGTTCCTGTGACTGTGATGCCACGCGCGGCAGCAAATGAATACTATACATAGTTTAAGAGGGAAAGAAAAAAGAACACTACAGATGGCAAATCTGCTGGTGAACCGCCTCTGTACTGCGCGGTGACCAGCAGTGAAATAGTAACCAAATTCTGAGCATTTAACCGTATAAACATGGAAAAACAAAAACCAAAGCCACGTTTCAAACTCTACTATGATAAATTTATCAACATCCAAAAATCCGCTTCAGTCACTGTTGCGTCCATATTGTCATAATGTCATGTACAGTTTCAATCTTCTTTTTTCTTCTTAACATGGACCACCAGCTCAGGTCTGATATTTGAGGGCTTAACCAATTTCTTCAGTGTCATCAGCTCAGACAACAATCTCCAGAAAGGCACAAGCAAATTTGTTATACCCACTCATCTTAAGCTCCCTCCACGGATGACACTAGCAGATCATTTAACGCTGCGGACCTCCAGGATTCTAGTTTTGCAGAGACCTCAGCCATGACTAGCCTTGACAACAGCAGGCCTGCAATGAGCGCAGCAACCATCAGCATTGTGAAGACAGCAGTCCAGCTTTTAGCAGAGATGTAGCCTGTCAGAAGAGGGCCAATGGCCGCGCCAGCTGAGCCTGTCCCATCTATGATCGCTGTCACAGTGACCAAGGCCCCGACCGGGAGTTGCCTCTCAGGGAGCTATGTGTTCCGAGGTCTGCAAAGACCGCGGTGGTTATGAGAGCGTAAGGGCCATTCACAAGCATGCTGGTGATGAACATTAGGGTGATGTTCCAATAGAGCGAGACGCTCCCATATAAGCGGTATAAGAAGAGCGCTAGTATCCCAGAAAATGTGAAACTTGTTGCTGTCAGTGCCCGGGCATCCAAATGGTCTGAAATGTGGCCAGCAAGAATGCCGCCTAAATCGAACAGCGTTGATAGAATTCCAGCAGTCAAGTCTGCCAAATATTCTCCACCAACAGCTGGGAGGAAGAAAAAGAATGGTAAGCAGTGAGTTAATGTATGCAACAAAACCGAATCTGGATATTATTGAATTCAAACGCTTGTAATGTGCCGGTTGTAATAGATCACAATCACCACAGATTAGGATTTGTTTTAATAGTTTTCTAATCACAAATTCCACAGACACCTTACTCTGGGAGGAGGAACATGTAACCTTGGACTTCTAGCAGTCATGGTGCCGGTGAGACAATGCAATTAATAAAAAATACATAGTGAACAACAATTTGTAGACATAAATACGGGAATGTGTCGTTTAGGTACTGGCCAGATCCAATCCTAAAATGCACCACATCAATGCTTCAGTCTAATAACGAGCACTAGATGAGTGATGAAATGTACGTTGTGTAATGCCTACTATCAATTTGGTCACTGCTATGTGCTATGTCATGTTCCATTCTCTCTCTTCAAATGTCAAGACCACTGTTCCCTAAAATCCTACTGCATCACTAAGAAAATGAAAGACAAACACATGAGGACAATGCTAAAGTACACCTTTTACCTATAAGAAGGTAATATCTCAAATCAATCTGAGCCATAGATTTTTATAATTTAAAGAACTACTAAATAAATTAATAAATCTAGAAAAACTAAAATAAAACCCTCCATATCCACTTAATAATGGGAAGGGAAATCTCACGTCCTAGTTCCCCAATTCACGCAAGATCCACCTTCCTCGCGCGGCGCCTGGCCATTATAGTCGCTCTCTTCCATCATCTTGCTACACCCGGATAAAATATTATATATGGATCAAATGACTTATCGGACCAGGTTCACACACACGCTCACACATACGCTAACGTACACATTAGGCTCACACACGCTCCCACGCTCCACATACACACACGCTAACGTACCAATTAGTCTAGCTGGCCACACACACGCTCTCTCTCTCTCACACGCACACTAGCTAACTAGCTAACGTACCAACTAGGCTAGCCGACCACACATACGCTACACGCATCAAATGTTAATCACGTAAACATAAAAATGCTACCACATGCAAAATTAAGTTTATAGGGTGATACAAAAAATATGGTAATGAAAATATATGAAACACAAAGTTATAAATCAAAAAGATTTACCATATCAGTCAATATCATGCATGCATCAATCAAATCTAAAAAGAAGATTTTTTATATTTAAAACTTTACTTATTTACCCTATTTTATAAAATAAAAATTAAATAAGAATACATTTCATATATTACCTCCTATGAGGTAATAGATGATCGTGACCGTCTGATCGAAATAATTGAACGGTCCACAGTCATTTGAGAGTACCGCAGCAAAGGCCAACACATGATTAGTTTAACTAACCCGTGTGGCTAATATAGAAAGGAAGCCAATATAGAAACGTGTAGGCGACTAGCTTGCAGAAAAACAAACAGAGAGCAAATGTCACAACTCCAGGAATTCTAAATGCTTCAATGAATCCCACTGCCTTTTCTGTCACTTTTGTCTGTCCTTCCAGTAAAGGGGCCCCTGTTTCATTCTTACCTGAATCCTCGAAATGATCATCCTCAGCTCCAATTGACTCAGGGCTAGCAGGCAAGAACAGAAACACTATAAGTCCAACTAATGCAATAACAGCACCAGAAATAACAAATGACCACCCCCACCCGAACTTCAGGAGAGCAGCTGCTATCAGAGATCCTGATACCCTCGTACACCAGAAGGTCCATAAAGCTAAGCGCTCCTACCAAACAGTAAAGGAAGCACTCCAAAACAGAAGATGGGTAAGGGTGATTGAAGGTGGGCTATCCCAAACAGCCCTACAGGAGTACTTGGCTCTCTGGCACATCATGGAGGACGTCCAGCTAACCGAGGCCCCGGACAGGTTAGTTTGGAGATGGACGCCAAATGGTGGCTACTCAGCAAGCTCGGCATACAAAATGCTCCATCATGGTGCAACGGCTTTCCGAGGTCACCGTCTCGTCTAGAAGACTTGGGCACCGCTCCGAGTGAGGTTCTTCCTCTGGCTCACATTACGACGTCGGCACTGGACAGCAGACAGGCGAGCTCGGCACGGACTGGAAGCCGGAGATGTTTGCTTCCTGTGCGACCAAGCCTCTGAGACGATTGATCATATCGTCGCCGCCTGCCCCTACACTAGGGAGCTCTGACACCACATCCTACAAGCTCTTCATCTACAGCTACCTGCAGGAACTGCCTCTTCACTCATCTGGTGGAGGCGCATCCGTGCTTTGGCAAGCGGACAGCGGCGCAAGGGGCTTGACACTCTTTTGGCGCTAGTCTCTTGGCATGTGTGGAAGGAGCGGAACGCCAGGTGTTTTCGAGATGCCTCAGCCACCATCAACGATCTGCTGCAGCTCATCACGATGGAAGCCGATCGTTGGATCAACGCGAGCACCACCGGCCTTGCAGTCTTAGCTAGGAGTTAACCTTTCCCTCCAGTTTGCGCCACAGTCGTTTTTTGTTTCAATCATGTAGCCCAGTTTGAGCAGCCAGCCAGCCGGCCTCGTCAGTCGGTTTTTGTACTTAATTTTGTTCATTCTTAATGGAAATGATGCGCAGATCTCCTGCGTATTGAAAAAAAAAGTATGAGCATTCCAAATTCCCATGATTAGCCCTCTCTTTCTCTTGCCAAACCAATTACCAACAACTGCTACCACTGAGGGCCACCCAGTTGACTGGAAAAGTCCAGCGATTAACTGAATACCCAAGAAATAGTAGAAGGTGTGTATATTGAGCCAGTATCCAGCTCCAAAAGCAGCTGTGAAAAAACCAGTTCCTATCATTCCAATGGTCAGGAGAACCCTCAGATCCACTCGATCACCAATATGGCCAACAAAGAACATCCCGATTGCATAAATTGCTAGAAATGCCAAATCAATATCCCCAAGCAATGCAGTGCCATCTCTGGAATCAAATGGTGCCCAGCCACCATAGAGCACCACATAATTCTCAGTCGAATACAGTTTATCAACATCCAAGCACCTAACACAGTGCAAAAAGCCTAGATTTGATGTCTTAGGATCAAGAACACCCTTAACAACACTCATGGTTTTCCTTGCTGCATGGTAGCTAGCATAAGAAAAGAATGTCAATATCAAGACAAGGGCCTGGCATGTCCTGAGGGACAGAGAACTCCCCTGGGCACACTCAAAAAGATGAATCCCAGGAGGCTTTGCTCTATGCATTGTACCACTTTGTTTAGTTGGAATACACGCGCGATGCAGAACTCAGCTCTGACTAGTAACATCCTACTGCCATACTTGAGTACATGCCATCTATAAAGAACAAGGACACAAAGCATCAAAATTCCTGTAGTAATTCGGTGGAAAAGTGCATGAAGCAATTCAAAGGCAACTTTCGTATTTACAAGAAGACTAGTCTCATTATCTCATCAGAACTACCACTACGACACCACTTCTAAACAAAACCACCACTTACAACGGGAGAAGAAGAATAACGCCGAGAACGATTACCTCGACGAGATGCGATTCTACTGCCTCCGATTGAAAGGGGAAGACTGGAGCAGCAGTGGCGCAGCTTTTCGTAACGCCGCGGCTGCGGATGCTGCTGGCCTCTTGCGGCCAGATTGTTGGGCAGGGAGGTCCGAGTCTGAGCCTGAACTCGTTCTGACGGTTGTCACTCACGCCTTCACCTGAAAACTAAAAAGTTTTCAAAATTTTTCGTCACATCGAATCTTGTAGCACATACATGAAACATTAAATATAGACGAAAACAAAAACTAATTACACAGTTTAGCTGTAAATCATGAGATGAATCTTTTGATCAATTCATGATTGGACAATATTTGTCACAAACAAACGAAAGTGCTACAGTACCAAAATTTTTTCATTTTTCGGAACTAAACAAGGCCTAACTCTCGCCTTCCTGGGCCTCCCAGGGTTTGGCTTGTTGGGCCCGTGCCATCGCCTTCCCTTTCTAGAGGCAACCGGTTTGTTCTAACAGCTCATGATAATTGGCTGTGTCAGACACGCCACCCCACACGTGTTGGCTTCTTTTGTGAACTTGTGACAAATTTCACATTGGCTGAGACCTTGTTTAAATCTTTCCTAATACTTAGGCCTTATTTAGTTCATCCAAAAAAAAACCAAAAAAAAATCAAGATTTCTCGTCACATCGAATCTTGTGGCACATGCATGAAGCATTAAATATAGACGAAAATAAAAACTAATTGCACAGTTTGCTTGTAAATCACGATATAAATCTTTTAAATTTAGTTAGTCTATGATTGGACAATATTTGCCGAATAAAAAAAAATACTACAGTACCATAACCAAAAAAATTTAGAAACTAAACAAGATCTTAATCATGAAAATTGCAGGCTGCCGAAAATCTGTCCGCCTATGCCGAGTGTCCGGGTCTGTACACATCAAAATCTTCTATACACATCAAAACACGTTAAATATAAAAAAAGTATAGGGCCTAGGTGCAAAAGTGTTTGTCCTATTAGTTTACTTTGCTTTTATTTTTTAAATCTATTGAAAATTGATAAATGTGTAGTAATTCATAGAAAAATCTAAAAATTATAAAACAAATGATCAGCTCCACATATATAGATCTATGCAGTAAATGAAAAAACACAAATTTTAGTATATTTTTTTGCTAGAGATGTTTGCCTATGCTTTTTAGTATAAAATTGATCGGTTAAAAATTGATAAATGCGTAGTAATTTATAGAAAAATCTAAAAATTACAAAATAAATTTGTTCAGCTCCGTATATGTACATCCATGCAGTAAACAAAAAATATCATAAATTTTAGTATATTTTTTGCCGGAGATGCTTGTCTATGCTTTTTAGTGTATAATTGAAATTGTAGTTATCTGCTCCAATTATAATGAAAGTTTTATAGTAGCCTATTTAATGTGATACTTGATTTGTGGTAAAAGTTTTAGCAAAAAATATAACAAATTTTAGTATATTTTTTTGCTGAAGATGCTTGCATATGCTTTTTAGTGTAAAATTGATAGGTTGAAAATTGATAACTGTGTACTGTTTCATAGAAAAATATAAAAATCATAAAACAAATTTTGTTCAGCTCCACATATGTAGATCAATGCAGTAAACAAAAAATATCACAAATTTTAGTATATTTTTTTTGCTGGAGATGCTTGCCAATGCTTTTTAGTGTAAAATTAAAATTGTAGTTATCTGCTCCAATTATTATGAAAATTTTATAGTAGCCTATTTAATGTGATGCTTGATTTATGGTAAAAGTTTTAGCACCATTCGTGTATATCTCACTAATTTACTAATTTACCTAAATTTATGCTTGAGGATGTTTTCACTACCTTTGCTCGATGTGTTGTTATGTTATATGAACACTTCATAAGCCCATGTGTTCATAATCTACATACATTTAACTGATATATCATATTTTATAGGAATCCTAATCTAAATAAAAAATAAAGCTAGCAACAAACTTATCATGTTTTAGAATAATACTAAGATATATTAAAAGGTAATATTAGAGTAAGATAAGGATTGACTAATTTTTATTTTTATTATTAAATAAATATGTCTCCGGCTATATATTATTGTAAATATTAACTATCTAATTCCATAGATGTCATAGTTATCAATAAAATAAATTATAGCTTTAAGTTTATAAGAAAGGATAAATATAAATAGATATGTAACATGCATTTGATATTTTTCTTCCGTTGCAACGCACGAGCATATTTACTAGTACACCTAAAATTCTAAATGTTTATAAGATTTACCGTCACATTGATTTTTTGAACGTATACATGGAGCATTAAATATATATAAAAAAAACTATTTTTGCGAGACGAATCTTTTGAACTTTGTTAGTCCATGGTTCGACAATAATTGTCAAATATAAATAAAAATATTGTAGTGTCAAACTTCAAAAACTTTTTTCATCTAAATAAGGCCTAAGGCTCATGGGTGGACCTGGTTGACTGGAAGCTTCGGTGTGAAAAGGTTCACGAATAGTACCCCCTTCTCTCTTATGGTATCAAGGCTTTGTTTAGTTCCAATAAGATTTTGGATTTGGCTACCGTAGCATTTTTATTTTATTTGACAATTAATGTCTAATTATAAATTAATTAAGTTTAAAAGATTCATCTCATGATTTATAAGTAAATTGTACAATTAGTTTTTTTATCTATATTTAATGCTACATGCATGTGTCTGAAAATTTGATGTGATGCATGAAAAGTTTTTGAGCGAGGAACTAAACAAGGCCTAGCAATAAAAGATAAAAAATAGTCAAAGTGCATAACAGACTCTGCCATCATATTTCTATCATCGAGACAGTCGAAAAACATACTTGGATAATCTCATTTAAATTCCAAACAAAGAAAATAGTTTTTCAAAAAACATATATGGATCGTCTCATTTAAAGTCTGGATGAATTGATTATGATTTTTAGAAGTTTTTTTTGCCTAAAACTCGCAGAAACTTGCCAGACCAGTTTTGGAAATAGCTAGGCCAGTTTTGACGTGCCAAATTCTGATCTAAATTGTGTTTTAACATGTTTTGCAAGGGTTTTTGACCTTTGATATAAGACCACCATCTCCTTATATAAATATAAGGGGCATAGCTGATTAAGGTGCCCAACACACACTCGATAAAAAAACAATCTCATTTACCCTCGTTTCTCACCCACTTCTCGTTCTTCATCACTGCTGCATGGTTGGTGGGTTGACGACGATGAAGCTCTAGAATGGTCGGACCGGCTAGAGCAACATGCCAAGACAAGATTCCTCTTGGACGGGTAGGGTTTTAGGATTCAAGAGACCTCGTTGGCAGGTCCTGCGTATCACGCTCTCGACAAGCCTTCTCCGGCGACGTGTCTTGCATATCATGGCTATGGCTGGAGACATCAGGTTTCTAACTACGAGAGTACATACTCGCGAGAGTAATATATATATATATATATATATATATTAAAAAATAAATTATCATATATATATATATATATATGATAATTTATTTTTTATATAGATACACACACACTCAACACATTTCATAACCCCAAATCTGCGTGGCGAAGAAGAAATGCCAAGAGTCGCAATTGAGGCGCCAACAAGCTGACCCACAGTTTGAAAAAAGAAAGCAAATTCAAGCACAAGCACACCACTGAGCAAACCTTGCTACGCATCTCTATATAGGATTCGTGCACCAAAAGTGTGCACCCGATAGTGTCACATCGCCCGCTAAGCTATGAACTGTTTGATCTATCAAACAAGTGAGATCGACCGTCGGATCAGGGTCTTTGCGCTTCTCTACCCGTTATGCCGCAAAATCAGGGCATCGTGAGTGCTCGCGAACTCGTTGGACCGAGGACTCATCCCCTTAGCCTTAGACTACTGCTGACGCTTGTGCTCCTTGGCGGATGACTCATCCCCTCCACCTCATGCCACGGTGCTCATGCAACATCTCCCCCTGTCGTCAACCCCTGGCCGACACCAAGGCCTCTCGACATCTGTTGGCAGCGACGGAGCTTAAAGACTGCTTAGCAAGATGAAAATGGAGGCGTACCTCAACCACCTCTTCCCGTTGGCCTTCCAGTTGAAAGGTCCTAATATGGCTAGAGGGGGGTGAATAGCCTATTTAAAAATTCTACAAACTCACTAGAGCAAGAGGTTAGTAAATAACAAAGTGAAGCTTTTTGCTCTAGCTCTAATGGGGTGTTTGCAAGCCACCTATCCAACAATTCTAGTTGATATAATCACTAGGCACACAAGAGCTATGTCACTACTTACACTAGAAAGCTACTTAAAGTTTCTATACAAGTAAGTAAGCTACTCTAGTTTGCGGGAATGTAAAAGAGATGGTTTGAACTTTATACCGCCGCGTAGAGGGGATGAACCAATCAATAATATGAAGTCCAATCACCGGGAGAAATCTAATGAACAATCACAATTGAGACACACAATTTTTCTCCCGAGGTTCACGTGCTTGCCGGCACGCTACGTCCCCGTTGTGTCGACCAACACTTGGTGGTTCGGTGGCTAAGAGGTGTAGCACGAACCTCGTCCTCACTAGGACACCACAAGAACCTACCCACAAGTGAGGTAGCTCAATGACACGAGCAATCCACTAATGTTGCCTTTGGCTCTCCGCCGAGGTAGGCACAAACCTCTCACAATCACCGGGAGATGGCCACGAACAATCACCAACTCGTGCCAATCCTCCTCCGCTGCTCCAAGCCGTCTAGGTGGCGGCAACCACCAAGAGTAACAAGAAAACCGCAGCTAGAACGATCCCCAAGTGCCACTAGATGCAATCACTCAAGCAAAAGCACTTGGAATCACTTCCAATCTCACAAAGATGTATAATCTATGAAGGAGATGAGTGGGAGGTGTTTGCTTAGGCTCACAAGGATGTCAAGTATGTTAGAATGCCAAGAGAGACAGCCCCAAGCCGGCCAAACACGTATTTATAGCCCCTCAAACAAATAGAGCCGTTGGCTCTTTCACTGGGCGAAATACGGGGTCACCGGACGCTCTTAAAGTGGCACCGGACGCTCAACACCAGCGTCCGGTGCTCCAACGTCAGCCGCGTGTCAGAGTCTAACGGTAACCTGCAGAGCACTGGACGCTGAGCAAGTTAGCACCGGACGCGTCCGGTGCACACCGGACTCATGCGCAGAGAGTTCCGCAAACTCGCAGGGTCACCGGACGCAAGCCACCGGACGCACCCTCAGCGTCCGGTGCTCACCGGACCCATGCGCAGAGAGGGTCGCAAAACGCCCGCACACCGGACGCTAACCACCGGACGCTCAAGCCAGCGTCCGGTGCCTATCGTCCGGTGCCTTACCCTAGCTGGGCCAGGCACTGTTTGCACCGGACGCTCAGACGCAGCGTCCGGTGCTCCAGAAGCCAGCGTCCGGTGAGTGTTTTTCTCAGCGAGAAACACTCCCGCGACTTCTCCAAATTTCCCACTGGCGCAATAGAAAATATGCACTTCATTTTCTCGAAAAGCGCCGAATCCCGCCTCGCAAGCTCGGCGGGAGGGAGAGAGGAACCCATCCTCTCTCTACCTTTCAAACTCCACCTCCTTCTCAAAGTGTGCCAACACCACAACGTTTAAACCAACAAGTGCACGTGTGTTAGCTTTTTCACAAACATTTTCTTGAAGGAGTTAAGTTAGCTCACTAGGTTCTAAATGCATGCACATGAACAATGACACCTAGTGGCACTTGACAACCGCTTAGCCAAAGAATTCCCCTCTTTATAGTACGGCTATCTATCCTAAATGTGATCACACCCTCTATGGTGTCTTGATCACCAAAACTAAAACCCTAAGCAATACCTTTGCCTTGATCTCCATAGGGTTTTTGTTTTTCTCTTTCTTCTTTTCCAAGTTGAGTACTTGATCATCTTGTGGTCATCACCATCATCACCACGATCATCACTTGCTCCATCACTTGGCATATACCAACCTCATTAAGTCTACACACACTTAGTATAGAGGTTAGTACTTAGGGTTTCATCAATTATCCAAAACCAAACTAGGGCTTTCACTTACCCTAGCTGGGCCAGGCAGCCTGCACACCAGACGCTCAGACACAGCGTCCGGTGCCTTTGAGCCAGCGTCCGGTGAGTGTTTCTCGGCGAGAAACACTCCCGCGACTTCTCTAAATTTCCCACCGGCGCAATAGAAAAAATGCACTTCATTTTCTCGAAAAGCGCCGAATCCCGCCGAGCTTGCGAGGCGGGAGGGAGAGAGGAACCCATCCTCTCTCTACCCTTCAAACTTCAACTCCCTTCTCAAAGTGTGCCAACACCACAAAGTGTGTACCAGCAAGTGCACGTGTGTTAGCATTTTCACAACATTTTCTTCGAAGGAGTTAAGTTAGCTCACTAGGTTCTAAATGCATGCACAAGAACAATGACACCTAGTGGCACTTGATAACCGCTTAGCCAAAGAATTCCCCTCTTTATAGTACGGCTATCTATCCTAAATGTGATCACACCCTCTATGGTGTCTTGATCACCAAAACTAAAACCCTAAGCAATACCTTTGCCTTGATCTCCATAGGGTTTTTGTTTTTCTCTTTCTTCTTTTCCAAGTTGAGTACTTGATCATCTTGTGGTCATCACCATCATCACCACGATCATCACTTGCTCCATCACTTGGCATATACCAACCTCATTAAGTCTACACACACTTAGTATAGAGGTTAGTACTTAGGGTTTCATCAATTATCCAAAACCAAACTAGGGCTTTCACCAGTTGCGCAACCTCCGTGACCACTGCCTCTCTGACTCTAGCAGTCCAGCTGCACCAGTGCCGGCCTCATCCCCAAGCGGGCACCCGATAGTGTCACATCACCCGCTAAGCCATGAACAGTTTGATTTGTCAAACAAGTGAGATCGACCATCAGATTAGGGTCTTTGCGGGTCTCTACCCATTACGCTGCAAAATCAGGCCATTGTGAGTGCTCGCGAATCCGTTGGACAGAGGACTCATCCCCTTAGCCTCAGACTACTGATGTCGCTCGTGCTCCTCAGCGGATAGCTCATCCCCTCCACCTCATGCCACGGTGCTCCTACAATAGCTCCCCCCTACCATCAACCCCTGGCTGCCACCAAGGCCTTCCAACACCTGCCGGTGGCGGCGGAGCTTAAAGACTGCTTAGCAAGATGAAGATAGAGGCGTACCTCCACCACCTCTTCCCACTAGCCTTCTAGTTGCGCCACCTCCACGACTGCTGCCTCTCTGACTCTAACAGTCTAGCCACACCAGTGTCGGCCTCATCCCCAAGCGGGCACCCGATAGTGTCATATCACCTGCTAAGCCATGAACCGTTTGATCTGTCAAACAAGTGAGATCAACCGTCAGATCAGGGTCCTTGCGGGTCTCTACCCATTACGCTGCAAAATCAGGCCATTGTGAGTGCTCGCGAATCCGTTGGACAGAGGACTCATCCCCTTAGCCTCGGACTACTGATGTCGCTCGTGCTCCTCAGCGGATGACTCATCCCCTCCACCTCATGCCACGATGCTCCTACAAAAGCTCCCCTACCGTCAACCCCTGGCCGCCACCAAGGCCTCCCAACACCTGCCAGCGACGGTGGAGATTAAAGACTGCTTAGCAAGATGAAAATAGAGGCGTACCTCCACCACCTCTTCCCGCTGGCCTTCTAGTTGCGCCACCTCCACGACCGCTGCCTCTCTGACTCTAGTAGTCTAGCCGGACCAGTGACGGCCTCATCCCCAAGCTCTGACCACGTCTAGCAGTCATCAACTCCTCCCACGGGTGTTGCGCCGAGGCCCCTGCTCATGGTGCTGGCTGGTAGGCTCCTCGTGCATCTCGCATGCGTCACATGGAAAGGATCACCAAACCATGAAATCTAATAGCAACGACATCTCTAGTCTTTGTGCCTGCTCTTGCTTGCCAGCTACTGTCGACCTCATTTTCGGTGTCCATACTTTCGTGGACGTGTTCGGTGAAATGGGCACAATGTATGCGTCTTTTATCTTCTTTTTTTCCTTTCAATATTTGAATGCTGAATCTACGTAGTGTCCATCTCTATCAGTTGTACAAAGATTGACATTAGTTCAATGTTTTCAGTGCAATTGATGAGACGGTGACTATCAGCCAAGCGGATGTGGCTGGATATCGAGGTTCTATCCAAGCTAATGCACAAACCTCTTCACGCACCATGCATCCCTTCTCATGGTGCCTCGTTCCTTAATCCAGAATTGATCTGCTTACCATCTTGTTTCTCATCTTTTTCAAGCGTAAATGCACCGCTCCTCAATTATGATGTACACCCGTGTTCCGCTAGGCGACGCCTAGGCACGATTAGGCGCTGGGCGAGGGGTACCCACCTCGCCTATGGGGGTAGGCGGCATCTGGGCGCTGGGCGGCGCCGAGGCGGTCATGGAGCTGGGCGAGCTGCGAAATTCGAACAGCGCAGCCTTTCGCGCGCGCGAGCGCGGATGGCTTCGGCGTGGGAAATCACACGAAATCCCCGTTGCCTCCTCCGTCCTCCTGCTCCACCGTCGGCTACTACCCCGCCCCAAGGTCAGTCCCCTCCCCTGCTCATCTTCTCTCCCCCTGCCGGCAACTCCTCCCCTGCTCATCTCCCCTCCGCTACCGGTAGCTCCTCCTTCCCTGCTCTTCTTCCTCTCCCCTCCCTTGTTCCTCCCGGTGCCTAGGAAAATGCCTATAATGCCTAGGCATGATTACTCCCACCTAGGCGCTAGGCGGAGGGTCACCGCCTAGAATCCACTTAGCGCCTAGCTGAACTTTGATGTACACAATAATTAACTTTGTTCATTTGGGGAGAGAAAGCTAAGCTGATTATCCATTTTGGTAATATAATGATGTTACTAATACTTCCCATTTGACCTCGTAACATAAATAAATGAGTTAAAAAATTATAGCAGAGTACGTTGCTTATTGGATCATAGGTTATATCTGTTTATTAAGTTTTATTATGCTCATTAGTCATAAGTTACCGCTTAGCCAAAAACTATGCAGCCTTGCAAGCTGGTTCATTATTTTAATTATTTATATCTTAAATTTTTAATTGTTCTGAGAACTAAAAAGATAACCATTTGGCGGAGTATGAATGACTCATCTAGCCACCTGGGTCCTGGACTTTACTATAGGTTAAACCCAATAATTGCATGCTGAAATAAGTATATCTTCAAGCATGGTTTCATCTTTATATATTTTTATGTCGTCTTCTTAAGCCTCAGCTATCTCTAACTACACCATCCATACAAAAATACAATGATTTGTAAAAAATAACTGTATGTTTGAATTGCAATTGTCAAAGTTTCATATTTCAATTAGCTTCTGTTAATTGTTTCAGAGGCACAGTATAATTAAAACTGATATAGCTTCTGATGGCAAGCTGAATGTCAAAGATCCATGGGCCGGTTTGCTCCAACGTGCTGTGCACAAACTGGGCAACACACCTCAGATGGACTCACATCATAGGCTGGTGACACAAAGGTAGGCGACAAGTTAATCTTACTCCTAAAAGCTTAGCCTTTGAACAAAAGACATGTACCTTTGTGATTGCCATGCGCTATTGGCATCAAGTGTATTGCGGATGTGAAAATATAACAGATGGTCTGTCAAGTGTGAATTGGTTGTGTGGCTTGCTGTCTATGCTTGGCACATTAACAAAACAAGCAGCAATTTACATACATGCAAATGCTTCATTTGCTTGGTGTGTTTCCTATTGTAAGGAACATCTTGAGTACCAAATTTACCATTTGTGACTAGCTTACTAAAAAAAAAACATGTATGCCAGCACTCATTATTTGACAAGTCTGGTGTTATAGTTCACATGAAACCCAACTGGAACAAGGAATTCCTAACTATATCGAACTATCCAAGATAGTTTCAACAAGGAACCGATACCCTATGCTCAAATAAACCCTCTCCATTCCACATTAGGAATGGACCATTACGAGTACAGCTCAAATAGAGATGCACTATGTGAATCAGTAAACTTCTAAACAACCTCTAATTATCTTCTTGAAACATAACATTAGTTGTACTATTTCCAATACAGCTGGTTCAAACTCTAAGCACGACCAGCACGCAAACCGTTTGAAATAATTATCCGCAATAGTACTAATTTTGAATGGTTAGGTCTAATGAAAGTCAGATCCAAATTTTGGTAGTATGATGATGGATGGCATCAGCAATCTGAAGCGAATTGCAGATAAGGTAACAGGACGTATCAAAGTTTGATCCATAACATGAAAATACCATAAGAACAAGAACTGATATAAAGGAACACAAAACACATATTAATACTGCACCACAGACATTTGATAGGTTAATTATACCCTCTTCTCACAAGCAGTGTTTCAAATGACATGAGAATGTCTAGTGACCCGAGAGCAAGCAGGGTAAAAACCTAGAGCAACATCATTACACTAGAGACATTGACACCAACATTGCTAAAAATCCACTAGTTCTAGCTAATAAGTTGCAAAGATAATCAACAGGAAGGGTTCAACACCAATATACTAGTTTCCTTTGCAACACTTAAATTGCAAGACAAAATACATATTACTGGAGTTGAAGATACCAGCAAATGGTGGTGAAAAATTTGTGCGCCCAGGCGTGGATTGCTGATCAGCACCGCCATGCTGATACAGTGACAAGCTCGCCTCGCTGCCAGTATAGTGTGAGCCCGACCCCACATTTCTCCACGTGGAAACCGCGGACCTGCACCCGCTTCAGGAGGCAGTCAGCCTGCGCCTCAGCCAAACTGCTGGGCGGAATAGGCGCGAACCCAGCAGCTGCGAATGCACTTCTCCATGCAATTGGCTTGTCCACCTTGGCCCGCCCAAGCACTGAATCCTCAATTCTTGGCTGAATAAGGAACTTCTCAATCTTGCCGGCAGAATCAGCATCAATGCCAGCAGCATCAAGCGAATCAAGGAGGAACATGCAAGACTGAAAGCAATTCAAGAAGTGCTGTGAGAAGGGAAGATCAGCACGATCAGCGCCATGGTCTATGGCTATCACAATCTTAGGAGCCAGCTGTTTCACCAACCGAAGGATCGCTGGCAGTGGTGGTGCACGAGCAGAGCAACCAGCCGGGAGGACAACAGCTACAACTTCATCACCAGTGGCAGAAATGAGCTCTGTAGGGTTGATAGTATCAGCACTGATAGCACTGAACTCAAAGGGAATTCCAAGGTCTGCAGCAAACTGTGCAATGTTGTCACGCGCAAGACGCAGTTCCAGTGGATGGTGGGAAGCAGCTGATACAAAGGCAGTGAGCTTGACGAACGGCAGAGCTGCACCACCTGCGCCACGGCGGTGTGCAAGCTCCTGCAAGAAAGAAGCCCACTGGCCTCCAACAGCAAGATCAAAATCGATGACATGGATGCAGGATGATGTGTTGCCGGCAATTTCGTCCAGAAGTGCCTGCGTTGCGGTGAAGTTGGTGAACTGGAGCACGGGCGAGTGATCAGAGAAAGTCTTGTACGCCGCGAGCTTGAGGGCAACGTCGAGCGGTGATGTGAGGTGGCAGCCGCCATGGTGGCCTTCGGCGAGCGCGAGGAGGAGGGCCTCCTTGAGGTAGGAGGCGGAGCGGAGGAACGGCTTCCCGAGCGGGGGAAGCTGGTGATTGAGCCGCGCCAATATCTCTCGCGCGCCAATGGAATTGCCGGCTTCGGCGGCCTTTGCCGCCACCGCAAGCTCGTCCAGCAACTGCTGCTGCGCCGCCTCAGCAGCCGTCGTCTTCATCGCCCCGTGGGGCGGTGGTGGCGAAGGCTGGAGCTGGAACAGAGCAGGACCATTTAGTGGTGGAAAGGCGTGACCTTGCCCCGCCGGCGGAGGCAGAAGCCGATTTCGGGCGAGATAGAGGTCATCCCCTATGGATTGATGACGTTTGGGCGGTGGTTGGACGAGTGGCGACTGCTGATTGTGATTGGGGAAGGAGGGGATGGGCATGAAGAAGGTTGTGGCGGAGGTCGGCTGGTGCTGGTACTGGTGGAGGCGGCCGGGCGGCTGCGCACCAAGAAGAGGGGGCTTTGTGTCGATACCTTCGTGGAACAGCACCGGCGGCGGCGGCGGCTGGAGCGAAGCAGACTCCGGTGAGAAGAGGCCGAAGGCCGAGGACGCCTTGTTGCCACCACCGCCGCCGCTGTTGGGAGCGTGCGACACCGCACCAGGGGACGACATGTCCGAGGCAACGCCGCCGAGGTGGGGATCGAGCGAGAAACCCAGGGGGTCCGCCGCCGGGAACCCGAAGCCCACATTGTCAAGGAGCGGCTGCTGGTGCACGGGGAGCGGCGGCCCTGACTGATCCAGGTCGCCGGCGGCTCCAATGATCCAGTTCAAGAACGTCTGGTCCTGTCCCGCCGCAGCCGCGCTGCCGAGCATGGCGTCCCAGCTGTCGCCGCCGCCGATGACCCCCATGTCGAGGCCGGTAGGAATCGGCGGCAGCGCACAGCCGCCTGCCCAGTCCTCCTTCCCGCCGCCGCCGTGCTTGCCGGAGGCTCCCCATTTGGCGGCGTCGGCGGCGGCGGCAGCGCTGCTGCCCGAAACCACCGCCACGCCGCCGGTCGAGTCCGCAGCGCCGCCACCGCCCATGTACGACGACAGCGTCGATGTTGAGTTGCTGGGGCTGGGGCTCCGCGTGCAGTCCGGCACGGATCTCGGCTCCAGCTGCGCCTTCGCCTTCCCCTCCTCCGGCCAGAGCAGCGTCCTCCCGCCTCCGACGAGGTCCGCAGCCCCGCTCCGCTGGGCACCGAACAGCGCCGCCCTCATCTACCTAATCCCACATAATCTCGCCGGGCGAAGGTATGGCGTGGAGGAATTCTTGGCTCGGTGCGTCTGATGGGGAGGGGACGGGCCTGGGCGTGCGAGTATAGAACAGAGAGGAGGTGGGGGCAAGCAAGAGCACCGCGTGCCCTTGCCTGCCTTGTGCCTCTGCCCGCTCTGCTCAGTTCTCCCCCAACTCACACGCTCCCTTCCTCCACAGACTAGGCCTCCCTCCTCTCTCTCTCTCTCTCTCTCTCTCTCCTCCCCTGCTGCAAGCTGCTATGGTGTGTGGTCTCTCTCCTGTGTGGCCTCGTCTCTCTCTACTGCCATTGCCCCTGGATGCGTGCAACATAAAAAAGGTTTTCAAAAAGTATCCCCCTCTCCATCATTTTCAATCTACTACTGGCTTTTTCCACTATACTGACTCGAGTATATTTTACTGGTATTACCACGCGTGTGTGTATATATCCAACGAGTTGTTGTGCCAGACCAGTCCAATATCGTACGTGTTGTGTTATGCCACAAATGGTCGAGCTGTTACGGGCTTCGTGTAAGCCACAGTTTTCGTGTTGTGCCGACCTATGGTCCATCAAACTGTTAATAACTTATTTTTATCAATATTTATACTAATTGCTGAAATATTTTCACTAATTATTTATTATTTTTACTAATATAATAACTATAGTTATAACTACACCAATAATTTATTTGTACCGGACAGGCACGACCTAGTCCCTCGGGCTACCGTGCCAGGCCGTGCTCGGTCGGACCGCAGGATGTATGGCCATGTATAAGGCCTTGTTTAGTTCCGAAAAGTGAAAAGATTTCGACACTGTAGCACTTTCGTTTGTTTATGACAAATATTATCCAATCATGGACTAACTTGAATCAAAAGATTCGTCTCGTGATTTACAGCTAAACTGTGTAATTAGTTTTTGTTTTCATCTATATTTAATGTTTCATGCATGTGCCACAAGATTCGATGTGACGGGGAATCTTGAAAACTTTTTAGTTTTTAGGGTGATTTAAACAAGCCCTAACAATAATCTGCCGTAACTCTAAAAATAAAAAAGTAAAAGTAGCGTAATGTACTGCACCAAAACTACACTGGACTATTGGTACTTTCCAAGCCACGGATTTTTGTTTTATTTATTAATTTGTACCCAACCACTGTTTTGTTCGGTTAACACAATCATATGACGTCTACTACGCGGTGGACTAGCATGACATGGGTACTCTATGGCTGAAAACGTCTTGACCACATGTTACTGCTCACCATTCACGTCTTCAAACCTTTGTCCTCAAGTGTGGCCACCAAAGTAGCTGTCGCAATGGTTAAAAAAAGAGGCGACTTCAGGCATGGCCGCATGGACCATTGGACATCTCTTTTTTTTTTCAATCACCAAGCTCTCCGAATTGTTCTGAGTTTCATGTAAGTTAACGCATTGTTATTTTATATCGGATGTACTTGAGTTGTTTAAAAGGTGTGGCAAAGAACAACGAGTCTAAGAATTTTTTTCATATTGATTCCATAGTTTTGTTAGTGTTGGAAAATTAGGCATACATGAAAAGTAGTATTTGGAATGACTAAAACAAAATAGTTAGAAAATTTACCCTTAAGCAGGAGGGTCTGACCGAGCCTTGTTTATATAGTCAAACTCAGTTGATGTAGTGTGAAACTCGATGCAATGCAGTGACACTGGTATGATGATAACAATGGTGTTTGTCGAGGCTGGTGCATAAGAGATGTTGATGATGACGTTGGCAATTGTAGTTATCGAAGCCGTCTACGCCCTTTTTCAGTGCATGATCCCTCTTCCAACACGAGCGAGGAGTTACGAAGGGAGACGCATTAGATAGAGATAAGGGAAAAAAATTTACTACATTGAGCTTTCCCAAATATAGGGCTCCTCGTCATGTATAATAGTTCCAGTGCTCTTTTCCTACAAGATATTGTAAATATATAGTGAGAAAAACACTTTAAGTTTATATCAATTAGCAATATGGTACTAATTAAGGTTGCATCTTCCAATTCTACTCGTGGGCTTAAAACATGCAATGAGCCTTTAAGATTTATTAGAATTAAGGGACTCGATTCTGGAGTGAACGGAATGGAAAAGGTTTGCGTATCTCGACTTCCCAATGAAGACCAATGATGCAAATATAGATAACGTGGCGAACTGAATATGCCAATATAAAGAAATTTATAACATGATATTGATCTTTATTAGCGAATTCAATCAATTTTAAAAGTTACAACGTCACTTAAGACGCTGTTATTGTGTGACCATCACGATCACCTACGTCTCCTCTTCTTGATATCGTGTCTTCGTTTAAAGCTGCTAGCGTTCTTGAATGGGCAGCCGATCCTGTCCCGCTCTACCCTCCGATGTTTGCCATTGAGTTTGTGACGCACTTAGGTCCTGTGGGGATCCACTTGCTAAATTTTAGCTAGCTAAAATTATTTTAGCTACTTTTGAGTGACTAATAGAACTAAATTATTTTAGCTCCTTTTAGTCAATGTGTTTGAAACTTTAGCTACTAAAGTGACTAAAGTTTAGCTAGCTAAAATTTAGCAAGGGAAACCAAACAGGGCCTTAGTAACGACCATTAGCCATTAGCGTTTTATTTAGCACAAACATCAATCTCAAACTTGAACCATATTCATAACCCATTCTAATCATGCGCCAATATAGCCTTGTTTAGTTCCTTGGTTGAAAAGTTTTTGGAAAAAGTCTATGTAACCCCCTCAACTATATAGGGTGGACTATACTTCACTCCTAGAATTATAAAACCAGATTTTTTTACCCCGTGGACATTCTAAACTGGTCAAATAACCCCCTTATGCGGTTTTGAATAGTGGTTTTGCTATAGTAATAGTAGTTTTATCTTTGTCTTTTTTTATTTATTCCCACTAAATCTTTGAAAAATCATAGTAAATCATAAAAAAATCATAAAATACAAAATCTAATTTTGTTAAACTCTAAATGAGTAAATCTATATAGTAAACATATAATATGGTATGATTAGTATAAATTTTTTTGGTATAGCTTTATATCTATGAAATATTTTAATTAATTATAGAAAAGTATAGATATAAAACTACAACAAAAACTTTGTACTAAAGTAATACCATATTATATATTTATGGTGTAGATCTACTCATGTGGAGTCTAACAAAATTGGATTTTTTATTTTATGATTTTTCTATAATTTATTATGGTTTTTCAAAGATTTAGCGAAAATAAATAAAAAAGAAAAAATACAAAACCACTGTCACTGTAGCAAACCATCGCCTTAAACCACCCGAGGGGGTTATTTGACCGGTTTTAAAAAGTTTAGGGGTAGAAAATCTGGTTTTATAGTTCGAGGGTTAAAGTAGTCCGCCTTATATAGTTGAGGGGGTTAGATAGAAT
Organism: Sorghum bicolor; assembly: GCF_000003195.3. Lineage (NCBI taxonomy): Eukaryota > Viridiplantae > Streptophyta > Magnoliopsida > Poales > Poaceae > Sorghum > Sorghum bicolor. The sequence goes on from NC_012873.2 coordinate 63,207,394, forward strand.
TTTTCCAAAAGTTATTTTTGCTACTGTAGCATTTCCGTTTGTATTTGATAATTATTGTCCAATCATGGACTAACTAGGCTCAAAAAATTTGTCTCATAAATTATAGGCAAATTGTATAATTAATTATTTTAATGCTGCATGCATATGTCGTAAGATTCGATGCAATAGAAAATATTGATTTTTTTTGTATTTTAGGTGTAACTAAACAAGGCCTTAACCAAGAAGCTAGCAGGAACAAGGAAAGCTTGTTCGCTTAAGTTTATCAGCTAAATTTGTCAATAAATCAGCCAACAATACTTTCTACCATGGCTTATCAGCCAAACAATTTTTCATGTCTGGCCTTTTGATTTTGCTTGAGGATCTACCGATAGTAATGAGTCCAAACCTGCTATACCTAGCGGCGTTAGTAATGAGTATATCCGTGCTCTTTAGGCCTTGTTTAGTTCCAAAATTTTTTTCAAATTTCTTGTCACATCAAATCTTTAGACGCATGCATAGAGTATTAAATATAGACGAAAATAAAAACTAATTGTACAGTTTGATTGGAATTGACGAGACGAATCTTTTAAGCCTAGTTAGTTTATGATTGAATAATATTTGTCAAATATAAACGAAAGTGTTACAGTGTCGATTTCCTAAAAATTTTTGGAACTAAGGCCAAGCCTGGTCAAGATCAAACACCCAAATCGGTCGTTTTTTTTAGCCTGGCTTGCCTAGGCACCCGTCTCAGTTCTCCTCACCTTCGGTCGAGTTGAAATCACCGCCATGCCAGCGTGCGCTCTGCCTCTACTCCTCGAGCTCCAACCCACCTCGCCGCCCCGCCTCCTCCTCCTCCCTGCTCGGCAGCGCTGGACACGAGTCCGTCTCATCCCCTCCTCCTCTCGGCGATCCACTAGCTGCAGCACGAGCTCGAGGAGGGGCACGTGACCACGCACCTAGGGAGCCGGTAGGCAGGTTGTCGTTGCAGCAGCCCACACACCTCCCGCACATCGGCGATGTACTAACGGCATTCCAGATGCTGCATGACATGTCACCGTACATGAAGTTCGGCCACTTCGCCGCGAAGCAGGACATCCTTGAGGCCGCCGTGGTCGCTAGGAAGCTCGCGGATGACCAACACCGGGACCTGCCTTGGTCGTCCCCATCCACCGCGCCGCTATCTAATCCAGTGGTAGATGGCAGTGGATGGGAGGAGCCCCTACTTCTCCACGACTGAGCTTTGCCCCATCTCAGCCAGCCAACAAGGAGAAGGCCGAAGAGGTGGCCATGGCTTGGTCCTTCTGCTCTCCTTCACTCTGGTTGCTTGCTTTAAAGGTGTTTGACGAATTGCTCTGCACAAAGAACATAGGAATCTATCCAAGCAAAATCATCCAACCAAGGGGATGTTTGGTTAGGATTGTTAGAGTTTAATATGTAATGTAGTATTTTTGTTTTATTTAGCAATCAGTGTCCAATTATGGACTAATTAGGCTTAAAAGATTCGTCTCGTAAATTACTCTCTAACTATTTCGTAAATGATCTACATTTAGTACTTTATGTGTGTGTGTGCAAACATTCGACGTGACGGATGGTAAACTTTACCATCCGTAACCAAACAGGCCAAACTAGTTGCTAGCCAGACTTAGATAATGTAGATAACCAAACAAATTCATCTTAGCTTGATGGAGGCAGTTTTAAGCTAGCCTGTTTTTCCTACAGTGCTGACTGATCTAGGAGAAGCATTTCTTTTTATAGTGATGTAGAGTGTGCTTGCTGCTCAGAAAAAGGAGAGGAGCGAAAAGGGCTTTGTAAATGTAAGTGGGCCACTTCTGGTACGATTTTATAGGCGAGAAGGCCCGATACTGGTGGACAGGAGCCTTCTGGCCTGGGCCAGCCGGAAAGATCTTTCCGCCTACCGCTCACTCTGGATTTTTGCGGCCAGCCCAAACGAAAAGAGAAAAAAAGAAAAAGAAAAAGTATATTTTTTTTATCCAAACTTTTACAAAAGTTCGTTTTTCCTCACTTAACCTAAAACCAGATAAATCATCTCTCTCAATTTTTAAAGCCCATACATTTTACCTCTCTAGAATGGTTTTGAAGGTGGTTTTACTACGACGAATAGTGGTTTGCTACAGTAACGGTGATTTTGTTCTTTTCTTTTCTTATTTATTTGGCTAATTCTTTAAAAAATTATAGTAAATCACATAAAATTATAAAATAGAAAAATCAATTTTGTTGGATTTTACATGAGTAAATCTACATAGTGAACATATAATATGGTATACTTTAGTATAAAGTTTTTTGCTACGAAGGTTTTATCTTTATCTTTTTTATTTTTTGGATAAATCTTTGAAAAATCATAGTAAATTACAGAAAAATCATAAAATAAAAAAATCTAATTTTATTAGACTCCACATAGGCATATCTACACAGTGAATATATAATATGATATGTTTTAGTATATTTTTTTATTGTAGCTTTAGATCTATGTTTTTCTATAACTAATTGAATAATTCATAGCTGCAACTTTCTATAATTACGTTGTTGGACTAAAGCATAATAAATCATAGAAAAATCATAAAATAAATCATAGAAAAACCATGCACAAGAAGTCAGGAACATTGCACCGCCTTTCACAAACATTTGGGCAAAAGACATAGTATAGCATCTAAAGGTACTGTTTGAAACACACTGAATTTACTGAACAATCAATAAGCTTGCTCAACCTAATCAGAGAATCGATAGTGTTTTTAATCAAACCAGCAACTTTTTAATGATGTGAAAGGAAATGGGGAATTGCATCTACACTTCTGCCAATTTTACTCAGTGTATACAAAGCCAGAATCATTACAAATGGTAGAAAGAACCATAACTGCCTTATCTATCAGATTATATATTAAAACTAGTACAACTCGTGTGCCCTTGTGCGCGTTCGTAAAAACAGGGTGTGTCATATAGAAGAATATATATGTCTGATTTATGTATTCATAAATAGCAAAGAGCGGTACGCAAATATATGTATAGGTATATAGTGGGACTATTTGTGATTCAATTTAATGTTTACTATGAATAATCCATAAGCAGAGGCACACAACATTATTATATAAGATACATATATAATTGATTCGGGACATCGCGAAGGTGGAGGAATATTATACAGACATAATAAGTCTAACATAGCTGATGATTATGCATGGCTAGACTAGATATATGTAGGATCGCAGTGCATTGCCCCTCCAGCACTTTAGTTAATGAGGCTGTTTGTGAATAATTCGAAACTTCAAGCATCGGAGTAATCTGCGATGTAAAGTGTGATCAATATGGTAAGCCTATAGGAATAATGCATCTTAGGTATGACATACAAGAAACCGTAGACATGACACCTTGAAAAAGCAGATCAAAAGTCGCTAAATAAGAATCTGGACCAGCATAATGCAACAAAGGTAATGAGGAAACTAAGTCTTGTCTTTGGAGAGCTACAATTGGTGGAATTTAAAGAATGAGGAACACGAACATATGTGGATGGCATGAAGTGAAAATATGTGAAAAGTACAGGTTGTCAAGCAATAAAGGCCACTCCATGGCAGATATAGCTAGCAGATGAGCACACAATTCCACCACGGTGTGGTTCCTTGGGATATGAAGGCACTATCTATAATTTTTCCTGTAGGTTTACACTCAGGATAATTCCTCAAAAAATACACGTAAGTTAGAATCGCAGATTTGATGACTAATGTAAGATCATAACTATTTGAAAAATTTAAGAATACAGACACCAGAAATATAAAATTGGGTACCTTATAATACTGGTAGGTAGGCAGGGAAATTTCAGAAGTACCAAGAGTTGTTTTTTTGGCTGTACAACTAATGCTGAATTTGGTGACACAATGTAACCAAAACTTGCCATGGACAGATTAGCTAGCCTAGCACTCCCACATGGTAACCTGGCAGAGGTGTAAGCAAGGTTTCTGTACAACAGTTTTCCTTGAAAACTATAAATCAAAACATGCGTCTAAAAGGCAGGTAGCATAAACCTTAAAAACTAAGGAAAACGAAACACTGATAACAACTAAGGACATATAGAAATCCTAGGTACACCTCTGAGCAGGATGGAGAAAAAAAAAGTAGACATGTGCTGGCAGCAGCTCAAATTGTTTGCAGAATCAACAACAAAAATTTAAGTAGGATTTTTTTTGTTAGCATACAGAATTAGCAAAAAAATGAGTAATAATAATAATAACAGAGTAGACATGTTACTGCAGTGCGTAGAGACCTTTTACTATGCTGCCTCCGGATCGGAGAGGCCGATGGTGATTGATGGCATGGTCTGTCTGCTGGATGTTGATGTCACAAAATGCAGGATTGGTCCTGCTGCCTCATGTACCTATAGCATTAGGAAAATGGTTAGTACTATAGGGAGTATCGTCTGCTCATGCTGCGGGCACCGCCGTTTGGTGCGCCGCCACATCAGGAGATGAGAGAGCCGCCATGGCTGCGGCCATGGCCGCGACCCGGTTGCGCCGATGCGTTGGAGGGCGGCCAACGCAGGGGCCCAGCCATTGTGCTGCCGCACGGGGAGGGAGAGAGAGACGGCGGCGCAGCAATGGCGGCACGGAAAGGGCCTGCGTGCGTTGAGGGAGCAGCCTTTTTTTCTTCATCCATGTTTTGGGTTCGGGAGAAGACAGGAAGTCTCTAGAGGAAGGTTACAGTGGAGTAAACTCGAGGATTTGATTGGAGATCAAACAGTTAATTTTTTTTACGACGACGTGGTCATGACTTGCTTTCACGCCAACAGACATCAGTTCCATGCATCCTAAGATCAACATGAATATGCTTACATGACATACCCATGTAGAAAATTTCGAGTTTCTGCTTCAGTGTCCTATACTCCTATGTAGTATCACTATCTCTGCTGGAGTAATCTATCAAATTTACACAAAAGGTCAAAGCTTCATAATGGTATTGACATCTTCACACAAAACAGATTAATCACCAACGACTCCAACCAAGTCATCTTGCTCAGATGTGCTCCCCTCTTCATCAACCTCAGCAAACAACGCTGATGCAGGCTCATATCCAGAGAGTTTCATCTCACATATCAAATTATTCAACATCTCATACACCTCCCGTGATCTGGGATGGACCTTCTCGCCCACAAGGAAACCATGCATCTCAGATTGCACCTCAATCCAGCTACAACCAGGTTCCTTTTTCAGCCTTCCCTGCCTCATTAGCCTTCTAGTCCTTGAAACATCAACCCATTTCCCTGATTCAGCGTATACATTAGACAGAAGAATGTAAACTGATGAATCATCTGGATCTAGCCGTAGAACATTGCTAGCAGCAGTTTCAGCCACTTCAACATCTTGACGGATCTTGCAAATGCTTAGCAGAGTCTTCCATATGACAGCATCTGCTTCAAGAGGCATGCTTCTAATAAATTTTAGGGCTTCCTGTGGGCCCTTTGAGCGTCATAGTATATCCACCATGCAAGCGAAGTGTTCCAGTTGAGGTTCCAATTTGTAGCGGCTAGTCATCAGATGGAAATACCGGCATCCATCATCTAGCAGACCAACATGGCTGCACGCCCGCAGAACTGCAACAAAAGTTGCATGGTTTGGCGCAACATTTGCTTTCTGCGTCCTCTCAAACATCTCTAGGGCTTCAAATCCCTGGCCATGGAGCGCATAGCCACATATCATAGCGTTCCATGATACAAAATCCAGTTTCTGCACCTTCTCGAACATTAGCTGTGAGTCTGGCATGTTCCCACACTTGGCATACATGTCTACAAGAGTGCTAGAGATAAATTCGTCTCCAAGCATTTCCTGTTTGATAATCTGACCATGGATCTGTTTCCCTAACTCAATGGTAGCCAGATTAGCACAACTATCAAGAACAGTGGCATAAGTAAAATGATCAGGCTTTACACCCATATCTAGCATCTCCGAGAAGAACTTTTGTGCTTCTTCACTCTGTTTGTTGAGTGAAAATCCTGCTATGATAGAGTTCCATGAAACAAGTTCTTGCCCCCCAATTCTGTCATGAAGTTTCAGAGCCTCTGTGATCATGCCACATTTGCAGTACATGTCAACAACAGTGCTTGAAACAAAAGCATCTAAACCAAGTCCAGACTTGATAGCTTTGCCATGAACCACCAACCCATATTCCAAAGATTGTAGACCTGCACAAGCCTTAAGAACACTACCGTACGTGAAATCATCAGCTTCCATACCAGAGCGCAGCATTTCATTTAGATGAACTATAGTATCCTCATAACACTCATTTTGCTCAAGAGCTGCAATAATAGTGTTCCAAGACACCGAATCCCTTTGCTCCATCTCCTGGAATACAAGGTACGCTTCTACTAATGCTTTGCACTTCCCATATAGATCCAGAATTGCATTTCTGACACAAACATCCACATCAGAACCTGATTTAATCGCTAAGCAGTGGACTTGTAACCCTTGAAAGTACCCCTTAACCTCAGCACAAGCACTGAAAACCCCTGATAAGCTAACTACACCAAAACCAATACCAGACCTGGTCATGAATTGAAACAGTTGCATTGCCTCAGCTCCTAGTCCTGTGCGCACAAGCCCAACCATCATGGCATTACATGTCTCCACAGTATGGTTAGGCAAACCAAAGAATGCCCTTCTAGCATCAACCAAGCTATCAGCCTTCGCATACACGTCCACGATTGCTGTCCCAACAACACGGTCAGAACTAAACTTATTCTTTATGGCATGTGCATGTAACTGCCTAGCAGTGCTCAGACATGTGATCGCTGCACAGGATCTAAAGACACTGGCATAAGCCGGCTGGCTGACCCCAAGCCCCAACCTTTGCATCTGCACAACAGCTCCAGCCCCCGCATGTACTGCTCATTCTGAACACATCCAGCGATCACTGCACCCCACGAGACCGAATTCCTCTCACCCATTCCATGAAAGAAGTGCAGTGCGTCTTCCAAACTCCTGCACTTGCCATACATGTCGACGAGAGCGCTCCCTGCTCGGACATCCATCTCCAGGCCTGTCTTCACCGCCAGCGCATGGATCTGAACACCAAGCGCCAGGTCGTCCAAGCCACCACATGCCTTGAGCAGGACAGCAAGCGTCGTCCTGTCGGGGGCGACACCACAGCGAGCCATCTCAATAGACAGGCCCACCAAGTCCCGGAACATGCCGCGCTGGCAGTAGCCCGAGAGCAGCGCGTTCCAGGACACAACATCCGGATCCGGCATCACACACAAGAGGGACGTGGCCATGCCGGTGTCACCCATGTGAGCATACGCCGTGAGCATGGTGTTCCACGAGACCGTGTCCCGGTGGGGCATCGTGTCGAACACCCCGTGCGCATGGGCGGCGCCCCCGCACCGAGCATACATCTGGAGGAGGCAGTTGGAGACGAACATGGTGGGCACAAACCCGGACACAAGCATCCGCGCGTGCGCAGCCTGGCCCGTGGCGAGCGCCGAGTGCCCGGCACTGGCACATAGCTGGTAGACGTGGGAGAAGGTGGCGGTGGCGAGGAACGCCGCCTGAGCGGGCGTAGGGCGGCCTGGGCATCCCGGGCTCAGGGAGCGTGTGATGTGGCCGGTGGCAGTCATGTGTTAATTAATGTCCGGCTCTCTTGAGTTCCAGCACTACTCTCCGACACATCTTTCTATCTTTCCATTCTAGCCTCCTATATTGCAAATTGCAATGTGATTATTACTTATTAGGAACTAAACATTGATATTCACCGAATGTTTGAAAATCGAAATTGAACAACTAGATGTAGTATTGTTCTATATTCTGTACTCACCTTGAGCTGCGACTCTGAGCTGTGATGTATGCAGTATGCCTGGCCTTGCGGGCGTCGAACTCAGAATGGCCTTTGCAAAGGACTCGCCTTTCTGCCTGGCAAATCAAATCAAAATGGGTCAGCACCTGTAAGTGGCATCGATTCAGCCTACACCTACCGGTTCCTGCCTGCGACGAGGATGCCAAGGTCGGAGCGGAGCCTGGAGAGCGCGGTGGCCGCGGCGGCGCGGGGGGTGGGGCTGGCTGCCGGCTGCAGAAGAACACAGCAGAAGGGGCGGCCGCGACCCTCTCGCTTGACGTGCTGTCGCGGTGCCGCCGACTCGCCGCGCCGCCGCCTAGCGAGAAGCGCGTAGCGGCCGTCCGCGGTCCGCCCGTGGACCGTTCGAGACTCCGATAGTCGGTCACCCAGAGGCTCGGTCCTCGGACCGCGGACGCGCCCAGGCCACAGCCACAGGGATCGCCGGCGCCGCCGGGGGTATGGAGCGTCGGCGCGGTGCGGCTCGCTACTGGCGGTGGCGGCCTGGCGGGGGAGGAAGAGTGCCTGGCAGGGCAATGGCAGGTGGCGCGCTTCCCTGCTGGGCTGCTGGCGGTGGCGCGGCACGGTGGCTGGGGGTCGACCGGGCGGGGACGACGGCGCGGCCGCGTGGGGGCCGGCACAGGGCGAGTTCGCGAGTGGGCAAATTTACATTTGGGCCTTGTTTGAGAAAAGTGAAAAGTTTTCAATACTGTAGCAGTTTCGTTTGTTTGTGACAAATATTATCTAATTATGGACTAACTAGGATCAAAAGATTCGTCTCGTGATTTCCAGCTAAACTATGTAATTAGTTTTTGTTTTCGTCTATATTTAATGTTTTATGCATGTGATATAAGATTCGATGTGACGGGGAATCTTGAAAACTTTTTGGTTTTCGGGGTGAACTAAGGCCCTGTTTAGTTCCCCACCAAAATTTTTTTCATCCATCCCATCGAATCTTTAGACACATGCATGGAATATTAAATGTACATAAAAAAATAAACTAATTACACAGTTTGGTTGAAAATCGCGAGACGAATCTTTTAACCCTAGTTACTCCATGATTAGCCTTAAGTGCTACAGTAACCCACATGTGCTAATGATAGATTAATTATGCTTAATAGATTTGTCTTGCAGTTTCTTGACGAGCTATGTAATTTGTTTTTTTATTAGTTTCTAAAAACCCCTCCCGACATCCTTCCGACACATCCGATGTGACACCCAAAAAAATTTTATTTCCAATCTAAACAGGGCCTAAGGCCTGGTTTTGTTCACGAAAATTTTTGGATTTTCCTACTGTAGCACTTTCGTTTGTTTGCGGCAAATATTGTCCAATCATAGACTAACTAGGGTCAAAAGATTCGTCTCGCGATTTACAGACAAACTGTGTAATTAGTTTTTATTTTCATCTATACTTAATGCTTCATACATGTGCCGCAAGATTCGATGTGACTAGGAATCTTGAAAAATTTTGGGAACTAAACAAGGCCTTGGTTTCTTAGATGACATAGGACTTGTTTACATCTAAAAAGTTTTTGATTTTAACACCGTAGCATTTTCATTTTTATTTGATAAACATTGTCCAACTATGTAGTAATTAGGCTTAGAAGATTCATCTCGTGATTTATATATAAATTGTATAGTTAGTTTTTATTTTTATCTATATTTAATGCTCGATACATGTGCCGTAAGATTCGATGTGATAGAGAATCTTGATAAGTTTTTAGTTTTTGAGGTGAACTAAATAAGGCCATAAACTCATCTTTGAATATTGGAGGTCGGCGCCAGAACTCATAGCTCCGAGGTAACACATTTCAGCGCCACAAATTTTAGGTCTGAGGTGCCTGACCATGCATAACAGAGCATCTTAGGTGACACTAATGTGTTTAGTATCTTGGAGCCACAGATCTTGGCTCCGAGATCAAAGCCACAGATCTTGGCATCGATCTCGGAACCGAGATCTATGAGCCTACTCTCATTTGTTTCTCCTTCCTCTAAAATTCTTGCACTTCCTAGAAGCAACTACCGAAGTCTCTAGATATTTAAAATAAGCAAAAAATACATGCACTCCAAATATATTGCCTAACTACATCACATAATAACCTAACTAAATATATATATATCTAATTTTTCTATGTGTTTATATAAAATAAATTTACTAACTATATTGCCTAACTACATTGCCAATGCCTTGTTTAGTTCACCCCAAAAACCAAAAACTTTTCAAGATTTCTCGTCTTATCAAATCTTGCGGTATATGCATGGAGCATTAAATATAGATGAAAATAAAAACTAATTTATGACACATGATTAGACAATCTTTTAAGTCTAGTTATTTTATAACTGGACAATGTTTGTTAAATAAAAATAAAAGTGCTGAAGAAATAAACTCTAAAATTTTTTATCTAAACAAGGGCCAAGTCTCGTGCCGCGTATACAATTGCCTCAGCCCAGCCACTCCTTGCCGATGTACTTGTTGTTGGGCCTCTTGATAGTGCAGCAACGGCGATGCAATGTTTCCGTCGTCTGATACTGGTGGGCAGGAGCCTTCTGCCCTGGGCCTGCGGTGCACAAAATTACTCTCACTCTAGATTTTCCCGGCCGGCCCAAACGAAAAGAAAACTAAGGCCTTGGATGTAGTCGTATTCACATCAATCCACATGTATTGAAGTGGATTGGAGTGAAACTTGAACTAAATTCCACTCTAATCCACACCAACACACATGGATTGAAGTAAATACGACAACATCCAAACAAGGCCTCAAACTGCTCGTGCATCATCCGTGCCTGACGTATCCTACCAGCACAAATTAGATATATATGATATAGAATAGATGGGTTTCGAACACATAGATAGGAGACAACAAATCTAGTTTATATCATAACACTGAGCCCCTGTTATGGCCAAAGCAGAAGACATACCGAGCCAACTGCAAAAACTGATGTCTGAGCTGATTCGCCTGTTCTTTAGTTCTGTGCGGGAAAATGCTCCAGTGGATTCTTTACTGAGGACTTGTTTACTTCCAAAATATTTTGCAAAATATAAATAATACTATTTTCGTTTGTATTTGACAAATATTATCCAATCATAGAATAACTAGGCTTAAAAGATTTATCTTGCAAATTACAGATAAATTATGTAATTAATTATTTCTTTTATCTATATTTAGTGCTTCATGTATATGCCACAAGATTCGATGTGACGGAGAATGTGCAAAATTTTGCAAAATATTTTGGAAACTAAACAAGGACATTACTGGCATTCATGAAGATCAGCAGTCTCGAGCATTTGTCTTATCATCTTTTCCAGGCCTTGTTCAATTCCCAAAATTTTTCAAGATTCCCCATTACATCAAATCTTACAGTACATGCATAGAACATTAAATATAGATAAAAAAATAACTAATTGTACAGTTTACCTGTAATTTACTAGACGAATCCTTTGAGCCTTAGTCCTAGACAATAATTGTTAAATAAAAACAAAAGTGCTACGGTAGCCAAACCTAAAAATTTTCGTGAACTAAACGGCCTGTTGATGATGAAGGAACCTGCCTTCTGCTCGCGGAGTGGTGGTAGATCTATGCGCTCTGACTACTGACCTGAAGAAAAGCTCTGCCATTGATCTATCGGGGCCTGCTGCGAAGGCCATCCGTCCAACAACACCTTCTTCTACATACAGCATTGCTGGTACTGTAGGCACAGATGTTCCTGACCCGTTTTGATGTCGTCATGGTCACGCATATGAAAAATCATCGAAGCACTTCAGATCCGCACGCTACTTTCTACCTTATTGCCATCTCAACATGTCTTACCATAGCTTTAAGCTCACGAAGTCGTCTCTCCTCATGTTTGTGGTTAGAAATTAAAGTTTTGCATCAGCAGCGACATCGACGAAGGAGAGACAACAAAATATATAGAATGTGCGAGACATTTGACCCAATTTGAATTTGGTCCGCAGTGTATGTTGTACGTTGATGTGAGATTATAGAGGTTTAGCATCACCTTGGTTGTTGAAGGTGAGATAAACCAACATACAAGGGTTTATAGAGTCTATACCATCAATCCCTTGTTAACTATTTTACATGAAACAAGGACTAAAATACTCCATTACATCTCAAATTTTATGTCATTTCAAGAACTTTAGAGAGTCAAAACATTATAAGTTTGACCAAATTAATATAATATAAGATAATAATATTTATGATACAGGTTCTTTATTAATTATATTATATTTTTATAGTATATCTATTTGATGTCATAAATTTTTGTAATTTTTTCTATAATTTTGGTCAAACGTGAGATGCTTTGATTCACTCTTCCAAATTCTTAAAATGACTTATAATTTAGGATAGAGAGAGTATAAATTTATTGGTGGTAGTAGTGTATAGTTTACTCAGCGTTGGTGTTTGGACACAAGGGAATTTAAAATGGTACGCAAACAAATCGTAAATTTTAGTGGCACCAACATAGACATAGCCATGCAGATTGTTTTCCAAAAAAAAAAAAAAAACATAGCCATGCAGATGCAGCCATCGTGGTACTACGTGCACGGTGCACCAGAGTATCAGACGACAACCAGGAGCGGCCATCAGGGGCTGGTGCGTGGGACGGATGATGTGCACTGCTGGCGAGCGGGTGCGGGTGCGGGCGCGCGGCCGAGACGGCGGTGCATGCGGGCACACTCCAGCTTGAGACAGCCTCTGCCCATCCACGCATATCATTTGATGATTTGATCATTTTCCTTCCCTTTTCCCCGGCACTTTCTCCAACGCCACGCCACTACGCCAGGCAGTGCAATTTTTTCCTCTCGCCAAGCTAACCGGCCGGCCGGACCGATGGCGAGTGCAACGCCAACTGCTGCCTGCACGCTTTCGTTTGCTTTCAGATAGAGTTCAGACGACTAAAACTTCTCTCTAGTCTATTAACTAATACGCACAAACATTGCATGCAAGGGAAAACAACAAACGAGAAAGTGCTTTGTTTAAGTGTCAAGTTCATCTCATGTCTATATGCATGTCGACGGATAGATCAGATGGTTGCTATGGAACGGAAGAGACGAAGACGAGAAATAAACTAGGAGTAAAATGGTGCACTGATCCTAGTAGAGTCCAGCTTAAGAATGCCAACTTGGTCACATCGAGGCGATAAAACCGTGATTGGTTAATCAGCTCGATGATACGGAGAGCTTGCCGAAACACTGGATCGCACTGCATGTCATAATGGCGACGCGCATGATCAGATCATCGAGGCGTCGAGCTGAGCCGCCCACAAAATCTATGCGCGCAACCCCCGAACCTCGTGCCTCAAGAACGGGGACGCGACGGATCGAGACATTCATGTGCATGGCTCTGCCCTGCTTCTTGTGCCCTGTATATTTATAGCTAGTGTTCGTACGACAGATAGATCGATAGTGCTATGAAATGAAATGAAATGAAATACACTGGCTTCTTCTTCAAAAAAAAAAAAATTGGGATCAGATCTGGCTTCAAATTGTTGCTAGGAAGGATGGTGTGGACCTTTACTTTACATGCACTAATCCCAACCTCGCTCCCAACTTCCCTGGTTAATCACAATTAAACCTCAGTTCGTTGAAACACAATGTAAAGGTCGACTAAGTAAGGTATAGATATTCCCAACCAGCAAAGAGAACAGAAGCTGCAGATGCATACTAAAGATTTGGCTAGGTGCATGTCTTAGCCACTTGACATGAAGAAGGACCTTATGGAGTACGTACACCTCGGTACCTTTATTTTATTCTAAAACCACTCCCGATACATTCTGTACTTGTATATATTTTACCCAATGCATGGAATCGATCGTACGTTAAACTGATCTACTATAGTTATGAAGCCTGCTTTCTCCTCATTCTTCTTCTGTCAGACACTCAGCCCCCAACAGAACGATGATATACAAAGCACATATAGCCACTCTCTGATGCTTCATCATTCTCGTCCCTTACCTATCCATGTCTTCTAAGAGATCACAACAAGCAACTACCCCATGTTTAGCGTAAGCTCTCCCAAGGGGCGGCTAAAGCTCAGCATCACCACTACCGACCTCCTAGTTGTGTTCATCCTCACTCTCTACGTTACCGATTGCGAAGCTCGTCGTGATCTCCGTGTACATGGTAATAAGCACTGCTCAAGCAAGCTGACTTCCTCACCACCCAAGGTAAGCTAATTCACATATATTCTAATAACTAAAATCGTTCGATCGATCTAGGCCAAAAAGTTCTACTTGTAATTTCAAATCGTTTTCTTTTCATTTCCTCTACCTCTCTGTTCCATATAGGGTGTGATAGATGGTGCTGCTGGCAAGGGGAATGTTAGATCTTCATCGGAGATTCCCGTTGGAAGCAAAGTGGATGCATCAATGCTGGTCAACGAAGGGGTGACGACTGCGGCGAAGAAGGAAGTGGCATCATCAGGTGGAGTAGCTAGAAATGCTAGGCATGTGGTTAGGGTTTTGCGACAGCTTCAGCATCATGGGCATGACGGTGATCAGGGAATCCATCTGGATTACGCTCAACCTAGAACCCACACCCCACATCACAACCGATGAGAGAATGTCATGTATCACTGTGTGACCCTAGTCGTCCAGTTACCTTTCAATATTTCTTCTCTTTCCCTTTATATAATATATATATACACGACGTTCATCCATGGTGTATATGCATGTTTGGTAGGATCTCGACGACCCTTGTGATGAAGTTGTTTAATTAATGTATGTTAATTAGCCGTAGACATTTGAATATACCTCGAATGAAACATGAAAACGAACCATACAATTGCAAGAATTGTTAGATTGCCCATAGCGCGCGAGACGCGTGTGCACAAACTTATTGTAGCTAGACACCCTTTTGGTTCATTGATGAGCATTCATTCATAGACACAGTTGTCTGATCTGCAGGTGATTCCTGTCGAGGTTCTTTGTCAAAAGCAGTCGAAGCGATCAAGGTATGCCGCATGTAAATGCGTTTGGCATTGCACAGCATTTTGCAAGGAAGTGAAATAGGAAAGCCTTTTCTATCTTTATATATGTAGGTGAGGCCGAGCATTGGAGAGCGGTCGCTGCTAGGAGCTGATGGTTCCAACAGCGAGCTAGTAGGAAGTAACATGACCGCCGCGTACACCGCCGAAACCCTAGTAGCCATGGACTACCTAGATGCGCACCCGGCACCGGCTGTTCACAACAGGTAGCGCGCAGCACTGCATCTTCAGGCAGACAAGCCACAACAACGGGGATTTTGAAGAACTGCTGGGATATCCTAGTCAACGTTGATATACAGCACTGTTAGCAGTTCTGGCAACTGCCTGAGATCAGCACATCTTGTGCTGTTGTATAGGAAGATCGAGGACCGAGGATCAAGTTCCATTGTTCCGTGCTCATAAGAACAATGGAAGGGGAATTTCAAGTTAATACAGAATACAAAAGTTCACAACAGCTCTAAAGCTTTAATTTCATCTCCCTTCGTATGTAGTGGAGTTGCACTTTTGATTGCTCTATTGTCGCGCACAGAGTATGCATGATCTTCGTATATCGTTTGATGTGATGAAATAACAGTGGAGAACTAGTGTCGGCAGAGCTTCCTGATAAGTTACCATTACCGAACCACCAAACGAGTAACCAGTGTTAATTTTAGGCACGAACTACAAAGAGTATTACTATATGCCTAGTTGTGGCAAATATCTCAATCTTCCCAAGAATGTCCCCTCCACCACATCAATCTTAACAACAATCAGCTGTAAATAATGTGTGGCGAGCAACTGAGCAGGAATAGGCTGTTCCAAAAAAGACAGACATCCAAACCCCAGATCCAAGCAAAACCTACTTGTATTGTGGTGTACCTCCATGTGATGGGTGGATGGAGGCTCGGTAGAAATAAAATGAATCAGAAGCTTCTCTTAGGTTGTACGACTATCACCAGATTCAGCTGCATTTCACCACGAATGGACTAAAGGCACTTAAGAATTGTGAGGTTCGCATCCCGAGCTTGAGGTCAACTTCTCCACCGCCCAGCCAGAAGAAATCCTCATCCAATTTGGTGATAGCTTCGTCTATGATAACCTGTGGAGGAAACTTTTTGCATCAGGTACCTTGCTAACTTTGTGAGTTCACTCATAAGGCATAAGACGTGCATTTTAAGCAAGTTGCATAAGAATAACTGAAAGCATCAGTTTGAAAAGATGTTTTCTCCATACACACAGCTGAGTGCTCAAGCCTTCTAACTATTGGTTATTGATATTATGCATCACTTACTCTTATGTAACTGGAGTAGGACCATCTATCTATTTGCTACTGGCCTACTGCTACCATTCATTTACTCTTATGTAATTGGATTGGAATAGGATAGTACCTGTAGGATTGGAAAAGCTAAAGAGATGTTTACTACAGAATGTCATGTATGGATATGCAACATACACAGTTTGTCACACATAAGGACCCATTCGGTTAGGCATTCCCAGCCTGAAATGGCCCGGATCATTTCCAGCACAGTACAAAATGTCGAATGATTCCAGGCCTAGAATGGTTCTAGGCCATTCCAGCCCAAAAACAAACGGACCCTAAATCTATCAATTTTAATCTAAACCTAATAGCTGTATCTTTGCAATGTACATGCTTCAATAGCTGCAATGTAAATACAAATTTGCATTACCGGTATGTTTGTTTCCATCCCAATGCAAGTGACAGCGTTATGCACAAACCCAGTAAGTTTGTGCGACTCCTCTTCTGGTGCCAACCTCACTGCATCAAACAAAAAGTAAACAGCAAGGCTGTTTTCAGATGACAGCAATAGTAGGCCTGCTGCCTGCAGCCATTCAAATCACCTAAACTATGGTAAGAGCCACTGCTTATCATAGACACTGAAAATGTTTAAATAGAAAAAGAAGAAGCAGAATTACAATGGCATAATGAAGAAAACAGTTAGAGCCAAGGAATTTTCTTTCAGCGCCTATTACAAATATGCCATGCACCAATGTTTCAGAAATCAGTAGTGAACCGGTTACTTGTTCACCGGCAACAGGTTTAGGTCAGTTCCTCATAGTACCAACAACAATAAAGTAAAGGGCACAAGAAATAGCCTGCAATTTGGCCAGGAATAGAGACACACAACGCCTGTTGTGGAAGTAAAAGCTAAAACTTTATTGAAATGTGTTAGTAGCACATTCAACATCTTTTCATTGTCAATGTTAAGACTCTAAATCCATCAAGAATATCACTGTAATCAGCTCGTTGCAATTTGTAGTACATTTCTTTTTTTTATGACAATTTCTGTTTATAATAATTTCCCATATATGAACCAAGGAGCTCTACGTAGAGACCATCATCCACATAGAAAAAGTGCTTTCCCGTAGCAGTCAGCCATAAAAATGAGATACACCACCTAAATGCACTGATAAAAAGCCGAGGGAGCATTGTACACATATCAGGTTACTTACCAGTTACACCCCCCACCCCACCCCCCCCCCCCCCCAAACATACACACACACACACAAAAAAAAAAAAAAAAGGAACTTCAATACATTGTAAAAGAATCTTACTGTTAAATCTCTTTTTGGGTATTTGCTTCTCATTTAGTTCATACAGGAAGTTCTTGATGTTTTCAGCATTAAGGCGTGCATTATACTACAGAAATATACATCATGTCAGTATAAATACGAGGTATATGAATTTTAAATGGTACATTGATATCTTAAAGCTTACCTGAACAACAATGACATAGTATTTTGAATTCTTTGGATTGCTGCAATCAACAACATCTGCAGCAGCTTGGGTGTTCACCTAATAAAAGATGGACAGAATTCATCACAACTAATGTTAAAGATGGATCATTATCAGATTTTGAGGCAGAATCTTCTTAATGAAATGATGTGCAGCTCTCCTATGTTGTTCGAGAAAAAAGATTTTGAGGCAGGATCATAAAACTGTAGTTCTATGCTTCAAAGCATGTCCTTCCCAAGATAAAACAGTATTCGTTTTGTGTTTAGCCACTTCATTAAAGCTGATAAGTAGTGATGCCCCCACTGCTTCTCAGATTGCATCTCTGATTCTCAAAGAACTGTAGAATTTAAATAAGCCCAATGCAATTAAAAAAAGTTTCTGTTCCGCAAATACTTTAAGTAAGCGAAAATTCTAAAAGAATCTCATGAAGCACACAAGCATGTTGGTTTGTCCTTAATGTTCAAAGTAGGAAGTTTTTCACCTCAAACTTTGAGGCGTTTGCAGATAATGGCCTCTAAAAGAATCCATGCCATTTTGCAATCAAATGTGATCAACAAATTAGCAAACATCTACTTGCACCAAAAATCAAGGGAAATAGACTCAGATAATATCCTATACAGGATATAAGCGTGTTATAGACAGTGCTAGTTATTTCGGAGGGAAAAAAACTGCTTCTGATAAGCTTAGCGCTGATTTCTCTGATATAAGCTAGAAATGCCATAACAATTTTTGTTGCAACTTGTCATAGCTCATAACATAGTCGCATATAAAACAACAAACTCTGCTGTGCATCAGCCTACATGCAATGAAATCTTGAGAAACAGCAGCTATGTACTTATTTCGAATCTTCAACAGGATACCATAGTCCATAGTACCACTAAATCAAATTACTCTCCAAGTTACAGTGCCATGACAATAACTAGCATAACACATGATCTTTACTCAGACAGTAACTAACTATAGCAATTGCGCCTATGGTACTATTTACACAAACAAATTCAACACAACTATTTGCAACCTTCAGAGAGTACGCGATTCATTGTTCAATAATCAATAGGAACAATCATCACTTCATCAGTAAATTATCCTACTCAAGCTATCCTATGCGCACAAAAATGGCTATAAAAAATACTACATTAACGTAATTGTATTCAACCTAGCAGTTAGGCAGGTCCAGTGCTCGACGAAACAGCCGCAAGGAAACGGAGAGGGGTCGGAGCCATACCATGACGATGCTCTTGCAGAGCTGGGCGACTGAGTCGGCTCGGAGCAGGCTGCGGCGCTCCTCGAGGGAGCGGTCGTAGTAGTCGGCGGGAACGCGACGGAAGGCGAAGTCCCGCACGCCGCGCGTGGCCAGGAGGGCCGAGAGCCGCGCCTCGGTGGCCCCCGCGTCGGCCTCGCCGTTCTCCGAGGGCGCGGCGGAGACGGAGAGCGCCCCGAGGCGGTGCTGCTGCACGGCGAGCTCGAGGTCGGCAATACGGCCGAGGATGCGGAGCTGACGCGCCTCGAGGTCGGCCGCCGCGGCGCCCATGGTTGCCGGACCTGGCGTCGTCGGAGGCGACAGGCGAGTCGTCCACTCGTCCTGTTGCGGTTGTAGAAACCGGTTGCAGGCCGACCTGCCTTCTAACGGGCTATGGAGGCTTGATGTCAAAACCGGAGCCCGGGCCCAATTGAAGCCATTTTGGAGCAAAGGCAAAACCATCCAGTATGTCCTTTTTTAAATCTAAAAAAAAAAGTATGTTCTTTTTTTTCCCTACATCCCAAATTATAAGTGGTTCTAATTTTTTTAAGAGTCAAAGCATTTCAAAGTTTGATTAAATTTATATTAAAATAATAATATTTAGGGGCTTTTGCATTTTTTTACCCCTATTTTGTATCAAAATTATGATTTTGCCTTTGTTTTTTTACTATGTAAATTTACCCCTGTGATTTCAAAACGAAGCACCAGTTTGCCCCTACTCCATCATCCTCCCCTAATGGTGTTAAATTTTATATACAAGGATAGAAATGCCCATGTGATTTTGCCCCTATTTGTTATGCATATTTGTGATTTTACCCCTGATTTGGAATTAGACATTTACATTGTACGTAGACAAAATTGATTAAATTTAGTCAAATATATTTGACATAACTTGCAAATATTTCAATTCAGATTTCATATTTTAAAATATCCGAAATCATCATGCCCTAAATGGCCTCCCTTAGCACAGTTTTCGGTTGGCGACCGCTAATAAAAATCACCAACCAAAGAAGCAGCGAGCACCTAGAGCCCACTCCATGAAATCGATGCATTGTTGTCAATGTCGGTGCATGCCCACTATTTCAAACCCAGCTAGTTAGGTTTTTTTTAGTGGAACTTGTCCACTCAGATTTAAGTCACTGATTTGATATGGGTGCTTGTATTTTTCTATATTTATTTTAAGATTTAAATAGCGTTATGCTTTCGGTGCTAGACGACATACCCGTCGAGAAAGGCGCACGTAGTGACTTCATCAAACTCAAGATTTACCAGTCCAACTCGATTCTTCGGTAGTGCTCATAGGGGTAGAGTGTGCGTGCGTACGTTACTAGGGTGAATATGTACTTACGAGTGTCTGTGTCTTTAATTAGGTCTCCGAAAAAAAAGATGCCTCTTTCAGATCAATAATAATAAATCGAGAGC
This sequence comes from Sorghum bicolor, assembly GCF_000003195.3. Taxonomy (NCBI): domain Eukaryota; kingdom Viridiplantae; phylum Streptophyta; class Magnoliopsida; order Poales; family Poaceae; genus Sorghum; species Sorghum bicolor. Next base: position 63,227,582 of record NC_012873.2, read on the forward strand.
ACAGCTCCCATCTTCGGTCCTTCAAGGCCTTCTGCTCGTCACAGAGGAACTTGGCGAAGGCGCGGTCCAAGACACCGAGCTTGCCGATGAAGCCCACAAGGACGACGGCTTTGCCACGGCCACCGGGGCATTGCTGCCTTTGCTGTCCCGACATGGGCGAGTGCTCACGAGGTGTGGGCAAGGAAGAACATGAGTCGCAACGGGATGCAGCCAGCCATCCACTGAGCAGGATTGCAGCCATGCAGCTCTCTGTGCGCCTTTGACGTCCGTCCCGTGCCCAGAAAAATAAGAGGTGGGCGCCCCCCCCCCCTGAGCCGCGCCCAGAAGAAGAAGAAGAAGAACGGCGGGCGAGCGGGCGCCACAGGAGACCCGCCGCGCGCCAGGCACCGCCACCGCCATCGCCCGGCGAGATCTGTGGCCGCGCCCCCGCGTGTTGCGCTCCCACGCCATAGAGCAGTAGCCGCACCATGCACGAGCCAGAGGCTGGGAGGCGCCGCTACATCGTGCGCACCGTTGCCAGGCACCACGCCGCCCGTTCTCGATGCCGCCTACTCCCTATCCCGATGCGTGTGTTTTGTTCTTGTTAAAGTTTAACAGAGATAGCGTGTGTTTTATAAATATAGTTAAATTTAGGAAAATTTGATCGGTACGAATATAGAGTATATATTACCATAGCGTTGTGAGCGAGGACGTGAAAATCAGACGGACCCGCACGCGGTCACGGGCACCAAACTGCTAGCGACGCGACCAGCGAAAGTCTGGGCTGGACGGCTGGAGTGGAGCCGAATGCAGGGTGCAGGTGCAGTGCAGGGTACGGATTCAACACATCGAGGTCTGTCTTGCAGGGACGAGGGACCTGCTGGCACACTGGCTGCATGCGTGCCGGCGCGCTCGGATAGGTGGTGAGCTCCCACTGACCACATCCTACTGCGCGCGCGCCAGTGCGCTGTACGCGGGCGCCCCCTGGTCCCGCCGCCAGGACGAGAGGTTGGTGTGCTTGCGGCCTTGTTAGTTGCGAAAAGTAAAAAGTTTTCGGTACTGTAGCACTTTTGTTTGTTTATGACAAATATTATCTAATTATGGACTAACTTGGATCAAAAGATTCGTTTCGTGATTTACAGCTAAACTGTATAATTAGTTTTTATTTTCGTCTATATTTAATGTTTCATGCATGTGCCACAAGATTCGATGTGACGGGAAATCTTGAAAACTTTTTGGTTTTCAGGTTGAAGGCCTGCGCATGATGGGCTGTGTCTCACATGATCGTCGTCATGCCAACACGTGAACGCTTCTAGCGACTTCATCAGCCCGGCATTATATTCTATACGCTGGGTATTGCTTATCTACACCGTTAAATATGTATCAAGATATGTGAAACAGTGGAGACAAGTGTAAACACAGTTGAGAGAAGTGCAGCAGCACGAATCTCAGAACACATTTGGATGGTCTAGATAAACAATGCTGAGCATGTATGTGCTGCATTGTATTATTGAATTTTTTGAGACTTTCTGTCACATCGAACCTTTGTTTTGCTCTAATATATTTCCAGTAGGGGCTTTTCTACCCCTCCTGTTCCCTCAAAAAACACAAAAAATAATTGCACAATTTTTTAAACTTAGTTAGTTCTTGATTGAACAATATTTATCAAATACAGACGAAAGTGCTATAATAGCCAAAGCCAAAATTTTTTCTAAACTAAACAAGGCCTAATTTGTTTGCTCGTAAAATTAGTGGCATGTCAATGGACAAGCTACGTGGTGTTATACAATAGTCAAGCCTTTCACGACATGTAGTGCTGATGGTAGAGCAAATTAGAGGAGGTGCACTTAGCTTATGGTTGCGTAGACATCTTTCATGGGGTATATATATATATATATATATATATATATATATATATATATATATATATATATATATATATATATATATATATATGATGAAATTTTAGAACTAATCACTGTTTTTATAATTTTTAGGATGTACATTTGCACCCCTTAATCACACATGTAGCTTTGCCCCTGGCGGCCTGCATATACGGAGTATAGGCAATGTCTCCATGAATCTCTATAAATTCGGTCAAACTCGAAGACGTTTGATGACTTAGTACAATTTCGAACTTGGAGAGGTTCTATACATCGTTTCATAGCTAATTTTAACTTTAACTATTGGCATACATATTGGTCTCTCACAAGTTCATATGGCTATCTATGTCGTCTGCTCAAAATTACCTTTATCCTTGTAAGTTTATTTTGACACAGGGACTAAGAAAAAGATCACACACAGGACGGGAGAATATACATTCTAACAATAAGGCTGAAAAAAATGGAGCCCCTGTCAAATTACAAGAGGCACTGCAAGTGATGATTGACAACAAGAAGAAAATGTTTTACAGATGAAGGACATTATATCTGACGATACTACCAATAATAGCTGGTCATACCCTGCAAAAAAAAAAACTGGTCACAGTACACAACCTTTTGTAGATTTTTATCAATCCTCGACTTCTAAAGCAGACACAGAGCATGTTTAGAACGCAAAAAAATATATATTTCGAGTTCTTAGGCTAGCTTTTGCTATATACTATTATTAAACTGGTTTCTGCAAAATTTCCGCATGATGACCGTATAATTCCTGCGGGCCGTTTTGGGTCAATAAAATCAGATGGGGAACGTCTCTCCCCCGTTGCTTGTCCAAAAAAAAAACCTATGTTTCAAACAAACTCTAAATATTAAAAATATTAAAAGCAAGGTCATACAGTTTCCTTGGAATCGAGGGTTACAAGCAGTAACGGACAAATGTACAGGAAACATATACACCAATAGCACTGCATGCAGTTCCTAGCCTAGACCTTGGAAAATAATCTCCATATTTAATAGGCACGCTTCAGTCAAAAAGAAAAGGAAAAAAAAACAAGCACTGATGATCAATCAAAACCAAAAAAACAGATACGCAAATAATTAAGGCAGTAGTAAAACACACATTTGACTCACAACACCTGATTGTCTAGAGTAGTTGTACATTTGGAACCAACATGACAAAGCAAAAGCAGACAAAAGAAAAACGGTAGGAGAAAGCCAATGCAATGCAGAGCACTGCATGCATGTGAAGTACGTCATCCCGCTCCGCTATCAGAGAAGAATATCATCAGGCGCATATGAAGCCACTGGGGAGGTTCTTGCCACAGTAGTTGACAATGAGGCTGAGCTTGACAGGGATGTCTACGGTGATCCCGAGCACGTTGGCCTTGATGGCGGTGCAGAGGCAGACGGCGGCCTCCAGGTCGGCGAGGCCGCCGAGGATGCTGCAGCAAGGCTCGGCGGGCGGGTGGCCGACCTCGGCGCTGACGAAGCCCAGCACGTTGGCGCACGCCGCGAGCTTGAGCGCGTGCTTGGGGCACTTGCCGCCGGTTGAAGGTGACGGCGGCGTCGGAGTTGGTGGCGTTGGTGGCGTCGGGCAGCCGCCGCCGCAGGCGTTGGCCACCGTGAAGAGGACCAGGTTGAGGGCCACGAGGAGCAAGGCCGGCTTGGAGGACGATGCCATGGCGCGGCGGCTGAAAACCCCAAACAGCTAGCTTGCGCGCACTGGTAGGCTAGCTAGGGCTAGGAGGAGCGCTGGTGCAACTGATGGATTGGAAAACTCAGGGAGGGGGTATTTATAGGGAAAGAATGGAAACAGAAGTTGGGAAAATCCTATTTACTTCATTGTAACTATATACCACTTCCGGGACTTATAGAACAATATATACCCCAAAACAAAAGTACAACATTGCAGCGACGTGTGTCTCTTACGGCCTGCTTGTTTCCGTAAATTGAAGCCTTATTTCAAGAATCAAGACTCGAGAGTTAACATTTTACTCCCTCCATCTCAAATTGTAAGTCATTCTAATAATCTTAGAGAGTCAAAGCATTTTCACGTTTGACCAAAATTATAGAGAAAAATACTAAGATTTGTAACGTAAAGTAAGTATACTATGAAAATATAATTAAGAAAGAATCTAATGATACTTAGTTAGTATCATAATAATAATTATTTTATCATATAAATTTGGTCAAACTTATAAAAGTTTGACTCTCCAAGATTCTTGGAATGACTTAAAACGTTGGAAGAGGTGACTAGTCAAAATTTAAACTTAAGACCTAAAACGTTGGAAGAGGTGGGTAATTCTCTTAGGCCTTGTTTAGTTTGGGAAAATTTTTGGATTTCGCTACTGTAGCACTTTCGTTTGTTTGTGGCAAATATTATCCAATCATAGATAACTAGGATCAAAAGATTCGTCTCGCGATTTATAGGTAAATTGCGTAATTAGTTTTTGTTTTCGTCTATATTTAATGTTTCATGTATGTGTCGCAAGATTCGATGTGACGGGGAATCTTGGGAACTAAACAAGACCTTACACTCCAACACTAAAAAATGTACAGCAACAGTGCAGCATGACTCGGGAGGTAATAACCAATGCGACATGCAAACGCAGCAGGTAACCGATGCAACTTGCAAACGCAGGGGCACCACCCATGCATGTGCTCGTTCACATGGACGGCCGTGAAACGTTGTGTGCTGTGGCAACAAGCTAGAATGGCAGTCACAAGGCTCGCAGCTCGTGGGCCGCGCCGGCTGTGCTGCCAAAGTGGCAATGGGCCACATCTCCCCCAATCCCCATGCCGGTCTGCCTGCCCCGCTGTGTGCCCCTGACCCGGCAGAAGCAGGAGGCATCAGCGTCGCCACTTGGCTGCCGCGGCGGCTGCAGCCTCTGGCTCCTCGTGATGCACACTGCTCGAGTGCTCGTGACACACTGGAGTGTGGGAGGAGATCGACTGGGAGAGATCGAGACGTACGATCATGGACCAGCCATGCTAGCTGCGCAAGCGCATGTAGGATCACAACACACCTAGCTCGCGTTTGACTCTTATCTCGTCGATTTATTTACGTGCTGGTCAAAGGTTTTTTAACTTTAATTAGATTTGTAGAAAATAAATACAATATTTATATTTTTAAATAAATTTATTATGATAGTATATTTAACGATCTATCTAATGATATTAATTATATATTATAAACATTATTATTTTTAATATATAATTGATCAAAATTAAAAAAAACTAACTTCTTGAGAAGTAAGAATTGAGAAGTAAGAATGACTTTTATTTTGGACACAAGAGTAATATGAGAACAACATGGATACTCACGGATATCATGCACTCACGCACAGCCGGCATGAAAACGATGTCGTCTGTGCTGGCTCACAGTACAAGCCGGCATGGATAGTCAAATAAAAAGTTAGTACTCCTTGAGAAAAAAAAAACAAAACCAAAGAAAAAAAAACTCAAGGCCTTTCATGTGTTTTCTCTCGCTTTTGCGGTTTTTCAATTCCACACTTGGAAGCCACGACGACCTCTTTGCACAATCCTTTTTAACGACTTCTTGCACAATCCCTTTTTAACATCATCCCACGAGTTTTATTCTTTGTTACCCTTGCTATCTAAACATCTAGTAGTTCATTATTTGGAATTCTAAAGGGCTTAAAATAAAAATATTAACTAAATTTGTAAACCTCGTTGGAAACCTACAATTCTCATGTAAGTTTTGTCTTCTGAAAAACTTACTAAAACTCTGGCTACAAGCTATATGTTTTTTTTTTGAAAATTACAAGCTATATGTTTTTGAATGCCGCACAATCCATTCATAAGTTCCATACATAGCACCACCAATAGAGAGACCTAGTGACCATTATTCCAAAATCCAAAGAAAACCACCAAGAACATCATGAGCTTCTATTTAAGAGAACACATTGGCTCCGTTTCACGGATGGAGGCTCTTAGAGCCTTAGAGGTGAAGCTGGGCTCCCCCCCCCCCCCCCCCCCTCTCTAAATAATTTTGTAAAGCTGGCTATAACCAGTTTATTTAGCATAAGACCCTAGGCATGAACTCATCCATAATCAATCACATAGTTTATGTTAATAAACCTCCTCACTGCTCCGGGTCTGAGTCCCATGCAATGATGTGAGGATCAGTGCTCAAGAGGAGCTTTTTTGCTTGAGGCATTGTGAGTTAAAAAATATGGCGGATGGCATTAATTTTATTTCTATATAACTTAGTATCCTATAAAGGCTCCTCGTATAGTTTGGTTCTTCTTTTTAGAGGATTTTTATTAACTATAAGAACGACAATTTAAAAGAACTATCTATAATTTAAAACGAAACGGAGTACAAGAGATGGACCAAAAAGAAAAGAAACAGACTGTAGCTAAAAACTAGGCCGAAATGTGGACGAGTCGTCTGCCGAGACATTTTCGCTATAACCTGGGAGCCCGATCACATGTGGTGGTGGGAATTCTTCTGGAACCTAACAACAACGACCCGTGAATCGGTGACAGTGTGTTGTGTTGTGTGCAACTCTGCAAAAGTAAAAAGGGCAAAGTCATTTACGACGCCCGGCTTTAATAATAAATCCATTTGGTTTGTCCTATTAAAATTTATTGTTCATCACATTGAATATTTAGACATATATATATAATACTAAATATAGACTATTTATAAAACTAAAAACACAGCTTAAGAGTAATTTAAGAGATAAATTTTTTAAGCCTAATTAGTCCATGATTAGATAATAATAATTAAATAAGACGAAACTGATACAATTTAAACTTTAACACCCAAACCTCCATGATTGGACAATAATAGTTAGGCCTTGTTTAGATACACCCAAAAATCCAAAACTTTATAAGATTCCCCACATCGAATCTTGCGACATATGCATGGAACATTAAATATAGATAAAAAAGATAACTAATTGCACAGTTTACCTGTAAATCACGAGATGAATCTTTTAAGCCTAGTTGCTCCATGATTGGATAATGTTTGTCAAATAAAAACGAAAATGCTACAGTGTCAAAATACAAAAAGTTTTTGATCTAAACAAAGCCTTAAATAACACCCCAAACCAAACACCCCCCCTTAGCGAACTGTTCATCAGATATTTTTGCATACATATACGTGTGGCTCATATCGATTCTGCATTGCATGGTGGGGCCTGGCACAAAAATATAGGATACCAATAGTGCATCTACAAACATGCAATGTCACATAGTAATTTAAGATTGCAACACATTATATAAAAATAACAAATTTAATTTGCATATTATCCATAGAAGAAAATGGATTTTTGTCCTATGATTTATATGCAAATTAAATTTGTTTGTCCTATGATTTGGAGCTTAGACATCATCTAAAAGGATAATTAACTAAGTTGCTAAGAGAGGAGGATATTTACTGGTTCTAACGATCTAAAGCAACAAAGTTATTGCAAGAGGATGATAATACTAAGTACTTCCATATGGTGGCAAATGGCAGACATAGAAAAACAAAAATTATACAGTTAGAATAGGAAGAATGAATAATTGTTAGGGATGAAAACTTGAAGAATTATATTTCTGATTACTACAAAGGACTGTTTTGGACATCATAATCAAAACTCTTTCTCATTGGATGAGACTGTGAGGTATGATATACCTCAGGTTTTGGAGCAGAACGAGATATTGACGGCTCCATTACTGAGGAGCAGATCAAAATGGATGTCTTTGAAATAGAACATAACAAGGCGTTGGTCTGGATGATTTTTCCACTAAATTTTACCAATTTTTTTTGGGATATTGTGAAGCAAGAATTAATGAGCCTTTTTAATGAATTCCATGCGGGGAGATTGCCGATTCATAGCCTCAACTTTGGAGTAATCACTCTACTACCGAAGGTTGCTGAAGCGGCAGGGATACAACAATACAACCCTATTTGTTTATTAAATGTAACGTGAGCTTCAAGTCTTTTTACGAAGGTTCTAAACAATAGAATTTTAAAGGTGGCAGATAAATTGATAGGACCTTCTCAGACAGCTTTTATCCTCGGTCGCTATATTTTGGAGGGAGTTGTTATCTTGCATGAAACAACTCATGAACTACATAGAAAAAAGAAAGGTGGAATATATAATACTAAAACTAGACTTTGACAAGGCTTACGGCAATTTAAAGTGGCCTATTGTGCAATAGGTTCTTAGAATGAAAGGTTTCTCACCAACTTGGTGTGAATGGATTTCAAAAGTCATGACTAGAGGGAGTGTTGCAGTAAATATCAATGATAATATAGGACATTCCTTTCAAACTAGGAAAGGAGTGCGACAAGTGGACCCTTTATCTTCAATTTTTGTTTAATTTAGTAGTGGATACGTTGGTTGTCCTTATTTTAAGAGCTAGCGAGATGGGACAAATCCAAGAGGTTGTTCCATATTTGGTAGATGAGGGACTCTTGATCCTTCATTATGTAGATGATACTGGCATTTGTATGGACAATGAGCTAGAGAGGGCCAAAAAGATAAAGCTTGTACTTTGTGCTTTTGAACAGTTATCAGAACTCAAGATCAATTTCCATAAAAGTGAATTGTTTTGTTGTGGAGCAGCCAAAATTAGTCACTTCGAGTATCCACAATTTTTTAGGTGTGATATGGGATCATTTCCCTTTTGTTACTTAGGGATTCCTATGCATCATAAAAAACTCATGAATAAAGACTGGAAATATGTCGAAGAAATATTTAAAAAAAGATTAAGTTGTTGGAGAAGTAAGTTGTTACCGGTGGGGAAAAGACTAGTCTTGATTAACTCTATTTTGAGTAGCCTTTCCATGTTCATGCTTTTCTTTTTTAAAATACCGAGAGAGATTCTCAAAAAGTTGGATTACTTTAGATCATGGTTTTTCTAGCAGAGTGATGATCACAAGAAAGAAATATAGGTTGACTAAATGAGAAATAGTTTGTACTCCTAAAGACCAAGGTGGGTTAAGAGTTTTAAATCTAGATGTCTACAACAAGTGCCTTCTAAATAAATGGCTCTTCAAGTTGATTAATGGAGATTGGACCTGGCAACAATTACTTAGGAATAAATATCTAAGGGACAAAACATTGACACAGGTTCAACACATGCGTGGATATTTCTCAATTTTGGACTGACCTCATGAAGGTCAAGGAGGATTGAATAATATCACGTCCACTAAAATCTATCTTTCCTGCTCTTTATAACATTGTCAGGAAAAAAGTGCATCTGTAAGAACGGTGTTATCCACAACACTGTTAAATATAACCTTCAGGAGATCCCTAGTAGGGGTTAATTTGCAAGCATGGCATGATGTGGTTGCTATCGTTGCCAATGTACAATTAACAAACTAAAGGAATCGCTTTGTGTGGGAGTTACATCAAAATAGATTATTTTCGGTTAAATCCATGTACAGAGCCTTAGTGACATCAGAAGCCTTACCCTATACACTTTTATTTGGAAACTGAAATTACCTCTCAAAATCAAAAAAAATTATGGTACTTGTACAAGGGAGTAATATTAACAAAGGACAATTTAGTAAGACGGCAGTGGCAAGGAGATAGAAAGTGTTGTTTCTATTATGATGTCTATACAACATCTATTCTTTGATTGTCGATTTGCTAAATTTGTGTGGCGATTAGTTCATGTTTCCTTTAATTTATTACCTCCATCTAGTGTTCACAGTATGCTTACAGGTTGGTTGGATGGGATAAATAGGAAACTAAAATAAAAAATTCTAGTAGGTGCAACTGCAATTTTTGGGCAATTTGGTTACGGAATGATATAACTTTTGACAAAGCAGTAGCACCATCTTACTTGCAGGTTATCTTCAGGGAAACTTACTGGACCACATCCTTATCCCTACTCAGAAGGAGGAGGAGGATCGCCATTTCATGAAGATGGATTACACGGTTATTGAGACAACTGCTTTGGAGTTGTTTGCAAGACATGGTTGGAGATTTAGTAATAGAATTGTATTTTAGTTCTCGAGTTTGAATTCTTCCTTTTTCTTGAATCAAAACCTTTTATTAGAGTTTGCTTGGTTCGTGGTGGTGGTGTCTCTAATCATGACTAGCTAGATGCATCGATCGATGCAGAGGCTGGAATATTAATATATTTCCTCTAAAAAATAAAATTTGTTATTTTCATATAAATTTTTACAAAACAAGTTTGAATCTTAAATTTTACGACAATGCATATCTATAGATGCACTATTTGTATGTATAAAATTGGCTTTTGCTAAAAGATTGGTAGCGGTTTTGCCGGCACATGCCGCGCAGACTTGCGCTTGGAGGACTCAACTCTAAGTCGTCGCCCAGGCTCCTCGTGTTGCCTCGCTAGCTTGCGGCTTCGGCCAGGCCACCTGTCTCCACATCCACCTCACTGGTTGGTCGTCATCCATTAGCTTATTCATTTAATCAGTCGAACCTGTTTGTCATTCACCACCCTGCTCGTCGGCACCCTGCTCGTCGGTCGTCATCTATTATCTCGTTCACTTGAGTTTATTTGTCGAATGTCTGTTATTCACTAGTATTTTTTTCTCACAATAAATTAACGAATATTGCTTTGAGTTATGGCTTTTGAGCTAAACGAACAATGTTTGGTCAATCCAGTCCATCCAGCTTGAATCCTGGTGCTCATGAATCAAGATGGCAACGGGCCCTCGATCTCCGATCCCTAATGGGGATTTCATCCATTAGAGGATGTCCGTAGACTAAAACTGATCCCCGTCTGGGGAAATGGGGCAGTAACATAGCACTCCCCATCCTCATCACCCGTCAGGTCACCCGATTATCAAGTCCAAAGAAGCACAGTGCAAGATATTCAGCCCAACCCAAATAAAACACCTGGTAACCCTACACTACCTCACGCCATCACCCATCTTTTCCATGACTCGCGGCCACCGTCCTCCTAACTCGCACTCGCGACGCGGAGTCGGAGACAAGGAATGCGGATTTTGTGCCCCTGCCCTTCCACTGCCGCAGGCCGTCGCACTTCACTCCCACCGCACCACCCTCTACTGCGACAGCTGACACGAAGACCTAGGTCAGAGTAACGGCTATGACTTCTTTGAATCGACGCTTCTTCTTGTGGTGTTGTGGCTCACTCCATCGGCATCAGCTCTCCTACGGCCCTGCTCCCTCGGTGGCTCAGTTCCCCGGCTCCGCTTCCCCTCGCCCTTTGGCTTTCTCCATGGCGACGCGGACGCGAACGAAGCTTACAGTCGGGTGCACGGCACCTGGAGAGGCGTGACTCCAATCGAGAACGGAAATGGAAGAAAGACAGCCCCGATATAAGAAACGAGGACAGGGAGCGAGGGAAATCGCAGGTATCGGGGACAGGTGCCACGTTGCCATCTTGACAAGTCATGAAACAGACGCGACTTGACATGTGAAAGCAAACGTGAATTTGCAGTGTTAGTGAGCGCAGGCGTCGCTAGATGCCTGTCACAGACGATGTTCAGCCGGGAACAGTGACGATGTTCAGCCCGGAACAAGCTGTCGCCTGGTTGTTCCGCGTGTGTTTGGCCTTGCGAAAATAAAATAAAATATTAAAATGTACTTCCACATGCCAATGTCTTTTTTTTTTTTTGAACTTCATGCCAATGTCTTAGCACAAGAGATCAATCATGCTTTTCGGTTCCAAAAGCGACAGGCCGCACTGCATTTCACTCCCTTGGAGTAGTATTTTTTATTATAACTAGTCAAGTGCCCGTGCGTTGCTACGGATATGCATAGAATCTCATAACGTATATCCACATAGAACTGACAATTTATTTTCTCACCAACCAAGCATCAACTTGCGGGCACTGGAACTTAGGGTAATAAATCCTCAGCCAGGAAAAAATTTTGGAGACCAAGATCTCAAAAGAATATAAATAATGACACAAGAAATCATAGGAAATTCAATGAAAATAATATGAATAAACACAACCCACCGAAGATTTTGCATATTTATCCACTATATTCTAATGCTAAAGTGAAGTTGTGTAAGTTTTTTTTAAATGAAGTTGTATAGGGTTAACTGCCAAACCAAATAAACACTACTGCAGTTATAAAATTTAACCGTCGACACCAACAATCAAGAAATCAAAGTCAAGAAGAACAACCCATAAAAACAAAACAGGACCCAACTACTATTGGCCACCCATAACCACTACTATTTGCCAGATAGTGCATCAAAGATGAGAGCTAACTTGATTATAGTTGGAATGCTAAAAAAATATAATAACATGAATTGAGCAGCTCATTTTTTTAAAACATGGATTATAGTTGCCATATAGTACCGAATCTGCCAGCCATTTACTATTGAGCCGCTCATTTTATTGAAACATGGATTATAGTTGCCATATAGTGCCGAATCTGCCAGCCATTTAGCATTATTTTTCTCTCACAATAAAACAGGGAACAATATATTCAGCCATGACTTTCTGTCAAGCGAACATTATCTAAGTGAATACAGATAGATTTTATGCTACAAAAAATATCTCAATACCCATTTTGCTGAGTTCCAATGACAGGGGTGCCTCGTAGGCGGTAGGAGATGAGGGAGAGTTGGATGAAGCAGAGCATGGTTCCAAAGGTAACGGTGACGCAGGTGCATGCCTAAAGGCAGAAGCTCCCCAGAACGCCAAACGCCTCGCTCCATACCACCTCCTTCTCATCTTGTAGCTTAGGCAAGGTACAACAGATCCACTGCTGCTGCACATGCTTCTAGGATCAGGTATATGAACACCTACAAAATAAACATGCCATGGATCAATCTCATTTTTTTCACCAGTATTGCCATCAAGCCCTCTTATGCACTGGTCTGAAACAAGCACAAGATCTGACAACATTCACTGCTGAAATTAATAGCAGGCACATGAACTGAATCAAGTTTACAATTATTTGCATGAACGGATGCTTGAAATACTGAACACGAAAAAAGTGCATGTAAATAGAAAACAAATTCAGAGCTTAAACTGACATACAGTCTCTACAAAAACTAAATATTGTCTGGTGTGTTAGTTTGTTCAAGCATGAGCATTACCACCACCAATATTGAAGAAACACCAGTGCTGGAGACAGACGATGTTGCTGAATCTAGAGGTTCAAAACTCATGCCCAATCCACGCCAGAGCTCAAGGCCCAGGTCCAGGAATGTGCGCATTGCCATGTCCGAATGGATCCAACCCCTATAAGTTGTCATGAGCTATATTAGTTAATTACTACATATAGAAGAGGAGAAAACAAGAAAAGTAAGTGAATTGTAATAAAATATTCAATTCTAAGCATTCATTGTCTAACTCTGGTGCCTCCTTTATGGCTCTTCAACTGTCCTCTAGATATGTGGTATCCTAGACAACACACTGAAGACATCTATTAGCATACAAACATAATCCCTCCAAATTTAAATTTTGGTTTGGCAAGTATTTTAAACAATCATGATGTAATGACTGATAAGTAACAAAGGTTCACTGATCATGTGAGCAAAGCCAACAAATCTGGTGCCACTGAACAAAGAAGACACAGGCTAGCAGATTAGCTGCTGTCATGTTCACCTGCTGCGTACTGCTGCTATCATATTGAATGGAACTGAGGTCCTGCACCCTGGTTGGCTGTTGTGCTATTTACTTGATAGTATATTGCTCGTGCTACACTAATGAGCCCATTCCATCAAGTTAGAACTAAGTTAGTTTTAAAAGGGAAAAATAGGAACCTAAATTAGTTTTAATCAGCACTTCAACTGTCAATAACTCTCAATCTTGCACTCCATTTTCACAGGTCGCAGATTTCAGCAGAAATTCATGCCTCATCTTCTAACCGGACATCATCTATCATCTATTGTCTAACCAGAGAAGCCAAGCAGGAGAATTGCACACACAGGGATAATAATGCATTGACCAGAAAAAAAAAGTAAAAAGAAGAACTATTGAGAGCAAGGATAAGGTAACAGAAGGCGAGTTGGATCGGTTGCCTGACCTTGATAGGTTCCTGCAGGGCTACAGCCGCTCCATGTCAATTTTGCTGGAGGGAGCTGTGTTGTCCTGGCAGAGGAGAGGCCGACGAGGCAAGAGCAGGTCAGGGCGGCCGCCAGTCCTCGCCAAGTTCTTGCAGGCTTGCAGTCGGGGTGGGCGGGGGTGTTGCTGCTGCTTGCAGGCTGCCGCAGCGAGCGAGGTATGGTGGGCGGCATCGTGGGCGACCTCCAGTGAGGGTGCTGAAGGTCGAGCTGTGGTTGTCCAGGCAGGATAGAAGGTGAGGGTGCTGAAGGTCGAGCTGCGGTTGTCCGGGCGGGATAGAAGGACCTGGGCGTCGTGCGGCCGACCTTCGAGTCGTGCGCTTGCGGTGGTTGCAGGCAGGGGAATAGCTGGGCGAGATGGGTGAGAGGAAGGATGCGGCGGGGGAGGCAGGCCGATAGAAGGGTATGACGATATCATTTGGCTCTTTTTAGTTGTAGAGATAAATCAGCAAACAGTACCTTCTACCATAACTTTTTATTAGTGTTTTCAGTCATTTAGAAAACAGGTGCCCTTCAGAATTTTTATGAACATATTCATTTTACAAGGACAATCTCAGCAAGAAGATCAAGGAATACTATGGAATTAGAATTTGTTACTTACTCAAAGCATGTCTCCATTACCTCTTCATCTGAAAGATACATCAATAACCAATTTGAAAATATCAGATCAATGGAGCTAGCTGGAAGCACCAGGTCCTCGGATGTCACATAAGCACACATAAAGGACTAGTGGATGGCGCGCGCATTTGCGCGCGAGCACAAGCAATCATGGAGTGAGCCATGGTAGTATTCAAGAATAATATAGACAATATAGTTATATATACAAAGGACTACACATCGTAGTAGTCATTAGGTTTGGTAGTAGTCATTAGGTTTGGTATAAGTTGAGTCTGGTTGAACATACTAAAGCATCATAAGGTGCTAGATCGCTACATTACACAACATGTTTGTACAGTTGGGTGCTAATTTCCGTCACATGTGGTGTTCAGAGACATCTTACGGTGTGCGTCCGAAATATTTTACACGGAAGAGAGCCGTGGGTTTAAGAGTTTGGTTGCCTATGCTATAGGCATCACTACCACCCAATGTTCATGCTTCGGTCTGATTCCATCCTTGTTCGTCGTCGCCTGAAATATCGATCGATGAGTCTATGTCAGGATGGTATGGTGTTCTGCTATAGTTCGATGTGTAAATACTCAGTAAATGCCAGACATACATATGTTTTTGTAAAAGTTGGGAGCTGAAGACCAACACAAAAGGAGCCCAGCTTATTACCACAGCGTGTTGTAGAATATTGAGATTGCCATTTCAGTTAATGTTATGATGCATGAGGATTTAGTGAAAACCAATCCATGTGACTCATGGTTAAAGGCAAAAGGATTTGGCATTGGACAGTACATGTACCAAAAAATACAACCATTTAGTTTATGGAATGCTTTATCCTGCTGCAAACCATAAAAGACAGCAGGAACCTACCTAGAATATAGCTAGAGCTAATATTTTTATTTAGATGCAAGAAATTTGATAATACATCAACGAAAGACTACCGGAACACTTGAGAGGAGGAAGTAACATAGCACAACAGAGGGTGACTGCCACTTGCAGGTACGTCGTATTCCATTACCCAGAAGGCACACAACTTGGGTTACCAACTAAGTTTCTATACACATAGATGATTTTGTAACTGAAGCTGCATGTTTTTACCTTTACATTCTTCTTAGCGACACATAGGTTGCACCTGAATCCATCAAGCACAAGCACATGGGAGGATATCTCATTAACCCAAAAACCTCATAAGAGTAAAAAAGAATAAAAAAATAGTTAGGAACCGGACCCTTTTTTACATCAAAAAGTAATTAATAACCTTTAATACCAATAAAGTATGACCTATTTATATCTATGTGAGTTAAAAACAATCAAAGCACATTTGGCACTTACCTATAAAGGGTGGGCAGCTTCTTTCATTCTTTAAGCCACGGGAGTGTATTGTAACTGGCACAAATTAGAGGTCGGCTACAATTAGGAACCTGAAAGGTGGCATCAAAATCATTCGTAAATCATATAAGTATGCAGAAAGTAAAAGAAGAAGCATGAGACAATGCCCTTATGTTTTAGTATACAGGACAATAAATAATGTAGAAAACTGAAGATAAGTCAGTAGGAGGCATTGAAATAAATTAAATAGCATAATTTGATTGTATCGTCCAAACAGAAAGTACCCTGAATTAGCAGCAGTAGCAGGAAGTAAGATACAGTTAAATTCGAGAGCATAAAAAGACTTCAATATTTTGAGGAGCATGTAAACTCTATCACTTTCCTGCAATCAAACTTAGACATGAAAAAAACAGTTACCTGCATTCCTTCGTGATGGAAGTGTGCAAACAAACAGAAGCATGTTTGCTTCTTAGCATAACATCCACAGCCAAAAAAAAAACCTGATAGTTCTCTTCAAAATTTCCTTTGGCTAGCCTGAAATCTAGGCTTCAATACAAAGGGTAGAGGGAGCACTGCCCTCCTGTTGTCCTTCAAGAGAAAGTGAAAGAAAGAAAAGACAAAGAAGAAAGGGGAGTTCTTGGCTAGGAAGCTGAAAAACTCTTCATTCTCGCATCCAGCCATATCCTCGGAAAATCATAAAAATGTACACACTGTAAATTTTTGCCTTTGAAAATCAGCAGGCTATATTCTAAAATTATATAAGAATTCAGTACAATAAGAAAACAATAATAATGTAGATAACAAGAGTACCTTCAGAAATGAACCCAAAATGGCATCATTTGATCTCCTTTAGTTAGGCACAACGGCATGCACTGAGAATAGCGCCCTTTACAAAAAAATTCAAGTTGGTAACACATACAAAATATCACCATTTAGTTAGGCACAATTAGCAGCACTAAGTGTACTGCCAGCCCTAAGAGGAAGTTGCAATATGTTGACCTCAGGGAATTGATGAAGCATGATAAATAAATAGATAACAATACATATATATACATGAACATGCCCTGGACCGCCAAAGATCATCAGCCTATATTTCCAACTTATATGAGAAATCAATTTCATCATGAGCCACATGGGCAAAAAATTATTTCCCTTTCAAGAAAAGACCACTAGAGATCATCAGCCTATATTCCATTATATGAGAAATCAATTTCATCGTGAGCCACATAGGCAAAAAAATATTTTCCTTTCAAGATAACCATCCTATGTCCCCAACTTATATAAGAATTCTTTTTTGATGACAACCTATCCAACAAAGGAAAATTTCTATCAGTTGCACCAAGCATCAGGGGAAAAAATGGTTCCACAGACAGTAGGGATAGGTTGTCATCAAAAAAGAATTCCCTACTGTTCACCACAGTGCCGCGTGAGCGTGCCTTGCTGATCGCCACTGGCGTTCCTCCCACCTCGCGTCGCCTCCTCCCACCTCGCATTGCAGCCGAGAATGGGCACCGCCGCGCCGCAAGCCGACGACACCGTCGATCCCTGGCAGCGCCACCAGTGCAAACACGCGGAGGCTGTCTAGATTCGTTAGACGGAGATGAAGGAAACAAACCTGAAACAAACATAATGTATTCTATGAGCACAAAGACCTCAAGAACAGAGCCAATAGAATAATGGAAACAGAGGTAGAAGATTAGGTAGGACCACTGGATAGCCCACCATGGCAGGGGAAAGCCCCCACCGTGGCAAGGCAAGGTCAGCGAAAGCGAATCCGCAATAGAACAGGTATGGTGGACATACAGAGGTAACACAGGACAGGAGGCACAAGAAGGCACCGCCCAGAGTGAGAGGAAAACCAGAGGAGAGAGCAGTAGCGCAGACTAGGCGAACAAAACTCAAAGAAAGAAGCACGAACAATCGAGACCACAGCCGGAGCGACGACGCCGAGGAAACGAGCACAGGAACCGAACCAACGAAGACGAAAGAGATAAAACTGGCAGCAACGTGGTGGTGCACTGGTGTGTCCTTTTTTCTCGGTGTGGAGCCCACTTTGTTTGGTGGAACAGGGATCACAATAAATGAGGCTGATACATTTAGCTCAGCAACAGTACGGAGCGGAAGCTGTAAGAATCAAAATCAGCGATGAGCAGTCCACAAATGCAGGCAAACACAAGAAATCAGACAGCAAAGTAATCGATGACAGATTTATTTGAATCAGCTCCAACATTCATGCACCACAAGATGGGCAATCAAACGGCTGGTGCCATTTCAGCAGACGTGGCCGGTGCTTCCTTGGAGGATCTCAACGGGTATTCTAGGAGTTAAATAAATAAATGCATTATTGTAGTGACCATTAATGCTTTCATTCTGCAAGAATTGCATAAAAGAATTGAATGAATCAACCATACACACATCTAGAAATCAGATGAAGGCCATCATATTTCAAGTTGGCAAGTACAAAACTTTTATATTAAGACATTGCAAATTTCAATACCTTTTTAATTGCACTTTCAATAAAATCAAGAGCAAGAACATTCCCAGCTATTTTAGCGAGTTCTCCAGTGAAATGGCCTATTCCAGCACCAAGCTCCAGTACAGATTTTCCTTCGTATGAAGGAAGCAAAGACAGGACCTACAGAAAAGGACCAGAAGCATATCAGAATGTCTAGCCCTAAAAGCCAAGGTGCTTTCAGCAACACCTTCTCTTAAAAATCAAAATGTTGCCTGCTAAATAAAAAAATATTACCATTTCAAGCAACCAGTGGACATAGCATACTTATGTCCCAGTTCCTGGAAATAAAATAAAACTGGTACAAAGTCAAATAATCATTAAACGCAAGCTTTGATATGGTGTATATTAGCCTTTATGTCAGATTTTTTATATATTCCTTTAACAGCCTACTAGTCTAGAACGTGGAAAATAATCAGTGCACTATTTTTCTTATGGTCATAATCAGTACATGTATAGTTTACTACATCAGAGTAAAAGCCCAAGCAAAATTCAGATACTAAAAAAAAAGTGAACATTTACCTTGTTTGTTAGAGTTTAGCTAAGAAATTAGTTATACTTCACATCACAAATTAAAAGACCTGTCACAACCTCAAGTGAGCAGGCGATTTTCTTGTTCACTTTTCACAGTTTAAAAAAAAGAAAAAGAAAGAAAAAAAATCTATCAACGTAACCCTCTCCCATCAGGCCATCACAATCACCTGTAAGAAAAAACATTTATCTACGTACTCCGTACCCCTCTGCCATCACAATCATAGCACACCCGTGTTGAACAGCACAAA
Organism: Sorghum bicolor; assembly: GCF_000003195.3. Classification (NCBI taxonomy): domain Eukaryota; kingdom Viridiplantae; phylum Streptophyta; class Magnoliopsida; order Poales; family Poaceae; genus Sorghum; species Sorghum bicolor. Next base: position 63,246,663 of record NC_012873.2, read on the forward strand.
TTGCTGACCAGTTTATCCAAAAAAAAAAAAGCATCCGCCTTTATTTCCACACACGTGTCCCTTATGTGATACTGCGGAGCAAATGCTGAGTGCGGCTGAGGCCTTGTTTAGTTCACAAAATTTTTCAAGATTTCTCGTCACATCGAATCTTGTGGCACCTACATGAAGTATTAAATATAGACAAAAACAAAAACTAAGTATACAGTTTGCCTGTAAATCACGAGACTAATCTTTTGACCCTAGTTAGTCTATGATTAGATAATATTTGTCACAAACAAACGAAAGTGCTACAGTAGCGAAATCCAAAAAATTTCGCGAACTAAACCAGGCCTGACACATACTGCCTAGCCCAGATCCAAGCAGATGGATCCCGAAAGTTCGAACACATCGAATCTTTGGTCGCATGCATGGAGCATTAAATACAGATGAAAATAAAAACTAATTGTACAGTTTATCTGTAATTTGTAAGATAAATCTTTTGAGTCTATTTACTCCGTGTTTGGACAATGTTTGTCAAATAAAAACGAAAGTGCTACAGTAGCCAAAAATAAAAAATTTTACGAACTAAACAAGGCCTAAACAAAGTACTAACAGTTTATAACAAACAATGGAATGGATAATAGGGGAAAACATCATCGCGGAAACAATCACCTCGGGGCGCTCCTCCCTGTTGAGATCGGCGGCGCGGGAGTCCAGCATCATGGCCTCGACGGTGAGGTTCCTCCTCCCAGTAGCTCTTCTGCGCCTTCCTCTCCTCGACCCCCATCTTCCCTGCAACGCCCCGCAAACAAATCATCAACACGAACCAAGCAAACCGCACACACCATGTGCTCGACACTTCTCCCCATCCAACCCAACGACACAAAAACGACGCGTGGGAGTGCAATAGCTTACCGTTAACAGAAACAACGGCGGCGGTGGGGGCGTCCATCACGGTAACTCGTTGCGTGCGTTCGTCCGTTCGTCAGTCAGGAATTCAGCACCGAGTTCAAACGAAACAAGCGAGGGATGGCTGTGAGGTTAAGATCCCTCGATGGCGAGGCGGGAGCGGGAGAAGCTCCTGGACCGGCGGTTGAAGGAGCGAACTCGCTGCTGCATCCACCACCTGACCGCGGCGACGTTGCGGAGGAGGGAGACTCTGGCTGTGGCCAGTGGCTTGCGAGTGGGAACGGGATCTGGAAGGGAGTGAAGGTTAGGTGGCGGCACCTGCATTTATAGGCGGGAACCGGGAGCCGGGAGACTCTGCACTGGGGGAAGATGGTTTTTTTTTCTGAGACACTTGCCCTTATTCTCCTATCCATCCATTAGATTTGCTTTGAAAAGAGTGCAAACACATATCTCAAAGCAGTTTCGTATTAAGATATATATTTGTATATTTTTCAAAACGAATCCAATGAATAAGAGAGTGGGGGCACATGCCTTTAAAGACAAAATAAACTTTACCCCTAGTGGGGCCACCCGCACCGTGCACGCTGGATCGGTGAGTTTTTTCCCTCTCTCTTTTTCTGTTTTAGTTGATCCGTGGATTGTGGCACTTGTTGGGCCACTAGCCTTCCCAGCCATGTGGTAACTAGTAGTTGCGCTGTTGTTAATTGTTAGCTGGTGGTAGCTAAGACATTAAGTGAGATTTAAAATATGTGTTCATATATGTTGTGGTCCTTGTGGTGAAGTCCGCATGGTAAGATGACAATCGACGCATTTACAACAATGGAATAGGCGTTGGAGACCTGATGCCAGTTGTTAGACGATAACCAGCAAGATAGTGGGTGGGTGTTGGTGCCAAATATGCAGTGGCGGAGGAGAGGACCCTCAAGATCAACACTGATGGGCTATTTTCCTAAGAGTCTAGCATGGGTGCAACACGGGTAGTTCTGCGAGCCAACAGCGAAATTTCCTTCTGGCATCGGCTCGATGGTTGGAATCACTAGGATCTGCCCTCTTGGTAGAAGCAGAAGTACTTTAAGATGGCATACGACTTGTACCACAAGGTATCTAGGAGCACATCAGTGTAGAGAAGGATTCTCAAAAGTTGGTTTCATTGTGGAACAACAAAAGAAAGCACTGGTCCAAGATCACTGCAATCCTAGACGTCATTGAGGAGATGACCTATAGCTTTACTTCCTTCTAGGTCATCCATACTAGAAGATCGACAAATTTTGCAGCTCACTTGTGTGCCCAACATTCGTCTTGTTTTTTAGATAATTATGTTTAGGTTGTATCCTCCTAGCTTCCTACATAATTGTCTACAATCCGATTGTAACAACGTTGTTTAATGAATGAAGTGGAAGTTTTCCCAAAAACAAATATCAGTTGTAAGGGATTTTAAGCAGTCATTTAGGTTATCTCTTTGATTTTGGTCGTTGCTTAAGTAAATTATTATGTTTGTTAAGGGTGAATAAAATTAAAGCCACACTTAGAAAAAGTTTAGCAACAAAATAAATCTAGAGAGTCATCCTCATTCTATATCTTTAACTAGCAAGAAATCTAAAATAAGGGATGTCTATATTTGGACATCTATTTAAAGAGATTCTTTTAGGGTATTTTTTCATCGAATCTCTATTCCTATAAATTAGGAAGTATATAAAAGGTTTTTTGAAGGTGCTTATATAACACTTGGTAATTAGTTGGAAATCCAGTATAATGCATTATATTTGTCTAGATATTTTGTGACACATTTTGTATTTTTTGGATCAATGGATGACTCTTGGCTAATTTGTTAACTAAGGAATTTGTAGTCAAAGTTTTACGCTAGAGATTCTTTTTTATTTCGACCCACATTCTATTTTATTTATAATTTTCTATAAAGTAAATCACATTAAATAGGATAAAATACAGTTGAAGGTTTTTAGGGATTAATTACATGGGGATTTACTTAACGGAGTATAGATTAACTGACGTGAACCAAGTTGCAAAGAATTTTAGTTGTTACTCATACCAAGTCATGACAAAAGAAGTGATATTTTGCATAAGTTTTTTAATAAGATGAGTAGTCAAATTTGGTGTTAAAAAAGTCAAATGTCTTATAATTTGAGATGGATTAGGTACCTTGCAATAAGTTTCAACATAATTAACATAAATAATAGCTTAATTAGCCATTAGTTATGTAACATTCGGGTCTAGAGCTTAATAGGATTAATAGGATATACTCATATCAACAAGTTACAACTTTTTTACGGAAGTCTATCTCCAAAGAACTTTGAGGTTAAGCGTGCTTGACCTTTGGGATGGGTGACCGATGGAAAAGTTCTTCTCAGATATGCACAAGCGAGAACAAAGTATGTAGAAAAGACTGGTGTTAGACTGTGAATGCAATCTATATTATAGAAAATCTACCAGATGTAAGCGGATCCGGTCTTGAAGAGGCGGGACATTACGGAATGGTATTAGAGCCGACTCTCGTGATTTCACGGGCGCATGTGTCGCAGTTGCAGACACATGTGCTGGCGCTGGACACATGAACGTGGCCAAGAGAAGACGTTCCTAGCTTGGGATTGACTGACAAGGACGTCAGTCTCTTAAGGGGTGAGGATGTAACATCTGGATCCAGGGTTTAATAGGATTAATATGATACTTATACCAACAAGTTGCAACTTCTTTTCCGAAAACCTATTTCTAGAGAACTTTGAGATTAAACATGTTCGACCTAGAACAATTTATGAAGGAGAGAGATGTGGTTTTGTCGGGCAACTCGCGGATCGCAAGCACACGATGATTTTGCCGAGCGACTTGCGGATCGTGGGCACGCGATAAAAATCATCGGTTGCACGAAAACTTTTGTTGCTTTTTAGTTGTAGATAGATAGAGACAATTGCAATTATTGCCAAACCCACGCGGAATTCCATGGGAAAGGTTTTTTAACCGCCACTCTATTCGCATGGTGTTTATAAATTATAATAGGTAAAATTGATATATAGTACTTTCTCCATCCCAAAATGTAAGTCATTCCAAGAATCTTGGAGAGTCAAAATATTTTCACGTTTAACCAAAATTATAGAGAAAAATACTAAGACTTGTAACGTAAAGTGGATATACTATGAAAATATAATTAAGAAAGAATCTAATGATAGTTAGTTAGTACCATAATAATTATTATTTTATAATATAAATTTGGTCAAACTTAAAAAAGTTTGACTCTTCAAGATTCTTGGAATGACTTACAATTTGGGATGTGAGGAGTATCTCTTTTGTTGGTAAATACAATGTCACTGTTCATAGGATGCATTATCTATTTGGCCATAAATGTGTGCCATAGATTATTTACTTTGAAAACAAAATGAATTGTGGTCTTCAACTTCAAGTTTTCAAACTTGGCCCTGTTTGATTTGTAGCGCTAATAACTACTCCATACTCCAATTCATTCTAAAGTATAGGATGTTTTGATTTCTTTATATATATTATTTTTAGTGTATCTTTAAGCTTGGCCCTGATTGGTCTTATTTTTAATGTGTATCTAGACTTTAGTGTATCTTTAAGCGCATAACAAAAGCTATAAACTTTAGTGAGCATGATGCTATTGTGGTGATCTGAAGGGATTTGATTCAATCATCATGGGCAAATGCTGGTTTTGTGGAGCCATGGCCGCCATTTGAACTTACGGTGGGGAAGCTACTTGATTTGAAACGGCGGACAGATCGCTTGCCGTGAAGGGATTGGGAGGGGCTGAGCCATATAGTTGTTGCTGCTGCATGCTTGCATCGGCCTGTAGGTTCCATCATCGTATAGGCTGTCCAATGTGAGCTTGTCAAATTCACCACCCTACAAATGAAAAAAGACTCCAGGTTATATACCTCACAATAAGATCTGAAACATAATCGTTGGTAATACTGAAACTACATTCATTTTTTTGGAACACAGAAGACCATATTCTGGTTTTGAGAAAAGCTAAACAATACTCCACACAATAAATTAATTGTTTAGTCATAGTTCATCAATCTGCACACTCTGTACTCCCGTGTCTCAGAACATATTTCATTACCAATGGAGAGAGCAACGTTCTAAAGTTAGCAGAAATCTAGCACAACGTTCTAAAGTTAGCAGAAATGCTATCATGTTCTACCAAAATCCCCATGACTGTTGCACGACTCTGTTTGCTTGAGCTTATCTAATCTGTCATTCAACAATGTTTTTTCGCTCACAACAAATCAGCGAACAATACTTTCAGTCATGACTTTTCAGATAAACGAACATGCCACACAATGATTTACACCTTTCGAGTCCATGGTAATGATGCCATGAGATAGAAAAGTAACAACAAATGTCAATGAAGCAATGTATGCCACCTGACAAATCACGAAATGATGACAAGAAATAGAGTTGTGAATCCAAAATTTCCCCTAGTATTGTTTGAAGTGTCAACTATCAACTGAACATTCATAAGAAGATTTTCCAACGGCTGTGGATGGGAATAATCATCGACAGTCATTTGAGATTGGGAGCATCTCAGTTCCTATATGTTCTAGAAGTTTTATCCATACTATAAAATTCTAGAGTCACCATTGATGACAAGTGGTGCTGTCAATTGGCCCAAGCAATCGAGGGGGCAAAATACAACTTCTTGAGAAGGTGCTCTATATAGTAATTTGTACTCCACAAAATAGTAAATTTACTTTTCTTTATTATTTTTAGATTAAATTATGACAAAAAATGTCTAAATTTCTAACTGTCAATTCATCAAAAATGTCTAGGATTATTATTGTATTAATAATTACTCAAACAATTGGACGGATATGCAATCATGTTAAAAAATAAGATGTGATACTGTATGTATAAAAAACATGTAGCAATAGTTTTGAATTAGCGTGGCGCTCATATGGTGTGCTCAATCAAAATGTTTAATAAAACAAAAGGAATTGGAAGGATCAATGAATTATAAGTTATAACAGAAAATAATATTAATTAATTTATTATAAAAAAACATTACTGAATAACTGATAGATTAGTGTGATAAACTCGATTGAGCACGTGTGTGGACCTCAAGCACCACGGCTTCTTTTATATTGTGCGAGTGCAAAGACCTAGCCCCATACTAGAAAAGCTGCTAGCCCTTCGATCTCATTTGGACGGTGGATACTACTAGGAAAGTTACGTTGTGACTTGCTGCAGCAAAGACACCCAATCCGAGCCCGTGCCCGCACCCCAGCTCCTCCCTGCGTTCGCCCCCGGCTCCTCCGGCGACGGCCTCCCCGCGCTCGCCCGGATCCGGTGGCTGGAGACGGCAGCGGTCATGGCGAATCCGGCGACAACCGCAGCGACGGCGATGAGGTAGGCCTCCTCCTTCTCCTGATCCTCCTCCTCCCGGATCTGTTGTTTAGGGTTCAGAAGAGCTCTCCCTTTACCTTCCCCAACTCCGGCGGGCTTAGAAGGAAAGGTTTGGGGGAAGGAAGGCCGATGAGCGATTTCGAGGCCCTGGCGGCGGTGGAGGCGGCCGGGTCAGGTCAGAGATGAAGGCGTCGACAACGGCGGGGCGGGGCGCGGGGGGTATTGGGGGGGGGGGTGTGGTGGAGGAGGAGGAGGAGAGGAAGAAGGCCGTGACCGTGAACCTTTGGCGAAACCCTAGCTCGTCACGGTGGGCGGTGGGCGGCGGCGGGGGTGACGGCGCCGGAATCGAGGAGGTAGCCCTGATTTTTTTTTTTCAACTAAAAAGTTGTTGTGTTGTTCGCATCACCGCACTGCACTGCCCGCAGCACCGGTGATCGTCGTCTTCCATCCTGCTCCACGCCATAGCGCCGGTAGTTGTCGTCTTCCTTGAGCAGCCCCGCACCACACTGCACCACCGTGCTCGCCCTCCTCCCCAGATCCGGCCATGGGCAGAGGTCCTGGTGACCGTGGAGGTGGAGGGCCTGGTGACCGTTGAGGCGGAGGTCCTATTGGCTGAGGGCGGCGTGGAGGTGTGCGTCGTCACGGAGCTCTACTGCATGCTCTGCCTGGTGGAGATGGACGTGCAAATAGTGAAGGCCCTGCTGCTCATCGTGCTCACCCTGCTTGTGCTACTGCTGCTGCTGCAGTGTGTTGTGCTCACTGAGGAAGCCCACCACCTCGACGTTACCAATTCAAAGAAGAGGTGACTATTTGGTTGTTTGGTTTGTTTTGATATAGTCAACCAAACAACCAGGGATTGGCTCGGTGGGTGCAGACTAAGCTTCTAGCCAAGCTAGAAATTAGCTAGGAAACCAAACACACCATAATTTTTATGTATCCAGGTTACCTCAAAAAACCTTATATATATATATATATAAGTTTGTATTAATTACCAAAACAAACCAGATAACCAAACAGTGACCTCTTCTGATTAGTCACGATTAGTTGAGCTGATTGGTGCCATGGTGACTAGGATCGATTAGACGATTTGATAACATTTTTCAAGGACATTTTTAAATCTGTATGTTGGTTTGGATGGCTTCTGATTCGAGTTTGTATTCTTTAAAGTGGCACTGATCTATAGTGGATAGCTTGCTGAAATTCATTGGAATGAAAAAATGGACATGATGTTTAGCCTAGTGTGAATTAACAAAAAGAAATTGTGTTTATTTGTGTATTCCTTGCTTTCTGCTTGGGAAAATTACTGTGGTGGTCCTCATGTACCTGCTTCTTTCTGACAGATTGCTGAGAGAGCTTGGCACAAATGTTACAGAAGATTTGGTTGTGCTGATGCCAAATTTGCTGTCATTTTTGAAGCATGATGATCCTGTGGTTGTTAAGCAATCTATAGCTAGTGGGACAAATTTATTTGCTGCTGTATTGGAAGAGATGACACTTCAGGTTGTTCTTTGTAAAACAGAAGATATTCATAAATGAATAAATCCACTGTTGTAACTACCTCCAGTTGTGATGTTGCTATGGTCATTTGACGAAGTTGCTTGCTTATCTTAATTGTGTCTGGAGCCGGGAGCGTCTCACAAAGTCCATCCGATTGAAAAACTACGCTACAAGAAATGCCTATTTGCTAACATAAAACCTAGTTTTCATACAAAGAGTTTTTAAGCTCCAAATGACAAGCATTTTGCTGCAATGCATGTTCTAGTTGACTTATTGACAGCGTAAAATCTAGCACTCTGTTGTTTTTACCCGTTTCTACTTTGTCAGTTCATGCAGCAAAGTAACAGACATTGACTATCATAAAGTGCTGCTGATAAAACACTTTTGTCTGTTCTCGACTTTCAGAATGTCGAGTGCATGCATCTTTGTGATCATCAAAGACCTTACTCTGCTACCATTAAAAGATCAATCATTTCAGTTATTTGCAATGACTTTATGCCCAATGACCAAAGCCTCCAAATCCTTGTGAACTCTGCTTCCACCATTCATTCTGGCACTCATTGTTATGCCCAGCTGTTTATATATTTGCTACATTGTCTCATGAAGAACACTGGGGGCAAGAGCAGACCTAATCTAAGAAAATGCTGGAATATTAGGGACAGAGACTTGCATGACAATTTGATGTTTTTTTTCAGTATGTGAGAAAAGTCAATCAATTAAAAAAGTGACCTTGCCTTAACTACCGCAAACAATTATACTGGCATTAAAGTGTAATAAATGTATTGTAGTTTCCTTGTACTATTCATATTGCCATGAAGAAGAAATACATCCATCTTCATCCAGTTAAATATTTGAAGGAGTATCATAAATTCTTTTATGTTCAACTTATTGTCAAGTTAGCTATAAAGTGGTGCTTCCCATTGGTATACATGATCATATCCATGCAATAATAGGATTGCCAGAATTTGGTAGTGGTATATGAGCAATATATTCTTTTTCTGAAATGAGATTCTGAGCTTGTGTAGATAAATGTTTCCCATTGGACTATGAATTACACATCAAGCTCTAAATCTACATTTTGTGCTGTTGTGTTTAAACTGCATGCTATCAATTGAAACTGAACTGATTTCTTACCTTGCAATGAGAATTCCATCTATCATGAACCATTTAAGTTTTATCAACAAATTGAGGCACACAGTACCAGTAGTTTAGATTGTTTGCTATTTGTTTTGGCTAATTTACAAGGATGATTTGTGATGAACTGTACAAGTTAAGACTCAATGTGACAATGTTTTAAGCTGGGCTTTGGTTCAGATGAAACCCATAACATTGTCCCCTTCTCTTTGGAAAATATGACGCACTGTCTGGGATCTGGATTGTATAAATCTGAAAAATTGCTTTTCTTGGCATATTTGTCCTGCTTTGATTTGATGTTACCTATAAGTTAATTTTAAAATATTTGTAACTCACTATAATCATTCCTGGTACTCACTCTTCTACTGTAATTGTACGTCTAGGTTAACAAGTGTGGAAAACTTGAAACTTGGCTTGAAGACGTGTGGGCTTGGATGAAGCAGTTCAAAGATGCAGTCTGTGGTGTGATGAATGAGGTTTGTTTAATTGTAGTCTATGCTGTATACATACAATATGTGCAATTGCTGTTGTTCTGTTGTGAGAAGTTGACACATCATGGAATTACTTAAAACTTTTCAATTGTGAGGTCTTTATTGTAATATTCCCCTTTGTTTTGTGCCATATCTCAAGTCCCTCAATGATACTATTGTACTTTACTGCAGTGCTACCTGAGAGTATAACCATTTTTTTTAAATAACATGTGACCAGATGCAATGGTTGGTGCTGTGATTTCTAGGTCTTTATTCTTTGTTAACTGTTACTGGCTGACACTATTGCTTGTGACATGTAACAGCCAGGCCCTATTGCAACTAAACTACTTTCTCTAAAGTTCATTGAAACATGGATTTTGTGTTGCACACCTCAAGCCAACAGTGACCAAACACAGCCAACTGAAGGTACCATTTTCCAGATTAACGGTAAAAAGTACATGGGCAATATTTTTTGAGTGAAAATGGCTTTCACATTGACAAGTACACCTTCCATACAGGAAAAAACTGGAGATTTGATACTGCACGATTATCTCAATTTCATCCTAGCCTTGATCCTGCTGTCTTGGAAGCTGATGCACATAGAGCTCTCCTCCTCCTCTTGGATATTCTTCGAACAGCTTATGCCCATCGAGGGTCCTTCCTAGTTGGCACCATTAATTCGTAAGAATATCTACCAGCTTTATCACATATGTTGTGTGGAAGTGATTCATTACACTCCCACTATTCTGCCATTTCTTCGTCTCTTTGAACTAGCTTCCTCTGTGTATGAAGATGAGAACCTGAATTTATTTAATGCATGACATCAGTTACTAGCTATCCACATGTTTATCTTGAATATTGAATAGGTAAGCATTATGGAGCAATTGAATTACTTTAGCTGATTGACTGGTATCCTACTCTTTTTGTTACACAACCTAGGTTCTCTGTGATCTACTGACATATTATTTTGACCTTTGTGTGTGCTTGTGTGTTTGGCTCTTTGCTTGCTTGCTGTGAACCCAGATGGAGTGTATCTTTGAAGCTTGAGACTGTGTGCATCCATTTGTGCTGTTTATTTATCTTACAAGACTGCATAGCTGTCTGAGATATATTTATTTGTTATTCTGAATATAACATATGGCATTTGTCAGTCTTGCAGCAGTTGTAAAGATCCGGCCAATTTACTATGACCGCGTGTTGCCAGTGTTGCTTGATTTTGACCCTGGCTTGGAGACTGCAAAGGGGGCACATTCAGCAAGCCTGCGGTATGCCGTAAGATCAGCTTTTTTGGGGTTTCTACGAAGTCCTCACCAGGCAATGATTGAGGTTAGCTCATCTACTGGTTACACTTGTAGATTATGGTTCAGTTGTCATTAATAAATTATCTGATTTGATTTACACACCTCATGCCTTAATACAGCTCAAAGATTCTTAAACTGTTTCTATAGTTGATTTTTGTTTGTGGGGAAGTATAACTTGGCTAGCTTGTTATTATGCTCTCGCACCAGATTATGGTCAATTAACTAATGGTAGTACAAATATGATGGTTGATAGTAAATATGCCTTGATGCATGAAGCTCATATGTGAATTGAGGACACGATTCAGCCCAGTATATTTGGATTATAAATCTATGTGAACTTTGTCAAAACTTTAAAAGATGATTTTGTAAGCAGATCTTTACAACCAAGGATGAGTATATGGATTCATGTGGCAAAAATAGGTGATACTAACAAAGTCGGAGTTATGATAAGAAAGATGGAATCATGCACTATAAGTCGGATCTGAATGTATGGCATTGGGTTTTTGTAGACTCATTCCACCAAGCTCAAACCAAGAGTGTGTGGCAACAGTATCTGGTCTTGAGCTGTCCAGTTTCCTTTCAGGGAGTCACTCCCGTTGAGACAATCCGTACTCCCCTCCCTTCCTTTTCTTCTCGATCAGTTTGCTTGGTTGTGTTTGTAGTTGTAACTTAATAAAGTGACTAATATGTTTATGAGCTATTTTTTTGGAGACATCTTGTTTTCTTTTGAGGAACTCTACATCAGTTCTGCATTGCTTTTCCTAAATGTGTGTAGGATTTACATATCCATATTCATTTTTATGTATATTACTTGTCAAGCTAACCAGACTTTCTTCTCTTGACAGTCTAAAGACATATTAGTAAGGCGGCTGCGTGTTATCAGCCCTGGTGAGGCAATGGAACAAAATATTAGGCAGGCAGAGAAGATGTCTAGAAATATAGAGCGTGCTTCTCGTGCTATCAAGGTATATATTTGCATGCTTATACAGTTTTGTTCAATGGAATGCACATGCATACCTTTGAAAAATATGCTTCCTCGATAAGTATATACTGTTTTTTCTCTTTTGAAGAATTGTATTTTTTCCCTTATGCTGCAGGATGAGTCTACATCATGGGAGATGCCTTATGGAGATATTAATCGGAAGAAACCTGCTGCCCGATCAAGTGATATTCTTACTACGTCTGATGGCTTAGCTAAGAGAGCAAGATTTGACATGTCTGCCACTTCAAATCTTCCAGTTCTGGGATCCTCTGATTATTCTGATATGCAGGCTGACGATGGTTCCAGTGTGGGTCATTTGTCTGATCCAGCCATATTGAATAACGACGTGTCTCCTGTCGAGAAGATGATTGAAATGATTGGTGCTTTACTTGCTGAAGGAGAAAGAGGAGCTGAATCCTTGGGTATTCTTGTCTCAACAGTAGAGGCAGATGTCATGGCTGACATTGTGATAGAAACAATGAAACATCTATCAGAAGCTTCATTTCATTTAGCAACAAATAACGGTGTCCAACAACTGAATTTTAAATATTCCTCTGGTCTCCTAGCACAAAATCTACCAGCCAATTCAGACTCTTCACTGTTCACTGCACAATCGACACCCACAGCAGATGGAGTCAGCATGTCACCATCTGAAGCCTTTGTTATGACTAGTGTTCATGATGCTAAGCGTGATCCAAGAAGGGTATGATCTATCTTTGGTGACTTTCAGGTTGTGTTTTATGAAGTGAACAGAAAATGCCTATTCTGAGGATGCTGATGTCTTGCAGGACCCTCGTCGCCTCGATCCACGGCGGATAGTTTCACCTTCTGCTTTAAATTCGATACAGGTGAAGATGGAAACCAATAGTGTGCATCAAACAGATAATCTGTCGAACACACTCTACTCCAATTCTGGGAAGTCTGAAAACTATTCAGACTATTCAGGAGATTTACAAAAAAATGAAGATGAACAGCACTCAGCTTCTCAACCTAATCAAACAATTGCCAAAGATAAGTTGGAGCTTCTGGATGTTGCCACTGAACAGGAGCCGACATCTGAAGTCGAGGCACCAGTGGATGTCAGGATTCATTCTTCTGATGTTGAAGATATGGTGAAACCCATGACTGCAGAAGTTATTTCACTTGACGAATCTGATAGTACGGATTTAGAGGTTGACCCCTTTTTACCAGCTCCGGAGGCATCAACACCAGAGGACACCAATCATGACTTGCCAGTTATTACATCTCAGTTGGAATTAAGTGAAAAAGGGAAAATCTCAATTAACAAACTAGCCATTGGGCGGATACTCGATGATTACAAGAAAAATAGTCTCAATGCCAGATTTTCTTTGCTTGCCCATTTGATTGCGCAGGTATCATTTTGGTATTGTAATATTTAGTCTAGTATACATACTCTATAGTCAAATGCTTAGTAGCTCCATTTTTTGAAATCTCTTTTATTTACTTGCTATAAATATTTTATATGTTGGTTGAGTAGTTTTGTCTAACACTGCTTTTTCCCATAATTTGTCTTCGCAGAGTGCTACTGATGATAACATTATGGATTTGATTCAGAGGCACATTATCTTTCACTCTCATGATCAGAAGGTATTTCACTAATCATGAATTATATCCACTGTTTGGTGTTACCAGCATTGCTGTAACAACAGCAGATACATCCAACTTTTCAATCAAATTACTAGGAATTTACATTTGGCTAGGGTCTGAATTTGTTATTGTTTATTAGGATTTAATGCACATACAAATTATATTATTTCATGAGATGTAAGTTCAGATGTTAAAATTGGTACCAGGTTATTATTATTTTTGGAGTAAACATGTCTTAGAATACATCATAGACAGGTTGGTAATTATTTTTCATATACATATGTGGAATTGTCATGACTAGGGTTCACTTGTCGAAGTGATCTTGTTTGTTTTTTATCCATGCACCCTTTTCTGCTGATCTTGAGCTAGTTTCTGCGTTCTGCGTTCATTAAGTTGAGTTAATGCTCCTAAGGCACAGTTTGTTTCAGCTCCTGGCTGGCTTCTTGTAGGCCAAAATCCAGAAGCTGAAACAAACAGACAGCTTTAACCAAAGGTCTAAAAGACAGGCTATGTATATGTACTAAAAGCCAAATGCTGGCTTGGACTTTGGAGGAGCTTTTGCTCTTCTGTTGCATGCTTTTCTGAGGAGCATTACATATATACATTTCATTCATTTAAAAACTTATCCAAGAGACAGCTTCTCCAATCTCCAGCTTTTCAAAAAGCTGGCTTTTACCAGCAGCCACAAAAGACAGCTTTTCTAAAAACTACAACTCAAACAAACAGGCTGTACAGCATATCCAAGACTTCACTTAAACTACACCTCCTATTTTCTCATATAGGGTCTATTCTAAACATAAGCCCATCCTAAATTGTTTTCTCCCTTAGCAGTTCCCTTAAATCGCAACCTCCTATTTTTTAAGGTAGGGTGTACGGGGGAATGACTCAAATTTGAGGTAGAGGGTGATTTAGGGTGCCACTAAATATGTTGGGTAGTGGCACTCTCGGAGAAATGGAGATACAAAGTGTCAGCTATGTTTGTGCTGTTCAAACTTGCTCTGTTTGTCACATGAATTGCAATTGTCAGTGCCCAGATCTGCATGGGTCCCATCATGATCATATAAGCATATTAGTTGAATGGTAACTTTACCCCTCCTAAGATATTTCTGATGTACATGTGTTTTTGTAGGGGTATGAACTGGCAATGCATGTGTTGTATCAGCTGCGGAGTATCAGTGTTGCTAATTCGCCAGAAAGCTCTACCTCTACTTCTAAACATTACGAGAAGTTCTTTATATCACTTGTAAGCATGCTCAAAATAGTATTATATCTTATTAATGTTCTTTCTGAGAGTCAAAACATCTTCTCATCTCCTTTGTTCTCATCTCCAGGCGAGGTCCTTGATTGATTCACTGCCTGCTTCAGACAAGTCTTTTAGCAAACTTTTATGCGATGCACCATATCTACCTGAGTCTTCGTTTAGATTACTGGAGGATCTTTGCATGTCAGAAGACAACAGCCAACAATTAAAGGATGGGGATGGGGACCGTGTTACCCAAGGCCTGGGAACTGTATGGAGCCTTATCTTGGGTCGGCCTCCACTTCGCGATGTTTGCTTGGATATTGCTCTGAAGGTTAGCTTGTTTCCTTTTCCACTGGCAGTAATATAATTCTTGCTTGTTAATGTTTGAGTGTTATGCGTTGTGTAAATATGTCCATGAACCTCAAGTGCAGGCATGTCGCATGTGGGATGCATGGCTCACATTTTGTTGTACTCTAATTTCCAGTTTATGAGTATCAACCATAGTTCAGATTGATGGTACATATTCTTTTTATGTGGCTGGTACATTGGTCTTGTTAATATGTACAGATATATGTGCTTTTCTATGTCTTCTCTCTTTCTGGCCTATGTAGACTTTATGGCCCATTTTAGCCTGTACTTGTATATACTGGAACCCTAGACTCAATGGATGGGTGTGAGGTCATTCTTCCTAACAGGTCTGTGATGCACTTACCTTCTGTTGTGAACTTGCAGTGTGCTGCCCACTCTCAAGATGAAGTCAGGGGAAGGGCAGTTAGATTGGTATGGGAGAAGCATTGCCTTATCTTTTCATTGTTTTGACATGATATAATACTACGCTATGTAATGCTGATACATGCACTCTATTTGTAGGTTTCAAAAAGGCTCTATGATCTACCATATGCAACAGAAAAAATAGAGCAGTTTGCCATAGAGAGTCTTGTGGGAGTCACTAGTGAGCATACTGTGGACACAGATATTAATTTGAAATCCTTGAAAGAATCTACAGCTGAGGTAACTCTAAATTATTTTGATACTCTTCGCGGTTGATCTCATTTCTGTCAGTTTCTGCTAGGGAATGAAAAAGAGATTCCTAACTATTCAAATACCTTATTATAATTCAGCAAATGTATTGGAATTTCTTCTTGAAATTGTAGTTTACGTTCCCTTTGACGATGTATTTCACTTTAAAGTGAAATATGGATGCGAATCTACCTGAAGCACTTTTCTTATGCATTTGTATTTGAATTTTAATTTGAGAAACTATCATACACGTTTTCTGTAGCATGGTTTTTTGGTTAAAACCAAGGATTATATAAAACTGATGTATAGGATCGTTGAAAGTTCAGCTTACATGAGTTGTTTTGGACTTTTAGTTAAGAAGAAACTTGTAGTCTTGTACCAATTGATGGGACATTGAGCTTGTCACATGGTTATGGAACCTCTAGTCTCTTGATTGTTTACTGAGCATCTATTGCATTAGATGGCAGTACCTGACTTGTTTTGCCATCTAGCTGTGTAGAATAGGGGTTGGGTTTCTTAGAACTTAATTATTTGCAGCTTTCCTCTAATTTCTGTAGTAGTGTTATAACTTTTACTTTATGGTGTAGGGAGAATGTTCTAATATTCTTTATGGTGTCTTAAGAGTTTAGATTATTCATAATAGTTGCTGTATTTTGTTTTTTCTTCACTGATGAATGGTCTTTCATGAAAGCAGATTGAGGTAGGCAGCCAGGGAACTTCAGTTAGTGGCTCCCAGATCCCAGATACTGAGCTTTCTGAAAACGAACCATTCAAGCCATCATTGGTTTCACCAAAACAGTCAGCATTATCTGTATCTGAGGCAAAACGCCGTACTTCTTTGTTCTATGCACTTTGCACCAAGGTATCCATATGAAAATAGTACCTTTGCTCTTTTCTGTCTTCCTTTTGGGTGGTGGTAAAAGCATTTTTTTTCCAGAGACCTAGTCTTCTTCAACATCTGTTCAATGTTTATGGAAGGTCTCCAAAAGTTGTCAAGCAGGTGCTGCCTTTATTTCTGCTATGAAGGTTTCTAAATATTGACTAGTTAGTACATTATTGACTGCTCATCATGGTGCAAATTTATGCAGTGTATCCATTGGCATATGCCCAATCTTATAAGAAATCTTGGGCCCTCGTGTCCTGAGATGCTGAACATAATTCATAATCCACCTGAAGGCAGTGAATATCTTATTACCTTGGTACCATTTGGTTTCTGACTTCTCTTTACTAATTATTCAATACTTCCTCCATCCCAAAATAAATCAATTCCTAGAATCATCCTAAGTCTTAACTATTTCATGATGTATCTAGTGATATTAATTTGATGTCATAAATATTGGTGCTATTTTCATTTGGTCAAATTTAAAATAGTGACTTAGAGCACCTCTAGAAGTTGATTTAATTTGGGATGGAGGAAGTACAAATAGGTTCCATAAACTTATTGCTTGTTTTCTCATTTTAAAGACACTGCAAACATTGACCGAAGATTCAAATCCTTCAGCCGACCTAGTTGCTGCTGTTAAACAATTATATAATACCAAGCTGAAGGTATGCATAAATTCTGCTTGTGCTGTGTACTGCTTTGTATTTACCTGCTTGCACTTGTAACATGTTTGCTATTTATCATTTTATGTGTTTGCTGAATCTTTTGAATTTATCTGGCAGGATGCATCTATCCTCATTCCCTTACTGCCTTCATTTCCAAAGGAGGAGGTACATGCTTCAAATAGTATTCCTCCAGCATTGATCACTTCCCTGTTTGATAGTGACTTTGGGTTATTTAAATATTGATAAATGTATATTCCAAGCCATTACTGATCTTAGTCTTATTGCAATTTCTTTGTCGAATATTTCAAACTGCGGTTCTTAGCAAATGCAATTATTTTATGTTTATCATTCATTTTTTCTTCGGTTCTCATTACTATAGATTTCAATCTTTTTTGCATAATGATATAATTAAAAAGTCCTTTTATTGCACTTAACATTTTCTCTTATTATACTGGCTCTCAGGTATTGCCTATATTTCCGAGGCTAGTTGATCTCCCGCTTGAGAGATTCCAAGACGCACTTGCTCGGATACTGCAGGTGATTTTACTGTGCTTATTGCACTCTGTTGATAGGCATTATGACCCCCCCCCCCCCCCCCCCCCCCAAACCCACCCCCCCCCCTTTTTTTTAATCTCAAAACAAAGGTCTGTCTGAACTTTAGATTGTATGGGGGGTGAAGCATGAGCAGACTCTGTTTCAGTGCTGATCTGATGCACCTTATTTATGTTTTCAGCATGACTATTTATTTATGGTCGACACAATGATGCCCGTGTTTTGTTGTAAAAGGATGCACACACAATCTTTTTTTAAGCAAGTGATAAGTTCTCTCTAATCTTTTGTATTTTTACATTGGACAGGGAACTGCTCATACTGGTCCAGCATTGACTCCTGCTGAAGTTCTGATTGCAATTCATGATATTAACCCAGAAAAAGATAAAGTTGCCCTAAAGAAGGTAATGTCATTTCCTATAGTTATTTTTAATACCATCTTCATAATATTCTGACATGATGTACACAATTAACATGGCCCGTGAGTACCTTTTATGTTGCACTAGCCTCCCAAAATAATTGAGTTCTCAAGAGACATATATATTTTAGATTTTGTACCCAAATGTATCCTCGTGGATTTGTTTAAATGTGTGCCATGTGTTTTTATTTATTGCATGAATATCTTCACCTGCTGATGGAGACTCATTTCAGGTCACGGATGCTTGCACGGCTTGCTTTGAGCAACGTACGGTATTTACTCAGCAGGTTTTGGAGAAGTCACTCAATCAATTGGTACTTACATTACCGCTGCAATTGGAGTTCTGTGCGTCTTTATTTTCATCTTGCCTAATAATTTGAACTGTCTTGCAGGTTGACAGAATACCAATTCCTCTTCTTTTTATGAGAACAGTTATTCAAGCGCTTGATGCTTTCCCTGCTTTGGTATGCTGGTTTTTATTTTGAGTTATACACAACGAATTTTGTTTTTATTTTGAGTTATACACAACGAATTTTATCTTTTCATATTTGTTGGTAAAAAGCTTGATTGCAGTTCTTCTATTCCTTCTGTAATCAATATGTACACTCTTAAATATACTATTATATCTAAACTGAAGAATCAGTGACGCTTGGACTCTCTCCCCTGCGTTGCTCCCCCATGCGGGGCGACACGGGTGGGCCCCTGTGCCGCCGCCGCTCTCCCACCCCTCCTCTCCCGCCGTGCTGCCACCGGAGCTGGCTGCCGGCATGGCCGTCTGGCCGACCGGGAAGGTGGCGGCGGGGCTCTCCCTCTCTCATGTGGGTGGCATGTGCTGCAGAGGGCCAGCAATCCTTCTTCCCGAGAGCTGCGCGGAGCTTCGGTGGGGATGGTTGCCGCGGCTACGGCAGCGTCGGCTCGTGCCTGTGCAGGCGCAGGGGATGGTGGCAGAGCTTTTCTTCTCCTCCGCTCATCTCTTCCTCCATCTAGACGACGGCGGCGGTGCCACCCGGGTAGCCGGATCTAGTGCTTGGTTGGCCAGATCCAGACCCTAGGCGGCCGGATCTGCCGTGGCGACCGCTAGCAGGCACAGTGGCAGCCGGCGGCGGAAGGGACGTCGGCGGCTGTTGTTGGGGCTTGGGGGGGGGGGGGGGGGGGGACTCTCTTGCAGCTTGGGCAACGGCAACGACGATAGACCGGTTCTAGGTGGTGCTGCGGTGGTGGTCAAGCTAGAGGCGGTGGCGTCGGCAGGGGTTGCCAGGTTTGGGGCTTGGCATTCAGACTAGGCGACCTCAGAGCAGGGGGCGGCGCCTGAGATGGTGGTAGCACTTGCCCTGTGGCTGTTGGTGGTGTTGCCGGCAGTGACATTGGCGAATGTCTGAGCTGACAACGATGGTCAACGACGGCCTCGGTGTGCGGCGGTGTGACGTGAGCGGCAGAATCAGGTCTGGCTCTACGTGGCCCGGTTAGAGGGGGTGGCGGTTACGCAGTTGTGCGGCTGCAGCGTGCAGCCGGCGCATTGATGCCCCTCTGAAGGGGCTTCTGTGGTTGTGGTGTGGCGAGACAATGGCACTGGCGGTGTAGGCTGGTAGTGGTAGGGGGTTCGGCTTCGTGACCCGGCGTTTTGTGCTAGAGAGGGTTCATGGGCGAAAGTCTTGGTGACGGTGACGCAGTTGGGCATCGTTTCCCTGTTGGGGGTGTTGTGTTTAACCTTCTAGTATATCTTCCAATGGTGAAAACCTGCTCCACTTTGGACGTTCAACGGTGGCGTCATCGGCGTTGCTCCCTTCCTGAAGGCGTCGTATTTGGATTGTCGTCGTGGTTTTGATGCGAGATGATGATTCACGCTTGGAAGTCGGAGCTACTCTTCGGTGGTCGAGCTTGGCAACGATGATTGTGGCGATCGTTAGCCTCGGACCCATCGGGGAGTGACTAGTGGGTGGCCTTCCATGGGAAATCAGAGCTGCTGGCAGCTTGGCTTCCATGCTTGGCAACGATGACCAATGGCAGTGTGTTGTGTTTGTGCTCAACCGCGTCGCGTGGGGTGGTTATGTATGGATGGATGGATGCATGCATACATGCATACATACATACATACATACAATATAAAAACTCTGAACAACTCATTCTTGCCAGTTCACTTTGTTTTCTGTTCTCCAAATTATTATATCTTGACACATAAGAGAAGGCTGAAGAACATTGTTTTTCAGATTTTCACTCATCTGACCATTGTTACTTATTCACACTGTTACTTATTCAGGTTGATTTTGTCATGGGAATACTCTCCAGGCTCGTCAATAAACAGGTCTTAAAATTTCTAGTGTATCATGCAGTCATACTTTGTTTTAGGACCTGTTTAATTTCCTATGCTGTTATTGATTGAGCAAACAATAATCCATGTAATACCAAATTTTAACAAAAATCCCATAAAGTTGTTTCTGTCGGTATATTCTTTAAGTTGTTTGTGCCGCTATATTCTTACCTAGCGAAAGAAGCTAGGTTGACATTTATATATGATACCATTCAACTGTTCTAACTCATGTGGTGTAACAAAGCTTAACCAAAATCTCATAAAGTTGTTTCTGTCTCTATATTTTTACCTACACACACGCGTTCTACCTCATTTTGTGTGTAGTTCACTTTTTTATATATGAAACTTGTTAGAAACATAATAAAGCCATTGTGCCTTGTTTAGCAGATTAGTTATCATTGATGCATGCTAATATTGCGTGTAGTTACACACAAAGCAAACTGTTCTTGTAACTTAAGATTGCAAAGAAACTGAGCAGGAAGGCCATTAAGTAGGTTTTCTGTTTTGACTTATTGAGCTCTGAGCCTTTGAATTTATTTTTCTTGCTGCAGATATGGAAAATGCCAAAGCTATGGGTTGGGTTTTTGAAATTGTCATTCCAGACTCAGCCACGTTCTTTTGATGTCTTATTACAGGTATACTTTGTTATACAACTGAAACATTCATGTATATCCATTATTCAGTTTTACTGATATCCATTCATGCTGCTACATGTAGCTACCTCCACCACAACTTGAGTTTATGTTGAATAAATATCCCAATCTTCGGACACCTCTTTCTTCCTTTGTTAATCAGCGGAATATGCATACCACCTTGCCCAGGTACCTTCGCAATATTTGTATTAGTGTTACAAGCTTACTCGATTTTCATACACCCACCCTTTTGATGGCTTCAGATACTTAAGCCTCCAGTTAAGTTGCTATAAACTGAGTCACCCATACTATCGTCGGTTTCTTTATTTTTATTGGTTTGCTGTGTAAAATTGCTGAAAATGCAAGTTAGGGGTGGGGGCTGGGGCTGCTTATGATAAATCAAGACCCTTCAAGAGATCCTTTGATTTGCTGGGTGTATTTGTGCTTGAACTAGCATCCAAGGATTCATCTCCTTTCTAAGTTCTGGAACCTATGATGGCCTTCTATTTTTTATGCAAATATAATTCTTTGGTTTAAGCACACAAATATAAAATCAACTCCTAATTTTTGCAAGAATCAATTCAAAGTGGTAACAAAGATTACATCAAGTTTTACACATGTTGTACCGTGAGTGCCAACTTCATATTGTGTGCCCTAATGGTTTCAAATCGTGTCATGTTCGTTCAGATATGTAACTTTTACTCAGTTTTTTTAGTCATCTCAGTATTCCATCAATGAAGTGATCAATAGTATCATGGTTGTTGGATTGTTGCATATTTCTGATGTGCCTTGTGCGGTGTTTCTCATAATTGCAGACAGATTTTGAACATTCTGGGGTTTTTTAGTGAACCACAGCAGACACCAATGACGTTTGTGCCTGCTACATTACAAACAGCGGATGCAACCTCCTCTCTTCCTGGTGCAACCCTGATGTGAATATAATGTTGTGGAAGCCATCAGATGCAAGAAAGGTCGATGCACATACAGATCTTCATAGACAATAGTGCGCAGAATGGACGGATCATCAATGAAGATTGCTGCCCCTCTGATGTGTACTATTTTGCAATGGCTGGTTATAATCAACTCCGCATGGAGAATGGGAGATGCTGACAGGAGCCAACCGAGGTGATTGTGTCCTGGAGATCAGAGTTTTTTCTCCTGTGGAACGGAAGTCATCCAACTTGTATAGTAGCTTTACTATTGTGGCTAAATGTAGTCCCGTTGTCGTGGTTCTGGGAGTCTGGCCCTTGCAGGCAGAGGCAAAGGAAAAAGGACGGAGAAGGCTGTTTAAAGCAAGTCAGATTACAGCTGCTGCATTCATTTCATTGGGAGCAGGATTTGACTAATTTACTCTAACCATTGTTGTAACAATTTGTCTGTATACATTAGTTAATAATTGAGTTTTTGCTGCTAGTGTTAGGGCATTCCCAATGGGTAGTTTTTAGAGGTAGTTTCCAAGAGCAATTAATGTAGTAAATGCAATGTCTATCCAAAGAAAATTTAAATGCATCACAAAATAGCAATCATACAACAACACTGTTATTGAGAGCTATCCCTTCATCGTCAGTCGAAGTAAATGTCAACACAGATGGTGGCTGAATGCTCATGTGCGTTCACAGGATTCCGAATCCATGCAATGCAATTGCAATCGTCTAGTCTGGAACTCTGGATTTCACGCACAAACGTATATACACGTACTCTGCACGCGGCAGCACGATCATTGTGCGGTTGTGACTGACCGGCCTGATGATTTTTGGCAACCTGCAGCTGCGACTGCAACGAAACGCGGGGCGACCTCGGACATACACGCTGGCCCGAGGGTCATGGCCGCCTGGAGGTACGATGCTGTCGCGTCCGTGATCCTCCGTGCTTGCTCGCCTGCGATTCAACGCGCCGCTCGCATGGAGTTGCTGATGCTTGGTGCCTCGTCGCTGTAGCAGCACCA
Source organism: Sorghum bicolor (assembly GCF_000003195.3). Lineage (NCBI taxonomy): Eukaryota > Viridiplantae > Streptophyta > Magnoliopsida > Poales > Poaceae > Sorghum > Sorghum bicolor. Next base: position 63,269,576 of record NC_012873.2, read on the forward strand.
CCATCTCTTTGGGTGGAAGCGTGCAATGTCGGTCCGCATAAAGCTTACCAACACGCATTCCATAGTCACACTCATGATAGGGGGTATTTATGCGTGCAAACTGTGAAATAAATAGGAAACCAAACTTGATTGGAGCTTAGCACCGACATATATATGATCACGGGCTTTTTTACAACAAATGAAAAAAAAACAATTTGACAGCACGGCCGGCCATGCGTGCATGCATGTATGCTGACTAGTCGTACATCATACTACGTGGAAAATCAATCAAATAACAACGCATCATTCAACCCGAGCTGAAATTAAAAGACAAGATATCTCAAGGCGCTGAGATCCAGTCGCTCATCAGCACATGAAGCCGGTGGGCACGGTCTTGCCGCAGTAGTTGAGGATGAGGCTGAGATCGAGTGGCACGTTGAGGTTGATGCCGAGGACGTTGGCCTTGATGGCGGTGCAGAGGCAGACGGCGGCCTCCAGGTCGACGAGCCCCGCCAGCAGCGGGCAGCATGGCTCCGCGGGCGGCACGCCGACCTGAGCCTTGATCAGGCCCAGCACATTGGCGCACACGCCCAGCTTCAACGCATCCCTGGGGCACGAGCCGTTCGACGACGACGATGGCGTGGGTGTCGTCGGGCTGTTGGGCGCACAGGCGCTGGCTACGCCCAGCACAACCAGGTTCACGGCCAGGAACAGCGCGAACGCCTTGGACGCCATTATTGCTCGATCACACCAGCTCGCGGATCACTCTAGAGCTAATATGGTCAGAGAGCTCTTGACAAGTGATTAGCAGCTAGTTTGCGATGCTTTGATCACGGGGTGTTACCAGGGATACTTATAGTCCAGCCTTAGGATTAAGAAATCGGTGCACTACTAGGCACGATAGTGTTCAAATGAACCGAGTCATCATATTCAAATATATACAGGTGAACCCGACCGGTGAGGAAGAGTCCGTTCTAGATTATTGCCTACATCGTATATTTAGTGTTTTCCGTGATACGGTATCAAATATTTTGTGCACGACGACTTCGGTTGGCTCCGCAAATGGCCAGCTCGTATACTAATATTTGTTTTCATATGATCATTAGGCATCATTTCAGCTGGGCATCCTGGCGGATCCGACGGAGTGGTGCCCAGGACATTGGATGTCAAGCTAGCGAAGCAGCTGGTGATTAAGAAGGAATGTGTGGCGTGGCGCGTGCTCATTTAGAATGGATGCGCAAGAACCAAGGCCAGAGGAATAGCATGGTCCTGATATACAAATTAAACTAGCACGATTGGAAGAAGTTTCAAAGCCACGACAAAACTCTATAATTCTTATGTTTTGGTGTAGCATTGAAATTATTTTTTTAGAAACCACATTGAAACGTAAATGAAAATTTCGGACACAACCTTTGGGTCTACATTGCTTGATCACTGGCCTATCCATCAACTTTAATTTGAGCCACATGGACCAACCTTCTTAGCTCGGGAAAGTAACACTGCTGCACAAATTATTTCACAAGAGGCACTGGTCCCCGATTTCACAGTCGAGGTCTGGCGCCATCTCCGTTCTCCCTACGTTATTCCCTGGCTCGACCTTTTTCCTCGTCTCCATCCACCACCATCCTTGTTGTGAGCGCCTTCCCATGCCGCCATCCGAGGAGGGGCTCCCTTGCCACTACGTCGTCTTCCTCGTCTTCTTTGTCGGATGCGCCTTCTAGGTAGACCCCTCACTAAATCCTAGCTTGGTTGTGCCTGTTATTGCCTAAGATGTGCCCAAAGATGAATTGAGCTGTGATGTCAATTTTCAATGTTGCTTGTTATGCTATTTCCTAATTAGTGCAGTTATCAGCATTGCAACTTTATTGTACAGCATCGACCGTGACGACTACATAGACAACCGCTATGGCAACTAGCGTCAGCTCTAGTGCCGCTGGGTATGTTGTTGCAAACCGTCCTTTGTTTTCTATGATTAGAATCATGATGATTAGTATCATGTACACACATGCACATATCATTAGTATCATGTACACACATGCACATGTCAGATGTCACAAAACATGTTATTCAGAATTTTCTATATTAAACCGGTACTTAATTTGCATTAAATTTAACGGCTGTAATGGTGAATGAGTTCATCGCCCGCTAGTTTTACGTCTTTTTTGCATTGCTGTCAGAATGGGCTTCAAATATCTTTGGCAAAGAGACTGAGAGAGAGAGATAGCTAGTTTTTGAATTGCCATGGACCCAAATCCAAGGATCCTGGACCATGAATGGATTATTTACTATTATACCATTGGGATTAGGATATATAGTTGGGTCCATGCATGCTTGATTAATTTATTAGTGCAGACACCAAAAACTATTCTTTTTATCACTACTTTCTTTATAATATACACCAAAAATTCTTTACTAAATCTACCTCCCTCGATCACAAACACGGTCATGCCTAATCTAAGTTCTATAGCCTTTCTCTTCCTCACTGAAAATCAAGGCCAAAGTCATCCGGATCATGCACATCATTGACATCTGTTGTGTCTTCAAACTTTTTGTGAAAGTTACCCGCTAAAAGGTTTTTGTTTGGTTTTGGTAATTGAACAACTTAGGTGGACTAATAGTTTTTATGTGAGATACACAGGAGATTAGTCCATAGGTGAATATGTAATGATGGAGAAGCTCATTGCATATGAGACATGACATGGAGTCATGTGACCAAGATGGAGAAGATCTAGATAAGGCTTGGCTTGACGGACTGATTGCATGTGTGAAGGGCAAGTAGGAGGCTTTGAAGCGAGGGACCGCGTGTGACAGCGAAGCTTGAGCAAGACTTGGCAGCGTTGGATGCTAGACCTGCGTCCGACAATGTGTGATAGAGTTGCACGGTGCATTGGCGCGTCCGAAGGTTTTGCGTCGGACGCTGATCGAGTACTATTAAGCGTCCAACGCACGCATCGTTTTGCGAGGTGTACGTGTAGGACGCTGGCGCGCGTCCGATGATCACCCGTTAGTGCGTGCGTGCATGCATGCATGCATGCTGACTAGTCGTACGTCGTACCACGTGGAAAAGTAATCAAATAACAACACATAATTCAAAAGAAAAAGTCTATATAACCCTCAAACTGGGGTGGACTACTTCACCCTCCAAACTATAAAACTGGATATTCTACCCTCTAAACTTTCAAAACTGGTCAAATAATCCCTTCAGTTTTGTTGGACTCCCGATGAGTAGATCTACAAAGTGAATATATAACATGGTATACTTTGGTATAAAGTTTTTGCTGTAGCTTTAAATCTATGTTTTTCTATAATTAATTCGAATAATTCATATATATAGTTCCTTTGGTTCAATTGTCGTAAAATTTTTATGGTGGACTCATTAATGTATACTTGAACTACAGTAAAAGTTTCATAGTCATTGGATCATGTATAACTTGATTCTACAAAATATTTGGAGATACAAATGTTGCTAATATTTATTCTACAAATCTTGTCAGATGTAACAAAGCTAACAAACACGCATGCCATAGTCACACTCATGATAGGGGGGTATACCTGTAACCATGGGCAGATTTAGGGGTATTCCCCTTATTCCCGGGAATACCCAACTATTTTGGTACTTTTATGTAAATATGTATATGTATATATATATATATAGTGCTATAATATATAGTATTTTCGCACTTGTGAGCTCAAAACATGTAAAAAAAATTGGCATTTCAATTAGAAATCTATATTCTATAAAGCAAATTTTGATTTAAAGTTGCTGACTTGTAGTGCAATTAGCTATATTTTAAGCCTATAAATTTGATTTTGTGGAAGTGGGAATACCCAAGTTTCAAATCCTAACTCCGCCACTTCCTGTAACTCCTATTAAGTATGTGGTAGCCTGTACGTATTCATATGCTCAAGTACGACAAGAATATATAACCAGAACATGCGTGCACACTGTGAAATAAATCGCAAACCAAACTTGATTGGAACTTAGCACCCACATACAAGTGATCGCTGGCTTTTTTACAACAAATGGAAAAAATACAAAAGTGACAGCATGGCCGGCCATGCGTGCGTGCAGGCATGCATGTATGGTGACTGCTGTACTATGTGGAAAAGCAATCAAATAACAACGCATCATTTAAATCGAGCTAAAATTAAAAGACAAGATGTCTCATATGTATGTGCGTCGGCCCATGCATTGCATGGCATGCGCTCATTAGCACATGAAGCCGGTGGGCACGGTCTTGCCGCAGTAGTTGAGGATGAGGCTGAGATCGAGTGGCACGTTGAGGTTGATGCCGAGGACGTTGGCCTTGATGGCGGTGCAGAGACAGACGGCGGCCTCCAGGTCGACGAGCCCCGCCAGCAGCGGGCAGCATGGCTCCGCGGGCGGCACGCCGACCTGAGCCTTGATCAGGCCCAGCACGTTGGCGCACACGCCCAGCTTCAACGCGTCCCTGGGGCACGAGCCGGACGACGACGACGATGGCGTGGGTGTCGTCGGGCTGTTGGGCGCACAGGCGCTGGCTACGCCCAGCACAACTAGGTTCACGGCCAGGAACAGCGCGAACGCCTTGGACGTCATTACTGCTCGATCACAAGCCAGCTACCAAGCTCGCGGATCACTCTAGAGCTAATGTAGTTAGGGAGCTCTTGACAAGTGATTAGCAGCTTGTTTGCGATTCTTTGATCATGGGGTGTTACCAGGGGTACTTATAGTCCAGCCTCGGGATTAAGAAATTAGCGCACTACTAGGCACGATAGTGTTGTTCATATGAACCCGACCATCATATTCGAATACATATGCAGGTAAACCCGGCCGGTGAGGAAGAGTTCGTTCTGAATTATTTGCCTATATTGTATAACTAGTGTTATCCATGATACGGTATCAAATATTTTGTGCACGGCTTCGGTTGGCTCCGCAAATGGCCAGCTCGTATACTAGCATTTGTTTTCGTATGATCATTAGGTGTCATTTCAGCTCGGGATCCTGCCGTATCCGAAGGAGTGGTGCGCAGGACATTGGATGTCAAGCTAGCAAAGCAGCTGGTGATTAAGAATGAATGCGTGGCGTGGCGCGTGGTCATTAAGAATGGGTGCGCAGGAACCAAGGCTACCTAGAGGAATAGCATGGTGCTGGTATACAAATTGAACTAGCTGGATTGGATGAAGTTTCACTACTACAGATTCAGTCATCACTGCCGGCCTCATCATTGATGGAATTAGGAGCACAGGTAGTGATGCCCCTTTACTTCCGTTTCTAGGCCCTGACAACCAAAAAATGCTTGGGGGTGTGACAGAACCGGCAGTGATGACAACTATCATTGTCGGTTTGCATCTCATATCAGCAGTGACTTGACGGCCACTAGCCAAGAACCGATGGTGAGATGGCAGAAGAATAACGCCAGTGGCGGATCTAGAGAAATTTGGAGGGGGTATGATCATAAATAATGCACCTAGCAACCGATCACATGTTTATTTTTCTATGGCGTGGTGTGTTACCACTTGCCACCGATCACAAGTTTTTTAGACCATAATAGGAGTTTGCTAAAAAAATATTTTTTTCTTTTGCACGGTGATCCAATATATTATTAGAATGAATGTCTCATAATATATAAAAGAGCTGTGAAGTTGCGGTCATGCTTGTAGTTTTTCTTCCGCGTCTTTTAGGGATGGTGCTTATACCAATTTTGGTGCCTCGCCCAAACTAATATATGCATTACTTTTTATATATTAATTCTACATCATTTTCTAGCTCCATCGATTGACCCATATTAAAATCACGAAATGGATCTCTTTGGATGGAAAGTGGGCTGAGCAATCAAGCAACAGAAACCAATTTATTTGCTTCATCTTTTTCATAAATATCAATTATCAAACATTAGAGAAAGAAAAAAGTCTAGTCCTAGAATTTGGACAAACTAGTAAGAAGGAAAGAACCACAAAATGAAAGACAATTTGGATGCTCATAAGACCGAAATTGGAAGAATAGAGAACCTTGGAAGTTACTTACTTTGACTTTTGAATGATGAACATAATATTGAAGATCATAGCCAGGGCAACGGGGCGAACTATGATGTGCTCTTGGTGCCCTTGACCCTAAGGCTACAAGCTTGGACAGAGCACAACAATGCCCATGGCCAATCGGCCATGGTCGACGACCAGTGGTAGTAGGTCACCATCCACCGGAGTTCACGCTGTCGCCAAGGGGAGGCGATGCGTCGGCAGTTTTTGTAACACCCAAAAATTTGTTTTTGAATTAATAGGATTTAATGAGAATTATTTAAGCAATTTTTGTGGGCATTTAATCTAGTAAATAAAATATTTTTGTCAAAATTAAAATTTATTATAAGTTTAGAAACTTGAATCTTGCATTCATGCTGGATCATAGTATTTTTTGTGTGTTGTTCCTGTTTTTATTTTATTGTTTGTGCTTTCAAAATGCTATTTGGAAAAGGTTTTGGAAAAGAAAACATAAAAGAAATTGAAAAAAAAGAGAAAGGGGGAAGCCCTCCCTGTCGGCCTGGCGGCCAGCCAGCGCCTGGCTTTCTCCCCCCAACCCGCGGCCCAGCTTACGGCCCAGGGCGAGCAGGCGCGCCCCACTTCCCTCCCTCTCCCTCCTTTCTGCGGCTGACGACACGGGCCCACGCGTCAGCGCCTATCTCCTTCTTCCCAGCGTCAACGAGCCGGTTTCGGCCGGGAGACTCTCCAGCGCCGAACCGAATCCGGGGAAGCGGGATTTCCTTGCCAATTTGGCTAAACTGCGCCCTTTTAAGCCCCTGCGCACCGCGGCGAGTTCTCATCTGCATCCTAATCGCGAAACCGAGCCCTAGCCGCCCTAAACCACGCGAATTGGATCTCGCCGACAGCCGCGCACATCCTTCACCGTGACGAGCACTATCCCCTTCCAATCAGCGCGAACCGAGCGTCTAGGTGAGTTCGCGTGAAGCTTCTCCGCGTCCCGGTGTTTTTCTTTCTTGAAACGGTGCTCGGAAACGAGAAGTCCGCGGACGCCGGCGAGCTCGACCTCCCTGTCCATGGCGACCACCGCACCAGAGAGGAGGCAGACGGCCGGCCGTCGCCTGGCCCCTCCCTGGTGGCCTGGGGACCGTCCATCTGAAGATCAAGGGCCCAGATTAAAACATACCCCTTCGCCAGGAAAAATTGTTAAAGAGCCTCTGGAGTTTTTGCTATTCAACTCGTCATCCTTTACGTATTTCAAGTTTACGTTTCCTTTCAGAAAGCGTATTCTGGTCGGCTGAATCTAAAATACGTTTTCAGTTATTTCAGTTAATTACAGAATGCCACTGGATTTGTTTTGCTTATAAAATATTCATATTAACTCCGTTTTTATCCATTCAAATTCCGTTAGATTCGTAATTACATGCTCTACATGTTAGAAATGTTAGTTTACTGTTTTGGAACCTTTTAATTTCCTGGTACTATTTAATTAATTATTTCTCTATAGGAAATCTTAGAAAATTCATATCTTTCACGTTTTAATTCCGATTTTCGTGAACTTTACGTTTATGTGATCATAGCGCTGCGTAGAATATTTTGATAAGCTTTTATATTTGTTTTACTACTGTTTGGTGTATTGTTCTAATAATAGCTTGTTTGCTTCGTGTATGATTGTCTACATTGGATTGCGTGTTGTTGATTGATGATTGGGAATAGACGGTGAGCCGTACGTTGGTGATCAAGACCAAGCTTTTGAAGACCAGCAAGCTCAGAAGAGCTTTGAGCAAGGCAAGTATAACTTGGGATCATCCTTGTTACCTATTCACTTATAACTACACATATATATCATATGCATGCTATCACCTTGTCGACCTTAGCAAAATCATAGATGTTTGTTACCTGTATTCCTTGTTACCTACTTGATATGCATTTGGTGTAGATGTGCTAGTGCTTGATATAATCTATGATCTTGTAAGATAATTAATAGCTATGCAATGAACGTTAAAAGATGACAAATAACTATATGAGATCTTGTCTGTAAGTGATCACCGGGACAACAGTGCAACCATGAGGGCTATAATGGCTCTGGCTTTAGCTCAGTATGAAGACTTTTCTAGCTTGTTAGAGGTTACCCGAAAGGGCGGAGGGGCTGAACCGTTTTGGGTATAGTGCGAGCCCCTGTCCCTATGTGTATAGGCTGCGCGTCATTGTGCCATTCGGAAAAGGGTATCTATATCTGCGCGCAAAGGAAACCTTGCGGCCCTAACATGTTAGACGAACTTTTGAAAGGCTTCATAGTGATCCCTGCCGACCTCCCTAGGAAGGGGGTTAAGAGATTAGCTACCTCGGGCGAAAGGGTAAATCATGACTCATGGGTAAAGATGTACAAACTCTGCAGAGTGTAAAACTGGTATACTAGCCGTGCTCACGGTTATGAGCAGCCTTGGAGGTTCTTGCTGCGCCGACGATGAGCTTATTAAGTTGTTATGTCCATTTGATTATCGTTTATGCTATGAGATTAATTATGCTTACACTTGATCATGTGATTAATGGATTATTTATGCTACCTTGATATTTGCTATCCAATGATTAAACATGTTATCCACTATTAAAAGCTAAATGCAGTCAAACCAGTGTCAGCTATTTGAGCCTCATGAACCCCTGGTTATACTTGTTGAGTACGATATGTGCTCACTCTTGCAATTTCCCAACACCTTAGGTTATGTTAATGATGATGCTTGGAATGAGGATTACCGTTATGAGTACTAGGTTTGGAGTCAACCAGTCAACAGTGTCCCTGTGTGGAGCTTCCGTCGAGAGCGTTGTTTACTTTATGCTATCATTTTTGTATGAGACTATGTGAGTTCCGCTATGTAATAAACACTGCAATGGTACTTTTGAGATTTGTCTACTTATGTGTGCGACTGTTTCTGGGACACATATGAGTCTTTTATGCATCCTATTTTGTTCTTAAAATATGGGTGTGACAGTTTTGCCTGAGTTGAAGTGGCGTCCGAGTTGTCGATGATTCCATGCGGACAGGGGCCTGGCTGATATTGGGCTATGTGTTGAGGAGTTGTGGGCTGTTGTGGCCTCTCTCGATCGACTCAGCAGAGTTGTGGGTGCAGATGTTTGGATTCAGGGGGTGCGAATACCATAGAAACATGCAAAGTATAGCATATTTTGTATTTTTGTCTGGGTGTGGCCGCACCCAGTAGATCCTATATGGATCCGCCCATGTATAACGCACATGGAGAAAATACACAGGTGGCAAAGCAAGACAAGCATGGCTGAGGGACAGAGGCGGCGAAGCGGTGTGCATCATCCATGGGGACGGAAGAGTGATGCATTAGTGGCTCATGCATGGATGAGGAAGAGAGGAGGCAGTTGAGTGGCTCTTAGTTCGCAGACGACTTAACTCCGGGTCTGTATAGTTCAACTGTCACCAGATAACTATGAAAAAGCTCATGTGAGCTATGCGCTCTAGAAAAATTATAAGTTGTTTGGTTAAAGCAACTACAAAACCTATTAGGGGTGGATCTAGCACGTAGTCGAGCGGCGTCGAGCCCCTCTTACTGCCATTGGAAATGTAAAGCCTCTCCTATAAGTTTGTAGCTATTAAAGTTTAAAAGAAATTGCTAAATGCAAAAGATAAGGAGGATGAGCCCCTCATACCTATCCAATCTAATCTCTCTTGAAATGATTATGAAATGTTGCTATATTTCCACCCATTTGGAAGTTGGAATAACTGAAAGCAAGAAGTAGGGTTCAAGGTGTGAAAATTATACTGTGAAAGCAGTAGCTTCTAAAAAAATAGCTTTAGATGTTTTATCGGTTAACACCACCACAATAGCAATTTTCCTAGGTGACCATAATTGGTTTTTGGAGTCGGGCAGCCAGTACGTCTGCCTCTCCTTCAACACCAGTATAAATCAAGATTTATGCAGGCGGACACTTGCTCATCTGTGTTAACAAAATAAGAAATGGCATGCGCATCGATGAGGCCCTCCAAGCCTATCCACAAGGCCCGCCGAGCCCATTCACGTGCTGCCATTGTCGCTGGATCCGCTCGTCGGATCCACGCTCACTAGAGGAAGGGAGCAGCGTACTACCGACATAGGGCCTGCGTGCCATCGCCGATTGCCCCAAACGCTGCGCTGGAGGAAGTGTGGATCGCGCACCGCTGCTAGTGGCCGCATGCACTGCGCCACCGTCTGATTTTTGTCCGACACCCCGCACCACCGTCTGACAAATAGTATCATTCTCACCTTCTGAGAAGTTAAACATTTTAAATTTTGACTAAATATATATACAGAAATATTAGTATTTATGGTGTAAAATTAGTATCATTAGATAGATCGGTAAATATATTTTTATTATAAACTACGTGAAGATGTAAATATTGATAATATTTATTTTACATAATTTGTCAGATTCAAGAAAGCTTACCAACACACATTCCTTCTCAGTGACACTCAAGAGAATAAGTACGTGGTAGACAGTACGTTTTCATATGCTCAAGTACGACTAGAATATAACCAGAACATGCATGCGAAACTGTGAAATAAATCGCAAACCAAACTTGATTGGAACTTAGCACCGGCATACAAGTGATCGCCGGCTTTTTTTCAACAAATGAAAAAAATACAATTTGACAGCACGGCCGGCCATGCGTGCATGCATGTATGCTGACTAGTCGTACATCATACTACGTGGAAAAGCAATCAAATAACAACGCATCATTAAAACCGAGCTGAAATTAAAAGACAAGATGTCTCAAGGCGCTGAGATCCAGGCGCTCATCAGCACATGAAGCCGGTGGGCACGGTCTTGCCGCAGTAGTTGAGGATGAGGCTGAGATCGAGTGGCACGTTGAGGTTGATGCCGAGGACGTTGGCCTTGATGGCGGTGCAGAGACAGACGGCGGCCTCCAGGTCGACGAGCCCCGCCAGCAGCGGGCAGCATGGCTCCGCGGGCGGCACGCCGACCTGAGCCTTGATCAGGCCCAGCACATTGGCGCACACGCCCAGCTTCAACGCATCCCTGGGGCACGAGCCGTTCGACGACGACGATGGCGTGGGTGTCGTCGGGCTGTTGGGCGCACAGGCGCTGGCTACGCCCAGCACAACCAGGTTCACGGCCAGGAACAGCGCGAACGCCTTGGACGCCATTATTGCTCGATCACACCAGCTCGCGGATCACTCTAGAGCTAATATGGTCAGAGAGCTCTTGACAAGTGATTAGCAGCTAGTTTGCGATGCTTTGATCACGGGGTGTTACCAGGGATACTTATAGTCCAGCCTTAGGATTAAGAAATCGGTGCACTACTAGGCACGATAGTGTTCAAATGAACCGAGTCATCATATTCAAATATATACAGGTGAACCCGACCGGTGAGGAAGAGTCCGTTCTAGATTATTGCCTACATCGTATATTTAGTGTTTTCCGTGATACGGTATCAAATATTTTGTGCACGACGACTTCGGTTGGCTCCGCAAATGGCCAGCTCGTATACTAATATTTGTTTTCATATGATCATTAGGCATCATTTCAGCTGGGCATCCTGGCGGATCCGACGGAGTGGTGCCCAGGACATTGGATGTCAAGCTAGCGAAGCAGCTGGTGATTAAGAAGGAATGTGTGGCGTGGCGCGTGCTCATTTAGAATGGATGCGCAAGAACCAAGGCCAGAGGAATAGCATGGTCCTGATATACAAATTAAACTAGCACGATTGGAAGAAGTTTCAAAGCCACGACAAAACTCTATAATTCTTATGTTTTGGTGTAGCATTGAAATTATTTTTTTAGAAACCACATTGAAACGTAAATGAAAATTTCGGACACAACCTTTGGGTCTACATTGCTTGATCACTGGCCTATCCATCAACTTTAATTTGAGCCACATGGACCAACCTTCTTAGCTCGGAAAAGTAACACTGCTGCACAAATGATTTCACAAGAGGCACTGGTCCCCGATTTCACAGTCAAGGTCTGGCGCCATCTCCGTTCTCCCTACGTTCTTCCCCGGCTCGACCTTTTTCCTCGTCTCCATCCACCACCATCCTTGTTGTGAGCGCCTTCCCATGCCGCCATCCGAGGAGGGGCTCCCTTGCCACTACGTCGTCTTCCTCGTCTTCTTTGTCGGATGCGCCTTCTAGGTAGACCCCTCACTAAATCCTAGCTTGGTTGTGCCTGTTATTGCCTAAGATGTGCCAAAGATGAATTGAGCTGTGATGTCAATTTTCAATGTTGCTTGTTATGCTATTTCCTAATTAGTGCAGTTATCAGCATTGCAACTTTATTGTACAGCATCGACCGTGACGACTACATAGACAACCGCTATGGCAACTAGCGTCAGCTCTGGTGCCGCTGGGTATGTTGTTGCAAACCGTCCTTTGTTTTCTATGATTAGAATCATGATGATTAGTATCATGTACACACATGCACATGTCATTAGTATCATGTACACACATGCACATGTCAGATGTCACAAAACATGTTATTCAGAATTTTCTATATTAAACCGGTACTTAATTTGCATTAAATTTAACGGCTGTAATGGTGAATGAGTTCATCGCCCGCTAGTTTTACGTCTTTTTTCATTGCTGTCAGAATGTGCTTCAAATATCTTTGGCAGAGAGACTGAGAGAGAGAGAGAGTTAGCTAGTTTTTGAATTGCCATGGACCCAAATCCAAGGATCCTGGACCATGAATGGATTCTTTACCATTATACCATTGGGATTAGGATATATAGTTGGGTCCATGCATGCTTGATTAATTTATTAGTGCAGACACCAAAAACTATCCTTTTTATCACTACTTTCTTTATAATATACACCAAAAATTCTTTACTAAATCTACTTCCCTCGATCACAAACACGGTCATGCCTAATCTAAGTTCTATAGCCTTTCTCTTCCTCACTGAAAATCAACGCCAAAGTCATCTGGATCATGCACATCATTGACATCAGTTGTGTCTTCAAACTTTTTGTGAAAGTTACCCGCTAAAAGGTTTTTGTTTGGTTTTGGTAATTGAACAACTTAGCTGGACTAATAGTTTTTATGTGAGATACACAGGAGATTAGTCCATAGGTGAATATGTAATGATGGAGAAGCTCATTGCATATGAGATATGACATGGAGTCATGTGACCAAGATGGAGAAGATCTAGATAAGGCTTGGCTTTACGGACTGATTGCATGTGTGAAGGGCAAGTCGGAGGCTTTGAAGCGAGGGACCGCGTGTGACAGCGAAGCTTGAGCAAGACTTGGCAGCGTTGGATGCTAGACCTGCGTCCGACAATGTGGGATAGAGTTGCACGGTGCATTGGCGCGTCCGAAGGTTTTGCGTCGGACGCTGATCGAGTACTATTAAGCGTCCAACGCACGCAGCGTTTTGCGAGGTGTACGTGTAGCACGCTGGCGCGCGTCCGATGATCACCCGTTAGTGCGTGCGTGCATGCATGCATGCATGCTGACTAGTCGTACGTCGTACCACGTGGAAAAGCAATCAAATAACAACACATAATTCAAAAGAAAAAGTCTATATAACCCTCAAACTGGGGTGGACTACTTCACCCTCCAAACTATAAAACTGGATATTCTACCCTCTAAACTTTCAAAACTGGTCAAATAATCCCTTCAGTTTTGTTGGACTCCCGATGAGTAGATCTACAAAGTGAATATATAACATGGTATACTTTGGTATAAAGTTTTTGCTGTAGCTTTAAATCTATGTTTTTCTATAATTAATTCGAATAATTCATATATATAGTTCCTTTGGTTCAATTGTCGTAAAATTTTTATGGTGGACTCATTAATGTATACTTGAACTACAGTAAAAGTTTCATAGTCATTGGATCATGTATAACTTGATTCTACAAAATATTTGGAGATACAAATGTTGCTAATATTTATTCTACAAATCTTGTCAGATGTAACAAAGCTAACAAACACGCATGCCATAGTCACACTCATGATAGGGGGGTATACCTGTAACCATGGGAAGATTTAGGGGTATTCCCCTTATTCCCGGGAATACCCAACTATTTTGGTACTTTTATGTAAATATGTATATGTATATATATATATATATATATAGTGCTATAATATATAGTATTTTCGCACTTGTGAGCTCAAAACATGTAAAAAAAATTGGCATTTCAATTAGAAATCTATATTCTATAAAGCAAATTTTGATTTAAAGTTGCTGACTTGTAGTGCAATTAGCTATATTTTAAGCCTATAAATTTGATTTTGTGGAAGTGGGAATACCCAAGTTTCAAATGCTAACTCCGCCACTTCCTGTAACTCCTATTAAGTATGTGGTAGCCTGTACGTATTCATATGCTCAAGTACGACAAGAATATATAACCAGAACATGCGTGCACACTGTGAAATAAATCGCAAACCAAACTTGATTGGAACTTAGCACCCACATACAAGTGATCGCTGGCTTTTTTACAACAAATGGAAAAAATACAAAAGTGACAGCATGGCCGGCCATGCGTGCGTGCAGGCATGCATGTATGGTGACTGCTGTACTATGTGGAAAAGCAATCAAATAACAACGCATCATTTAAATCGAGCTAAAATTAAAAGACAAGATGTCTCATATGTATGTGCGTCGGCCCATGCATTGCATGGCATGCGCTCATTAGCACATGAAGCCGGTGGGCACGGTCTTGCCGCAGTAGTTGAGGATGAGGCTGAGATCGAGTGGCACGTTGAGGTTGATGCCGAGGACGTTGGCCTTGATGGCGGTGCAGAGACAGACGGCGGCCTCCAGGTCGACGAGCCCCGCCAGCAGCGGGCAGCATGGCTCCGCGGGCGGCACGCCGACCTGAGCCTTGATCAGGCCCAGCACGTTGGCGCACACGCCCAGCTTCAACGCGTCCCTGGGGCACGAGCCGGACGACGACGACGATGGCGTGGGTGTCGTCGGGCTGTTGGGCGCACAGGCGCTGGCTACGCCCAGCACAACTAGGTTCACGGCCAGGAACAGCGCGAACGCCTTGGACGTCATTACTGCTCGATCACAAGCCAGCTACCAAGCTCGCGGATCACTCTAGAGCTAATGTAGTTAGGGAGCTCTTGACAAGTGATTAGCAGCTTGTTTGCGATTCTTTGATCATGGGGTGTTACCAGGGGTACTTATAGTCCAGCCTCGGGATTAAGAAATTAGCGCACTACTAGGCACGATAGTGTTGTTCATATGAACCCGACCATCATATTCGAATACATATGCAGGTAAACCCGGCCGGTGAGGAAGAGTTCGTTCTGAATTATTTGCCTATATTGTATAACTAGTGTTATCCATGATACGGTATCAAATATTTTGTGCACGGCTTCGGTTGGCTCCGCAAATGGCCAGCTCGTATACTAGCATTTGTTTTCGTATGATCATTAGGTGTCATTTCAGCTCGGGATCCTGCCGTATCCGAAGGAGTGGTGCGCAGGACATTGGATGTCAAGCTAGCAAAGCAGCTGGTGATTAAGAATGAATGCGTGGCGTGGCGCGTGGTCATTAAGAATGGGTGGGCAGGAACCAAGGCTACCTAGAGGAATAGCATGGTCCTGGTATACAAATTAAACTAGCTGGATTGAATGAAGTTTCAATACTACAGATTCAGTTATCACTGCCGGCCTCATCATTTATGGAATTAGGAGAACCGGTAGTGATGGCCCTTTACTTCCGGTTCTAGGCCCTGACAACCAAAAAATGCTTGGGGGTGTGACAGAACCGGCAGTGATGACAACTGTCATTGTCGGTTTGCATCTCTAACCAGCAGTGACTTGACGGCCACTAGCCAAGAACCGATGGTGAGATGGCAGAAGAATAACGCCAGTGGCGGATCTAGAGAAATTTGGAGGGGGTATGATCATAAATAATGCACCTAGCAACCGATCACATGTTTATTTTTCTATGGCGTGGTGTGTTGCCACTTGCCACCGATCACAAGTTTTTTAGACCATAATAGGAGTTTGCTAAAAAATTTTTTTTTTCTTTTGCACGGTGATCCAATATATTATTAGAATGAATGCCTCATAATATATAAAAGAGCTGTGAAGTTGCGGTCATGCTTGTAGTTTTTCTTCCGCGTCTTTTAGGGATGGTGCTTGTACCAATTTTGGTGCTTCCCCCAAACTAATATATATATTACTTTTTATAAATTAATTCTACATCATTTTCTAGCTCCATCGGTTGTCCCATATTAAAATCACGAAATGGATCTCTTTGGATGGAAAGTGGGCTGAGCAAACAAGCAACAGAAACCAATTTATTTCCTTCATCTTTTTTCATAAATATCAATTATGAAACATCAGAGAAAGAAAAAAGTCTAATCCTAGAATTTGGACAAACTAGTAAGAAGGAAAGAACCACAAAATTAAAGACAATTTGGATGCTCATAAGACCGAAATTGGAAGAATAGAGAACCTTGAAAGTTGCTTACTTTGACTTTTGAATGATGAACATAATATTGAAGATCATAGCCAGGGAAACGGGGCGAACTATGATGTGCTCTTGGTGCCCTTGACTCTAAGGCTACAAGCTTGGACAGAGCACAACAATGCCCATGGCCAATCGGCCATGGTCGACGACCAGTGGTAGTAGGTCACCATCCACCGGAGTTCACGCTGTCGCCAAGGGGAGGCGATGCGTCGGCAGTTTTTGTAACACCCAAAAATTTGTTTTTGAATTAATAGGATTTAATGAGAATTATTTAAGCAATTTTTGTGGGCATTTAATCTAGTAAATAAAATATTTTTGTCAAAATTAAAATTTATTATAAGTTTAGAAACTTGAATCTTGCATTCATGCTGGATCATAGTATTTTTTGTGTGTTGTTCCTGTTTTTATTTTATTGTTTGTGCTTTCAAAATGCTATTTGGAAAAGGTTTTGGAAAAGAAAACATAAAAGAAATTGAAAAAAAAGGGAAAGGGGGAAGCCCTCCCTGTCGGCCTGGCGGCCCAGCCAGCGCCTGGCTTTCTCCCCCCAACCCGCGGCCCAGCTTACGGCCCAGGGCGAGCAGGCGCGCCCCACTTCCCTCCCTCTCCCTCCTTTCTGCGGCTGACGACACGGGCCCACGCGTCAGCGCCTATCTCCTTCTTCCCAGCGTGGACGAGCCGGTTTCGGCCGGGAGACTCTCCAGCGCCGAACCGAATCCGGGGAAGCGGGATTTCCTTGCCAATTTGGCTAAACTGCGCCCTTTTAAGCCCCTGCGCACCGCGGCGAGTTCTCATCTGCATCCTAATCGCGAAACCGAGCCCTAGCCGCCCTAAACCACGCGAATTGGATCTCGCCGACAGCCGCGCACATCCTTCACCGTGACGAGCACTATCCCCTTCCAATCAGCGCGAACCGAGCGTCTAGGTGAGTTCGCGTGAAGCTTCTCCGCGTCCCGGTGTTTTTCTTTCTTGAAACGGTGCTCGGAAACGAGAAGTCCGCGGACGCCGGCGAGCTCGACCTCCCTGTCCATGGCGACCACCGCGCCAGAGAGGAGGCAGACGGCCGGCCGTCGCCTGGCCCCTCCCTGGTGGCCTGGGGACCGTCCATCTGAAGATCAAGGGCCCAGATTAAAACATACCCCTTCGCCAGGAAAAATTGTTAAAGAGCCTCTGGAGTTTTTGCTATTCAACTCGCCATCCTTTACATATTTCGAGTTTACGTTTCCTTTCGGAAAGCGTATTCTGGTCGGCTGAATCTAAAATACGTTTTCAGTTATTTCAGTTAATTACAGAATGCCATTGGATTTGTTTTGCTTATAAAATATTCATATTAACTCCGTTTTTGTCCATTCAAATTCCGTTAGATTCGTAATTACATGCTCTACATGTTAGAAATGTTAGTTTACTGTTTTGGAACCTTTTAATTTCCTGGTACTATTTAATTAATTATTTCTCTATAGGAAATCTTAGAAAATTCATATCTTTCACGTTTTAATTCCGATTTTCGTGAACTTTACGTTTATGTGATCATAGCGCTGCGTAGAATATTTTGATAAGCTTTTATATTTGTTTTACTACTGTTTGGTGTATTGTTCTAATAATAGCTTGTTTGCTTCGTGTATGATTGTCTACATTGGATTGCGTGTTGTTGATTGATGATTGGGAATAGACGGTGAGCCGTACGTTGGTGATCAAGACCAAGCTTTTGAAGACCAGCAAGCTCAGAAGAGCTTTGAGCAAGGCAAGTATAACTTGGGATCATCCTTGTTACCTATTCACTTATGACTACACATATATATCATATGCATGCTATCACCTTGTCGACCTTAGCAAAATCATAGATGTTTGTTACCTGTATTCCTTGTTACCTACTTGATATGCATTTGGTGTAGATGTGCTAGTGCTTGATATAATCTATGATCTTGTAAGATAATTAATAGCTATGCAATGAACGTTAAAAGATGACAAATAACTATATGAGATCTTGTCTGTAAGTGATCACCGGGACAACAGTGCAACCATGAGGGCTATAATGGCTCTGGCTTTAGCTCAGTATGAAGACTTTTCTAGCTTGTTAGAGGTTACCCGAAAGGGCGGAGGGGCTGAACCGTTTTGGGTATAGTGCGAGCCTCTGTCCCTATGTGTATAGGCTGCGCGTCATTGTGCCATTCGGAAAAGGGTATCTATATCTGCGCGCAAAGGAAACCTTGCGGCCCTAACATGTTAGACGAACTTTTGAAAGGCTTCATAGTGATCCCTGCCGACCTCCCTAGGAAGGGGGTTAAGAGATTAGCTACCTCGGGCGAAAGGGTAAATCATGACTCATGGGTAAAGATGTACAAACTCTGCAGAGTGTAAAACTGGTATACTAGCCGTGCTCACGGTTATGAGCAGCCTTGGAGGTTCTTGCTGCGCCGACGATGAGCTTATTAAGTTGTTATGTCCATTTGATTATCGTTTATGCTATGAGATTAATTATGCTTACACTTGATCATGTGATTAATGGATTATTTATGCTACCTTGATATTTGCTATCCAATGATTAAACATGTTATCCACTATTAAAAGCTAAATGCAGTCAAACCAGTGTCAGCTATTTGAGCCTCATGAACCCCTGGTTATACTTGTTGAGTACGATATGTGCTCACTCTTGCAATTTCCCAACACCTCAGGTTATGTTAATGATGATGCTTGGAATGAGGATTACCGTTATGAGTACTAGGTTTGGAGTCAACCAGTCAACAGTGTCCCTGTGTGGAGCTTCCGTCGAGAGCGTTGTTTACTTTATGCTATCATTTTTGTATGAGACTATGTGAGTTCCGCTATGTAATAAACACTGCAATGGTACTTTTGAGATTTGTCTACTTATGTGTGCGACTGTTTCTGGGACACATATGAGTCTTTTATGCATCCTATTTTGTTCTTAAAATATGGGTGTGACAGTTTTGCCCGAGTTGAAGTGGCGTCCGAGTTGTCGATGATTCCATGCGGACAGGGGCCTGGCTGATATTGGGCTATGTGTTGAGGAGTTGTGGGCTGTTGTGGCCTCTCTCGATCGACTCAGCAGAGTTGTGGGTGCAGATGTTTGGATTCAGGGGGTGCGAATACCATAGAAACATGCAAAGTATAGCATATTTTGTATTTTTGTCTGGGTGTGGCCGCACCCAGTAGATCCTATATGGATCCGCCCATGTATAGAAGCTCATTGCATATGAGATATGACATGGAGTCATGTGACCAAGATGGAGAAGATCTAGATAAGGCTTGGCTTGACGGACTGATTGCATGTGTGAAGGGCAAGTCGGAGGCTTTGAAGCGAGGGACCGCGTGTGACAGCGAAGCTTGAGCAAGACTTGGCAGCGTTGGATGCTAGACCTGCGTCCGACAATGTGGGATAGAGTTGCACGGTGCATTGGCGCGTCCGAAGGTTTTGCGTCGGACGCTGATCGAGTACTATTAAGCGTCCAACGCACGCAGCGTTTTGCGAGGTGTACGTGTAGCACGCTGGCGCGCGTCCGATGATCACCCGTTAGTGCGTGCGTGCATGCATGCATGCATGCTGACTAGTCGTACGTCGTACCACGTGGAAAAGCAATCAAATAACAACACATAATTCAAAAGAAAAAGTCTATATAACCCTCAAACTGGGGTGGACTACTTCACCCTCCAAACTATAAAACTGGATATTCTACCCTCTAAACTTTCAAAACTGGTCAAATAATCCCTTCAGTTTTGTTGGACTCCCGATGAGTAGATCTACAAAGTGAATATATAACATGGTATACTTTGGTATAAAGTTTTTGCTGTAGCTTTAAATCTATGTTTTTCTATAATTAATTCGAATAATTCATATATATAGTTCCTTTGGTTCAATTGTCGTAAAATTTTTATGGTGGACTCATTAATGTATACTTGAACTACAGTAAAAGTTTCATAGTCATTGGATCATGTATAACTTGATTCTACAAAATATTTGGAGATACAAATGTTGCTAATATTTATTCTACAAATCTTGTCAGATGTAACAAAGCTAACAAACACGCATGCCATAGTCACACTCATGATAGGGGGGTATACCTGTAACCATGGGCAGATTTAGGGGTATTCCCCTTATTCCCGGGAATACCCAACTATTTTGGTACTTTTATGTAAATATGTATATGTATATATATATATATATAGTGCTATAATATATAGTATTTTCGCACTTGTGAGCTCAAAACATGTAAAAAAAATTGGCATTTCAATTAGAAATCTATATTCTATAAAGCAAATTTTGGTTTAAAGTTGCTGACTTGTAGTGCAATTAGCTATATTTTAAGCCTATAAATTTGATTTTGTGGAAGTGGGAATACCCAAGTTTCAAATCCTAACTCCGCCACTTCCTGTAACTCCTATTAAGTATGTGGTAGCCTGTACGTATTCATATGCTCAAGTACGACAAGAATATATAACCAGAACATGCGTGCACACTGTGAAATAAATCGCAAACCAAACTTGATTGGAACTTAGCACCCACATACAAGTGATCGCTGGCTTTTTTACAACAAATGGAAAAAATACAAAAGTGACAGCATGGCCGGCCATGCGTGCGTGCAGGCATGCATGTATGGTGACTGCTGTACTATGTGGAAAAGCAATCAAATAACAACGCATCATTTAAATCGAGCTAAAATTAAAAGACAAGATGTCTCATATGTATGTGCGTCGGCCCATGCATTGCATGGCATGCGCTCATTAGCACATGAAGCCGGTGGGCACGGTCTTGCCGCAGTAGTTGAGGATGAGGCTGAGATCGAGTGGCACGTTGAGGTTGATGCCGAGGACGTTGGCCTTGATGGCGGTGCAGAGACAGACGGCGGCCTCCAGGTCGACGAGCCCCGCCAGCAGCGGGCAGCATGGCTCCGCGGGCGGCACGCCGACCTGAGCCTTGATCAGGCCCAGCACGTTGGCGCACACGCCCAGCTTCAACGCGTCCCTGGGGCACGAGCCGGACGACGACGACGATGGCGTGGGTGTCGTCGGGCTGTTGGGCGCACAGGCGCTGGCTACGCCCAGCACAACTAGGTTCACGGCCAGGAACAGCGCGAACGCCTTGGACGTCATTACTGCTCGATCACAAGCCAGCTACCAAGCTCGCGGATCACTCTAGAGCTAATGTAGTTAGGGAGCTCTTGACAAGTGATTAGCAGCTTGTTTGCGATTCTTTGATCATGGGGTGTTACCAGGGGTACTTATAGTCCAGCCTCGGGATTAAGAAATTAGCGCACTACTAGGCACGATAGTGTTGTTCATATGAACCCGACCATCATATTCGAATACATATGCAGGTAAACCCGGCCGGTGAGGAAGAGTTCGTTCTGAATTATTTGCCTATATTGTATAACTAGTGTTATCCATGATACGGTATCAAATATTTTGTGCACGGCTTCGGTTGGCTCCGCAAATGGCCAGCTCGTATACTAGCATTTGTTTTCGTATGATCATTAGGTGTCATTTCAGCTCGGGATCCTGCCGTATCCGAAGGAGTGGTGCGCAGGACATTGGATGTCAAGCTAGCAAAGCAGCTGGTGATTAAGAATGAATGCGTGGCGTGGCGCGTGGTCATTAAGAATGGGTGGGCAGGAACCAAGGCTACCTAGAGGAATAGCATGGTCCTGGTATACAAATTAAACTAGCTGGATTGAATGAAGTTTCAATACTACAGATTCAGTTATCACTGCCGGCCTCATCATTTATGGAATTAGGAGAACCGGTAGTGATGGCCCTTTACTTCCGGTTCTAGGCCCTGACAACCAAAAAATGCTTGGGGGTGTGACAGAACCGGCAGTGATGACAACTGTCATTGTCGGTTTGCATCTCTAACCAGCAGTGACTTGACGGCCACTAGCCAAGAACCGATGGTGAGATGGCAGAAGAATAACGCCAGTGGCGGATCTAGAGAAATTTGGAGGGGGTATGATCATAAATAATGCACCTAGCAACCGATCACATGTTTATTTTTCTATGGCGTGGTGTGTTGCCACTTGCCACCGATCACAAGTTTTTTAGACCATAATAGGAGTTTGCTAAAAAAAAATTTTTTTCTTTTGCACGGTGATCCAATATATTATTAGAATGAATGCCTCATAATATATAAAAGAGCTGTGAAGTTGCGGTCATGCTTGTAGTTTTTCTTCCGCGTCTTTTAGGGATGGTGCTTGTACCAATTTTGGTGCTTCCCCCAAACTAATATATATATTACTTTTTATAAATTAATTCTACATCATTTTCTAGCTCCATCGGTTGTCCCATATTAAAATCACGAAATGGATCTCTTTGGATGGAAAGTGGGCTGAGCAAACAAGCAACAGAAACCAATTTATTTCCTTCATCTTTTTTCATAAATATCAATTATGAAACATCAGAGAAAGAAAAAAGTCTAATCCTAGAATTTGGACAAACTAGTAAGAAGGAAAGAACCACAAAATTAAAGACAATTTGGATGCTCATAAGACCGAAATTGGAAGAATAGAGAACCTTGAAAGTTGCTTACTTTGACTTTTGAATGATGAACATAATATTGAAGATCATAGCCAGGGCAACGGGGCGAACTATGATGTGCTCTTGGTGCCCTTGACCCTAAGGCTACAAGCTTGGACAGAGCACAACAATGCCCATGGCCAATCGGCCATGGTCGACGACCAGTGGTAGTAGGTCACCATCCACCGGAGTTCACGCTGTCGCCAAGGGGAGGCGATGCGTCGGCAGTTTTTGTAACACCAAAAAATTTGTTTTTGAATTAATAGGATTTAATGAGAATTATTTAAGCAATTTTTGTGGGCATTTAATCTAGTAAATAAAATATTTTTGTCAAAATTAAAATTTATTATAAGTTTAGAAACTTGAATCTTGCATTCATGCTGGATCATAGTATTTTTTGTGTGTTGTTCCTGTTTTTATTTTATTGTTTGTGCTTTCAAAATGCTATTTGGAAAAGGTTTTGGAAAAGAAAACATAAAAGAAATTGAAAAAAAAGAGAAAGGGGGAAGCCCTCCCTGTCGGCCTGGCGGCCCAGCCAGCGCCTGGCTTTCTCCCCCCAACCCGCGGCCCAGCTTACGGCCCAGGGCGAGCAGGCGCGCCCCACTTCCCTCCCTCTCCCTCCTTTCTGCGGCTGACGACACGGGCCCACGCGTCAGCGCCTATCTCCTTCTTCCCAGCGTGGACGAGCCGGTTTCGGCCGGGAGACTCTCCAGCGCCGAACCGAATCCGGGGAAGCGGGATTTCCTTGCCAATTTGGCTAAACTGCGCCCTTTTAAGCCCCTGCGCACCGCGGCGAGTTCTCATCTGCATCCTAATCGCGAAACCGAGCCCTAGCCGCCCTAAACCACGCGAATTGGATCTCGCCGACAGCCGCGCACATCCTTCACCGTGACGAGCACTATCCCCTTCCAATCAGCGCGAACCGAGCGTCTAGGTGAGTTCGCGTGAAGCTTCTCCGCGTCCCGGTGTTTTTCTTTCTTGAAACGGTGCTCGGAAACGAGAAGTCCGCGGACGCCGGCGAGCTCGACCTCCCTGTCCATGGCGACCACCGCGCCAGAGAGGAGGCAGACGGCCGGCCGTCGCCTGGCCCCTCCCTGGTGGCCTGGGGACCGTCCATCTGAAGATCAAGAGCCCAGATTAAAACATACCCCTTCGCCAGGAAAAATTGTTAAAGAGCCTCTGGAGTTTTTGCTATTCAACTCGCCATCCTTTACATATTTCGAGTTTACGTTTCCTTTCAGAAAGCGTATTCTGGTCGGCTGAATCTAAAATACGTTTTCAGTTATTTCAGTTAATTACAGAATGCCACTGGATTTGTTTTGCTTATAAAATATTCATATTAACTCCGTTTTTGTCCATTCAAATTCCGTTAGATTCGTAATTACATGCTCTACATGTTAGAAATGTTAGTTTACTGTTTTGGAACCTTTTAATTTCCTGGTACTATTTAATTAATTATTTCTCTATAGGAAATCTTAGAAAATTCATATCTTTCACGTTTTAATTCCGATTTTCGTGAACTTTACGTTTATGTGATCATAGCGCTGCGTAGAATATTTTGATAAGCTTTTATATTTGTTTTACTACTGTTTGGTGTATTGTTCTAATAATAGCTTGTTTGCTTCGTGTATGATTGTCTACATTGGATTGCGTGTTGTTGATTGATGATTGGGAATAGACGGTGAGCCGTACGTTGGTGATCAAGACCAAGCTTTTGAAGACCAGCAAGCTCAGAAGAGCTTTGAGCAAGGCAAGTATAACTTGGGATCATCCTTGTTACCTATTCACTTATGACTACACATATATATCATATGCATGCTATCACCTTGTCGACCTTAGCAAAATCATAGATGTTTGTTACCTGTATTCCTTGTTACCTACTTGATATGCATTTGGTGTAGATGTGCTAGTGCTTGATATAATCTATGATCTTGTAAGATAATTAATAGCTATGCAATGAACGTTAAAAGATGACAAATAACTATATGAGATCTTGTCTGTAAGTGATCACCGGGACAACAGTGCAACCATGAGGGCTATAATGGCTCTGGCTTTAGCTCAGTATGAAGACTTTTCTAGCTTGTTAGAGGTTACCCGAAAGGGCGGAGGGGCTGAACCGTTTTGGGTATAGTGCGAGCCCCTGTCCCTATGTGTATAGGCTGCGCGTCATTGTGCCATTCGGAAAAGGGTATCTATATCTGCGCGCAAAGGAAACCTTGCGGCCCTAACATGTTAGACGAACTTTTGAAAGGCTTCATAGTGATCCCTGCCGACCTCCCTAGGAAGGGGGTTAAGAGATTAGCTACCTCGGGCGAAAGGGTAAATCATGACTCATGGGTAAAGATGTACAAACTCTGCAGAGTGTAAAACTGGTATACTAGCCGTGCTCACGGTTATGAGCAGCCTTGGAGGTTCTTGCTGCGCCGACGATGAGCTTATTAAGTTGTTATGTCCATTTGATTATCGTTTATGCTATGAGATTAATTATGCTTACACTTGATCATGTGATTAATGGATTATTTATGCTACCTTGATATTTGCTATCCAATGATTAAACATGTTATCCACTATTAAAAGCTAAATGCAGTCAAACCAGTGTCAGCTATTTGAGCCTCATGAACCCCTGGTTATACTTGTTGAGTACGATATGTGCTCACTCTTGCAATTTCCCAACACCTCAGGTTATGTTAATGATGATGCTTGGAATGAGGATTACCGTTATGAGTACTAGGTTTGGAGTCAACCAGTCAACAGTGTCCCTGTGTGGAGCTTCCGTCGAGAGCGTTGTTTACTTTATGCTATCATTTTTGTATGAGACTATGTGATTTATTATGTTCCGCTATGTAATAAACACTGCAATGGTACTTTTGAGATTTGTCTACTTATGTGTGCGACTGTTTCTGGGACACATATGAGTCTTTTATGCATCCTATTTTGTTCTTAAAATATGGGTGTGACAGTTTTGCCCGAGTTGAAGTGGCGTCCGAGTTGTCGATGATTCCATGCGGACAGGGGCCTGGCTGATATTGGGCTATGTGTTGAGGAGTTGTGGGCTGTTGTGGCCTCTCTCGATCGACTCAGCAGAGTTGTGGGTGCAGATGTTTGGATTCAGGGGGTGCGAATACCATAGAAACATGCAAAGTATAGCATATTTTGTATTTTTGTCTGGGTGTGGCCGCACCCAGTAGATCCTATATGGATCCGCCCATGTATAACGCACATGGAGAAAAGACACAGGTGGCAAAGCAAGACAAGCATGGCTGAGGGACAGAGGCGGCGAAGCGGTGTGCATCATCCATGGGGACGGAAGAGTGATGCATTAGTGGCTCATGCATGGATGAGGAAGAGAGGAGGCAGTTGAGTGGCTCTTAGTTCGCAGACGACTTAACTCCGGGTCTGTATAGTTCAACTGTCACCAGATAACTATGAAAAAGCTCATGTGAGCTATGCGCTCTAGAAAAATTATAAGTTGTTTGGTTAAAGCAACTACAAAACCTATTAGGGGTGGATCTAGCACGTAGTCGAGCGGCGTCGAGCCCCTCTTACTGCCATTGGAAATGTAAAGCCTCTCCTATAAGTTTGTAGCTATTAAAGTTTAAAAGAAATTGCTAAATGCAAAAGATAAGGAGGATGAGCCCCTCATACCTATCCAATCTAATCTCTCTTGAAATGATTATGAAATGTTGCTATATTTCCACCCATTTGGAAGTTGGAATAACTGAAAGCAAGAAGTAGGGTTCAAGGTGGGAAAATTATACTGTGAAAGCAGTAGCTTCTAAAAAAATAGCTTTAGATGTTTTATCGGTTAACACCACCACAATAGCAATTTTCCTAGGTGACCATAATTGGTTTTTGGAGTCGGGCAGCCAGTACGTCTGCCTCTGCTTCAACACCACTATAAATCAAGATTTATGCAGGCGGACACTTGCTTGTCTCTGTTAACAAAATAAGAAATGACATGCGCATCAATGAGGTCCTCCAAGCCTATCCACAAGGCCCACCGAGCCCATTCACGTGCTACCATTGTCGCCGGATCCGCTCGTCGGATCCACGCTCACTAGAGGAAGGGAGCCGCGTGCTACCGGCAGAGGGCCTGCGTGCCATCGCCGATGGCCCCAAACGCTGCGCTGGAGGAAGTGTGGATCGCGCACCACTGCTAGTGGCCGCATGCACTGCGCCACCGTCTGATTTTTGTCCGACACCCCGCACCACCGTCTGACAAATAGTATCATTCTCACCTTCTGAGAAGTTAAACATTTTAAATTTTGACTAAATATATATACAGAAATATTAGTATTTATGGTGTAAAATTAGTATCATTAGATAGATCGGTAAATATATTTTTATTATAAACTACGTGAAGATGTAAATATTGATAATATTTATTTTACATAATTTGTCAGATTCAAGAAAGCTTACCAACACACATTCCTTCTCAGTGACACTCAAGAGAATAAGTACGTGGTAGACAGTACGTTTTCATATGCTCAAGTACGACTAGAATATAACCAGAACATGCATGCGAAACTGTGAAATAAATCGCAAACCAAACTTGATTGGAACTTAGCACCGGCATACAAGTGATCGCCGGCTTTTTTTCAACAAATGAAAAAAATACAATTTGACAGCACGGCCGGCCATGCGTGCATGCATGTATGCTGACTAGTCGTACATCATACTACGTGGAAAAGCAATCAAATAACAACGCATCATTAAAACCGAGCTGAAATTAAAAGACAAGATGTCTCAAGGCGCTGAGATCCAGGCGCTCATCAGCACATGAAGCCGGTGGGCACGGTCTTGCCGCAGTAGTTGAGGATGAGGCTGAGATCGAGTGGCACGTTGAGGTTGATGCCGAGGACGTTGGCCTTGATGGCGGTGCAGAGACAGACGGCGGCCTCCAGGTCGACGAGCCCCGCCAGCAGCGGGCAGCATGGCTCCGCGGGCGGCACGCCGACCTGAGCCTTGATCAGGCCCAGCACATTGGCGCACACGCCCAGCTTCAACGCATCCCTGGGGCACGAGCCGTTCGACGACGACGATGGCGTGGGTGTCGTCGGGCTGTTGGGCGCACAGGCGCTGGCTACGCCCAGCACAACCAGGTTCACGGCCAGGAACAGCGCGAACGCCTTGGACGCCATTATTGCTCGATCACACCAGCTCGCGGATCACTCTAGAGCTAATATGGTCAGAGAGCTCTTGACAAGTGATTAGCAGCTAGTTTGCGATGCTTTGATCACGGGGTGTTACCAGGGATACTTATAGTCCAGCCTTAGGATTAAGAAATCGGTGCACTACTAGGCACGATAGTGTTCAAATGAACCGAGTCATCATATTCAAATATATACAGGTGAACCCGACCGGTGAGGAAGAGTCCGTTCTAGATTATTGCCTACATCGTATATTTAGTGTTTTCCGTGATACGGTATCAAATATTTTGTGCACGACGACTTCGGTTGGCTCCGCAAATGGCCAGCTCGTATACTAATATTTGTTTTCATATGATCATTAGGCATCATTTCAGCTGGGCATCCTGGCGGATCCGACGGAGTGGTGCCCAGGACATTGGATGTCAAGCTAGCGAAGCAGCTGGTGATTAAGAAGGAATGTGTGGCGTGGCGCGTGCTCATTTAGAATGGATGCGCAAGAACCAAGGCCAGAGGAATAGCATGGTCCTGATATACAAATTAAACTAGCACGATTGGAAGAAGTTTCAAAGCCACGACAAAACTCTATAATTCTTATGTTTTGGTGTAGCATTGAAATTATTTTTTTAGAAACCACATTGAAACGTAAATGAAAATTTCGGACACAACCTTTGGGTCTACATTGCTTGATCACTGGCCTATCCATCAACTTTAATTTGAGCCACATGGACCAACCTTCTTAGCTCGGAAAAGTAACACTGCTGCACAAATGATTTCACAAGAGGCACTGGTCCCCGATTTCACAGTCAAGGTCTGGCGCCATCTCCGTTCTCCCTACGTTCTTCCCCGGCTCGACCTTTTTCCTCGTCTCCATCCACCACCATCCTTGTTGTGAGCGCCTTCCCATGCCGCCATCCGAGGAGGGGCTCCCTTGCCACTACGTCGTCTTCCTCGTCTTCTTTGTCGGATGCGCCTTCTAGGTAGACCCCTCACTAAATCCTAGCTTGGTTGTGCCTGTTATTGCCTAAGATGTGCCAAAGATGAATTGAGCTGTGATGTCAATTTTCAATGTTGCTTGTTATGCTATTTCCTAATTAGTGCAGTTATCAGCATTGCAACTTTATTGTACAGCATCGACCGTGACGACTACATAGACAACCGCTATGGCAACTAGCGTCAGCTCTGGTGCCGCTGGGTATGTTGTTGCAAACCGTCCTTTGTTTTCTATGATTAGAATCATGATGATTAGTATCATGTACACACATGCACATGTCATTAGTATCATGTACACACATGCACATGTCAGATGTCACAAAACATGTTATTCAGAATTTTCTATATTAAACCGGTACTTAATTTGCATTAAATTTAACGGCTGTAATGGTGAATGAGTTCATCGCCCGCTAGTTTTACGTCTTTTTTCATTGCTGTCAGAATGTGCTTCAAATATCTTTGGCAGAGAGACTGAGAGAGAGAGAGAGTTAGCTAGTTTTTGAATTGCCATGGACCCAATTCCAAGGATCCTGGACCATGAATGGATTATTTACCATTATACCATTGGGATTAGGATATATAGTTGGGTCCATGCATGCTTGATTAATTTATTAGTGCAGACACCAAAAACTATCCTTTTTATCACTACTTTCTTTATAATATACACCAAAAATTCTTTACTAAATCTACTTCCCTCGATCACAAACACGGTCATGCCTAATCTAAGTTCTATAGCCTTTCTCTTCCTCACTGAAAATCAACGCCAAAGTCATCTGGATCATGCACATCATTGACATCAGTTGTGTCTTCAAACTTTTTGTGAAAGTTACCCGCTAAAAGGTTTTTGTTTGGTTTTGGTAATTGAACAACTTAGCTGGACTAATAGTTTTTATGTGAGATACACAGGAGATTAGTCCATAGGTGAATATGTAATGATGGAGAAGCTCATTGCATATGAGATATGACATGGAGTCATGTGACCAAGATGGAGAAGATCTAGATAAGGCTTGGCTTGATGGACTGATTGCATGTGTGAAGGGCAAGTCGGAGGCTTTGAAGCGAGGGACCGCGTGTGACAGCGAAGCTTGAGCAAGACTTGGCAGCGTTGGATGCTAGACCTGCGTCCGACAATGTGGGATAGAGTTGCACGGTGCATTGGCGCGTCCGAAGGTTTTGCGTCGGACGCTGATCGAGTACTATTAAGCGTCCAACGCACGCAGCGTTTTGCGAGGTGTACGTGTAGCACGCTGGCGCGCGTCCGATGATCACCCGTTAGTGCGTGCGTGCATGCATGCATGCATGCTGACTAGTCGTACGTCGTACCACGTGGAAAAGCAATCAAATAACAACACATAATTCAAAAGAAAAAGTCTATATAACCCTCAAACTGGGGTGGACTACTTCACCCTCCAAACTATAAAACTGGATATTCTACCCTCTAAACTTTCAAAACTGGTCAAATAATCCCTTCAGTTTTGTTGGACTCCCGATGAGTAGATCTACAAAGTGAATATATAACATGGTATACTTTGGTATAAAGTTTTTGCTGTAGCTTTAAATCTATGTTTTTCTATAATTAATTCGAATAATTCATATATATAGTTCCTTTGGTTCAATTGTCGTAAAATTTTTATGGTGGACTCATTAATGTATACTTGAACTACAGTAAAAGTTTCATAGTCATTGGATCATGTATAACTTGATTCTACAAAATATTTGGAGATACAAATGTTGCTAATATTTATTCTACAAATCTTGTCAGATGTAACAAAGCTAACAAACACGCATGCCATAGTCACACTCATGATAGGGGGGTATACCTGTAACCATGGGCAGATTTAGGGGTATTCCCCTTATTCCCGGGAATACCCAACTATTTTGGTACTTTTATGTAAATATGTATATGTATATATATATATATATATAGTGCTATAATATATAGTATTTTCGCACTTGTGAGCTCAAAACATGTAAAAAAAATTGGCATTTCAATTAGAAATCTATATTCTATAAAGCAAATTTTGATTTAAAGTTGCTGACTTGTAGTGCAATTAGCTATATTTTAAGCCTATAAATTTGATTTTGTGGAAGTGGGAATACCCAAGTTTCAAATGCTAACTCCGCCACTTCCTGTAACTCCTATTAAGTATGTGGTAGCCTGTACGTATTCATATGCTCAAGTACGACAAGAATATATAACCAGAACATGCGTGCACACTGTGAAATAAATCGCAAACCAAACTTGATTGGAACTTAGCACCCACATACAAGTGATCGCTGGCTTTTTTACAACAAATGGAAAAAATACAAAAGTGACAGCATGGCCGGCCATGCGTGCGTGCAGGCATGCATGTATGGTGACTGCTGTACTATGTGGAAAAGCAATCAA
Organism: Sorghum bicolor; assembly: GCF_000003195.3. NCBI lineage: Eukaryota > Viridiplantae > Streptophyta > Magnoliopsida > Poales > Poaceae > Sorghum > Sorghum bicolor. The sequence continues at coordinate 63,301,009 of NC_012873.2, forward strand.
ATAACAACGCATCATTTAAATCGAGCTAAAATTAAAAGACAAGATGTCTCATATGTATGTGCGTCGGCCCATGCATTGCATGGCATGCGCTCATTAGCACATGAAGCCGGTGGGCACGGTCTTGCCGCAGTAGTTGAGGATGAGGCTGAGATCGAGTGGCACGTTGAGGTTGATGCCGAGGACGTTGGCCTTGATGGCGGTGCAGAGACAGACGGCGGCCTCCAGGTCGACGAGCCCCGCCAGCAGCGGGCAGCATGGCTCCGCGGGCGGCACGCCGACCTGAGCCTTGATCAGGCCCAGCACGTTGGCGCACACGCCCAGCTTCAACGCGTCCCTGGGGCACGAGCCGGACGACGACGACGATGGCGTGGGTGTCGTCGGGCTGTTGGGCGCACAGGCGCTGGCTACGCCCAGCACAACTAGGTTCACGGCCAGGAACAGCGCGAACGCCTTGGACGTCATTACTGCTCGATCACAAGCCAGCTACCAAGCTCGCGGATCACTCTAGAGCTAATGTAGTTAGGGAGCTCTTGACAAGTGATTAGCAGCTTGTTTGCGATTCTTTGATCATGGGGTGTTACCAGGGGTACTTATAGTCCAGCCTCGGGATTAAGAAATTAGCGCACTACTAGGCACGATAGTGTTGTTCATATGAACCCGACCATCATATTCGAATACATATGCAGGTAAACCCGGCCGGTGAGGAAGAGTTCGTTCTGAATTATTTGCCTATATTGTATAACTAGTGTTATCCATGATACGGTATCAAATATTTTGTGCACGGCTTCGGTTGGCTCCGCAAATGGCCAGCTCGTATACTAGCATTTGTTTTCGTATGATCATTAGGTGTCATTTCAGCTCGGGATCCTGCCGTATCCGAAGGAGTGGTGCGCAGGACATTGGATGTCAAGCTAGCAAAGCAGCTGGTGATTAAGAATGAATGCGTGGCGTGGCGCGTGGTCATTAAGAATGGGTGCGCAGGAACCAAGGCTACCTAGAGGAATAGCATGGTGCTGGTATACAAATTGAACTAGCTGGATTGGATGAAGTTTCACTACTACAGATTCAGTCATCACTGCCGGCCTCATCATTGATGGAATTAGGAGCACAGGTAGTGATGCCCCTTTACTTCCGTTTCTAGGCCCTGACAACCAAAAAATGCTTGGGGGTACCGGTGTGACAGAACCGGCAGTGATGACAACTATCATTGTCGGTTTGCATCTCATATCAGCAGTGACTTGACGGCCACTAGCCAAGAACCGATGGTGAGATGACAGAAGAATAACGCCACTGGCAGATCTAGAGAAATTTAGAGGGGGTGTGATCATAAATAATGCACCTAGCCACCGATCACATGTTTATTTTCCTATGGCGTGGTGTGTTGCCACTTGCCACCGATCACAAGTTTTTTAGACCATAATAGGAGTTTGCTAAAAAAATATTTTTTTCTTTTGCACGGTGATCCAATATATTATTAGAATGAATGTCTCATAATATATAAAAGAGCTGTGAAGTTGCGGTCATGCTTGTAGTTTTTCTTCCGCGTCTTTTAGGGATGGTGCTTATACCAATTTTGGTGCCTCGCCCAAACTAATATATGCATTACTTTTTATATATTAATTCTACATCATTTTCTAGCTCCATCGATTGACCCATATTAAAATCACGAAATGGATCTCTTTGGATGGAAAGTGGGCTGAGCAATCAAGCAACAGAAACCAATTTATTTGCTTCATCTTTTTCATAAATATCAATTATCAAACATTAGAGAAAGAAAAAAGTCTAGTCCTAGAATTTGGACAAACTAGTAAGAAGGAAAGAACCACAAAATGAAAGACAATTTGGATGCTCATAAGACCGAAATTGGAAGAATAGAGAACCTTGGAAGTTACTTACTTTGACTTTTGAATGATGAACATAATATTGAAGATCATAGCCAGGGCAACGGGGCGAACTATGATGTGCTCTTGGTGCCCTTGACCCTAAGGCTACAAGCTTGGACAGAGCACAACAATGCCCATGGCCAATCGGCCATGGTCGACGACCAGTGGTAGTAGGTCACCATCCACCGGAGTTCACGCTGTCGCCAAGGGGAGGCGATGCGTCGGCAGTTTTTGTAACACCCAAAAATTTGTTTTTGAATTAATAGGATTTAATGAGAATTATTTAAGCAATTTTTGTGGGCATTTAATCTAGTAAATAAAATATTTTTGTCAAAATTAAAATTTATTATAAGTTTAGAAACTTGAATCTTGCATTCATGCTGGATCATAGTATTTTTTGTGTGTTGTTCCTGTTTTTATTTTATTGTTTGTGCTTTCAAAATGCTATTTGGAAAAGGTTTTGGAAAAGAAAACATAAAAGAAATTGAAAAAAAAAGAGAAAGGGGGAAGCCCTCCCTGTCGGCCTGGCGGCCAGCCAGCGCCTGGCTTTCTCCCCCCAACCCGCGGCCCAGCTTACGGCCCAGGGCGAGCAGGCGCGCCCCACTTCCCTCCCTCTCCCTCCTTTCTGCGGCTGACGACACGGGCCCACGCGTCAGCGCCTATCTCCTTCTTCCCAGCGTCAACGAGCCGGTTTCGGCCGGGAGACTCTCCAGCGCCGAACCGAATCCGGGGAAGCGGGATTTCCTTGCCAATTTGGCTAAACTGCGCCCTTTTAAGCCCCTGCGCACCGCGGCGAGTTCTCATCTGCATCCTAATCGCGAAACCGAGCCCTAGCCGCCCTAAACCACGCGAATTGGATCTCGCCGACAGCCGCGCACATCCTTCACCGTGACGAGCACTATCCCCTTCCAATCAGCGCGAACCGAGCGTCTAGGTGAGTTCGCGTGAAGCTTCTCCGCGTCCCGGTGTTTTTCTTTCTTGAAACGGTGCTCGGAAACGAGAAGTCCGCGGACGCCGGCGAGCTCGACCTCCCTGTCCATGGCGACCACCGCACCAGAGAGGAGGCAGACGGCCGGCCGTCGCCTGGCCCCTCCCTGGTGGCCTGGGGACCGTCCATCTGAAGATCAAGGGCCCAGATTAAAACATACCCCTTCGCCAGGAAAAATTGTTAAAGAGCCTCTGGAGTTTTTGCTATTCAACTCGTCATCCTTTACGTATTTCAAGTTTACGTTTCCTTTCAGAAAGCGTATTCTGGTCGGCTGAATCTAAAATACGTTTTCAGTTATTTCAGTTAATTACAGAATGCCACTGGATTTGTTTTGCTTATAAAATATTCATATTAACTCCGTTTTTGTCCATTCAAATTCCGTTAGATTCGTAATTACATGCTCTACATGTTAGAAATGTTAGTTTACTGTTTTGGAACCTTTTAATTTCCTGGTACTATTTAATTAATTATTTCTCTATAGGAAATCTTAGAAAATTCATATCTTTCACGTTTTAATTCCGATTTTCGTGAACTTTACGTTTATGTGATCATAGCGCTGCGTAGAATATTTTGATAAGCTTTTATATTTGTTTTACTACTGTTTGGTGTATTGTTCTAATAATAGCTTGTTTGCTTCGTGTATGATTGTCTACATTGGATTGCGTGTTGTTGATTGATGATTGGGAATAGACGGTGAGCCGTACGTTGGTGATCAAGACCAAGCTTTTGAAGACCAGCAAGCTCAGAAGAGCTTTGAGCAAGGCAAGTATAACTTGGGATCATCCTTGTTACCTATTCACTTATAACTACACATATATATCATATGCATGCTATCACCTTGTCGACCTTAGCAAAATCATAGATGTTTGTTACCTGTATTCCTTGTTACCTACTTGATATGCATTTGGTGTAGATGTGCTAGTGCTTGATATAATCTATGATCTTGTAAGATAATTAATAGCTATGCAATGAACGTTAAAAGATGACAAATAACTATATGAGATCTTGTCTGTAAGTGATCACCGGGACAACAGTGCAACCATGAGGGCTATAATGGCTCTGGCTTTAGCTCAGTATGAAGACTTTTCTAGCTTGTTAGAGGTTACCCGAAAGGGCGGAGGGGCTGAACCGTTTTGGGTATAGTGCGAGCCCCTGTCCCTATGTGTATAGGCTGCGCGTCATTGTGCCATTCGGAAAAGGGTATCTATATCTGCGCGCAAAGGAAACCTTGCGGCCCTAACATGTTAGACGAACTTTTGAAAGGCTTCATAGTGATCCCTGCCGACCTCCCTAGGAAGGGGGTTAAGAGATTAGCTACCTCGGGCGAAAGGGTAAATCATGACTCATGGGTAAAGATGTACAAACTCTGCAGAGTGTAAAACTGGTATACTAGCCGTGCTCACGGTTATGAGCAGCCTTGGAGGTTCTTGCTGCGCCGACGATGAGCTTATTAAGTTGTTATGTCCATTTGATTATCGTTTATGCTATGAGATTAATTATGCTTACACTTGATCATGTGATTAATGGATTATTTATGCTACCTTGATATTTGCTATCCAATGATTAAACATGTTATCCACTATTAAAAGCTAAATGCAGTCAAACCAGTGTCAGCTATTTGAGCCTCATGAACCCCTGGTTATACTTGTTGAGTACGATATGTGCTCACTCTTGCAATTTCCCAACACCTTAGGTTATGTTAATGATGATGCTTGGAATGAGGATTACCGTTATGAGTACTAGGTTTGGAGTCAACCAGTCAACAGTGTCCCTGTGTGGAGCTTCCGTCGAGAGCGTTGTTTACTTTATGCTATCATTTTTGTATGAGACTATGTGAGTTCCGCTGTGTAATAAACACTGCAATGGTACTTTTGAGATTTGTCTACTTATGTGTGCGACTGTTTCTGGGACACATATGAGTCTTTTATGCATCCTATTTTGTTCTTAAAATATGGGTGTGACAGTTTTGCCTGAGTTGAAGTGGCGTCCGAGTTGTCGATGATTCCATGCGGACAGGGGCCTGGCTGATATTGGGCTATGTGTTGAGGAGTTGTGGGCTGTTGTGGCCTCTCTCGATCGACTCAGCAGAGTTGTGGGTGCAGATGTTTGGATTCAGGGGGTGCGAATACCATAGAAACATGCAAAGTATAGCATATTTTGTATTTTTGTCTGGGTGTGGCCGCACCCAGTAGATCCTATATGGATCCGCCCATGTATAACGCACATGGAGAAAAGACACAGGTGGCAAAGCAAGACAAGCATGGCTGAGGGACAGAGGCGGCGAAGCGGTGTGCATCATCCATGGGGACGGAAGAGTGATGCATTAGTGGCTCATGCATGGATGAGGAAGAGAGGAGGCAGTTGAGTGGCTCTTAGTTCGCAGACGACTTAACTCCGGGTCTGTATAGTTCAACTGTCACCAGATAACTATGAAAAAGCTCATGTGAGCTATGCGCTCTAGAAAAATTATAAGTTGTTTGGTTAAAGCAACTACAAAACCTATTAGGGGTGGATCTAGCACGTAGTCGAGCGGCGTCGAGCCCCTCTTACTGCCATTGGAAATGTAAAGCCTCTCCTATAAGTTTGTAGCTATTAAAGTTTAAAAGAAATTGCTAAATGCAAAAGATAAGGAGGATGAGCCCCTCATACCTATCCAATCTAATCTCTCTTGAAATGATTATGAAATGTTGCTATATTTCCACCCATTTGGAAGTTGGAATAACTGAAAGCAAGAAGTAGGGTTCAAGGTGTGAAAATTATACTATGAAAGCAGTAGCTTCTAAAAAAATAGCTTTAGATGTTTTATCGGTTAACACCACCACAATAGCAATTTTCCTAGGTGACCATAATTGGTTTTTGGAGTCGGGCAGCCAGTACGTCTGCCTCTCCTTCAACACCAGTATAAATCAAGATTTATGCAGGCGGACACTTGCTCATCTGTGTTAACAAAATAAGAAATGGCATGCGCATCGATGAGGCCCTCCAAGCCTATCCACAAGGCCCGCCGAGCCCATTCACGTGCTGCCATTGTCGCTGGATCCGCTCGTCGGATCCACGCTCACTAGAGGAAGGGAGCAGCGTACTACCGACATAGGGCCTGCGTGCCATCGCCGATTGCCCCAAACGCTGCGCTGGAGGAAGTGTGGATCGCGCACCGCTGCTAGTGGCCGCATGCACTGCGCCACCGTCTGATTTTTGTCCGACACCCCGCACCACCGTCTGACAAATAGTATCATTCTCACCTTCTGAGAAGTTAAACATTTTAAATTTTGACTAAATATATATACAGAAATATTAGTATTTATGGTGTAAAATTAGTATCATTAGATAGATCGGTGAATATATTTTTATTATAAACTACGTGAAGATGTAAATATTGATAATATTTATTTTACATAATTTGTCAGATTCAAGAAAGCTTACCAACACACATTCCTTCTCAGTGACACTCAAGAGAATAAGTACGTGGTAGACAGTACGTTTTCATATGCTCAAGTACGACTAGAATATAACCAGAACATGCATGCGAAACTGTGAAATAAATCGCAAACCAAACTTGATTGGAACTTAGCACCGGCATACAAGTGATCGCCGGCTTTTTTTCAACAAATGAAAAAAATACAATTTGACAGCACGGCCGGCCATGCGTGCATGCATGTATGTGACTAGTCGTACATCATACTACGTGGAAAAGCAATCAAATAACAACGCATCATTAAAACCGAGCTGAAATTAAAAGACAAGATGTCTCAAGGCGCTGAGATCCAGGCGCTCATCAGCACATGAAGCCGGTGGGCACGGTCTTGCCGCAGTAGTTGAGGATGAGGCTGAGATCGAGTGGCACGTTGAGGTTGATGCCGAGGACGTTGGCCTTGATGGCGGTGCAGAGACAGACGGCGGCCTCCAGGTCGACGAGCCCCGCCAGCAGCGGGCAGCATGGCTCCGCGGGCGGCACGCCGACCTGAGCCTTGATCAGGCCCAGCACATTGGCGCACACGCCCAGCTTCAACGCATCCCTGGGGCACGAGCCGTTCGACGACGACGATGGCGTGGGTGTCGTCGGGCTGTTGGGCGCACAGGCGCTGGCTACGCCCAGCACAACCAGGTTCACGGCCAGGAACAGCGCGAACGCCTTGGACGCCATTATTGCTCGATCACACCAGCTCGCGGATCACTCTAGAGCTAATATGGTCAGAGAGCTCTTGACAAGTGATTAGCAGCTAGTTTGCGATGCTTTGATCACGGGGTGTTACCAGGGATACTTATAGTCCAGCCTTAGGATTAAGAAATCGGTGCACTACTAGGCACGATAGTGTTCAAATGAACCGAGTCATCATATTCAAATATATACAGGTGAACCCGACCGGTGAGGAAGAGTCCGTTCTAGATTATTGCCTACATCGTATATTTAGTGTTTTCCGTGATACGGTATCAAATATTTTGTGCACGACGACTTCGGTTGGCTCCGCAAATGGCCAGCTCGTATACTAATATTTGTTTTCATATGATCATTAGGCATCATTTCAGCTGGGCATCCTGGCGGATCCGACGGAGTGGTGCCCAGGACATTGGATGTCAAGCTAGCGAAGCAGCTGGTGATTAAGAAGGAATGTGTGGCGTGGCGCGTGCTCATTTAGAATGGATGCGCAAGAACCAAGGCCAGAGGAATAGCATGGTCCTGATATACAAATTAAACTAGCACGATTGGAAGAAGTTTCAAAGCCACGACAAAACTCTATAATTCTTATGTTTTGGTGTAGCATTGAAATTATTTTTTTAGAAACCACATTGAAACGTAAATGAAAATTTCGGACACAACCTTTGGGTCTACATTGCTTGATCACTGGCCTATCCATCAACTTTAATTTGAGCCACATGGACCAACCTTCTTAGCTCGGAAAAGTAACACTGCTGCACAAATGATTTCACAAGAGGCACTGGTCCCCGATTTCACAGTCAAGGTCTGGCGCCATCTCCGTTCTCCCTACGTTCTTCCCCGGCTCGACCTTTTTCCTCGTCTCCATCCACCACCATCCTTGTTGTGAGCGCCTTCCCATGCCGCCATCCGAGGAGGGGCTCCCTTGCCACTACGTCGTCTTCCTCGTCTTCTTTGTCGGATGCGCCTTCTAGGTAGACCCCTCACTAAATCCTAGCTTGGTTGTGCCTGTTATTGCCTAAGATGTGCCAAAGATGAATTGAGCTGTGATGTCAATTTTCAATGTTGCTTGTTATGCTATTTCCTAATTAGTGCAGTTATCAGCATTGCAACTTTATTGTACAGCATCGACCGTGACGACTACATAGACAACCGCTATGGCAACTAGCGTCAGCTCTGGTGCCGCTGGGTATGTTGTTGCAAACCGTCCTTTGTTTTCTATGATTAGAATCATGATGATTAGTATCATGTACACACATGCACATGTCATTAGTATCATGTACACACATGCACATGTCAGATGTCACAAAACATGTTATTCAGAATTTTCTATATTAAACCGGTACTTAATTTGCATTAAATTTAACGGCTGTAATGGTGAATGAGTTCATCGCCCGCTAGTTTTACGTCTTTTTTCATTGCTGTCAGAATGTGCTTCAAATATCTTTGGCAGAGAGACTGAGAGAGAGAGAGAGTTAGCTAGTTTTTGAATTGCCATGGACCCAATTCCAAGGATCCTGGACCATGAATGGATTATTTACCATTATACCATTGGGATTAGGATATATAGTTGGGTCCATGCATGCTTGATTAATTTATTAGTGCAGACACCAAAAACTATCCTTTTTATCACTACTTTCTTTATAATATACACCAAAAATTCTTTACTAAATCTACTTCCCTCGATCACAAACACGGTCATGCCTAATCTAAGTTCTATAGCCTTTCTCTTCCTCACTGAAAATCAACGCCAAAGTCATCTGGATCATGCACATCATTGACATCAGTTGTGTCTTCAAACTTTTTGTGAAAGTTACCCGCTAAAAGGTTTTTGTTTGGTTTTGGTAATTGAACAACTTAGCTGGACTAATAGTTTTTATGTGAGATACACAGGAGATTAGTCCATAGGTGAATATGTAATGATGGAGAAGCTCATTGCATATGAGATATGACATGGAGTCATGTGACCAAGATGGAGAAGATCTAGATAAGGCTTGGCTTGACGGACTGATTGCATGTGTGAAGGGCAAGTCGGAGGCTTTGAAGCGAGGGACCGCGTGTGACAGCGAAGCTTGAGCAAGACTTGGCAGCGTTGGATGCTAGACCTGCGTCCGACAATGTGGGATAGAGTTGCACGGTGCATTGGCGCGTCCGAAGGTTTTGCGTCGGACGCTGATCGAGTACTATTAAGCGTCCAACGCACGCAGCGTTTTGCGAGGTGTACGTGTAGCACGCTGGCGCGCGTCCGATGATCACCCGTTAGTGCGTGCGTGCATGCATGCATGCATGCTGACTAGTCGTACGTCGTACCACGTGGAAAAGCAATCAAATAACAACACATAATTCAAAAGAAAAAGTCTATATAACCCTCAAACTGGGGTGGACTACTTCACCCTCCAAACTATAAAACTGGATATTCTACCCTCTAAACTTTCAAAACTGGTCAAATAATCCCTTCAGTTTTGTTGGACTCCCGATGAGTAGATCTACAAAGTGAATATATAACATGGTATACTTTGGTATAAAGTTTTTGCTGTAGCTTTAAATCTATGTTTTTCTATAATTAATTCGAATAATTCATATATATAGTTCCTTTGGTTCAATTGTCGTAAAATTTTTATGGTGGACTCATTAATGTATACTTGAACTACAGTAAAAGTTTCATAGTCATTGGATCATGTATAACTTGATTCTACAAAATATTTGGAGATACAAATGTTGCTAATATTTATTCTACAAATCTTGTCAGATGTAACAAAGCTAACAAACACGCATGCCATAGTCACACTCATGATAGGGGGGTATACCTGTAACCATGGGCAGATTTAGGGGTATTCCCCTTATTCCCGGGAATACCCAACTATTTTGGTACTTTTATGTAAATATGTATATGTATATATATATATATATATAGTGCTATAATATATAGTATTTTCGCACTTGTGAGCTCAAAACATGTAAAAAAAATTGGCATTTCAATTAGAAATCTATATTCTATAAAGCAAATTTTGATTTAAAGTTGCTGACTTGTAGTGCAATTAGCTATATTTTAAGCCTATAAATTTGATTTTGTGGAAGTGGGAATACCCAAGTTTCAAATCCTAACTCCGCCACTTCCTGTAACTCCTATTAAGTATGTGGTAGCCTGTACGTATTCATATGCTCAAGTACGACAAGAATATATAACCAGAACATGCGTGCACACTGTGAAATAAATCGCAAACCAAACTTGATTGGAACTTAGCACCCACATACAAGTGATCGCTGGCTTTTTTACAACAAATGGAAAAAATACAAAAGTGACAGCATGGCCGGCCATGCGTGCGTGCAGGCATGCATGTATGGTGACTGCTGTACTATGTGGAAAAGCAATCAAATAACAACGCATCATTTAAATCGAGCTAAAATTAAAAGACAAGATGTCTCATATGTATGTGCGTCGGCCCATGCATTGCATGGCATGCGCTCATTAGCACATGAAGCCGGTGGGCACGGTCTTGCCGCAGTAGTTGAGGATGAGGCTGAGATCGAGTGGCACGTTGAGGTTGATGCCGAGGACGTTGGCCTTGATGGCGGTGCAGAGACAGACGGCGGCCTCCAGGTCGACGAGCCCCGCCAGCAGCGGGCAGCATGGCTCCGCGGGCGGCACGCCGACCTGAGCCTTGATCAGGCCCAGCACGTTGGCGCACACGCCCAGCTTCAACGCGTCCCTGGGGCACGAGCCGGACGACGACGACGATGGCGTGGGTGTCGTCGGGCTGTTGGGCGCACAGGCGCTGGCTACGCCCAGCACAACTAGGTTCACGGCCAGGAACAGCGCGAACGCCTTGGACGTCATTACTGCTCGATCACAAGCCAGCTACCAAGCTCGCGGATCACTCTAGAGCTAATGTAGTTAGGGAGCTCTTGACAAGTGATTAGCAGCTTGTTTGCGATTCTTTGATCATGGGGTGTTACCAGGGGTACTTATAGTCCAGCCTCGGGATTAAGAAATTAGCGCACTACTAGGCACGATAGTGTTGTTCATATGAACCCGACCATCATATTCGAATACATATGCAGGTAAACCCGGCCGGTGAGGAAGAGTTCGTTCTGAATTATTTGCCTATATTGTATAACTAGTGTTATCCATGATACGGTATCAAATATTTTGTGCACGGCTTCGGTTGGCTCCGCAAATGGCCAGCTCGTATACTAGCATTTGTTTTCGTATGATCATTAGGTGTCATTTCAGCTCGGGATCCTGCCGTATCCGAAGGAGTGGTGCGCAGGACATTGGATGTCAAGCTAGCAAAGCAGCTGGTGATTAAGAATGAATGCGTGGCGTGGCGCGTGGTCATTAAGAATGGGTGCGCAGGAACCAAGGCTACCTAGAGGAATAGCATGGTGCTGGTATACAAATTGAACTAGCTGGATTGGATGAAGTTTCACTACTACAGATTCAGTCATCACTGCCGGCCTCATCATTGATGGAATTAGGAGCACAGGTAGTGATGCCCCTTTACTTCCGTTTCTAGGCCCTGACAACCAAAAAATGCTTGGGGGTGTGACAGAACCGGCAGTGATGACAACTATCATTGTCGGTTTGCATCTCATATCAGCAGTGACTTGACGGCCACTAGCCAAGAACCGATGGTGAGATGGCAGAAGAATAACGCCAGTGGCGGATCTAGAGAAATTTGGAGGGGGTATGATCATAAATAATGCACCTAGCAACCGATCACATGTTTATTTTTCTATGGCGTGGTGTGTTACCACTTGCCACCGATCACAAGTTTTTTAGACCATAATAGGAGTTTGCTAAAAAAATATTTTTTTCTTTTGCACGGTGATCCAATATATTATTAGAATGAATGTCTCATAATATATAAAAGAGCTGTGAAGTTGCGGTCATGCTTGTAGTTTTTCTTCCGCGTCTTTTAGGGATGGTGCTTATACCAATTTTGGTGCCTCGCCCAAACTAATATATGCATTACTTTTTATATATTAATTCTACATCATTTTCTAGCTCCATCGATTGACCCATATTAAAATCACGAAATGGATCTCTTTGGATGGAAAGTGGGCTGAGCAATCAAGCAACAGAAACCAATTTATTTGCTTCATCTTTTTCATAAATATCAATTATCAAACATTAGAGAAAGAAAAAAGTCTAGTCCTAGAATTTGGACAAACTAGTAAGAAGGAAAGAACCACAAAATGAAAGACAATTTGGATGCTCATAAGACCGAAATTGGAAGAATAGAGAACCTTGGAAGTTACTTACTTTGACTTTTGAATGATGAACATAATATTGAAGATCATAGCCAGGGCAACGGGGCGAACTATGATGTGCTCTTGGTGCCCTTGACCCTAAGGCTACAAGCTTGGACAGAGCACAACAATGCCCATGGCCAATCGGCCATGGTCGACGACCAGTGGTAGTAGGTCACCATCCACCGGAGTTCACGCTGTCGCCAAGGGGAGGCGATGCGTCGGCAGTTTTTGTAACACCCAAAAATTTGTTTTTGAATTAATAGGATTTAATGAGAATTATTTAAGCAATTTTTGTGGGCATTTAATCTAGTAAATAAAATATTTTTGTCAAAATTAAAATTTATTATAAGTTTAGAAACTTGAATCTTGCATTCATGCTGGATCATAGTATTTTTTGTGTGTTGTTCCTGTTTTTATTTTATTGTTTGTGCTTTCAAAATGCTATTTGGAAAAGGTTTTGGAAAAGAAAACATAAAAGAAATTGAAAAAAAAGAGAAAGGGGGAAGCCCTCCCTGTCGGCCTGGCGGCCAGCCAGCGCCTGGCTTTCTCCCCCCAACCCGCGGCCCAGCTTACGGCCCAGGGCGAGCAGGCGCGCCCCACTTCCCTCCCTCTCCCTCCTTTCTGCGGCTGACGACACGGGCCCACGCGTCAGCGCCTATCTCCTTCTTCCCAGCGTCAACGAGCCGGTTTCGGCCGGGAGACTCTCCAGCGCCGAACCGAATCCGGGGAAGCGGGATTTCCTTGCCAATTTGGCTAAACTGCGCCCTTTTAAGCCCCTGCGCACCGCGGCGAGTTCTCATCTGCATCCTAATCGCGAAACCGAGCCCTAGCCGCCCTAAACCACGCGAATTGGATCTCGCCGACAGCCGCGCACATCCTTCACCGTGACGAGCACTATCCCCTTCCAATCAGCGCGAACCGAGCGTCTAGGTGAGTTCGCGTGAAGCTTCTCCGCGTCCCGGTGTTTTTCTTTCTTGAAACGGTGCTCGGAAACGAGAAGTCCGCGGACGCCGGCGAGCTCGACCTCCCTGTCCATGGCGACCACCGCACCAGAGAGGAGGCAGACGGCCGGCCGTCGCCTGGCCCCTCCCTGGTGGCCTGGGGACCGTCCATCTGAAGATCAAGGGCCCAGATTAAAACATACCCCTTCGCCAGGAAAAATTGTTAAAGAGCCTCTGGAGTTTTTGCTATTCAACTCGTCATCCTTTACGTATTTCAAGTTTACGTTTCCTTTCAGAAAGCGTATTCTGGTCGGCTGAATCTAAAATACGTTTTCAGTTATTTCAGTTAATTACAGAATGCCACTGGATTTGTTTTGCTTATAAAATATTCATATTAACTCCGTTTTTGTCCATTCAAATTCCGTTAGATTCGTAATTACATGCTCTACATGTTAGAAATGTTAGTTTACTGTTTTGGAACCTTTTAATTTCCTGGTACTATTTAATTAATTATTTCTCTATAGGAAATCTTAGAAAATTCATATCTTTCACGTTTTAATTCCGATTTTCGTGAACTTTACGTTTATGTGATCATAGCGCTGCGTAGAATATTTTGATAAGCTTTTATATTTGTTTTACTACTGTTTGGTGTATTGTTCTAATAATAGCTTGTTTGCTTCGTGTATGATTGTCTACATTGGATTGCGTGTTGTTGATTGATGATTGGGAATAGACGGTGAGCCGTACGTTGGTGATCAAGACCAAGCTTTTGAAGACCAGCAAGCTCAGAAGAGCTTTGAGCAAGGCAAGTATAACTTGGGATCATCCTTGTTACCTATTCACTTATAACTACACATATATATCATATGCATGCTATCACCTTGTCGACCTTAGCAAAATCATAGATGTTTGTTACCTGTATTCCTTGTTACCTACTTGATATGCATTTGGTGTAGATGTGCTAGTGCTTGATATAATCTATGATCTTGTAAGATAATTAATAGCTATGCAATGAACGTTAAAAGATGACAAATAACTATATGAGATCTTGTCTGTAAGTGATCACCGGGACAACAGTGCAACCATGAGGGCTATAATGGCTCTGGCTTTAGCTCAGTATGAAGACTTTTCTAGCTTGTTAGAGGTTACCCGAAAGGGCGGAGGGGCTGAACCGTTTTGGGTATAGTGCGAGCCCCTGTCCCTATGTGTATAGGCTGCGCGTCATTGTGCCATTCGGAAAAGGGTATCTATATCTGCGCGCAAAGGAAACCTTGCGGCCCTAACATGTTAGACGAACTTTTGAAAGGCTTCATAGTGATCCCTGCCGACCTCCCTAGGAAGGGGGTTAAGAGATTAGCTACCTCGGGCGAAAGGGTAAATCATGACTCATGGGTAAAGATGTACAAACTCTGCAGAGTGTAAAACTGGTATACTAGCCGTGCTCACGGTTATGAGCAGCCTTGGAGGTTCTTGCTGCGCCGACGATGAGCTTATTAAGTTGTTATGTCCATTTGATTATCGTTTATGCTATGAGATTAATTATGCTTACACTTGATCATGTGATTAATGGATTATTTATGCTACCTTGATATTTGCTATCCAATGATTAAACATGTTATCCACTATTAAAAGCTAAATGCAGTCAAACCAGTGTCAGCTATTTGAGCCTCATGAACCCCTGGTTATACTTGTTGAGTACGATATGTGCTCACTCTTGCAATTTCCCAACACCTTAGGTTATGTTAATGATGATGCTTGGAATGAGGATTACCGTTATGAGTACTAGGTTTGGAGTCAACCAGTCAACAGTGTCCCTGTGTGGAGCTTCCGTCGAGAGCGTTGTTTACTTTATGCTATCATTTTTGTATGAGACTATGTGAGTTCCGCTATGTAATAAACACTGCAATGGTACTTTTGAGATTTGTCTACTTATGTGTGCGACTGTTTCTGGGACATATATGAGTCTTTTATGCATCCTATTTTGTTCTTAAAATATGAGTGTGACAGTTTTGCCTGAGTTGAAGTGGCGTCCGAGTTGTCGATGATTCCATGCGGACAGGGGCCTGGCTGATATTGGGCTATGTGTTGAGGAGTTGTGGGCTGTTGTGGCCTCTCTCGATCGACTCAGCAGAGTTGTGGGTGCAGATGTTTGGATTCAGGGGGTGCGAATACCATAGAAACATGCAAAGTATAGCATATTTTGTATTTTTGTCTGGGTGTGGCCGCACCCAGTAGATCCTATATGGATCCGCCCATGTATAACGCACATGGAGAAAAGACACAGGTGGCAAAGCAAGACAAGCATGGCTGAGGGACAGAGGCGGCGAAGCGGTGTGCATCATCCATGGGGACGGAAGAGTGATGCATTAGTGGCTCATGCATGGATGAGGAAGAGAGGAGGCAGTTGAGTGGCTCTTAGTTCGCAGACGACTTAACTCCGGGTCTGTATAGTTCAACTGTCACCAGATAACTATGAAAAAGCTCATGTGAGCTATGCGCTCTAGAAAAATTATAAGTTGTTTGGTTAAAGCAACTACAAAACCTATTAGGGGTGGATCTAGCACGTAGTCGAGCGGCGTCGAGCCCCTCTTACTGCCATTGGAAATGTAAAGCCTCTCCTATAAGTTTGTAGCTATTAAAGTTTAAAAGAAATTGCTAAATGCAAAAGATAAGGAGGATGAGCCCCTCATACCTATCCAATCTAATCTCTCTTGAAATGATTATGAAATGTTGCTATATTTCCACCCATTTGGAAGTTGGAATAACTGAAAGCAAGAAGTAGGGTTCAAGGTGTGAAAATTATACTGTGAAAGCAGTAGCTTCTAAAAAAATAGCTTTAGATGTTTTATCGGTTAACACCACCACAATAGCAATTTTCCTAGGTGACCATAATTGGTTTTTGGAGTCGGGCAGCCAGTACGTCTGCCTCTCCTTCAACACCAGTATAAATCAAGATTTATGCAGGCGGACACTTGCTCATCTGTGTTAACAAAATAAGAAATGGCATGCGCATCGATGAGGCCCTCCAAGCCTATCCACAAGGCCCGCCGAGCCCATTCACGTGCTGCCATTGTCGCTGGATCCGCTCGTCGGATCCACGCTCACTAGAGGAAGGGAGCAGCGTACTACCGACATAGGGCCTGCGTGCCATCGCCGATTGCCCCAAACGCTGCGCTGGAGGAAGTGTGGATCGCGCACCGCTGCTAGTGGCCGCATGCACTGCGCCACCGTCTGATTTTTGTCCGACACCCCGCACCACCGTCTGACAAATAGTATCATTCTCACCTTCTGAGAAGTTAAACATTTTAAATTTTGACTAAATATATATACAGAAATATTAGTATTTATGGTGTAAAATTAGTATCATTAGATAGATCGGTGAATATATTTTTATTATAAACTACGTGAAGATGTAAATATTGATAATATTTATTTTACATAATTTGTCAGATTCAAGAAAGCTTACCAACACACATTCCTTCTCAGTGACACTCAAGAGAATAAGTACGTGGTAGACAGTACGTTTTCATATGCTCAAGTACGACTAGAATATAACCAGAACATGCATGCGAAACTGTGAAATAAATCGCAAACCAAACTTGATTGGAACTTAGCACCGGCATACAAGTGATCGCCGGCTTTTTTTCAACAAATGAAAAAAATACAATTTGACAGCACGGCCGGCCATGCGTGCATGCATGTATGCTGACTAGTCGTACATCATACTACGTGGAAAAGCAATCAAATAACAACGCATCATTAAAACCGAGCTGAAATTAAAAGACAAGATGTCTCAAGGCGCTGAGATCCAGGCGCTCATCAGCACATGAAGCCGGTGGGCACGGTCTTGCCGCAGTAGTTGAGGATGAGGCTGAGATCGAGTGGCACGTTGAGGTTGATGCCGAGGACGTTGGCCTTGATGGCGGTGCAGAGACAGACGGCGGCCTCCAGGTCGACGAGCCCCGCCAGCAGCGGGCAGCATGGCTCCGCGGGCGGCACGCCGACCTGAGCCTTGATCAGGCCCAGCACATTGGCGCACACGCCCAGCTTCAACGCATCCCTGGGGCACGAGCCGTTCGACGACGACGATGGCGTGGGTGTCGTCGGGCTGTTGGGCGCACAGGCGCTGGCTACGCCCAGCACAACCAGGTTCACGGCCAGGAACAGCGCGAACGCCTTGGACGCCATTATTGCTCGATCACACCAGCTCGCGGATCACTCTAGAGCTAATATGGTCAGAGAGCTCTTGACAAGTGATTAGCAGCTAGTTTGCGATGCTTTGATCACGGGGTGTTACCAGGGATACTTATAGTCCAGCCTTAGGATTAAGAAATCGGTGCACTACTAGGCACGATAGTGTTCAAATGAACCGAGTCATCATATTCAAATATATACAGGTGAACCCGACCGGTGAGGAAGAGTCCGTTCTAGATTATTGCCTACATCGTATATTTAGTGTTTTCCGTGATACGGTATCAAATATTTTGTGCACGACGACTTCGGTTGGCTCCGCAAATGGCCAGCTCGTATACTAATATTTGTTTTCATATGATCATTAGGCATCATTTCAGCTGGGCATCCTGGCGGATCCGACGGAGTGGTGCCCAGGACATTGGATGTCAAGCTAGCGAAGCAGCTGGTGATTAAGAAGGAATGTGTGGCGTGGCGCGTGCTCATTTAGAATGGATGCGCAAGAACCAAGGCCAGAGGAATAGCATGGTCCTGATATACAAATTAAACTAGCACGATTGGAAGAAGTTTCAAAGCCACGACAAAACTCTATAATTCTTATGTTTTGGTGTAGCATTGAAATTATTTTTTTAGAAACCACATTGAAACGTAAATGAAAATTTCGGACACAACCTTTGGGTCTACATTGCTTGATCACTGGCCTATCCATCAACTTTAATTTGAGCCACATGGACCAACCTTCTTAGCTCGGAAAAGTAACACTGCTGCACAAATGATTTCACAAGAGGCACTGGTCCTAGATTTCACAGTCGAGGTCTGGCACCATCTCCGTTCTTCTTCCCTGGCTCGACCTTTTTCCTCGTCTCCATCCACCACCATCCTTGTTGTGAGCGCCTTCCCATGCAGCCATCCGAGGAGGGGCTCCCTTGCCACCACATCGTCTTTCTCGTCTTCTTTGTCGGATGCGCCTTCTAGGTAGACCCCTCACTAAATCCTAGCTTGGTTGTGCTACATAGACAACCTCTATGGCAACTAGCGTCAGCTTTAGTGTCGTTGGGTATGTTGTTGCAAACCGTCCTTTGTTTTCTATGATTAAAATCATGATAATTAGAAACATGTACACACATGCACATGTCAGATGTCACAAAACATGTTATTCATAATTTTCTATATTAAACCGGTACTTAATTTGCATTAAATTTAATGGCTGTAATGGTGAATGAGTTCATCGCCCGCTAGTTTTACGTCTTTTTTTATTGCCGTCAGAATGTGCTTCAAATATCTTTGGCAGAGAGACTAAGAGAGAGAGAGAGAGATAGCTAGTTTTTGAATTGCCATGGACCCAAATCCAAGGATCATGGACCATGAATGGATTATTTACCATTATACCATTAGGATTAGGATATATAGTTGGGTCCATGCATGCTTGATTAATTTATTAGTGTAGACACCAAAAACTATCCTTTTTATCACTACTTTCTTTATAATATACACCAAAAATTCTTTACTAAACTACCTCCCTCGATCACAAACACAGTCATGCCTTATCTATGTTCTATAGCCTTTCTCTTCCTCACTGAAAATCATGGCCAAAGTCATCCGGATCATGCACATCATTGACATCTGTTGTGTCTTCAAACTTTTTGTCAAAGTTACCCGCTAAAAGGTTCTTGTTTGGTTTTGGTAATTGAATAACTTAGGTGGACTAATAGTTTTTATGTGAGATACACAGGAGATTAGTCTATAGGTGAATATGTAATGATGGAGGAGCTCATTGCATATGAGACATGACATGGAGTCATGTGACCAAGATGGAGAAGATCTAGATAAGGCTTGGCTTGACGGACTGATTGCATGTGTGAAGGGCAAGTCGGAGGCTTTGAAGCGAGAGACCGCGTGTGACAGCTAAGCTTGAGCAAGACTTGGCAGCGTTGGACGCTAGACCTGCGTTCGACAATGTGTGATAGAGTTGCACTGTGCATTGGCATGTCCGAAGGTTTTGTGTCGGATGCTGACCGAGTACTAATGAGTGTCCAACGCACGCAACGTTTTGCGAGGTGTACGTGTAGGACGCTGGCACGCGTCCGATGATCACCCGTCAGACACGTCCGATGGTGTGTAACCAAGTTTGGGAACTCTCTAAGCAGCGTCGGACGTGAGGTGCTAGCGTCCGACAAGTTGTGCCAGAACGTCCTATCCCTCGGCACGTGTGAGTTAGCCGTTGGCGGCAACGGTTAAGTTCAAACGACTAGTAGCACGTGGCTGCTTCATGAGCTACGGACACTGGGGTGGTGCGTCCGACGCCCCCGCGTTTTGCCTAGTGAAGGGGCAACGGCTTGTTTAGCCCTTGTGGCTATAAATAGAAGTGTGGCCGCCCTTTGGCTAGTTGCTGAGCCCACTAGGGCCTTGGTGGCTTATGTGGTGGCGCTTGGGAGCCCTCTAACTCACTTATGCTTGATAGTGATCATCTGATTGAGTGGGAGAGTGATTCTAGTGTGATTGCAATGTGAGATTGCATCGAGTGGCACTAGGTGTTCGTGTTGCAAGCTGGTGGTGCTTCTTACTCTTGGAGGTTGCCACCTCCTAGATGGCTTGGTGCCTTGTGACTCTATCGAAGCCTACAAGGAGATTGTGCGGTGCTCTGAAGAAGAGATTGTGAGGGGTACGGTGCTCACCCGGCAGGGATCACGAAGAGCAACTCTAGTAGAGCGAGACGTGAAGGGGACAAGTGGTCCGGCCGGATCAAGTGCTAGAGCTTATGGTAAGCACTCTACATGGGAGAGTGTGACTTGTGGGTCACCAGCAAGAGGACCGGTGGCAACCTTAGCTTGGTGGCAACCAAGTGAACCTCGGTAAAAAATCACAGTGTCAACATTGTCTACTTTCTTGGTGGTTTGCATTCGCCATACACAAGCTTGTATTTACATTCCTTATATATAGTGCTTTATGTAGTTGCTCTTGTAACTAGTTTACCTTGTGGAGCTTACTAGTTATGTTCTTGCTTGTGTAGTTAGAAGTAGTTTCCTTGCATAGCTAATTTGGTTTGTGTAACCTTGTTAGTCATATTACTTAGTTTGTGTAGCTAAGTAATTTGCGCTCTCTAATTTGGCATTGGTTGCCTTGTTATTGAGCATTTCTAGTGAGCTTAGGAGCTTTGTGCTTTTGCTTACTAGTTGTGTAAGAGCTTCCCCGATGTACAAAGTACTAGTGGTATCAGTTTATGTGACATTGCTCCTAGATTTGGTTAGGTGAGCTCTTGCTAAGGAAGCACCTTGTTTGCTTGTTCAGGATCTTCTACAAAGTGCTAGAGAACTTAGATAGAGGGGTGTAGTCTTGGCTAGACCGATAGTTTTAATTCTGCATTTGTTTCGATTTGCTAACGCGATAAGTTTTAGAAAGGACTATTCACCCCCTCTAGTCTGCCAACTTGATGCTTTACCCAATAGCCACTGTTTGTGTACTTATATATGATACACGTTTGTTCTTTCTCTTTGTTTCCTATCGTGTCAACAGTTCCGCTGCTGCGTGGGCGTGGTCATCGGCCCCTGGCAACAATCACAGGTCACGTGCCCGCTCTGCCATGCAAACCTCAAGAAGCATCTCTGGTGCCAGTGCAGGCGATGGTACCCCATCACCGCCTCTCATGGTGTGCTATATGACGACTCAAAGAACATTGACGAAGATGATAGGAAGAAGAAGCAACAAGTTAGTGTTCAAGTATTTTGGAGTGGCAACAAGTGTTCAAGAAATGCAAATGCTACAGGAAGACATGAATTGCAGTTCTGTTCTTTTGTTTACACCTACTAGGCTACTATCTGTAGGCCAAAAACATATGGAAGTGTTGAATGCCACTTTTGCGCCCAAGTCATGATCTATTGATCTCTTAGCTTTAGCCATAACCAGTTAGTATGTCAGACTTAGTATATGCTTATATATAAGGTTGCTAAAGACTAATCTACATCCTGGACCTCTATGTATGGTTGCATGTACTATGATCATCACTTGACCTATTATGTATGATCATCCAGTTCGTGTATGTATGGAGATCTGATATTTTAATTCTATAAGATCATGTGATTTTGCTCGATCAATGTGATGTGTATTTATTAAAATATTCAAATTGTATCTACACCCTACTATCTGCAATATAGTTTTACCGACACTTCTACTGTTGGACAAGGCATGGTTTATAAAACACCCTGAAAACGGTTTCGTTAACATACGAACTGTCGGAAAAGGTTCAAACTATCGACATAGGTCCAAAATGTCGGCAAAGGGTTCACTGTCGGTGAAAGTTCAACTGTCGGCGTAGGTACGCCATTTGACTACAGAAAATGTGTCGGTGATGCCTTTAGCTGTCAGCAAAAGTTTCGCCAACTGCTTCTACCACGACTGTTTGAAAACTATCGGCAAAACCTTTCGTGAGACATTAAGTGTCGGCAAAGGGTACCTTTGCCGATAGTTGGAAGTGTCGGCAAAGCCATGTTGTGTTATAGTGGTATTGAGCTGCAGATGCTGCAACATGTGGCAGGCCGCCAGTATGCTGCGGTCATACTTGATCACTCATTCTTTGCAGCTTCCGCGTTCAACACCGAGGAGGGTGGCCTCAAGATGATCATGTTGTGGGTGCTTGGAGCACTTGCTCTTAAATCTCTAAATGATATTGCTCTAAACAACTTCTTTTAGCAACCTGGAGGGAGTAATTATTCTTTTCCACCGAGTGAATTGGGTTATTTTTCTCGTTTTTGAAGGAACTCTAATCGTACGTACATGACTTAATTTTATATCGCAGAAAATAGTTCCTAACTGCCAATGGTATTGCTGAGGATAGCGCTGGGAGGTTATCATGTCTTCAAAAGTAATTAAATTTATATCTCTTAGCCAAAGCCGGTAGGTCGAATTCTATAACTCTTGTCCTGCTACTGTTATTCATAGTAGTGCCACGAATATACTGTAATATAATGTTGCTGGTGGATATAAAACAATGTTTATAGCTACATTATTATCCAAATTGTTGTTTGTTCTTTATTCTCAAACTTTTGATTTGACTCACCCACTTTGAGCTAGCAGCAAGGTATTGATCTAGAATCAACCAATAGCTGACAGAAATCTGAAAAACATGCCTGTTTAAGTATAAGAGAGAATGCACATGAATCTTGGCTTCTAACGTTTTATTTAGTGTGTGGTAGAATATTTCAGGTAGGAGATATACCTTAGTGGTTAATCGAGTGCAGGTTATTCTTCTAAACTTCTATAATAGTTCTCTGCAGGTGTCCATATTCATGATTTTTTTAGTTCAACATAATAGTTGGATTATCCGATTGAGCAACTAGTTAAAACTCATGGCTACATTCCTTTTCCCCTATGTTTCTGTCAGCAATGTTGAATAGAAAATTTTTCAGTTGACTCCTTCCAATGCATGTAAAGTATCACACTGGTACAAAGGGATATTTTTTAGTTCTAATTAGAACACAATATGTCTTATCATCTTAGTGTTATTAAGCATAATGACGCCCGATAAGCATATTTCTTGTTATACATGAAAATAAGATAATGTGATCATTCACTTTCTTCTTTATCTTGCATAATAGTTATCTTGCCATCAACTTTGGGCACCTTTTCTAAAGGTGCCAGCTGGCAAGGAGGGCGCCAAGCGCAATGTGGTCTTCTCCATATTGTGGGGTTCGGGAGCCTTTGGCAAGACGGCGCTGGCCATGGAGGTGTGCCACACCTAGAAGCGGAGTTCTCGTGCTAGACGATGGTGTCTATGTCTCGGGTTCGAGCCATGCGGGGACCTCAAGGTGCTTTTCAAGGGCCTTCTTCAGCAGGTCGTGAAGCCCAAAACAGCTAACAACAGGGACATCAAGGAAGAGGATGCAATCGGCGCCCTAGATGACAATTTTTTTTCGAAAGATCCGTTGTCGGCTTTCATTTATAAGAAGGAGCATCAATTACAGTATTTACATGGCGCCAGAGGCACCTTTTTGCAGCGTTCCAAGGAAAACCAGGAAGCCACATCACCCCTGCAAGCTAAGGATCTAATTTACATATCTTGCTGTGACAACTAAACATGCCTCTATGGCCCTATTACCCGCCCTCACCCAAACTCTAGCCTCTTCCTGGATTGATCGGAAGACCTGTTCAGGTGTCTTGTCAACCTTGTTGAAAACCCGCGCATTTCTCTCTTTCCAAAGCTCCCACACCGTTAGCATGACCATGGATCGGAGTCCTGCACCTCTGGCACTGTCAGTACTTGTAGAGATATCAATATACCACTGACCCAGGTCAAAGGTTTGCATCCAGTTTGTCGGGTTTGTAGTGGGTGCTGCAATCCAGGTGCTCACCTTGGACCAGACCTCTCTTGCGAAGCCACACTCTTGAAAGAGATGACAAACAGTCTCCAAATTTCTCCAGCAGAACTGACAGAAGTAATCATTAGGCCACTCTCTTTGTTGCAGCCGCGCCGCTGTCCAGATCCTATTCTGAAGCATCAGCCATGTGAAGAAGCGACATTTTGGCGGTGCTTTCGTCTGCCACATGGCTCCTGCTGTGGCAGAGTTTGTGTTCCCAACGAACTGCAGTTCATATGCGGATCTTGCTGTGTAGTGCCCATCCGACGTATGTAACCAGATGATCCTATCTTGTTGTGTTGGTATAAGGTCCACCTGCTGCAGTTTCTCCCACAGTGCAACGAAATCTGCTATCAACTGCTCAGTCAAGCTATAGTCTACATCATCGATCCATTTATTATCCGTAAGCGCTTCCTTGACTGATCTATTCTTCCTTTTACTGTGACTGAATAAGGCCGGGTAAAGCGTCGCTGGGGACTGCCCTTCCATCCACCTTGATTGCCAGAAGGAAGTGGACTGGCCATCTCCTAAAAGGACTCTAGCAAAGGAACTAGAAGAGCTTCTCGTGGATAAGAGCTATATATAGTGCTTCTAGTTCTATTATTATTTTTTACTAATTAGCCCATCAAACCATATTAGAGCATTCGTAGACTATAATCTTATGTTACATGATTGTTAGAATTTTTAAGAGTAAATTAATCAAAATTAATTATCTATACAAATTTTGTCATGTTTTGTGATTTACCGTACCGTTAGCATGGTGGACATTTGCTCGCCTTTGTTAACAAATTAAAAACGGTAATGATAATAATAGGGCGTCCGTCCGCGCCGGACGGACCAGACCGAGCACACACGTACGCGTAACGCTTTGTTTTCTTCGCTGGTTGCCGTCTGCATCCCTCCATCCGCAGAGCGCTCCCTTCGCATCTCTTGCCGCACTCACTTTCTTCTCTGTGTCGCCCTCCTGCTCGTTGGTCGCAACGTCGTCAAAACTGAGGGGTATCGCGGCCACACGTCTGCAGGCTCGCAGCGCATCCCTGCACCACCTATGCTCCCTCCTCCTCCTTCCCTCGCGCCATTGCGCCCTCCACGGACCCCCACTACCCCTGCGACCTGGCTCCATGCACACCACCGGAGATGAGGACGGCGGCGGCGGCTTCAACGAGGTAGGTTGCGAAAGGATCTGAATCTGAGACTTCATATTCCTCCTCTGAATCTAGATCTGAGCTCTCCTCCCTCATTCTCCTCTAGATCTGGCCCTTCTCCTCCTACTCGTTCTCCTCCCCCTCCTCTCCCATCTGGATCTAAGGGATATGGGGGTGGCTAGGGTTCCGACGAGCTTTTTGGGCTTCGGATCTCGCCGTGTTGCAGTGGTTTGGGGTTCAGATCTCGCCGTGTTGCAGTGATTTCCTTTAAATGTTGCAGAAGTGTTTCAGTTGATGTTGCAGTAGTACTGCTTTCAGATTGCAATATGTTTTCAGTTGATTCAATCTGCATGTTTACAGTAGTTGTTGCAACAGTTGTTTGGTATTGTTGTAATATTATGTTCATGGTGTTTTAGCATGATGTTTCAACTATTTTTTGTTGTTTTTGTAATAATATGTTCAAGGTGTTTCAACATCTTCATCCCAATGTTGCAGTTGTTGTCTCTTTTTGTTTGCAATACGTTCATAGTGTTTCAATTATTTCTACCTATTGTTGTAGTAGTTTTTCGGTGTTGTTGCAATAACATGTTCATGGTGTTTCAGCTGCTTCATCCTCTGTTGCGGGAGGGGCGAGCTAGGAGACAGGTTGTAGGGGCAAGCTAGTGGTGGGAGGAGGTGTTGGGGCTGTAAGGTTGGGGGCGGGCGGATCCCATGCACGTGGGTGGTCGTAGGTGGATTTCGAGCGCAGGGAGCGGAGGAAGGGTCGTTCCAATCTCGACTTTTATCTTCGTGCGGGCGGATGACAATCTCTACTTTTCTTCTCCGTGCGGGGTAAGAGGGGTCACGATTTAATTTGGGAAGGCAAGGACAATTTTTAGTCTCTACTTTTTTTTTCTTTTTCGGGTAGGGTAGGTGGGAAGACCGCGATTCGGCGTTCACTCGGCGTTCGGACGCTAGCACCAGGATCGGACGTCCGAGCGCTAGCACTTCCGAATTAAAAAATAGTGTGTGCATCGATGAGGCCCACTGAGCCCATCCATATGCCACCATTGTAGCTGGATCTGCTCGCTGGATCCACGCCAACCAGAGGAAGGGAGCCGCGTGCTGCAGACGGAGGTTCTGTCGTGTCGACGACCCCGCACGCTGCCGCTCGAGGAAGTGCCGGCCGCGCACCGTGCAGCTAGAGGCCGTATACACCGCGCCGCATGCACGTCGAATTTTGTCCCACGCCCGCGCCACCATCTGACAAAGGGTATCTTTCTCACCTTCCGAGAAATTAAATAATTTAATTTTTTACTAAATATATATATATATGGTAATATTATTATTTATGGTGCATAATTAGTATTATTAGATGTAAATATATTTTTATAATAAATTATTTAGAGATACAAATGTTGTTAATATTTTATCTATAAATCTTGTCACATGTAACAAAGTTAACAAACACGCATTCCATAGTCACACTGATGATAGGGGGTATACCTGTAGCTCCTATTAAGTACATGGCAGCCGGTACGTATTCATATGCTCAAGTACGGTAAGAATATAACCAGAACATGCATGCACACTGTGAAATAAATCGCAAACCAAACTTGATTGGAACTTAGCACCGGCATACAAGTGATTGCCGGCTTTTTTACAACAAATGATAAGAGTCACAACATAGCGGCACTCATGCATGCTGACTGCCGTACTACGTGGAAAAGCAATCAAAAAAGTCCAGTCTTAATGGACAGTATCACTGTACGGTTCACATACCAACACGTCTCAAGATTGAAATGAACTATCTATGAAATAACCCCAGCAAAAGCATTTCACTTTGTTATTTTCAAGGCTAAGCAAAAATAAGGCGAAAATATTATAGACTTGTTAAACTTTACCGACTCCAACCAAACACCTCCAAGATCCATTGTATGTTTCCCTTCTTTTTTGACGGCATATTTGGGGTAGACAGTGTCTCAAGTGAAGGGAGAAGGTGACGTGGAGGAGATATTATATTAGGTGGAGTGGATCTCTCAAGCTGATATGGTAGAGGGAGAATGCATTCCAAGCGGTGCGGGTCTTGGGTGGAGGTGAGGGAGATGGCAGAGGAATGACACGCATGGAGAAAGAATAGAGGTGGCAAAGCAATGCAAGTATGGATGAGGTTGAGAGGCGGCAAAGTGGTGTGATGACTTAGCGTCTCATGCATGTATAAGGAAGAGAGGAGGCGGTTGAGTGGCTCTTGGCTCGCACATCACTTAACTTAGCACTTATTTGGTTGCCTTATCAATCTACAAGCTGCGTCATGCTTAGGAACAGTCTATCATCGACGCTGTGGCCAGAAAAATTCCATTCTGGAAATCAGGACTCCTCGCTTCCTCTAGACGTGCACTGCTCACCAAGGTCACGCTCTCGGCCGTCCCCATCCACGTCTCAATAGCAACATGCCTCTCCCCTTGGGCAATTGAAAGAATTAATAAGATCTGGCGGGCTTTTCTTTGGATGGGGAAGGAGACGGCGAGAGGGGGACACTGCAGGCTAGCTTGGCGAACTGTTTGCTCCCCAACCAAGTATGGTGGGTTGGGCATGATTGATCTACGGCTGTTTGGTTTCGTGCTAAGGCTACGGTGGGAGTGGCTGAAGCGCATCGAACCAGACAAAGGCTGGGCACGTCTTCCAGCCAAGCAGGAGGATGCCGTTACCGCCATGTTTATGGCCTCTTGCTCGGTGCAGTTGGGTGACGGCAAATTGGCGAGTTTCTGGAATGACAGGTGGCTCCCGGTTGGATCCCTACGGTCCTTTGCGCCACATGTTTACTAGGCATCGTCCAGGGCTGGGAGCGTAATGCAAGGATTTTTAGAAAACGAGGCTAAGTCAATGGTTGCAATCGCAAAACACATCAAGGAAGAAGGAGAGCGCTTTGGATCGACGCTGGTTTCAGGTTTGGTTTCGTGTGTTGGAGCCTGCAGATTTGCAGCTATTGCTAGATGGTCTGAGAGAAGATAGCTTGTGCACTTGGTGGTTGAAGAAGCGCCAGCTGCTGGATTCTGAGAGGCGCAGAGGCTTCGATGTCTTGATGCTGCTGGTCTCCTGGGAACTATATGAATGGAGCGTAATGCAAGGATTTTCAGAAACGAGGCCAAGTCAATGGTTGCAATCGCAAAACACATCAAGGAAGAAGGAGAGCTTTGGATTGATGCTGGTTTCACTCCTCTAGCTGTTGTTTGGGCGTTCTTTCAGAATGACGGATCGCGCTTTTGGTAGACGTTTAGTTTACAGTTATCTTGTCTACCCTTGTTTTGTTGTTAGCTTTGCTAATGTGCATGCTTACCGCTCGCAAGCAAGCTAATGTAGCAGGTCTAACAGTATGTTGTAACACTAAATTTCTTTTGTCTTAATGAAACACGGGCCGTTTAAACCCGTTCGCAAAAAATAAATGTTGTGAGCTATTAACTATGAAAAAGTTGATTTGAGCTATGTGATGTGGAAAAACTATAAGTTATTTAGTTAAAGCACTTTAAAACCTATCATGAGTGGATCTAGCACAAGGTCAACCGAGGTCGAGCCCCTCCTATTGCTACCGAAATTACGGAGGCCCTCCTACAAGTTTTTAGCCATTAAAGTTTAAATGGAAATAAGGAGGATGAGACCCTCTGATCCTAGCATATGTTTCTAGATCCATCAATAAAATCTACCTTTTTTCTTGTCTCCCTAGAAACTACTGTGAAATGTCTTTATCATATTTTTTGCCACAAAATTCACGGCTACACAGTCAGTGGGATTAGATCCTGTGACCTTCCTCTTGTGTGTCTCCCTCCCTAACCACCCCTTGTATATATATTGCATTTCGGTTCCTCTTGTGTGTAAATTGATTGTTTGAAGCCCTAAATGATTTCAAATCAGAACATTGTCAACTACAAAGTTTCATAACTTTTTGAGATCTACAATTTTCATTTAGAGAGTTTCTCTATCCGAGGTCGTTTATAAAATTTGAATTTCAGATTTGAGAAATTCAAACGTAGTTTTTGCATAACAAGATGATTTCAAAGCAAAAAAATTGTTAAATATAAAGTTCATAACTTTTTGATATTTACAAAGTTTATTTAGTGAGTTTTTTCCATCTAGGTCATTTGAAAAATTCGGATTTTAAAATTTTTAAATAAAGAAGCAGTTTTGCATGACAAGATAAACTCAAATGAAAAGGTTATAAAATATAAAATTTCATAAATTCTCAAGATCTACAAAGTTTAATTTGATTATTTGTTCATCCGATATGGTGATTCTAACATATTTCACAAATCTTATATATCTCTCTTATAATTTGATTATTTGTTCATCCGATATGTAAAATTTGTGAATAAATTTATTTTCACTTTGTCAAATAAAAAAATTACCAAAATAAACATTGTAGATCTTGAGAAGTTATACAACTTTGTCTTTTTAATTTGAATTTGTTTAGGGCTTTAAAATTTGATTTGATGTAATTGAAAACTTTTTTGATTTGAATTCGTTTAGGGCTTCAAATTTTGATTTAAAATTTTCTTTGTCGAGTGTTTTTTTTACACTCGGCACGGCAAAGAGGCTTCTTTGCCGAGTGCCTAAAAATACATTCAGTAAATCATTTGACGCTTGGCAAAGAGTCGGATTCTAGTAAAGTGCAAGGTGATGGTGGCACACGGTAGAGAAGTTTGGCGTTTGGCTGCTTGTGATATTTGCAACTTTTATTTATTTATCTTTAAGCTCAAACGAAAAACGGCTGTAAACACGGATCCAAACCTCTATAACTTTGTGCTCGCTTCTGCACGCAGCATACATATATTAACTTGTTCCCAACGGAGACTAATAACTCATTAATAATGACATATATATATATATATATATATATATATATATATATATATATATCATTATGTGGAGATATAAATGTTGCTAATAGTTATTATAAATTTAGTCAGATTTATGAAAGCTTACCAAGAAGTACTATCTCACAGTGACACTCAAGATAGGGGGAGTACACTAGTACACTTCTAATAAGTACGTGGTACGGCAAAAATATAATCAGAACATACACACAAAACACTGAAATAAACCGCAAACCAAATTTAATTGGAAGCACCGGCATACGATTGATCACCGGCTCTTTACAACAAATTCACAGGAACGGAAGAGGCAGGAAAAATACAGATCGATAGCACGGCCATGCATGCATGCAGAGTCGTACCTCGTACGTGGAAAAGCAATCAAACCATGGATCATTCAAACCGAACCGAAAGGAAAACACGTCTCACATACGTTCGCCCACATATATGCATGCGTGCATGCAAGGGAGGCAACGCACGTCGTCGAGCACGTACGCAAGGGCAAGGCGTTGAGATCGATCGAGGCGCTCAGCACTTGAAGCCGGTGGGCACTGTCTTGCCACAGTAGTTGAGGATAAGACTGAGATCAATTGGCAGATTGAGGTTGATGCCGAGGATGTTGCCCTTGATGGCGGTGCAGAGGCAGACGGCGGCCTCCAGGTCGACGAGCCCCTCCAGCAGCGGGCAGCAAGGCTCCGCGGGCGGCACTGCCACCTTAGCCTTGATGAGGCCCAGCACGTTAGCGCACACGCCCAGCTTCAGCGCGTCCCTGGGGCACTTGCCGAACGACGACGGCGTGGGCGTCGGTGTCGACGGGGTCCAGGCGCTGGCTACGCCGAGCACAACCAGGTTCACGGCCAGGAACAGCACGAAAGCCTTGGACGCCATTGCTCGATCACAAGCCAGTTACCTCTCGAGATCACTCTATCTAATGTAGTTAGAGAGCTCTTAGCTAGGCTTGTTTGCGATGCTTTGATCGCGGTGTCACCAAGGGGGTATTTATAGTTGAGACCCGGGATTAAGAAATCAGTGCACTAGGGCACGGGATGGCGTTCATGTGAACCCCGGCCGGCCATCATATATGCTATGCATGTGAACCGGGTTAGGAAGAGTCCGAGATCTGGATTATTGCCCACCTCGTATAACTAGTGTTTTCCCTTATACGGTGTCGAATATTTTGTGCACGGCTTTCAGTTGGCTCCGCAAATGGCCAAGATCGCTGCCATGGGCTGGCTCGCACTCGCGCTTGTTTTCATCTGATGATTGGGTGTTATTTTAGCTCGGGATCTTGGCGTATCAGACGGTGCGTAGCGTGCGCAAGTGGTGCAGAGGCATTGGGTGTCAAGCAAATGGCGATTAAAAATGAATGTGGCGTGGCTGCGATCATCGTCCATAGGCAATTGATGCGCAAGATCCAAGGCCAGACGAATACCATGGTGCAGGTATATACAAATTAAACTAAGCACTATTGGACGAAGCCTAAGCCACCAGCAAAATTATATGAATCCTGTGTTTTTGTTTAGCTTGGAAACGTAAATGACATTTGAGACACAAATTTTGGGCCTTACATTGATCATTTGTTCTGATGGGCCGACCTTTTTTTGCGACAAAAGAAGATTTATATTAGATAATAGTTATGTACATGAATACGTTACGAGCACTCTGGATTACACTTTCTTAGCTCAGCAAAGCAACCAACTTTTTTTTAGATAATGGATGAAACATCCGGCTTCATCTATCCGAAGATAGAATCAGACCATTTATTACAAAACTTCCACAAAGGGCAAAAGTAAAGGCGGCTGCGACTGAATACAGCGTGGCAAGCCTAGGCCTTGGGGGACAACCGAGGAAGGGAGGAAAGAAGCCATTCCCAAATCCCAAGGCACTTGGCCGGCATTGATGTAGCTTTGTCAAAGAGGTCTCGCAAGACAGAGCAAGGTTAATAATAATGTCGATCGTTGATTGTGTAAGTTTTTTTACAGCCTTCTCTCGGTTCACTCATATAATAGTTAGCTCTTTGTTATTAATATATAGCTCACCTGTCTCTCATACGAAGTTTCTGATTCTTATGTCTAACACAGCTATAAGCTTATAGCCCACTTTTCTCTCTCCTCTCCTCTCCTTTTTTTCTCCACCTGAGCATTTAAAGCTTACAGCCTATTATTATACTTGCTCTCATCCCTATGGTGATGTCAGGCATAACAAACCTGGAGCAGCCAGATCCTTGGCATGCTACATGCTAGCATGCCGGGAAGGCCAGTCACTAGCCTCTGACCTAGGCATCCAGAGTTCCACACTGGCATGCAAGTGACTATGTCAATCTTATCAGAAGTATACGTGGAGCTGGGATTGGGCCTTATGGACAGGTGATCAAGGACATCAAGATGACTTTAATTTGGAGAATTTTACCCCGGCGAAGACTGTTCGTGAGGGGCGCAGATCCAATGGTGATGCTCACACTTTGGCAAGAAGTTGTGTTTATTAGTCGCTAGGTTTATACTTAAAAATTGGTGAGGGGTTTATACTTAAAAATTGGTTATACTTAAAAAAATAACCAATCGTGAGGGGTTTATACTTAAAAATTGGTCATACTTAAAAAGGCCTTGTTTAGTTCCCAAAAATTTTCAAGATTTCCCGTCACATCGAATCTTGCGGCACATGCATGGAGCATTAAATATACATGAAAACAAAAACTATTTGCACAGTTCATCTGTAAACCACGAGATGAATCTTTTGAGCCTAGTTACTCTATAATTGAACAATATTTGTCAAATAAAAATGAAAGTGCTACAGTGCCATTTTTCACAAGTTTTTGCGAACTGAACAAGGCCAAATATGTGTTCGTTTAAGTATGACCATTTTTTTATAAAAACGAGCACATATTTTTATGATGACAAATTAGTATCATCATGAGATATCTTTTCATATTGTACTTATGGTGTCATAGATACATTTTCCTTAATATAATATTTATTAAACTTAAGATAGTTTTATTTTAGATTATCTTAGAAATTAATTTATTTTGGGTAAGAGGGAATACCGAATTGCCAATCAGGGCCGTGGTGAGTTTGGCAGTAAAAGTATACGGTATGTTGGGCTTTTACCAAAACAGTTAACAAACTGCGCAGGACTTGGGACTCTGGGAGGCCCAGAGAAGGAGGCATTTGCACTTGGACGCCGTGTCGCCGAATCTCCTAGCATTGGACCTGATCTCCAGTACAAGCAAATTTCTTTCTTACTGCAAGAGAAGCGTCTATGCTTGTGCGGTTGTGCCTCTGGCTCTGGCGCAAATTCAAGCAAGGGAGGAGGAAGTAGTTCGAACTAGCTTGTTCCATTCAAGCTATATTTGGATAGAGTATAAACATGTTTAGTTCCCCATAGAATGCAAAATTCAAAATGACGTTAGAATGATGAAATACAAAATGTCAAAATTTTCAGAATTATGTTTAGTTTCATTTAAAGTACAGAATTCATTGTCCTCATTAGAGCCTCTTGAGGTTCTTTTGGGTTTTTTTGACCTCTTGAGACAAAAATCCAAAATGGAGAATGGTAACCATTTTGGCAAAAAAAAATGCATGGTGATTAGTTCCATTATACAATATTATGAACCAAAACCCAGAATTTTTGGGGATAAAAGAGGAACTAAACACCCCCTTAGCAAACACACACGAGTTTCAAAATTGAATATATGTTCAAATATGGACACTTCAAAACCAAAAACATCATATCTGTTGTGGACTAGTACTAACTATTATTATGTATATACTGTATATCTGTACTAAAAGAAGCACTAGACAAAAGACGGTAGAGTTGTGCCGGTGCCGCAAAATGATGTGCTGCCATTAGCTGCTAACTTGCTAAGCTTTGCTTCCGAACATCAGGTATCCCAGAAGTGAACCTAACAAGAAGACAAGCAGCACAAACGTCGCTGAGAAGCCGCCAGCAGATGCCTTTGTTTTCCGGAGGAGATCCTGAAAAGGAGCCGCTTCGACCGTTAGTAATCACAAACTAAAGCTGGAAACAGCAAACAGAGCTGGAGAATAACTTCTTTTCTTTTTACGCCGAGGTTGGAGGATTTCTGGTCATAGAAAGCTAAGCTGGCAAACCTCGACAGAAAAAAAAAAAAAGCAATAGAGGCTATGACTTCATCTCATCTTGCATTGTATATTCTTTTGTAGAATGATCAATCCCCAAACCTCCAAAGTATCTTATTGAACTTGGTGGTTTGCTTAATGTAGCAATACCAACTTATATGCATTTTCAGGATGATAAAAACATATTGCTCATTTATTTCCTAAATGTTCAAATGTTTCATTTTCTAAAAGGGCTAATAAAATTGTAATAAAGCACCAAACTAATGTTTGATTTGATTTACTCCCCAAACTATTTCAATTTGGTTCAATTTACGCATTTGAATTTTTTTCTCCGTGCACAAGTAAAGTTTTAATTTCAAATTATCTGAGGTGGAAACATCATAGTTTATGTTAAAAAAATACATCGTAACTTTTTTATCATTATTTCGATAGTTTAGGATATCAAATAATAATAAATTAACATTAGAGATACAAAAATGTATGAAACAAAATGATGGAAACCCATAATGTATTTTTAACATAAATTATGTTGTCCGTTATCACCTCGCAAAACAATTAAATTAAAACTCAACTTGTACGTGGAGAAAATAAAACAAGTTTTGTTAAGGGATAAATTGGACAGAGTGAAATAGTTGGGGGAGTAAATCAACCCAAATGTTAGAGAGTTATCCAGATATAGTCCAACATTGTGTAATTTAAACTTTTACAAAATATAAAAAGGGTTACTTAAGAAAAAATAACATAAATATGGACTAAGTAAAGCGACTAGTCTCCTCAAATACTTTTATTTCTAGAAAATAGAGAGAGAAACACATCATCAGATGAAAATGTCCTACCAGCTCTTTCTGAATCTTCTTGTTTTCCTCTGCATATCTACTTTCCAATTCTAACTTGGATACAGAGTCATCCTTAAAAGGTCCTGCCAGCTCTTTCTGCATCTTCTTGTTTTCCTCTGCATATCTACTTTCCAGTTCTAACTTGGATGTAGAGTCATCCTGAAGAGTCACAAAACAGTCAATGACATGTCAGGGATAAAGTGAATGTTCAGGGCAGGCAGCATCCTGGACTAATGGTGCCGATAATCATGGTGGAATCGATATAAGGAATCAAATTTCTCAATTGTCAAATGTCATTCTGATACAATAACAATTGTAAGAGAAAGGTATTCACATTACAACTAAACAGGAGCTTGTTAGTCTTCTTATGGTAGTTTTTTTTTCTGTCCTCTTCTTTTGTTTTCGGGTTGAGTGAGGGACTGAAGATATTATGATAGAATTTCATGAAACTGGAACTATTCAGTGCAAGGATAAAAAAAAGAAGAAAGAACTATTGACGAATTTTTAGAGCTTATGAATCTTAGAGAACCACAAAGACAAACGATATTTAGGTGGAACTAGAGTCACCTCATCATCTGAAGCTCGTGATCTTAATGTATGCCCTTGTCCTGTTGCCTGAAAAACAATGGAAGGCACCAATCATATCACACTAGGAACGAACATGGCATCATTTGCTCACAAGCAGTAAGGTTATTTAGTACTTACAGAGTTGGACGTCGATGGTCTCCCCACTTCATGGTCCACATCTGAATCAAGAGATCCATCCTCTTCCTCTGTTTCCTCAGGCACGGGTGAGGGAGGATTGGCAGGGACATAGACCACCCTAACCTTGAACTCCTCAACTAACTTGCCTGGTGCTTTACTGAACTACAAGCCACAACGTTAGCGTTACACGATACTCTTGACTGCACAGTGGCATTGTCCATTGAGACTCCATAAACTCGAGTTCTGAAAGAATTTACCATGCCAGGGACAATGTCCTTCTGCGTCGTCCCCACCTCCGCGGCAATGCTCTGAACAAGAAACTTGTCCTTGCAGTAGTAGTCCGGGGGGATCTCCTTGGGCGCTTGCATCGTAACTAGAACAATTTCAGCATACCAATGAGAACGATCGATCAACCATACGACAAAGAAACACAAAGCATACGGGAGAAGCAGACGCACTTGTGATGCCGCAGGATCCCCTGGGCGGCACGACACCGGAGGCAGGCCGCACCGCGTACTTCCTTGGGTTCGTCGTCTTGACCTGCAGATTCGGCGAGATATACAGGGGGAAAAATCAATCGCTTTAGCCTGACTCCGATGCACAAGAACAAGATTGCATCTTTCACCAAAACGAAATTCATCAAATTTTTCACCTTGAAAGCCACCCACTGATCGGTCTTGTTGATGAGCTCAAGACATGCTGAGTTGTGCTTCTTGAGCTCGACTGCTCACGGCAGCCGCGAGAACCCGATCAGATTCGGTCTGATATGCCGAAAGCACACGCAACAAGAAACACGACGAACCAGGATAAGTATGAGCACTTACATGGCATCTTCAAGTCGGAAGGACAGACCCGGAGCAGCGTGTTACTCATGGCGGCGATCAAGCAACAAGGATCAGTAGGGGAAATTGAGCGCCCCGCTTTCTCCTCTCCTCTCCTATCCTCTCCTCTCCAGAACCAAGAATTCGGAAGATCCAATCCAAGAACCCGAAAACTGATGAAATATCCAAGACGGGGGCCCCCCGCGACGTTTCCTGCTCCCGGAAGCAAAAGTGTCGGGACACGAGAGAGACAAATTAAAGCCAGGCTAAGGCTATGACGACTTGACGAGCGCAGGGCTTAAAAATTATGGCTCGGTCCTTTCGGTAGAGGGAAGAAGAAGAAGAACCGAATCGGAGGATCAGATGGGCTCGGACTCTGTGGAGGAGGGTGGAATTTGGGTTGGCGGAAGGTTTAGGGAGGAGGCCGAGTAATGATTGGCTGCGGCGCGGCGGTGGCGCCGTCCCGTCCGTGCTAATCCGGCCGGGTCTCCCCACTGCAATCCTTTCGCCGTTTCGCGCGTTGGTTGGCAGAAGTGGTTGGATTCGGGCAACCCCAAGTCCGCGAGCACCGCCCGTTGCCAGTTAGGATCAGCTGGTGATCGCGCCGCCCACCCTGGCGGACGTGTTGCCTTGCTTGTCCTTGCGGCCGTCGACGAAAACGAGACACCCGAACACCATATCGAAGTTTCATCAGTATATAAAACCTTTTGCCGTAAACTGCAAAAAAGGTCAGCTCCCACTGTTGTGTTGGATGGGGATCTCTCATCTTTTTGTGAGCCTGACGGTACCTGGCCAGGCCTCTGCAGGCGCCACAGTGAACTTTGACGGAGTTTTGCTGTCCACATCATTTGAGGATCGGTCATTTTACCTGAAAGTCTCTGTTTCAGCAGATTATCATTATCCCCGTTGCTGTCGGTAAGCGATCGTTAGAATGATGATGATGATTCAGACGCCAGAAACATGCTGCCCTTCTCAACTGCATCCCACGATCTAACAGGTTGAAGATATTATTAGATGCACTATTGTTGTTGCTGAATTATTGGAGGTCTCGCAAACAATGATTCTAAATTTCGTAGCAGTCTTTTCCTTCACTCCAGCTCTCTTGCCAGCGATGGTGTTCAATTCCCATGTCCTACTCTGATACCCCGTTTGAAAAAAAATGATTTAACCAGAATGATTAGTTGGCATCTTCAAATCAACAAACGGTTCAATTCCCATGTTCCATTTTCTTTTCTTTTCTTTTTTTTTTTTTTGAAATTCCATTTTCTTGTGCTGATGACTTTTAACAATTGCAGGGGGTGTCCTCGCCTGAGAGCAGCACTCTGCATATACATGAATAGCACTAATTTGATAAAATGATAACTAGTACTACAAATCAAACTAACAGCAAGTGTATCACAGTAATCTTGTTTATCTAAATGAAT
Source organism: Sorghum bicolor (assembly GCF_000003195.3). NCBI lineage: Eukaryota > Viridiplantae > Streptophyta > Magnoliopsida > Poales > Poaceae > Sorghum > Sorghum bicolor. The sequence continues at coordinate 63,338,643 of NC_012873.2, forward strand.
TATGTGCATAGCACCTATACACATGACACCTAACCACTGATGCTGGAAGTATCCAATGCAGAGCAACCAGTAGTGAAGACTAAAAGCCTATCAATGATGCTGGATGTATCCAATGCAGAGCAACCAGCAGTGAAGAAACAGCCTAGCAGCAGGTATGTAGCTGGACCTGGAAGTGGAAACAAAACCAGCTGCTAGTCCATGACTGAAGAATATGGATCTATGAACTATGTAGGCTCATGTATCATTTGCATCAAGCCAGAATGTAAACATTGCTTAGTCGAAAAATGAAGAACATCCCACTTTTTCGTGGTAATCCCTAATCCTAGAAAGTACTCCGTAGAAACAACGTGCCTGCTCAGCAAACTTCAATTGCTTACCATATTTTTCTTCTGAAAGACACGTTAACAGGCTTTGTATTGAGAGCAAAGCAATTACAAGCGAACCAGAGGGTGCAGACAAGCTTGTGTAAGACCGCCACACTAAATGCCTGATGAAATGCTTACCAAAATTGCAACTTCGCAATAACAGACAGCAATGTTGTATCATACACAATGTGGCGGATTCGTGGTGGTACAATAACAACAAGGATTAGCATAAAAGAAAGGTGCTTTGAGCGCACATGAATCTCAAGAGCAAGTTGCTGAGCCAGGCCTCGAACACGCCGAGGCAAGCCCCAGCGACGACGTCGAGGACGTAGTGCCGGCCAAGGAGCACCCTGGACGCCGACGTCGCGGTGGCCCAGAGGAAGAGCGCCTCGCGGGGACGGAAGCCGGCGGCGGCGAGGAAGGAGGCGACGAGGAAGGCGCGGGAGGAGTGGCCGCTGGGGAAAGACCAGTGGTCGGCGGCGACGGCGACGTACATGTCCTTGGCGTTGTAGTCCGGGCGCGGGCGGCGGACGACGACCTTGACGAGGCCGACGAGGATGAGGTCCAGCACGAGGCCAGCAACAAGGCCTGCCAGGATCGGGTTGGCCGGGGACGCGGAGAGGAGGAGCAGGGAGATGGGGACAGGCAGCCAGATGCGGCCGTCGCCAGCGACCTCGAGCGCCTTGAGGAGGAGGCGCGGCACCGGGCCGAAGAGGGCGTGCAGGCGGAGAGACACGGCCGCGTCTAGGCCCCGGACACCACCTAGGAGGGTGGGCTTTGACGGCGCCGGCGGCGAGGTGGTGGTTGCGGTTGCCATGCGCGCCGGCAGGGGCGATTGGGGAAGTTTGTCGAACTGGAATCGCAGATCAGGATTGGCCAAGGGGAAAATCCGACGAAGCAAAATCTCGCTTCGGTGGGATCGACCCACTGGGCCTTCTTGTCAGGCCTTGTTTACTTTCCAGAAAATTTTGCAAAATTTTTCACATTCTCCGTCACATCGAATCTTTATACGTATGCATAGAGTATTAAATATAGACAAAAATAAAAACTAATTGCACAGTTTGGTCGAAATTGACGAGACGAATCTTTTGAGTCTAGTTAGTCCATGATTGGACAATATTTGTCAAATACAAACGAAAGTGCTACAGTGTCCATTTCCCAAAATTTTTCGGAACTAAACAAGGCCTGATATTGGGCTCAAAATGGGAAAGTTAAGTCCATTTGACACCCCTAATTTTCAACGAAGTCTGAATGTTTGATTCGCCTCTTCTAAATAAACTGTTTTTATTCCCCTCGAAAAAAACTGTTTTTATTCCTTAAAAAATTGTTTTTGTGATAAAAAATAAACTATCATATGATGAAGCATGGTATTAAAAACAAACAAATTCATATTTTTCTATGCTAAAATACATTTTCTAATAATAGATCAGATTTTAGTCTTTTTAACTACGTATTTCTTTAAATTTAAGATATTTTAAAAACACTTAACAAACATTTGATCTCCTTAAACTATCAATTTAATCTGATTTGCGTCCCCTCACACATGATGTGATGCCATGTAGCACACTCAAATTTTTTTATTTTTAACCCAAATTCGAAACTAAATTCAAATTTGATCCGCTTTTAAAAGTTTTTTTAAAACTAGGCCGTTTGGCTCCGCCACCATGCATGGCGGGGCAAATGCACACGACCCTGCCATACATGGCGGCGGGGTAGTCATGCCACGTGGCTGCCACCTGCCAGCCCGTGTTGACGTGGACCCTGCCATGGTCCATGGCGGGTTAGGAGGACCCGACGTGGATCATGGCGGGTTAGGGTACCCCGCCGCGCATCATGGCGGGGTGGTCCCTGACAAAACGGCCCAGCCAGCCAGGTCTGTTGTTTGACACAACCCGCCCGCCCCGCGGCCTCGCACCGCCGCCGCGCCGTGCCCGCCGGCCCCTCCCCGCGCCCCGCCCCGCGCCCGCCGAGCCTCGCCCCCGCCCCCGCCGGTGGCCATGCGTGGTTGCCGCGCCCCGCGTCACGTCCCCCCCCCCCCCCCCCGCCGGTGGCCGTGCGTGGTTAGTTTTAAAAAATTTTCCAAATCGGTCTAAATTTGAATTTTGTTCTAAATTTGGGCTAAATATAAAAAAAATCGCACATTCAGAGGCGAAAGCTACTCGGTAGTCGGAGGTGCAAATACACCCGCTAAAAAGTTAGAAAGCAGTAATTATAACTAAAAAGTCACCATATTATGCATTGCTTATGACATAAGTTTACGTACCCACAAAGCAAGTCCATATCTATAATTCACTCTAGCTTTACCACTAGTTACAGTGATGTGGCGTCATGTTAGCTAAAATCACATTCAAAACCACTTAGAAATCAAATTTCAATGATTTTAGAAGTTAGAGAAGGTAAAAAATTCTTGATGGGAACATCGTCAGTCTCGAGTTGTCATAGAGGTATGTTGGAGGTGTTCATAGAGGTATGTTTTATATCCTTGTGTTTATAAGAGTAAGTGTATATATGCTCTGAGTGTCTTATGAATGTCTATACTATGTAATACGAACATGAAAAAGAAAAAATCGCCTCTCGATTGGAGGGAAACTTCAACAATAGTTAGGGAGGCCATATGGATTTCCCCCATGAATGAACATGTTCCTGTTTGTATTATTTGTATCGTGGGCTTCGTGTCTCAAAATCCTGCAGAGTGTACTTGGCCCTATTTAGCTCCCCACCCAAATATTCATCCCATTCAATCTTTGATACATGCATAGAGCATTGAATGTAGATGAAAAAAATAATTGCATAGTTTGGTTGTAAATCACGAGATAAATTTTTAAGCATAATTAGTCTATGATTAGCTATAATTACTATAGTAACTCACATGTGCTAATGACAGGTTAATTAGACTTAATAAATTCGTCTCATAGTTTCTAGTCAAGCTATGTATTTTTTTTTATTAGGCCGTGTTTAGTTGGTGAAGAAAAAAATTTTGTGACACTGTAGTACGTTCGTTTGTTTGTGGTAATTATTGTCCAATCATAGACTAACTAGGCTCAAAAGATTCGTCTCGTAAATTTTAACCAAACTATATAATTAGTTTTATTTTCGTCTATATTTAATACTCCATGCATGCGTCTAAAGATTTGATGTGACAGGGAATCTTGAAAAATTTTAGGTTTTTTTGGGTGGAAGTAAACAAGGCCTTAGTATCTAACATATCTGGTGTGACTTTCAAAAAATTTCTTTTTACAACCTAAACAAGGCCGAGCTCAAGGACGTCATTTTGTATTTACCTTGGCGGTTTTTGCAACCGCCACGGTCACAAAGTCACGGTTAATCGTACACGAAAGATTGTTGCTATTCTTTTAGGCCTTATTTATTTCTCAATTTCTTTTGCAAATTTTTTTCAGATTACCTATCACATCAAATCTTACAACACACGTATAAAGCATTGAATATAAATTAAAAAATAACTAATTGCACAGTTTATTTGTAATTTGAGAGACGAATCTTTTAAGCATAATTAGTCTATAATTGAATAATATTTATCAAATATAAACAAAAGTGTTAAAAGTAGAACACTAGTAAAGATCCGGGGCAAAGTGGCGGTACAGCATAGCACTGTGCGTCTGCCGTCTGCGTGGGCAAGAAACGGCCAAGCTGCATTCTGCATTTCTGGCAGAGCATTTGACGGGCCGGGACGAGGCCGCCACAGAAGAATACATGCGGGTGCACGGGATCTCGGCCGCCCGGATCGAGAGGTCAGCGCGCATGGGGCAGTGGGCGCGGCAGGCCGCCTCGCTCGCCCTCGCGCATGGGCCTTTTGGCACGGTGGCGCACGCACGGAGAGGACCAGCGCCCAGCGGCATGCGGCAGGGCGTGGCGTGAGCAAGCAAAGGCTGGGCCGTAGCACTACGTGGTAGCGATGCATATATGCATCGGAACTCACACCCGCCCGTTCAAATCCCCCCCTCGAACTGGCCTCTGGGCTGGCGAGTATCTTACGGCCGGTGACCGGATTCCAACGCCTAGTTGGGCTTTTTCCATTTTTTACGTGGAGCACGTTGCTGCTCAGTGATCGCTCGTTCATTGATTATGCGTTGATTTGACTTGGTTTGAAATTTAAAATTCATACACATACGGACAGCAGTGCAGTACTACTATCTGATGAAGCATTTAACTCGGGGTTTGCTGAATGATCTTAGTTTCGCTCTCACAAACTGATCGGACCAATTCAAATTGCAGTGTACTACTGCTGTGCTACTACGGAGTATTGCTATTATACTATTTTACCACCTCCCTCTCCTCGTGGGATCAGAATCGAATTGAATCGACAGAAAGCGCGCACGCATGGGCCTTTTTGACACGCAATCTGGTGCGAATGCGTCGAAAAAGTACGGTGGTGACGTGGTGATATCCTCTGCGCGCGAGGGCAAGAAAAAAGGCCACTTTGGGCACCATACTCTGCCGCGGCCTTTAGTTCAAAACACGACTAGACGAGAACCAACCTACGTCACGACTAGATAACACATGCATGCGTACTTTGTTCAGTGAATGAGCCTGCCTGCTCTTTTGTTGACAAACAGCCCAATTTAACCGTAAATCCATCCACATTTCCGGAGCGACAGAGAGTACGACGTACTACTCCTAGTCAAGGGATGAAAACGGTCGGAAAGGGTCGAAAAACTCCTAAATTGTTTTCTACTTTTACATTTGAAATACGAAAACGAAAACGGTAAAGTCGGACACGAAAACGAACACGAACTTACGAAATATCGAGAATTTCGAAAACGAACCAATTCGATCGGATTTATGTCGAACACGGTCGATATAGGAAAACTCAATACGAAATACTAATATATAAAAGTGCATGACTAAAAGTATATATAGGATCAAGTTCAAGTGCATATAATAATTAAAAAGTGCATGCTCCTTAGTCTTAGGTATTTAATACAATAGCCCACACATAAATACAAGTCTAGAATAAGCAATTAATAGCTAACATGAACACAACTAGCATGGAACACAACTAGTTCAAGTGCATTATTGTCTGGCAGGTAATTTGAGCATATTTATCTATATGGTGGTATCGGGCCTATTGGCTAATTGAGCCATGTGCACAAGAAAACAAAATAATCAGAGATGGTGTTGCACGGCACTATGAGGCCTGCATTTACAATCAGCTAGGCAACCAGTAGGTACGGGCTTATGTTAGAGCTAGTAGATAGACATCAAATCAAATCAGCTAATGGTTCGTGATTTTGCCCGCTCACTCATGATTCTCAAGTCATCAACGGGTCATATATACTTCCAGCCTAACCTGCCAACCTTGCGTGCCAAACCGCACGACTGCTCGATCTTCTCGAAAAAACTAAAAAAGTTTTCAAGATTCTCCGTCACATTGAATCTTGTGGCACATGCATGAAGCACTAAATATAACAAAAACAAAAATTAATTAAACAGTTTACCTGTAAATCGCGAGACGAATCTTTTGATCTTAATTAGTCCGTAATTAGATAATATTTGTCATAAACAAACGAAAATGCTACAGTGTTAAAATCTAAAAACTTTTTCACAACTAAACAAGGCCTTACACCACAAACACATATGTGCGTGCCTCCATCTCTATGAATCCATGTGTATACGCTACTTGTACAAGCTCCTAACATTTAAATTACTCATCTAACGGATTTTAAGATTAACGAAATCATCATTCTTGGTAGACACGCGTCGTCTTAGCCCGCTTTTTTTTTTTTTTGGCCTGCCCTCCGCCGGCGCCGGGTGAAAACGCGCATCGCCCGGACGGCGCAGGCATCATCGTCGGCCCCCGACAGCAGGAGACGACGACGCTCGACGTACAACAACCCGGCGTCGAGGTAATATTATATTGTTGCATCGTCGTGTACCGGGCGCGGCGCCCGCGTCTCTCTCCAGCGCAGGGGCATCAGCAGCAGCTACCGCTGGTTCGCCTTCATTCAGGCCTACCTAGTTCTCAAAAAAAATTTACAAAATTTTATAGATTCTCCGTCACATCGAATCTTTAGACGTATGCATAAAGTATTAAATATAGATAAAAATAAAAACTAATTGCACAGTTTGGTCGAAATTGACGAGACGAATCTTTTGACCCTAGTTAGTCCATAATTGGACAATATTTGTCAAATACAAACAAAAGTGTCACTATTCATATTTTGGAAGCCGATCGAGGGCGCGCACGGCGATGTCATGGGCCAGGAAGGGTCGAACCGCTTTGCCTTGATAGGTGTAGTAGACTCGTCCGAGGATAGTGCTTGAGCATGCATGCCAGTGGCCGAGAGTGCCATCAAACCGTCAGGCGTCAGCTGGTACGTGTTGCGTTGCGTGGCCGAGAAACGACGATGACATGCACAAACAGTTGCGCGCGCGAGGTGGACGCCCGCTTCACATGCCGCTTCCATGGCCTCTCGATCGGTCCTCCTCGGCCGCTTTTTCAGCGGGTGCCTGCGTGCATGGCGTGACCTCGCGGCGGACGTTGGCGTATATAGAATGGAATGGAATGGGATGGGATGTCACGAGAGGTAGCATATGACGATCATACATCATTCTGTGCCAATAATGCTGGTTCCGTTGTAAACATTGGATATACTACTGGTATTAGGCTAGCTAGTAGTACCAATGCAATGCAATGATACGTGCTTTGGCGGATAGTAGCTAGCTAGGCAGCTACCTGAAACGTATGCAAAGGCTCAAAGGCATGTGAGCTAGAACAGGAAGCTAGCCTAGCAACATGACATGCGTGACTTGTAACGAGTGTTTTTAAGCGTAACTTCAATTACGTCCTGTATTTTGATGACTAGTACTAGTCACAGTAGTATAATAGCCCTTTTGTTATTTGGAACCGGAAAGACAGTACAAATTGATCGCAAGCTTAAATAGTGCTCTGTTCTGCCTTCCACCAAATTAATAACAGCCCTAGTTACCGCGAATGCTTTGCATGCAATGCAAACAGTTTCCTACATACTACAGATACCGTACATTGACAGAGCATTGTACTACTACTGGCTGTAATAAATAGTAAATTTTACTCTTATCAGGCGAGCTCTGTCTCGGCATCTCTATAACACTGACAGCTGCATGCGGTACCTAGCCAGTTGCCAGGCACTGAGAGGCACAGTCCACAATCAGCGCTATATTAGCTGACCAGTTAAGGCAGTTGTACAGAGTGCCGAGCATAGTAACAGCTCTGTTTGCTTAACCATATATACGAACGTGTCCTAGCCTCCACGGTAGCTGCTATTGCTGCACCACCCAGCACCGCACAGCCATCCGGCGTCAGCCACAACGACCGCTGCATCTCCGGCCGGCCGCCGGGGCGCCTCCTCATGCCGGAGAAGCCTCCACCGCTCAGCCGCCGCCCGACCGCGGCGGCGGGGAGCTGGGTCCGGTCCCTCCACTGCAAGTCCATGGCGGCCGACGACGTGGCCGCCAGAGTCGCGACAGCGGCGGCGCCCAAGAAGCTCCACCCGCTCCTCCCGCGCGGCGCTGGCTGCGGGAGCTCCGGCGACACCCTCAGCCACGTCGTCTCGTCCAAGCCCACCAGCAGGCCGAAGCCCAAGCCCAAGCCCAAGCCGAGTCCCGAACCGGCGAAGAGGAAGACGGCCAAGCCGAAGCCGGCGGCTGTGCCGCCGTCGCCGCCTCCGGGCCCTCTCGGCCCGGTCCCGGCGCTCACCGAGCTCCCGGCGGGGCACTCGTCGCGGCAGGTGGTGGAGATCATCTTCCTCTCCTCGTGGTCGTCTCCGCTTCCGGTTCCGGTTCCACAACCTCCGCCTCCACGGGGACCGGGAGCGCCCACCACCACCACCAGCAGCAGCGCGTTCCCGGGCGTGGTGGAGATGATGTTCCGCGTGCACAACCCGGCGCGCGCCGTGGCGCGCTTCGAGGACTACCGCGCCGCGGTGCGCGCCCGGGCCGGCGGGGCCTCGCGCAGCGCGGCCGACGGCAACGAGATGATGCGCTTCTCCCCGGCGCCGCCGTACGGCTCCTCCTCGGCGTCTACCGCGACAACAGGCGGCGAGGACGACGGCGCCCCGCGCATCCGGACGTTCGACGGCAGCGGCGGTGCGCACGCCAGCGCGGCGCGCGGCCCCCCCGCGGCCGGCCGCCGCGCCATGTTCCTGTGCAGGGTCATCGCCGGCCGCGTGGCGGAGACGGAGGCAGCGGCGGCCGGCAAGGACGAGCACTTCGACTCCGTCCGGGTCGGCAGGGGCGGCGAGCTGGTGGTGTTCGATCGGCGCGCCGTGCTCCCATGCTTCCTCATCATCTACAAGCTGTAAAAAGAGGGGGGAAAGAAAAAACATCGCGATGTCCATTAACCCTGCTGCTAATTCTTTTCTCACATCTCACTTGCCTGCTAAACCAGTCAACTGCATATAGCATACTACTGTAGGTGTGAATAATCTCATCAGTACTTGCGTCCAATCAAATCAACCGTTAACCTTCGCCATTACTCGTCTGTCGTCGCGCTGGTGGCTGCCGGAGTGCCCGCGTGCCTCTCTCGCAGAGTCGCAGCTTGCAGACACTGTGCGCGTGCAGTTCCTGCGCGAGTTTAAGGCGCGCACAGGCACAGTGGCTGCGCATGTCCATGTCCGGATTTGGCGTTCGTTCTTGCGCGGGCGCGCGCACCGTGCAGTGCGAGCAAGCTACTGTTTCCAGAGCACTGTTGTGCCTGTGCGGCGCCGCTGGTTGTTTATTCCCCGGCGTTGTCGCGTTCCTCCTCCGCCCCCGCCGGAGCAGCTACCAGCTAGGGACAAAAGGAATAGACAGCCGCGTTTAAATAGGAAACGTTCGGGTTTGGAATTTGTCACTGCTCGCCTTCGTTTCAGGCGTCGCCTTGTGTTCACCTGCATGCATCCACAGCATGCATGGAGCAGCAGCAGCGTCGTTCCATTTGCATCGCTCCAATCTTGTAGCAGGATACGGATGAAGGCAGGCTGGAAGCAAAGATTTTGACGATCCTGTAGGCAGCGGGCAGCGCTTTCAGTTTCAGAGACGATCCAGTAGTCCCCAGGATATTGCCATATGCATGGGTGTACTGCTGCTGCTAGCCTGCTACAGATCTTGTGATATACTCCTACTACGCGTATTCGTACTGTCCATGGAAGTATTGAAATAGATACTGATTTGTCAGAGACTCGCGTATCGTCAGGTTGCTGTCTTTTCTCTTTCAGAAACAGATCGCCTTTGCCGGGTTCAGAAATGGTTTTCCAACTGTTCAGGGTCCGATCGAATCGGATTGTATAAACTACTAGTACAACAAGTAGTGTATGCTCCGCATGCTTATTGGCTTATTGCGCAACCTATGCCGCCTCCGCCTTTCCTTCAAAGCTAGTACAAGTACCAGCTACACAAGTAGGAGTACTCCATTAGGCTTAGCTCCCCGTTTTTCCATGAATAAAGAAAAACACACACAGTATTCTGTAGCTGTTGCTTCATACCGATCACGTTCTGCTGCCGCGCATCATCGCCGGCGTAGCTTTCTGTGTGGGCTTGCGATGATGAGCAGGCGCTTTTTACGTCCCCGAAAATGTTTAGCTTGACTGGAGTACAAGGTTCGTCGTCGTCGTTTGGATTGAGTTTAGGCAGCAGCCCATTCGCTCATCAGAGCCTCAGAATCATCCCTGTTTTCAGTCTGAATTAAGATAACTCGAAATTTTCCGTGTTTAGAGCACGTCAATACACCATTTTCATAGGGAATGGATCAATGCCCACGAGAATCATGAGCATTCCGATGATCCAAATGGTGTTACTTTGCTAGGAAACTAACATACCTGCAGTAGAAACAAATGCTGAATAATCACAACTGAATAATCAGACGTTAAACTTAGAAGAGCACCAGCAAGCATTGAGACCGTACACGAACTTTTCAGGCCTGTCCAAAGTTTGAATCCATCCATTCTTCCAATCGCCTCGGCCGGCCGGTAGTCCTCAAAGGCTCAAACAATTCCCTTTCAGATAGTTTGTTCTCGCTTTCTAGTCCAACTGAATCTGCACAAGCAAAGGGAATCCACGTATAAAGCACCCCTGCACAAAAGCGCTTGGAAAGCTCAAACTTCTAAAGACCTCAAAAGGCAGGCAACCCGAACCCGAATGAGTAGCAAACTCAAGGTGCCATGACTCACTCCAGTTTGAACCATTGTCACCTCCTCCTGTTCTCAAGTCTCGACAGTGCTGGGCGGGGCCTGCTTGCTTTGTGCAATTGTGCACCTCTTTGTTTCTTGAGCTAGCTGGGGACCGTAGAATGCAGCAGTCATTTGAAATGACAGTTCCTGCTTAAAATGTATATAGGGGAATATGTACAGCATAGGTTTGTACTGTGCAGTGGTAGATGTACGCAGTAGAGCTAGAGCAGTGGGTCCTACTTGTCTGGTCCCCTTCTTTCACCACTAGTGCATGATGGAATGCGCATCGGGAAATATTTTATAAACTTGCAACATGATGCCATCTTCTTGCATGCATATATTAATCAGAGGAAAACACAGAATCATAGGCAGATTAAACTGACAGGCGAGGCAACATGACTGCGCCTGCAGTGGAAGAAGGCAAGAAGCCCCGGCCGGTTTGTTTAGGCCTTGTTTAGTTCACCCCCAAAATCTCAAAAAAAAAAAAATCAAAACTTCTTGTCATATCGAATCTTCAGACGCATACATGAAGCTTTAAATATAGATAAAAAATAACTAATTGCACAACTGTAATTTGCGAGACGAATCTTTTGAGCCTAATTAATCTATAATTGGACAATAATTATCAAATACAAACGAAAGTGCTACAATAGGCAAATCCAAAAATTTTCAACAACTAAATAAGGCCTTACTCCTGAAGATAACAGAGAGTACACAAGGCATCAATGATCGAGCACATGAACCATGAATGACCTTCAGTTCGGTGTAAGCTCCAGCAACTGCCGGCACTGTTCTTTACCTCGCCGGACGGTCTCTCCTGTCCTGTCCTAGCGTTTGTGACCGTGAGAAAAAACTGGGCAATTGGCCATGAGTTCATCGCATCAGCCCATCACATGGTCAGTAACTCCTCTTGGCCGATCGATGTCAACTTGTTTATGGCTGCATGGCAGGCTGAACTGATTACTCGTAGCTGGCTACTGACACGCAAATGATTTCCCCAAATTGAATAGTCTCCCCCTGTCAAGTGCCCTCCCAGCAAACCTGCAGTGACCTCATTTATTGGGCGGCTATAATTGTGATCTACCGACAGGAAAAGCCAATGGTAGGTCGAAGCCGATGAACAAACAACCGCTAAAACCTATCTACAAGTAAACCCATGGTTTTATTTCAGTTTTGCTGGTTTAGTTCCCCATTCAACTGCATTGACGCAAAAGTGCTGGTTGCGACAGGCCATGAGCTCTTGCTTGGCATCGGAGGAACAGAAAGAGATCAAAGCTTGTAAAGCAGGGCAAGGCTCAGGAGCTGTGCTTTGAGACCGGAGCAAGCATGATTGCCTGAGTTGGGCGGCCACTGACCACAGTCCTTATCAGAAATACCAGTGGATAATGAAGGAATGTCTCCGCGTACTGCACTCAGCAACAAACAAGCAGCCGTCGTCCCCGGCCTCGGCCTGGATGGAGATGGACCCCTGGGTTCGGAGAACCCATCAATCATGGCGACCTGTTTTGGAGTACAGACACACAGCGGTGCAGATCGTGTCCTGAATTTTTATGGCTCAACAACTGCTTTGTACTACTCACTGGGTTAATGGCACAACTGCTTTCACAGCCGCTCTGCAGATATATATATATAGATTATAAAATTGATTTAGTTGTTGTGACATTTGGTACAGCAGATCACTACAGTCTCACGAGCACTGGTAGCTTTACTACTCTGGGGAGAATTCAGATGAAAAGAAAAACCATTACCTTTTTTGTGGGATGGAAGTTACAAGACCCAAAATCATCACAAAAGGAAAATTCCGACGCATCTAATCGTCAGGTTTACTTACCGCCGACTGCTTTCTGCTGATAACCTGATCGCATGATAACCCAGTTGCTTGGCCTTCCAATTCCATGCCCTTGTCTGCACAAATGCAAATATGGCTGCAGGATGCAGAGGAAGGAACCGTTTAACGTTTTCAGCAGTAGATGCAGTATAACCTAATCAGCCATTTAGCAGTATTTTTCTGCCAGCTATTCAGTACTTTTACAATAAATTAGCCAATGGCTTATCAGCCCAACGAACAAAGCGACATAGACTGGTCGGCAGACCTGACGGGCTGAGTACGGAACAGCAATATAATGTGGTACTACTCCGTAGTATACGTAAAATCAGGAAGTCAGTGCAGATGGGCCTAACAAATGTGACGCCACAGTGCCATCCCAGGCCCATGAAGCCCAATAAATTAGGCCATACAGAGCCCGACTCCATCTGATCGTTAATCGTGATTCGTGCATCGTCACAGTATATATATGCATGTGTTCTCAACTTCTGAAGCTCTGATGAATCTTTACTGGTCATCTCTCAACGGTGTGTGTGAGTGAGGCTTGCTTGCAGAGTTAAACCATTTCTGTTAAAATGAAGCAGTTAGAGCTCCCATTCATTCACCAGGGATCTCTCGAGGTTTTGTTAAACAATTTCGCAACCGGATATGGTGCATTCGTTTTCCACATTAATTAGTTTAATTTCTTCATTGGTTTAAAAGTCAATATTTTTATATTAAAAAACAATAGAACTACACGACAGAATCGAAGTTTGTTGCAAGTATTCTTACTTCTTTCCGTTGTAACTTCTCTTTTTCATTGTGTATTCTAAAATAAAACATAGTTTTGAACATGAGACATGCAGAACATGATATTCAAACATAATTGTTCGAACTTTCAGAATAAAAGAATGTCTCTAAATCTAGCATGGTTTTTGATGAGTTTATGCCACAGTTTCCAATAATCCTAATTAAACCCTAGCCACATCTCCACTGTCACTGTTTTTAGGGCACTCCCAATGCAGAAACCATCATAGTTTCTATAGACATTAATTATGGTGCCACCTAAGCATTTTACTGATGTGGCAAGGTAGTTATTGAAGAGAGAGAACAAAAATCATAGAAACTGGATCTAACTTAGAAACCATGTCTACGCGAGATCCAAGACATGAAGTAATATGATTGGTTGAGAATGAAGAAAGAATGAATGTGATTGGATAACAAATTATTGTTCATTAGACTATAGTTTCTATACATAGTGTCTACTAAATGTAGTTTTTAGCGTTGGGAATTCCCTTTCCGTCACCATATCATTGTTGGCCTCAACACTTCGGTCTTTGCGTTTGGGTACGGAAGCCACAAACAACGCATGTGCTCTCTCTCTCTAGCTCACCTATAAACTCGAGCCACCTCTTTGAGCCCTGCACCGCTTTTTGGTTGTTCCCTGACGACAAGATCTCCCTCGTTGAGTTTGCTAGCTCAGAGATAATGGATAGATCTACATAGCTATTATTGCAAATGATAATTAGAGTATGATGTTTTGCAATAATTTTCAAGATTTATTGCATGTGTCTTATATGCGATGAATAATTTTGGAGAGACTTGTGTGGAGCATCGATTTCAATCCAATTATAGTAATGGAGCAAAATATCGCCATCATCCTACCTCCGATCGAGGTGTGGCATACATATACGATCCTCAAGAATTGGTAGGATCACAAAGGATCTTGACCCTAACATTAAATTCATCGTCTAAAATTGTGTAATATCTATGAAATTATGTTATATCAATCTAATTTGACGTATTTTTGTATGGAATGACATGTTGAACTAACGTAAGTTTGAATACATCTGACTCTTCAAAATGATTTATATGATTAACTAATGTGAAACATTAACGTCAACTGAGTTTGGCATGAATAAGTGGACTCTCAACTTTAGAATTTGATAAATTTATTATCAAAACCAGGGGCATAAATCTTCCAATTTTAGCAGATATTTACTGTTCATATAAAATAAAATATATGCATTTTCAAAATATGATAGAATCGTAATTCTGCAATTCGAGCATGTCAAACATAAGTGTACTACTCCTTCCATCCTAAATTAGAAGTCATTCCAAGAATCTTGGAGAGTCAAAGAATCTCAAGTTTAACCAAATTTATATAATAATATAATAATATTTATAATACCAACTAAGTATTATTAGGTTCTTCATTAGTTATATTCTCGTAGTATCTATTTAGTGTCATAAATCTTTTCAATTTTTCCTATTATGTTGGTCAAATTTGAGATGTTTTGACTCTCTAATATTCTTGGAATAACTTATAAATTAGAATGGAGGTAATACTTAGGATAGTGGTAATGTTAGTTGGACGTGGCTACAACAAACAACCGAAGCCTTGTTTGTTTGGCTGATAAGTCATGATAGAAAACACTGTTGGCTGATTTGTTATGAGAGAAAAACGCTGCTGAATCCTCGAGCTTGTCTAGAAATGCAAGTTTCGATTGGAGTAGGGTGTAATAATTAATTAATTTGGAAACGGCGTAGGCTGGTAGGCATATACTACTATGCCATCTCGTATTGCACTTGCACCTCCCATATTGAGAATTAGCACCACCCGGGAATGGTGTGGAACTCCGGGCTTTTCGGTCTTTGAATTGAAATTATCCAAACCAATCGTTGCATGCATCCTCAAGACGCTTGCTACTCCAACCGAACCTACCAGCAGGCAGCAACCCATCCATTTCCAAGGCCCCCTATCGGATCGACCACAGGAGCCACCTAGCTAGCCCTGTGTGAGGACGGAACGGCGGCGATGCAGGCGGCGGCCATGCGCGGCGCCCCGCAGTGGCTGCGCGGCCTGCTATCGGAGGAGTTCTTCGACGCGTGCGCCGCGCACCCGGGAGAGCGCAAGAATGACAAGAACCACTTCTGCATCGACTGCGCCGCTGCGTTGTGCCGCCATTGCCTCCCTCACGAACACGCACACGACGTCCTCCAGGTACCACACACCCGCGTCGCCGGCACGCCGTTCTTCTTTCCCACGTCGTCGCGGTTAATTCGACAACCGATCGACATGCATGCCGGCGTGATGGCCGGCCACACCCCACCTGCTTCTTCGAACAAACCGATCTCAAAGCTCTTTGTGTTTGTTTATTTGACGGTGGTGTAATGGATCGAACCCATCAAGATATGGAAGTACGCGTCCTGCTTTGTCGTGCGCGTTGACGATCTGAAGGTCTTCGATTGCACCGGCATCCAGGTACGCTACCGGCCGGTCACCGAGGCGCGGACACCAACCGCCGTCGTCACCGAGGCGGTTGATCAGAGGCACTCCGTTTCCATACGGGTCTTGATTCGCAGCGTTGCATGCAGTCGCACACGGTGAGCGACCACGAGGTGGTGTTCCTGAACGAGCGCACGGCGAGGAAGCGATCCGCGAGCGCGGAGAACCCCTGCGCCGCGTGCGCACGGCCGCTCCTCTCCGGCCACGACTACTGTTCACTCTTCTGCAAGGTAAAAAACACATCAGGTCGATAGGATCATAGACTCTTGATCCTGACCAGTGTGCGTGCGTATGTGTTGCGTTTACTGTTCGTCTGTTCGCTTAGCAGATGACTGAAAATATTGTTGGCTGACATAATGGGTCGCACGGATTGGCGCAGGTGAAGCATCTGGGGGAGAGCGAGCACGGGCTAAGGCGCGCACTACGCGTGAGCCGGCAAGAGGTGGCTCCCACGTCGGAGCCGCAGAGCGGGAAGAGGAGGCCGTTGTCGTCGTCGTCGTCGGACTCGGGGCCGAGCTGTAGCGGATCGTTCCGGAAGCGGAGTCGAAAGCAGTCTGAGCCTACGCAGGCGCCATTCTATTAACACCTGGGGGGGTTCTGTGGCTAGGTTGATGCATGCATGCATGCATGCTTGCCCTTGCGGTTGCCTGGCTAGACAAAATCGAATGCATTTACAGGCAGCATATTTCTCCCAGGCAAATGATTCAGGGTTACAACCATGCATGCCCTGTTTTACCTGAGCCGAGAATAACACTACATAAGGATGCGAGAATTGAATAGGTAGGAGATATGTCAAACAGGTTGTAAATTTGTTAGGAGGACGACAGTTAGTTACTTTTTTCGGACTCAAGTAGTACACGCAGAACTAGTACCAGGAGCTGGCTCTATTATTGATTCATTACCATATTTGATTATATTAAATCTAAATCGTTGGGAGGAAACATGAAAATTCAGAATGTTTAAGCACTATTTCTCTCCATCATGTAAACAGGTTGTAAATTCAGTTTATGGTCCACCGGTATATACTACATCTGTTTTTTTAAGTGTCACATTTGGTTTGTCCTAAGTTAAACATTGTAACCTTTGGCAAACTATTTTTTAAAAAATATTTATAATTTAATAATATATGAATTATATACTATGATAGTATCTCTTGTAATAAATCTAAAAATCTAAATCTTATGATATGAAATTATATAACTTTTTTAAAATCAATGATTAAAGATACACTTGACTTAGGACAAACCAAATGTGGCACTTAAAAAAATTTGACGAAGTATAGAATAAACCCTAACAATTTAAATTACCTCATAAACACAGCGCACTGCCATATGTGGTCGTGAAGCTAATGAGGCTCAGGCACAGGCACAGGCACAGGCACAGCTTTGCTAGCTGGATGTCAAGAGCAGGTGCCAAGTAAGGTTTTGTGTGGAGCAAACTGAAAAGTTCCAATTCTGAACAGAACGACGTGAAAGACCGAGGCCCAAAAAGTTGGACCGGTCACCCTGTTCATGGTTTGGGTTTTGCGGCTTTTAGCGGGTTCGCAACCCAACCCAGTTTTTTAGCGCATAGAGTGGGTTGGTCTGGTTTAAGGGCCTGTTTAGATTGGGAACGAAAATTTTTTGGTGTCACATCGGATGTGTCGGAAGGGGTTTTTAGAAACTAATAAAAAAACAAATTACATAGCTCGTCAGGAAACTGCAAGACAAATTTTTTAAGCATAATTAATCTGTCATTAGCATATGTAGGTTACTGTAGCACTTAAGGCTAATCATGGAGTAACTAGTCTTAAAAGATTCGTCTCGCGATTCTTAACTAAACTGTGTAATTAGTTTATTTTTTTATCTACATTTAATATTCCATGCATGTGTCCAAAGATTCGATGAGATGGATGAAAAAATTTTAGGTGGGGAACTAAACAGGGCCTAAGTGGTTAAAGAACGGCTCCGACGTCGTAGCCGGATTGGCTTGGTCTGGTCTGGCACACGGGCCTCCAACTCAAGGGCCTGAGCGAAGATGTCATGTTCAACGCCGCCGCTGCCGCGGTCGACCTCGCGCTCGCTGGCGCCGCGGTCGACCTCGCGACTGCCGGTGCTGCGCCCTCCTACGCCACGCTCGCTGATGCCGTGCCCTCTTGCGCCACGCCCACAGGCGCCGCGCTCGAGCTCGCCGGTGGCGCGGCCGCCGCCGCCGCTGCCGCGCTCGCTGGTGCTGCGTTCGCATGCGTCGCGCTCGCCTACACCGCGTTCAAGCCCGCGCTCGCCAGTGCTGCGCCCGCCACTGCCGCGCTCGAGCTCGAGCTCGCGCCTGCTGCCCCCACGCTCGAGCTCTCACCTGCTGCCGCCGCCGCCGCCGCCAGGCATTTTTTTGGGTATCGATGGTTTAGCCGGTTTTTTACCGTGACCAGGATAGAAGGCTCTCGAAGCCTAGTTGGATACACGGTTCTAGCCCAAACCAGGGAGTAACCATGACGATGGGTTTGGCTGGGCTGGTCATGGGCCGGCAGCCGGTTTTGTTAAACCGCTGTTCAGGGTGACGGACCGGGCCACGAATTTGTCGCACGAGTTAGATGGCTCTCAGTCTCAGCCCACCGCTGTCTCCCATCCTTCCCTCCAACTCCACAGAACCACCACCGACTTCCAAGCGGCGAACCAACCGCCGACACCAATCACCACCGCCGCGGCCTCCCCGGCCCCGCCGCAACCGCAGGCATGCCGCGGCCCCCGCCGCCGGGCCGCGGGACCCCGACGGGCGCCAGGCGGCCGATCCGGGACTTCTTCGCCGCCTGGCTCGCCACCCTCCGCTCCCCGCTCCTCCCGCTGCTCCGCCGCGCGCTCTCCTCCTCCTCCTCGTCCGGCTCCTGGGACGACCCGCTCTCCTCCGTCGCCGCGGCCGTCGAGGCTCACTTCCAGGCGCACTGGTCCGCGCTCGACGCCGCCGCACGCCAGGACCCGGCGCGGGTCATCGCCGCGGGGGACTGGCGGTCCCCGCTCGAGCTCCCCTTCCTGTGGCTCGGCGACGTCCACCCCTCCCTCCTTACCTCGCTCCTCCGCACTCTCTCGCCCTCGCCGCGACTCCTCGCCGCCGTCGATCGCGTCGACCGCCGGATCCGCGCCGCCGTCCCTGCCGTCTCCGACCGCCTGCGCCGGGCCCAAGAAGCCTTCGTGGCCGCCGAGGCTACCGGCGCCGCCGACGTGGAGGCGTTCTTGGAGGAACTCATGGGCGTTGCACTCCAGGCCAACCGGCTCCGTCGAGGCGTACTCTCGGACCTCGTCGCCGCCGCCGGGGGGTACCAGGCGGCGCTGTACCTCGAGGCGCTCTCGCGCTTCGTGTTGTCTATGCACGACCCCGAGGTGCTCCGCCGCTTCGACCAGTGCCGCGCCTCGCCCGGTAGCTAGTCACCTTTCTGTTCCCAAGGTTCGTGGCGTTTCTTTTTCTGTCGCTTCACTAAATCACTTCTTTCGGTTGTGCACAATCTTGGTTTCTGTATTTTGGGGATAACAGGTCCATGTATATAATTCAAGAAAATGCCGCACAAAAATATTGTACAATGGTTGTTATGTGTATAGCTTAGTGACAGTTTGTGTACAACCTTATTCTGCAAATCATTTGCTGAAATCATCGATGAACTCAATGAGGGAATGATACCTAGGCCCGGTGATTTCTGACAAAAATGCTGCTTATGTCACCACTGTTCAATGCTTATTTGGATACATTTTGGCATTCAATTGTCTGCAAATTTCAGATACTTTAATAGTTTGAGCACTTGGGCATCTTATTTGAACTTGAGCATCTTATTTGAAATGTGTATGCTGCAGACAACACATGTATAGTCTATAGGTTGCTCTATCGGGTGTTTAGTTTGAGGAATCACCTCATCTAGAATGGAATGGTTCATCATTGGTCATCCCATGAACTTTTAATGGGATGAAACCATTCCTCATTATTAAGCTAACCATGAAGCTTTGTGAGGGAAACATGGTGATGGATCAACCGATTTCATTCAAAAAACTGGACAAAAATGTCAGTCCGAAGGTGCAACTCATTCCTGAAACCGAACACTCCATTAAAATTTGCTCGCGTGTATATTTGTTTTGTGACATCTAAAATTGACTTATGCAGGTATTGAGTGACGTACAAAACACTTGTTTCATTGTGCATGTTTTTCCTGATTTTGTTTTCCTTCTTTAGTACAGCTGCACGTCATCGTATTGGAGATAAGCTATTAAGCTTTGCCTGGATTGCACTATGACCTCACAATTAGTATCTTTTATGTCTAAACCTGAGATCTAGTGTGCACTGGTTGCTTACAGTGCCAATGTTTTCCTATGCCAGTCCTTTGTAAGTCAGTTTTAATCGCCTCTTCTGCACTTTACTTGATTTGGAGTACATTATTACAGTTAAAAGTAATTTGGAAATACTTTCTGCCTGCTAGATGAATAGGATGACAACTCACCGTATCTTAGACAAATGGGTCTCAAGCGTAATTCACACATATAAGTGATATGCCACCAGCCCACCAGATAATTTCACTACAAATGATAAAGACAGCAGCGCTTCAATGTTGTCGTATTTATTAGGTATTGTTGTTTAAGTGCCTCTTTGTCCAACTCCATCAATTTGCCTCCAAACACATATAACTTGTTTGGTACATTGTTTCAATGGTCTAGCATGGTACTGGTATTCTGGAACAAGTATTTATGCCTGTGGTAGCAGAGGCCTTAACTGAGGTTCCTAGTATTTGCTGCCTACTGTTAATACGTCAATTGAAAGTATAGCCACCTATGAATTTATCATCACTGACAGTTTTGCTGGTTAGGTCCAGCACTTGGTTAAGCTATCAGTAGGGAGTCTATTACTTACTAAATTGTGGGTTCAAAAAATATATTATCAGAATCAGGAACTTTACTAGGAATTGTGCATTATCCGCAGAGCTGCACATGGTGGGTCCTACTTCATTAGCACTCTATTGCCTTGGGTTGTAACAAATCTCAAACATAATATAGATCATTACATCTAGGCACTACATGTAAGACTTCAAATGGATCATCAAGCCGTGGATTCTGATAAATCACATGGCTAGATCTGTGTCCAGATCTATCCTTCATAAAGGATCCTTAGTGGAACTTGCACATGCATACGCAAATTAATCCTGAGAAAATTCTTCGAGGTTAAAGCAGTTCAACCTACCACCACCACTACAATCTTTTTGAAGCAGCGAAGATATTTGGTAGGGACTTCTGCTAGTTACAATCTGGTATGTAGAGCTTTAAGAAAATTGGCGCTTTGACTTAAACTGAGCACTATTTCAAGGTGAAATGTTTATATCACCCGCTAAAATACCATGAAGAACAACATCAATGATTCATTTGCCTGCTCATATAGTGTATTATTCTGCTGAGAAAGGTATTGACCATAGAGCACATCTAAAAAAAAATATATTATTAGTGTTCTTATCACTTCAATGAGGAGCACAGCAAAGTTTACAGCCATGAAATGTCTCTGACCTGACACAACATTTGGTAAACCTTAATTGAAAAAACTCGATCAAGGGAGAATGCATCATGTCTTGGATGCACACTTATAGATTCTCAGTTCTACTTTGTCCTTTTGACCTTCCTTTGTATAACTGTATGCCGCTGGGCTAAATTTATCTGTGTTAGACTTCAGAATTATTTATCGAGAAACTGGACCAGTTGTAGCATGTAGAATTTGGTTAAAAAAGACTAGTTAGCACAGAATTCTATGCTTTATGTGGTCCAAAGCAGCAAGAATTCATAGTAGTACAAGAAACATGGAAATAATATGTATACTGGATACTTGTGGTCCAATGTAAGTTCAATATCTGATCTACGGTCTTATACTAAGTAAATAATGAAGTCTGTGTTGGTTAGCATCAGGAACTTGTCATGGTCATAAAGAACAGTATCTTTACAGTTCTTCCATGTGGCATGTGAACAGCGCACTGCTGGGTTAGGTGATGGTCTCCAAAAGTGCACTCAAAGGTCCCGATATTCACATAGTAGATCCATTGGTTGAATGGACCTACTTTGGAATAAAGGCCTCTGGGGTTCATGTAGTTTCCAGTCTGGCAGTTGCACATACAGGTGATTATAAGTTTAAAGCTGATTTTGCTGAGGTACTGTTCATTATTTTTGTTGTTTTCCTCTGGTTGAGCCTTAAGGTCAGAAATTGGTTCTCTTGCTTGGTTCATACAAATGTATACGGCAGCTGTTGATGTTCTTTTCAATTGTTGGTAATAAAGTGGTGGTGCATTTCTATCGCATCTGTTTATGATACATTTTGCCTTTTAAGCTATGAAAATTTCCTACTGTAAACATTCTAACTGGTTGCCTTTTGCATTTTATTCTTTATTTTTCCATAGATGCAAAGTGTCTAACTGTTCATTGTGTCTTCACATGTTGACATTTCTGTATCTTTTCATGAATCATTCACCAAGAATGCCATGTTTTAACACCATATTGAAGCTTTTAGGGTCTTATGTAATTTTCACATTATATAAGCGCATCAAAAAGGAATATCCTTCATATGCACATTTAGGTGTCAGAGTAAAGGATGGATGAACTGCACATTGAGTTATTTTCTGATCTGATCTGATCTGCCAAGTCGCACCAATTTGTCATATGGCCTAGCCTTGACTGTTGACTCTCAGTTTCAGTCATGAGCCTCCCCTAGTAAATGCCTCACCTGTATGCTGTTGCAAGCTGTTGCTTCTTGTCGCGTGGGTTTGTTTGCAGCGTGACAAGAGGAAACACCTGATTGTTTGCAACGTGACAAGAGGAAATACCTGAACCCTGCATTGCATTTGTCTGTTTCATTACAGGACATGTGGGGTTTGTAATCATGATAAGGTAAACTAAGACGATATAGCCAAAGAATCTTTGCCAGCTTCACTTATTTAGTCATCTATGCTCCATACTTATCTGAACTTGCACAGAACAATGTTCAAATGTAAGCAGTTAGTGCTAATATTTCCTGGCCATCATATTCTTGTTAAACATACTCACAACATTGTTCTTACAAGTTCTGGATGGACATATTACTACAACACTTCATGTTCTGCTCCAATTGGTGCTGATATTGTCGTTGGTTGTTAGATTCATCTATGCTGCTAGTAACTGAAGAATCAGTACATCTGGAATGCTTCGTGAATCGGATTTCAGAGTCTATTGACTACTTATCACTACGTATTGACTGCTTGTGCCTGTTGATTATGCAGGCATCTTTGGGAAGCACGAGATGGGCTAGCAAGTGCTGAAGCAGTGCGAACCAAACCAAGACGATTAAGTATAATATTGTTTGATACTCTTCTCCCAGTTATTAGATACGATTGGGTACATATACAATGGCTGCCAATTGTCAACATGCAAGTTTTCATAACCGATGCTCATCAGAGCTCATGTTCTTTGCTTGGCAGTGGCCAGTTGGGCGTTAGGTGGCGGTGAGCAACTCGAAAACGTTAGCAGCAGCATCCCCCTGTCCCTGTGGGCAGCTGCGCCCTCGTGCATCCGACTCGGACTCCAATTCCCTACAAGGAACCATGTCGCCAGCAGTCAGCAGAACCATGTCGCCAGCAGTGACGCTTCAGTGTTAACCCCTCCCCGAATTGACGTGATACCAGAAATCTTTTAGTTGGGCAATGCAATGAATAACGAAAGGCGATGCATGAGAAGATTTAAAGATGTCGCACGTTCGTTTACAATGACTTGGGTTAGCATCTGCATGAAATTGGCTAGCCACCGACCAATTAAGATTGCAGTACTCTGTTGTATCTTGTGCATAGTACTTTTTAGTTTTTATGGAGCAGAAGTTTCTTGACAAATGTTGACAGAGATATGCCATCGAATCTCTTGCATGGTCCCGGCGGCGGCGGCGGCGGCGGCGGCGAGACATATCAGTGACTCCTAATTGGCCATTGGAGGATTTGAAGGACACTTGAAATGCTGATGCTAATGACAGCATCAGCATGGTTTTGAGTCCCGGCAAAGGGAGCATCGGTTATACTGTTGAATGCCTTGTTTATCGGCACAAGATTGACATGAGCATTTGTTTATATCATCTTGTTCGTCGGGGACGGGGTTCATGCACTGCACGAACCAGCTGCTGTGGTGTCCGTCAGGCGCATTTGGCACCTCTTGTCTACCAGTTTCCGAAATAAACTTATCGCCGCGGCCTTCTCGCCGCCGAAGAGCCAGGCTTGCGTTGCCCCTGACGCACACAGGTTACAAGGAGGATACGCCGCCTCCTTCGCCATCGACCTCGCCGGCGCAGCGCTCGCTCGACCGACTGACAGTGGCATCGCCGCAATATCAGCCGCCGGCCCCCCTTCTGTGGAAGACTGACTGAAAAGACAGGCTACTGCAAGTTGCCGTCGTGCTCGAGACGACCACGTGCTGCGGACAGCCACGGCGCGGCGACGCTCTGCCTGTCATGTGTGTATTTTTTTTTTTATGATGAGGGCCGATGTGCCGCATTTCGCGGCGGTCGCGTCGGCGACGGCGACGCCGCACTCGGTCTCCACCGTTCAGCGGAACCCGTCGCGGTACAGGCAGTAAAGCGCTAAAGCGAACGCTGCCGTCAGTAACCGTGGACGCGGACGCGGACGCCGGCCGGGTCGGCGGACCGCGACTCCGTCCGCGAGGTGGTTGTTTCCTGGCGCCCCGCGGCGAGGGCCACGCCATGCCGAGGTGGCCGTGGATGGTGTGGTGACTGGTGTGGTGAGGCAGCGGGCTTCCCTCCACCGCGGCGGGCCCGGCGCGTCGACGCTGATGCGACGCCAGCTCCGTGCTGAGAAGGACGCGGCTACGGTCGAGGGCGACGTGGGTTGCGTGGTCCCGGTTGTCAGTGGACAGAGGTGGGCGACCCCGGGGGCGCTTTTGCAGTGGGCCCGGGCTACGGCTACGCGTCAGCCCGGGAGGTGGGTGGTGCCGTGGTGGTGTGCGGTTGCTGGCAACTAGTTCCACACAAAAAAAATGCTGGACGCACACCAAATGACTTCCCTGCTCGACACATGTACTCAATGCACTATCATTTTTTATATTATATCTACTCCATCCATTTAAATTATAAGTCATTTTGACTTTTTTTACATCTATTTTTCTAAGCATTTAGATATAATAATATACTTAGATACATAATAAAATAGAACAACTTATAATTTGAAACTATGATAGATATAACTAAAGTTTGAAAATAGATATGAATATTTATTTTCCCATTTTATACTGCTATAATATAAACATATGAGTTAATTAGAGTGCAATATAAATAACAAAAAATAGCATGAGCGCCCAGCTACACACGAAAAGCATGACACATATGTTTACCACTTATGTGGATTCACACTGACATAAAAAAATGCGTGACTTTTCCAAGTTACAAAAATGGGTGGTCTATAGTTTAGTGATATGATTGAAATAACTATAAAAGGACACAATTGTATGTGAAGACTGCAAGCCATTTTTTTCCTGATGTAACTCTAAATATTGAAATAATACATACATATTTACTAATGATGTCTTTGTTTGATATTTTTTCTTAGAAAATTCATCCAATGCATCAAAAATATGATCGCACGACCATAATTATTTGGATGCATATAGTCAATTTGCCTATGCTTATAAGATTAATATTAGATAGTTCAGATTTAATAAACTTTCAAAATTTAGAAATATTTAAGACAAAACCTTTGAGTTTCTCCAAGAAGAGTTTTGCCAGTTGCCACCACGTACGCAAAATCCTGTGGACTCCAAGCGGAGGGTTCCTAGCAATTTCCCCGTAACAAAACAAGCAGAGGCGTCATTGAATTCTTCAAAGATTTCTTCTCCTCCTTCCTTCCCCTCTTCTATATATAGCCCCTTGCATCGACGCCATTCTCCTGTCCTCCGGTTCTTCTCTCTCTCTCTCTCTCTCTGTGGGTTGCTTCATCACACAAACACACATCTCGTTTGCAATTCAACAAGCCCTTCACTAAGGTGTGCATCTCCTTCTCCTAGCCCTAGGATTCTTTAATTTCGGTCGTCTTGATTATTTCCTTTTGGTATGCGATATTTGTTCCATGTTCTTGGGAGTTCGTTCGTTCGTTCATGTTCTTCTTCTGCAAAATTTGGGCACAAAAAGTGTACAGACTACAGTGCCCCTTCCTGCAAAACAAGAGATGCATTATTTCTGTTTGTGGGGAGAATTTGGCTCAATTATTTGATGCTTCTCATGTAGGTCCGCAGATAATATATGTGAAATGCCACAAGTGGAGGGGAGAGGTACTTTCTTGTAGGTAACTGCGGTTATGTTAGCTGCTGTGTTTAGGGTTGGACTCTTTTCTGCTTAATAAAATACACGCCCATGTGGGGCGTGATCGCAAAAAAGAAATGCCACAAGCCTAAAAAAATGTGTCAAATCTGAAAATTTGCGTTAAAAAATATCTCATGACCAGAACTTGTTAGAGTGGGGAATGAGATCGATTTACTTGTGTCTTTGTCACCTGCAGGTGGGCCTGATGCTCATCAGACCCACCTGCCAGAGACAAATGCAACGTATGATTCCGCTAGAGGACTCAAGCCCCCCAACAGTTCTTGGAACAACTTACCATCTGTTGATCTACACAGCTACCCTAGAGGGAGAGATGCTGTTGTTTTGCTTCTGCGTGACTGCATTCAAAGCCACGCACTGGGCCATTCTCTTTTCTTGACCTGTTCCTGCATTCAAAGTCTAGTATTCTTCTTGACCTCTTGACGATAAAATTCATTCTGCACATGCCGTAGCACGGATGCATGCATTATGATTTGTCACCACGCGTATACAACGACTTGTGCCCATTTAACGAGTGGTTGTTTTCGTTCTTCTCAGTGTGCCTGTTTTTTCTCTCAAAAGAAGTCAACGCCAACGTTCTCATCTAATATTTCGCAAGTAATTGGTGAAACATTTTCTTTATCTAAAAATTTCTCTGATTTTTTTCCTCAATAAAGATCCGCACTCCGCAGCATGACGTTCTTGTGCTTACATCACATTTTTACTACTATAACATACAACTGACGTTCTCATATGTCATATATATGCTTTCTATCGCAGCTTAATTATAGCAATACAACTGCTTTTGCATGGTTGGCAGCAACTATTAAATTGTATACTGAACATAGTGTTAGGTTTACCTACCATAACTCTAGGTCGGAACACTCATCAAGACATTAAGCTAGCTATGGGCCCAACACACACATGGCCCTAGTGATTAGGCGAACATGTAGTTATGCTAGCTAACTCCTTTTCTCTATTTGTTTAAAAATGTATGCACAGTCAACCTTTTGAAACTTCAACAAATGAATCTTACGTACTTGTGACATAAAACATTTCAATAGATTTTCCATCAACAGCACGTTTTCTATGAGATCACGCTTTTAATGATGTTTTCCAGAATATATTTCCCTCCTAAAACTGTGTCAAAAGTGTATTACACGCACCGTGTTAATGTCCAAAATAAAGAATAAAGCAAGAGAGAGTGCAGTTAATAACTTACGTTAAGTCTCTAACTGCGCCGATGGTCACAGGTTTTAATTTTGCAAGCGTATTGCTCAGTTTCTCCTTAATTTGTGCAGTGAAACTTTATGAATATCAAAGTGCTGCCATAGAGCTGGACTTTTATGGCCATCCCTATGAAGCACTCCGGATTCCTGATATAGATGTTTCCTTGTTCTGAACATGAGAAGGTTCAGAACATATCCTCAGCCACCTAAACTCCTTTCTCATAGAGTAGTTGATGCACTTTCTCTGACATTATCCTTTTCTTCTCTGATCAGTTCTCAGGTATTCTGCTGTTGATGAACTGCCTCCACACCTGCAGTGACAAGAAAACGCTGAAGAAGTGGTTTTTCATCGACAAGACAGTAGGCTAAATTTCAGTTCAGAGAACAAAACAACACTCCACCACACAGCTCTTCTCTTCATTGTCCCGATGGATATGAGCAGCAGCTCACCTGTTATCACCGATCCAATATCAATAAGCCCACCACTGTTGGGAGGCTTGACATCAAATCTGATGCCGTTTTCAGTCATGTCTGGAGGTTGCTCCAGTCCTAGTATGACCGCCAGTAGGCGTAAAATTGAGGAGGTCCTTGTTAATGGCCTGCTAGATGCAATGAAATCCTCGTCACCGCGCAAGAAGCACAATCTCGCCTTTGGACAGGATAATTCACTCGACGAAGATCCTGCTTACAGTGCATGGCTGGTAAGTTGCATATGCAGTTCACGGTGACGTACTTTCTCTGAACATGAATGCATGGTGTAATGATGGGGTGTGATGTTGCAGTCAAAATGCCCTTCTGCGTTGACCTCCTTCAAGCAGATAGTAGCCAATGCACAAGGCAGGCGGATTGCTGTGTTCTTGGATTACGACGGTACCCTGTCACCAATCGTTGATGATCCCGACAAAGCATTCATGTCCCCTGTGGTAAATCAGAACAGCCTGTTCCAATTACTTAGCATTACTTGATCAATGAACAACTGCTTATACTTTGTCTGAAAACCTTCTTAGATGAGAGCTGCTGTCAGAAATGTTGCAAAGTACTTCCCTACTGCAATTGTCAGTGGAAGGTCCCGTAAGAAGGTACTATTGATATCTTTGCAGGTTCTTTTTGAACAATTATATGTTTGCATGTATTACTGTATGAACCTTAAGACAATAGTTATATGCAAGTTGTCTGATCTGACATCTATTATGTAACTTCTCATTTTCTTGTAGGTGTCTGAATTTGTGCAACTGAAGGAACTATACTACGCTGGGAGTCATGGGATGGACATAGTGACATCTGTAGCAGCACATGCTACTGAAAAGGTGAGGCCTTCTCGCTCATAGCACTGAATTCAACATTTTCCTTATTCACTGGCATACAGTTATATGCACAATACTTACAGTCCCTTGAATTCTACTTGCAGTGCAAACAAGCCAATCTCTTCCAACCTGCTTGTGAATTTCTTCCTATGATTGACGAGGTGTGTTTTGTTTTATAACTACTGCACTAATAAACTTCATTGCTTAGTCCAGTTGGTCACACTATCTCTATTTGATCTATCTGAAATTCTGTATCTGTTCTTGATGGGTCTATCAAAGCTATGTACTAATGCTGAGCCACACTTCTCTCCAATAGGTTTCCAAGTCCCTCTTGGAGGTCACGAGTGGAATTGAAGGTGCAAGGGTTGAGAACAACAAGTTCTGTGTATCTGTACATTACCGCAACGTAGCAGAGAAGGTAAAATAGTGTGCCACTAACTCTCATCTTTCAGTGCTCCTGCCTCTCTCCCTTTTTTAGAGAAATGGATGAAATTACGGTTTCAGCGTCCTCTTACTACTAGGATGCATCAGACCACAACTATTACAATAAAGTATTAGCAAAATCATCTGAGAGTTTTATGCTATTGTTTTTCAGGACTGGAAAGTGGTTGCAGGCCTCGTAAAACAAGTATTGGAGGCCTTTCCTCGTCTCAAAGTAACCAATGGGCGAATGGTAGGATCCTAGACTATTCTACTACGACTGTCATAAATATTGATAACTGCTCCAAGATTTAACGAAAAATCTTTTGCAATTATGCAGGTTTTAGAGGTTCGCCCAGTGATCGACTGGGACAAGGGAAAGGCCGTCGAGTTTCTGCTTCAATCACTCGGCTTAAACGACTCTGAAGATGTGATTCCTATCTACATCGGAGATGATCGCACGGACGAAGACGCCTTCAAGGTTGCTACATCTTCTCAGTGAACTTTGCGGTTGTACTTGTGCATCTCACAATCGCATGTTTGATTGTTTGAGGCGTTCTGAACTCAGATTCTTCTGTTGCCTCTCACTCCAGGTACTTCGAGAGCGAAAATGTGGATATGGAATCCTAGTTTCGCAGGTGCCCAAGGACACTACTGAAGCCTTCTACTCGCTGAGAGACCCATCTGAAGTAAATCTCTCGTGATGTTTTTTAAGTATTCCTTGATCCTTCTACCCTGCTGGCTTCGTTCAATCTAGTATAGTGACTCTAATCTGCGTTTGCTCGTCATACAGGTGATGGGGTTCCTCAATTCCTTGGTGAGATGGAAGAAGCACTCACTGCGACGAAACTGAAGAAAACAGGATGATCGATCCAGAAGTCGTAAAGTAACTGTAATTCGTGCGGCGGCAAATTTTGTAGAGTTGGACGCACCGGGTGGTGGTTCATTCTTTCATGGGTTTGTTCATTTTTTTCTATTGTCCGTGTTATTCGCCACTGAGATCTGAGAAATGATCAGTGGCTGTCTCATCCTCTTGCAACTGTAATTTGTAAGCAAGAGGCCCCTCTTCCTGTTCAGTCCATTGAATAATAAAACTGGGACGCTTTTTACCTTGCCCTGAACTTGTGTGTTGATTCGTTACCAGGCGTGTGTCATCAATCAAAACTTAGAAGTGTCATGCACTTGACCGTGGCATGCTGATGCTTTGCTTGCTGCTAGCCTGCTAAATGCTTCTGTGCCAATTGCCAAGTTAAACTGAAACGACAAGGGTTCATATGGCAAGAAGGGAACACAGGGACACGGTTTCTTGCGATGAATGGTGAAACCCAACAGCAATTGAAGTGGTTTTGCACTGCGATGAGTAAAGATTCAGAGTTGAGACGCCGTTCAGAAGTGTAGAACATTTGTTTCCCGAGAATTTGATCCAGGCGTACCCAGCCGTTGGATCGGTCGCTATTTGCTGCAAGGATCACGATCTGACGGCTGAGGCCTGCGAGCGGTCTCATCCTTTGCCTGCCGACCAGAAAAAGGAATCCGGCTGCTCTCTAGTCTATGGCTCTGCTCCCCCTCTCTCTCCCCCCGCGTGATTATTCACGCCCAAACCCCAAATCGCACGCGTCATCCCAATGACCGGGATAAGTTTTTAGTTTTGAGTTTTTTTATTTGAAATCTTGAAGATGCTAAAAAAGTTAACAACATATTTACATTTAAGGATTTTTTTAATATGTAATAAAACGTAAATAGATATGTAATATTTCTATGATATCTTTTTTTTTGTTACAACATATGAATATTTTTGCTAGTTTTAATAAAGTAATTATATAAACATAGATTAGTTGTGTTCCATAATTCGAATATCTTGTTTAGTTTCTCCCAAAAGCTAATTTTTTTTCAAGATTTCATATTACATCAAATCTTACGACATAAGCATGAAGCATTAGATATAGATAAAAAATAACTAATTATATAGTTTATCTATAATTTACGAGACTAATCTTTTAAATCTAGTTCGTTTATAATTATCACATACAAACAAAAGTGCTAGAGTAGTCAAGCAAGAAAACTAAAAAAAAGGCCTTAGCAAAACACAAAACCGAACCTTTTTCCAACTCGTACGTGCTACGGCTTCGAATCGAACCGCATACGGGGAGAGGAGGGCCTACAAGTTGCGATGAGAGGCCGCCGCCCCTGCAAGTTGCGATCTCCGATCTGGTGCTACAATCAGCTATCATGCCGCCGCCTCCACCACCGCTGATGGACGAGGTCGTCGAAGAGGTCCTGCTCCGGCTCCCACCCGACAGCCCGGCGAGCCTCGTCCGCGCCGGCCTCGTCTGCAAGCGGTGGTTCCACTTCCACCTCGTCTCGGACCCAGGCTTCCGGCGTCGGTTCCTCGACTTCCATGGTCGAGCACCACCCATGCTCGGCTTCATGATGTACTCTCGTAGCGCCACTCGCTTCGTTCCCATGTCCGCCTCCGGCGGCCTGCAGCCCCATGCCAACCTCTCCGGATTGAAGGCGTGCGACTCGCGCCATGGCCGCGTCCTCCTCCGCAACACTGGGTCCGAGTGCCACAGCTCCATCCACATCGTGGTCTGGAACCCTATCACCGGCGAGCAGCTGAAACTCCCCGAGCCGCCACGGTGGAATCCACACGAGTGGACCGCCGCGGTACTCTGTGCCTCCGCCGCCGGTGCGTGCGACCATCTCAACTGCCATCGCGGACCCTGCATCGTGGTCCTTGTGGGCACCGCATCTTACAAACATTTTGCTTGCATCTATGACTCGGAAGCTGGCGCATGGAGTGAGCCAACCTTTGCCCCGCACTCCGGTAGCTCCACTATTGACAGATCCGTGCGCAGCACCCTTGTGGGGAATACACTCTACTTCGTGCTCCACGAGTTTGGGAGTAACCAGCGAAAAATCAGCCCGTATAATTACCAGAATATCCTCGAGTATAATCTGGGCACAAGGAGAATAGCAGTTGTACAGCTACCTAGATCGCGCAGCAGCTGGCTAATACGCGAACCCTTTGGTCCAATTGAGCTCACAACCATGGAGGACGACGGTCGCCTAGGATTCGTAAGAGTGGAGCATTACTCGTCGCTTTTCCTCTGGTCGAGGGAGGTTGAAGAACCAGCAGGATGGGTGCTAAGGAAGACCATTCAGCTCGATAATTTGCTCCCTGGCATCCCATGGAAATGGGCTTGCTGGCGTTTTTTAGTTGGCTCTGCGGAAGGTGCTGGTACTGTATTCCTGACGTTGAAAGATGAGCTCTTCACGATTCATCTAAGGTCTGGCCGGGTGACCAAGGTTTATACACATCGGGGCTCATGTCTCACCGTTCCCTACATCAATTTCTGCACTCCGGGTACAAAAGCATCCATGACGACCTGACAATATATAGCTTGCTTATTATTAAATTCTTAGAGACGAATTAGTTTAAGTAAATACATTACGACATTGTAAATTTGATGATAAGCATGTGCTATGTTCTTGTATTGTATGGAGCATTCTAGAAAAATGGTTGGGTGTGCAGGGGGTTTATTTGTGTGTATTAACTTCGTACTGTTGGATGGTTAAGTCTTGATAAGACCTCTATATGACTTCGTACAATTTGGCCAAGCTGATTTCTCAGATAATTGGTGTTAATTTGAAATATCTTGTACTATATTTCTGTAGTATTCAGAGCGCCGTGTTCAGTCGATGGGGACTGAGTACCTCAAAAATAGTGTTTGTTGATATATTGTAAAAGAAAAAATACTATCGTGTCTCGCAGAAAAAATACAGTTTATAAGAAAAATGAATGGGCTAACTTAGCCTTTAGATCTGAAATCTTGTTGGATTTCGCTAGTGTAGCACTTTTGTTTGTATTTGGTAATTAATGTCTAATTATAAACTAACTAGGCTTAAAATATTCGTCTCGTGAAGTACTGTTGGCTGGTTTGTTATGAGAAAAAACACTACTGAATCACTAGCAGATTCGGCTGATAAGCTCAAACGAATAGGCCTCAATTAGACATCGAATCTTGCGACATATGCATGGAGCATTAAATATAGATGAAAACAAAAACTAATTGCACAGTTTGCCTGTAAATCGCGAGATGAATCCTTTAAGTCTAGTTACTCCATAATTAGATAATATTTGTCAAATAAAAATAAAAGTGCTACAGTGTCAAAATCCAAAAACTTTTTGGATCTAAGGCTGTCTCCAACAGGGAGAAGGCAAACATGACACCTATTCCTTCATTTGAGTCATGTACACGGAAATAGTTAGTCACCCAAAATCTCCCTTCTCCAACAGCGAACCAAAAAAACTCCCAGACAGCGCCGCAGTGGAACTCCTCTGCAAGTGCGGTGTTCCCAAGCACAGCGCGCGCCACGTCGGGAGCGAGCGAGGGGAAGGAGAGCACGGAGGCGACGACGGCGGGGACGTAGCGCTCGATGAAGGCGTACCTAGTTGAGCCCGTGGCCCGTGAGGAGGTTGCGGAGGAGGTGGAGGCGCAGGAGCAGGAGGCGCGACGAGGAGGCCGGGAGGAAGAAGAGGGTGTCATCGAGCACATCGGAAGAGGGCCGGGATGGAAGAGGCTTTCCCGGCCCTTCAGGGTCCTGGAGGCTTCTATGAGCGTAGCGAGGGTCTCCTCGCCGTTGTTAGCTTGCTGTGGCCACCGCCGGGACGAGAAAGTGTGATGCGGCCATGGACCGCCGCTGCCAAGTGAAAGGCGTCGCTGCCGGGAGACGAGGGAGGCGCCACTGTTGGGGGTGTGGGGCACCATCGTTGGGAGCGAGGACGGCGACGCCTCGACAACACCGAAGATTTGGGTCGTGCATTAGGAGGACGCATTTTTGCCTTCCCTCTCTCCTATTCAAAATGGGTTCTCTGATTGTCTACTTTGTTGGAGGAGTTTTTTCTACTGTGTACTATGCATTTTGGGTTTGGGTGGTCTTATGCATCTGCTCTTGGAGACAGCCACAAGGCCTCATTCTTTCATGTGTTTTGTTCAATTTTTTTATTGCCAGACGTCACGAAATGATCAGTGGTTGTCTGGTCCTCTTGCAGCTGTAATTTGTAAGGCCTTGTTTTAGTTATTTCCAAAAGTAAAAAATTTTTTTAAGATTTTCTATCACATTGAATCTTGCGGTATATATATGTAGCATTAAATATAAATAAAAATAACTAATTGCACAGTTGCTTGTAATTTGCGAGACGAATCTTTTGAACCTAGTGAGCAACTCCAACAGTTTTGTAAATTTTGTTTGGCAAATGTTGTTATTTGCCAACTGCCAAAACGATACGGAGAGAGAACAATTTACTTAGCAAAAAAATCCTGCTTCCGGAGATCAACAAAGAAGCATCAGATTGTCAACTTGCTATAAAAGCGCGTGCATGCAGTATGCCAAGCCTAGTCCAGGCGCGCATAAATGACAAGAAAAGAGAAGAATTTACCAACTTGCTATAAATATCAAGCCCAATTGTCAAACTGTTGAATAAGAGATTTTAAGAGTTTTGGCATGCAAAAAAAAAGAATGTCAAACCTATTTGTAAAACTGTTGGAGTTGTTCCCCAACCGTGTTGCAAAGTTCGTTTGGCAAATGAGGGAGTTTGCCAAGTCCCAAATAAATATGGCAAAGGTGAAAAGAGACAATCTTTAATGGTTTGACATTAATCACTTGGCAAAAAGAAAATCTGGCGGCGGAAGGAGGGAGTAGTCGGGCGACTACGCACGGGGGCGATAGATTTCGCGCGAGGAACGCGATGCCAAGCGCGGAGGGGCTTGGCATATATAAGAGTTATTCCCCTCTATTCGCTAAGTTAACAAAATTGAAAAACCCACTTGCAAAACTGTTGCATAGGTGTTTTTTTAGATTTTTTTCAAATACATGAATGCAAAGTCTATTTGCGAAATGGTTGGGATGTTCATAGTCCATGATTAGATAATAATTACCAAATATAAATGAAAGTGCTAAATTAACCTAAATTTTTTTCGTGCGAGAACTAAAACAAGTGACCCCTCTTCCTGTTCAGCCTATTGAATAAAACTCGGACGCTTTTGCCTTGCTCTGAATTTGCATCCTTCTCATGATCAACATAATAGATAAAAGTAGAAGAATAAATAGATACAAGATAGGGAGACTATTCTTTATTTCTCTGAATATCGGTGATTACAACATAGAGCTCCTACATATATATAGTCCTGCCAAGGCCTAAAAGTTTTGGTAAGAACCCACATACAAACGGACTAGGATTAAGATTTCTTCTCCTTTCCTTCTAGGATTAAGTCTGTATGTTTTACAACACTCCTCTTTGGGCGATTACCACGATATGCATGTGCAATACAATTAACGAATGTGATTACTCTTTTCTCCAAGAACCGTTTTTCCCATTGGATTTTCGGATAGAGTTTTTTAATGAGGCATGTGCATATTTTGTTAATCGCCCAAGGGGGAGTGTTGTAAAACATAGGAACTTAATCCTAGAAGGAAAAGAGAAAGAGGAATCCTAATCCTAGTCCGTTTGTATATAGGCTCTTATAAAAAAAATCTTAAGCCTTGGCAGGAGTTATATATTGTAATTATCAATATTCAGAGGAATAAAAAATAGTCTCTCTATTTTGTGTCTATTTGTTCTTCTACTTTCATCTACTATGTTGATTATGAGAGATGGAGAGGAAAATGTTCTAACCGGTGACAACATATTTTATAAACCAAGCGCGTGTCAAAACTTTGATTTGTAATTTGTATAGAAAGAAAAACATTGTTGAATATTCGACAGATTAGTCACATGAATTATCTAGATGACATTTGACCGTGGGATTCCTATGCTTCCCCGCTAAATGCTTCTGAGTTGAAGTGTTAAACTGAAACGACAAGGATTCCATGGCATTATATGGCATGGCAAGAAGGGAACACAGGGACATGGGACTTCTTTTTTTTTTTTTTTTGAAACTAGGGACATGGGACTTGCGATGCCGATGCATGGTTTGTTTCCGAATTTTATTCCAGGCGTACCCAGCCGCCGTTGGATCGGTCGCTATTTGCGGCAAGGATCACGATCCGACGGCTGCTGCCTGCGAGCGGTCTCATCCTTTGCTTGCCGACCAGAAAACGGAATCCGGCTGCCGCCTGTGTGCTCTCTACTCTCTGCTCCTCCTCTTTCTCCAGTCGCGTGTTTTTATTCACGCCCAAACCCCAAATCGCACGCGTCATCCCAATCCCAACCCAATTACGACACGCCTGCCGCGCCGCCCGAAATCCGGAGGGGAAGCTCCGGCCAGTGGCAGCTCGGACGATGGCCTCCTCCAACTCCAACTCCAACTACAACGCCGCCGCCCCGTCTGCCGCCGACGGGGGCGACGACCTCGACCAGCTCCTCGACAGCGCGCTCGACGACTTCACCAGCCTCGATCTCTCCGCCTCTGCTGCCCCCAAAAGGTACTAACCCCTCTGGCGTATCCTCGTCGGAGCCAGAATCTGCTCCCCGCTAGGATTTTGAGCGAATCACTGGCTCTCGTGTCTCGCTCTACAGCGCCGGCGAGGCGTCGGGGTCAGGATCGGGAGGCAAGGGGCCGGTGAAGGGCCTGGGCCTGGGGCTGGGGCTTCCGGACCCCAAGGCGCCGAAGCGGCGCGCGGGGGCGGGGAAGCAGCCGCCGCCGAGGGGCGCGTGCGCGAAAGAGGCGCTCGAGGAGCTGACGCGCGAGACGCGGGAGGCTGTGCGCGGGCTCGAGACGGCCACTGGTGGTGTCCCATCACTGGATGATGACGCCATGATCGAGGAGTTCGTCAAGCAGTTCGAGGAGTTCGCAGGGGCACAGGTACCGTTTCTCTTGCCTGTCTGTTCAAAGAAAATTACAAGCAAAAGTATCCTATTGCTTCTGCTCACTATAGTATCTACAGTTTTTCTTTTTCTTCAAAACAATAACTATAGTTTATTACTTGAAGCTTGTTGGATACTCCCTCTGCCCCAAATTATATGCCAAACTTATCCTAATTTTAACTAAGTTTTAGAAAAATACAGCAACATTTACAAATTATAACAACACATTAGTTTCATTAAATTCCCCATGAAATCTGGCTTGGTAGTGCATTTATTTGAACTGTAGATGTTAATATGTTTCTTTTTCAACACGTGGTCAAAGCTTGACTTAGGGCAAACGTAAACTGAACTATAATTTGCAATGGAGTATGACTGAACCATTGGATATTTCATGCTTTGTGTTGAAAGGTGTTGTCAGACTGCTTTGATGTCTGCGCGGTGGGGTGGGGTGGGGTGGACATTAGTACTTGTGTGCATTGATGTATGATGTATTAAGGTTTCTTTTCAGACTCTTTACTTGAAAAATGCAAAATGAAGCTACCTGCGGAGGGAGAGAGGTCAGTTTGTGAGCAGCTGCAGTTGTGATCTAACTAATTTGCTATTTATAAATTGGATGTGTTAGAGCATATCTAGAAGTTCGGTATAGTTTATCTATACTAAACGTTAACAGAAGAAATAGGAACCTTAAATTTTGTCCTTCTCCAACATTCTTCTATAATAGCTTCCTAAACGACTTTGCATTGGGAACCCTGAACTGTTTCTAACCAACTAAATTTTTTTAATAGTTTCTTTGTCTCTTACTGCTTTCTCATCTAGAACCCTTTATTTTCTTAATTTTTACTCATGCATCCAATTTACTCTGATCTACTGAGAAAAATGCCAGACAGGGAGCAGATACAGAGTTCCTCTTGACTGAGTTGGAGAGGATGGCAACTTTTTATTTTTAAGGTGCTCTTTTACCAAACTGTTGGAGGGCACTTTTTTTCCCTTTTTGCTAAAAAATCAAAATTGGGAGTTGTTTTACAAAACTCCGGGAGATGCTCTTACAATCACTCAAACAGCCATTTGATAAATTGATAAGTCCAATGGGAAAAAGAATCTGTAGCTGCACATTGGCAATTTGGTCTTGGATAATTATATTGATGTATAAGCTGCTACAGTTTACCCTGACCCTGTATTCAACCGTGCAATGAAACTGTTGCAATTATCATTCATGAATTTCGATACAATTAAGACAACACAAATAAGATTATGTGGCTTCCTATATGCAATAGGGTTTCTGCTTAATGTGCTCCATTTATGGGATATAAGAAAGCTTTTGTGGTACAACAAGTTCCTATCTTATTCTGCTAAAAAAAACAAGTTCCTATCTTATTCTTATATTATGAAATTAGCATAAGAGCATCTCCAGGAGACACTCTAAATTTCACCCTCCATATCTCCATCTGGCTATCCATTTCAAAAGAACCCCTCTCCGTATTATTCCTTACACCTGCAGATGCTCCAAATCTTACCCCACATATCCTATTATCCTACACTTAAATGATATTCAAATTAGTTGTAACAGCTAGATTGTACGGGTATAATTTATAACATATATTAATTTTCTTCGCAACGGCTCTAACTTCCATTATTTAAATTGCATTGAAATTAACACGCTGAACAACATATATATTTGAAATCTTGCACTTGAATTAAACAATATCCTTGACACACAAGTATCGTGATTGCATCACTTAGCCACTGACAATACCCAAAGCTGCAGGTTCCATCGTCAGTGCGAATAAACTAGAAGCACAACCGTTCACTCATTCTTATCCTCTCTCTGTCACCCCCTTCCTTCTCGTTTTTTAGGTCTGTTCCTTGTTCTCAGCTAATCCATGGAGTATGAACAACCAATGGACAAGCGTATGCCCCATGGCTGAGTTGTGCCAGAGCCAGGGGCTGAGAGGCGCAATGGAGCGTGGGGGTAGAGGCCCAGCAACGCCAGGCAAACAGCATGAACGGGGAGGGTGTGCGGGATGTTGGGATAGTGAGGTGCTACTGGCCAGCCAAATATGCCATGGCAAGCTCACTGAGCCGTGACTGCTGGAGCATCATTTTTTTTGGGTTTGGGGCCAAAAATAGCAATGGCGAGTGCTTTGGCATAGCTGATGGAGATGCTCAGTGAATCAGAAGTAACTCCAAGGCTGTTACTTATATGGGAAGTGCATTCAATGTGACTGAACATTAGATATTTCACTTCCTTTCATATCTCATCTGAAGGAGTTATCATACTACTGTTTGATGTTAGAGCATAGTTATTTTACAAAGTAAATTTCACAACATATATTTTATGGTCATGGATTTTGAAAACTACATGCTCTTGATTAGTTGGCAGTTGCAACTGATAGATTCTAAGGGCATAATATATCATTAACCATCACCCTGATTTAATTGCAGTTCAATAGCCCATTAGCCCTTTGATACGTGCCACTTATTGGTCCACTCTGTTTACCAGGATGCAATGTTGTGCCACTAGCAACTTCTTGGTTTTTGTGAAACCTTATCACCATTGAACCTGGGATAATTACACTAGCTAAAAGCAAAAGGCTGGGGCTTTCTTCAATGACTGATGTGGAACATGTGATCCACTCCACTTTTCACTTTGGACCTGTATATTTATGAGCTATTTTCTTTTGTCATCCACAGGATATGGATTCCATCGTTGAAACAATGATGCAGCAACTTTTGTCCAAGGAGATTCTTCATGAGCCCATGAAGGACATTGTGGAAAAATATCCAAAATGGCTGGAGGATAATAAAGATAAGATAAGCAAAGAAGAATATGGGCGTTATAATAATCAGCTTGAACTCATGGTGAAGCTTATTGAGGTCTATGAAAATGATCCTGAGAACATGACTAAGATTTTTGACATCATGCAAAACATGCAAGAATGTGGTCAGCCCCCCAGTGATCTTGTCCAAGATGTTGTACCTGATCTGGATCTAAGCAAGTTGGGACAACTGTGAGTTTTTCATGTCTTTCCTGTAAACCATTCTACCATTAATTTCATATGCATGTCCATGTCAAAAGAAGTCTAATCGATAGGCTTGTGGGGTTATTTTCTCTGTTTCAGACAGCCTAGGATGTGTTTTCTTGATAAATCTTGGGGTTTTTTTCGTCCAACAATGTTCTAAATACATTGTAGCTTGGTCCTACTAGAATATTATTCCTAGAATTTACAGTCTAATATTATTCCTAGAATTTACAGTCTAGATCTGCTTCTAAGGATTATGGGCCTGTGGTTAAAAAAAAAACTCATGAAATGTTCCACGCCACGCAGATCATCGATGGTGATATAGTTTGAATGCATCTTTAACTTTTAGTCACCTGCCTTTCAAATGTGAATTATCTTTTTGCTGGCAATTTTTTAATTGTACAACACTGCCCTGTGCCTGTATTGACAATAATTACATCACAGCCTGACAGGAGCAAACCCTGTAGCACTTACAAAGATGGGTTATGCAAAGAAAATGAAAATGGCATGTACATCATGTTATTGCATTTGAACTTCGATTTTGCTTTAACGTGTTTGAAAGAAAAATAATAATCGCCTTCTCCACTTCCCTGCTTGACAATGAAAGTAGCTGTCTTGTAGATCGAAGTTTTCACTTTTCCGTCAGTAGGTGGGATGATTCTTTTGTCCGGTTCTTTAAAAAAATGAACTGCCATTTTTTTTGTTTTCTATATGGTGATTGTACCTATGGCAAATTAGTCAGTCATTGATGTTGACTAGCAATATGAACAGTTATGTAGCACACGGCAAGATGAATATTGGTGGTTAGGATGGTTATAGTTGAGTATCAATTTTAGCTTAGCTCAATTTCCATCTGTGGCAATGTATTATAGTATAACTAGGGTTCGCGCCGCTCCACTATATTCACAAAGTAGATGTTTTGCCTTATGTTCATCACAGCATATGATATATGGTACACATCGGAATGACATCCCATGTCTAACTATTTATGGTTCTGTTGTATTACAGGTCTCCTGAGATGCTTGAATCAGCACCAAATTGTTGCATAATGTGAAGATCAAAAGCATTCCGTTTGGGATTCAAATTCCATGAAGTTCTCTTTGCCTGTACGAAACCCCCCTACTGGCTTTAGTAGATTCATCAAGATAATTTCCATCAGGATAACCTGTAAAGCCTTGCAAATATATAATGAGTTCAATGTTCTTTATGGTTCTTGAATGGAAGCTATATTCTTTCGGTTGATGTACTGTAACACTCCCGTCGCTCCTATACAATGAGTACATACCTTACCTTTCAATGCCACTCCGTTTTTGTGACGCATTTTTCTGTCACGACTATCATTTGCTAACACTCAATTGTTCGGAAAAAAATTGCTACCACTCCGGGGTGTGCATGGATTTTGCAATCCACCTGTTCTAATCCTAACCACTCCGGGGTGTGCACAGAAGTACAAAGAACTCTTTTCTTTTTGGGCCTGGGTGCCTTGTACTTCCTTCCTGTACCCATTCTTTTATTCAATTATAATGGAAAAAAAAGGGTGAGGGACTCCCTCACCGGTTCATCAAAAAAAAGAAGGATCAAAGTTGTATTATGCAAAACTGCTACTACTATCTGATCTTTATTTCAAAGTTAAAAAAAAAACTGACGACAATTCTAAATTTATATTTATGATCTAATTGATTGAAGCAGTTTGCTTGGCGTGGGATGTATTCCTCCTGTTTCAATTATATAATCCATTTTAGCTCAAACTTCTCCAACTTTAACTGAAATTCTTGAAATATTTATCAATATCAACATTATCAAATCAGTTTCATATGAAATATGTCTTGACAACACATTTATTGAACTTGTAGATGTTATAGTTTTTCTAAGGACTTGGTCAAAATGAAAAAAAAAAAGGTTTAACTTAGGACAAAATTAAACTTAAACTGTAATATAACTCTCGTGTGTCCAAATTAACAGAGCGCACATGATCCGCATGACAGCAAAGGCCACCTTCGTGCCTAATCTAAACTGGCATTCTTTTAGTGTCAGAGGTACCAAGAGGTTACGCGCACGCGCGCTCTCCGCTCTGCCTAATAAAGAGAGACCTGCGGCTTCAATTGTTGTCAGCTCAGCTGCCTCCAAACACCAGTAAACCACCAGTGCTGGAGCTTGGCGTCTCTGCAGCAGCCACCACCTCGCCGTTCTCCCTGCACTGGCCGCCGGCCGCTTCCCCGCCGCTTGCGGAGGCTCTGCATTGCATCTGCATTCTTCTTCTAGTCCTGTACTGTACCCGTGTGTACGAAAGCCTGAAATCCATTGTCCGTCGCGGAATCACACGCAGATTGTCTGTGTTCAGACAGATCATCTGCGCTGCCTGTTTGTGGATCTGTCGGTCTGCCCCCTTGTGTCCATCAGCATCGGCAGTTTTCCTTTGCAGGTGAGGTGGCAGCACGGAGCCAGCGACTGTGACAAGACGCGACTGGCATGCTGAAATGCTGTGCCGAATGTGAAGTCGATCCTTGTGAAATCAATGCATTTTTTTCTTTTCTTTTTTGATATCGTTTCTGCTTCGTGCTTTGTATACTGCCCCAGCAGACTCACTGTTGGGGCTCGAAGCATGATGGTCAAGTCCCATTTTCTCTGGCTCTAGGAGCTCATAATGGCCAATCTCCACCGGTCCTTCCACTCATGCCAGTCATTGGGACTTGGGAGTTTATCAGAGTTCCATTTGTATTTAATAAGTTATCAGTTTGTCACATAAATATTTTTGATAATGTGATAACGTTTTTAAGAAGAGAGAAGAAGTGAGTTTCATAAAGATCAAAACTGCTACATAAACTCTTTTGATACGATTACCAACTATCTCGACGGCATCTAAACTTGTTCCAAATCTGCTTTACCAAAGCTTTATTTAGCCGATAATGTGCCGAACAATCTCAAATGTCACTGTCGTTTTCTAAAATTCTTTCAAACGTAACGTATTGGTCAGGAGAGAATTCTGGTTCTTCAAGAATCGATGTACCTAGAGCCTTATTCAAATCATGAATGATCATCTTTCTTTTCATCTTCTACTATCATATTATATGAAGTACGATGCAAGCTAGCACAACATTGTGGAGTTGATTCCGGTAATATAGACGACTAAGACGAGCTGGTTGCTTTTTAGGCAAGAAGTAGAAGCATCCATAGGGTCCATTTTCCTTGCAATTGCCATCCCTAGAAACAAGTCTACTTGCTATTTTACCTAATCTTAGCTAGAGTGATCACTTTAGAAAATATCTAAAAACTGTGAGTTGATAAAACTCTTCGAAGGAAATCTGCTGAAAAAGGCTCTTGTTTTGGTTCTCATGTGAGGGACTTGAGTTTAAAGTCATGTTAAATAGGAGCTAAATTTAGATGGCCGAATGGAATTGGACTCCGAGGAGTGTTATCAGTAAGCACTAATGCTGTGATTTCGACTTCACCGGTAGAAAAAGGTGTCGCGGTATCAGCACAAGATGGATGGTTGATGTATCAGCAAGTCCCTAAGCATGCATGCCGCTGGCAGTGAGGTGCCCCTCTTCAAAAGTTCGCTTCTTCTCAGTGGCGGAGCTAGAAATTTTATAGAGCCTGGGCGAGACAAAACGCCTTACTAATAGTAAGATCACTTCCAACGTAGAAATCATATGATTTTTAACTAAGTAAAAAGATGATGTGACACTATGATTAAAAGAGAAAGATGACGACTTTGGACTGTCTTTGTTTTTAGTATTTGTTAGTGTATAAACAAAGGTATATAATTATATAATACACAAGCAAAATTAGACAACAAAATAGTATTAAGTTTTAAAACTAAAGTAATCACTTAATCCTAGGCAGCGACTACTCCCTATCTCATCTTTTATCATCTTTTCTTTTGAGCAAAGTCTGAATATAGCTTTTTTTTGTTTGAGGGAAGTGTACAAGTAGCTATTGATGTTTGCAGCAGCCAGGAGAGAGCCCGGCCACTGGCCCAGGTAGCCGGGCCTTGGCTCGGCCCATGCTTCTTCTCAGCCACAATCTGGGCACGAACTCCCCCCAACATGAAAGAACCTACCGGAAACCCCAACACATTTGTGTAAAGACTGTAATTTTACTAAACAAGTCTGGACCTCGCTAAAGGTTTGGTTCAACTTGTCAGTATTAGACACAGTCAATACTAATGGATCGTTACACAGCTATTGGCGCAAATGTCGTGCGAAGATAGACAGAGCCCACAGGCGCAAGTTTGATGGCCTGATGATTTACTTCTGGTGGAACCTGTGGAAGGAAAGAAATAGAAGAACGTTTCAAAATAAAAGCCTTCAGCCAAGGAAAGTGGCCTTTCTCTGTAAAGAAGATTTCGATCAGTTCGGGATGGCCACAGCTTCAGGGGACGGTGTTTCCTCTTAGTCAGTAGCTCCTAGTGTTTTAGGTTTTTCTCTCTTCTTCCTCTTGGCACCGCAGGACCTTTAGGGTGCTAGGGTGGTCGTCAGTAGTTGAGTAGAGTTTTTTTCTTGACCTTTTCCGGTGTTTTTTTCACCTGTTCTTTTGTATTTTCTCTCGTCTAATAAAATTCCGTCAAAAGCTTTTTGCCGCCTTTCGAAAAAAAAAGTTCTGAGCCATTGTAAGATATGACAAGAAAATCAGCATTCATAGGATCAGAAAAAACCATATGGCGCAAGGTGAGTGTCGAACTCTAGAGACATTGTTACCCTTGATCATCGGGATGCACTTTCATGCATTGGGTGCCTTTAGTTTAGAGGTGAGAGCATCATCACTGTGACCCGCTTCTAGGTTTTGTCCTCTGCCAACTGCTTCTTCCTCCGCTTCAGAATTGGAACCGAGGGGTCTGGCTGAGCAGGGTAACATCAGATGTCACTCTTTGCTCCTCCGTCCTAGGGGCGAGTCATAACTATTAACTAGAGGTGGTAGTGGATTTGGATAATCCAAAATCTAATTGGACTCTAGTTGCTTTGAATGCATTTGGATGAGAGATATTTGGATTTGGATGTCCTTTTTTTTTGCG
Organism: Sorghum bicolor; assembly: GCF_000003195.3. Classification (NCBI taxonomy): domain Eukaryota; kingdom Viridiplantae; phylum Streptophyta; class Magnoliopsida; order Poales; family Poaceae; genus Sorghum; species Sorghum bicolor. The sequence continues at coordinate 63,383,348 of NC_012873.2, forward strand.
AAATGGATGCAAAGGGCACGAAGAACAAGAAAATTAATAACACTGTCGACACGCCTCGACCTTGTGCAGAATCTATGCAGTTCCTGCTCCTACTATCTGCTCATCTCGTACACGACATTTTCGTGCGCCACAGTGGCGCCGAACTGAACGTACTTGGCGTTGCAGCGGCATCTTTCATGTGCGGCGAGCGAGACGCCGATTCTATTCTACAAGTCGACAAGGAGCCTTCCCCCAGGATATATAGGAGAGGCACCATACCTCCGTCCGCGAGGAGATGGAATTCTGCGCGCGGCAGCAGCAGCTTTTCAATCGGTCGCCGCCGCCTTCGACCACCAAACGATGCCAACGCCCGGCGGCACCGTCGACGGCGAGAGCATCTTGGCCGCGCTCCCGACACCCAGCTGTTGGTCTCGTCTGCTGTCCTAGCCTGGCGGCACTGCAGGTCACCACCGCCTCCACGACCACGAACGCCGCTCGTTCCTCAGACTCTGAGGGCATCTGCTTCAAGAACATCATCCTGGACACGAAATTGCCAAGGTGCATGCATGCGCACTCTCGCCCTGCTCCGGCCGGGTGCTGGGTGCACGCAGTCTGCATTGCCCATTAATTGCAGGCAGCAGGGTTTTCACTTCTTTAACCATTTTTTTTTAAAAAAAAATCATGTCTGATATTACTACTTTTATTGATGATCGATCGATCTTTGGTGCGAAATACAGGGAGGGCAAGTTTTTCGAGTTGGAGATGACGGTCCGTGACTGCGACCTCGACGTGTACGGGGTCGTGAACAATGCTGTCTATGCTGGTTACATCGAAACAGGTCTGCTACGTACTCTCTACCACCATCCAAACAACTCCAGAATTATATATATGTACCGATCGATATACATAGCGTACATATATAATTACCATGTTGTGTTGTACTATATCTCTCGTTATTCATTTCCAAACCCCTGATCCGTACTGGTACGGTAACCATGCAATTCCCAGCTCGTCAAGAGATGGCTGCGAGCCTCGGCGTCTGCACGGGCTCGATCGTACGCACAGGCCGTGCCATGGCGCTCTCCGAGTTGAACGTCAAGTACTTCGCGCCACTAAAGGTCCACGCCTGCAGCATGCATGTGAATATAATAGCAGATCCTTTTTCTATCGAAGAATTTTACACGTTTTTTTTACGGTCAAAATTTTTTTACACGCTTTGCGTCGCATTCTATGCTTATATATTCTTCAGCGCGGTGCCAAGTTCGTCGTCATGGTGAGGATTGTCCAAATCAAGGGTGTGCGGATGCTCGTGGAGCACTTGATCGCGACACTGCCGGACCGCGAGGTATCTCTCGATCGTCTCCCCGTCTTCCTATGGCTATGATCGAATATGATTATGGCCTTGTTTAGTTATGAAAAGTTTTTGAATTTTGATATTATAGTATTGTTATTTTTATTTGACAACTATTGTCTAACTAGAATAACTAAGCTCAAAAGATTCGTCTCGTAAATTATAGATAAACTGTGCAATTAGTTTATATTTTCGTCTATATTTAGTGCTCTATACATGCATGTGCCATAAGTTTTGATGTGACAAAGAATTTTGATTTTTTTTTTTATTTTGGAGTGAACTAAACAAGGCCTACATGCATATGGCAGCTCGTGCTAGAAGCGATGGCTACTGTCGTCTGCCTCAACCAAGACTACCGTCCAACTCGCATGTTCCCAGAGATAGCGAACCTGCAGCACTTCTTCTCTCATCCTAGTAATTAGCTAGGATCAATCATAGCAAGCTGCTTTATCTGCTGATAGAGGATTTAATTTGTTTGGTTTTACTATGCGCTGTGGAAAAACTATCGTGAGCTATGTATCATAGAAAAGTTGTATGTTGTTTGCTTCAAGCCAATATAAAAGCTATCGTATCTTCCTTTAAACTCTTTATTTCCATCTATTTCGAAACAGCTCTACTAGTGGCCCAGACATTTGGATCTAGGGGTCATCCGGATGCACCTAGGATCCATCCACCTCCCACACGAAACGCTTTCATACAAAACGCCCCTCTCCTTCCGCACGGAACGCCCCTGTATAGAACGCTCATCCCTCGCATGGAACACTCCCCACACAAAACGTCCCCCTTCCCCGCACGGAACACCCCCGCATGAAGCAGAGCAGAGCGGGATGGGAGGAGAGGGAGCACGGAACAGAGCAGAGGACAGTGGATTCGGAGGGAGGCGCGGAGCACAACAGAGCAAGATGGAGAGTCGAGCCGCATCAGCGAATAAGGCAAGCGTGCGTCTATCCCGCCATCCCACCCCGCTGCCCGTCACACTACCATTTTGTTGCGCCGCTCTATCCCTTGCCACGTCCCGCTAGGTGCGTCGTATCTTCACCATGGAACAAAATCTACTACAACATCGTAAGAAAACGACTGCAACAACAGAACAAAAACTACTGCAACATGAGATGCAAGAATACAAAAAATAAAAAACTAAGGCAACAAAGGAACATTACTTGTTGTAACACCATAACAAATACTATTGCAACAAAAACATAATAAAAAACAAATGCAAAAAGAGAACAACACCAAAAAAAAGACTAATGCAACAAAGAAAATTTACTTGTTGCAACAGAGAAAAAATGCTACTACAGCAACAAAAAGAGAAAGACACATGCGAGATGCAACATCAGGAAAAAAAAGTAATGAAACAATTGAAAAATTACTTGTTGCAATAGCAAAACAACACTATTGCAATAACAGAAACAAAAAATCAATGAGAGATACAACATAAAAAAAGACTAATGCAACAAAAAAAATATTGCTTATTGAAACAGCAAAACAAGCCTACTGCAACAGCGTTCACTGGAACCCTAGCCACCGCGGCGTCGCTCAGATCCTGATCCAAAAGGAGCAGGAGGATGAGAAAAGAAAGAGAAGGAGGAGAGCTCAGATCTAGAAGAGGAGACGGAGAAGAAGGAGAAGGATAGTTCAGATCCAGACCTACCTTGCCGTAAACCACCACCGTCACCCTCCTCTTCGGTTGCACTGAGGTTGCGGGAGCGAGGGAGGAAGGCAGGTAGGGAGGGAGGGGTGGCTCGTCAGAAGCCAACGCCGCCACTCTCCTGCCTCTCTAGTAGCATGGAGGTCACGGAGGGAGGGAGGAAGGGAGTGCGAGGCGAGGTAGCTGCGAGCTGGATGCAAGCATGGCGCAGCCGTCCCAGAGAGCAGCAGTAGCGAGCGCAGTGGCAAGAGCAGCGGTGAGCGCAACAACAGTTGCAGTAGTGGGGAGAAACAGAGAGGAGGAGCAGACTAGCAGAATAGAGAGTGGGCGTGGGAGTTCACGGGGATAAGATGGAGCGCGTCGTTTCCCTTTCCGACTTGGTCAAGTGAAGGTCCGTTTGATAGACAGACGTCCTACAGGGCACAACTTTGACGAATAACTTAGCGGTGCTAAGTTATATAGTATTAATTTTATTTTTAGCGCACAATTTATATTTTTAAAAAAGCTACGAGAATAATATTCTCTTTAGGTTACATAAGTTAATAGAAAATGTGGGAGCGTGTCGTTTCCCAGTCATGGCGAGTCGCTTGTGTTGGGAAAAGGCAGTCCACACCTCCTAACAGTACGATGGGCGAGAGGCCTGCTCACACGCGGTGGTGTGGTTCCATTGACACTAATTCAAAAGGTCCAGTGCTTTATATGGACTTGACTACTTGACAGGTAAACCAATCCTTAATTTTTAGTTTCAAGTTTATGGTGTGGGACCCATGTATGTATCTAGTCACACCAACTGCACAGCGAGCAATTGTTAACCTCTTAGTGGTGACCCCTCTCAAGGTCTAGGTAATGAAATGTGAGATGAGTTGGAACAAACAAAGTCTACATAAATTTTAGTTAATTTAGCTAAAATTTTAAGGCATGGACGCGAGGTTTAATTTTTTGTTTTAGGCTCTGACTTTGATGTGGAGCTAAATTTCAGTTAATTTAGCTAAATTTTTCAACCAATGTGTTGCTTCGGGAATGCATGCCGTTCTCAATGGTCTCGTAGCGGAATTCTAATACAATTCAAGCACTTATACTTTGGGCCATTCCTCGATCATTCGAGGTGCTTTATGGATTCCCTCCTTGTCATCATCCCTACTTCAGTGTTCTCAGTACCTGAGCTACAAGAATGGGTGGAGGAACGCGCCTTGAAGCACGCCCTTGTCGTGCTCAGCAGCTCATGAAGCGTCATGCTGATAAGGGCCAGATTGATCACTCCTTCACTGTAGGTGACATGTTCTTCTTGAGGGCTTTGCTATGGTACTCTCAAATAACTGTGATTCGTTCATTGATTTCGATTGGATAGTTACGATGAACTATTACCTCCTAGGAGGATAGATGAAATGTATATTTAATAATCTTTTATTTTATAAAATAGGTTAAATAAGGAAAGTTTTAGATATAAAAATTCTTTTTCTAGATTTGATTGATGCATGCATGATCTCTAAAAGTGATATGGTAAATCTTTTTATTTTAAGACTTTAGACACATTAAATCTTTTATTTTATACGTGATCTCTAATTAATTGATGCATGCATGGGTAAATCTTTTATTTTATATGTGATATGATTTTTTACCGTGTGCAATATGATTAAAATTTATAGCATGACATGGGTAACTAATGTATGCATGGGTAACTCGTGCATGACATGATTTTATACGTGCAAATTTTATGGTGTGACACATTGAAGTTTTATGTGATTTGCATGTGCGTGCTTGTGTTAGTGTGTGCTTGTGTATGCATTTTAAATGAATGGATACGTGATATGCATGCATAGTGTTAGGTGAGTGGGTAACGTGTTAATGCATGTAATGTAATGTAATTTCATTTGTAATTTTATAATTTGAAAAAAAAAATACTGTAACTTTATGATATGATAAAAGTTTCTATGTTAATTAATTTAGTGATAATTTGTTTTATTTTATTAGAATAAATAATTATGTATAATCAAATTTAAAACACATCTCCACGATATTTTATTATAGGAATCGGCATGCGGGATTTCCCCTCCCATCATTAGTGGGTTTGTGGGGGGTTTTATTTTTGTTTTCCTGAATTTATTAATTTATTTCGTAATTCATTAAATTGTAAAAATCAATAGTTCAGATTAATTTAAGATATTACTTTCTCATAGGCAAAAAATGTACCTTAGCATTGCTCTCTTCTGGAAGCTTCAGGAATAATATGTGGAATCCTCAGTGGTTCGTGGCTCGGACAACAAGCTCTGTTTAAAATTCTTTGGTCCTTACAAGATTCTCTATATATAGACGAAGCTGGTAGCTGGATGCCTGGGGGCCATGCTGACTCTGAATACCAGGGGAGTGTCAATGTTGCTGCATCCACTGATAATGTATATACGAGTCTTGTAACTGACGGTTGGCTATATCGCAGATGGAAGAGAGTGCGCATGCATACGCATGTTAGATTGTGCTTTTGCTACCAGCTGGCAATGGAAATATAGATTCCGTGCTTGCCATGGATGCAAAGGGCACGTACAGCGGCCTGCCTCTACAAAAAAAAAAAGGGGGAATAACGAAGAACAAGAAAATTAATTAATAACACTGTCGACACGCCTCGACCTTGTGCGGAATCTATGCAGTTCCTGCTCCTACGATCTGCTCATCTCGTACACGACATTTTCGTGTGCCACAGTGGCGCCGAGGCGTTGCAGCGGCAGGTTTCATGTGCGGCGAGCGAGAGCGAGACGATTCTATTTCTATATAAATAAGCCAGAGACGATGACAAGTCGACAAGCCCAAGCCTCCCCCAGGATATAGGAGAGGCACCATACCGCCGTCCGCGAGGAGATGGAATTCTGCGCGCAGCAGCAGCTTTTCAATCCGCCGCCGCCGCCGCCTTCGACCACCAAACGATGCCCAAGCCCGGCGGCACCGTCGTCGACGGCGAGAGCATCTTGGCCGCGCCCCCGGCACCCAGCTGTTGGTCTCCTCTGCTGGTCGTCACGTCGTCCTAGCCTGGCGGCACTGCAGGTCACCACCGCCTCCACGACCACGAACGCCGCTCGTTCCTCAGACTCTGAGGGCATCTGCTTCAAGAACATCATCCTGGACACGAAATTGCCAAGGTGTGCATGCATGCGCGCTCTCGCCCCTGCTCCGGCCGGGTGCAGTCTGCATTGCCCATTAATTGCAGGCAGCAGGGTTTTCACTTCTTTAACCATTTTTTTAAAAAAAAATCCTATCTGATATTAGGCCTGGTTTAGTTTTGAAAATTTTTGAAAAATCGACACTGTAGCACTTTCGTTTGTATTTGAAAAATATTGTCCAATTATGAACTAACTAGGCTTAAAAGATTCGTCTCGTCAATTCCGACCAAACTGTGCAATTAGTTTTTATTTTCATCTATATTTAATACTCCATGCATGCGTCTAAAGATTCGATGTGACAGGAAATGTGAAAAATTTTGCAAAATTTTCTGGAAACTAAACAAAGCCTTACTACTTTGATTGATGATCGATCGATCTTTGGTGCGAAATACAGGGAGGGCAAGTTTTTCGAGTTGGAGATGACGGTCCGTGACTGCGACCTCGACGTGTACGGGGTCGTGAACAATGCTGTCTATGCTGGTTACATCGAAACAGGTCTGCTACGTACTCTACCACACCATCCAAACAACTCCAGAATTATATGTACCGAACTAGCGATATACATGCATAGCGTACATAATTACCAGGTTGTGCTGTACTATATATCTCCGTTATTCATTTCCAAACCCCTGAGCCGTACTGGTACGGTAACCATGCAATTCCCAGCTCGTCAAGAGATGGCTGCGCGCCTCGGCGTCTGCACGGGCTCGATCGTACGCACAGGCCGTGCCATGGCGCTCTCCGAGTTGAACGTCAAGTACTTCGCACCACTAAAGGTCCACGCCTGCAGCATGCATGTGAATAATAGCAGATCCTTTTTCTATCGAAGAATTAATTTACACGTTTTTTTTACGGTCAAAATTTTTTGACACGCTTGCGTCGCATACTATATATATATATATATATATATATATATATATATATATATATATATATATATATATATATATATATATATATATATATATATATATATATATATATATACTTCAGCGCGGTGCCAAGTTCGTCGTCATGGTGAGGGTTGTCCAAATCAAGGGTGTGCGGATGTTTATGGAGCACTTGATCGCAACGCTGCCAGACCGCAAGGTACGTTGCCACAGCCAGTAGCCACACATGCATATACATGTACACGTCTCTCCTGAGCTGATGATTGCTAATATGCATATGGCAGCTCGTGCTAGAAGCGATGGCAACTGTCGTCTGCCTCAACCAGGACTACCGTCCAACTCGCATGTTCCCGGAGATGGCGAACCTGCTGCACTTCTTCTCTCATCCTAGTAATTAGCGCGGATCAATCCTAGCAAGCTGCTTTATCTGCTGATATAGGATTTGTTTCGTTTTGCTATGCACTGTGGAAAAACTATCATGAGCTATGTATCATAGAAAAGTTGTAAGTTGTTTGCTTCAAACCAATATAAAAGCTATCGCCTCTCTCTATCTTCCTTTAAACAGCTATGACGAAACAGCTCTTTATTTCCATCTAGTTCGAAGAGCTGGTAGTCAAAAGTCAAAACCAGGGTTCGAGTTGCTTCTAAAATTGTACTACATGAAATTAAAGTAGCTGCTTTAGAATAAAACAGCTTTCATTTAGAACTCACCTGTTTTAGTTGGATTTCTACTTTTTTTTTTGGCACAGAAGATCTTTTGAGAAGCTCAACCAAACGTAACCATAGTTTGGAGTCCTTGTCTGTTGTTGGTAGAATAGATTTACTTTTTGAAGGACCAAAATGATGATCAGAATGGGATCAATGGGAGCTGATTAAAAGTCTTCTCAGAAGAATTTGGTCTATATCTTTATAACTCAACACGTCCTTCTAATTATGGAGGTCACATGTCAGTTAGTGATATATCGATCTTATAAATAATTAGAAATATCTTAAAGTTTTTCTAAAACAAAAAGTATCTTAAAGTTGTGCGGAAGCAAAACGGCAAAGCATGTATTGAATTAGTCGCTTTAAGCTAGCTAGCAAAAAGACATCACTAAATCACGAACGTTCATTTAGAGAAAAATGAGCGATCAATTTTCGATCAACATAGTTGCCTTAATAGGAAACCAATCATTTTCTTTTTCATTTCACTTCATTTCACTTCTCTTTCTCTTTTTGGACTGGTGTACTCGCGCGCAAGTATTTCAGTTCTCTTTCTCTTTTCGCAGACGTGTTGGATCTCACGCGCTCCCACATTTTTTTTTATTTTTTTCAGAACCATGGACACATAAATTAGAAAATTGAATTACACAGAATAACTTCGACGAATAACTTAGTACTGCTAAGTTATAGATTATCCTTTATTTTTGCGCAAAAAAATACATTTTGAAAATACCTGCAAGAATAACTTAGATAGTTGAGTTACACGGCACAACTTTGACGAATAACTTAGCAGTGCTAAGTTATATAATATTAAATTTTCTTTTAGTGCACAATTTATATTTTAAAAATAGTTACGAGAATAACATTCTTTTTAGGTTACATAAGTTAATAGAAAAAGTAAGATGACTACCTAACATAGACATGAAAAAATACAAGTTAAATACATCACTCTAAAAAGTAAGTTAATTAAATAAGGTCGGTAGTATAGACATGAAAACATAAGTTAGATACATAACTTTGTACAACAATTTAATCAAATAAGTTAGGTAGCGTAGACATAAAAATATAAATAAATTTGATACATAACTCTGTACAACAATTCAATAAACTAAGTTAGTTAGCATAAACACAAAAATAAAAAAGATTAAAAACTCGGTTATTTAATATAGCATCAAGAAAAAACTATATAGAACAAATGTATAGAGCAAAGTAACAAGCAACATTTATTGAAGAATCCAATAAAAACAGAAGAAACTATTACCAAAACTTGAATTTGGAAACAAAAAATTTATGAAATTTTTATATCAAATATAACTTGTGTACATAAGTTATTTTATATATTTTTATACATAAATTATATGTTATAAGTTAGTACATATAAATTTATATTATCTAAAATAAAATTCTTCAAAACATATGGAAGTAAAGGCTAATTTTGTTTGCCTTGTCATATAGAACACACGGAGAAGACAAAATAAAAAAACTGACCTGCCAAATGCGTATGACTGCGAAATATATTTGTTATTTCTAAACTTTCGCTTGTCATATATATCATATCGTCCTCACTAGTTATCCTATACAAAGACTATTGTGGAATTCTATGTTTTGAGTGAGTTTTTTATTTTATACAATAACTAAATTTTGTAGTTTAGAATATAATTTTATCTTGGCCCAGGAGTACACCAACAAGTCGGCAACTGCCGGGCTCCCTCCTCGGCGTCCGCTCCTGGAACCTGGATACGGCTATCTGCCGCCGACCCACCAGCTATCAACGGGCGCGGCGCAACAAAGTCCGCTTATCACCGTCACAACGACTGACGATGATCACTCCACTCGCCGGTTTTTCTGGAAGACCGGCCGAGCCCGGGCGGTTTGTTTGTTTATTGCAGCCGTGCCAGGCTAGCAAAGCCGAGCGGCAGGTGCGGTACGAGTGGTACGTACACTACTCCTCTCGTGTGAATCGTGGTCTACTCCACCTGACATGGATCGTGTTAATTTGTGGCTGTGGCCGTGCTCGTACGTACGCTGAGAGCTGCCATGTATGCATCGCAAAGGAATCGCAAAAAAAAAAAAAAAGTATGCATCGCAAAGTCCTCCGGTTCCCGTGGAGCATGTGTCCACCACACAGCTTTTGCACACGGAGTACGGCTGTTCGTAACAGACTACAGTACGGCGGGCTATAAATCATTCACCGTATTTTTTTTGTTCAACAACGTGGTACCGTCCGCCCGTCATTGTTGCCGTATCGCCTGATCGCCAGATCATCGTAGCACTAGCTATATAATTTTCGCTTTTCAAACCATGTACGTTACAATTCATTTAATGCAAGTTTAGATCGTACGCATTCAAAAAGAAAAATAACATTGGAAGAACAAATGCCGGCCATGCATTCATCAGGAAGTGTCCTTGTGCTCCGAACAACCGAAGACATGAATTAGATGCTCACAACAGTTAGGTCAGTGTCAGTCAGGCCTCGTTCGGTTGTTGGGGATTAAAAACAGGCCTGCTTTTATTCCTGGACTGGATCAAGTAATTCTGGTTGCTTCACTCAAATCTGGCCCGTTGTTATTCCACACCTATGATGGTCCATTTTAATTTTGGGCATAAAAAGAGAAAAAAGACCACAATCGACCCGTTTTTATTTCGGGCCGTATCTAAACGAACGGCCATTTCTGGTCTGACATGACTTGGAGTCGAGCTAAATTGATCCGGGCGGAATAGGCCGTGTTCCGGGCGGTTTCAGCCCAAAACGAACAAGGCCTTAAGAGTTTCATATTACAATTACTAAGATAGTCACGTCAGGTACTAAATGCAAATAAAACTTATACTGAGATTGGACTTAGAAATACATATTTGTAGAGCCCGTTTACATTAGTTGGAGTTTGGCTAGAAATAAAAAGTCTGTTGATTATGGGGATTGTAAGGCATGCACTATACTGTTATGATCCTTAATTAAATTGAACGAAGACTATATTTTCATATTAATACAAAATTAGCATGTACACTGTCAAAGTTGTTTCCACAAGTTGTCCGTATAGATCAGGGCCATGCTAAAGTTCTTAATGAGCGTAGACTTTGAATACAAGAACCTCATGCTACACGGTTAAAGAAAAAGAACATGATCGACAAATTAAAGTATTGGATTCCCTCCCATTTCCAATTGATACACTTGGGTGCTAGCTACCAAAAGGCTCTTCCGTAGTTCATATCTCACGCAGTGTTACACATGTGCATATTGTGGTAAAGTATAGCAACTAGATGATTTTTATAAAGAATCGCTTAAGCTTATTAGCCGAATCTATCAGCCATTCAATAATGTTTTTCCCTCACAATAAATCAGCCAGCAGTACTTTCTATCAAATACGTACGACCGCGAATTATTGGTCACTTTCTCAGTCCTTTCTTTGTTTTTTCTCTTCTTGCTTTTTTTAAACAAAGTATAAGGCCTTGTTTAGTTCGCGAAAATTTTTGAGTTTGGCTAACGTAGCACTTTTGTTTATATTTGGTAATTATTATCTAACTATAGACTAACAGGTAAATTATGTGATTAGTTTTTTTTATTTTTCCCTAATATAATTGTGAAAATTTCAGTTGACTGTATCTTTATATGTCTGCCGTTCTAAAAATTAATTAAACAATGCTCCTCTCGTTTTGGATCTGGTTTTCTATTATTTTTAGTTTATTTTCTGTTTATGGCATGAGAACTTCTGGTCTAATTAGGTTCACAATTTATTTTACATTTCGTTTCTTTCCTCTCGTTCATGCATATGTCTAAAGACGCGAAGAACTAAACAAGCTCAAAAACCAGATTTCTCGGTCCTTTCCAAGCTCGATTGACGACCTGCGACAAGAACAAACGTACACCTAATTAATCGAAGCCGTCGCCGACCGGAAAGGTATCCGGTATTCTATTTCGATTTTTTAACGTAAATTTTATTCCGATTTTCACATCTAGGTAGCTTAATTGGGGGGCGTGCGTGGCCTTGGTGTGTGATCGATACTATCCAGGAAAACGTCTGACAACCTCATCCTAAGCAAGTCTTGTAACTGACGATTGGCTATCGCATGCAGCTGAAATAGAGTGCGCATGCATGTATGCATGTTAAATTGTTAGCCTGTGCTTACCTTGGATATATAGATTCCATGGATGCAAAGTGCACGGCCTATCCTTTTATTAAAAAATTAAAATAAGAAGGAAAATAAAATTCATAACCACTGTCGACGCGCCTCGACCTTGTGCAGAATCTACTCTATGCAGTTCCTGCTCCAGCTCCTACTAGGTACAGCTAGCTAGCCGTGGAAGTATCTGCATGCTGTCCTACACGACATTTTCATGGCGCCGCACGTACTTGGCGTGGCTGCGGCAGCTTTCATGCGCGCCGGGCCGGGGATCTATATAAAGTCGTCAGAGACGATAACAAGTCGGCGATCGACGAGAGCCCAGCCCCAGGATATAGGAGAGAAGAGGCACCGCGCCGCGAGTACGCGAGGATCGGAGATGGAATTCTGCGCGCGGCAGCAGCAGGTTTTCAATCTGCAGCCGCCGCCGCCGACTCCGACCACCAAACGACAGCCGGCACCGTCGTCGGCGAGAGCAGCTTGGCCTCGCTCCCGACGCCCCGCTGTTGGTCTCCTCTGTTGGTCGTCACGCCGCCATAGCCTAACACTGCAGGTCACCGCCGCCACGACCACGACCACATCCACGAACACCATCTGCTTCAAGAACATCATCCAGGACACGAAATTACCGAGGTGAGTACCTCGATCTTCTTGCAGCTCCTCTCCGGGTGTAGTGCTAGTGCAAGTCAGGCATTTTACTTCTTGGCCTTGTTTAGTTCCGAAAAGATTTCGGATTTCGGTACTGTAGCACTTTCGTTTGTTTGTGGCAAATATTATCCAATTATACACTAACTAGGCTCAAAAGATTCATCTCGCGATTTACAGACAAACTGTGTAATTAGTTTTTGTTTTTATCTATATCTAATGCTTCATGCATGTGCCTAAAGATTCGATGTGACAGGAAATCTTGAAAAGTTTTTGGATTTCGGTGTGAACTAAACAAGGCCCTTGTTCGTTTGGTTAATAAATCATGACACAAAATACTATTGGCTTATTTATTGTGAGAGAAAAAAATACTATTGAATGTACTTAACTTCTTTGCATGGTGCGGAATACAGGGCGGGCAAATTTTTCGAGTTGGAGATGACGGTCCGTGACTGCGACATCATCGACGTCTCCGGGGTCGTGAACAATGCTGTATATGCTGGTTATATCGAAACAGGTCTGCTATATATACCATCCAACAACAATAACCCCCAGAAAAATATATAGTGTACAGAGTTACGAACTTATGTTGTACTGTATCACGTTAGTCGTTTCCAAATACCTACCAACCCCTGATCCGTGCTAGTATATACGGTGACGACCATTCCCGCTATATGCATGCAACCAGCTCGCCAAGCTATGCTTGCAAGCCTCGGCGTCTGCACGGGCTCGATCGTGCGCACAGGCCGTGCCATGGCGCTCTCCGAGTTGAACGTCAGGTACTTCGCGCCACTCAAGGTACGCGCATTCACATGTGAATATATATAGCAGTTCCTTTTTATTCAAGAATTTTACACGCTTTTTTTGTGCTTTCGATCAAAATTTCTACACGCTTTGCGTCCAAACTTGCATGAATGAATGCCTATATATATATTTCTTCAGCGCGGTGCCAAGTTCGTCGTCATGGTGAGGGTTGTCCAAATCAAGGGTGTGCGGATGTTTATGGAGCACTTGATCGCAACGCTGCCAGACCGCAAGGTACGTACGTCGCCACAGCCAGTAGCCACACATTGCATGTACACGTCTCTCCTGAGCTGATGATTGCTAATATGCATATGGCAGCTCGTGCTAGAGGCCATGGCAACTGTCGTCTGCCTCAACCAAGACTACCGTCCAACTCGCATGTTCCCGGAGATGGCGAACCTGCTGCACTTCTTCTCTCATCCTAATTAGCGCGGATCAATCCTAGCAAGCTGCTTTATCTGCTGATATTGTTTGGAGTCTTTTATCTACTGTACTGGAGGCACGAAGTTGCAATTAGAGTGGGCGGCTGGAAGCCGATTAAAATTCTTTGCCGAGAAGAACTTAGCCTATGTCCTCGATTATAACCCAATACGTCTCTATTCTAATTATTATGATCACATATGTCAACTAATGATATGTCGACCCTAGAAACATTTAGAAATTTCTTAAAGTTGTGTGCAAGCAAATCAGCACCTTGCACAACAAGAAGAATAATCCAAGACCACGGGTCAGTGGTGTCTCGGTCGCATGGGCGGCGACGCCACCACCGTCCACCTCTCCTCCCTCTCTCTCTCTCTGCCTCCTCGTCGCCGTGGCGGCGAGGCCCTTACTCAGCCTGGTCACAACAAAATACCGAGAATCGAGAACTTAACTGAAAATACCAAAAATCAAACCGAAAGTACCAAAATCGAATTTTTCGGTACCTTGTTCGGTTCAGGGGAACCGAATTTCACGAAATGTGCTGAGTTTGGGTGTAGTTATATTATTATAGCACTATTTTAGTCCATTATATTTTATACATGTGGTACTATACTCATATAATTTTGTGGACTTGTATATGTATGTATTTGACACTATTATTTTTTAAGAATCATTTCCAAATTATGTCAAAATTAGCTTTTGAACTTGCTATTATATGTTCATATGATCAGTTCAGTATTTTTCGGTAAATACCGTAACCGAACCGAAAGTACCGAAACTGAATTTCCTCGGTACCGATTTTTGGAAGGAACTGATGGGTACCTATTTTCCGAGGAACCAAATTTCCATAAGAACCAAAGTACTGAACCGAACCGAATTGAAGTACCGAATGCCCGGGTGAGCCCTTACCATGTTTCTTGGTGTTGGTTGCCCGGATGGCTGATTCTCGGATCCACACCACCAGCGACCGGATCTAGTGCTCTTGAGGCTAGATCAGGCGCCCTCCACTTGGATTTGGTCGAGGCATAGCCGGCATGGGCAGTAGCGCACGAAGAGCCCGAGGTCATTGGACGGCTCATCGCGTCGGCCGCTTGTGGACGGTGTGAGAGCCAGCGGATCTCCTTCTTTACTTGCCGCTTTCGAGCCATGGCGAGTTGCTTGCTAGGAGACATCGGCTACCGCGGTGGTGACGACCTAGCCACATCAGGGAGCCGCTAGGCGCAGTTGGCATGGGTGGTGGCTCGCGCAGGGGCCGGGGTCAACGGATAGCTTGGTGCGGCGGCCGGCCGTGGATACGTCGGAAAGCCGCTGGCGGTGGCCAGCCACACGTCGCGCTCACGCGGGTGGCAGTGCCTATCACTCTATCATCCTTGGTCAACAACTGGTGTAGTAGAAGGGTCATGACTACTACCGCGCACGGGTCTGAGGTGCCATAGTGATAGCCTTGTCCCTCTTGGGCCGATGATGGCGACGCCTTCAGGCGCCATTTTCTTGTTGGAAGCATTCATCAAATGGCCCTCCCCTGTGTGCAGTGTGTCTTCCCTAGGTGAAAACCCTGACCATTTGGTCAGGCAACGGCAGCAGAGATGTGTCGTGTTCCTCCTTGGAAGTGTTGTTTGGGAAGCTTGTGCTCATGTCTACAGCGGTAACTAGCGTCGTGGCGAGGAAGATGGATGCCTAGTTGAAGATTCAAGTTTGCTGTGTCCATGACGGAGGAAGGAAATCACGAAGAGGGCGGTGGCGTAGCGATTGGAGGGCTTTGCATCTGTTTGGCGATGGAGGGCGACTGTTTGGTAGGACCGTACGCTAGTTGTGACTATGAAGTTGGCAAGGTGGCCGCCGTGGAAGATAGTGGCCAGCATATTTGAGTTGCCGAGTTGACCTACGTGGTATGATGGTGGGCAGTCCCACACAGTGGTGGCTGTTTTCGGGTGTAAAGAGGCATTATGAATAGCATCTAGAGGATGTGGGGGGCACTTTTATCTTCAATGAGGCAACTAGGTCCTCGAACTATGTAATTCTGTAATAAAAAAACATTTATATGCATTGGTCGATGCAGAAGCTGGCTAGTTAGTCACTAAAAAGCTGGCTAACAAAAGCTCTAATGAGCAAGCAAATATTAAACAAAGAGCCAATTAGGAAGAACAACACAAGCTGCAGTTGAACTGAACTGAACTTAATAAGACCCTTAAAATTAATTAACGCTCACAGCTAACACAACGCAACGCTGAAATCCACACCACGAGATCGAGCTCATCGCCACCAGCTAGTGATTGGACAAAAATGGCGTGATGCTGCTTGAAAGATCAAGTCATGTCAGCGAGACAAACTGTCAAGCAAAAACAATACGTACTCTACTGTAGCTGAACAAAGACGTCTCACAAGCTAGAAAATTCATATCCAACGTTTAGCTCGAGAGCTGCTGCTGAAACACGCACTCGAGACGCGCAGTCCGTTCACCAATAGCAGCGAGCTGAGCACGAGAAACTGAACGGACTCCAAATCTGAAGTGAAGAAGAGGCACCGGAAGGACCGGTGCTGAGAGAGTCCAAGCACCGGCACAGACGAGCTGAAAGTGCCAAAAATGAGGTGGCTCGAGCTGGTTACTGATCCTGAACTGAAAAAGAAAGATGGATTCCCTGAAACTGAAACTGAATTGCTCAAGCTACACAGGGTGCTCTTCGAATTGCTTAGTGGTGGTGCAGCTTCTCTTCGTATTGCTGGGCCTCGTTTCAGTCCGTATGTAGGCCCATCCTCGATGAACCTAGCCATCGGGCCATTGACTTTGCCATTTGTAGCCCGGTCCATGACAAATAGGTGGGCCCTGGTCGATGGCGATGCCACTTCTTCCTGCTCGTGCTGTCAGTCTGTGACAGATACGAATTTACGATACAAGTAGTGTATATACCTTGCATGAGTGGCATCCGGATTCCGAGCAGCGTTTTGTTTTGTCATTGCCTAGAGCAATGATGATAGCCTGTTGGCTGTAGAACAATTTCTGAAGGTATCGTATTTTACTGCCTACTACTCCTCCGTCTTCGCAGTTCTCGATCTTTCATACCGACACCAGCGACGACCGCGCCTGGCACTGGTGAGTGGTGACTCGACAACACGACGTTCAGAAACGAAATCATTCCATCTCTGAAACGGCCCAGACTACAGTGGTGTAGGTACTGTAGAGAAGAACAAACTACGATGCGTTCTCTCAGTCTGTACCGCCTGCACTTACGAAGGATAGTGACGAGAGGATACGATGCACCCAAGCATCAGCAGCGCAGAACCGAAGCAGGCACTTGTTGCATCGCTCAGGCATTGCTCAAATGTCGTCTCGTACGAGACTCGGCGCCACCTCGCCTCACGCTGCGTTTTCTCGCAGTCGCCTCATGGCTTGTCTTATAAACCGATTTTTTTTTATCAATTAATAATGTTTTTTCTATAATAAATTAATAAATAATATTTCTTTTCACAGTAAACACGCAGATGCTTTCGCGCAGACACGCGTATGAAAAGAATTTTTTTAAGTGTCATGTTGAATATGCTGACACATATTTAAAGTATTAAATATAGATTAATAAAAAGTAAATTACATAGCTTATCTGAAAACAGCGAGAAAATTTTCTTAAAACTAATTAATTCGTTATTAACACATGAGTTATGGCTAATCATGGTCTAATAGGTTTAAAAGATTCATCTCGCGATTTATAACCAATCTATGCAATTAGTTTTTTTTATCTATCTTTAATGTTGTATGCATATATCCAAAGATTCGATGTAATGAGTGAAAAATTTTTGATGAGAAACTAAACAATGCCTAAATTAAAGGTTACTCTCTCTGTCCCTGAAAACTTCAACTTCTAGAATTGTCCTGAATTAAAATTTTAAAACTTGGATCGAATTTCTAGAAAAAAAACATTAAGATCTATAGTACCAAATTAATATCATTAGATTTATCACTGAATATATTTTTATAAGATACTCATTTTATATCATAGATATTGATGTTCTTTTCTATAAAGTTAGTAAAACTTAAAAAAAGTTTAACTAGCACGGACTCTAAGAGCTTTTAGGGACACAGGTAGTACTTTTTAGTGCATCTTTTTTTGATACACCTCTATCTTACTATATTTTTCCTTCTTGTTTCTTGTATACGTATTACTTATATCTTTTTCACTCTTTATTAATTCTTGTGTCTAGAGCTAGAACATCGTCTCTCATAATCTTATATCTTATAATGAGACGGACGGAGTAGCTGACTTCTAAGTAGTGGACGGAGTAGTAGCTCAAGAGCAAGCTGAGAGCCTGAGAACGATGTGCGAGCACGGTGATACTGATGATGCACATACAAGAAAAAAAATACTGTTATGTGGCTAGAAAAATACGGCTAATTCTGGCCAATAAACGAACATGGTGTCATCAGAGCAGACTTGACCACTGACGACTCTGCTTAATTATTTCCTGCTGAGAGGTGAGATCAATTCAAGACGGAATCGTCCTCCCAAGTTCTGCTGCTGCACTCCTTCCCCATAACAAGCCTGATCACAGATGCTTCCTGCTTTTGCTGTGCCTGGCCGATTCCAGCGTCGCTAACCCGTCGCTGTCCCTGTTTTGACGCACAGTAGGTTTCTGTTTATAGTTGTACTCACCGGAAGAGCAGCACACATGCCGCTTGCCGTATCCAGTGTTCCGATACACAACTCGGAACGTAGTACAGATGAATGTGCATCCAGTGTTCTCCTGGAGTAGGCTGTAGCATGGCCGTGGTAGTAATTGGGAGGTAAAATACACATTCAAATGCATCAATGCATGCATGGTTTAACCAAGGCCTTGTTTAGTTCCTTATAAACTTTATAAAAATTTTCACTCCTCCTCACATCGATTCTAGCGGCACATGTATATGGAACATTAAATATAAATTTAAAAAAATAACTAATTACATAATTTGTTTTTAATTTGCGAGATTAATCTTTTCAGCCTAGTTAGTTCATGATTAGACAATATTTGTCAAATATAAACGAAAATGCTATTTTTTAACAAATATTGTCCAATTATGGACTAATTGGGCTCAAAAGATTCGTCTCACAGATTACAGGTAAACTATGTAATTAGTTTTTATTTTCGTCTATATTTAATACTTCACGCATGTGTCGCAAGATTTGATGTGACGGAGAATCTGAAAATTTTTAGTAAAACTTTTTCGGAACTAAACAAGGCATCGGTCTAGCAAGTGCGTACTCTCTTTATTTTTATAAAGAACATAGTTTTGGATAAGATTTTAGTCAAATATTGACAATATAAAATCCTAAATAACTTTTAAGTTGTTGAGTTTTAAAATATAAAAACCACATGAATAGAGTTTTGTCTTAAAAATATTTTTATAAAAATATACATATACCACTTTTTGATAAATATTTTTATAAAAATAAAAAGATAAAGTTAGCCTATAGAAACTATATCGCTGTCCTAAGCGATTTTTTTCATGGTACGAAGAGAGTATCCCTGTCGACCTACGGCCGGTAGTGCGTGGTGCCTGCCGGCGCTCCCAAGTCCCAACGGCGAGACGGCAAAAGCGTGTCAACGTACTGAAGTGATCACCGATGCAGTGCTCCTGCGCGTCCGGCTCCGGCCCGGCAGCCGTTCACGGCTCCCCTTCGTGCCGAGGCCGCCAACCATGTGAGCGGAGCGCTCGGGCAGGACAGGAGCAGGACACTCTGCTCGTGCTTGCTCCACCTCCACTCCACTGCTCCTCCTGCCCGCTCCCGATCCATCACACATATTCATACGGAGCAACCCCATTAGTGGCCATTGCCCAGGGCTTTCATATATCAGATCAGTCCATCGCATCGTAGCGTACCGAAATCTAATAAAAACATTTTCAGATTTTCTGTCACCTCAATAGAACATTAGATATAGATAAAAAGAATAACTTAGGCCCTTTTTAGATTGCTGATAAAAATTTTCAGAGTGTCACATCGAATGTGTCGGAAGGATGTCGGGAGGGGTTTTTAGAAACTAATAAAAAACAAATTACATAGCTCGTCAGGAAACTGCAAGACAAATCTATTAAGCATAATTAATCTATCATTAGCACATGTGGAGCACTTAAGGCTAATCATGGAGTAACTAGGCTTAAAAGATTCGTCTCGCGATTTTCAATCAAACTGTGTAATTAGTTTATTTTTATATATATATTTAATGTTTTATGCATGTGTCTAAAGATTTGATGGGATGGATGAAAAAATTTTAGTTGGGAAACTAAACAGGACCTTAAGCTAAGCTAGCATTGGAAGAACGATCAGACTCCACTAGTCACTATGTATGGCATGCGACCTGTGTGAGCAACTTTACAAAAACAAATCGGTCGAGTCACGCGTGCATGCATGGAACCTGCCCAGCACCTACACAGTACACACTGCTAGAGAAAACTACAGAGATGTTGGTGACAGGTTGCTAGGCGTTAGCTCTACCAGGCCAACCCACGTACGTGCACTTTCGTAGGCGTCACTAGACTATAGTGCATTTCCAGCGCAAGAATTCTCTGGTCCGGCTCTCCACGGGGATATATTTCCACCGACCACCGGGATGCAGAAATTGCACTGGCCAGGACTGAGCCGTAGCCCGTAGCAATGCACCACGGTTACGTTCGAGCACTCGCTAGACACGGACGAGCAAAAGTGAAACCGTCGATCGGAGGTCTCTCCAATCCTGCCACAGACCGTGACGACCCGTCCACGTTACTTACGAGCACGGACCATCGTCGTCGACAAACAAAACCGACACAATTTTACACTA
Organism: Sorghum bicolor; assembly: GCF_000003195.3. NCBI lineage: Eukaryota > Viridiplantae > Streptophyta > Magnoliopsida > Poales > Poaceae > Sorghum > Sorghum bicolor. The sequence goes on from NC_012873.2 coordinate 63,403,844, forward strand.
TCTCTGTCCTTAGAAACATGCAAACCTTTATCTTTCGTGTCCCTTCACTCTTCATAAGAGCATGAGTCCTACCTGATTTCACTAATAGTAACAAATGTAATGGATTAGATATTAGGGTCCTAATTAGTTTCTTGTCATGTTTGTTTTTTCAACTCATGATCCATATTCATATGAGTTATAATAGCATTTGTTCAACCATGACACAAAGTCTGATTCTGAATGGATACACAAAATACAAACTCACTTGCAATGTACAAACATATTTGATACTCCCTCCGTCCACGAAAGAATCAATTCCTAAGATCCGTGCCAGTCAAACTTTTTAAAGTTTGACTAACTTTATGAAAAGAGTAACAAATCTATAATATAAAATGCACATTATATAAAAATATATTCTATGATGAATCTAATAATACTATCAAATACGTACTCTTAGATTCATCATCATTAAATAATATATATTTCATATTGATTTTTATGTTATATAATTTCTAATAAACTTGATTAATAAATGTTGATGAAAATTGACTAGAGATAAATCTAGAATTAGCAGCTGCCGACGGAGGCAACCTCTTGCCGGGAACAAATGGAATGACTCGTGGAGTGCAGCTACTGTATCCTGAACGCTGTTGAAGACATGGCAGCAGTATATGGAACAGTGAGCAAGCGCGGCAGTACGAGTACACAGCCGGGGGCGACGGGGGATGGCGACGAGACATGACGGCGTCGCCATCAGCGCTCGTCCAATCAGGATCTGACGGCCACGGCGGTGCCTCCACCACGTCACTCCCACTCCCGCTCCCGCGGCCCCGCCCCCCGCGCTTTATTCCGGCCCCACCACGTCCCGGCTTCCCCACCACCGGGTTGGTGCCCCCAGTGGCCAACGCCCACCTGGCGCAGGGCTGGCCCCAGTCGTCATCCGCCCATGACCAGCAGATGCGCCCAGCCGTGCGTGCTGTTTCGCGCGCTCGATCCGCCTCGGGGCGTGCGCCTCTCCAGCTTCCCCAGGATCCACAGATACGGCAGGCAGGCAGCCGCGCCGGGCCCACGTGAGAGAGTCAGAACGCTGCGCGTGACAGTAGACCACGCGCTAATCACTAGTAGTAGGAGTACGTGTTAATTAATTATTAAAGAATAATAACCCTGCTAGATAAATGACCATCCTGACCTGCCAAATTCCGTCCGTCCCCGCACGAGTACTTGTGGGGCTGGAATGAGAAGACCCGTAGTCAGAAAGTAGGGGAGCGCCACGTGGACACGGGCGGTGGGCTAGGGACTCTAACGGCCTGCCTCCAAATGTGGAGTGCAAGTCCTATAAAATCGACTGCCGTTTCACGGTAAAGGATAGCTGCCAATGTACTATCTGTAAAGTAGCACGATGGTCGCAGTCGTACACGAATACTGCTAGTGGTATTATTATACCATACTGGCACACCGTATCCCTGTCTGGTCTACGTACGCAATGAATACGTACAGGATACTAAGCGACCGTGATCCGGACCCCACTTGCAGAGAGAGACAGAGCTGCGGGTGCGAGCGCGAACAGGTAGCGAGCAGGGGGGGCACGGCACGAGGAGCTGTTCATACCAGCAGTGGAAGGAGCGGCGCATGCAGGTGGTGTTGGCAGGGGCGCTGCTGCCGAGCCAGAAGGCAAAAGAGAGAAAAGGGCAGCAGCAGAACAAGACAAAGTTGCAGTAGTGCTGCTAGGCGTTGCCGGTGTGGCTGTGGCTGGCTTTCAACACTACTGTCTACTGTATGCTGCTGCTGTGCTTCTTCAGTGGAAAGGCAAGCTGCTGCTTGCTCCTCTTCGTCTTCTCCTACATTGCTAGTATAATCCATGGAGCTTTTTTTTGCTTCTGCAATGCTGATGCTATGGATGGATAAGCAATAGCATACTCCTACCGGAGAATGCAACGGAAAGCTATGGTTAAGCTACCTCTTTCCCTCATTGCTGATTTGTTTCGATGGGGGTGCTGCTGCATTTGGATCAATAGGCCAAGCAAGAACCAGCGCCAGCTTTGCTAGTTGCTCATACTAATTTATTCCCATCTACATATATGTATCCCATATAATCCAGTCGCGACAAACAGGAAACGAAATTAACAGCAACGAACACAGAACATTGTAATCACAATTCACAAACCAATGGAATAGAAAAACGATGAGCAAGCTACCATTATAACCTACAAAAGATGTTTCTTTTCTTCACCTCCGTTTTTCTTATTTTTTTTTACCTTTATCTGCCCGACGATGCTCATCCCGAATCACCTCCGGCAACGGAATCATCCAGAATGATGTCGCTAATCTGCCTGCTTCTTCAGCTTCAAGCGCCTGGATTGAAGTGGGGATCTGACACGGCAGACAGCTCCGCATCCTCGGACGGCGGCGCCACGTTCAGATCGATCATGCAGGGACAGTTGTTGATCGGGGACGGAGGAGTGGCAGCGGGTGAGGTGGTGGAGGCGGTGGCGGTTGCGGTGCCCGTGCCGGCAAGGGACGACGCCGCGGCGGCGGCGCCACACACATGGGACCTCTTGTGGCCCCCGAGAGCCTGCCCCGAGGGGAACACGCGGTAGCAGTGGGGGCACTCGCGCGGCTGCTGCTTTGCATCCATATCCATGTCCTCGTCCTCGTCCCCGTCCCCGTCACGGTGCTCCGGCAATGGCGACAGCGGTGGCTGGGGCTGCAGGGGAGGAGCCGGAGCTGGGGCCGGGGTCGGGGCCACGGGAGGCGCGCAGCAGCCGCCCCTGCCGCCGCGCACGTTGCTGGCGCGGTGGCCGCCGAGCGCCTGGTAGGAGCGGAACACCTTCTTGCACGCGACGCACATGAACTGCGTCCGCTTCTCCACCGGTGGCGGCGCCGGCGTCGGGGCCCGCGGGAGTGGTGGCGCGGGGGGCGGCGCGTAGCCGTCGTCACTCCCGTCGTCGGAGCCGTCGTCCTCGGCGAGCACGGCCGACGGCCAGGAGTCGCGGGAGAGCATCATGAGGGATAGCGCCACGTCCTCCGGGGTCGAGACCTCTGACAGCGAGCTCGCCGGTTCGGGCTCGCCCCAGACGGGCGCGGCGTTCACGCGCTTGGCGTGCGGCGGGGTGGACTCGGCCTCGCTCTCGCGATCCGAGAAGGCAGCATCGGCCACGCGAAGGCTGCGCTTCGGATTCTCACGGAGCCCGTAGGTGGACGCGGCGGGCGTCTTGAGGCCGACGTCCTCGTCGGCGACGGCGGCGAAGGAGGTCGACGCGGAGGACGCCGAGGAGATCTGCTGCTTCGCGGCCGCCGCCGCCGCCTGAGCTCTGGCGATGGAATGAGAGCGCATGTGCCCGGCGAGAGCGCGGGGGCTGGCGAAGCGGCGGGAGCAGAGCTTGCATGTGTTCTTCGCCATGGCGAGAGAGCTTGCGCCTTCCGGACGGAGCTCGGTGAGCTCTCTCGGCAGGCAGGAGCGAAAATGGTGAGGAGAGAGAGCGTGAGCCAGCGAGAGAGCTGCGGGGGAGGTTAGAATATAGCGGAACAGCCAGCTTCTCTCTCCTATTTAATTTTCTTTTCAGGATTTTTTCCCTTACATTTCTTCACATTTTATTTTATTTTTTTTTTTGGTTTCCTCGTTGACACCTTCAATCGCGGTGAGGGCGTTGGTGATGCTTGGCTCATGCAAATCGAAGCAGTCAAGCAGAGATATTTTTGCTGCTTTGACGGCTTGAATTGCTTCCAGTTTTTTAGGACCGGACCCATCTGCTCCTGTGTTGATATGGAATTACCACAATTCACAACTAATAATGCCTTATATTTGCACCAGAGATGCTAGACCCCATATATGTATAGATGCTAGATAAAATAAGTTTTGATCCTCTACCAAACAATCATGAATGCAATTTTCGGTTTTGCTTGCGCAGATGATCCCATATTAAATGGATGGATGCCAAATGGTCAAATCTCTCTCTCTCTCTCTCTCTCTCTCTCTCTCTCTCTCTCTCTCGTTTAGGATACATAGCCAGATTAACCTCTCATGCTAGTGAATATATGATTTTTCCCAACGCTTCTATAACATTATATTATGCTAGCAATTATTAAGATTTTTGTCCTTTATTGAAATACACATTTGTAAAATTGCATTGATATGTGATTCCATATAGCTAATTTAGGTAGCTATAAACATATTATTAGAAGTAAAATTTAATAAATACAATTGTTCAAGCTATTAAACATCACAGAAGATAAAAGAAGTTATAATAATATATAAGGCTCATTTTTAATACAAGCTAAAATCACACACCTAACATACTCTCCACTCTGTGATATCGATGTACCCATGCGCCCCGCCTCGTTGGACTTGCTGGATATCTAAGTATGCTATAGTTTCGTTTGAAGCGTAGGAATTTCGTGGGAAGCATATAGAATCTCAAAAGAATCAATTTAATTTTATAGGAAACTGCAAGAACTGAGAAAAGTTATGGCATTCCAAATAAGGCCTAAAATCTCTTGAAATTATCAAACTCAAGGAATAGGAAAAATGCATCATATGTGTGTCCATGCAATTGAAATCATACTCAATGTGGATCCATAATTTAATAAAACTACAAAATAAAAGCATAATGATGATTAGGAAACATATATGAACCAAACCCTAAGACATAAAGGAAAGGAAAAATTAAGATTGTGCTTAATTTTCCTTTAGTAGATCTCATTTTTTTCAAAAGAATTTATAGGATTCTATCATTTATTCAGAAAGGCCCTAATAAAAAAATCTACATCAATTTATTCATTTAAAATCCCTCGAGTCCTACTACGTCACAATGGGGTCCTTACGTGCATACACAAGTGTGCATACGCCAAAATCCGATGAAAAACCAATGTCCAGTCTGTGACTATAACCGTATTTTTGTTTGACGTGAATGGTCGCATCCTGACACTAGTAAGTCACTCACACGCAAAAACTCTACACGCAAAGGGGTTTCCAAATGTACTATAGTGTCATGGAGGACATACAAGTATCCTCTACAAATCGATGGGCGAACCCGTTGGATTGGTGCACAACTATACATGGAAGCAATTGATAGCTTCTTGTGATCAAAGTCACTAACTATACATGAAAAAGATCTCACGAGTTTTTCTTTGTTGCATCGTAATCGTGGAAAAGAACCCATGAGATTTTCTTTGCTGCATCTTAGTCACTCCTTGTGCCTCCTCAGACCCAAACGCACACATAAAAAAGTTTAGGGGTGAATGGACATAGCTCGACTGGCTAAGGTGCAAGTTCGAACACTAAAAACTCTACAAATGGCCTCGCAAAAAAATCTCTACAAAACCTAGACCTATAATGTAAAAAAAAATAAAATAAAATGTTAGAAAAATGTTGCTGCAAGCTCTGTCTGTTTGTTATAGATTCCTAAATTCCTTATTTTCCAAGTTTCTAGCAATTTGATTTGACTAATAAATAATATTTTATCGCTCCAAATTATAAGTCCTTCTGATTTTTGTAAGTACAAAGCTTTACAATAAACTCCTAAACTTTTAATTTAGAATGGACAGAGTAGTTACTATAGACGATGGGAGGGGCCCGGCCGGAAATGAAGCGCAGGGAGGGCCAAGTAAAAGTAGATAATTAAAGTGCAACAAACACAACATTAGTTCGGTAGTAAGAATGTGAGTACATTGCGGTGCCCGTTTTCGTAGCAAATTAATAGTAGTACGCGTTAGTACTAGCTAGTATACATTCACCCTCAATTCAAGTATTGCTGGCTCGGAGACTTATATGGATCCAACCTTTGCAGAGAAAACCACATGCGATTGATCTGCTTCCAAGGATTTTATAGATGAGCACATCGAGCGACAGATTCAGACTCTGCGTATCTCCGGTGTGCGGTGCGGACGTACGTACGGTGGCACGCAACGCCTTTGGTGCGGTCGACCTGAAGCGTTTCCATCCGCCATGTCGACACAACAGTTTCGCACCCGCCTGCCTGGTCGTGGAGTGGGTGACACATGATGGATCAACGAGCGGACAAATCCACATGATTACCCCACCAAGTAGGAACCGGCGCGGCCGGCTAACGAGTATACAGTACAGTGGTAACTACCAACGCCGGTCCACCACCACCACCACCCTGCAGCCCTGTAGGGCGCTGCGTGCAAGTGCTGCTGCGTCGGCGAGCCATGGCATGCGTTCGAGTAGCTTCTTCAGCGCTGCATGGTGAAGACGACGACGCTGCCGCTGATGATGACGCCTCCTGCATGTTACTGCCCTTTTGATCAGCTTCTGCCGCTGCAGAATTTAATCCGGCTGCCGCGTTAACTACCGCGCTAGTGGTGGTGGTACTAGGAACTCCATTTGTTTCCGTTTCGCTTTCCTCAAAGTCAAAGTCAAGTGGTGTGCATTTGGCCTTTGCCTGTGCTGTGCTGTGGATGGAGTGGTGGTGGTGGCCCGCCTGGTGGGGTGCCGATGACGGGATTCTACTCCTATACGTTTCACCATCGGTGTCTTCAATTCGTCTCGTTGTTCTCCGCTCTCGCTTCAGCCCATTTATCTCTTTTCTGATCTCTTCTTGCATTCCAACTCCGTAGCTGTAGTTATCGCAAAAAAAAAAAAAATCCCTCCATAGCTGTAGAACACGAGTTTTGTGCTCTTTTGTCTGCAGTCTACGTACGGAGTAGTATTCCATAGCTGTAGAACACGAGTACCAGAAGTCCAGCACAGCCCTGCAACAGCCATATATACTAGTGGTACGTACTCGTACTCCAGCGCGCACAAGGCAGAATGCCAGGATGGATGACAGCGGTACACGGCAACGGGCAACGACCTGGATGCGTGGCTGCTCAACTGGGGAAGCGAGGGAGGTCAGGCCGAGTACTGTGCAGCACAGTACATGTCATCGGCCTACTATGCAGGTCAAGGTACGAGTAGGTGGCCAGTCCAGTGGACAAACACCCAAACGGGACGCGTGCGGGTGCGGCGCTACTGCTGGGCGGGACCGGGACCGTGCCTCCCTCTGCGTCTGCGTGCGCCCGCCGTCTTCCAAGGGCGTGTTTGGTTCCCCGCATGCGGGCGAACCTGGCCCGTGGGATGCAACCCGCACCTGTTTGGTAGCCTGTCTCCCCCTCCTAGCCAGGCTCCTCTCGTGCAAATCCTCCTCTCGGGTCTGGCTCAGAAACAACGCCCGATTTGGGCGTTCTTCTTCAGCCTGGCTCGCTCGATGCTCTGGCGAGCGCGCGCGCGTGCCCATCCGTGCACGCAGAGATGGCGCGAAATTGTTAGGGTTACCTCCCCCGTTCCCGCCATTCACCGTCTATATATCTTCCTTCCCGCCTCCTCTCTTCCTCTTCTTGTCGCTCCCCATATGCGTCGCCGGTTCGTGCTCCATCTATTCTTCCTCTTGTCCGCTGTCGTTCTTGCTTGATTCGTGCCAAATTAATACTTCTCCTGTGTCTCGATTTGTTGTAGGTGAAGTGGATCTGAAGGTTCTCCATTCAAGTGAATTTTCCCCTAATTTTTCTCGATTTTTCTCTCCGATTTGGAAACCCTAGGTCACCTTCTGTTGTTGCTCTCATTGCAGGGACACCAGATCTGCTTTGTTGTCTGTTTTTGCGGTATGGATCCGTGTGCTTAGGTCTATTTTTTTTGTTATTTTGTAAAAATCCAATCTTGTATATGCTAATCCCCTTTGCTTTGCTTTGTTTTTGTGTTTGCAGATTTGTCCTCCCTCACCTGCTGTTGGGCTTTGGCTGGTGGCCCTGCTTGTTGACGTGGGTATTTTGTACATCTATAATCCCCCTCTCGCCTCTCTATCTTGGATTCGGATGCATGTCCTACTTTTTTAGATTCTGAGCAAGTATCTTAAGTTGCCATTTTTGCTGAGCTATTGCCCTAGTCTATGATGATGATAATTTTTTTCTGAGCTATTGCCCAAGTCAGTGATGATTTGTGACTTAATCTGAGCATATGTCAAGTTTTGGTATAGCTTAAGTATTTGTCGTTAAAATGCATTTTTTTCTAGATGGACCTGGAAGAGAAGCGACGCATTCTTTTTGCTCGTGCTGGTGCTCTTATCACGGCTATGTATGCCCTACTGTTTGCTAGGCTTAGAATGATTCAGTGTGAGCGTCCTGAGATCAGTTATGGTCCAATGAGCATTTGGGATGAGGAGCGCCAAAGGAATCTGAACTTAATTTATAACTACAATGACATAGAGTGTGTGAACATGCTTCGTATGAGAAGAGCCCCCTTTTTTAGTTTGTGCAACTTGCTTAGGGACAAAAAACTACTTGCAGACAACATAAATTCTTGTGTTGAAGAGCAACTTGCAATGTTTCTTCATATTGTCGGTCATAACCAACGATTTAGAGTTGTCAAGCAAAACTGGAGAAGGTCTATAGAGACAGTCCACCGCCACTTCAAAGATGTCTTGTATGCTATTGGTGAACTTAGACAAGAGATGATTAGATCTCCAAGCAATGACACACCACTAAAGATTAGCAACAGCCATAGATGGTATCCTTACTTTAAGGTAAAAAAATTGTCATATAGCTATTAGGATTGTTGCATTAGATCATGTTAATTTACTATGAAATTTTGGATGCTATGTAGGAGTGTATTGGGGCCATTGATGGGACTCATGTCTATGCCAAAGTTCCAGCCAAGTTGCAAGCTGCATTTAGGGGTAGAAAGAATGCCCCCACTCAAAATGTGCTAGCTGCAGTTAACTTTGACTTGAAATTTACCTATATCCTTGCTGGTTGGGAGGGATCAGCACATGATGCCACAATTCTTGCTGATGCATTGCAGAGGCATGATGGGTTAAGGGTTGCACCAGGTAACTAAATCAATTGTACACACTCTGTGTCATTCATCACATCTGAAGGAACCATAAACTTTACTTAGCAACAATTGGGTCTATGACTCAAGGTGATGGCAAGAAGTTTATGGTCCTCCAGATGCCATGGGTGCCACAAATGTTTGGAATTTGCATTATAGCTACCATGAACCTGATTGTTTTTAATATTTCTTTTAGGGAAGTTCTACTTAGTAGATGCGGGATATGCTGTAAGACCTGGATTTCTCCCTCCTTATCGAGGCACTAGATACCATCTAAAAGAATATGGCAATTGGAATTACCCAACCAACCCCAAAGAGTTATTTAATTTGAGACACTCTAGTTTGAGAGTAACTGTTGAGAGGGCTTTTGGCGCTTTGAAGAATCGTTTTCGCATCATTGACACCAACAAGCCATTCCATCCGTTGAAGTCACAAGTCAAGTTAGTTCTTGCTTGTTGTATCTTGCATAACTGGATTCTCAGTTTTGGGGTCGATGAGGTAGTTCCAGAAGAGTTTTCTTGGGTCCCCAATGTTACTAATAGTCAGCCCCCTCCTGCTCATATGGATGACAATGCAGCTTGGGCACTAAAGAGGGATGAATGGGCCAACCATATGTGGGCAAATAGGGGTCTTTCAAGAATCTAGGCATGTTTGAGTGCTTTGTAATATTAACTTTTTTTATCATTACTGCTATTGTAAGATTGTTCCTTTTTATGTGGCACTACACTTGATCTGAGGCTTTGGGCAATAGCAATGATGTTCCTTTTTATGGTACTACACTTGATCTGAGGCTTTGGGCAATAGCAATGATGTTCCTTTTTTTATGGCACTACACTTGATCTGAGGCTTTGGGCAATAGCAATGATGTTCCTTTTTATCTGGTACTACACTTGATCTGAGGCTTTGGGCAATGTGCAATGATGTTCCTTTTTATCGGGTACTACAATTGATCTGAGGCTTTGGGCAATGTGCAATGATGTTTCTCTTTTCCTATGATTACTATGCTTGTGCTGAGGCTATGGACATGTGCAATGATGATTCTCTTTTCCTATGATTACTATGCTTGTGCTGAGGCTATGGACATGTGCAATGATGATTCTCTTTTCCTATGATTACTATGCTTGTGCTGAGGATATGGACATGTGCAATTAGGCTATGGCTGAGGAGGTGATGCCTGCTGATGACCTTGTCTTTCCTAGACTGGATGGTGGGTATGGTGCTGCTGACAATGAGGTTGCTGGGAGTGAACCATCCGGTTTCATTCCAGCTTCACAGGTCCTGGCTCAGCAGAGGAGTACTCTGAGGTGGACTGAACCCATGTCTGCATTTGTACTGCGCCAGATGTGTCAACTCATTACCACTGGTGTGAGGACTGACAAGGGCTTCAAAGAAGTGCACCTTAACAAGGTTGCCAAGGCCCTGCAAGAGTTTTGTGGCAATGAGGTTAGCGGTACTCAGGTGTACAATCACTTGAGAAAGTGGAGACAGAGGTGGGTTAAACTGTCCAAGCTGAGGGACCTTAGTGGTGCTCAATGGGATGATGACAACTGCATGATTGTTCTTGAGGAAGAGCACTACAATGGCCATACCAAGGTTTGTCACATAATAAGCTCTAACATTCTTTGTAGCCCTCTTTGCTCTTGTTGTCCTGTTAATAAGCTCTAACATTTTAAATTTTTGTTCAGGACCACCCCAAGGATGCTGAATTTCTCAACAAGCCCATACAACACTACAAGGAGATGGTGATCATTTTTGGCAATGGTCAAGCAACAGGCAAGTTTGCTATGGGCTCTAATGAGCCACTTGGCACACCATCAGATTGTGCTGAGAGCTCACTGAAGACTGAGGCAACTGAGATCCTCAATAGTGGAAAGACAGACACAGTTGATGCAACCAAGACTGAGGGTGTAGTTGGCAATAAGAGGAAGAGATCACTGCTGGCAGAAGAAGATGTGGTCTTGTTCAGTGGCATGTCAGAGGCAGTCAAGGACGTTACAAGTGCTATTAGGTCCACCAAGGTTGAGGATTGCCACACTGACCTGTATGGAGCTATCATGTTTATTCCAGGCTTCACTGAAGAAGCACTCATGCATGCTTATGGCCACCTCCTAGACAACAAGGCATTGGGCACTTCATTTGTGCAGTGGTCTGACTCTCACCGTGTGCTGTGGCTTAGGACCCACTTGGCCAAGCACTACTACATATGATGGTGCTTGACAGCTTGAGGTTGATCCTTTTGTGCAGTGACTGCATGAACATGGTGGTCTTTTGATGCAGTTCCTGGCCCTGTGGAGTGGTGGCTGCTTTTGTGCATACCTAACTACAGTTGGTGGCTGTGTAGTGGGTTGACCTTCTCTTTTGTGCAGTTGATCTGATCCTGCATTCTTTACTTACTAACACTAACATATAGTTAGTGTCTTAGAAAACCCTGCCCCTACTCCCTAGATCAACCTAGCTGGTGGAGTCATTAGAACAATGTGTTGGCAATCTGAGCATATGTCCATTGCCTGTGTTGTGAACTTTGTGATCGTGATGTTTATTTTGGGCACATGCCTTATTGCCTTTGATGTTTCTTTTATTATATCTGAGCACATGTCCATTGCCTGTGATGTTGTTTGACTGATCTGAGCACATGTCCATTGCCTGTGATGTTTTTGGCTGATCTGAGCACATGTCCATTGCATGTGATGTTTTTTGACTGATCTGAGCACATGTCCTTTGATGGTTGTTTTCCCTATGATGGTTGAAAATACATTCTGAGGTGGCTGTGTCGCTTTGTTTCTCAGTTTTATCATGACTGTCATCAGGACATGGGATACGTCCATCCCCAATGCAACAGGTGTATAATTTGGCACCTGATGGCTGAGGATGGCGTATCCCATGGCCCCATGGCAGCCATGAATGTTATATTGTCCTAGATTGACTCATTTTTTGCCACCAAGGATGAATGTCAATATACTCATTTAGTTGGGAAACCAAAACACCTGAGGCCCCTTCCACATCTTCATGTTGCCTTGTTTTATGTTTGGCCTATGCTGATTTATGTTTGAAGCTCTTGAGCCACCTCTGCTTTGTCCATTGAATGTAGGGGGATGGCATGGTATGTTGTTCATGTTGGGAGGGTTCCTGGAGTATACTCTAGTTGGGCAATGGCACATGAACAAGTGCACAAATACCCTGGGAATTGCTACCAAAAATACAGCACAGAAGATGAGGCAATGCAAGCTTTCAATGGTGCAAATGTGTTGGATCCTCAAGATGCCCCTCTACTTCTACCACTGGAGCAACCTCTAGTCCAACCAACTGTCAATGAAGCACCTCAAGTTATCCAATATAATTGGAGTGGCATTTGGGTCAAAGTTTTAATAGCAATAGTTATTGTAGCGTTGTTAGGTTATCTGCTTTTTAAGATGTTGTAATCTCATTTTATTTGCTTGTAATCAGCTCAAAACTAAGTGAGCACTAAAAAATGGTAAAGACTGGTGGTAACCATACCACAACCAGGAAGTGGTAACTCCACCACCATGCATGCAGGCAACCAAACACCGTTTCTGCATGTCCACATTTTGAATCTGCCGAATAAAAAGTGAACCAAACACCATCTTCAACTGGCCAGGCTGCTGGAAACCAGCCAACCAAACATGCACCTCTGCATGCCCTTAGCCTGGGCAAAGATGTCCTGGCTGGGCGGATGCAGCCTGGCTCAGGGCATACGGCAACCAAACACGCCCCAAAGTTCCAGCCGCGCCCGCGCGTGCTTACGTCGTGCGTGTGGACTGGACTACTGGACGGCTGGAGGACCTGGATGGACTCGCTAAGCCAATTAAGCTTTGCTGACCCAAACTGCTAGCAGCACCTACTCCTACTTAATAAAATCTCTGCCTCTCTAAAATTTGGAAGGTACTCATGGCTGTTTAGTGTTTACTACCGTGATGTAGGGGGGAGGTTGCACAAGTTGGATTCAATGTGACTGAGAAACTTTGTCATTTTGAAAAATGGTGAAGGAACTAAACAAGGCCCTAGTTGATTTGGCCCATATCACAAAGTTTCTGCACCGAGAGGGTATCCATCATTGCATACTCATTAGTGGGACCGAGATGCGGTGCTAGTTACGGTGATGCATGGAATGTGCCTGCATGACCATATCAAGCAAAGCAATATGCTACTTGAAATATGATAATATAAATAAAAGCAAACATATGTAGCGCACATCACAAGTGCAACGCGAGGCACGTGCGATAGGCTGAACTGGTGCCACACACCCAAAATCTACATTTTGTTTTGGGATGTGACTAGAAAACACTAAATAAAATAAATAATTTAAATATTTTATTTTATTGTCAATTGGAAATTTGGAAAATGTGGTTTTATAAGAAATTTTACAAGCCAATGTAATATGTTTGCTTCCATTTGTGCTTTCGCATTAGCTTTTATCATCACATGGAAAATAAATTTCTAATGAAAAAGGATTTGTTATTTTATTCAAAAATAAAACTTCAAATTAAGTTTTAGGAAACTATTACAAAAAATAAGTTCAAGTTTGAAAATCTTTTTTAGAAAAACTTATATGTTTTAGAATATGTTTGGAAAAAGAGTTTAAACTGAATTTAAAATTTGGATTGGAAATAGTCTAAAATTATTATTTAAAAACTATAGTTTAAAAATATTTCATAGGATCTATTTTAATTTTTTCCTTAGTATATAGTTTAAACATGGTTTCAAAAATAAAGTTTAAGAAGATCAAAGGTTTAAATTTTTTTTAAAGTATATTTTAAACTTACAGTATAGAAGTTTCAGAGTCTCCAATCTAAATAGTTTTTTAAAAAAAATTGAAACCTTGTTCTACAAAAGAAAACTTTCCTCTCTCTCTCTATCTTGCCGTTTTACTTTCTTGCATCTGTCCTGCGGCCGCTTTCAGTCCAGCAGCCGCGCGCGCGAGCCATCCATCCCCCAGCTCCGCGCCCCGCCTCCGGCCCATCATCATCAGGAAGCAGCCCATTAGCACCTTTTCCTTTCCCTGGCATTCCTCTACCATAACGGGCCCTGAAGTCAGCCCCTACCACTGTGCTAGTTGGGCCAATGCCCAGGATTCGTGGCAAACTGTCTAAGGCCTTGTTCGTTTCTACATGATCAACCTGTTTTCAGGCCTATTCTAGGTGGATTATGCAGCTCGTTTTTAATCTAGATGGAACTAAAATATATATTCGTTTTGGGCTGGCCTGAAATGAAACAAAAACTGGCTTCTCTTTTTCTAGTCTCTACGGTCCTAAATGAAACCAGACCTTGTACGGTTGTACCACCTAGATCAGTTCGTGGCTTAAGTGGAGGAATGAGTGGAGAAACTGGATCCACTTGATCGTGGCCCGGAACTATTTAAGGGCAAGAAATGGTTCCTGTGGAGCCGGACAAGGCCTAACTTTAACCAAAATCAAAATAGGAGGGCAACAAGATAATGAAAAAGGGAAAATGAAATAAGATGAGGAGGTAACTTCAGCAAACAAATTCAGAGGGTAATCCAAGCATGAGATAGGGTTATTCCATCCCATTTCATCTCTTCAACCAAACCGAAATCAAGAATCATCTCATCCGTCTGCTCAGGCTTGTTTTCTATAAAGTGCCTCCTCTTCTGATTTTTTTCTCATACAAAAAATAAAAAATAATGCATCCTTATGCCTTTGAACCATTGACCATCCCCTCCGCTCCGCCGCTAACTCCATCGGCGCTCTAGCCCATGCGCCACCCCTGATCCGACGACGTTGTCCTGCTCCTGCACCGAGATCCTTTGCTACTGGAGTAGGAAAGCTGGGTAAACAAGGAGCAGGCGGGAGGGGGTGCTGTGCATGGTACGGGTGGGCTAGATAGAATAGGCCAGATGAAAAAATAGGAGAAAAATTTTACCTCTTTATAATATTATTATAAATAATAATAGGTATAACTACAGATATAAATTAAAACAAGGATTATATTTACGAGTAAATATTTTTGTAATTTGCAATGGGAAAAATTATCAAGGTTGTATCTTAGTTGTTTGAGGCTTAATAGGGCACTATCATGTTATTACCAGCATTGACTTATACTATATAGTTGCCATGGTCATCATAAAATAAGTTATAGCTTTTCAATTTTGAAGGATAAAACATAAAATATATGTAGCATTCCTGTGGTCGTTTTTTATGAATGATTGATAGCTTTTTTTGGTTACAACTCATGGGCATAAGAGCGAAGGGATTTTTCTGACCATCTTTTATTTTTTTTACTTTCTAGAATACCTATGCGCCCTCCATGTCTTGTACCGTATGTGACCGGCCTAGACTCATTCACATGCTCCAGTGGCGGAGCCAGAAATTTCATAGAGCCTGGGCGAGATAAAATACTATGCTGCTAGTACTAAGATCACTCCTAACGTACAAAACACATGGTTCTAATGTTCATCAATTAGGATATCAATTAATTAAACAAAATGATGTGACACTGCAATTTCAAAATAATAAAATTATTTTTAAATAAAAACAATGTCTACATGTGAACTAAAACATGACGAGATGTGATAAATAGACGAGTAAGAGAAAAGGTATATTATTGGAAAAAAGATTATTGTGCAGAAACTATCCAATAGGAATACTCCCTCCATCACGAAAAGAAAGACGCTACGAGATGTATGTTGGCAAAACTTTCTTAAATTTAGCTAGCTTTATACAAAATATTAGCAATATTTAGATTACCAAATAAATATTATGAAAATATATTCCAAGATTTATCTACGGTTTTTAATATTGTATTGTTAGTGCCTAACAAAGCTATGTAAAATAGGACATATAATAATTATACAAGGGCACTCACAATGCAAGACTCTATCACAGAGTTCAAGACAATTAATTACATACTATTTATGGTATTTTACTGATGTGGCAGAATATTTATTGAAGAAAGAGGTAGAAAAAATAAGACTTCATGTCTTATTTAGACTCTAAGTCCACATTGTTCGAGTTAATAAATAACTTTAGACTCTATAATAGAGTCTGCATTGTGAGTGCCCTAATATACAAGCAAAATTAGACAACCAAGTCTTAAATTTTAAACTAAAATAATCACTGAGTCTTTAGCATGTATGCTCCCTACCTCATCTCTGTCTGTAACTTTTTTTTTAGTTTTATTTATTAGAAGCAGCTTTTGTTTTTTAGTAGGATATCAGCTTCATTTTTTGTTTTTTATTTTAAGCTATGACTAACTATTTGTATCTTCAGTAGCCAACGGAGGAGCCCGGCCACTGGCCCAGGGTGGCTGGGCCTTGGCTCCGCCCATGACATGCTCATGCGAGTTAGAACGACTCGCGTAGAACGATTGTCAAGACACATTATGTACCGTTCCAATGCACAGGAACATTAGTTAGTAGTGAGACTAAGGATATAAGTATAACCCAAACTGAAAACAGCAGGAAAAACATTTTACATATATGGTTTTACTTTGGAACTGCCAAAGATAAACAAAAATGAAAACAACACAAAGTAGTAACATACAGCAAAATGGGGGGAAAAGGTGGAAATGGGAAACTACAAACTATTAATATAAATCCAAGGCTCCTTCAAAGAATCGTACAGTAAGAAAGAAGCCTTCTGGAAACAAGCATTCTAAGCCTATTTACTGTCCCCCTACATTATAATATACATATACTTGCCGATCAAATATTCATATCTATATATAGTACGTATATATTATAAGTAAGTGCTTCCAATATATATATGTATAATAATATATATTCTAGCCTTTAGGCTTGAGCAGTCTCTCGTTGGTCGTCTCGGACGGTAGGGCAATGCCAACTTGCAGCCACGGCGAGGTCTCCCCAGCCATGTTCATGTCCTTGAGGTCACTGATCTTGGCTCGCTTGGCACTCGTACTGTCCGCTTCATCCTCGGTGGCGGCGGTGGCCTCCGGCAAGTCGCAGTGACCACTTGTCGCCGCCGTGTCGTTGTGCATGTTGCTCGCGTCGTTGTTGGTATGTCCAGTCCATGAGTGCATGTACAGCGACGCCGGTGCATTCAGGCTCAGCATGCTTTCGTTGATCCCGGCTGCTTGTCTCGTGGCGGCTGGATCTGCAGATTGATTCATGGGCACGTTGAGGTCAAGACACGAATCCGACGTGCCATACATCGTCGGAGGACCCAGCGTGAGCTGCTGGCACATGGCGGCGTGCATGACGTGATGATCTTGATGAGGAGCGAAGGGCTGAAGCTTGGCGACCACCGTCGGGTCCCCGCCGGCGGCCCCCGTCGTGAGCCAGTGGCACCGCTTGTGGCCGCCGAGCGCTTGCCCCGACATGAAGACGCGGTGGCAGATGGAGCACTCGTGCACCTTCCCCTTCTTCTTCAAGGGTGAGACGGTGGTGGAGGATGAGGGCGCCTCGTCGACCTGCATGACAGTATTAGCCATTTCTGGCGCAGAGGTGGCCGCGACAACCGCGGTGGTTCTACCATTTAGCAGCATGTTGTTGACTTCCGCGTTGCCATCGACACCATTCGATGATTCCGTGGTGTCGACGATGGCAGGAATGGCTTCGACGACGACCTGCTTGTTGACGTTGTCATTGGAAGACGCTGCGCTGGGTTGCGGGGAATCGTTATTGCGGCTGCTCTCTTCTAGCTTGGCCGCGAAACATCCTTTGACCTTTTTGTGGCTGGCACGGTGGCCGCCGAGAGCCTGGTGAGATGTGAACACCTTCTTACATGCCTTGCACTCAAATAATCCACGAGATATGACAGGCGGCGATGGCATCACTTGTGGTGGCGCCAGGAACTTGAACTGTGGTACGGTAGGTGGTAACATAGAGATTGGTTGCGGTGGCACAAGAAATCTCTGCTCATCTTTGCCTGCCGAGGCGCGCTCGTCCTTGCTCGTCGATGCGTGCTGTTGTTTTTGGACATCGACAACAGCTCGTGGCTGCATGTCACCACGCGATGATGCGAGCATGACGAGACAGTTGGCGAGGTCCTCCTCCTCCCTTGAGGTGGCCGGCACCGGCAGCGGCTCATCAGTTTGTGGACCATTGTCCACAACGATCACCTTTGTCCGGCGTGTACGTTTCCCTTTCGACCATCCGCCGGCTGCCAATGTTAGGTCCTCCTCATCTTCGCCATCGATGTCAGTGCCGGCGATATTGAGGTCGTCCTTCTTCCGATCGTAGCTGCACCTGCCGTGATCCAGCAACGATTTCCACGACGTGAACTCCTTGCCACAGTTCTCGCACACCCTGCAATTCTTGTGCCGGCCCGCGTTGGTGCGGAGCGAGTACATGCGCTTCGTCGTCGTCGTCGCCGCCGCCGCCGCCTCCGTAGAGTCCCATGCGCCGCCAAAGGGGCCCGCGTCATCGTCGAGGTCGTCGTCGTCGTCGGCGCTGAGCCCGTCGACTTCGGTAACGCCGTGCGCCCGCATGTGGCCGCCCAGCGCGCGCCCGCACATGAACCCCTTCTTGCACACCCTGCAGCGGTGCTTGTACGCCTGCGGAGGTGGCGGCAGCGGCGGAGGGGGAGGAGGAGGAGGCAGGGGCGGCGCCCGGACCACCGGCATCGGCGGCGCCAGCGGCTGCTGGCTCTCCATAACCATCGCCATGATCGATCGATCACGACTTGCTTGTGGACATCGCCATGATGCATGCAGCTGAGCTGAGAGGAGGCATTAAAGTGAAGATGATGACAAGCGGGTTGCTGCTTCTACTTTATATACCTGCACCGCGGGCCATTGCTAAACATAGCCCCTGCATGGCGAGCGGCTCCAATCCGTCGTCCCCTGAATGGAGGGGCCGTACAGACCTTCAAGTGTCAGCATCAACTAGGAGTTGCGCGCCAAGGCCGCGCGATCCCATCGACCTTACGCGCCAAGTGCACGTCCGAGAGTTGCGCTGACCCTCGCTGGTCAACATGTGTATAGTTAGTATAGTAGTAATGGCCGGAGGGCTATGCAGCTTTCTTAGAATTTTTCTCCGATCGATCCAATATTGCATTGATGGTCAATGTGTCTACGGGTGTACTGTGGGCTACGAAATGTCCTACGGCTAGCTAGTACCCCTTCTTGTACTGTGCTCAACGTTGTGGGAGTATTTAGTAATGACTAGCAAAGATGTCCGTTTCTTTGCATGAAGCATGAGTAGGGCGGTGCTAGTCAAGTTTCTAGCTCTAAATTGTAATCGTTGTTTTGTTGAAGGAACTTTTGCCGTGGGTCTATGTTTGCTATCTATAAAAGTAAGAAGTGAAACTTGTAATCAACGCTGTGTTAGACGAGGAACATCTACTGGGCCTTGAACTTTAATGTGCAGCAAATATGTTCGTAAGTTGCAGTGGAGCATATAATCTGTTATATGGTGATGCCAATAATAATGAGCTATCTATTTTTACATTAGAGAAATTCCAAGGGCTATAACAAATTCTAGTATAATAGCTAGAAATTAATTTCGTGTGGTAATTTGATAGGAGAGTAACTTAAGTTAATTAAATGAGTGACTATATAGTACGTTCGCAAAAAAAAAAATGAGTGACTATAGTATGCATATATATGTTGTGAGTCCAACAAAAGTGAAAGGCTAATCGTCATCCCGACACAGACGTGCTCAGACGGGTTGACCATGATATGAGTGATATGGTGCCTTTTTTTTTTGGCACCTTAGGACTATCGATCGATTTGCACGAGCACGTGAACGGTACGAAGTGCACCCAACCCAATTAGACGCAAATAAAAGCAGCTTGACTACTTAATTATAATAGCAAGTTAAGGATAGAGAACGTAACAATCAATCATTTCTCTGTTTTTTATGGAATGATGAATTGTGCAACAAATCCGTAATGGCTAAAAATACCCGGATGAATTGTGCAAATTATCGTATGTAGAATGGTAATGGCTAAAATACCCCTACTTGAACTGACTACATAATTTTATAGAAAATCTATCTGGTACTCGGGTGTTCCTATCTTTGCTCGCACTTGATTTCCTGGACGTCATATCCGGATGTTGGAGTCCGTGTCTGCACGATGTTGTTCTCGGTTGAAAACCGCTGCTTGCGTGCCTCAAAAACCGCCCAAGCCCACACGGTACCATCCACCTTGACCCTGTCTCGGGTCAGCAGCCACTGAAGCCTAGCATTGGACCCATGCATGCATGGCGCCCGATCCATCTTCTATGCATGCACGGCTCCAGTTCCACCATGGTCCCATGCATGCACTACGCTGGGATTGCAGCCGTTGGTCGAGGAAAGTTATTGAAAGCATGGAAGATTAGGCCTTGTTTAGTTCTTTTCTGAAATTTTTTCGCGATACTGTAGCAATTTCGTTTATTTGTAGTAATTATTGTCCAATTATGGACTAACTAGTTTCAAAAGATTCGTCTCGTAAATTTCGACCAAACTGTGCAATTAGTTTTTATTTTCGTTTTTATTTAATACTCCATGCATGCGTTTAAAAATTCAATTTGACGGAAAATCTTGAAAAATTTTTGGATTTTGGGTGTAAGTAAACAAGGCCTTAGTTGCTTGTTTAGTAAAATATCTTATTTGGATGTAAGTTTTATCTTTAATTGTTCGAGTATATACATGCATAGATTGCATCTTATATATTGGACTAAATTTTACTATTCTTATTTGGGTGTAAGTTTTACGTTCAATTGTTGTAATTAAACCGATTGTTTCTGAAGATGGTCACAATTACTCAAACAATTATCTGATTTTATTTGCTTTTCTTATTTTCTATATGTTTTATTTGGCTCCCCTTAAAAATCTTTCAATTTGGCTTCCATATAAATAATCTGGGTATTTTTTGTTTTGTTTATTTAATATATTTTTTTACTTTATACTCCCTCCATCTTATAATACAGTGTTTTTAAAATATAATGCATTCTAAAGGACAAAAATAATTTTACATTAAATACTTTCTATTTATCCACCAGTCACCGGCAATTACATTGATGATAGCATCTGATTTTAGAGTTGGTGACACATGATTTTTACTCTGCCTCTAAGTTTAGGGTTGACACCTGACTTGTTATGATCTTATGATCTGTGATTCGTAGTAACAGGAGGAGAGGAAGAACTAGGGGAGTGATGGGCCGTGCGCCAGCGGCGGAGCTAGGTGCGACCAGAGGTAGAAGAAAAGGTGGAAGTCGTTGGATCTTCATCGTCCAGTCAAAAAAAAACGTGTGGTAGAACAACAACCGACAGCTAGAGGTAGACAGACTAAAAGCAAATGGCTGAAGTTGTCAACTTTATTTACGTAAATTTTGTATGCCAGAAACTGAACACCCCCCCCCCCCCCCCCCCCGCCTCCCCTGCAAACCCTCCAAAAACAACAAATAATGTACATACAGTTCCGTGACTAACTCATTCTAATAATATCTTACAGCTGAGGAACCAACTTTCTGGTTCTTAGTAGCTTTGCTTAAAAAAACTTTTGCAATGGTTCTACAGCCAGGCAGTGCAAATTCAGAGTTTTTTTTCGAGAGTCTATGTGTGGTTATCAATTATACTCTGCCTGCTGTACCCTAACTATAGGAATATTTAACATGTTGCCATCACGAGAAGGTGAGTGAAAATTAGCCACTTTGTGAGAAGGATTAAGCATGAACCCCTGAATTAATAGCAAAAAGATTCAATGACATAATTAGCAAGTAAAAAGATCAAACCATCGGTAACAATGCCTATAAATATAGCAAGGTCATCAATATGGTAAAGTAGCTTTGATACTAGCTATAATTATGTTTTCTTATAATTGGCCTTTATTTGTTGCTCATTACAAATTAATACTCCGTATTAGATTTAAGATTTGACAGGGAAACATTCACTGAAAAAAACTAATTACATAGATTAAAACTAATTTGCGAGACAAACTATTAGGCCTTATTTAGTTTCTCTCCAAAAGTTTAAATTATATATGTTTGGACACGTGTATGAAGTATTAAATACAAAATAAAAAAATAACTAACTGCACATATTGTGACTAATTCTCAAAACAAATATGTTAGGGCTTCTTCTATAATTAGTTTAGGCTTCTTCTATAATTAGTTTTACGAAGGCTTCTTCTATGATAATTAGTTTGCTAATATCTAAATACCTGGTGTGACAACTGATATGATACCTCATCGAAACCAAACACGCCTTGCTGGCTTGCTTCAGGCGACGCAGCTTGGAGAGAGAGAGAGAGAGAGAGAGAGAGAGAGAGAGAGAGAGAGAGAGAGAGAGAGAGAGAGAGATGTTTCTGTTCTGAGTACGGTAAGGCGTGAAGCCACGACGGGGAGAACTTTCGGCCCGGACTTGGGCTGCCGCCCACCGACGAACGGCCGAGACAGTCAGTTCTTCAGCAACAACCGTATGGTGCATGCTGTCGGCCGGTGGGGTCTAGTCGTACGTCTAGGACTCTAGGCTAGGTGGCTACGCGTGCTTCGTGTCCCGGAGCTGGTGCCGATTAGCCGATATCGGCGGGAAGGCCTGATTCCTTCATTCACGGCGCCGGTGTCCTAGCAAGCTACTTCGTGGTCCACATGTGTTCCACGAAGCAAATAGTGAACCCATGTGGAAAATATATAACCTCTGAGGCCGGATGTGACATTGATGCTCATCAGTTTTCATCGCCTAGCTGCTAGAATTACACAGCGGTTGTTAGCAAGTGATCATGCGAGATTCATATATTTCTGAACGAACACCATGCATGCAAGGTTCACGGGCAAGGTGGGTAACGTATCAATGGCTCAATGAGCTGAAAACTGCAATGGATCATCCAAGAAGTAAGAGATTGCGTGCGCTGCCTACAGGATGCAGCAGACAGCAGAGTGCAGTGCACAACGTCAAGAGAGAAAGGAAAACATTCCAACATGCTGAAGTGCTTGCGAACAAATGCGCCCAGCATGCAGCAACCCTACAGCATCCACATGTCTCGGGGATGAACACCAACCAATTTGAGGCGAGGTCCCCACGAGGCGCAGGCGCCGGATTTGCCCGCCACTCGACCCTACACATGGGGCCCTTCCCAACGACCAAATAACTGCCGATTCGGTGGGCTGTTTACGTACTGAGGCTCTGGCCTGGGTAACCATTGTTCTTCTTCATTTTTAACCAAAAAGGCCTCCCTTGTTGCGTTGCATGTTTATAAAAGCAAAGGGTTACTTCAGTCACGTTCAGGGTAAGTATAATTCTAACCTTGCTTACCAAGAAAAGCTAGCACATGGACTCGAAATTCAGTCCCAAACAGCAAAGCAAACACCAATCGAATGTGATCTAAAGGCATACATGTACGCATGCATGTGGCCGCGGGGGGTGGCTTCAACAACTAAAAAGAGTTCGAAATCTTATAAGAAAAAAAAACAGAGAGTGGAGTCTTGAATTACATGTAGCTAGCGAGAGCAGCTGAGCGCTACCGACCACTAATCAAAAGTGTCACACTCACACCCTGATGTGCAGCGCAGGGCTCGAGACACTTGCCTTTCTGGGCTCGCTACGCGCGGCTCTGCATCTGCAACGAAATGGGCCTGCATGCATTGCGCCCTGAACACCGCAAAAGCTCTCCATGATTTGTAAAGCAGCAGCGCAATATATGCCTGCTGCCTGATCATGCACTTCCTTTAGCCAGGTTCGTGCCTGTTCACCGTATCGACCGACCGCTCACATGGCGCAGGGCCACCAAATTACTATTCAGCCGTCACCAGCACTCCAGCAGCCTATTCCTCCGTATAGAAATTGCAAAGCGTGAGCATGCAGCGATGTGTGTGCGTGTGCCACTGCCGACTGCCGAGAGCAAAAGCTTGCAGAAGCAGAACATTCTCTTCCTTCGCTGGCGCAAGGAATGGTCGGTGCGCTTCAGCCTTTCAGCCTTCAGCCGACGAATTCGAACGGCCGCTAGCTCGTGCATGACAGGTAAGGTGTGTGTGTGTGTGTGTGTGTGTGTGTGTGTGTGTGTGTGTGTGTGTGTGTGTGTGTGTGTGTGTGTGTGTGTGTGTGTGTGTTGCATGCATGCGAACGGTAGCTCGATCGCGTATATTATATGATAGGATGGGGCCGGAAAGCGTTACAGACGAACTGGCCGGTTGCAAGTCTAGCTGACGGAATGATGAAGTAGCTAGCCAGCAGACATGCGCTTGAGAAAGGAAAGGAGTGGATTGGAATGGTTCAGAATTTCTTAAACAATCCTTGATATCCTAACTACCAGTGCCTGATGCATGGCAGCTCCTATATATACACTCTGGGGATATTTCATTTGTTTATTTATACAAATCCCGAGCGTTAGAGGGGACGTGAACGATCACCTCACCTCCATCATCCAAGGGCCGGCCTCCTTCAACCTTGTGTTAAATTAGCGAACTGAGTTGGCTGGGTTCGTTGCGGTGGAATTTGTCTACTCGATTTCAAGTCCTCGATGTTATCCATATTCAGGGGCGAACCCATAGGGTATGCCAGGTGGGCCACGGCATATCCTATGGGGCATCCTTGTACTTAAAATTGTATTGTCATCTGTTATATAGTATAATTTGCAATAAAATAATTGATATATCTTGTTGGCCTGGTGGTAAGCATCTTATAAATTGAGCACTGTTTCAAACCCCTACAGCCTCATTTTTGTTTTTATTTTCTATTTTTGTGCCCCTTTTAAAAATTAAGTATAGATAATCTAATTTTTTCTTTATATCTTTTTATTTTCATCCCATCTTCTTGTGTCTCATGAAACCTTAGTTTCAAGCTATGTACAATGTCGTTTTAAATTTTAATTTTGTCTCCTTTAAAAATAACTATATATAATGTACTTCATCCTTTAGTTTTCTATGTGCCCCTTTTAAAAATTAGCTATAAATAATATAATTCTTTCTTTAAGTCTTCCTATTTTCGTCCCATCTTCTTGTGTCTCGTGAAACCTTAGTTTCAAGCTATGTACAATGTCGTTTTTAAATTTAATTTCTATTTAATTTTGTCTCCTTTAAAACTAACTATATATAATGTACTTCATTCTTTAGTTTTCTATTTTCATCCCCTCTTGATTTGCCCCACAAGACGTCAAGACCTCACATGTTTCTTAGTTTTTGTTTTTTCATTTTTTTATCCCGTATAGATATTATAACTATAAATAATTTGTTTTGTCATTTATTTTATATTTTTTTCATGTGAGATACTCCATGAAATGGGATGGAAATTTATAGCTATGCATAATGTCTTGTTCCCTTTACAAAGTCTGAACTCCAACATTAGTTGTCTAGTCCATTCATTAAGCATGATATTTTTCTTCTAAGTGGATGAAGATGATATAATCAAGACATTCATGTCATCAGAAAGCGGTGGGTAAATAAGTTACATATGTAATATTATAATTCTATTTTATTGGTTATATTTTTGTATTTCTTTTTTACTATTTATATCGGCATAATAAGTCATAGTTTCTAGTTTAATGCATGTGGTATTTACTGAATTGGAATATGGTTTTTAAAATTAGAAATGATATTATTAAATTGTATAAGAAAAATTCTGTATGGCATACCCTAGGGTAAAATCCTAGGTCCACCACTGTCCATATTATCTAGGCTATTTTTACATTTTTAAAGCAAAAATTAAACTTCAACATGTGTGCTATCTGGTTTGCTAAAATAACAAGTTTGCTATCTCTAAACTTTCACTTGTCATAAATAGCACATCATACCCACTAGCTATCCTAGGTTATTGTGGAACTTTATGTTTTGAGTGAGTTTTTTATTTTACATAATAGCTAAATATTGTAGTTTAAAATATTATTTTACCTAGTCTCTTGGAGATGTTCTGAGTGGACAACACAAGAGCGCAACAAACTTTTTCTTTTTTGCCATAGTAGGGAAGTTGAAGGTCTGCAAGAGATTTACCGTATTTTTGTTAATTGTTTTTAAAAAAACAACAAAAATCACACCCAAATTAAATTTGTCAGCATGTGTTCCCAATGGTATTCTTCTTAAGAAAAAACTCCAATCGCCAACTCTTCTTCAAAGTCCATTTTTGCTTGATCTTAGCTTGTAGAATTATCTGTAGCCCCTTCAGATAATTAATGCTATGTTTAACATTTCTCCCGCGAACACCAACGTCCTGGTCACGTTCTCCCCACTAATCCGGCCGGCAGGATCCCCAAATTTCTTTCCACGTACGTCTGCATCCCCACCAAAATGCCTATAAATACCCCTCTGGTGCTCACTCCTACAACGCACCAAACGAACACTCGAGCTCTACTCTAAGCTCAGCCTCACAGCTGCTCCTCTCGAGCTAGAGTGTTACTAGGAGTAGCTTAGAAGAAACCGCTCGCGAAAAAACTAGCTTAGAAGAAACAGCAGCTTACAGCTTAGCAAACAGCTGCAGCAGCAACAATGGCGAAATCTTACACCTTCCTGTTCGGTGCACTGGTCGTCCTCGCGCTTCTAGTGAGCCCCATTGCTTGCTCCCGCAAGCTCGCCAAGCCGAACAAACACAAGCCCACCCACAAGCCGGCTGCCAGGGTCGTCGCGCCCCGCAGCAACTACACCTCCACCCCCTCGGCGTCCGACGCATACGGCTCCGGCGGCTGGCTGTCTGCCGGCGCGACGTACTACGGCGCCCCAAACGGCGACGGCAGTGACGGTTAGTGCGGTCGCTTTTACTACTACTTCACTGTCTAGTACTCTGGCCGTTGTGTGCACCTTGCACTCCACGGCATCATGGTGTGCCTGTGTGCACTGACCGAGCTCCAACTGACATGGTGTTTGGATGAAAACGAACATGCAGGCGGTGCGTGCGGATACCAGACCGCCGTCGGGCAGCGGCCCTTCTCGTCGATGATCGCCGCCGGGAGCCCGTCTCTGTTCAAGGGAGGCAAGGGCTGCGGCGCCTGCTACGAGGTCAGTCAGCCACAACGGCAAAACGCATTGCCACAGATCGAGTTCGTGTGGTCACACACCGCACGGACTCGCTAGCAAAGTGTGCCCTCCATTAATGGTGTAGACTGTGACTGTAGAGTGGTCGGCGCTGGGTCGGTCTAACTGAATGTGTGCATGCATGTGCTGCCGCGCGTAACGCCGCAGGTTAAATGCGACAGCAACGCGGCGTGCTCCGGCCAGCCGGCCACCGTGGTCATCACCGACGAGTGCCCCGGCGGTGTCTGCCTTGCGGAGGCGGCTCACTTCGACATGAGCGGCACTTCCATGGGCGCCATGGCCAAGCCCGGCATGGCCGACAGGCTTCGCGCCGCCGGCATCCTCAAGATCCAGTACAAGAGGTATATATATATCCGCTAGTGGCTAGTTATTACTGAAAAGTTCAGAGCTTTGTCCTGTCAAAACTCGAAAGGTGTGTGTTAATCTCGGTGGTAAATTAAACTCTCTCGTCCGTCCGTCGCAGGGTGCCGTGCAAGTACAGCGGCGTGAACATCGCCTTCAGGGTGGACCAGGGCTCCAACCCATTCTACTTGGAGGTGCTGGTGGAGTTCGAGGACGGCGACGGCGACCTCAGCGCCGTGGACCTGATGGAGGCCGGTTGCGGCACCTGGACGCCGATGGTGCAGAACTGGGGCGCGCTGTGGCGCTACAACTCCAACACCGGCAAGGCGCTCAAGGCGCCCTTCTCGCTCCGCCTCACCTCCGACTCCGGCAAGGTGCTCGTCGCCAACAACGTCATCCCCGCCGGCTGGAACCCCGGCGCAACGTACCGCTCCCTGGTCAACTACTCCTAATTAATGAACTGCGCCGGCGGTTCAATCGATCTTCCACCCCGACTGCGCTTGGCCGGATTATTATGGGTGGCCAAGAAGTGCATTGCAGTTGCAGGGGATTCTCGAGCTTGTTTTCTGAGAATGAAATGTGTGTCCGGGTGTTTGCGAGAGGCGGTGTTCAGAAGAGGAGGAGAAGAAGAAGAAGGTTAAGGGAGCCGTGTTCTTCACTCCCTCCACGGTCTCTGCAGTCACCTAGTGATGTGTGTAGTCGTCGTGTTGATTTCTCTGTTTTTCTTTTCTTTTTGTTGTTTCTTTTTTGGTGTGTTGGCTGAGGAGAGGAGCTTGAGCTGCGACTAATAAGGTTGCTGGCTGGGTGTTGTATCAAGCGCTGTGTGTGTGTGTTTTGTACCACGCAATCCTTTCAGAGAATTGAACTCCTGTTTTCCTGTTTTACCACGAGTGCACACCAATTTGATAACTGAAACCAGCACCAGCTGCGTAAAGAACTGCATACTAGCTCTACTTTTGGAAAAAAATTGAACCGTTGAAGACAAAACGTATAGTATAGGCGGTCATGTACTTCGATCCTTTGGTAATCTGACGCACCAGGTGGCAGGTGCAATTGACTGCACCTTCACTCGGGTACTCTGTTTTTCCCTGAACTTTCTAACTGAAGCACCATGTTTCACAAAATGGCACTGCAATCTGTAATCTATAAACCATGTTCAGCATCCATTTCACTTTGCACTACACTGACAATTTCCATCTCCCTTTCCTAAAAAAAAAATAATAAATAAAATCCCTCTCCCGTCATGCAGCCTCCTGCCGACGATCGTCCAATGGCACATGTGTTTATCAAAGATTAGTGAGCAGACAAAAGCGCAGGCGAGGCGCCTGATATTACAAAGGAGTATTCTACTCAATTATTGTAGGAATAGTTTTTCTGAAGATAGCACGTAGTACTATGCTAGAGGTACATAATATCAGAGCTTCCGTTGTTTGCCTTTAGCCCTTTATGAACTGGATACTACTGATGGATGAAGCTCAATCAGTGTGCCACACTGCCAGCGCCACTGCCACACTGATAAACCGAGGTTATCCACGTGCGGGGACAACACATTATTGCGGTATTCTTTGGAATCATATTTTGAAAACAGAACCCACACCACACGAGTATTGAGTTTTCTAGCTTCCGCTCTGTAGGTATGTTCCATTTCTTAATTCATATTTGGATTGTCTTTGTCTGTCTTTTTTATTCCTCTGAATTTTCCTCTAGAAGTCAGCTGCTGCCGGCACACAGACCCAAAAATTGAAGGTAGCATTTCCCTTCCTCCTTGCTACCGTAAACTGGCAACGTGCGTCTCTTGCGTGTTATTGCCTCTGCAAAATTAAGCCGTGACAGTACGGTGGCACTAAGCGCACGGTGAGTCGGTGAGACGAATACGACCCGTGTTGTTCCTGATGAACCTCGGCACTCTGCGCTCGCATGGCGATCAACGTCCATCCGTCCATGGCCGCTGCCTAGTCACTGTCGCGATCTCCATCCGCCATGTGCTGCGCAAATGCCGTATTGACGAACACGACCAGGAGCCTGATCACTCCAAAATGGCACAGTACTGCAAGAGTCTCTCCCCCTGTTTTCAAAATCGAAAGCCCTGTGCTGCTAGTTCACGCAGATCCACATCGATCAGTCAGTCCTGCGCCGTTACGGATAGAGGTGTTTAACTTTAACCCCCCGCTTCCTTCTAGAACCCAGCAGTTCAAACTTGAAAGCTGCTACAGATCTACTACCGGTGCCACTGCCACTGCCACTGCGCTGGCGGTGGCACGAGAGCGGCCCGGCGGCCGGTCGCAGCCAAACGCCGGCGCGGCGTGACATGTAGTACATGCACCGGCGCCTTCCCTGTATGTGGCCGGGACGAGAACGAAGCCGCCCCCGCCCCCGCCCCCGCCACTTGTCCGCTAGTTTTACTCGCCTCACATGGGGGCACCGCAATGGCGGGGGAACGCGGGGCCACGGCGCCAGCCAGAGGACAAAAGCCCGGAAAAAGGATCCGATC
This sequence comes from Sorghum bicolor, assembly GCF_000003195.3. NCBI lineage: Eukaryota > Viridiplantae > Streptophyta > Magnoliopsida > Poales > Poaceae > Sorghum > Sorghum bicolor. The sequence continues at coordinate 63,433,360 of NC_012873.2, forward strand.
CGATTGATGAAAAGTCGGGTAGCTTCGACTGTTGTTACAGTTATGGGTGGTCCCGTCGCGGCCTCGCGGGCCGGGGGGCGGGGGCCGCCTCGCCTCGCCTCGCCTCGCTCGCCACCACGTACCCACACGGCGCCAACCGTCATGCTGCCGCGGTTCACAACACGTTTGCATTGGGGAATTTGTTTGTTTATTTATTTAACAGCCCTCGCGGCCGCGGTTACGGGCAACAACAAAAAAAAATATTCAATGTTCAGGCGGCCGTCGGTGTGAAAGCTCACGATCGATGTGGTACTGCTCTAATAATGGGCAGGTAGATGGCGCCAAGTGACATGTTAAGCAAGTTTTGACCGCTGGAACAGGAGTGGCGCCGCGCGCGTGCATGTGCATGTGCGGGTCGCTTTCGGCCTCGCATCCGCCGGGAACTGCCGTCACATGCGCGGCGCGACAACGGACGGACGGCTCACACGGCGAGCGGCGCGGCCATGCATGCAGGCTCACGAGTCACGACACCGGCTCGCTTCGGTCACTGACGTTTACACACCAACCGAACGACTTGGCTTTTTACAGGTCTCCCTTGCGCCCGAAACGGAGCGACAAAACATACAGAGGGCGGGCGCGGAGAACGTGCATGCGCTCCGTGTCCGTCCAACGGTTTCTGATGAATACCGCAGTTGCTCGTGCTCGTGTCTGTAGCACATGGCGGAAGATCGCGATCCCAACGGCGACTAGGTAGCGTCCTGTTGGATCGGCGTCAGTCGTCGATCGACATGCAGTGCTTGCGGGTGCAGATGAGCGTCGCGCTTCAGGAGCGCACGTTGTCTCTTTCATACCACCGCTCCGGTCTTCTTTCGGTCAGAATTCAGAAGGTCTAGTAGTGGAACGGTAACTGGAAACAAAAATATATATGAGATCGTAGAAATAAAAGGCAGCATGAATCACGTTCTGAATTTCATAGCGAAGCATGTTTGCACGGCCGGCACTATATAATTAATGGAATCTATATTCAGAACTATATTGTGAAAAAAATAGTTATCCACGTTATTTTTTTTTGGTAAACAAAATAGCGACGATCGCTGTGATTTTTCAGAAAATAAAATCAGCAAAACCATCTTATAATTAGTGGTGCAAGTGGACTAGCCCGCAACCCAGGTTCACGTGCTAGCCCATGTTGGGAAGATGCTCTCCGCACTCCCCAGCAGAACGGTAGATCGAGAACCTTCTCACTCGGTGCCGTGAGTGGTTTGAGCACTAACGGACAGTAGGCTCAACAGTAGGTGAATACAGTGAATGCTCTTCCTCTTTTTATTAATGTCGGCATGCTCCTTTTATAGGGCTCGGAAACCGACCTAAGACAGTTACAGATATGCCCCGTGACGGTGGGGGAATATTCCAGCATATTCTTACATCACAGTCTGCTGATCCTAAGTTACTTGCGTAATTTCACACTACAGGCTCTCCACGCGCTCCTCGTCCAGGGCTTCAGACTGTCGAACGCCTGTATCCTCCGCCCGGCAGTCGATCCTTCGACTCTCCCGCGTCGAAGGTTCCTTGAGCTGGCCGAGACGGAGGTTGCTCGGGTTGGCCACTTCGGAGGCCGCTCGGCTCAGATGCGCCGGAGGTTTATCTCCTCCGCCGCGTCTCCCGAACATCCTTCGCCATAGGAACGGTCGAGGGTTCCCCCCTTCTTCGCCCGCAGCTCTCCGCTGGTGCTCCAGTCCCTGCATATGCTCAACATAGCAAGAGTCATGTCAACGTTAGCCTTTCTCACGGTCCTCCGCATGCATCTGCACGGAGGTTTCCTGGGTGAAGGATAGCCTTAGACGCTACTAGGTCGGAGGTTACTCGGGTGAAGGATAACCTCAGACGCTACCAGGGGGAAGGATGCGGCCATTCCCCAACAGTTCCCCCCTTTTTGGGCTAATGGCATTCCTGCGGTCCATGTGCTCAAAAACATGCCACGCTGCGAGCATGGTTGCTGCCTTCCCCCCTGGTGCGCAGGATGTGTTTGTTAGCGTCTTCGAAAAAATATTTCTTTTACTTAGCCATTTGTTTTGACAGGATCCTTCGATCATTGTTGTTCTGATAGGATGTTATCCTTCGCGCGTTAGAGTGCGAAGGGTATTATAGCCGTTGGAGTTAGCCGTTTGGGCTGGTGAATCGCAACGGTCAGGCCGAGTCCTCCGCTTTTAGCCGTTGGGCGCGGGGAATCGCAACGGCCGCGCGGTCGCAGGCCCCCCCCTATAAAAAGGGATGCTGGGGGGCTCTCAGCTCTCACCCCTGCCGCTCATTTCCTGCACATTTTCCTTCGGCACATTTTGCTTTCTGAGTTGCTCGCACTGCTCGCGTGTGTTATTGTTGTGTTTAGTTCCTAAGTTTTGTCGGAGGATCTACGGTGGCTCATCTTCCTCCGCCGCGTCCTTCGAGGTCAGATTTTTCTGGTCCTTTGCGAAATTTTCTTAGTGTAAGGTCTGGGGGTTGGCTGCGGAGGTTTGAGGAGTGGATGCTTGAGGTGGCAGCAGCTCAAGACCTGGAGGAGACGTTGTCCGACGTCGAAGCTTCTGTTGGTAATCTGATCAGTGCGAAGGAGTTTGAGGAGATGGCTGCAATTACCTTTGAGTTTGGGGAGTCGTCAGTGAGGACGGAGGATATCGCTGACATGGTTGAAGCGCGGTTTTTCAAGGATGGCCGCGCGAAGGCTCCTCCTGCGGGTCAGACGGTGCCTGCGCCTGAAGAGAGTTATGCTGTTGTATTCAGGGACTTTTTTATCTGCGGACTTCGGATGCCTCCGTACCATTTCCTTCGCGAGGTGATGGAGAGCTTCAACGTTGAGCTACAGCATTTCAGCCCCAATGGGATACTGAACCTTAGCAAGTTTTCATGGGCATGTGAATCCTACGGAGCCATGCCCCACATTGACACTTTCTGCTCATATTTCGAACTTCAGCGCTAGCCTAAGAAGGTGAAGGATGCCGAAGGTGTTGAGTGCATTGCGCAGTTTGGAAGCTGCGCGTTCATGCCGCGCCGCACAATGCCTGGGTCAAGGTGCGAGATCTCGTACTGCCAAAAGGGCAAGTGGGAGAAGGATTGGATGAGAGCCTGGTTCTACGTGAAGACCCCCGCTGCGTCGAGGACTTTGGATGATGGTAGCGTTGATAAGGTTTACCCTTACGCATCGTTGATGAAGGAGTTGAAGCCTATCTCGAAGGTTGATCCTTCGAAACCGGTGTCGGAGGAGCAGCTTGAGGCGCGATTGGCCTGCGACAAGGCCTTTGCGCTGGCTTGCCGATACTCCGGAGGTCGTGACCTGGTCGAGGAGATGGTTGCAGCCGACTACTGGCCCATTGGCCGCAGGACTGACGAGTTCACCATTGAAATGGTGCAAGTACCGGTCTTTGGTCCTCCGAAGGGGTTGCCATTTCCTCGATTTGGTGCGGGTTTGCCGGAGGATGAGACGAAGGAGTCTTTTCTTGACCGCGTGGAGGTTTCTGCTCGGAGGATCGTTGGAAAGATCTCAGAGAAGGAATACCTCCAGCGGAAGTCCGCACTTGGGACTATGCCGCGTTTCAATCGCGTTTTTGAAGAGTTGGGGATCGAGTATGAGGATTATGCCGTTCCTCCGGAGGTTCTGCTTGGCCTGGAGAAGAAGAAGGATTCATCCAAAGCCGTTGCCGCGGCGGAGGCTAAGAAAAGAAAGGGTTGTGGTGCTGTTAAGCAACTTGCGAAGAAGCGCATGGCGGAGGTTGTGCTGGAGACTCCTTTGGAGTCTTCCTCTGCCCGCTCTTCTGCTGCTGAGTCTAACTCGGTGGCTTCTGTTCCTGCGGAGGCTGCTCCTGCTGGTGGAGTTCCTGAGGTTGAAGCCCCACGCGCGGTCTCTTCTGTACGCGCGCCTTCCGCGTCCCTTCTTGGGGAGGAGTCTTCCGACGCGGAGGCCCCTGAGGCGAGTCCTGCGCGGGTGGCAAATCCTGCGGGGGATGAGAGTCCTGCGCGGGAGGCTTTGGCTGGAGGAGGATCTCCGCCGAAGGATGGGCAAGAGGAATCCAGTGATGAGGCGGAGTCTGTCTCTGTTCGGAGGATAAAGAGGGTGGAGGCTCCTCCGCGTGCGGCTCGAGATGGTATAAACTCGTTGTACATGGGTAAAGATTTTATTTTTATTGATTCTTGTTTTTCTGCATTTTTTTGCTTGACTTGGTCTCATTTTTTTATTATTTTTCAGAGGATGTTTTTGCCGGGCTGGCTACCGCGGAGGAGTTAGCTAAAGGCGCCAGCGTTGCGCAGGAAGGACTTGCTGTTCCTCCGCGGCGTGAGCCCGCGCCTTCTGCGTTGGCAAGTAGGCCTTCGCCTGCTGATGTTCTTGGTCCCGGTGAGTTTCTTCTTTTTTGTTCAACTAATTGGTTTGTTTTTTGGCATTTTATTATAAGGTTTGTTTTGGTTTTGCGCAGGTGCTTCTGATCCTTCGATCACAGGTTGGACTGATGCCTTGCGCGAGGTTCATTCCTTGGTCGGAGGTTCGTTGTCTGGCCTCCGCCAAAGGTTTTTTGTTTCTTAAGAAGTTTTTTCTTACTTGTTTTTGCTTTACAGATCGTTTTCGTCAGAAGCTCCGCGGCATGGACTTTGACACGCTCCTTCGCGTGCAATATGAGCACCATAGCCTTATATGTTTGTGATGCGTTTTATTTTCCTTCGACGTTTTTTGTTCGGAGGTTTCATATGTGTTGTTTTTGAGCAGGGTCATCACATGGCTGCTGCCTTGGAGGAGCGGTGCTCCCGAGAGGTTATTTGTCGTGATGAAGCCATTGAGGCTCTTAAGAAGGAAAATGAAACTTTAGAGGTTGAGAAGGCTCGCCTGTCGGAGGAAGTTAAGGGATTTGCTTCCATTCGGCAGGCGGTTGAGGTGCTGAGAAAGGAGAAGGAAGAGCTTAAGACTACGTCGGAGGTTCTTAAGAAGGAGAAGGATGAGGCTGAAGCAGCTGCTACTGTCCTTCGCGAGAGTGCTTCCCAGCATGAACGGACGAAGGAACTGGCTGTGCAGCGTGCTGAGAAGGCCGAGGATGTTGCTGACAGGCTGCGCAAGGAGTTGGATGCTGAACGGATGTCTGCTGCTGCGTTGCAGTCCCGTCTGCAAAAGGCAGAGGTGGAGGCTGCGGCTGTTGTTGGGCTTTACACCAACTCGCTGGCACAGTTCGGAGGCAGCACCTCCGCTCCTCCGCCCAGTGGCGACGTTGGGGCTAGCCTCGCGTGGTTGAAGTCCCATATCCGCATGCTCCCTGACTTTGTCGGAGGAGCTGTTGATTTTGGGGCTTTGGCTGCGGTTAGCTCCTTCGCTCGACTTTTGCGCCGCGGAGGTTGCTCTCACGCGGAGGGAGTTGCCAAGGAAGAATTTGTGGCAGCTGAGGATGTTGGCGAAGGCACCCCCAGCCTGCGCAAATCTGTTCAGAACTTTATCAGTTCGTTCTGGATTAGGTTTGGGCGGGCTGAGGCGAAGAAGATGGCGGAGGCTCACCGCGCTGAGGTACGTGTGACTTGGTTTTTGTTTTGTATTCTGTTCTACTACGTTGTTACATTTCTTATGCCTGTTGTTTTGCAGGAGATTGCCAAGAAGAAGGTTAAGGCTGACAAGGCCGGCCCCTCACGCCCTCCTAGCGAAGTGCGTCCTTCGACTCAGGATGAGGCGGAGGCTCGCAGCGAAGGTGCTAAAGCTCCGGAGGATTCTGGCACCAAGGCTTCGGAGCAGCCCGGGACTTCTGCTCCTCCTCCGCCTCAGGTGTGAGGTTATTTTAGGTTGTAGGTTTTCTTAGTTTTTTTTTGCGTCTGCTGCGCATGCGACGCTTTTTTGTAATGTCGGAGGATATAATTAACTTGTAAAGACTTTGATGGAAATGTAATATATATGGTTGTTATTTGTATGATCTTTTGTTTTACACTTTGATCCTGCGCAGGTCTCTGGCGGAGGACCTGCGCAGGATCTTAGCGAAACTCCGCTTTCAATTTTCTATAAGGGAATTTATGCTTCTGGAGAGTTGTGGGAATACTGGCGAATTGCCTTTCCTAACATGAGAGTTGCGGATATGTTTGAGTTTGTTGGCTATGACTTAGATGACGAACGATCTGAATTAGTTCGGTCGCTTGCGCGCCGAGGTTCATGGCCTCCGGCTTAGGTGGTGTTTTTTGTTTTGCTTTTCGTTTATCGTAGGCTTTGCGTGTATTTTTTGACATGGTTTGATGTTTTTATGCAGTTGCCCTATCCTATCCTTCGCATCTTTGGTGAGAAGGATAGGGTACGCTGGGTGGCGGAGGCTTCTGAGGATGTGGCTGAGCCTTTTCTTCATGGTTTTCCGGAGGTTCGAAAGCTTCGTTATACTTTTTGATTTTAACCTTCGATTGCGTTGGTTTTGATGTTGTTCTTTTCTGCGCAGGTTGTGAGTTCTGCTCCATTGGAGGATCTTCCTTCGAATTTTGTCGAAGGAAGTTACGTTACCCCGGTGACGTTCAAGCGTGGAGATTTGTATGCGAGGGGTTATCTAATTGACTGGTGGCGCCATAAGTTTCCTACGCGTAGTATTGATGAATTAGTTGATTTTCTTGTTCAAGATTACTGCGATGAGCTTAGGTTTTTTCTCGATTCATATGTGAAGATTGTAAGAGAGTCTTAGAACCTTCGACTTTTGACGGTCGAAGGATTATTTTCGTTTTTGGTTGTACGATGCTGTCATGTGCATTTTTTATTGTTAATAAAGACCAGACATTTTAATCATTGATTTGGCTACGTTCTTCGCGCTCAGCTTTGTATCTATTACAACCTTCGCACTAAAACGTTTATACATTGCAACATTACTGTGGTGTTGATCCTAAGGATCTTTGTGTTGATGTAGCATGCTTGTTCTTGATGCTCGATGTTGCGAAGGTGTTGGTGGCCGTCTCGCGTGCGAAGGATTGCTGGTACTTAATCTTAGGTCCTTTGCCTTTTTTGGTGCGAAGGAGCCTCTGCTGAATTGTGCTATTTTTTTCCTTTGCTCGACTCCCGTGGAGTGTTATCGAGGAGAACCTTCGGGTATGTGAGTCGGAGGTTCTGAAGGGATGTTACGAGACTTCGTGCGATACCCTTCAGAGACCTCTGAGTCTCACTTGTAATTGTTTTGTTGTGGCTGTACACGACTCTGTGGTCGATGTTCATCACAACGCCGTGGTTCTAACATTACGAAGCTTCGTGCAGTACCAACTTTTGTTGCTGCTGTGAGGCTAACTCCTGCTTCCATGGTGACCTAGGGTTTTTCTTTTTTGATTGCTAGGTTTGCACTTGCTGGTTGGGTCTGTGTATACTGATCCTGACTGAGGGAGGAGGGGCGTGGTGTGCCTGGTTTTATAGGGTTTCGTGCATTTATCGCGCGTACCTTGTTAGGTTAGAAGTTATTTTTGAGTTATGGATGGTTGTTGTGATTGTTGTGGTAGTTGGTTCTATTTTACATGACTGGGGATTTTCGTGGAGTTTGTTTTTTTTCATTTTGTGTGCCAGAGGTCTGCTTGGAGGAGCAGGATACCTTCGATCTTTCCTTGGTGAAGGTTGTTTATTTTTATTTTTTTTTGAAGGTGGAACCTTCGCTGCCTTTTGACAGAAGTAATATAGTCCCTAATGCCTGATTGTCTTCAGGTCTTTGTCAGGTTTGAAGGTTTTGTCCCTTCTGGCCATGTTGTGATGCCTGAGGAGGACAGGTCTTTTTCACTTTTTGGCCGAGTTGTCCTTGCTGCCCGGCTCTTGGCTAGGTCTTCTGCTAAGGATTTGGTGTTTTTTCACCTTTGAGGACGTTCCGAGCTTTCTTAGCTTTTGGATGAAAGCTGCGCAGGGTCCTTGTGATCACGTGATGTTTTGTCAAATGCTACAGCCTCGTTGCTGGCTGTTTTTCGACTTTTGGGCTTTGGTTTTGGGGTGGATTCCTCTTTATATCGCAGAGGTTTTTACATAAGTTCTGCCTCGTTAAAAACCTCACCTCCTAGTAGGAGTACCCCTGTGAGGAAAAGAGTGCAGACCTTGGAGTGCGAAAAAGTAGAGAGAAAAAGAAAACAAGCGTATTTAGGGACGTGGATGCCGCCACTTATTTTGCGGGGGTCATCCTTACATTCAAATGTAAAATCTTCGTAGATTGTCGACGTTCCACGTGTGGGTGGAGGTTCTACCTTCGAGGTCTTTCAGGTAGAAGGATCCCGACCTTCCTGCTTGTATTGCTGTATAAGGTCCTTCCCACTTAGGTTGCAATTTACCAGCGTTTGGGTGATCTCCTTTTTTCCTGAGTACCAGGTCCCCATCTTGTATGTCTTTCCGTACTACCTTGCGGTCTCTCCATTTCTTGGTTTCTTGTTGATATCTGGTAATGTTCTCCACTGCCTCAAGTCTTATTGATTCTAAGGTTTCCTTGCAGTAGTCTTCATCTTCAGCCAGCTGCTGCTTCATGGAGCGCAGGCTTTGGTGTTTGATTTCTTCGGGCAACATTGCCTCTTCCCCATACAAGAGCTTGAATGGAGTGAACCCAGTTGTTCTTGAAACTATTGTGTTATGTGACCATACAACTCTGGGTAGTTCTTCAACCCATTTCCCCTTGCGTAGGTTGAGTAGGGTCTTGGAGATTGCGGAGAATATTGTTCTATTTGCTCTCTCCACGGCCCCGTTTGACTCTGGGTGATAAACAGACGCGAAAGCAATTTTGGTTCCTATGTGATGGCAGAATTCCTTGAAACTGTCTGAATCAAACTGCTTCCCGTTGTCAACTGTGAGCAAGCTTGGAACTCCGAATCTGCAGACTATGTTCTGCCAGAAAAATTTTCTGATTGTTTCTGAGGTTATGGTTGCCAGTGGCTTAGCTTCGATCCATCTTGTGAAGTATTCGATGGCCACGACGGCGAATTTGTTTCCCCCCTGGGCAGTTGGCATTGGTCCTACCAGGTCCATTCCCCATCTCTGCAACGGCCATGATGCTGGTATGAGCTGAGTTAGTGCTGAAGGTCCTGACTGAATTGGTGAGAAGGTTTGGCAAGCTTTGCACGTCTTCACTATTTCTTCAGCATCTTTGATGTGGGTTGGCCAGTAGAAGCCTTGTCTTAATGCTTTAGCAGATAATGCGCGAGGTCCAATGTGAGAACCGCATATTCCAGAGTGTATCTCTTTTAGGAGTTCTCTGCCTTCGCTTTGTGATATGCATCTCAGCAAAGGTTGGACTACGCCTTTCTTGTACAGGATCCCGTCAATGGTGGTGTAACTCCTTGCTCTTGCCTCCATCCTCTTGGCTAATGCTTCGTCATCTGCAGCTGTCTTGCCTTTGAGGCAATCAGCTATTGCCTCCCTCCAATCTTCGCTTTCTGTCAGCAGGACTGAGCGAAAAGCTTTTGGCAACGATGCGGTTGCGGGTGTTGCAACAATCTGGTAGAAGGTTCCTTCTGGCAAGGGGGTGTTGTTGGCTGCTGCTTTCGCTAGCTCGTCTGCCTCATAGTTCTCGGCTCTTGGAATGTACTGCAGAGTGAATCCCTTGAACCTTCTCTCTAGGCCCCTTACGACGGTCAGATATCTTGCCAGCTCCGGGTTGTGTGCTAGGTATTCCTTCTCCACTTGTCCTGCCACCACCTGGGAGTCTGTTTTGATGAGCAGGGTTTTTGCTCCAGAAGCCTTAGCTTTGTTCAGCCCGAGGATGAGACCTTCATACTCAGCTATGTTGTTTGTTGCTTTGAATTCGAGTCTCGCAGCATATTTTAGCTTGAGTCCGGATGGCGCGATCAGAACGGCTGCTGCTCCTGCTCCTGACTGACCCCAGGCGCCATCTGTGTACAGTGTCCATGGCTGGTCGACTACCTTCTCCTCTTTTTTGTTCGAAGGTGTCCAATCTGCCATGAAGTCAGCCAGGGCTTGAGATTTGATGGAGGTTCTGGGGACATAGGTGATGTCAAACTGTGATAGTTCGGCCGCCCATTTTCTTATACGTCCGGAAGCCTCCTTGTTCCTAAGGATATCGCCCAATGGCTGTGAAGTGGGTACTTTGATCTCATGGCTTTGGAAGTAATGCTTGAGCTTCCTTGATGCGCACAAGACTGCGTACGCGATTTTCTCTACCTCCGTGTAATTCAACTTTGCTCCTGACAGAGCTTCGGACACATAGTAGATGGGTCTTTGCAGTGTTCCCTTGCTGTCGCTTGTCTCGTGTACCAAAACAGCACTGACGGCGTGCTCGGAGGCAGCCACATACAGCAGTAGTGGAGTGTCCAGCTCGGGCACAGTTACCACCAGGTTGGTTGCGATATAGCTCTTGAGTTGCCTGAAGGCCTCTGATTGTTCTGGACCCCATTCTGTTTTGCCTCCTCCTCTCAGCACTTTGAAGAATGAAAGGCTTCGTTCTGCGGATCTCGAAATGAATCTGTTGAGGGCTGCTATTCGGCCAGTCAACCTTTGCACTTCTTTCTTGCTTGAAGGTTCTGCCATTGACATGATTGCCTTTGTCTTGTTTGGGTTTGCTCTGATTCCTTCAGAGCTGATGATATATCCCAGCATTTTCCCTTTGCTGACCCCGAATACGCATTTATCCGGGTTGAGTTTCAGCCCGGCGGATCTGAGGTTGACAAAGGTTTCCTGCAGGTCCTTGATATGATCTTCTTTGCGCTTGCTCATGACGACAACGTCGTCAACATAGGCTATGATGTTTCTCTGCAACTGACTTCCCAGAACCTTTCCCATCATTCTGGAGAAGGTTGCTCCAGCATTCTTAAGACCTTCCGGCATTCTGGTGTAGCAATATGTGCCGAACGGGGTTGTAAAGCTTGCCTTCCCCTCGTCTTCCTTTTTGAGCCAGATTTGATGGTACCCGGAGAAACAATCCAGTAGTGAAAATCTCTGGCAACCAGCGGCTTTGTCAACGGAGGTATCTATCCTTGGCAAGGGGAAGGAATCTTTGACACAAGCCTTGTTGAGATCTGTGAAGTCTATGCACATTCTCATTTTACCATTCTTCTTGGGGACCAGGACCACATTCGCTAGCCACTCCGGGTACATGACCTCCCTGATGACCTTTGCGTCCAGAAGTCTTTGTACCTCTGCCTTCGCGGCTAAGGTTCTTTCTTCAGACATTTTTCTGTCTCTGTTTCTTTGGCCTCATTCTCGGATCGATGTCCAGCGAATGCTCTATGATATCTCTGCTGACTCCCTGTAGGTCAGCGGCGCTCCAAGCGAAGATATCTTGATTCTTTTGCAACACGTCCAGCAAATCGAGTTCCTCCTCTCTACTGAGGGTGGCGGAGATGGCGACCTTCCTATCTGGAACGGCCTCCTGCAGAGGGACACATTTCGTTTCCTCCTGATCGGCCAGGTCTGTTTTACCCTTGACATGTCTGGTGGCTGGGAAGCTTCCTGTTGCGTAGAGTCCACGGAGTTTATGTTCCGGAAGGACTTGTAAATCGCTTTCTCTATATTCCTTGCCTCCTTTTGACTTCCGTGAACCGTTATCACTCCGTGCAGAGCCGGGATTTTCATGCACAGGTATCCCATGTGAGCGGCCGCATTGAACTTGTTCAAGAATCCTCGCCCGAATATGGCATTGTATGGGTAGTGCAGGTCTACCACATCGAAGGTGACGTACTCTGTTCTTGCGTTCTCCGATGTGCCGAAGGATACGGGCAAGGCGACCTTCCCCAGAGCATGTATCTGCTTTCCTCCGAACCCGATCAAAGGTGACTCCGAAGGTTGGAGTTGGCTTCTACTGAGCTTCATTTGGTCGAAGGTTCCAGCAAATATTATGTCTGCGGAACTACCTGAATCCACTAAGATCCTGCTTACTCCCCAACCCGCAACATTCGTTGTTATGACCAACGCATCTGTGTGAGGGTAGCTTTCCAACCTTATATCTTCCTCGGTGAAGGTTATTGGAGTTCTGGACCAATCGGTGCATCTTACTGGCCCTTGAACTGCAACGTTGTTGACGAGCCGAAGGTGATCCTTCTTCTGCTTCTTTGTCTCGAACTCCATTGAGGACCCTCCAGCTATTGGTAAGATCATTCCAATCGTTGGCAGGGGTGTATGAGGGCCGATCTGATTATCGGGGTGGGGTTCGGTTTTTGGTGGGGGTGGAGCTTGGAGTAACTGCAGCTGGTTTGGGGGAGGAGGTAGTGATTGCTAGCGGGGCTGCGGGGTTTCGATGTATGTAATATGTGGAGGTCGTGGAGGAACATAGTTTGGTGAAAGGTTTTGGTCCGCGGGCTGCTGTGCTGGGCGCCAAGCTGGCAAGAAGCTGGGATAGTAAGCAGAGGCTAGCGCGTTTGACTGAATTGGAACTGGGTGCTGCTGGCTTGATCCTCCGACATATGAATGGTAGAAGGTTTGAGGGAATGTGTGATTCACCTCCCGAGGTTGAGCAACTGGTGTCGGAGGTTGCGGAGCTGACCTGCTCTTAATCCTCTCCTGAGTTTCCTTTGCATCCGGGCAATCCCTGGTGGAGTGACCCTTCTCCTCCCCATGGAAGAAACAATATTGCTTCCGTGGCCGCTGATTTTGATTTTTTGGCCATCCTGCGTTTCGGCCCCCTCTTCCGGCTTGATTGGGTCTGCGTTCCGAGTTTTGCGTTTCCGCCGGTGGACGGTTATGTTCCGGCCTGTCACTCTTTGGTTGCTCAATATTCATCATCTGTCCACTAGCATCTCGCTGTGGCCGGCGTTCATCTTGGCTAAGGCTCTTCTTCTGCGAATTTATGTCGTTGCCCTGCCTCTTCTGGGAGTTTTGGTCTTCCAATCTCTTGCGGTAGTCGTTGTCCGACCTGCAATACTTTTCGAACTCATGGTACAGCTCGTGCATGGATGCTGGTTTTTCTCTGGCCAAGTGAGCTGCGAAAGGTCCTATGCGAAGACCTTTGATAGCTGCCTCAATGGCAACCTCTTCCGGCACGCCGGGTGCCCTGGCCTTGGTCTGCACGAATCTTTGGAAGTATTCCCGCAGTGCCTCTCCCTGACTTTGGCGACACTGGAACAGGTCCGTGGAGGTTAGTGATTCAACCGCGAACCCCTAGAAATTTGCCAAAATCTTGTCTCGAAGGTTCTCCCATGAATAGATCGACCCGGGTCTGAGCATCGAGTACCATGCCAAGGCATCTCCTTCGGCCGCGATCACAAAGGATTTCGCCATTACTGTTTCGTTCCCTCCAGCTGAGGCTACAGCTGCCTCGAAACTCATCAGGAATTGGCGGGGGTCAGCTTTTCCGTTGAACTTGGGGAGCGTGATTGGTTTGTAGGTTGCCGGCCAAGGTGAGGTTTGCAATCCTTCGGATAAGGGGGAACGAAGGTCCAGTGTGCCCCTCAGCGCGCCACCGTAACTTGTTAGCTGCGTACTTACCGACGGACCGGCGCCGGGTTGGGCAGTGGGTCGGACTGTCGGCTGTGGGGGTTGCATGCTAAGGATCTCCGCCTGCAGGATTGAAAGCTGCTGCCTGATCTCTGCTGCCTGCGCTGCAGCTACTGCTGCCTCTTAGCTGGCGGCGTAAGCGGCAGCGATTCGGTCTCGCTCCTGCGGAAGGTTCTGCAGCTGCGTCTGCAGTAGCTGGAGCTCTTGCGTGGCCGTGGGTTGCGCCGGGCCTGCAGCGGGAGAAGGTTCCTGGCTGGGATCCGGCTGCTCGTTCTCTGGCTGCTCGTTCTCCGGCTGCTCGCCCTCAGAGCCTTCCCCCTCTACGGTCGCATACGTGCTCCGCACGGCCCTTCTCGGTCTTTCCCTCCTGGGGGGCTCTGCCCGAGGTCTTGTGGTGCTAGTTCTCTTTCCAGCCATCGTAGGTGATCCTTCGTGGCCCCACGGTGGGCGCCAATGTTGGGAAGATGCTCTCCGCACTCCCCAGCAGAACGGTAGATCGAGAACCTTCTCACTCGGTGCCGTGAGTGGTTTGAGCACTAACGGACAGTAGGCTCAACAGTAGGTGAATACAGTGAATGCTCTCCCTCTTTTTATTAATGTCGGCATGCTCCTTTTATAGGGCTCGGAAACCGACCTAAGACAGTTACAGATATGCCCCGTGACGGTGGGGGAATATTCCAGCATATTCTTACATCACAGTCTGCTGATCCTAAGTTACTTGCGTAATTTCACACTACAGGCTCTCCACGCGCTCCTCGTCCAGGGCTTCAGACTGTCGAACGCCTGTATCCTCTGCCCGGCAGTCGATCCTTCGACTCTCCCGCGTCGAAGGTTCCTTGAGCTGGCCGAGACGGAGGTTGCTCGGGTTGGCCACTTCGGAGGCCGCTCGGCTCAGATGCACCGGAGGTTTATCTCCTCCGCCGCGTCTCCCGAACATCCTTCGCCATAGGAACAGTCGAGGGTTCCCCCCTTCTTCGCCCGCAGCTCTCCGCCGGTGCTCCAGTCCCTGCATATGCTCAACATAGCAAGAGTCATGTCAACGTTAGCCTTTCTCAGGGTCCTCCGCATGCATCTGCACGGAGATTTCCTGGGTGGAGGATAGCCTTAGACGCTACTAGGTCGGAGGTTACTCGGGTGAAGGATAACCTCAGACGCTACCAGGGGGAAGGATGCGGCCATTCCCCAACAGCCCACCTGCATCCTCAATTAAATAAAGTCCGAAACATCACTTATCTGTGCACAAAGGAGTGCCATGACAGATCGATAAGCTTGAGAGGTATTCCCTGCATCAAGATGAGTACTCGGTGGAATGACGCTCTGTTTCGTTAATAAGACTTGGATGAGTTGCCAGGCTATTTCAGCTAATCGTTTTTTGAAAAAATATTTCAGATAATCGTGATTGGGAACCTCTTTATCTGCTCGGGCACATGTAAAATGGCAATGTTTAGTTGGTGGTTGGTCAGTACAAACGTTGCCCCGAGCCCAGCAATCGATTTCTTAAGCTTGGGCTTGGTAGAGGTGTATAGGACAGTCTACTTTCTAAGGTTGCTCCCAGCACAGTCAATTTCACCAGGGCTTGATCAACACAGCCCCTAATTGCCTCTACGGAATCTGTCTTTTGGGGACATCGAATAATACAGTAAGGGCATATATGTAAATTTAGGTGTGCACTAATCTAGACTTGGGCCTTGTTTAGTTCCCAAAAATTTTGCAAAATATGAATAGTACCACTTTCGTTTGTATTTGATAAATATTATCTAATCATATACTAACTAGACTTAAAAGATTCGTCTCTTCAATTCCGACCAAACTGTACAATTAGTTTTTATTTTCGTCTATATTTAATACTTCATGCATGCGTCTAAAGTTTTGATGTGACGGGTAATCTGAAAAATTTTGCAAAATTTTTTGGGAACTAAACAAGGCATTGAGAATTGCTTTTTTTTTCGAGAAGGATGGTACATAAAAAGCTCTTGAAGACTTGAACGCAGATTTGTATGGTAGTGCACTAGGCTGGAGCTCAATCACAAACAATTCCTTGCAGAGTTCAATATATGGGTCTTGTTTAGTTCTAAATTTTTTTTAGAAAATCGATACTGTAGTGGTGCAGGTGGACTAGCCCGCAAGCCTGGTTCACGTGCTAGCCCACCTACATCCTCAATTAAATAAAGTCTGAAACATCACTTATTTGTGCACAAAGGAGTGCCATGAGAGATCGATGAGCTTGAGAGGTATTCCCTGCATCAAGATGAGTGCTCGGTAGAATGACGCTCTGTTTCGTTGAGACTTGGATGAGTTGTCAGGCTATTTCAGCTAATCGTTTTTTGAAAGAATATTTCAGCTAATCGTGATTGGGAACCTCTTTATCTGCTCGGGCACATGTAAAATGGCAATGTTTAGTTGGTGGTTGGTCAGTACAAACGTAAAACCATGTTTACAAAAGTTGCCCCGAGCCCAGCAATCGATTTCTAGCTTGGGCTTGGTAGAGGTGTCTAGGACAGTCTACTTTCTAAGGTTGCTCCAAGCACAGTCAACTTTCACCATGACTTGATCAACACAGCCTCTAATTGCCTCTACGGAATCTGTCTTTTGGGGACATCGAAGAATGCAGTAAGGGCATATGTGTAAATTTAGGTGTACACTAATCTAGACTTGAGAATTGCTTATTTTTTTTCGAGAAAGAATGGAGTACATAAGAAGCTCTTGAAGACTTGAACGCAGATTTGTATGGTAGTGCACTAGGCTGGAGCTCAATCACAAACAATTCCTTGCAGAGTTCAATCTATCAGGTCTTCTTCTGAAATTCAAGACCCTGCTCTGTTCTCGTTTCCTTTGAGATTTTCACGTGCCAAAAAGACAGCACTCGGATGCTCTGCATTACAGGTGAGAGTCAACAGGTACTCTGCAGTTGGAGACTTGGAGCCAATCCGAATCGTCCGATTGAAATCTCGAGGCTTGCTCAGATCAAGAGCTACACATTACAACAGTACAAGTGCCGTTCAAACTATCAGTTTGCACATTCAGGAAATCAAGGTTTAACCAGTACGTTTAATTTGACTTTGCTGTTTTCAGAAGTCAGTATAGTGTGCACTCTTAACTCATGACGACAATGAGATAGCAGTACTTCAATTATCTCAAAGGATTGCGTGGTACAAAAAAACACTCACACAACTTATACATCTGCATGCAACATTGATAATTGGTCGCGGCTCTTGCAACAAAGGGACCGGGACGACAAAAACAAAACAAAATTACAGAGAAGTCGACACACTCAAACATCACTAGGGGGACTGCAGAGGCCGTGGAGGGAGGGAAGAACTCGATCCTTCAACCTCCTCCTCATCTTCTGACACCGCCTCTCGCAAAAGCCCGGATGCAATGCAAGCACACACCTTAACGCTGCAGCTGTAATTTAGGAGTAGTTCACCAGGGAGCGGTACGTGGCGCCGGGGTTCCAGCCGGCGGGGATGACGTTGTTGGCGACGAGCACCTTGCCGGAGTCGGAGGTGAGGCGGAGCGAGAAGGGCGCCTTGAGCGCCTTGCCGGTGTTGGAGTTGTAGCGCCACAGCGCGCCCCAGTTCTGCACCATCGGCGTCCAGGTGCCGCAACCGGCCTCCATCAGGTCCACGGCGCTGAGGTCGCCGTCGCCGTCCTCGAACTCCACCAGCACCTCGAAGTAGAATGGGTTGGAGCCCTGGTCCACCCTGAAGGCGATGTTCACGCCGCTGTACTTGCACGGCACCCTGCGGCAAATTAAACGAAGGAAATTATGACCAAGATTCATGCAGCATTACTCTGACTCTGCACTTCTCGGTGCCTACCTCTTGTACTGGACCTTTAGGATACCGGCGGCGCGAAGCTTGTCGGCCATGCCGGGCTTCGCCATGGCGCCCATGGAGGTGCCGCTCATGTCGAAGTGAGCCGCCTCGGCAAGGCAGACACCGCCGGGGCACTCGTCGGTGATGACCACGGTGGCCGGCTGGCCGGAGCATGCCGCGTTGCCGTCGCATTTAACCTGCGTTGCGCGCGCGCGACATGAACGCATTCAGTTAGCACCGGCTTGCGCGCGCCGACCACTCTGCACCATTAGTACACTGCTACAGCACAGGAGCCAGGCCGTACGGCCATGACCATGGTCACCCGGCAAATGTTTGTTATGCTGACCTCGTAGCAAGCGCCACAGCCCTTGCCTCCCTTGAACAGCGACGGGCTACCGGCGGCGATCATCGACGAGAAGGGGCGTTGCCCGACGGCGGTCTGGTAGCCGCACGCGCCGCCTGCCCATGCAAATTAAATTTGGCGATAGCATGTCAACGCAACGTGCAATGCACAGTAGTACAGTTCTAGCTAGTAGTACATGCTAACCGACAGACAATAAAATTAGCAACGGCTCGGCTAACTAACCGTCACTGCCGTCGCCGTCGGGTGCGCCGTAGTACGTCGCGCCGGCGGACAACCAGCCGCCGGAGCCGTAGGCGTCGGACATCGAGGGTGTGGCAGTGTGGTTGCTGCTGCTGCGGGCCCTGACTGCCGGCTTGTGTCTCGGCCTGTGCTTGTTCGGCTTGGCGAGCTTGCGGGAGCAAGCAATGGGGCTCACTAGAAGCAAGAGCACGACTAGTGCGACGAACAGGAAGGTGCAGGACTTCGCCATTGCTGGTAGCTCGGAAGACGTCTGTGAGATAGAGATGAGCTTAGCTCGAGGGTTTTTGGTGAGTTGCAGGGAGTGGCCACGAGTGGGGTATTTATAGGGACTTGGGAACGAAGACGTACGTGGGAGGGGGGAAAAAAGAATCCGGCCGGACGAATTATTGGGGGAGAACGTGACCAGTTGTTGTTGGAGGAGAAATAGAGGAGAGACTAAAAATAATTATTAAACTGCAGACTTCAGTACCTACCAAATAATGCCGGGAGATACAATAATGTAATTCGCACCATGCAATGCACGAAGTACAATTGGAGAATGCCATTACAAAATGTACGAATGGAAAACACACATGTTTTGAGGAACATAAATATGATCATGTGAACTCTGCAGGCTTTTTTTATATATAACAAAACTCTGCAGGCTTTTTTTTATATATAACAAAACTCTGCAGGTTGGATACTTGTAGAGGTGTGGCACTTGGGCTCGCGTGCTTCTTCGTGCCGCTCTGAATAATGAATAATGGCTTCTAGGCACGTGAAGTATATGGGGTCGTGCTGATATATATAGTATGGTAAATCTTTTGCTTCAATCCAACAATGTCTCATGAGATGTAATCTTTTTCTTCTCTGTCATTTGCACCTTGTAATTTGGCTACAAACCTAACTGTTTAGGGTCCCAGGCCCTCCACCTATCGGGATCACTCCTGGTATATGTGGTAATCTAAATCATGCGGTGCTGGCACGTCTTTGTATTATGCTGACTCAAACACGATTATCAAAATGTCATTTTTTTAGTTTTTATTATCCTCTAGTGATGTAAAAAAAAATATTTTATATGAATCATTTTCATGAAAGTTTCATTGATTCTATAATCCAATTAAGAATTTGATAAGAGGTAGTATAGTAAATACTTGAAAATTACGTTATGACATCATAGATGTCATTACGTGCATTTTGTACCATGCCGATCCAAACATGCCTAAAATGACTTCTCATACTTGTAAGCAAACCTTCTTCACTTCTTGCTAGTACTATTGAATTAGCTAGTATCCATGTTCGACTAGGTAGGTATTATGTACTCTTTTCACTTCAAATTATAAATCTTTTTACCTTTTTTAGATACATAGTTTTTACAGGTTCACCTAGATATACATTGTCTAGATACATAATAAAAACTATAAATCTAAAAAGTCAAAATGTTTTACATTTTAGAGTGAGAAAGTACGCCCATAGTAACTTTGATGCCTAAGAATGGCCTAATGGGCAACTCTACAACACACAGAGGAATCGAAGCTAGTGAAGCCAAAAAAAATAATGGCTTCACCTGCGTAGTTCATTTTAAGGTGAGAGATAGAAAAAATATCTCACATTACTACAGTGCACGAAGGAGTTAAAGTCGGAGCCTTCCAGAGCTCTACCAAACGGGATCTCAATAGCTAATTTGAACGGTGAACAATGTGGTATCAAAATATCAATTTCATATGGACTGTAAAATATGTTGGTCCAATCTTTTGTTGGTGTCCATACGTAGTAGGTGTGGATCAGTATGTGACTATGTTCACAGGTGTCAAGCCCATATGAGTGTCATTATTTACGAATACATGAAGTTTAGGCCTTGTTTACTTGCAAAATATTTTGGAAAATGTAAATAGTACCAATTTCGTTTGTATTTGACAAATATTGTCCAATCATGGACTAACTAGGCTCAAAAGATTCATCTCGTCAATTCCGACCAAACTGTGTAATTAGTTTTTATTTTTGTCTATATTTAATACTTCATGCATACGTCTAAAGATTTGATGTGACGGAGAATTTGAAAAATTTTGTAAAATTGTTTGGGAACTAAACAAGGCCTTATGTAGAGGGGTTGAGGGGAATATGACTGAAATGTGATTTTAGTTTACTGTTGACTCTACATTTCTTGATCTACACAAACCTAGCCTAACTCAGTTGGTTAGGTTTCTTATGGGGTGAAAATCTACTCATCAGGATTTAAGTTTTTGATTTCCTCTAGGTTTTAACAGTAATTGTGTGTTCAGTGGTAGGTGATGTTCTTGTCGACAGCGAGATGGCTATATACATAGTGACTTCGTTAATCTCGACATGTGTCGACATAGTCTTCGGACGTGGTTATAGAGGTAGGGTTTATGTGCGTGTTGTAAGCTTTTGCGTCTGTACCTGTGTAATTTAGAAAAAAAAAATTGATCTCCAAAGAATGATAGACGACTCATAATCTTTATGTTGAAAATTCATGAGATAATAATCTAATTATAAAGATTGTTGTACAATAGAATGGCAGGTGAAGTGTTAAATCACAATAAAGCAACGAAGTAGCAGTTGGTCGGAGCGTGATTTGAGGAGGAATTTGACGAAAGGTTATCGCATGATTATTTCTAATTAAGAGCCTGTTAGGTTCTCTTTGTTAAATTTTAGTTAGCTAAAATTATTTTAGCTACTCTTAGATGACTAATAGAACTAAACTTTTTTAGCTCCTTTTAGTCAATGTGTTTAAAACTTTAGTTACTAAAATGATTAAAGTTTAGCTAATTAAAATTTAGTAGGGAGAACCAAACATGGCCTAACACCAAGCTGAAGCTGACCTCCCTCCCTGGTCCCTGGACTGGAGCCGGAGGTGTCGCATGTTCTCCAGCGGAGATGAAATCTCACGAGGCATGCACTCATCACCCGTTAGTTAGGATCACGCAGATCAAACAAGAACTTTCAGGCCATCGATCAAAGGTTGGCCTGTTCATCATTCTGTCGTCCTTCAACCTGAATGAATACTTTCATTACCACCGAAGCTTTCCTGTCATGTTCATGCATGCAGAGTCCGATCGTCGGCCGAAATGTGCCGACCATTTCTTCCGCCAGCAGTGACCAGCACAGAGAGAGTGTTTGTATAGCTTGCAACTCTGCACTCTGCCGACGGTTTATAACTAACCGGAGCTGACAATTTTGAAGTAGCTTGCACCATGTGATCGGTCGATGCCACGACCGAACAAGCTTTATCGTGGCAAAATGAAATGCAAATAGTACAATCATACAAAGAAAGTACCAGGCTTGCTTTGCAGTTACAGACCTTTTGCGATGTTCAGGAGGGAATGCATGCCTGAGACTGAGACTCTGAGAGCCGTGCATCTCAGAGCCCCGGCTGCAGCCTGCACTGCACATCAAAGCTTCTAGTGTGCTCAGCAACCACCATATCATGTACGGAGTATAACTTTAAGGAATCGCGCGCGAAAGTATAATCGGATACGCCTAATGATCGACATCTTTCAAATTCTTAGTGGTTGAAGTGACCCCACTGGCACATGCGTACACGGGCCCTGCATCCGCCTGTGGATCAGATTCGGTGGGTGAAGTGTGTGATTACAATGTACTCCCACCGTCCCAAAATAAGTGTCGTTTGCGCTTCCCGAAAAATAACTTCAACTAAATATATAATAAAAAATATTAATATTTATAGTACATAATTAGTATCATTGGAAAGATCTTTAAGTCTAGTTTTTTAACAAATTTATTTAGAGATATAAATATTGCACATATTTTTTACAAATTGAGTCAAAGTTATGGCACGAAAACCCAAAACGACACTCTTTTTGGGACGGAGGGAGTACAGCTCTGTACATTAAATTTCGAGTTGAGACAACTCTGACCGAACAGGTAGCACAAATTTTGGACAATTTTGACGGTGGACCACGACATCGTCTATGGTTATTACCCCTCGATTGGAAATTTTGGACATTATTATATACAAAAGAAAACAGTGACTGTTTGGACAGCGCGGTGCAAAATTTTGTACTGAAAGAATTTAGAGCCAAGGTAATGGGGTCGTTCTCTTTTTCATACAATCATGTAGCTTTTCTCTTATAAGCAAAGGTAGAATTATGCTTGTTTCGGATCATAATTTATGTTTTGTTTATAGTAAAACAGTAAGCATGAGGCCTTAATTTGGTTTAGTTAAAAGAAAGGAACAACTACAGTACCCGAGGCCCAAACCATAGCTTATGTGAGGGCTTCTTTGATCTATCTGGTGAAAAAGTTAGCTAGCTAATAGTTAATAGCTATTCATTGTGATCGCTTTGATCCACCTGCTAATAGATAGGCAGCGAGTTGAAGGTGCATATAAAATATTTGCACCTATTAGCAACTTTAAACTTGCTAATGAAACTGATAGTTAGCAGCCCTCCAGCTAATAATTAGCAACTATATTACACTAGTACTAATTTTAGATGGTAGTTCATAATGCTAATGGATGCAAATAGGCCTTGACACAAGTAGCAAAACATGAGGCAACGTGACCTGAAAAGAGTACTCCATATTTACTAAAATATAAGTGCATTTTTTTAGGGACTCCACTTATGAAGTTGTGCCAAACGGGATCTATGTCAAGCTTTAAGAGTTAAGGCCGGTTGGGATCCATTAACTCTAAGAATTAGCTAACTACTCCTTTCATCTATGAAAGAATCAATTTCTAAAGTTGTCCTAAGTCAAATTTTTGAAATTTGACAAAATTTCTAGAAAAAAATACTAAGATTTATATTACCAAATTACTATCATTAGATTTATCATAGAATATATTTTTATAAAATGCACATTTATGTCATAGATATGGTTACTATTTTCTATAAAATTAGTCAAACTTAAAAATGTTTGAATGACATAGATTCTAGGAATTGATTCTTTCGTGGATAGAGGGAGTAATAGCTAATAGTTGCTATTTTTAGCTAGCTAATTTTTGGATCTTGAGTTGAAGGTGCATATGAACTATTAGCACCTACTCCTTCCGTTCCAAATTATAAGTCGCTTTGTCTTTTGTTATTCATCTATTTTGTTATGTATCTAGACATATTATTATGTCTAAATGCATAGCAAAATGAGTGTACCAAAAAAGTCCAAGTGACTTATAATTTGGAACGGAAGGAGTATTAACAACTCCAAAGTAGCTAATTGAATTAATAGTTAGCAACCCTCTAGCTAATAGTTAGCAGGTTAATCTGTACTATACTCCTATAGCTGGAGATAGCGCCTCCTCTCACAGATCACTGTTCGTACAAATCCATTAAGGAACAGTGAACCTGTTAACAGAACAGTACAAATCCGTTAAGGAACAGTACAGCCCGTTAAGAAACACGTTGATAGAACAGTACAAATCCATTAAGGAACAGTACAACCCATTAAGGAATAGTACTACAGTTACACCTGTTACTAAATATTTATGGATTCCGAACATAACGGGTTAAAAAAAACCGTTTACTGCTCCGTGCGAAAGCACGGGGGCACCTGCTAGTTAGTAGATATGTTTGGATCTATAAGCACTAATTTTGGCTGTTGACTTTTAGATCTTGTTTATATCCATTAGCACTGAAAGTGAGTAGCTAAAAAGTATTAGTGGGCCCAAACAGACATACTAATTATTAGTTGGAGGGCTGTTAACTATTAGTTAGGTTTAGAGTTGCTAATATATATGCTAATAGTTTATATTCACCTTCGACCTACTATCCAGTCATTTATTAGCAGGTGGGATTAGCAACTACTAGCTATTAACTGGATAAATTTTTGTGCTAATAAATCCAAACTTTAATGGATTCAAACATACCGGTACAGTAGTCATGCATCGGCTGTATGATTCTCTGGATCGCTCTGAGGAACACGCGTGTGATAGCAAAAAGGCAGTGCGAACATGAACCCATCCTCCGGCGCCCGGCCGGCCTGAATCGTGGAACCGGGGCACCCGCCGATCCCGACGCCGGGACACGAAGCACGACGCGTAGTTTCCCACCGAAATCTGCTGCAACCTGCAAAGATACTTCAGCCCTTCGTCCTTCGTGAACTCGTGTCCGCGCACCGCGCGCCGCAACGGGCGAAAGTTATTCATCAATTCCCGTCCTTGCTGCGGCTGCGGTTCCACGCCTCTTGCCTCTTGCCTCTTGCCGTCGTCTGCTTGCCCCGGGATCGGAAGTCGGAACTGGCTGGGCCTTGTTCGCCGTGGACAAACACCTCACGCAGTCACGTCCGTCCGACTTGCTGTTGGTGGGCGTGGGGGTGCCTGGGCCTTCCGCCAATAATTAATTATGAAAACGAAACGATTAGATGAACGAACTGCAGTTTCGTGAGCCGAGTGCTATCTATGCGCACAGGCCTATGAAACCACAATTCCATTGTTACGGTCGTTCACTAGTTTTGGATCTAGCGAACGATACATGCCGGCCTCCCACCCTTCTTCCCCCTCCTCCCACTTTTTTTTTCTGCTTGACGTCATCGTGAAAAAAGCAAAATATTTATTTCAAATTACTATAACTTTTAAATGATGCATCTATTTTTAATTCCGTCTACACCGGTGTGTTCAACGCGACGAGGCGAACAAAACTAGACCCCACTTCTGTATGTTTCGAAGATTTTTATTTTTCTAGTAGCAATTTATGTATATTAACTTATAATATATAAATTATATTGCTAACTTATTCTGCTAAGTTATGTTGCTAACCTATTCTGCTAAGTTGTATTGTATAACTTCTGTTTGTGTATAATAACTGCGTAACTTTCTATATACACTAGTGTTGTGTAACTTATGTACATAAGTTGTATTGTGTAAATTATGTCTCCCTCTATTTCAAATTATAAAATATTTTGATATTTCTACATATATTGAATTTGTTATGTGTATACATATATAGTTGTGTCTAGATAAAATATAATTTGAAATAGTGGGAGTAAACTTATGTACATAAGTTATATAGTATAACTTTTTTGAGAACGACTAAGTTAGTAATGTTGAGTTATTCCTCAAACTTATGTTGTCTAGAAGCACCGCTAAGTTAGTACTGTTAAGTTTATCATGAAAGTTATGCTTTTTAATTTCGTTTTATAAGTTATGAGCACATGCTCCTTAAAAAAATAAAAAAATATTAAAGAACATGTGATCTAGCAAAAGAAAGTGAAAAGAGAATCGAATGTCTTAAAAGAGAAATAGAAATGATTCTTGTTCTGTCTAAAAATAAAAAGTAACATACGTACTTTCCAAAAAAGAAAAGAAAATGGCTGTCGGAAATTGACCGCTAGTTTCGTTTCGGCTGAACGTTCCTAGAATAGTGGCGTCGCTATGAAACACGGTTCCATATGCCAAGTGCCGAGTGGTTTTGTTTAATCGAAAGTTCTGTCCTCAAGTTATTGTGTGTTCCAAGTCGATCGGTCGACATGTTCCCATGCATGCATTATATTTCGTCAATCAATCAAAAAAAAATGACATGTTTCCGAATCCCTATATATCCCTGGGTGCCTTGGCGTTGATGAGAGTATATTTTATAGAGACTGGAATTCAGATTGGAAGTGTGAAAGGCGTTGATGTTCTGGGACATATATTACATAGATTCTAAAACATGTTTTATTTAAACAATAATAATTTATACAAACAGGGAGAGTTTCGATTTTATATTATTCCTCCGGTACTCGACAGTCGACAACTAGCCACATGCAGGCAGTTCCATAGTTCAGGTTTTGTTTAGTTCACCCAAAAAAACCAAAAACTTTTCAAGATTTTTCGTCACCTCGAATCTTGCGGCATATTCATGAAACATTAAATATATATATAATACAAAAACTAATTGCACAGTTTGTCTGTAAATGACGAGATGAATCTTTTAAGTCTAATTACTTTATGATTGAACAATGTTTGTTAAATAAAAACGAAATGCTACAGTATCAAAATAAAAAAAAATCTAAACAAGACCTCAACCGAGAGGGGGGAATATTCCATATTCCTCACATTCTCAATTTGCCTACAAACCGTGTACTGTAGCATCCTATTACCAGCTACTGTAGCCTGTAGCCACGTTGAACGCATTCCATTTCAGAAGCAGTTCTACCTCAGATCAGACTCTGTGGGTCTAGGAACCTTCCTATACCTTGTGCACCATAGTAGACATCATCCTCTTGTTTGGGGCTTTACTTTTTTTTCTTGCAACGAATACATATTGTGCCAATTTCCATTAGTACGTGCATGAAGAAGAGGTTGTTTGGGTTGTAAGTTTCCAACCCTAATGATTTTTCTTAGATTTGCACCGAACACTAATGATTTAGTATAAGGCGAACCCAATAATTTAGATTGCACTAGTAGGCAAGCCAGGGACCCAGGGTCTCCACATCTTATAATAACAGAAAAAACACATCAAAACATCATCCATCAGCATTACTTTTTTTTTTCTGTTTTCTACACCATCGGCCTCATAGTTTTGTCCAATTTCAAATCTCTTTTTACCCTTCACTACTTGATCAATGGAATCTCTATTTACAACGAAAACAAAAAAGCTCATACCTTTAACTTCACCTACCGTATCTCTCTTATTGTTTCTTTATTTGGGGGGGGGGGGGGGGGCGGACGGATGGGGTACAATATTTTTTTTTGGACCACTGTCTTTTTTCATTCAATGAAATATAATTACAAATGCTATCAAGGGGCCCCAAAAACCAAACATGTTCACCTATTGGTAAATTTACAGAGCTTCTAGCTAGCTAGATGTGCATCAATATTTGAACTCTGTCCTTTGAAGATGAAATTAATTATTGAAAAGTTCTTCATTCTCTAGACTTTATTTTCAGGCGATGGTGCCACACACTACTGTCTTTCTAGACTTTAATATTCTCCATTCTAGATGGGTATAGTATTATTTACGGGAATTTTTTTTATTTAAGTAGCTCCCTGGCCCAAACCCCACCGGCCCACCACCACCTAACCAAAATAAACGGAGGCCGTGAGCTAGTGCAGCCTGGCCCGGTTGCATCTCTGCTGGCAGAGGAATGCGTGTTGAGTGGAGCGTAGCATCTGCGCGGGCCGAGTGCACCCCTAGCCCGTGCGGAGTTAGAACGAACCATCCGGCCCATCTCCAAGCAGAGGTGGGCTGGCCGTCCCGCCGTGTGCGTGGAGTAGCACTAGAGAACTCGTCGCGCACGTCTTCCATCACATGATTCACGAGTTCGTGACGCACGTCGGCCAAACCTGCCAAGGCGAAGGCGTATGTATCAAACACCGACCGACGGAAACACACGTCGTCGGGAAGCGAGGAACACCGCCCGCGACGCAATACGATACCATGTTGTTGGATCCGCTTAGCATTCTGTGGGCGCGCGCGAGAGCATCAGCTCCGGTGGATGACGCTACCAAACTTGGTAAGCCGCACTCTTCTTCCCTCGAAAGGCGGCACGGCGCACGCACGAAGAAGCGGCGTGTGGGCGCGTGGCTTGCGCACGCCTGACAGCGAAATCAACCCAGCGATCAACACACAGAACACATCGCTTCCAAGTTCCAATCCAGCTTAAGTCACAAAAAAAAAAAGTTCCAATAATCCAGCTTTTATTTATATATATATTCAACACAAACACGCCATTCCGGGGATACACGGTGACTGTCACGCACGCAACAGTACACAGTAGCGTCGTCGTCGGCCGGTGTAGGCACGCACAGCTAGCTCGAATCATAAACCAAGCCAAGCGCCACGCCGTCCCGGCGGGCGCGCGCGCGCGTGCACCCGGACGTACGATGCATCCGGGTCACGGTTAATTAGTTGTTGAAGTTGACGACCGAGCGGTACGTGGCGCCGGGCGACCACCCCGCGGGGATGACGTTGGTGGCCACGACCGTCCTGCCGGAGCCGGAGGTGAGGCGGACGGAGAAGGGCGCCTGCAGGGCGGCGCCGGAGTTGTACCTCCACACGGCGCCCCACGACCGCTGCATCGGCGCCCACGCCGCGCCGCCGCGCTGCATGAGCTCCACGGACCTCAGCTCGCCGTCGCCGGACTCGTACTCGATCAGCACCGCCAAGTAGTTCGCGTTCGACCCGCCGTCCACCTTGAACGCGATGTCCATCCCGTTCCAGTTGCACGGCACCCTGCACGTACGCACGCCAGCGGACGGTCATGCATGGACATGGACATGGGCGGCACGAAACGACAAGTTGCGAGGAACAGACACTCTTCTCGTCTATCACTATATAGTACATTGACCAAGGAGAAAACAGACACGAGAAATGTTTGTACGTACGTGCACCCTGCATGCGTCACGGTCACGCGGCGTTGCTCTACGTGCGTTGGAGGCTGCATGCAGCCTAATGTACTCCAACGGCATACTACGCGGTACACCACACCGAAAGCGAGTATATGAACGTACGACACGGCACAAGTACGTACTACACTCCTACGCGGCACGTGCACGCGGCGCGCTGCGAGAGCTTACGTACCGAGTGTACTGGATCTTGAGGAGTCCGGCGCTGCGGAGCTGGTCGGCCTGGCCGGGCTTCGCCAGGGCTCCGAACGCCGTGCCGCTCAGGTCGAAGTGCACGGGCTCGGCCAGGCACGCGCCGCCGGGGCACTCGTCGGTCAGGACCACCGTCACCGGGCTGCCGGAGCACGACGCGTGACCGGTGCATTTCACCTGCAGAATTTATAGTTGCTCCAAACGCGGCGCCGGTGTCATTTATTAAGTAGGAGGAAGTGGCATAGTATTACGAGCTAGCCACTCTCTTAAAGAAACGGTCGCACGAATAACCGAACTACGTTACCTGATAGCAGGAGCCGCAGCCCTCGCCGTTCTGGAAGATGGACGGGCTGCCGGCGGCGATCATGGACGAGAACGGCGGCTGGTCGACGGCGTTCTGGTACCCGCACGCACCACCTACACGAAAAAACGACGTACACGTATAACCACCGGATCCCCGGAAGGCGGCATTTGTTACGGATTCCTTTTGTTTTGCATGCAGGTGGAATGGAAAATTTGTTAAAGTTCACGCGCGTCGCGCGTGCATGTGTATCTGTACTTACCGTCGCTCCCAGCGCCGGTGGGTGCGCCGTACCACGTCGCGCCGGCGTCGCCGGACCAGGCGGAGAGCCTGCGGTGGAGCTCGACGGGCGCGCCAGGGCGGAGGAGGCAGGCGAGAGCCGCCAAGGCCACAAAGCGACACAGGACCATCTTGGTAGCCATGGCAACAAAGGAAGAGGACAAGCCAAGCCAAGCCGAGCAGTGCTGTGCTTTGTGGAGTGGTGTTTGTGTGCTACCAAGTGTGCCCGTGCCGTCTTTTTATAGCCGGCAGATCACTAGGTAGGTGGCAGGTGCACGGCACCGAGTTCGTAATTGTCTGCTTTTGCAGTGTGCTGACCGTGGATCTACACGGCCCAAATTCCTTGAAAATTAAAAATCTTTCCATCCAAAAAAAAACAAATACTGCTCCGTTCCAAATTAAATCAATTTTGAATATTGTTTTAAGTCGTCTTTTAAAGTTTAACCAAAAGTACACCAGTACTTATAACACGAAATTAGTATTACTAGATATCATAAAATATAATTTTAGGAAGTAAGTCAAATTTAAAGTAGTTTGACTTATTAGATGGATTCAAGGAATTAATTTATTTTAGGATGGAGGTAATTAATACTGTTACTTTATATGTATAAGGCCTTATTTACTTCCACCCAAAAATCCAAAAAAAACGAATCTTTTGAGCCTAGTTAGTCTATAGTTAGACAATAATTACCACAAATAAACGATAGTGCTACAGTGTCGCGAAATTTTTTCCTTCGGGAACTAAACAAGGCCTAAGTCAAACTTTCTATCTTTGACCATTAATAGCAATAAAATAAAATATAAATTAGATATAAAATACCAGTAATAGCAGTATCTATAAAATTTAATGTCTTAGGATACGGCTTGTTGGATGGGAGGATTTTATATAAATTGAAGGAATCCAATTCCTACGTTCTACTTACATCACATAGTGTTTGGAATCAAATTTTCCTTTCCTATAGAAAGGCTTGATTTTTTTAAAGAAAAATGTAGGAAATAAACAGCCGTTTCAAGCTCTTGGAAAAGCTTCCTACATATGAATAGAGGGATGAGCATGTGCTTATGCACTAGTACAATAGAGGAATAAACATGTTCTTAAATTCCTGTATTCCACACACCCATTTCTAAAATTTATGTGTTTGCCAATCCACTATTTTTTTTACCTATACTCATTTTCTACTCCTGAGAACTGTTTTTTCTTGCATTCCTATGTTCCAAACATGCCTTAAACATATGAACCTACATTTATAACTCTGTCCACAAACACTAAGACCCTTTAGGACAATGATTTTTTTTCATGTGTTTATTTGTTTTTGCTGTGAAAAATAAAATCTTATCGGATTGTTATAGTGGGTTAACTGACTTCCAAAGGGCTCTAAATGGCTTCCCAGTTTTGAGTCAAATCAAAAGAAGAAGAAAGGGAAAAAACATTCAGTAATGCATCAAAAGATCCCCGTAATGCAATTAAATTCTGCCTACTCTATGAAGCATTGTTGTTGTTGTTGTTGTTGTTGTTGTTGTTTTGTACTCCCTCCATCCCAAATCGTAAGTCATTCCAAAAATCTTGGAGAGTCAAAATATTTTCACGTTTGACCAAAATTATAGAAAAAAATACTAAGATTTGTAACGTAAAGTGAATATACTATGAAAATATAATTAAGAAAGAATCTAATGATACTTAGTTAGTACCATAATAATAATAATAATTTTATAAGATAAATTTGGTCAAACTTATAAAAGTTCGTCTCTCCAGGATTCTTGAAATGACCTACAATTTGAGATGGAGGAAGTATTATACTACTGTACAGCATTGTGCCTAATCAGCTGTCTGCGTACTTTCATAGCGGCTACGAGTACTCCTGAATCGAAGACAGCAGTCTCCTCGAGCCAGAACGATCCTGATCCTGCCACATCCCAGCCGGCGTACCTCCGATCGATCGAGGCGGCGACGCAACTGGCAAGTAAAACCTTCACGACAGTCAGTAGCACTACTCGTAGTATTTCGGTCAAGAGGGAGGGAAGGGACCCCTACGAGGCTACGACTACGGACGAGCCAAGTCACTGAGATTGAAGAAGGTTTTCAACCCTTGGGCACCGTGAATCCAATCCCTCCTCGTGACGCAGCGGCACACAAGCCGTGAATTCTGGGCCGCTCTGCCGGCCCGGCGTTTCGCCTCCCCCGAAACACGCGTGATTACGGCCCGGTCAGCTGCCGGTCCCGCGACGTGCGCAGAGGGCTTTCAGATGACACGGCGCACAGTAGTCTGTGCCGCCTTTGCAGGCGATGCGGCAACTTGCGCCGTAAAGCACCGAAGCGAAGCACGGCGGCGGAGCAAGTGGTGTGGCTGGGCCATGTATTGGCTCTAATATATTTTTTCTCATGATATTAGCTTTTCTCTAATAATTTATAATATGAACAGTCACATATGGCATCCTAATTATGTGCATGAGACAAACTCTTTATCAAGAGATAATCTTCCTCTCACTATTATACAAAAAGATTTAGAGAGGCCGCTAGGAATACAACCGTCTTTACAAATCGTTCTTCAGAACCATAAACCGAGTCCTAAAAAATATGAAAAAAAGTAAATCCGAGGAGGCCCCACTATGCAACATCACAGTTACGCATCACAAGTTATTATGGTTTTTTTTGCAGGTACCTCTTCTAACCACTCCTAGAGTCATTTATGATTAAAGGTTAGAAAATTCCCATCATATTTACTTTATTTGATTTTGAAATGAATATTTAGGAGATATACAAATTCAAATGGAAAAGGTCTAAACCGGAAAGTTATAGACATGGTCGACTACATGGTTTTGGTCGTTTCTCCATTGGAGGTTGTTTAGATTTTCAAATCTGAGAAATTCGAAAATATTTTTCCTTAGATAAATGACTTGAAATAAAAAAAATATATCAACTACAGTTCTATGTCTCTTCAAAAAAATCTAACTTTGTTTTTTTTTCATTTTTACATCTGAGGTCGTTTTAAATTTTAAGTTTTAAAGTGTGAGTACTTAAACTAAAATATGGAATCATAAATTATTTCAACAGAAAAGTATCAACTGCAATATTTTATATATCTTTTCGAGATTTGTAACTTTAACTTTGATTATTTCTTCATCCAAAGTTATTTTAAAAATTAATCTTCCAAATGTAAGAACTTTAAATAGAATCTAAAGGATTAAAATAATTTCAAATCTGGAATATATCTAGATGCAAAGCCAAAAAAGGTCGGTTCGGGTTATTGAAAGGTCCTAATATGACTAGAGGAAGATAAATAGCCTATTTAAAAATTCTACAAATTCAATAGAGCAAGAGAAAAATAACAAATTGAAGCTTTTTTTATAGCTCTAATGGGGTGTTTGCTTTCCTTCCTTTTGAGGGACGCACAGGTTGAGTATTAGAATTGTATTTTTTTTCTTGATAATCATAAATATTAATTTAGTAATTTTTATCATGAACAAATCACAAATGATAATCTTAAATAATCTTGAGATGTGTGTATCAGAATAACTTTTAATCGAGAGATAATTTTTCTCTTACCACTACATTAAGGCATTGTTTAAATGCGAAAACCTTTTAGATTTCGCTACTGTAGCACTTTCGTGTTTGTGACAAATATTATAGACTAACTAGGGTCAAAAGATTCGTCTCGCGATTTATAGGCAAACTGTGTAATTAGTTTTTGTTTTCGTCTATATTTAATGCTTCATGCGTGTGCCGCAAGATTCGATGTTATGAAGAATCTTGAAAACTTTTTGGTTTTTGGGTGAACTAAATAAGGCCTAAGGCGACGTGGCTTTGTGAGGGAGCAGTTTTGGTATAAAAAATAAAGAATAATAAAATATATGGTACAGACAGTACGTAATTGTTTATGTGAGAAATCAGAAATTTGTGTGTACACAGCTTTCGTAGGTCACTGTTAGTGTTAGCATCGGCAGAGATAATAAGCCAGAATATTTGCTGAAGGTGTCTAGTGCTTGCACAAAATAGACGACCCAGGATCAGACGTGTACTCTGCAGTTGATGTAATTCTGCAATTAAAGCTCTCTGAAAGACAGAAACCGGACATATTGGCTGGGCACTAGAAATCTGCGATTTTCAGCCAGAAGTGCATACCGTTTAGCCTTGAATGCGCAAACAACTGAACATGATGCGTCGACAAATACTTCAGCTATAAGGAAACATATTTGTTCTGGCTGAATTACCTTGCACTGTCACTCGATGCCCAAGCAAATATCTGGATTCACAAAGCCTAGAGAAGTGGAAATGTATATTTATTTACTGTAGGCCTGCATAAACTGTATGATAAATCTAGGTTGCCAAATCAAATCATTCATCAATTGTCGACAAGTGATTCGCTCGCTACCAAGCGACCGACTGGCCATCAAAATCGATGTGGAAGGGAGGTTAATCTCCAAAAATTTTGGAACAACCTGCTCTCTGAACTGAATCAGAGTAGCACTGTGTCAGGACACTCTTTCATGTGGCAACAATCTTCAGCAGGAGCCACTTTGACAACAGGGTTGGTCCATATTCAGATACAACGATATATAACCAGAATTAGCGTGCATGTACAAACATCGCCGACGAATAATACATGCAGTTACATAATATATGCAGTTGGACTTAATCAGCAAGCTCCTACATCCCTAAATAGCCCACACTCAGAATACTCTCTTGTGAAATTAAGTCCAACAGATCCCATGACTAGTTTGTACCTCCAATCATCTCTAAATTGTCGAAGTCCATCATACCAAGTCCAGGCATCTTAGTTAGCCTCCTTTTATGCTTCCCCATTTAACCTGCACCCAACAAAAAGACCCATGTCATGTCCCTGTCTGCCTAGATCAAAGTAGATAAATTTATCTATGACAAACGAAGACAATACAGTAATATGCTTGAATAAGGGAGGATTACCTGTAGTGATTTCGGCGTAGTCCGATGGCCTGTACTGTGTGTAGGTGAAACTTATACCTATCATTCTCTCAGCTCCAAAGTAATCTGCTGCTTGCAGCGCGCCATTCCACATGTTAACAGCAAGCACAAACGCTTTGTCGTCCCGATGGTCGACCTTGGCCACGACATAGACCACATCATCGTCGTCCAAGCTCAGCGTGGGATGGCCTGTGTGCAGCTGCTGCAATGGTGGCAGAGAAGCAGCTTGTCCCAGCAGCTTAGGCAGTGAGCCTGAGATATGGGAAGCATCGATCTTGCAGTCCCTCTCCCAGCGCCCCTCCAAAGGGAGGGTAGAGCAGCTGGGGTTGGTGACCTTCCAGCTCCATGTGGTGAGCGTCCAGTTGTCGGAGATGTACGTGCCATTGCTATGAGACCCCGGCCTGACCTGAGTTTGGTGCTCCACGCACCGGATGTGGCCACCTTGGACAACGGCAATGTCACGGAACACATTCGCGGAGGCCTCTGACAGCAGCTCATGCTTGCCAGGCTCGGGGAGAGGGGTGTAGTAGAGCTGCGGGCGGTCAGCAAGCACGTCGCAGAGCAGGATGCCTCGACAAAGGTCGACCCAGCCCATGACGCCGCCGCCTAGCGTGACCACCTTGTGCGTCATGTGGTAGAAGAAGGTCAGGCCCGGCGATGGCGCCATGGGTCCGAGCTGCAGCACCTCGGTGGTCCACTTCCCGTCTCTTGAGTCGAAGCGGTGGAGATCGTATCGTGTGAAGTCACCCCTCCCACCTTGGGAAGCTCGGAGGCCGGCGACGACGTAGTGATGCTGGGGAATGTAGTGGGAGCGCAGGGCGAGGCTGCCGCCATCGTCGTCGTTGTTGCTGCCGCTGTCGCCACCATCGTAGCGCAGGAGGCCAACATTGCATCTGACGAAGCAAGAGGAGAGGTCAGGTCGTGGGAGGCGCGTGAGCGACGGCCGGCCATGCATCCTGGAGAGCGGTGCCCGGTAGACGAAGTAGTCCTGCAATGTTGGCTCATCGCAGTGGTAGGAGTTGCAGATGGCCGCTCTGAAGAGGAGGAAGCCGTCGCACGCGGCGAGGATGACGGGCTCCGTCCCGAAATCAGCCGGCTTGAGGGTGGGGCAGTGGATGCAGAGGTGGGAAACGCGTGGCGGACAGGCGACGCGAAGGGTGGCCTGCATCTCGTGGCCGGCGCTTGTGAAATCCTTGGCGGTCGTCTCGTTGGTGAAGTCGGCGATGTAGGCTTTGAGATCGAGTAGAACACAGCCGCCGCCGCCGCCGCTTCTCGCACCACCGTCGTCAGCATGGAGCGGTGGTAAGAGGGAAGCCGGGAAGATTGTCACCCCTATAGGATTCTCCTCGATGAAATCGAGAACGCAGCCGATGCCTCTGGATTGTTTACCCGAGGTCGTCATCTCCAAATCCATGGCTTGGTGGCCTTGCTCTCCTTCCGTCTCCGCCGCCTCCCAATTCAGGCCTTCCATCACCCTCACAACGAAACAGTAGAAGATATAGGTAGGGATTTCGATTGAATTCGAGTCGGATATGAACCGTGGGAAAGAAGGAAGTGGGGAAAGTAGACGGGCACGAGGCAGGAACACTGTCGGCGGCGGCTCCGTTTGACAAGGCATGACACGAAATAACGTTGGTTGATTTATTGTGAAAAAAAAATACTACTCATCAATATTATAACAAGACAAAGTGTTAGTATTTAATGGAAAAAATCACGATAATGTAGCACTTTCGTTTATTTGTGATAATTATTATTCAACTATAAACTAACTAAGCTTAAAATATTCGTCTTATAAATTTCGACCAAACTTTGTAATTAGTTTTTATTTTTGTCTATATTTAATACTTCATACATGCGACTAAAGATTCAGGCTTTGTTTAGTTCACCCTAAAAACCAAAAACTTTTCAATTTTCCGTCACATCGAATCTTACGACACATGTATAGAGCACTAAATATAGATGAAAATAAAAAACTAATTACACAGTTTACTTGTAAATCGCAAGATGAATCTTTTAAACCTGGTTACTCCATCAAAGTTTAAAGTGTGAGTACTTAAACTAAAATATGGGATCATAAATTATTTCAACAGTATCAACTGCAATATTTTATATATCTTTCCGAGATTGGTAACTTTAACTTTGATCATATCTTCATCCAAAATTATTTTAAAAATTAATCTTCCAAATGTAAGAACTTTAAATAGAATTTAAAGGGTTTAAATAATTTCAAATGTGGAATATATCTAGAGGCAAAGCCAAAGGGGGCCCGGTTGGGGCCATTACCCCCCCCCCCCATCGGAGCACAATAACATTTCTTTACCTAAATAATATATAATTTAATAGTCTATATTTATATTAAGAAAAACATGATAAAATATTATTCTTATCCGTATATTTGTCAGGTCTCTTAATTAGACAACCAAATCACATAGAGCAAGATTAGAACAAAATATTTGTAACTTATCTGGACTTTGTTACCTACCATATTATAATTTTATGTTTTTTTCAAATACCATATTTATATTTCGTTATATTTTACATTTTACCAAACGCTTACTTAGGCCTTGTTTAGTTCACCTCGAAATTAAAAAAAATCAAGATTCTCCGTCACATCAAATCTTGTGGCATATGTACGAAACACTAAATATAGACGAAAACAAAAACTAATTACACAGTTTGTCTGTAATTTATGAGACAAAACTTTTGAGCCTAGTTAGTGAATAGTTGGACAATAGTTGGACAATACAAACGAAAGTGCTACAGTGTCAAAATCCAAAATCTTTTCACAACTAAACAAGCCCTTGATACAGCGCTAACGACAATTACTCCTGGTCCTGGCTTCGATGATTGATTCAAAAACTTAACAAGTAAGTGGTCATCAATATGTTATCGTCATCAAGCTTATTGAGAAGTAGTGTTATTAGAGCGTCCGCAATCTTAATTTGCAAAAGCTAGCAAGATGGGGCATAGAAATAATACAAAATAAACACAACAATGGAGAGTTATATGAGATGTGAGAGAGGTGTTTCTTCGAGATCGTCCTAGACTGACTATTTAGGAGTCGCTAGCTATTTGATCAGTCTCCTTAGTAGCTAATAAAAATCTTGCTAGACTAGCTATTTGGGAACCATTGGGATGCCCTTAGATGTCTACCGTGTTTTCATTGTAAATCGTGGTATAGACGCAAACGTCGTATACATGCACGCGTACTCATCTCCATAAATAATTAGACATCCCATCGTAACATGAACATCTCTAAATACTAAACTGGTAGATTTCAAGGTTAGACACCACATACGTCTCACCGTGACAGACATGATTGCCTACTACGAGAATAATAACACTCTTAATACTAGAAAAAATTGAGGGAAACAGGAGCAACCGTATCAATGACTAATTCAGATGGTCAAGTTCCACCATAAGAGCATCTCCAAGAGACTAGGTAAAATTATATTCTAAATTACAAGATTTAGCCATTGTGTAAAATAAAAAACTCACCCAAAGCATAGAGTTCTACAACAGCCTTTGTATAGGATAGCTAGTAAGGACGACATGCTATATATGATAAGCGAAAGTTTAGGAATAACAAATTTGCTATTTTAGCAAACCAGATACACACCTGTTGGAGTTTAATTTTTGCTTTAAAAATGTAAAAATAGTCTAGATAATATGAATAACATATCTGTTAGAGTTGCTCTAAGAACATACATAGGTGAGCTATACCAAATCTCTTTGATCGGCCTCGTCTATGTATAATTTTGGGTCCACCCCTTAATATTATCCACTATACTCTTATTTATCTACAGGCTGTTTTTAGAAAGATCTACTGGATGCAGACATGCAGTTATGGTCCGTACTTCAAAGGGAGGCTAATCAATCAAAATTTGAAGTATACACACCGAGTGATGAAAATTGTATCAATAGAGATTTTCGCTATGAATGAATGGTTGTTGTCTAATAGGCTTACAGCTTAATTGGCTTATACAGTCTCCGACACTTTTGATGCTTTGTGCGATTTTTTCTTTATCAGTTGATGGCTGACGCTATGCAGTAACGAATGGTTACGTGTAAAACTCTTGCAGAGGCCAGAATAATTCCTGTATTCTAAAAAACATCGCCTCTAGGTTGCAACATTTTTTTATCTTCGCTTGGGCATGTTTTCTGCAAGTTGGAACTTTTTTTTTCTGTTTCGTTGACTGGAATATTAGGGAAAAAACTTTGTGGGCTTACAGAATGGCAACATGTATGCGTGCATTGCGTTGCTTGACTTTGGGCCGAAATCGTCTGACGACCGCAAGTGGGCTGGCATGTGTGGGGGTGTTGGGCGCCGAGGAGTGGGGATTTTTTTTTGTTTTGAGCTCAATTTGGCCCTCATGGCCTTTCATTAACAAACGTAGGCTCGACGGGATTGGCAGCGAGTCGCACCACGTTGCAGTCAGCACTGCCGTGTGAACTGGGGGCCTTGTTCAGTCCCAAAATTTCTCAACGCTTTTCAAAATTCTTCGTCATATTGAATCTTTGGACGCATGCATAAAACATTAAATATATATAAAAATAAAATCTAATTACATAG
Organism: Sorghum bicolor; assembly: GCF_000003195.3. Lineage (NCBI taxonomy): Eukaryota > Viridiplantae > Streptophyta > Magnoliopsida > Poales > Poaceae > Sorghum > Sorghum bicolor. The sequence goes on from NC_012873.2 coordinate 63,471,702, forward strand.
TTTATCTATAATTAATGAGATAAATCTTTCAAACTTAATTAGTCGATAAAATTTGTCAAATATAAACGAAAATGCTATAATAACCAAAATCATTTTTTCCCCGAACTGATGGTAAGCCTCGCGATAAGAGAGGAGGGGAAAGGCCCAGCCCACTCTTACGTGGGCTTGTGAACTGGGTTAGAGATGTGGAAAAGGTTTTTTTTTGTCCATCCTTGACTAAGCTCTGATCAGTAAGCAGTTAAGTTTCCCCTCAGAAAAAAAAAGTCAGTTTAACAGATAATTTGTTCGACATCCACTAAAAAAAAGTTAATTTGATCGACAAAATAGAGCAGTTGAATTAATCTTGAAGAAAGTACAAGAACTAATGCGTACAGTTCAAGAAAAGATGAAGTAAGGGCACTCACAATGCAGACTTTATCATAGAGTTTAAAGTTATTTATTACCTCGAACAATGTGGACTTGGAGTCTAAATAAGACTTGGAGTCTTATTTTTTCTACCTCTTTCTTCAATAAATATGCTGTCACATCAGCAAAATACCATAAATAATATGAATTGCATATTATTTATGGTATTTTGCTGATGTGGCAGCATATTTATTGAAGAAAGAGGTAGAAAAAAATAAGACTCCAAGTCCACATTGTTCGAGGTAATAAATAACTTTAATAATATGTAACTAAGTGTCTTGGACTCTGTGATAGAGTCTTGCATTGTGAGTGCCCTAACAGATCTTCTTCTTCTTCTTCTTCTTCTTCTTCTTCTTCTTCTTCTTCTTCTTCTTCTTCTTCTTCTTCTTCTTTATTTAAGGAGGGTTCAACCTAACGTTGAAGTACCTAGACCCAAGAGGGCGGAGGCCAAATTTGATAGTACTGCAACAAGTACCTACCGCTTCCAACAACAATAGATACCTAATCGAATTCTCCATGCATTTGAATTATACAGTTTATGTTTTATTCTAAATCAAAGTTTTCCAATTCTATTCAGTTAAAAGGATGTTTAACTATTTTATTAAATTATCTATGTATATTTCTTTAATCTGTAATATTTTACCGTATATATGTTATTAACGTGTTTTTTGGAAAAAAAACTTAGTTAAGAGTTAGAAAAATTATGAATACAGCAAAATTATAGGAAGAAACGAGGAAGCAATCCATTTCTTGCAGGCCGCAGCCAGAGAAACTCAGGCCTTGTTTAGTTCCCAAAATTTTTCAAAATTTTACGTCACATTAAATCTTGCAGCACATGCACTAAATATTAAATATAAATAAAAAAATAACTAATTTCACAATTTATTTATAATTTATGAGACAAATTTTTTAAGCATAGTTAGTCTATAATTAGACAATATTTATCAAATAAAAATAAAAATAGTACGATAGCAAAATCTAAAAAATTTCACGAACTAAACAAGACCTCACCTCAAGAAAATGACAGGCTAAGCAAGTCGCAACGGAACGGAACAAACACAACAGAGAAGACCGCCGCCTCGCCTTGGCGCATTGCATTGCACACCGAGACAAGGAAAGGATTCAATTCAAATCGTTGGCTTCCCCCACCGGGCCACACCACCACACGCTCCCCACCCCAGTTTCCCCACACCAACGCCACACTCTTGAACACCCCGAACTCGCTACATCCCGGCCTTCTCTCTTCTCGCCGCTCCCCCCGCGCCTGAGGTCGTCAATTTCCAAATCCCAAAACCTCCAGCCTCCAAACCTCAGATCCCCCCGCCCCCCGCACGCCGCGCCTCCGAAATTCCGAAACCCAAATCAGAGCGCCGCCCTCCCGCCCCCCGCTGCACACCCCAGGCGGGGGGGGCCATGCGCCCGCGCGGCGCCGCGCCGCGCCCGCGCCACACCGCTGGAGCCGAGCGGGCGGCGCGCTAGATGCCTGAGCCCGGCCTCGGCGACCTCGGTCAGCGCCAGCTGCTCAAGGGCTGGCCTGACCTGTGGCTGGTGGGGGACAACAAGCCCGGTGGCCTCCGCGCGCGCTCCATGGCGGCCGCGCCGCCTTCGCCGCCGCTCGAGCCCGACCAAACCCTAGCGCTCCCGGACGCGCTGCTCCTCCGCGTCCTCGCCTGCCTCCCGGAGCCCCACCTCACGGGCGCCGCCTCGCTGGTCTGCAGGCGGTGGACGCGCCTCGCGGGCCGCCTGCGCCGCCGCCTCGCCGTGCGGGACTGGGCCTTCGTCGCGCACCGCCTGCCCTACCGCTTCCCCGACCTCGCCGACCTCGACCTGTTCCCGGCCTCCATCGCCGCGCCCACCGCCGCGGCGCCACACGCCTCCCCGCTCCTCACCTGCGGCGCCGTCTCGCTAACCCTAGACGCCAGCGCGGACCCGCCGCTCGGCGCCTGCCGCTTCGTCGACGACGACGCGCTCGACCGGGGGCTCGCCGCCGTCGCCGCGAGCTTCCCCAACCTCCGCCGTCTCTCGGCCACCGCCGCCTCCTCCGAGTCCGGCGGGCTCATGGCCATCGCCGGCGGGTGCCCGACGCTGCAGGAGCTCGAGCTCCACCGCTGCACCGACCTCGCCCTCCGCCCGGTCTCCGCCTTCGCGCACCTCCAGATCCTCCGCATTGTCGCGGCGGCACCCGCGCTCTACGGCCCCGCCGAGGGCGGCGGCGTCACGGACATCGGCCTCACCATCCTCGCCCACGGATGCAAGCGGCTCGTCAAGCTGGAGCTTCAGGGTTGCGAGGGGAGCTACGACGGTATCGCGGCCGTGGGGCGCTGCTGTGCGATGCTTGAGGAGCTTACCATCGTGGACCACAGGATGGACGGCGGGTGGCTTGCCGCCCTAGCCTTCTGTGGGAACCTCAAGACCCTGCGGCTGCAGAGTTGCCGCAGGATCGATGACGACCCTGGCCCGGCGGAACACCTTGGTGCTTGCCTCACGCTCGAGAGCCTGCAGCTGCACCGGTGCCAGCTGCGTGACCGTAGCGCCCTCCACGCCCTCTTTTTGGTCTGCGAGGGAGCCCGTGAGATACAGGTCCAGAATTGCTGGGGCCTTGAAGATGATATGTTTGCCTTGGCTGGCCTATGCAGGTACACTAGAACCAGTAACCACTAGTTACTTAAAGAGTTTCTTGACATAGTTCCAATGATTGCATAATGGGGACAGTTTTAGCTTTTGACTGTTTATGCTTCCTGATTTATGCTCATTCTGTGATTGTGACATGCTAGCAACAAATAACATCACATGTACGGAGTACTACTCTACAAGAGGATTGAGTGCTCTAGCATTTGTAGATGTCAGATGTCAGGCTCAGGTCATGAGTCTGATTGCTTAGCTACGAATGGACCCCTCAATATTTGCACCGTTAGTTCAGGGATCGAAAAATAAAGAACTGCCTTGTGACTTCGGAGTGCATTTGCTGTTTTTTATGAGCTTTCTATTCTAGCATCCTTACTAAGATAGACTTTTCTAGCAGATTTTAGATGATTACTGATGGTACCTTCGTGTGATCTTGATACAATCACTGTAGCTACACATTTGGTGTTCAAGTACAAATTTGTGCGCTCTCTGTCAGTCAGAAGAAAAGATACATTTCAATGGCACAGACATGCACCAGCATCACAAAAATGCATCTAGTTGATTTTTAATTTCCTGGAAGATGTGGTTTTCTATTATTTGTTCAACAACCCTTTTACAGCAAAAGCTCCATTTTTAGACAATTTGACATACATATAAATATTGTTCATTAGAGCAGTGGTATCCATAGCCTCATGTTTCATTTAGATTACAATAGAAGTGTGTGGATTATCAATGCAACAATGAGAGGTTTTTTAGATACTAATGACAATGTAAAACATGACATAGATAGGTGACACCTGAATAAGCCGATTTTGAAGGAGAAAGAGATTTGATTAAGATGTGACTATACAAGTCATTTCCAGCCCCCCTCCAAAAATCATAAACCAATTGGTATAATATGACTATTGGCAGCAATGAAGAATTTAGTTATTCATCTTGCGCATGAGCAGTACTGACAAGGTATTGCTGAACAATGTTCTTACTTTAAGCTTTCCTTGTTCAGTTTTCAGAAAGGGTAAGAATGGGTCATGTTCCAGTATCTACTAATTTAGCTATATGTAAACTACTAATCGTTGACATGTTTTTCTCCCGTATGAAGGGATTAGTTTATCCTGTTATGTACAATTATGAAATGCAATTGTCTAGACAGTTCCTGATCTCTGTTCTTCCTTCCGGGCTCTGAGTGGTAGCAAGGATTAAGGTACATCTGTAAACTAATGAGTAAGAAAGCCACATTTACCTGTGTACTTCCTATGTACTTCTCCTATTTCATGCTTTTGCTCTGGACATTCCTTGTATTTTATTCTGTCTGCTTTCCTTTGAGATCTATCTCAGTGTATTGCAGTGCTCCTTGTATGATATATAAATATCATTGTTTGCCAAAAAGTGGTGCATTAATATCTCAGTTTTATGTATTTCTGCAACTCATTGCGTGCATTTTTGTGTTATTGCTCACAGAAACATCTTAATTAGAATAACACCCTTTCTTTTCATGTGGTTTGCCCATGTATTTTTCAGTATTAACTTGTTCATAATGCCCATAAATCATATGTGGGAGGAATACCTGCTCACTTGTTCTTTTTTTAGTAAACCTTCCAGAGGAATGTTTGTCGATGATTAGTAATCCCGCACTCATGATAAGAAATAAGAATATGTGCCATCTTAGATTAAGTTACCTGTTCCATTCTCTAGTCTAGCCTGTTTCCTTCTCTTCTTTTCCTGTTTGACTGTTTCATTTTAGAGCCTCACAAAACAACACGTTCTTGCATAAGAAAATCTGTACCATTTTTTATGTCATGACACTGGTTGATTCACACTTATCAAAATGCCCCTTCTGAGTGGAGTATCAAATACAAATCGGGAAATGAATGGGTAGTAACCATATGTGTACTTTTACAGGAAGCAGTAGGGAAAGTTACCTAATATTCTTAAATTTTCATATGGGTATTTGATTTTTTTTTCCCTCTTTGGAAATGCTTGGGTTAATATGGCCTGCCAGAATTTGGTACTGATGGAATTGGAGACATGGAGTGCGCCAATGTTTTTGCTGGTGGAGGGTAGATGATTGTTACATGTATAAACCTGCTATTTACTGGACCTGATGCTGGATTGTGCCTAACTATCATTGATGTTCTCATGTTTTGCAGGAGAGTAAAATTCCTGTTGTTAGAAGGGTGCTCACTATTAACAACTCGAGGTCTAGAATCAGTGATAACCTCATGGAGCGACCTCCAGAGTCTGGAAGTTGTTACCTGCAACAAAATCAAGGATGAGGAAATAACTCCTGCCCTTTCAGAGCTGTTCTCCAATCTCAAAGAGCTGAAGTGGCGGCCCGACAACAAGTCACTTCTTGCTGCGAGCCTCGTTGGCACTGGGATGGGAAAGAAGGGCAGGGTATTTTTCAAAAGGGTATGAAGTCTGATCATCTTGGTGCTCCATTCCCTGCGATGCGCTTCACCTGTTATCTGCCCTGTAAGGATTGACCTCTCTTGCAGCAGATCTTACCCGCCCATCAACGGATCAAAGGGAAGGTGCGCAACTATTCAGCAGGTGTTGCTGCTTAGTTCGATTGCTAGTCGGAAACTAGGCTACTGCACAAAGTTCTTATTGCTCAGCAGCCAATTTTCTTGACTTGACCAAAGGCAACCACGCTTCTTGATACTCAAAACTCAGAAGGACACGTCATAACTAGTCAGGACCTGGTAGTTTTATGATGCACAATTTCGGGTACCAGGCGCCCCGATCTTGTGTTTGTACCTGTGTTGTAACTGACAAGCTGAGATTTGCTCAGAGGAGCCTGACCGTAGTATTTCTGTATGAGGAAAAGCATTGCTTCATAAATTATGGAAGAGTTGATTAAATGAATAGAACCAGCAGAACCACATGTTTTACAGCACATGATTTAACTGTCGAATGAAATTTGCCGGCACACTTGCTGCTGTTGGTGTGCCAGACGTCTGACCTGTGCTGCTTATTTCTATTACTCTTATCTCTCTGCTTTGGTTCTTACTGAAGATTTCTGTGCCTGCTAACCTCTGAAGGTAGGGTGCGTCGCCCATGTGGGGTCCACCTGTCAGCGAAGAGCTGCGTATGCCACGGCCCAATACCTAGGAGGTTGGAAGCCAAACAGCCTGCGAGGCGCCCACACAAACCGCCACAATCTGTTGCGTCCTCAGGCGGCCAGGCCTCGAGTCGAGGGATCAAAGGCACAAACACAACGGCACGACGCAGGCGCGCGCTCTGAAACTAACCAAGAAGAGGGGAGAGGCAAGGAGCAGAGCAAGAAGCGAAGAAGATGGCCGCCGCTGCCGCTGCTGCTGCCGCTGCCGCCGTCCTGGACGGCGTCTCCTCCTGCGGGAGCACCAACATGCGCCGCGCCGACCACCACCTCCCTCAGCTCCCGATCCCGCTGCCCTGCATGGGCGAGCCCACCGCCGCCTCCCGCGTCTCGCCGGGCTCCTCCCCGGCCCGCTCCGAGGCCTCGCGGGGCGCCCCTGGCTACAACGCCGACGCCGAGGCGGACCCGGAGCCCGAGGCCGAGGCCTCCGTGGGGCGGAGCACGCAGATGCTGCTCGCGATGGCCGCCATGGGCGGGCGCGGCGGGCCCTACGGCCGCCGCCCGGCCTCGTCCTACGGCAGCTGCGCCGCGTGGAGCGCCGGGTCGCTCACCAGGCACCGCCCCGCGTCGCCGTCCCCGATCTGCAGCCCCGTGAACAGCAACGACGGCGGCGGCGGCGGGGAGGAGGAGGACCGCGAACCGCACGGCGGTGATGACGCCTCCTCGTTCGTCACGCCACGGATGGTCAGTTTTCGTGTTCTTAACTTCTTGGTGCCACTTTTGTTCGTTTTGTTCCCGGACTGATTCTTGCTCGATATGGAGCAGAGGTGGCTCCATGGTCCTCGGTTCCCCACAAGGCTTGCATTTGATCTTGATTCCATGCTTATTAGTTTGCAGTCTTCAATGCTGTCGGAATGCGCTGACACATTCTGCTAGTATATGCTGGCGTAGAGGTGGTTAGGTTCATCCATGACTTGTAGCCTTGTAGGAACAAATGGTTCTTTCTTATGATTATCTCGGCTTTTTGATAAATTTTTAATGTGTTAATGTTGCTGGACTAGTGGAATTTCTCCCCAGACCTGCTCCTTCACGATTTGGGCTTGTAGTCAGATCAAATTTCTGTTTGCCAATTCTGGTGAGATCCAAAATTCATACCAATATGTACTTGCTCATCTTGATTTTTGCATTAATTTGTTAACTTCTACGTCATCTAACTTCTATGTCTGATTACATCTAATTGCCATGCATGAAGGTCCCATTTTTGTTTGCATTTTATTATTTTTTTCAATCCATTTGGTCTTTCACAACCCATATTGAGGCAGAAACTGACAATCCAAATCTACTACTGAAGGAAGAAGAGCAAGGGAGGGCCATGAATCCTTCTGCTACACCACGAAACATCAGACAGACACCCAGGCACCCTTCTCTGCTGGATAGGAGAGGTGCCTCTTTTTGCTTGTCTCCTCTGTGGATATATTAGGCACAAATTTTTCTTGCAGTTCATGTTCAATAATATGCAGCTGAATTAGGGGCCAATCAAATGCCTCCAAGATTCATTCACAAGACCACACCAGCTAGATTTATGCGCCGAGTTCGCTCCTCACATAATTTCCGTCAGCGCGTGGGTGCACTAGATGCTATCAATGAAAGGAGACTGCCCAAAGTCAGTGAAGGGGATGACGAGGGCGGTGATCAAAAAGACTGGCAGGCTGATACTGTGTCATCTCGTATATCCTCAGGTATCAGCCTGAACCTCATGGGTTTCATCAGATATTCAGCCTAATCTGAACTTTGAGACAATCGTGTATGTTGCAGCTCGTGATTGGAATTTTGAGTCTGATGGAGCCTATGAGGGTAGCAATCACAGCGATTGTGCATTTGGCGATTCATATGGTGAGAACCGTCCAGTTGAAGTGCAAAGGATGGAGAGGCGGATCCCGAGCTCTGTGTTAAAACCCCAAGGCAATTTAGTCCATGCCAAATTGGTTGCCTGGAAGGATGAGCAGATTGCAAAGCTCATAGAAAAGTAATCCTTCTTATCCCATTTTTCATAACATCAAAACTTGATATTCGTTACCAATTAATTTTGGACTTGTTCAGAGAAAGAACCATAGTAAGAAGATTTGTATTGCTATGATAGTCAGATTTTATTTTCAAATGGCTGTTAGGTGATTACTGATTACATGTAGTACAATATCACTTCAGCCTGAAATTGTATTTGAAGTAACAAGCTTAATTCATTGCTGGTGTGGGTTAACCATGAACTCCTGTGAGTAATCACTATGCGTTAATTTTCAAATCTTCGAATTTCATAACCCACAGGTCTTTTTCTAGCCAGAGTACTAATGATACTTAAACCATATAGGCTGAAAAGCAAAGAAGCCGATATTGATGATTGGCAGAGGAAGAAGATCGCAAAGGCCAAGCAGAAGATGAGAAGTGCTGAGGTATGCTCGGTAACATCAGTTCTACTGAAATGGATAGATTTGCTTTCCTAATTTCACGCCCCCCTTTGTACCTCGACTGGAATCAGTTGAAGTTGGAGAAGAAGAGAGCGGAAGCGGCAGAAAAGATGCAAAGGTCGATAAAGCATGCACAAAAAAAAGCTGATAAGAAGAAAGTCAAGGAGCAGGCAGCCACTAAAGTTCAGATAGATGGTGTTGAGAGAGCATTGGATAAGATGTCAAGGACAGGAAGACTCCCCTGGTCACTAGCTTTTTTGTGATCCAGCTCTTCGTATGTGCTTGTACCAGGGAAGGTGGTTTGCCAAACCGTGAAAGCCACTGGCGATGCGGCATGGCAGAGCAATATGAGTGAAATCAGCTGCTAAAGGATTGAAATCGACATATCGCAAATTAAGAAAAAGAGAGGATATATTGGCAATTAGCAATTCTTTGGTGATGGAAGTTTTGGGTTGTGTAATACTAGGATTTGTTTTGAGGCAATAGTTATTAGCATTTAAGCACTGCTTTTGAACATGACATGGACAACTGGGGGTGAATTTTTGGTACTTTCCTGTATGTTGACCGATAACTCTTCTAGTGTTCTGAGACATAAACATCCTTGATTCTTACAGCTTTGCTGTGTTAGTGTACAGTACTTCAGCTTTATGAGTATGATGTGATGAACAATGCTTATTCATATTTGCTTAAGTGACTAACTTCTCTTTTCTCTCTTTTTTTTTTTGTGCAACGTGTATCCGAACTATTCCAAAAATTTATACCATTATAGACACCACCTTGAAAACATGTGAATATTCAATTCATTAAGGGTGACACTTCAGTTTGGAATCAACCTTCGCGTCTAATTGTGAAAGAGATGCACGATTGTTTAAACCTAATAATCTGACTTCCAAATTCTGAAAAAAGTTTGATCTTTGGCTCCAAACTCAAGAAAATGGGATAAAAGTAAAACTACAACTTGCTTTGGTCAACAAACATTTTAAAATGGGATGGACATAAAATTACAATTCTCTTTGTGCAATAAACATTTCAAGTTCTTGTGCAGATTCCTATTATCTCTCGAAGCGAGCCTGATATTATCTGCTGGAAGCCGGCCCCAGTGGCATATGCTCTTCCAAAGCTGCTTATAGAATGCTAAGGCCAATCTCAATGGCCCGTTTCAATGCACTGTTTCCAAAACAAATCTGTTGACAGAGCATCAATGAAACGAACAATGAAACAACCTCCACAATGCATGAGTTTCACCATGATGTTTCCTAGGCTGGGCAAAGCATTTAATTACTGCAAAATGATTGGATCACATACAAGATGGTGAAACGATTTAGTCCTCAGTGGGGATTTCATCCTATTTCACCGCGTGGGAAACAACGCCAGCGGAGTTTCACCATGGTGAAACTAATTCCTTCTCTCTCCTCTTCGTTTCATGCAAAAAGTACAGTTTTGCTGACATGGCGCTCTAATAAATGTGCATGACATCCTGGTGAAACCTCCACTGAGACTGGCCTAATAGTTAGGACTTAGGAGACATTAGGTCAATCCCCTTCTAACATGCATGGTGTTAAATTCTTAGACAGGTGTTGGGTGGATAAAACAATTCAACCTCGGGTCAAAATTTTTGCTTGGAGACTGCTGAGATCGCTCTAGGAACTGATAGCAGGGTTCTCTGGCTCACTTGCTCATAGATTCCAGTTGGTCCAAGAGTTATTTGTGATGCCTCTGTAGGCATTACGGTGCCGCTACTCCAAACCAAACACGCTTTGCGACTTTCATCCATACAACACATGCACGAAGTGTTTCTCAGGCATCGGGTGATCATTCCTCAGATTTTAGAACCCTTCGAGGCTGAAACTCTTGTCCTTCTTGGCGGTTTCTTCTTGGTGCCAAAGTGGCTACGACTCTCAACTTGTAGGATGCAAATATCTGTACCAATAATCAGGTGCTAGCCATGGTTGTTTGTGCTGGTTCGCCTCGTGCTCACCCAGGTTATTGAGACATTGATACTACGACCTCTGCTTTCTGAATTATAGTCGATCAGTCAAGTCAGAAACCTCTCAGCCATCAAGATCAGAAGAATGTTAAACCAAATAGCTAACACATTTGCAAAAAAAAACAAGGCATGCTAGAATCCCAAGCCCCCTGTTTAGAACTGATTATAATTGGATTCGTGGCTGTCCCACCGTGAGAATCAGAAAAATCTCATCAAACCTCTCACGGTATCGATATTTCCTTGAGGCTTTTACATGTATGTCATTATAAAAGTTGGTAATTACCTATAAGCCATTAAACAAAGTTGAGCTCTCACAGGTGCCACTGTTCTGAACTCTTTTATCCTCTACGCCACTTCCATCAGATTTGACTCTAACGGTGTTAAACTACATGTGTGAAAAGTCAAAAATACCCTAATATATAAATATTCAATTAATTTTTTGAGCATTTTAACTATATCAAATGAAAAAACTCAAAACTAGAAAGTCGTAGATCTCATCAAGATCTACAATATTTATATAAAAATATTTTTATTTGATTTTTTATAACAAATATTTTTTTCTAAGACATATTAATCATATCAAATCATATATTTTTTGTATGAAATTCAATGAAAATATTTTTTATATAAAACTTATAGATATTGTCGAGATCTATAACTTTGTAGTTCTGAGTTTTTTCATTTGAGGTCATTAAGATGCTAAAAAAATTAATTACATATTTAGCCTTAAGGGTATTTTTGACTTTTCACACAAGCAGTTTGACATCGTTAGAGCCAAATCCGACGGAAATGGCATGAATGGTAAAAAGTTTAGAGAAGTAGCACCTGTTAGAGCTCAACTTTTTTAATGGCTTATAGTTAATTACTAACTTTTATAACGCCATAAATGTAAAAGCCTCTATTTCCTTTCTCTGCGCAAGACTCACACACCAGCGATTGAAGGGAGAGTCCAATTTTGCCTACAGCGAGTATGCTTCTGCAGTCTGCACCATGCGGTCGCGTAAACATATCAAATAGAGCCCTTGTCTTCTATCTCTCCCTGCATTAGCTGTTTAGGTGGTGGATTTGAGAGAAAGGATACTGAATATAGTACTTTCATTCTAAAATAAGTATCATTCTCACTTCTTATGAAGTCAAATATTTTTATCTATCTCTCCCTTGCTTATATATTTTTATTATATAAATTTAGTCAGTTTGATCTGCACAAAATCTAAAACGACACTTCTATTTTGGGACAGAGGTAGTTAACTTGCTTCAGCTTCTGAAAATGATCATGGTTGCGCAATTCACCTTGTTCCTCGATGTCATCGACCACCAACGCCGATAGATCTTCAGTTGAGTATTTGAACATAATCTGTTCATGTCAACAGCGCTGTGCAACCCACCCTCGGGCAGGAACTGGACCTTTTGGTGCCTTGTTCTCTTGAACTTATCAGCAACTATTCAGCAGTGTTTTTCTCTTACAACAAATCAGTCAACAATAGCTTATCAGTCAAACGAACATTCGTTCCTAAGTCTCCCAGGCGGCCGCAGCTACTGCACTAGCGTGCGAGGGAAAGAGAAAAGTGAAGACTTGCTCTCCTTTTTGAGAAAAAAATTTGATGATATATCAACCTAGCGGTAAGAATGTGAGATAGCTTAGACAGCTGAATTTTACTCCATAACCATGTTGCTAAAATTGTAACCACAACGTAATTTTCAAAATATATATACAAGGAAGAAATCCAATTCAAAACTGAACCATGAGAGAGAGAAGCAAAGCAAACGGAGGCTCCAAAGTGTTCACTAGAGAGCCACGTTCAGGTTCGTGCCACCTTATTAAAAATTTGAAGAAAACAGTAGCAAGTGTACTAACATAATCATCGACCACTTTCAAAATGATGACAAGGAGACCTTAAATTGTTCCTCGTTGTTATCATCACAGATAGGCATTCAGAATTGTTACTGAGCGAATATAACCCAGACAACGGCAAACCGTCCTTGCATGACCTTGAAAAAAAATCTAGTATAGCCAAGATTGTAGATGGGGTAATAAAGAGTAGTGCTCCAGATGTTCATTTAGATAACTACTCTACAAAAATCATTTCAGTCCGAGAGCATGACATGAGCAGGTCTTCCAGCGATTTATCACCTTCGAACGGATAGACCCATCTCTATATAAAACAAAGAAATAAAGCATACATCAGAGGACTGAATCATTCTTCAATTATAAGCTTTGAAGCATACAGAGTTGTAATGTTTGTTAGCCCCTACAGTTGCAAAAAGACTTTACAAGTTTGACTCTAAAGCATAAGCTCTATATGACTAAATGTGGTTGCTGCAGTAGCAAGCGTGTGCATCGCTGCCAAACATCCAAGCACCCACCTTAAGACACTGGGCAAATGTTTCACGTACCATCATTTTCATCTGAGAAAAGAAGAGTAATCATATGGTAAACTACAATGGCAACCAGATCAAAACTCTGTTGAATACAAAAATCATGAAAGCACGCACACCAGGGTTCTCCAAAGTGCCAAGAAAAAAAGAGCAGGCTTGCATAAACGATAACTTAAGCACTGTACGCAGACATAAGCAAACAATCAATTACTGTGGAAAACATTAAAAAAGGATGCCACATTATTGCATCAAGGTATTCCTCAACAGAGGTAGCTAGTAGTTCTAGGTAAATAACATAACACTAGTCTCCGATTACAATTTCAGTGTTAAAGTACTCATTCTTCATGATTGTATGAAGCAAAACAGCAAGCTCCAGTAATATCTTTCAAGAACTATCAAAGTCATGTGCCTGCAGCAGTGCCTGCAGAAACCAAATGTCTTAACTTAATTGACCTCAACCCACCAAACAATATTTTTGAATAAGCAAATCTCAGGAATCATCATAGCATGGAAAACGTTATCTTGTCTTGAATTGCAAAGCAATAAGTGAGATTTTTCTCTCCGAGAATCAGCACATGAGATGCATTGGGCTTCAAAACAACCTCTCTAAAGAGACTGAAATCTAAAAGGGATTTACTAGGAGTCCGCGCAGCCTTTCCTAAAGAAAAACATCCGTATGAAAGGCAAGAGAATAGGGAAATCTGTCAATGCTCCATATAGGTTATGTATGGTGAAACGCTACTTTAAATTATTGTGGGGAAGTCAGTCACGGCATTATTTCGACATTTTTCCTATAAAGGACTATATGCACAAGATTCGTCAAAATAAATATCACCATTAAATTGTTTATATGTACTAATATTCAGCGTTCAGAGTAGTGCTTGCATTCAGCGTTCAAGGCATGATTGTTTATATGCACAATGAAAGGTGTTTGCATTCAGCGTTCAAGGCTTCAATGTTTATATGTACTTTTCCATTCAGAGATCATAATGTATTCATGTATTGTGTACTATAGAGCAGCGGGCAGCTTTCAGGAAAATGGAAGAGGTTTCGTGTTGAACATGATCAGTTAAAATGGTTAGGATGTCATTTCACAGTTACAATAGAACAATAAATGGTTAGGATGTCATTTCGCTGTTACAATACAACAATGAATGACATTTTTTCCGCGCATATGAAACAAGCACGCAGTAAACTATGAAACTAGCAGAAAGGAAAAATACACGGACGTGATTTTCAACCAAATGTAAAGCAAACACAGACAAGAGCATAATCTTACGATGTTAAAGCCCGGGATAGGTGCGACAGAGGATACCCTGAGAGAGAGCACGGCAGCTCGACGCCGTGCTCAGCCGCGACGTCAGCCTGGCCGCCGCCACCGCGCTGTGCAGCGGCAGCAGCGACAATCCCGCGCAGCACCCGAGCTCCACCGGCACCCTGCACAACACCCCCAACAAGCGCATCCATTACAGATCCCGTAATGCGCCACTGCGCCAGCACCAAGCGCCAAGAGCGGAACGGGTCACCGTTACCTGGAGAAGCACGAGGCCCCGCGGCCTGCGGCAGCGGCAGCGGCAGCGGCGCGGGCCGCGGAGGGAGCGGAGCGGGAGGCCGCCGCCGAGCGGCCGGCAGCCGAGGCCACGCGGGCGGCGGCGCGGAAACAGGTCGTAGCCATCTCGCCGACGGCGTCCGGCCACGGAGATTGGCGAGTGGGCAGCGGCTAGCGAGAGGGTGAGCGAGGAGAATTGAGGAGCTAGGTTTCGGCGTCGGGGCAATGCGATGCGGCGGCGGCAGCGGGCGCCACGGGTTGCAGGATCAGGGTGGTTCGCTTTCCTTGGAGAGGGGGGGAATAGAGGTGTTCAGCCGGCTGAAAGGCCCGATGCGGGTGGGACCGTGATGGGCTTTTGGCGGGCTAAATTGCTGGTGCCTATAGGCGGCAGTCTACTCTAAATTTGTTGTCCTCCCTTTCGCTACCCATTCCTGTTGGCCAATCCCTAGGTGACTACCCAAAAACCTATACCCTCGTTTTCACCCTGCCCTCGCCTACGCGCGCAGATCTTCCATGTCACCGCCGAGCACCGAGCAAGGTCCCCAGCGCAGCAGGCCTAACCTCGGTGTGGTAGTGTTGCCCCCGACAACTCCCTACCCCTGGCGCGGGCGCACCTTCGGCTCCATCTTTGTTCTGGTGTCGACACACTAGTTCATCTATGGTGATAAAAAAAACATGAGAGAAGATGCGCATGGGGGACCCACATATCATTCTCTACTAGAATGAGTTTGGGTGGCCCATTTTAAGTAATATTATTATGTGAAGACAACAATAAAATATAGATAGTACAAAAATGGAAGGTTTAAAGTCTGTTTTGATTAGTATTGCTTACTCTCAATCAATCTCTAGGCAATTCCCACTGCCCGGAAGCGAGAATCGAGCCAGTTACACCCTGCGAAAACAACCGACACTCATCCACCTTTCGATCGATGAGCAACTAAAAAGGATGTGTGCACGGGACAGGTTTGGCAGACCTCAAAGCAACAAGACTCATCAAATATGTCGGCTACTGAATATAGACTTATAAAAAAACAAATTACATAACTAGTCTGAAAACTGTCTGAAAGCTGTAAGACGAATTTATTAAGCCTAATTAATCTATCATTAGCATATGTGAGGTTACTGTAGTAATTATGGTTAATCATAGCCTAACTAGTTTTAAAAGATTCGTCTCGCGATTTACAACCAAACTGTGTAATTGGTTTTTATTTATATTTATATTTAATACTCTATGTATATATCCAAAGATTGGATGCGATGAATGAAAAAAATTTAGGTGGGAAACACATGGCCACGACAGTGAACGTGCTGACTCGTGAATAAAAGGAGACCTGATGACATTGACATCACACGCAAACTCTGAGGCCCTGTTTAGTTTCCCACCTAAAAATTTTTCATCCATCCCATCGAATCTTTGGACACATTCATGGAACATTAAATATACATAAAAAAATAAACTAATTACACAGTTTGGTTAAAAATCACGAGACGAATCTTTTAAGCCTAGTTACTCCATGATTAGCCTTAAGTGCTACAGTAACCCACATGTGCTAATGACAGATTAATTATACTTAGTAGATTTGTCTTGCAGTTTCCTGACGAGTTATGTAATTTGTTTTTTATTACTTTCTAAAAACTCATCCCGACATATCTGATGTGACACCCAAAAAAATTTTCATCTCCAAAGTAAACAGGCCCTCACTCCTGCTCCTTTTTTTAGAAAAACATATGGGGGAGCTCTCTCTTTCTGTAAAACTCTTCATCATGTTTTTTCCTTCAACTCACTTTAGACCATATTTTGTTTCCCTTGCTAACTTAACTTTAGTTAATTTTAATAGCTAAATTTCTAAATAACTGACTAAAAAAATAAAATTGTTTAATTCATAAAATTAAATTAGATAAAATAATTTTAGCTAGCTAAAATTTAAATGGAGCCCTAGTTATAAGCATGGGCTCTCCCATACTGCCATGGTACCTCTCCCTCTTTTGTGTTGGAGGGAGAACATCCGGTTGCCGTCTTTCTGACGCGGGCTTTCCTCAAAAGATGAAGCAATCTGCTCCATGCGCGCAGCACCGGACCGGAGACCCACAAAAATATCTTCTCCGGCAACCCGACCCTTGACCTGCGGGGCTGAGACGTGGCTGGCAGGCATGGCATACACACTACTAGTACGTACAGTACGAGGAGAAGAAGAGCTACTAGCGATCGAGCACTCTAGAAATCGCGAGAAACGACCGGCGACAGCCGTACGGTGGTGCCATGGAGAACGTTCCGTAGATACTCTGCTGCCTGGCCATCTCCGCGTGGCCGCGCGCGCTCCTTGCCTGCAACTGCACAAGTAATTACTGCACACGTACTACGTAAGTACGACTGTGCATGCATGTTGTTGCTGTCAGCTGCACCTGCACACCATTGCATATCCAAATTAAAACCAATTGTCTTCTCCTCTAAGCAAAGGATCCGGTACTGTAATCGCGTCAAACACTCAAGGTGCTTAGTACATATATACGCATGCAGGTGCAGCAACCAACCGCCGACGAACCTCAGTGCAGTGCATCTCAGAGTCGTTGCGTTCATGTACTGCTCCTCCTACTTTTTGTTTTGTAACGTCTTGTTCACTATTCACTGATTTGTTATATAGAAGTGACTTGCTGCTAGATATATTTGTGTTGTACTTTGTACATGTATCCCATCATACACATATATAGGAGAACAAACCATATAAAAGTTTCTAATAACCTGCTATAAAAACACTAGCCATTTGGTACATTCTACCAATAAAATCCCCTCTGTCCTGTAATATAGTGTATTTTAATAATTTTAAGATAAATTAATAGAAAGTATATATAAAAGACACATGTACCTCTGTTTTAATTTCCTACTTGATGCTATGAGCTATCATTAACGTGATTAATGGTGATTGTTTGATAAATGAAAAGTATTTAATGTAAATTTGGATTTTGTCCTATAAAATACATTATATTTGAGAACAAGATTTAAATATCAAAATACATTGTATTATAGGACCGGGGGAATACGTCTCTATCCATAGGACACAAGCAATGGTTGAATTTTAGCGAAGGATACGTCATCCTAAACTTTTTACATGTAGTTCATTAAAATCCAATTAACAATAATTCGATATGATAATAATTAAAGCTTGCAACACAACTTAGGCCTTGTTTAGTTCTCAAAAAAATTTACAAAAGATTTTAGATTCCTCATCGCATCGAATCTTGCGGCGCATGCATGGAGTATTAAATATAGATAAAAATAATAACTAATTGTACAATTTACCTATATTTTGGGAGACGAATTTTTTGAGCCTAGTTAGTCCATAATTGGACAATATTTATCAATACAAATGAAAGTGTTATGATGTTCATTTTGCAAAAATTTTTGAAAGTAAACAAGGAGTATGAAATAAGGACGAAATGAAGTGATACAATATATATTCGTCAGTTTTGAAGAAACTATTCTCCTCAACGTGTATAACTGGACAATTGTACAAAAGACTCATCTTACCTATTAAGTTTGTCGTTTTCTGATTATTCAGTGGCAATGAGTTTTTTCCATAGCACCACTCTCTATCCCATGTCCTCCCGTATCAAGTGATATATGGTATCTGGATGTCCCATATGCTTAAAGATTGTTCATGAGTGAGTCATCCCATGACAGACCCTTATCCATTGCCACCTTCAACTTCTTCACCATAAGCCTCTTAGGCCATGAAAACAGGCCCTAATTAAACTCCCTTTCTCCAAACTAACCATATATGCATGCATGCCCTCATCGAAAATGGAGACTTTTACCCATGCTCGCTGAAGACAAACAGTACCGTGCCCCGATGAGAGAGAGAATGAAATTCGAATGGACCAGAAAAGAAATAATTTAGTAAAATAGAGCTAAAAAACTTTAGTTAATTTATATAACCTTTGATAAGCTACAATTCCTGAGTAGTTTTCTAGCTAACCGAACAAGCCCTACGCAATGCAGGCCCAACTTATAAGCTATTCTGAATCAACTAGTTTATTTCAAGAGTACTCTTATTTCAACTTTTTTGTCCAGCACATAGGCTGGCTGCTGATGTGATCCTAAGTCTTGATACTGAGCATAAATCTAACTTTACTCATATCATCATCAAGTAAACTAGTACAAGGTTAATTAAACTAGTGCAACCGACCAGGCGACTCGCGCCACACCTTTTTTTATTGAAATTTGCCCTTTACACGCACGTATAGGCGCAGGGACACGTGGACCACCGTCTCCGGCTCCCCGGCCCCGCAGCTCCGCCGGCGACCTCACACCTGGGTGCTGGAGGGCCCCCTCCCATCTGACGATCTGATCTCCTCCCTCCCCTCTCCCTGCTCATCCACATCTTCGTTCTCGCATCGGTGTTTATAAAAGGGACCCTTGTCCTGGCTCCCGCCGGCGGGCTTGAGCTTGAGCTTTATTTGCCGCTCGATCTCCTGCGCTGTTTGCCGCCGCGCGCCACCGCGCGTGAACGAATCTCTTTCTCCTCCCTCCGGCCTTCCAAGGTTATATTATATATCGTCATCCATTCCATTCCACACGGGCTAGAAGGACGCCCGCCGGCGACCCCGTCCGGCCGTGTGTGTCGATGGCCGGCACCACCGTGTGCTCCATGTGCGGCGACGTCGGGTTCCCCGACAAGCTCTTCCGCTGCGCCCGCTGTCGCCGCCGCTTCCAGCACTCGTACGCCCTTCGAATCCTACGATCGAATCGAGTAAATAAGCTAGCTTAGCTACTTCCCTTCATCATATCAGAGACTGAACCCATGCATGGTTTGCCGTTTTCCTTTGAATGAATGCGCGCAGATACTGCACTAACTACTATGGCGACGCGGCGCCGGCCGAGGCGGGCGCCGGCGTGTGCGACTGGTGCCTCAGCGTCAGCGGCGACGTCGTCGGCGGGAAGAAGCGGCAGTACTCTTCGGTGTCGGGACACGGCAAGCAGCAGCAGCAGCAGCAGCAGCGTCTGCAGGTGGAAGAAGAAGAAGCAGGCAGGAGCATGCAGCAGCCGGCGTCGTCGTTCGCGTCCAGCGGGTGCAGCAAGGGCGCCGGCAAGGTCACCGGCGGCAGCGAGCACGCCGAGGGTGGCCGGAGGCCCCGCAGGTACAAGCTCCTCAAGGACGTGATGTGCTAGCTAGCGAGCCGGCGGCCGGCCGGCTAGCTATTAGCTTAATTAGGTGCTCGTACGACGTCGTTGTACTATGTACAAAAACAATGCTTGCTAATTACGTAGTAGATAGCAGGTAAAACTAGATTGTTACTGCTAGTAGCTAGATGCTTTAATTAGTTCCATCTTTTAATCATCCTCTTTGTACGAGCGATCGAGAGTGTTATTTGCGTGCTGTGTTTGAGACGCTGTTGGCTATTTATTATGCATGCATATGCATGTGCATAAGCTAAGCTGCTGCCCTTGTCGAGCTAGACTTTTGTTGTGATCACATGCGTGTACGTTAATTGTGTGTTTGAGTGCGAGAGTTTTGACGAATTTCTTAGCTAGACGTATCACGTCGTCAAATGCATGCGCTTGATCTTGCGTATCAACAACTCATGGTGGTCAGCCGGCGGGGCGGGCGTACGTCACTTGCTACCATCAGATCAATCTTTTGGGTTTTGACTAGACTAGCTGTCGATATGATACGAGAGGACGATTAGCTTAGGCCCTAATCAATAATCCACTCTCTCACCTACGTACTGCTACTAAAGCAAAAAATGGACGACGACGTCTTAATCGAACCTAGGAGTACTCTCGCAGTATGCACGGTTGGAACAGGGTGCAACTGAAGATTCTTTCATTCAGGAGGAACAAGAAGAATATGAGGCGAGAGTACGTATTCTTGCCAGCCACACTGCTTCTGGATGGCTTTCTGTACATGCATGGTACGCTTAGGCGTTGTTTAGTTCCAAAAAGTGAAAAAATTTCGGTACTGTAGCACTTTCGTTTGTCTGTGACAAATATTATCTAATTATGGACTAACTATGATCAAAAGATTCGTCTCGTGATTTACAGCTAAACTGTGTAATTAGTTTTTGTTTTCGTCTATATTTAATGTTTCATACATGTGCCATAAGATTCGATGTGACGGAAAATCTTGAAAACTTTTTGGTTTTTAGGGTGAACTAAACAAGGCCTTAGTTAATTTCTCCTCCATGCCGGCCGGCCGTTGAGGTCTCTGGAAAACTCTGGAAGGTGGTCGATGTGCTGTAGTTTCCATGCATGCTCCTCCTGCAGCCAGGCCACCGGTGGGCGGCGGCGGCGGCGGCGATGAAGTACTGGTGGCGGAGGCGGACGGCTGGAATCAGGGACCGGCGGCATGCCACGGCTAGCGACTCGAGAGAAGTGAAGTGGCCGACATAGCCCATGCCGAAGCATGCCTGAAACTGAAAAGGCCCACCACCACCACTCCTGCTCCGCGATGGGGCTGCAGATCTTTTGTGGGGGGCGCGCAATGATCCACCCATGAAACGCCACTCGTTTCCCTTGTCCATCTGACACCCCTAACCTCTCTGTCTGTCTGGTCAACAGTGTCATGATATACATCTGGGCCGGCTGTTCCTGCACCACTGCATCTGTATGCAGGGCATAGATCCACGGCACCAACGGTTTGTGCTCTGCCAGTGCTGATTTGCTAGTACTAACCCGTTTGGTAGAGCTTTTATTGGCTCCGGCTTCTCTGACGCACTCATTATTCATTCACTGTTCACAAGAGTTTTTTTTCTCTCTCATCTATTCTCCACAGACTAAGGCCTTGTTTAGATACAAAAAGTTTTGGAATTTTGACACTATAGCATTTTCGTTTTTATTTGATAAACATTATCTAATTATGGAGTAACTAGGTTTAAAAGATTCATCTCGTGATTTACAAGTAAACTGTGCAATTAGTTATTCTTTTTATCTATATTTAATACTTCATGCATGTGCCGTAAGATTCGATGTGACGAGGAATCTTGTAAAGTTTTGGGTTTTTTATCTAAACAAGGCCTAATTAGGTCTGATCTTATTAGATTTCGATTAGCTGGGAATCTAAATATGGTTTCTCTACAACGCAAGGTCTCATTGGTGCAGTTATGCTTTACTTTTGAAGTAACCTTTTTTTCTTAGCTCTCATAGTAAATAAGAGAGAGAGAGCTAAGAGATGCTAGTATTTTTAACTCCATCTAGCTCCCACTCTGTGACAACGGGTTTTATGCAACTCCATCTCAGCAGCTATTCTATTTAATGTGTTTGGTAAAAAAAACCCTAAAACTATTAGAGAAGTTTTATCGGATGAGACTTAAATATATATTAGATTTAACCGGCCGCCATTGTCGTCTACAAGACTAGGTCGTATATTGCGGGCGCTCAAATGGTGAGTAGGGGCGAGCCGGCGGCCGCACGCGTGGGCTTAAATAAGGGGTCATGGGATTAAATCATATCCATATGTGGATGACCATGTCAGCTTCTAAGCCTCCTTATGTGTATTTTGGACCTAGATGAGATCACTCAAATACATTAGGGAGTCAGACGTGCGATTTCGTAGTTTGGAAACCTAGATGAAAACCACATAATACTTTAAGGACCAATCATGCAATTTACTTTTTGAAAATAAGATGTGTTGAAAATGACATGAAATCCCCATTAAAATTGGCCTAATGGCCAGATACTTGAGTTCTAACTTCTCGGGCGACACCATATTCATCCCTTGTTTGATCTTTACCCTTCATCAAGCTGAATCTTAGTTTTGCATGCTCTTGAGCCAACGGTGAAGATCGTTGTCTGAAAACATGCTATATTTGAGGCATCTGAAATATAGCAAGTTCCTATTTTTCCTATGTTTTGTGGTGGAATCGATCAAGGGCAGCTTTTCCAAAGGAATCAAAAGCCTTGTCCCTCTGTTCGCCGCAGCTAGTTTTGAGGAATGTGAATCAATTAGGAGTTAGGACAGAGATTTGGGAGATGTAGGGGTGCTCGCTGCAGTAATTTACAAGAGTAAGGTCCTGTTTAGATCAATAGAACTAACAAGTAATTTACTAAGTTTTAGTCTCTATATGCATCTAAACATGTAGACTAATTATTAGTTCACTAGCCATAGACTAGTTGTTAGTCCATTAGTCAATTTATAGGAGTTAATAGGACTAGTTGTTAGTCCTTTTTTGAGCAATATAGAATTTCATTAATCAACGACACAAAATACAATCAGCGGCAGCTATACTCAACAATCACTCACTCTAGGATATAGTCTAGCCAAAAAAAGAGCACGCTCCATAGGCAACACCATACTCACACAACGGTGGGCCACAAAGTTAGCCTCCCTACACACGCATACAACTTTGAACTCACAAAAACTCCTGCTTAACTCTATAATATCAAAACAAATTCTTCCAATTGAGGATATCATTCCCTCGTGATTATCGACCATGGACTTCAAAGCGCTGCAATCTACTTGTTCCACTAGTTGTTAGTCCTTATGCATGCAAATAGGCTCTAAAATTCTGCAACTGCTGCAACACAAGCTTTTTCTCCTCAGTAATTTGTGAGAGTAAGTTTCTGCAGTTGTGCAGCAGCTGCTGCGTGGCTGCAAAAAAGGAAGTTTATTTATGCCTTTGTTTTAACTTATCAGCCGAATCTGTCAATTATTTAATAGTGTTTTTCTCTTATAATAAATCAGCCAACAGTATTTTCTGTCATGACTTATGAGCCAAATGAACAAGACGGCCCCCATTTAAATAGGATAAAGATTCGTGGATTATGATAAAAAAATCCTTAACCAAACGGGAGTGATAATAAAGCATATTTTTAAAACCTTATCACTTAAAGTTCTAATCTTAGAATCTTCTTCACCCTAGATAATCAGACATGTTCGCTTAAAATTATCAGCACTGTTTCCAGTCATATACTTTCTTTTTCGGCTTGGCTAGCTAACAGGAACTTTTAGAATCTCCCACCCTTCAAACGGGACCTTAAGAATGGTACCCGATGAGACCGACTCTCGAGAGAGGTATATGTATTGGGCAAGTTTCCTAGCTACATGCATGGCTGGAATCCACGGTGTTGACTTTTACGTACGAGGCGTCTGATTCATGGGACTAGGATAAGATCGGATATGTGCCCACATTTATCCCAGCACTAGGAAATGAATTTTGATAATAGTCTCATGATCCACGTATCTTATGCTATAATCAACTCGTTTTTGTTAAACTCTGTGCGCATGCATGATGAGATCCGAACAGGAACAGGCCCCGCCCTGACGAAGTTTACAATAGGACCTGGGAATAGGTGCTTGATAGTTGATACTCCATGTTAGGATTTAACGAAAGGAACAGCAGGCTGATGATACATGCATCCAACGTCCAGCCACACACACACACATTGATATGCATGCACCAGAAAGCATCTGGTCACCATACCGCACCATCATACCATATATATATGCCTCGACCCTACCAATCTACCATGCATGCATGTTTACAAATATATATGTTAAAGATCCAGTGTCGTTTGCAGATCTAGTTAACACTTAACAGTATAAATATATAAAGTCTTTTCGGATGTACTTTTGCAGCTTATTAAGCAGCAATATGCATGGCGCGACCGCCCGGATTAAACTATGCATGTGTGTCCAAAGCTGGGAACGCGAGCACAATATACTGCGGCACGGACGGCCGTGTGCATCCTCCCGTCCGGCGGCGTGGTACGGTGTGCCCGGCCGGCCGCCGTCCACCGCCGTGGCTTTTGCCGCAACAAACGAACACCTGCACCGATTAAGCGCATCGACTGCATGCATTTGCATTTGCATTTGCATTTGTAGGCGATCAACGTTGTCCATGCAGTAGATTCAGAACACGCGACAAGCAAATGTGCCTACAGTATGTCAGTATCTGGCTTTGTTTCGTTCTAATTTTTTTTGTTTTGGGTAGTGTAGCATTTTTATTTTTATTTAGTAATTATTATCTAATTATGGATTAACTAGGATCAAAATTCATCTCGCAATTTACAGATAAATTGTGCAGTTAGTTTTTATTTTTGACCTATATTTAATGTTTTTGCATGTGCCGCAAGACTCGATGTGATGAAGAATCTTGAAAAGTTTTTTGGTTCTTTGGATGAACTAAACAAGGCCTAGGCCTCTGTCTCAAGATCTCGCTGCTCGTGTCTACGCGCGTGTCCATTAGACAGATTAAGGCCTTTGTTTAGTTGCACCTAAAATCCAAAAAAAATTAAAATTTCTCGTCATATGAAATCTTACGACATATTGTATGAAGCATTAAATATAGTTAAAAAATAATTAATTATATAATTTGTCTCTAATTTGCGAGACGAATATTTTAACATAATTAGTCTATAATTAAATGATAATTACCAAATATAAAAGAAAATGCTACATTATCCAAAATCTTTTCATCGGCACTTACTAGCTATGAAGCTATCAGGCTATCAGCAATGGTCATTGATGCATGGTTCATGCATGTGCATGCACCATCCCACAAAAGTTGCACTGAAACGTACCCTCGGTCTTCTCGTTTCTGTGGCGTCGTGGCCTCGTGGTATGTACCAGAAAAGTAGGGGTGTTTTTATAAGAATAAAGTTATTCTTATTGAGTCTATTTAACGTTGTTACTCACTGTTTACGAATTAGAGGTAAACTGAAGCTTCATTTTTATAAAGCAAAGATAAAATTGCAACGGTGATAAAAGCGCGAATAAAATTATAATTAGACTTCAAAATAAGAGTAAGGCCCTATTTAGTTCTCCACCTAAATTTTTTTCATCCATCTCATCGAATCTTTGGACACATGCATGGAACATTAAATATACATAAAAAATAAACTAATTACACAGTTTGGTTGAAAATCACGAGACGAATCTTTTAAGCCTTGTTACTCCATAATTAGCCTTAAGTACTACAGTAACCCACATGTGCTAATGACAGATTAATTATGCTTAATAGATTTGTCTTGCAGTTTCCTGACGAGCTATGTAATTTGTTTTTTTATTAGCCTTCCGACATCCTTCCGACACATCCGATGTGACATCTAAAAAATTTTCATCTCCAATCTAAACAGGCCCTAAGAACGCAATAGCCTCTTTTAAATTCTAACCGCTTAATTCATCGTTTTATGGCCTAAATAACATGTTTAGTCAGACTTTAGTGGTTTTAAAGCCAACCGCTTAATTCATCGTTTATGGCCTATTATTTCAATGTTAGATGACATGACGTTATGATGGACATGGAAATTTGACTTACGTTGAAATACTGCGAGAAAAAAAAATATGTTCGTTCACTGAAAACTATGTTCTTTTTTTTTTTAACTCGAGAAGTCTGCGATGGCCCGCTGGAGACACTGGGCCGATTAAACGGCCCACGGCTGCTTCATGCACACATGGTAGCGCCCAACTTTAAACCAAGGCCTATAAGCACCATACCCAACAACTCAGCCCAATACGTTTTCTCCTGCTCCCGATAGACGCCCTTCCAGGTCGCCGCCGCCCGCCGGCGTCGACCGTTTTCGCCGTTCAACTCCGACCTCCGTAACTGGCGCCTCCTCGTAGGAGCGGCATCCTTTTCCTTCCCAAGGTTACGGCAACGAGATTACGTGAGCTTGCCCGCCTTAAAGCGGCGCCGTTCGGACGCCCGGCCGGTGATTCACTGATTCCGCCAAACCGCGCGCCTCTCTTGCTGGTGCCTACCATTGGCGAGATGGTCTGCATCTACGTTTGGAGGCAAGACATCCGCCGACTACGCTGATGCAGCCGCAGCTGCTTCCGCATACCGCGACCATCCAGCGCCGTGGTCTCGTGCCAAGCGCGATTCTCGGGATCCGGAGTGCCTGTCCTCCCAAATCTCGACCCTCGCCGGAGTCGTGTGGTGGTGGATCTGCCGCCGGCAGATCACCGCCATGGCTTGGCGAGGTCTTCAATATTTACGTTAAGCACCTGTCCTTCCAAGTACCATTCCCATTCATGAGAACATCTGTACATTGCAGGAATTTTCAGGCATGCATGACGAATTTGGCTGGCCGTACCGATCAACGATCATGCAGATAAACGCTTTGGCCCACGGGATACTTGGAAGGCTGGCAAGCGGCAAATAAGTCAAAATACAGCTATACATCGATCACATAGCTTCCTTGTAGCGTATGATTCCCATGTGAAATACTTCAGCCAACATTATTGATTCATTTGGTTTTCCAACTGCATCATGGTTTCTCCTTTCCTGTGAACTGGGAGTTTTTATTTATTTATTTATTTATTTATTTTTGGTTTAGGTGCAGAAGTTTTTATTTATTTATTTATTTATTTATGTTTCTATGCAGAAGCTAGCATTATTCTTTTTGGGTCACAAATACTTAACATCTCTCAGATAAGGTTTGATTAAGCTTTTAGAAGTTGGACAATCAATAGTCTTCAAATACTTAGTTTGGAACCATGAAAATTATACATGTGGATTGTTCTTAAAAATACTTTCATGATATCATAAACCAATTGGCAATATTAAAACAATAATTGTTTACGGGTAACATCTGACAACTCAACGATGACCCCTTTTATGTTCCAAATTGACCATTGCTGTAGATCAGTTACTACTTGCTAGTGCATGGAATATTTTGTTTACCTGGATTACAACTGGTGGCATAGATAATTTATCTAACTGTTGTTAGTCGACCATCCATTAGCTCGTGAAATCTGCCATGCACGGTGCTAATGCAGCTGCAAATTTATCTGCCATGATAGATTCCACCACTGGTTCCTACAATGCATAACTGATGGATTCCAGCCATCCAGGTTTGTTGAGTACTGAAATGTAAACTTCTTTTTCCAACTTCAGAGTTCTGTTTCTGTCATTATATTAAGGGCTTGTTTGGCACAGCTCAACTTCACTAATAAAGCTGTTTTTTTAGAAAATAGCTTCATGAGTGACTTTTTAGATGAAGCTGAGCTGTTTTGGAAAAAGTGTTTGGCAAAATAGATTCACCAACTACTTCATACACAGTTGAGAGAGAGAAATGAGGGAGAAGCTGTAATAAGCTACTTTTTTCCAGCTTCATCCAACTTATGTCTTTGTGAGAGGAGGGGAAAAATAGCTTCACCCATGAAGCTGTTTTGGAAATAAGTGTTTGGTAAAAAAAACAGCTCACAACAGCTCATGAAGCTGTTGTGAGCTGTACCAGGCCCTAAGTTAAGGTGGATCTAGAGTTTTGCAGGAAGTGTGAAGAAGGCACTAACAGTAACGGTTCCACTCACGAGGAGCAATAAGCTGGATCTAGAGTTTTTGCAGGAAGTGTGAAGAAGGTAGTAACAGTAACAGTTCCATTCACGAGCAGCAATTAGGCAAGCTAGACAGTCAGATAGACAGGGCCTCTTCGGCCAACTGGACCTTGATGTGCCAGTCATGTGCAGAAAGATTCCAAATCCTCAATTGCAGACGTGCCTTGTCAATCATTTTGCATAAAGCGATAAGGTAAACAACCATTGGAGTATTGTTAACAGCAGCCTGGCACGGCCGGATGCGTCATCTGAATAATACTGAGGGCAGGACATTAGGACAGGAAACCTAACCTCTGGAAATTGTAGTGGCTAGGAGCCACTGATCATGGCCTCTAAAAGTGCTAACCACTGCATTACAAAAAAACGTGTGGGTGTTGTGGGTTCCAAGTTGGCTGTTGTCACGGAATGGTATGAAAATGCCAAAGATTCTCTCTGTTCTGTTAAATTTATTGATGACTTGAGCATGACAAAAGCAGAAACCTTACATAATCCGTAAATGGTAAGACGGCTTACAGGACACATTAGATGTTAACAAAAAGAAAAAGGGAAGGATCTCGAGGATCTTCATGTTTGAACTCAGAACATCAAAGCTGTTGTTGATGGTCAGAAAACCATCTAGTCAAGTTTTCTGGTTATTAAGGTATAAATAAATCGCCCTTTTACTGCAAACTCCCAACTCTGCTATTACACATCATGCACGCTAATGCTATTTTACTTTGGCTCATCAGTCACAGGTTTCATCTTTTCAGTTTTTCACTATCTGAAGTTTAGAAGCCTCCTTGAATTCAAAAGGGGAATACTACTTATATAATTTCATATATAGTTATAAAGAATACTAAAAGAGGGTACCAAAAGGCTTAGTCCTAATCATTTGATGAAGTCGTTGCCACCGATGGCAGCATGCAGTACTATCATATTGTCGAGGTTTTCAATTGCTGTACTGATGCAAACGTAATGGGTTTACTAACCTTGCACTCACCGACTTCAAAATGAAGAGTGCTCATTTGGTCCACGTCACCATCATCGTCCCGAAGTGTCTAGAATGGCAGGCAAAGCTGATTGGATAGGCAGGCTGGGAAAAGAGCACCGATGACGATGGATGGGAGCTCCCACCATTGGAGAGCAATGATTATCAGCCACATATGACTTGCTACAGAACAAAAGTCTTCGAGCTAACCACTGTCATGCATGCCTCTCAGAAAGAGCGATAAAGCCTATGGTTAAGCATGAGTATACAACGAAGTGAATGGAACAATAAATCATGCTAAAGTGCTAAAACTTTTTATCTCTCATGTTGCACTTCTTGCACGAACAGAGAAACGGGACTGCATTTGAAATGAATCTCTTGTGCTTTGTTCTCCTGATTGACCAACTGACAAATTAAATTCACAAGCATCTGCAAGCACATTACTTCCAAATTTCAGAAGAAAAACAAAGAATACAGTGCCCAACTACATAGACTTTGAGATAACATATCCTCCAAATGACAGCCCATCTCTGACCGACACTTGCAGCCGTTCAAATGTACCATTAACAAAATATTTAAGCGTTACACATGAGATAACATATCCTCCAATTAGCGGCTTTGCCCTTTAGTATTGTCATCACTGGCTGATTGCCTTGGTGTACCCTCACATGGACGCTCCCTAAAAAGTTCATAATAATAGCAACAGACATCTGAATGAAGCTTGGTGCGCCTACTCGGCCGGGCTAGCTATAGCTAGGTACCAATCATGGAATAAGCCAGTATATTCCTATAGTTTTTTTTTTGTAATTAAAATGTTTGTGACGATTATCCGCACCGTCCAGAATACTCTAATCCACAAGTTGAGGCCGCCCATGAAGCCTTGAGCTCCAGGACGTGTGTATAAAAGGGGCCTGAGCTGACTGGACTCCAAGCATCAGTGAAGCAGAGCTAGCAATCTCTCAAGCTCACAGCGCCAAGCCTTCCCTGCCGTGACGAAGAGCTAGCTAAGAGCGAAAGCAAGATGGTGAAGCTCGCGTTCGGAAGTGTCGGCGACTCCTTCAGCGCCACCTCCATCAAGGCCTACGTGTCCGAGTTCATCGCCACCCTCCTCTTCGTCTTCGCCGGCGTCGGTTCCGCCATCGCCTTCGGTGAGTATATATATATATATATATATATATATATATATATATATATATATATATATATATATATATATATATATACTTGTTCCAGCCATGCTCAGGCTCAAATGGTTGACTTTAATTCGTCTGTGTGCCTAGTTCAATGCATGGAACGATGCTGAACAATTACCTGTCCTGATGTCCACGTGCAGGGCAACTGACCAATGACGGCGCTCTGGACCCTGCCGGTCTGGTGGCGATCGCGATCGCACACGCGCTGGCGCTCTTCGTGGGCGTCTCCATCGCCGCCAACATCTCCGGCGGGCACCTGAACCCGGCCGTGACCTTCGGGCTGGCCGTGGGCGGCCACATCACCATCCTGACGGGCATCTTCTACTGGGTGGCGCAGCTGCTGGGTGCCTCCGTGGCGTGCCTGCTCCTCAAGTTCGTGACCCACGGCAAGGCCATCCCGACGCACGGCGTGTCCGGGATCAGCGAGCTCGAGGGCGTGGTGTTCGAGATCATCATCACCTTCGCGCTCGTGTACACCGTGTACGCCACCGCCGCCGACCCCAAGAAGGGCTCCCTCGGCACCATCGCGCCCATCGCCATCGGCTTCATCGTCGGCGCCAACATCCTCGCCGCGGGGCCCTTCAGCGGCGGCTCCATGAACCCCGCACGCTCCTTCGGCCCCGCCGTCGCCGCGGGCAACTTCGCCGGCAACTGGGTCTACTGGGTCGGCCCGCTCATCGGCGGTGGCCTCGCTGGCCTCATCTACGGCGACGTCTTCATCGGCGGCAACTACCAGCAGGTCGCCGACCAGGACTACGCCTAAGTGCTCCGGCCGTCTGGGCTGTTTGGATTTGAATTGAACGCAGCGTTTGGATCTGCGTCGTCGTTTGCTTTGCTCTTCGCCACGTTAAATGGTTTGTATGTAATGTGTGTCGATGATATCTCGTCCATGCATATGGTCCTTTGTATTCAGTTCCCTTTTTTTTTCGGGGTAAAATCGATGTAAAGATCTCGTCCGATCTGCGGTTCTTGAAGTGAAAAAACAAATGTGATTTACGTTTCGAGTTAGTTTATGCATGGATTTCTTGGGTCGTTTATGGTTTCCATTCATCCACGTCTGCCCCCAAATCCTGACGGTTGCAATCCCGCCCGTGCAATGGTTACTACGTACCCGTACAATCGCCATTTTAAAACGAACAAGCAGCACGCGTTTCCTCTGGAATTCTTAACCGCGCAGGTACAAGAGGGGGAGAAAAAACATCGAGACTAGTTTGCAGCCATGGCGTCCGGCATGATGTATGGTCTGCTCGCAGCAGTGCATCTCGCCGTCGCCCCCCAGCGGTCGTACCTCTCGCCGGCCGGTTTCATCTCCACTTCCCTCTTCGTGTTCCGGTGTTTGCCACCGCTTGCTCGGTCGTACCGTCGTAGTCTCGCCCTCACGCCGGACGTGACATCCGACGCCTCGCCGCTGGTACTACGGTGGCCACCGCCAAGTCGCCAACCCCGCCGTACGTCACGTTCGTCTTCGCCGTCAATGGCCACACTGCCGTGCCGACCGCTACCCTGTGTCCACCTCCACACCTTCTCCGTCGTCCAGATCATGGAACTACTCCCGTCAGGACGCTGAATGGGAGAATGCATTTCTGTCCTGGACTCCCCTGGCCATTTCGTTCCACATCAGCGTGCCGATTTCGCAGCTATGACCGAAGATGTTCACGCAGGCCGTGCCCACAACGAGGGTCTCCGTGGACATGACGGGTTTCGGCGCGTCGATCCTGGAGGCGGCGACGACATTGATGGTGGTGTTCACGGATCACGGTGGACGCCGGCATGCGGCGTGCGACCCAGGTCCCGGCGGTCGGCAACAGGGAGGGCGCCACAGAGACGCCGACTGGGCCGGCCCGATGGCCAGTGCGGCCCTTGCGGCGCTGGTGCGCCCGGCCTCGTCGCTCGGTGAGCTGCGGGCCCGGCAGCGTCGAGACGGTGGTTGTGCAACCGCACAGGCCCAGATGCCCTCATTAGGAACTGTCAAATGATCGTTCCATGTTTAGTAGCCCACCCCGCAGTATTACCTCGGGCCCGTAATCCGGTAGCAGCATGTTTTAGCACCTGTCTGTGCTCAGCGTTCGTCTGTACTGCATTTGTGATGTCTTTGAACCTTGGCATGACCGCATGATGTTGTAAAACAAACGGACTTTGGAATATAGAAGAGAAGAAGGAGGAATCCTAATCCTAGTCCGTTTGCTATGTGGGTAATTACCGAACTCTAGGACATATTCAGGATATATATATATATATATATATATATATATATATATATATATATATATATATATATATATATATGTGGGAGATCCTTCATTGTAATCATCAATATTCAGAAAGCAATAAAGAATAGTCCCACAATTATTCTCTTGTGTTCATCTCTGTGTTTGCGTTACTTTTGAGAGCGATAGCCAATCCAACGTCAACGACGTGTTTTAGAGATGAATCACCATCATTCCTGGAAAGAATTCAGGGTGATATTTGTGGTCCGATTAGTCCGTTGTCAGGACCATTTCAGTACTTTATGGTGTTATAATTGATGCTTCCACGAAGTGGAGTCATGTGTGTCTTCTCTCTACTAGAAACCATGCTTTTGCACGATTAATGTCCCAAATAATCCAATTACGAGCCAATTTTCCAGACTCAAGAATTAAATCCATCAGGATGGATAATGCTAGAGAATTTACCTCGAAGGTATTTAATGATTATTGTATGGCTCTGGGAATTAAAGTTGAGCACTCTGTGCCACACGTGCATACACAAAATGGTCTAGCAGAATCATTAGTTAAGAGGATCAAGTTAATTGCAAGACCATTAATACAAAATAGTCAGCTACCATCCACTTGTTGGGGGCATGCTGTGTTGCATGCAGCAGCGTTAATTCAACTTAGACCATCTGCATATCATGATGTATCACCGATACAATTAGTGCAAAAAATAAAACCGAATATTTCCCATCTGCGTAAATTTGGATGTGCTGTATACATTCCTATACCACCACCTCAGCGAACAACTATGGGGCCTCAGCGTAGTCTGGGAATCTATGTAGGATTTGAAAGCCCATCAATAATAAAATATTTAGAGCCATTAAGTGGAGATTTGCATACGGCTCGGTTCGCTGATAGTATTTTTAATGAAGAGCATTTCCCGGCATTAGGGGGAGGAAAGTACCTCGCTAGGGACGAATGCCGAGAAATAACATAGGAAAGTACTGGGGTCTTTGGAATGGATCCTCGCACTAAAGAAAATGAACTTGAAGTTCAGAATATAATAGAATTGCAAACGAGCTGCCTGAAGCCTTCACTAATAATAAAGGGATTATAAAATCTCACATACCTGCAGTAAATGCACCTGAAAGAATAGAAATACCACATGAAGTGGATGAATTGGAATTCCAAATAAAATCTACACTAACTCCTCATACCCTGAAGAGGGGGAGACAAAGTAGAAATACTAATAAAGAAAAAGGTGCATCTACTCAGTCTACAGCTATACGGAGACGTCCTAAGAAGCTTAAGACTGGGCAGAAAGAAAATAAGAATAAAAGTGAAGGTACACCTATAGTGACGCATCTTGAAGATGAACAACCCAGTGAGAATGTGCACATAGAAAAAACTCACGATGGGAAACCGAAAATTCCTGATTTAAATATACCGGTTAATCAGGATGAATGTGAAAGAATAATAGAGAATTCAACAAATTATGTTGAAACAGGAGAAGTATATGATAGAAAGACTACTAATGTCGACGTATATTTTGCTGAGAAGATTGCTAAAATTGATCTAGATCCTGAGCCAAAAACATTAATAGAATGCAAGAAGCGTTCTGATTGGCCTAAGTGGAAAGAAGCAATCGCAGCTGAATTACTCTCGCTAAATAAAAGAAAAGTATTTGGTCCCGTAGACCGAACCCCTGAAGGTATATTCCCTGTAGGACATAAATGGGTTTTCGTTCGAAAGAGAAACGAAAACAATGAGGTGGTAAGATATAAAGCGAGACTAGTAGCACAAGGGTTTACGCAGAGACCCGACATCGATTTCGAAGAGACTTATTCTCCTGTAATGGATGGAATCACATTCCGGTATTTGATATCAATGGCAGCAAGTATGAACTTGCAGATGAAATTAATGGATGTCGTGACTGCATATCTATATGGGTCATTAGATGCTGAAATTTATATGAAAGTTCCTGAAGGAATTACTGTCCGAAAGCCAGAAAAACGTAACATGTATAGTGTCAAATTACAACGATCACTTTATGGCTTAAAACAATCCGGAAGAATGTGGTATAATCGTCTTAGCGATTTTCTTGAAGAGATGGGATTTCTGAAGAATGAGGATTGTCCCTGTGTATTTATACGAAAATCTGAGAAAGGTTTTTGTATAGTATCAGTCTATGTAGATGACCTCAATGTCATTGGAACTACAAAAGAAATTGAAGAAGCTAGTTCTTACCTAAAATCTGAATTTGAAATGAAAGATTTGGGTAAAACTAAATTTTGCTTAGGCTTGCAGCTTGAGCATACCCATGAAGGGATTTTAGTGCACCAGTCTGCATATACCAAGAAGGTATTAGAGAAATTCCATCATGAAAATGCACACCCTGAACGTACACCCATGATGGGGAGATCCCTCGACGTAGAAAAAGATCCTTTTAGACCTAAAGAAGAAGGTGAAGAAATACTAGGATCTGGGTATCCCTATTTAAGTGCCATTGGTGCGTTAATGTACCTTGCAAATGGCACTAGGCCCGATATTGCATTTACTGTTAACCTATTAGCAAGGTTCAGTTCGGCCCCAACCAAAAGGCATTGGAGTGGTGTAAAAAGAATTCTTAGGTATCTTCGAGGTACTATTGATCTTGGATTGTATTTTCGGAAGAAACAAGATCTTGGCATAATTGGGTATACAGATGCAGGGTATTTGTCTGATCCCCATAACGGATTATCACAGACTGGGTATGTGTTTCTGAGTGGTGGAACAGCTATCTCTTGGAAGTCATCTAAGCAGACTCTGGTGGCAACATCCACTAACCACTCTAAAATTATTGCATTATATGAAGCAGCCAAAGAAAGTATTTGGCTTAGGCGTGTTCATCAGCATGTACAGAATGCATGTGGAATCACTATCGCGCCTACCCCTACTATTATCTATGAAGATAATTCAGCTTGTATTGCACAAGTTCAATCAGGTTATATTAAATCAAATATCACGAAGCATATTTCGCCTAAATTTTTCTATACGCATGAGATGCAAAAGAATGGAGAAATTATGGTAACTCGTGTCAAATCTTGTGATAATCTTGCAGATGTATTCACAAAAGTTTTGCCTCCACCAATTTTTGAAAAATGCATACGTGGGCTTGGCATGAAAAGACTAAGAGAAATACAAGAATCAGGGGGAGAACTCCTTGATTAAATAATCCTGATTGTTATGTCTAGAAGACACAGTGATGACCATTCTAGAAGAATGTTCAATAAAATCTTGAAGATCATTATTGTACTCTTTTTCCTATTATGAGTTTTTCTGAAGTTTCTCATAAAGGTTTTAATGAGGCAATATATGTGCAATTAACAAGAACGGTGTATATGTACTCTTTTCTCCATAAACCGTTTTTCCCAATGGGTTTTTCGGATAGAGTTTTTAACGAGACATAATATCGTGGTAATTGCCCAAGGGGGAGTGTTGTAAAACAAACGGACTTTGGAATATAGAAAGAGGAGAAGGAGGAATCCTAATCCTAGTCCGTTTGCTATGTGGATAATTACCGAACTCTAGGACATATTCAGGATATATATATGTGGGAGATCCTTCATTATAATCATCAATATTCAGAAATCAATAAAGAATAGTCCCACACAATTATTCTCTTGTGTTCATCTCTGTGTTTGCGTTGCTTTTGAGAGCGATAGCCGATCCAACGTCAACGACGTGTTTTACAACACATGAGACGTCTATTCCTGGCGACAGTCTTCTAGTACGACAACATTGTCGTGCTACTACTGTGGCCGGCAGCGTGCTAGCCTTTGCCTAGATATCATACTGATGTCGTATCCTCGTCCTAGATCTCCCCTTCTCTTTTTGCCAGGGTCAGTGTGCTGTGCTCTGGCTCTGGTAGTGCACAATACACAGCATACAGACACGTGGTAAAGTTCACCAGATGTCCACCGATCCGCACCCCAGGTCCAAACGTCCTGACCCGTGTCCGCTTGGTCCGACAAGCTCGCCGTGAGACCCACCGGTTCGAATAAACTACCACCGAATGTACACTGGCGGGCTCACGAGTCCGAGGAGATTTCATCCCCTAGCATACGTTTTTATATGCCGCGACGCCGACAGACCCCGACGCGCCCTCCCACCCGGCCGGTGCAGCGTACGCGCGCGGCCATGGCCACTCCGCAAGCAATGCAACTCTGTCTACGTGTCGCTCCATCTGCGCGACAGGGGCGGCAGCGGCGTCAGGGACCGAAGCCTTGGTGTTTCCTGCCGCCCACGCAGCGTTTCCCCCGTGCTCCGTGTCTGCCTGCCTGCGCCGCACCGCCACCGCCCACCGCGCGGGCGAGCCCGATGACGATAAATGGGCGGCGAGGTGGCAGCACCGGCCGGGACGCGACGCAATGCGACACGAAGAACAGTGCGATACTAACTACGGTCAAGGCAGCGGTCGTCGAGGGGGTGAGGAGGAACTCAAGATGGAGGCGCACTTGTTGATGATGAGGACAAAGAGGAGGGATCACCTGCTGCTCACTGACGGGGGCTGCGCCGGGGCGGCGGGGGCTCTGGCGGTGCAGTCGCCGCAGATGCCGATGGAGCCCATGGAGTTCCTCTCGCGGTCGTGGAGCGTGTCGGCGTCGGAGATCTCCAAGGTGCTGGCCGCCGGCGGCGTCGGCGCGAGGCGGAGCTCCAACTTCGTCGTCGACCGCCTGTCCGGGATGCTCGTGCCGGAGACGCTCGCGCTCGCCGCCGCCGCCTCCGGCACCAACATAAGCCCCCGCAAACGCGTAAGCATCGATCTCATCGAACCATTCTGCTCATCCCTGCAATACCGCCAGTGCAGCTGAATCAATGGATGGATTGTCCTGCGCGATTTGCGTTTGCAGCAGACGCTCAGGAGCAGGAGCGCGATCTCCGCGCACCAGGTCCACCACACGGTCCAAGCGATCGGCAAGTGGTTCCACCACTGGGACGCGAGCAGCAGCAAGGTGGACAAGGCCCGCGCCGAGCGGGCGCGCGTGCACGCCGCGGTCTCCGTGGCGAGCGTGGCGGCCGCCGTCGCCGCCGTGGCCGGGACCGCGAGCGCCGAGATGGATGACATCGATGGCGCCCGGATGGAGAGCGCGCTGGCGTCCGCGACGCAGCTGCTGGCGTCGCACTGCGTCGAGGTCGCCGAGCTCGCCGGGGCCGACCACGACCAGGTGGCGTCCGCCGTGGAGGCCGCGGTGGACGTGCGGAGCCCCGGGGATCTGCTGACCCTCACCGCCGCTGCGGCCACGGCTCTCAGAGGAGCCGCGGCGATGAGGCACAGGGCGCAGCGGGAGGCGAGGAGCAGAGCAGCCGTGGCGCCGTACGAGAAGACCGGCGGCAGCTGCCGCGCCGACGTCTGGTGCAAGGAAGGGGCGCTCCTCGAACGCAACCGCAAAGGCAAGCACAGCCATTTTTGTTCGCCACGTCACAAGCTTCACTGCTGACAGAGCTTTGGGCAAGCTAGAATCTGAATCAAACCGAACTGCTGTTTCCACAGGCGCTCTGCACTGGAAGCAAGTGGCCGTGTACATCAACAAGAAGTCGCAGGTGATGGTGAAGCTGAAGAGCGAGCACATCGGCGGCGCCTTCTCCAAGAAGAAGAAGGGCGTCGTCTACGGCGTCTACGACGACATACCGGCGTGGCCGGCGCACGAGGGCGGCGGCGTGCAGAGCTCGGCGCCGGAGACGTGCCACTTCGGGCTGAGGACGGCGCAGGGCCTGCTCGAGTTCCAGTGCGAGAGAAGGGCACAGAGGCAGGAGTGGGTGGAGGCGGTGAAGAACCTGATCCGGCAGGTGGCCGGCGGTACTGCTCAGCTCGAGCATTCGTTTGAGTCGCTCAGGCTGAGCGCATCTTAAATTTGGTCGTGTAACCTGGCGCGTAAATGAGTAAATCTGACCCCGTTAGTTTCCCCGCACGGTTTTAACGCAGGGAGAAATCGAGGGGCGATTTATGTGCAGAATTGTAGTTTTTGCTTTTTCCTGGGACTCCATACTGTCTGTTCCTGGTGTACGTAGTTCTCCTTGCTCAGACTCCATACTGTTTGTTCCTGGTGTAGTCAATTTCAAGCATCGTCATGATTGTGACTTGATTATGACGTGCGGCCCCCTTTTTTTTTTGCCAAAATTTGGCGTATGCTGAAATGTTAAGGGAGACAAACATTGTTCGTTCGCTAAAAAAATAATGTTGAAAAGCACTATCTCCTAGCAAAAAATAACACGGCCTTTTTTAAGCTTAATCAAATTTATGAAAAACAGCATCAACATTTATTATTCTAAATATATTTAAAATATATTCTGTAATGAATTAACAATAATTATTTTCTATTGCAAACATTTTTATTTTATATGTTTGAAAATGTAAGGGAGATTCACTAGAGTTACATTTTTCTGAGACGGAGAGACTATTTCTTTGCAACGGACATCATGGAACTAGAATTCCGATCAACATCATAAATGAACTAATAGCCAACTAAATTTGGTTTCCGGCCAATACAAGCAATGAGCATATGTGAAGATAACAGGTCATGTACATGTGAAGGCAGCATGCCGTGCTTTTAAAACAAAGATCAATAAACATCCGCGGAGGCAAAGCACGGAGCG
This sequence comes from Sorghum bicolor, assembly GCF_000003195.3. NCBI lineage: Eukaryota > Viridiplantae > Streptophyta > Magnoliopsida > Poales > Poaceae > Sorghum > Sorghum bicolor. Next base: position 63,510,426 of record NC_012873.2, read on the forward strand.
ACATTGTTGACCTACTGGGGATGGAGGTATATACCAGTGGCGGCCAGACCAGAGGGCTGCGCGAGAAATGCCATGAAAATAGGTCCGAGGAGAGATATAGGGAAGTGTCTCGACTTTGAAAACTTATGAGTTGAAGAGGATATTTGACAATTTTCTATGAGCTTTTTTAGCAAACTGTTGGAGAAGTTTTTTTTTTCTTTTTGTTAAAATATTAAGATAGGGAGTTGTTTTTACCAAACTCTGGATGCTCTTATACACATAAATGCTCTCTGCATATCTCCAAAACCAAGATTTTTTTTTTGGAATTACAAGTACAAAGCCATAAGAAATCCATCCTACCATGTACGGAGTATGGCAAATTTAACAGAATCCAGTACTGCTCGATCTGATAAGATCGATAGGATCATATACATAAGATCCAGATCCTATAAGTTAATTTTTATTAGACCATTTTACTAACTAAATCACAACTAAAAACTTAGGTAGATTCAATGTAAGCTAGATGTAACTATGGTTGTTAGCAAAAGCTCAAGCATTGGCAACTGTAAGAGAACATTTGACATTTACCCGTCTTATATAATCATCATCGTCATATGACACAAATCTCGACGTAAACCCTAAGACATCAGAAATGAAGTACGTATTTGGAGTTGGAGGTCATCTTCAAATACGGGAGTGTTTGATGCACTAAACAAAATTTAAGTCCATGCTTTGGATGCCAAATAGAAGGCCTAAACATGAACTAATTACTGTGTCTAACAACTAATCGATGAGTAAAACTCATTAGAAAAAAGGAAATCTTAATCAGTCCACGTTACGATGGATTAAACTTTAGTTTGCTGATCCAAACAGGTCCATATTGGTTAAGTTAGTGTCGTCTTTGAAGAAAAAAACAAACAAGGTAAGAATTTGAGCATCCATGGATTTTGCGTCAGGCTGTGAGAGGCGCTGAGCCGCAACGAAAATAGAAGTGGCAACCACCAAATGGACCGAGGCGCGGTCTCTGCAGCGGCTAGCTAGCCACCGTACGTGGACGGTGGACGCGGTCGTGGAGGTGCAGGCTATTAGCGCCGGCCGGCGGCGTTGGCACTTTGGCAGTTGCGTCATCCGATCATCGTGCGATGTCTTGCCCGCTTGCCCCTCGCTTTCGCTTATGTATGTACATGTCCCGTGCGGCCGTTGCCTTTGGTTGTCCATCGCGTCGTCTATCGCCGTCGGGGATCGGGAGACTCTCTGCCGCTACGCCACGCCGCGGTCTCGGCCGCGCGCGGCCTCCTCGACGTCCTCGCGCCATTGCGTGCGCTTGGACTGCCGTTCGTCACCGTCGTCGGGGAGGATGCATGAGGAACACAAGTACACGGTTGGCTGCGAGCTTCCCGGCCTGTCGCTGTCTCCCGATTCCTGAACCCCGGCGCACGCTTTCGTTCCGGCCTTCCGGGTTGTCTCGCTGGCGTACAACAAAACGCCCGCGTGCGGTTTCGATGCACCGCGCAGCACGCGTGCTCCGATCCATCATCCATGCATAATATGTCGCGTTACGATTCCGACGTGCGGCGCGTCATGGCGTGAAGACACCAGTTAACACACTCGTGACCTAGTTCGCGACCGGTCGATCGATCGACATGCATGCGCGACGACTCTGAATCCGTCGCAGGCTAGAGTAGAGGGCCATAGCGAGAAAGAGAACTCACGGCTGAGATCAGCCAGCAGGCAAAAGTTATTTAATATTCGCAACGGATTTATGTTAGAGGATAACCGCAAGGTTTGACAGCATTTGTTGCGATTCTGCGAATCACCGGGCAGAGTGGCGTGTGCCAACTCTGAAAGCAACGGCGTGTGGGACCGAGCATTTGGTGGGGGGCTCGCTGGCTGCCGGCTGCGTGCCCCAGCGAAACCGAAACCCCCCGTACATACCTGGAATATGGTTTTGCTCCTTGGGTGGGAGCCGTGTTTGGCTGTTTGTGGCGCGGGATCTTACGGCTGGGACCGAATGGCGACGTGGATCAATTCCGCCCCAGCCCATAGCCGGAGCTGAGAAAGCAACGGTTGCGGCAGGTTGCGGCGATGGAAAACCGTTGGTGCACAGCTGAAGCTACATTACATTACATTACATGGGCCTTGTTTAGTTGCAAATTTTTTTTGCAAAATAGGAATAGTAACACTTTCGTTTGTATTTGATAAATATTATCCAATCATGTACTAACTCGACTTAAAAGATTCGTCTCGTCAATTATGCGTCTAAAGATTTCATATGACGGGAATTAAAAAATTTTGCAAATTTTTTTAGAACTAAACGAGGCCATAGCTTTGAAGTACGTATTATTCTAGGGGTTGTTTAGTTGGTGATGTTATTTTTTATTTATATTTAATATTTCATACATGTACAACAAGATTCGATGTGACGAGGAATCTTAAAAACCTTACAAAATTTTTCAGGAACTAAACAGCCCCCTAGCCTTTTAATTTAGTTTCCGCTTGCTACTACACTTCAATGCGGAAGCATTAGCTACAACCGTTTGTTGTGAATATGGAACATTTTGTTACATAAACAAACATTTCGTCATTTCTAGGTAAGCTCACAGGAAAAACAAAACGTTAATCACAAAGTAGACCTTTTCTCCCATCGAGGAACTCGTGCCTGATTAAGAAATACTAGAGCATTAAGGCTTTGGTTCTTGTCATGGTAACTGTACATCTAGGTTTGGGCGCAGCCTTCGGTTCAACATAGGTGATTGCATAATTGCATTGCTCGGTTAAGTATTCTTCTTTTTACAAGTGATGTGCTTATCGATAATAAAGGTGTACATGTTGAGTTTTTACATATCAAAATTTCTCAGCCTAATCAACATAGATGTTAGTAAGAGCAGCCTGTGCATGCATGTATGTCCTAAAAATAATGGATTCAGAGTTTCTTTGGAACGTAGTAATTTCAAAGAATTTGTTCATGTTCACATAAAAACACAAGAAAAAGGGAAAAATCCCACGTGCCAAAGGGAATCCTAATTGTGCCGTTAGTAAAACTATACAGAATTTGATCAAGTTTATAGCAAAAGAATAGTGATATTCAATACACCAAATACACATAATATAAAAATATATTCCACAAATAATATAATGAATACATTTATTTTGTGAAGTATTCATATTTTTCAATATACATTGATCAAATTCAAGATGTTTTGACTTGGCACTACATTAGAATTATGTTGAGGAAGTATGTGTGTTTATAGAAATGAGCTTATGTTTAGCTAAAGTAAAGAAAAAATCTTGGAGTTCAAGAACGATTACGGATTACTACGTATTAGAATTTGTTATTAGAAAAAAATCATTTTTACTAACTCTAACAAAAAAATAATAACTATTGCTTAACAACTCATATGCATATACGAAAAAAGTCCTAATACCATTTTCCTTCCTTGATTTTTTTTTAGTTTTTATCAGTTTATGAAAAAAATATACTAGAAATTTTTTCTTATTTTTTATGGACGGTGAGATTGAGACATGAAGTTGATTAGCCTCAAAAGTGCAAGAATCAAGGCAACTTTGAGATAATAAACGTTTGATAAGTTCAAAACCATAGCACCTTAATAATTGCCCACTGTAGAATATAAATCAAAACTAATTTGATGGAATCACAAGAGAACAGAAAATTAAAGCAACCAATAAGCATGACACCACAAGAAACCGCACAACCAGTATGGGTGACCCCTAGCAATACTCAACCCTCTCCAAATATATATTGGAGCATAATACGTTCATTGGAGGATTTTCGCAACTCCACAAAGCTCCAAAGGCCAAAACTACCTTCCTGCTCAAGACATTTTTTTTAGTTATCCATCCCATCCCCCGTAGGCTGTTGGATAGCGCGCGGTGCAGCCGAGGAGACCTCGCGGTCGAAGAACGAAGACAACCTCTGTTTCCGGCGAGACGGCGATGAGGAACCCGCCGGGCAGGCACCTCCTCCGCCTCAGCAGCCGCGCCGTGCGCTCTTCATCCTCCTCGTCGGCGCTCGGCCCCGGCGCCGGCGCCTCCACCTCCGCCGCGTCCCCACGCCCGCGCGCCGTCGCGAGCGGGCGGCCCCTGCGCGCCAGCTCCCCGCCCCCGCCTTCCGCGGTCGCCGCCGCCGCGTACTGGGAGTCCCGCGCGCTCCGCCGCGACGGGGAGGAGGAGGGGGACTGGGAGGAGGTCGTCGCCGGAGCCGGCCCCTCCGGTACCGGGGAGATGGAGGAAGAAGAGGAGTACAGGGTGGTGTTCTGGTCCCCGCCCACCATAGACGAGGTCACCGGCGCAGTCACCAGCATCCAGGAGTATGATTTGCGTGCTCACCTTGTTAAAGCATATCTTATTTTTCGCACACTGTTAGATTGGATCTAACTTTGCATCTTGATGTTGCTTGTGTTGGTGACGCGACCTTTGCTTCCATGGATTAGATTCGATTGGAGCTGTTTTCGAATGTAGTTTCATGCGACATAGATAGCTCTTGCATGCTTCAGTTCATTTTAGCACTATATGGTGGTTAGCATTCGTTGTCGTTATGCGGTCCCTGCCATCTTAGTATGGAGTGGGGATGGGGTGGGGGCGGGCTATGCCGCTATGGGGGTAGGGGTGGGGGCGAGGGATCTATGGATAGACATCCACACGAACTTGCAGAGTTGCAGTATCAATTTTTTCTCATGCAGAATTCATTAACAATCATGAATGAGTTCCTATTTTTGTTGTTATGTTCTTGAATCATAGGATTGTCTGTGTACCTTTTGGCACCCGTGTTGTAGGGACTACTATAGAACATTAGATCCACCTAATTACATCAACTTTATATGATTAGTAGCAGCTCAATGAAGGATTATAATTGGTTATGCTAATTTCCCATTGTTTATTTTCTTGTAACTTTTTCCAACCCTATGGATTACTTGCTCACTCTGGCTCATTCTTGCCAGGTGATCCCCAAGACTAGCTTTGTTGTACTAACATAATTTGTATTTGTCTTTTTATAACCCCCCCCCCCCTCTCCTCTCCTCTTCCCCAAAAAGAAACCAGAGCGATTGGCCTGAGAAAATCAAAGATTTGTTCTTGTTTGCTTTATAATTAGAACAAACATAAACTAATTATTAGATAGAAAAGGTTCTATGGATTAGACTCCCTTTGTTTCCAGGGTTTGTATTATGCAACATCTTGTTGTGACCATATTGCAATGTGTGTACCATCATTTGATAAACCGATAAAAATGTTTTTTTCTATGTTCAAGTTTGTAGCTGAAAACAAACCTTTTTTTCTTTAAAAATCTACAGCAAACCTTTGCTCATTAACTTGTACCAAAGAGTTAAATCTCATGCATTGCTGTTCTTTGCTTCATTTAATCGAGTTATCGTTTCCTTCAGGGTATTTGAGAATCCTCTTGGAGACACAACTGACAGACAGTTGTCTGCATCAGGACATTCATCTGGCAATTCATCTGGATCAGATGACTGGATTGAACCTGCTGCCTATGTTCTTAACTCTACTGCACTTCTTTCAAGGGAACATAGGAATGTTTTGGATGCTTTCCGTCTGTTGCAAAAGGATCCCACCGTTCAGGTTTAAACTGAACCTATTCCTTTTATGTATTTTCAGTGTTCACCTAAACACGAGATGCTAAATGGTCAGTAACTTATTGCGTAGCCTTTTATTCGGGCTCAACAGCTTTTTAAACAAGCAAAATGGCTGGTTAAATGGAAACAACTGGTGACCATGTAGTGATTAAAGCTAACCGGCTGTTTAGGCGAGCAGAGGTATTTTGCAACACTTAGTTAGATAGTGATACATTATTACCACATCATGTTATAGTGCCCTGTCATATTTTGCTGTACCATTTGTAATTTCAGATCTAGCTGTCATCTAGAAGTTTCTCAACAGCTTATCTCTTAATCATTGTGTTAACCTTGTCCATTATGCAGAAAATGGTTATGTCTTTGTCATGCGATAAGGCTGTTTGGAATGCTGTCATGAATAATGAGGCAGTTCAAGATTTCAGGAGATCTTTACATGATGGTATGTTGCGTGAAAACTTTCATGTATATGCATGTATCATATACAATGTTCTGTTTGTTAATTCCAAGCTGTACTCGGATGAACCATTTGACCTTAGCCTTGTAACATTTGCAAGAAATATTCACTGCTTTAGCTAGACTATTGCTTTTCTTTCTGGTCTATATATTTTCACTTATTCCGACTAACAACATCGTTCAGGAAAAGAAAATGACAAAAAGGGAGACACTGGTGGTCCAGCTGAAGTGCTTAAGTGGATCCTGGAAAGTGCCCAGGCAAAAATAGTTGAATTCCTTGAGAATGTTATGAAGATAATCAACATGCTGATCCACCCTCAAGAGGATGATGATAAGCCAGATGCATACAGTGATGCAGTTAAGGTGTCGTTCATGCTCACGGTATTCGTCTTCATCGTGGTGGCCATTGCTCGTATCAAGTGAGCACAACAATCCGTCGACTTTATATTTCTATATGTTTCATTGCCTCTTTGGTTATACACGGAGCAACTCTAGTCAGTTAGTCAGGTCAAGATTGAGGCCATCCAAAGGTTGACTGGCCAAGAATTTGGGATTTGTTATTGTGCCAATGTGTGGAATTATGATGTGTCCTAGTAATATTAACATTATTATGCTTGCATTCAGCGTGCTTATGCTTTTCGTTTTCCTGGTGATTTTGGCTACAGTTATGAACATTGGGATTTCAAAGTGTGGTGAGGCAGATTCTGGCATTCTACAAGCTCGTCTGTATATGTTTTGTAGAACACACCAAGCTTCATAACTTAGCCTATACAAAATTTTACAAGGGAATGTTGTTGTTCTGGGTCATATTTGTGTGCCGGATGGACCTCTGTAGCTACGCCTCCTACTCCAGCAGTCCAGCATCAGCAAATTTCATGTTTGCAGTCCTTCATCGTAAGGATACAACATTAACTGTTGAAATAGCCCGCATAAATGTCAATTGATAAAATTCTTTGTATAAATAAAGTTACAGGCTGACTTTGATTTGATTTGCTCCATTGAAATAGCCCGCATAAATGTCAATTGATAAAATTCTTTGTATAAATAAAGTTTGATTTGGTTCAGTTCACTATCACATCTTTCGTTCGCGAAAAACAGACCGTTGGGTGCGTGTGCAAAACAATTCAGACCAATGTCAATGTGTCACACACACTCACGACTAATCCCCTCTTGCTAACAAATAATAATCCAGCTTTAGCCGGTGATCATGGTGCCGGTGCCCTCGTCCGTGAGTATCTCGAGCAGCAGCGAGTGCGGGACGCGGCCGTCGATGATGCTGGCGGTGCGCACCCCCTGGGCGATGGCACGGACGCAGCACTCCACCTTGGGAATCATCCCGCCGCCCACCTTCCCCTCGGCCACCATCCGCCTCACCCCGGCGACGTCCACCTCCCTCACCAGGCTCCCCGGGTCGTCGCGGTCCGCCAGTATGCCGGACACGTCCGTGAGCAGCAGCAGCTTCTCGGCTCCCACCGCCGCCGCGATCTCCCCGGCCGCCGTGTCGGCGTTGATGTTGTAGGCCTGCCCGGCCTCGTCGGCCGCCACGGTGGCGATGACCGGGATGTGCCCGGACGCGATGATGGGGTGGAGGACGGCGGGGTCCACGCGCGTCACTTCGCCGACGAAGCCGAGGGAGGCGGCGTCGGGGGAGGGCCGCGCGGTGAGTAGGCGCGCGTCCTTGCCGCACAGCCCGACGGCGGTGGCCCCCGCGAGGCTGATGAGGGAGACGAGCTGCTTGTTGACCTTGCCCACGAGCACCATCTCCACGACCTCCATGGTGACCGCGTCCGTGACGCGGAGCCCGTTCCGGAACTGGGGCTCCACGCCGACGCGCGCCAGCCAGGAGTTGATCTCGGGCCCGCCGCCGTGGACGAGCACGGGGCGGAGGCCGACGCAGGACAGCAGGACCAGGTCGCGGATCACCGACGCCTGCAGCTCCGCCGACTTCATCGCCGCGCCGCCGTACTTGACCACCACCGTCTTGCCCTTGAACCTCTGGATGAACGGGAGCGCCTCCGACAGCACGTCCACGCGGCTCAGCGCCGCTACAGGGGACGCCGGCGTGGGCTGCGCCGCCGCCACGGAAGCGGCGGAGACCCGGAGACCGCCGCTGCGGTGGGAGGCTGACGGGGTCAGGGCCGCAACGCGGTTAGCGTTCAGGCCATGCTTCGGGGTCGGCGTGGAGGCGGCGGCGGCGGCGGCGAGGGAGGGGTGGGGATTGGTGAGCAGCATGGTTTGCAACGGGGGGTCGTTGTGTTCGATGAAATGCCTCGCTTTGGTTTGGGTGTAGGCGGAAGCGAGCTTGCTGCTCGGCACTGGAAGTGTGCCCACGGCGCAGCGGAAATGGGTAATTGTAAGATTGGGACGGCGGCGTAGCAGGTGGCGAGTGGTGACACCGGAGCTGGTGGAGCGGCCGGCGGTTGACCGGAGCACGTGTTTTCGTTTGGGGATCGACTTGCTTTGCAAATTCGAGTATATGTTGTTTCGTGCTCTGGTTTTGATTATTTGGCATGGTGTAGCAGCACATTTGATATGATAGAGAAATTTCGATCAAAATGTGAAAAGAAATAAGGGCAATTCTCACATCTGGAGAGGTTCTGATTCATATGAACTCTCTGATCGAGTCTCTGTATTTACGTTGGGGACATCCGTTGGATTTTCTGCATTTTAAAACCCGTTCGACAAAACTGAAAGGTCAGGACTAAACAATATCAGTGTTGCTTGACAGGCCTGATTGCTGTCTCGAGCATGGCGTGGAATATACTATTTGTTTCTGAGCTCAACTTGACTGTCTTGACAGGCCCAACGGTCTGCCAGGGACACGACTATTGTAGCATTTGGGCTTCATGGTCTGATGAGTGGCTGGGCCAACCGGCTGGAGCTTTGGCCCAGCAATCAACTCTTGGACTTTTTTTTTCCTCTTAATTTGCCAACTCAACGAAAAACAGAACGACGAACTGTTCTTGCTCGGCTCTCCACTTCCCGGTTCTTCCTTCTCATCTGATGTCCTTCTTCTTCAGCTCTTCTAAAAAGTAAAAACTCTCTTCCGATTATATCGTGGTTTGACTTGATTTTGCTCAAAATTGCTTGAGTGGTTTGTGACACCAACCTAGTCTACCTTGCAACGTGAAACCGCCAGTAAGTATAGCCCGGCCCAAAAATAGACTGGATTAGGCCTTGTCGCGTTAGTCATTGTGGACACCAACCATGGGGAGAGCCCAGTATCGTCGTAGCCTAGTTCGTTGGGCTATGTGGATCTGTACCGCCAGTGGCTTTCCTACTTTTTTTTTGGGTCAAAATAGTATTGTATATCTCACATTCTCACCTCAACTGTTGCTTATATCCAAATCCCAAAAGAACCCTGCCTGTTAGATCCAAAGACGTATGGTTAGTCATTACAGAGCATTACACTACATTGTATAATACATAGTTTGCAGCACTTCTTCGGTATAACTGATTATATGCAGGTTTAAGCTGCTGGTTATCATTGTTAAATGCTCTGTGTTATAGTCTCTGTGGTCTGTGGATAGTGAGATTACAGTCAAATGCTGTGTGTCCGTGGAAGAGTACAAACTTCCAGCTATTTTCCCTACTCCCTCCATCCAAAAGAAAAAGCAATTCCATATGTAAAACAACTCAAACTTTGTTAAATTTGACCAAATTTATAGAAAGTTATACTAATATTTGTGTCTTTAAATAGATTTATCACGAAATATATTTTGTAATTAATCCAATGATATTCGGTGTTATAGATGTTAGTTTTTATAGATTTAGTTAAATTTTAAATTGTTTGACTCTTTGAAAACCAAAAATTACTTTTTTTTAGACGGAGAGAGAGCACCTTGAGTATTCGGGGGCTTATTGTCTGCTGAAATTCTTAGCGGTGGAGTATTGGGGGATGTCGGCATACGGAGTACGCTACAATGTGCATCGAGTAATCATGAGTTGTTTGGCCGTGTGTTTTGGACGGGCCCGTTTGTAATTCCTGGTAGCTCCATTCATTTGCTGGCAGCGGTGGTACGGCAACAGTAGCTCAATTGATGATCTTCTGTGGAGACAGGTTGGTAAAGACTGCGGTTCCTTTTTTGCCTCTGCCATCTTGGAGGGTCATGTCATTCAGTGATGCCGCCCTGTATTGATTGCAGACTGGAGCCTGGATATGATCTGCGTGTCACTGGGATCATGCATGCCATTCATTGTAAACTTCATCTGGTGCTTCCCCGTGGTGCGGGGGCGTGGTTGGTCTCGATCGATCTCGACGGCCAGATCAAGATGGGCCATGGCATGGAAGGCAGTCATTGCAATGCCAATGCTCTTGGAAATGAATGGATGGATGTCCCGTTTTTGTATACTTGCTGTATTATACACTGTACACTAGTATCATTCGTTTTTTGACCGTCTAACAGTGCTTTGCTGCCACAAAGTGTGCGGGTGTCTGCCCGTTTATTCAGGCTCGTGTATAAGCTGCGCGCCACCTTTTTTCTTTCTTTCTTTCTTTGCTACTGTATAGCGCTGAATGATTATTGTACTGCAAAAAAAAATTCTCTTTTGCACACTAAACCACATGTCTCGCCATGAGACCTAGATCGTCGTCAAATCATCCAAGAAACCACTTTTTGATCAAGGAAATAACATAACCCTCCAGAATCCAGCTCTTGGATCGTCGGAGCACTGTGCGGTTGGGTTTGACCCGCTGTCGCCGCTGGTCGGTTACGTGGTCCTTCTCCTCCAGCTACAGTATTCATTGCCGCGCGCCCTGCGGCATCCCATCCCTGTTGTACACGTACGGACCAGCAGCACGCCGGCCGCGCGTCCAGCAGGTCCAGCTACCACACGCCCCGCCATGGTAGCTCCACACACCACAGGCATTTAAAGGCCGTCGTCGTCCACAACTCTCCCTTTCCCATTCATCCCGTCGCCGGAGCAGGAGCAGGCAGCACGGCGCGAGCCGGCGAACCGTACGTCGTCGATCGCCGGCTGGGCCTGCGCTCTCTCGTCCTGCCTGGAACGGTCGATCGGCCGCTCCTACCAATCGCTTGGACACTCCTATCGAGAATCCGAGGCGGCAAGCACGCACGGCCGGCCGGCAGCCCTGCGCCGCCTGCGCTGCGCTAGCTAGGCTATACGCCCGTCGTCATGCCAGGCCGTGTCACCATCGGCTGCGTTGGCGCCACGTACGTACGGTGCCTCCACGCCGCGGTCCAGCTTAACGAACGAACGGTAGCCATATACTCTACTTGCCTATTGGTCGATCGAGTTCCTGATCGCAATTATGTTATGCGTGCGCAGCAGCTAGCCCCTGTGATGCCCCATTGTGTGCCTGCCTATTGGCTATATTGCCTATCGCGCACCACTCCTCACACACACACACACACACAGAGAGAGAGAGAGAGAGAGAGAGAGAGAGAGAGAGAGAGAGAGAGAGAGAGAGAGAGAGAGAGAGAGAGGCTTTCGCGTTGCGGCGGTAGGTGCAGTGAGATTGTCGTGGCAAACCCGGTGCGCACTTACCCGGCAGCGGCAGCGGCACCCACACCACACGCGCGCACCTCACCCCGGCCGGCCCCTTTTTGTTTCTGCCTCTCTCTCTCTCATAGCAAGCGGACGGAGATGGATGAGTTGATCAGTGAGACCATGACCGAGAGCGCCCTGTCGAGGAGGAGCAAATTAATCATGTGGGGGCGCCGGGGCCAGCAGAGAGCCTGCAAACGATGGAACGAATGGGATGCACGGAACTCCGGCCGGCTCAGTGACCGCGAGAGCTAACCAGCCGTCTCGCCGGCCACCCACGTCCACGTACCTCATCTCCTGCTATAGCTCGCACGCACTGTTGCCCCGTCGTCCTGCCTCCTGACTACGATCGAACGCCGGCGTCTCAAGTTTCCTTCCACACGCGCGCGCGCGATATCGATCGTTTTCCCATGGTTTTGTAGGTGGAGGGACGAGCTGCCTTGCCGCCGATGAATAATGGTGTACGTTGTTGAATACAGTAAGATCAGTTGGCCGTAGTGCTGCCGTGTGGTACTGGTACCTGTACAACGAGCCTACTACATGGTCATTCCTTCCGTGCACTGTGACTGTGAGTAGGGGACCTGCAGAGGTCCAGAGCCCACACAGATGCTTTGCCACAGGCGCACCGGAAGATGCTCCAGTAGGACGTACAAAAGCAACGTATGCTAGCCGTAGGACGGTAGGAGTAATAGCTTTCACCCACTGTTTTGCACGGTACAGTACGTACGTAGTGAAGTTGACCCCCCCCTACATAATCGTAGTACTACTGGGTGTGGGTGGGGATCCTCTCTATTCCTTCCTTCCGGGTTAAAAGCCATGGAACAATACTGTACTGCACTATGCGCGCACACTGGTGGCGACTGGCGTGGCTGGCTTTGCCGGAGCCGGGGGCCCTGCTGTGACTGCCTGCCCGGTGAACGCCATCACGAGAGCGCGAGAATCGAATTGGATTCCTGTGTGTCCACTGCATGCCCCGCTCACCGCGCGACGTCGCACGCGCGGCGTACCTACGGTACCGGCCGCGTAGGGTAGCGTTCATTCCCCCTATACTACTACCCTCTACCTCATGCTGCAAGCGACGGGAGGAAGCTGAGGTTGGCCTGGCCTGGCCTGGGCCACCGGCCGGAGTGGGTGCCGCGACGACGCCGCAGGTTTTGCCCGGGGCAACAGGGGTGGGGGCTTTAGGTTTTGGCCTGGAACGGTGGTGGTGACTGCCTGACTCTGGTGACATGCATATGCTCGCCGTACAGAAAAAAAAACACGTGGCCGAAAACTACCGCGCAATGGCGACGTAACACTATGCCAAAACAGCAAAAGGAAGACGCCGATCTAGTGACTCGGAAACAAAATGCGTTTGTGTGTGTGTATATATATGTATATATGCTTACGTACGTAAATCCAGTAGTAATAAGAATTAACACAATTTGTTGGGCGAATAATTGTCCAAACTAAAACCCTCACTCCTTTCGATCGGGCCGGGGGCGTGCTAGCTTTTGGTCACGGTGGAACCTTAGTACGCTCCAACATTAACGTAGGAGTACGTAGCTGCGGCTGAATCGATCGTGCGTTGCTTTATTCCGGCCGGCCGGCCCTCTTTTTACCATTTTGCAATTTTGTGCTTTTTTTCCTCTGATGATTCTCTCGGCGTCGTCGTTCAGGCTACCTCCAGCTAGCTATTCCATCTAGAACCGAGGACCATTTCCTTTGGAGTTTGGACTGTAGTAGGGACCTGTACTGACACTCTTTTTGTGCTTGTGCGTATATATATCTACTACATCATCTCCTTTTTTTTTTAAAAAAAAAAATTCCTGCTTTTGCTCATTTGCTGTTGTTATATTATTAGCAAGCAGCAAGGACGACAGCTACGCATACCTTACTACTGCTTCTCATAATCAATGGAACGAATCTGTGACCAGTGTGTAGCGTACTATCAGCGTAGCTTTAGCATAGCACCCGGCCGGCATCGCTCCTTTTCTGCCTACGGATTTTTTTGTCTAGCCCCATGATGATCTTGATCGAACACAGGGAGCGAAAGAGGTATGTGGACACCTCACAGTCACACCTGTAGGCCATATCATCGTGGCTAGATTTTCCTGCCCACCACTTCTTATTACTACATACACACACCATGAATAACTTGTGAGGGCGCGCGTGCATGCCCGCATGCATGGCGCAAGTCGTGACGTAGCATGCACCCGTGGCAGCGTCCAAGTGCGCACGTGGATTGTTTGGGCGATTTCCTACCACGCACACGCACTCGATCGATAGATAGCTAGTAGAGCAGCCAAACATAAAACGCCAGCCGAGGATCGATCGAGCCATCATCCACGACGTACGTCGCGTGAGCGCTGCCTTTTTATCTGTCGAAGCAGAGGAAGCTTCAGGCTCCCTTTTGTTCATGGCATGGGGAGCCCCGGCCCCCGCCGCACAGAGGCACAGTAGTAGTAGTAGCCATGCATGCGGTCGATCGCCTCTCCCGCACAATCATGGGGGAATCTAATCTCTTTGCATTGAGCGCCTTTGATCCACGTCATTATGCACGATGCTTTATTCACCCTGTCTCTACGTGTGTATAGCCGTGTCTCCCCATCAAAACACCGAGCTTTAATGCTGGTGGGTAGGCCGTGCTTTTCTCACGGTACGTCACCCGCGCCGGCCCCTTGCATTGCATTGCATTGCAACGCCACACCACACCAACGTGCATGCAGTGGAGTAGAGTATTGCAGAGGGCCTTTCTGCATGGATGATAATATATACTAGTTTTGTACTCTGCTAGAGCATAGATGTAGGCTAATTATTCCTTTATCTCCATATTTTTTTTCCACAACAACGAAATGATTCATAGTCTAGTGGGGTTGTAACTTCTTAGTAGCACCTCTCACGCCTAGATTTAACTCCCATGAGAGAAAAGTTTAGGGCTTGTAAAAAAAACCCCCCTTGTTAGCAAACCCTAAAATAGTGGTAGGGTGTCGACAATGGTGGTAGTCGATGCTACTCTATGGTCTACACTATTACTCTATTAGGGTTTTGGGTTTTTTTTTCGTTTTTGCAAGGTCAAGGCCTTCTACGTTAATAACAATGCTCAAGGAGAGCTCATAACTTTGACGGGTCCAATTTTTTTTCCATAGCGATAAAAGCGAATGTCACTACCATGAAACAAAGTTATTATAGAATTCAGATATTCAAGCCAAGATATCAAACAATCAACAATCTAATATGCAAAATCTGGACATCAGATACCTGGTAAAACCACCTAATTTATAAGAGTTCAAGTATGATGGCCTTCATCACAGTCTCGCAAAGACTAGCAACATCTACACACTTGAACCCATGTAAGTTTGATAGTTTGCGGTGTGCTCCGAAGGACCTCGATGAAACCATCTTTACAACAAGATCACAATCTGGGATATTGTACAATATATCCACACATAGGTTTACAATTACAAATCACAGTGCGAAAGTATAAGTTATTACAATAACTTGTTTCAAATATAAATATGGTAAAACAACATCAGTTCGAAAGTGGTCTTTCACATAGATTGAGGTATTAAATAACTGAAGCTTATCCGTCTCTCAGTTTGTAGGTACTCCAAAACGCGGTCCAACTAGGCCACCTATTTTTTTTGGGTATAGGCAACCCTTGCCTGCTACCTGCATGAAGCCCATAAGTAGATATGACTTTTTTTTCTATATAATTAAGTTGCATTAGAGTTAATTTTTTCTAAGTTTGATTAGAAATATGAAAAATAGTATAATATATTTGTATCTCTAAATAAGCGTAAGTTTAGGGTGACATCTATTGAGTATGAAACCACTAACATCCTCCTACCATTGTGCAACAGTGCAAGCCCTCTGGCGCTAGCTACCTAGCTTATTCCCTCCAAAGAAATTTAGTGTGTTGCAAGTATGCTATGCTAGTCTTGTCGAATAGATTTAGACTTTAGAGGCTTTGGTGGTCTGGTGGAAAAGGAGCGTGTGCATGAGAAGGCATGTTGCACGCGGCGGGAAATGAATGCCAGCAAACGAGTCCGTAAAAAAACTTGGCAAGACGTTATTACGTGATATATATATGGACTGAATCGAGACGTGCCTTGCATGCATCTTTCGTGACCTCACCTGTGTGGGCAAAGGGCAATGGGCATCAGCATCGTCGTGTCGCATCACTGATTATGCATGGGCGCCTGGCGCGTCACTTTCATTTCCTTTTCTTTTTTTTTTCTGAACTACTAGCTATCGCGCGCGCGACTTTCGTGCTACAAGAATCGACGGCAACGATGCGTCGATCGATCCCGTGGGCGGTTTTGGTCGCTCGTGCCGCCGTACGACGACGACGACGACGACCGGTCGGGGCGTATCGTACACATGCACATCGTTTTTTTTTTGTGTGTGTGGGGGGTGGGTTGTTTGCCGATGGGCATCACGGCGTACTGTTGCGAGAGAGCGCCGGGGACGGTCTACGTGGGAAGACAAAGGAGGTCACTCAGGTGATAGCGAGCGTGACGTGGACGTGACACCCACCACCATGTAGTCTGGCTACTGCCGGCCGTGTATCCTCCTTTTCACGACGTCCCTCCCTTACTATACTTAGCCAAAGCAAGACTATAGTACGTACGTACGTACGTCTATCTTCTTGTTTTACGTGGCCATGCACTGGCACGAGTGTTGCATGTGTGAATTTTGTCCTGATCGATTCGCCCAGCCGCAGGCGAGACAACCAACCACTAGTCCACTAGTGGCCGCGGCCGGCTCCCCGGAGGCCGCTCTATCTCGACCACCGATCGATTCGACCGTGGCAGCGGCAGCGGCAAAGGATTTTTGTTTGCCCTTTCACAGTCGTCTCACGGAGCGTGCCCGCCTGCCGCCGTGTTTTGCCGTGGCGTCCGTGATGTCCGTCCGTGCGCGCGCGGGGCACCCGCTCTAGCATACCGCGTTGCAGTTGCAGGCAGGTGGCCGTGCTGGCGCTGCCTTCCGCACAGGCGGCACAGACCCTGCCGGTCCTTGCTGGCCGCACACACCTGGTCTGCCCAGTGGCCGCGGCATCGACCCCCGGCCCTTTTTGACCGTGGCGCGGCATGTACCGGCGGTACCGCGGGGGCGCGGCGGCCGGGCGGGCGCTGGCGCCACTGGCGCCGCTATTGAAGCTGAAGCATGCCCACCCTCCACCTACTCCAGCGCATCATAATGGGCAGACGCCACGGCCGCCGGCCGTACGAAGTGAGCCCTGGGGCCTTTGGCCATTTCTGGTTGTGTCCAAGCCACCCCTTGCACGAGCCTGGCCTCGCCTTGGCTGCTAGTGCTGGTACTATACTACGACCCTACTCGTATTATTGTCCTGTCCCAGCCTTGCATTAGTCCATTTTAATCTCATGAATGATGAAGAATAGGAACACGACCTGTGTATCTGTAGGATTCCACATTTTTCCACCCGAAAAAGCTCCATCCGGCATTAGAGGAGGAAGTACTCGTAACCACTAACCAGCCGCGAAGCGACACGACAGCATGGTCGTCGGTCCCAGGCTTTGGAACGGGACACACACACACACACACACGGAGCAGAGCCGAAGAGAGGACTACTTGCGCTAAAAATTTGGATACTGTGCGGGCTTTTGGCTTTTGCATGCAGGGTGCGGTGGGCGTACAGCGTAGGTCGCTACCTCATGGGCCGCCAGTAGGACCGCCCGGACCGACGGCCCCATTCGAGGGAGGCCCACAGCACCGCCGCACGGTAGGTGCAAGGGACGTACTAGTACTAGTACGTAGACCGTGCGTCATGTTTCTTGGACGCGCAGGATACACAACATTCCGAAATCTCAAATCTCTCTGTGTGTTGCTGCGTTGGTCCTAGCGTTTTTTAGCTAGTAGACTAGTTGTAGATCTTTTGACATGAGACAAGAATCGGCCATGATATGAACGAAAGTCGAAAGAAGATTTGTTCTCGTCTCTTCTCGATCGGTAATAAATAAATAGATAAATAAAATAATAGGTGCACCTAAGATGCTGCTGCGTCCCTTTGTTCTTGAAGGCGTTATTATAGCAGTTCTTGAAGGCGTTATTATAGCAGAGACAAATAATAATTTTTTTTTTCTTTTTTGGCATTGCATGGAGTCCCTCTACAAATTAAACGATGGAATATTGTCGTACATGGATGCAATCTGATGATGACTGATGAGTTGTCCTGTCAAACCGGAGCGAGCTATTTGATTAGAGATCGTAAACTCTGAATAATCCCACACGTACAAGGGATTTAAAAACATGCCCAAGTGGTTGCAAGAAGTACTTAGATTCGTATCGAATAAATTTTATGATATACAGGTACTCAAGAGCCACCGATCAATATATACCCTAATCATGGTACTAGCACGATCATGTGCAGTACTATTTCAAGCACGATCATGTGCAGACATAAATACGTTTTGGATTTTGTTAGAGGGTACTCGACAACACATAGAAGACGACGCTGATACAGGTGTACTTGACACATGGTACTCTTGTAGTAACAATTAATTGATCCACGAATTAAGATTTTACTGCAGTACTGTAGCTCTAATGTAGCGTAGCTACAAATCTAGTAGTATAAGTTGAACGTATCTAGAAATTTTAGGACCAAGGACCTTTAACCACTAGATATATGGCAAATGGCCACATTATCAATGGTAGGGCCTTGACAAAAGCAAACTCAATCTCGCAGCTCGTCGCGCAGAGCACGGATGGTGTGACGCAGACCGGCTCACATCTCCCTCGCCCTCCCACATGCCCGTGCTCGTGTCCGCACCCATGTCCACGCTAGAGTTGGGGAAGAAGGCGTGTAGGGTTCCTATGAGCTCGTCGACATTAGAGTTCATCATCCTCTCTTCTTCTATATCTCCGGCGGGCTTAGAAGGATGCTTTGGGGAGCCAGGCCGGCCAGACAGTGGGAACGACAGCCTGGTGGTGGCAGAGGCAAAGGCAACTGGCCCAAGTCAGGTCGATAGGGGCGCCATGGTCGAAGCTCATTGTGGCGAGAGTGAGGCGGGGAAGAAGAGGGCCACTGTGGGCACCCTAGGGTTTCGTCGGAGCTCCGCGGGAGCGGCTGTGGCCATGGAGCTCTGGTGAAAGCTTAGAGCGCCGCGACGGGACGGTGGCTAGCAGTGGGGTTGAGAAAGTGGGTGTAGGTGGCGCGACCGGTAGTGCATCAGCTACTTGCCGTGGGTGGTGGGGATGGGACGAGCATGACTGCGAGCTGGAGGAGGAAGACAACTACAAGCAAAAGGAGAAAAATGACTACGCGGTGGAACTATGTCACGCGCGGCCAGTCGCGCTTTCTATGTTTCGTTAACAAACCCACTTTGCTAAGAAGTGAAAACCAGTCCCTCTAACATAAGGGCACACGTATACACGTTATTATAATTCATTTATTAATTAAAATATATATTTAGATTCTAATTGTATGAGATTTATATTTTTCATGAGTGGACACTTGCATACATATTGTAACCGTTAAGCAGAGGTTTAGTTGTTTAATACATTTTTTGTGTGCTTGTAATAATGAACAACTATATGCATTAATCGATGTAGATGCTAGAATATTAATATATTGTCTTTTCTAAAAAGATGTTTAGTTGTTGTAACGTGGATTGTAAATAACATTGTTCAACATGACAAGTTAAGTCTATACTAACCAAAGCACCACAACATTGCCGCTCCTAGCACGAGTTGCTATATCCATCCACAGCACGATCTGTACTGGTCTCACGTCTCCGTGTTGCTGTCGCATGTGCACGACGGATATACTCTATCTACACGACCTAGAGCCCGAAATCTTGCAGGAAATGCACAGAGCTAACCCCGTAAAACAAGGATCCCCTATCCCGCGAACACGGATAATGAATATATATATATATATATATATATATATAACAGATCAAAAAAACGACCAGCAAGAATTAAGCTGCCCACATTGCAAGCAGTACGCGGCAAATCTCGTACACGGAAAACAACGACGACTCGCGGGCAGTGCCGGACAGCACGATATCGATCGACCCCGGCCGGCCTGACGCCACCAGCAGCCACCCGTGTTGTTCGATCACCTCCGTGGCGTCCCACTCGTGCGGCCACCTCTGGTCGCCGCTTGTGCATGTGTACAGCCACACCACGATCGCCACAAGCCTGCTGCTGTGTCGTCGTGCATGGTTGCCGTGCGTGCCAGCACGAACTGTCCTCCACGAAGGTCCAAAAGGAGCAGTATGGTATGGTCACTTGGTCAGGTCAGCAGCACACGGCATTTACTCGTCGCTCATTAATCAAGGTGGATAAAGCGAGCTGCTGAGGGTGGGCGACGAGACGACGAACGGACGGGAGGCACGCCCTCGAGATCTCGCCTTATCCTCGCGGTACGATCGATCCCGGCCCGCCCAGGAAACCGGTGCCATTTATGCGGGCGCAACCACTCCGCTGTCCTCTCCTCTCCTCTCCTCTCCTCGCCCCCGTCTCCGTTGGCGCCGTGTGCTGACTGTGAGTATGTATGGCCTGCTGGCCGTCTGCGTCAGCCAAGGCCGACGAAAACGTCCAAGGCGCCACCGCCGATCGAGCTGCATACTAGCGGTGCCGCTGGCGCGCACGCGGTACCGTGTGCGCATGAACGCCAGCGGCCAGGGCAACGCGCGCGCGCGCGCGATCGATCGGTGGAGGCGGCCACGGCGTACGATGGCGACACGCGGATACGGCCCGGCACTGCCACCGGCCGCTTTCCTGCTTCTCGTCTTACAGCAGCCCCGCCCCGGCGGTAGTAGCTCTGCCGGCCGGGATCCATGCACACACGCCGCTTTCCGCGCGGTCGCCGTCGCTCTCGATCGCGCCGCGCGCGCGCCCAGCCTTGCCTAGCTCCGGCCGGTCGCCATCCCACGGCTTTTGGTTCGCGGTTACATTCTGCATGCGACCGTCGTTGTTGCGTGAAAAGGCCACACAGGACACAGGACAGGTTCCTCCTGCTGGTGGTGGCCGTTCGGGACGTCGGGTGAATTTCTTTCACTTGTTTGCGCTTTTTATTGTTTCGTGCTGGGTTGGAGATGATCG
Organism: Sorghum bicolor; assembly: GCF_000003195.3. Taxonomy (NCBI): domain Eukaryota; kingdom Viridiplantae; phylum Streptophyta; class Magnoliopsida; order Poales; family Poaceae; genus Sorghum; species Sorghum bicolor. The sequence goes on from NC_012873.2 coordinate 63,531,026, forward strand.
ATGGGTGGACGGACGAATCCGGCCGTAATTTAAAAGGTGCGTGCATCTTTTGGCGAAAGCGTTTCGTGAGGGCATTAGTCCAAATCGGGCTAGATCACCTTTAAATAGCACTAGTGCTTTGCTAGTTGCTGCTACTAAAAGAAATTATTTATAATAACCCTAATGGGCAGCGGAGAATGAATGAATGAATGAATGAAAGGGAAAAAAAAAAGAAGAGCTAGCTAGATGCGCGGTTAGTCGTGCACCATACCATATTCTTGCCCCACAATCCAAGCAAAGACAGACAGACTGGACACTGGAGGAGCGAAAGGAACGGGCCGGGGATGAATTGGTTTTTTATACATGGTTTGCTTTCTAAATCTGGAGGAGCAGACGCAAAGGAGAAATGGCTCTAATTAGGTTCCATTTCTGCTGGTCCAGCTAGCTGCATGCATGGTTTACATCGATCGCCATAGTTCCTGGTCCACTGACGCAATTACAGTCCATAGCCACACACGAACGAAGCAGCTAGCTCTCGAAGCCGCGTGGTCTAACTTTGATTCTCGTGTCGACGACTGAGCAAAATATTCTACTGTATTTTATTGGACTCAGTACTCCCACAGCAGCGGCTCCTCCAGGCGGAACGCACCGGCGGCGGCGCCGGAGAAGCACACGTCGTCGTACCACGACGGCGCGCACGAGAGCAGCTGGCACGACGAGGCCCCGTGTCTGAGGTCGAGGAGGAGGTCGGGGAGGTCGAACAGCGCGTCGTCGGGGTTGTCCAGCGTCGTTGCCGGCGGTGGCGAGGCGGAGGCGGAGACGTCGTCGGAGGCGGCGCTGGCGTCCGGGCCACAGTCGTCGTCGGCGCCGGCTGCATTGGCGGGCGTTGCCGGGAAGTCCGCGGCGGCGGCGAGCGCGGCGGCGGCCTGGACGTCCTTGGGCGCGGCGGTGGCCGGGCGCGGGAGCTCGCCCGCGAGCTCCGGGAAGTTGAGGTGCGCGGCGCGGCCCTTGATCGCCAGCGCGGCCACGTCGTGGGCGCGCGCCGCCATCTCGGCGGTGGCGAAGGTGCCGAGCCAGATGCGCGACTTCTTGCGGGGCTCCCGGATCTCCGACACCCACTTGCCCCAGGCCCGCATGCGCACGCCGCGGTACGTCGGGTGGTGCCCGTCCTTGGTGCGCCGCCGCTTCTTGCTGTCGCTGCCCGCGGCGGAGGCGGAGTCGGAGGACGACGCGGTCGGGGACGCGGGAGCCTCCACGGAGGACGACGAGGTGGGCTCGGGCTCGGAGCCGGAGGACGAGTCGTCCATGGCCATGGCTCCTCTCGGCTCGTCCGCGCTCCTGCTTGTGTTGGTGGAGTTGGTTGGCAGCAGGGAGCTAGCAGCTGCCTGCTGCCGGGAGGAGAGTGACTGTGCTGTGCGAGGAGGAGCCGAGGAGGAGAGTGGCGTGGTGTGGTGAGGTGGGAGCTGAGACCGCGGGAGCGAGGGGGGTTTTATGATGAGGCGATGAGGTGTAGGGAGACGTGGAAAGAGGACAGAAGCTGCTCCGTCACTCTTCTTCCCTGCGGGCAAGGGAACAGTACCAATGCGGCGAGGTAGAATGCAGATTGATCGTGGTCGTGGCCCAGGGGACACCACCACGACACAACATCACAGGTTTTTTGGGGCCTGACCTTTGTTTCTACGTGCTTACAGGAAACCGTAACCTCTGGTGGTTACCTTACCTACAATTTAAACCCGTCCGGATTCTCTGGTCTGAATTTTAGTTGTTTAAAGTTGAGAACTAAAACTTTAGATGACTTTAGCTCACTTGTGTGATCTAAATTAAGTTTCTGTGAAATTAGCTAAGACGATTTAGACAATAGTTTAGATTGAAGTTTTGGCTTAGACAGTAGCTTAGACTTCATGTTTAGAGCTTTAAGAGCTAAAAAGATTTAGAGTTTAGTAGCTTAACTTTAGGCATGGAATCCAATAAACAGGGCCCTAGTATATTCCAAGTGTCATGTACAGACAGATTTAGTTCTTTTTTTCACGTCAGTGTTGTGGCTTGGTGGGCACATCCACGTCCTGCCAAAATGCGCGCGTTGTCAAATCACAGAGCGTTTTGCAATGATACTCTCTGAAAACCACCCTTCTGTTTGTACCTACACACCATGCTAGCTGAAGGGAACATGTACGTATAACCGTAGCACACACGTAGTAGTAGTACGTAAGTACATTGCAATCCGGTAGAATGAAAACGTGTGGAAGTAGTACGTACGTTGCTGGGCATTGACGTCTATTGGAGAGAGAGAGAGAGAGAGAGAGAGAGAGAGAGAGAGAGCGCTACTGGTGCTGATGGTAGATTTTTAAATAAGCGTGATTTCTGTGTTTTGCCTTTGATTTTGTTCTTGGTGGGAGTTGGAGAGTTAATAACGAGCATGTCACGGCGACATCTGTGCATGCTACGTAGCACGCTGCGACATGTCCGTCATGCAGATCTGACAGAGTGACAGGTAGCCTCCTGCCTCCATATACATGTGGTTCGTGGTGCTAGCTGTTGGTTCATTCATCCATTATTCCCCTCGCCGCATTTTGAGTGAAGTATATTCGTCGATGGACCTTCTGTGCATTTAGTATTCGAAAGGTATTTTAGACAGCGAAATGTTTATGGTGATTTTCTCAATAACCTTCTGTGCATTTTGTTAAATGTTTTTATGTGTTTATATATAGATTTGACCTAGACTACGTGTATGTATTCATAACAGTGAGCATATGCACATGCATGTGGACATGTATACTTTTGTCACGTACAATGTTTTGAAGCAAATATAAAGTAAAAAAAATAAAGATAAGAATGCAGAATTACATTCACTCGAATACACTTAAGTTTAACTAGATAAATTTATATAGTAAGATACTACTCCCTCCATTCCAAACTATAAAATATTTCAAAAAATTTAGAGAGTCAAAATATTTCATGTTTGACCAAAATTTAGAGAGAATTACAAAGATTTATAACATTAAATAGGTATAATGTGAAAATATAATTAATGAAGAAACTAATCATACTTAATTGATATATTAAATGTTATTATGCTATCATGTAAATTTTGGTCAAACTTGATATGCTTCGACTCTCCAAGATTTTCTTGGAATGCCTTATAATTTGGGATAGAGGGAGCAACATTTAACAAATTAAATATAATCATCAGATTCTTTAACAAATATATTTTTATTATGTACATATTGGATTTTTATAAACTTATCATCCAAAAATAAGATTTTTAGATTTGAATCAATCCTAGAATTGTTACGTGCTATGACCACGAAGCAGAGAGGACTTTTTGTGAACTTGTTACGTGCTTGCAACCTGTATTTTTGGTGCCTGCTAGTTGCAGTGCACGTTAATGAAGACCGAAGATCAGTGTGGCTGCGATTCTTTTGCGTGTTACTTTTGATTATTATATATATAGGCATATATGTACACTAGTTCACTATCGATTGTGTATAATAGTGTAGTAGTAAAAGACATGTGTGCGTGATGTCACACTATTTTACTTTTAATTATTATATACTACTCTCTATCATCCGTGTTCTCATGTACAGCCTAAAATTTTAAGACAGTTCAATATATCTGATTAATAAAGAATTTTACTTATAGTAAGTTGGATGCTTGCGAAAAATTGTATGTTATTTATTTTTGTTTATTTTCTACCACAATACTCTATAAATTATATCTAGTTATCATAAACTTTTTAATAACTTTTTTCAAGGTACCGATCTATATGATTTTTTATCCATATTCATATTTTTCTTTTGCATGATATTTCTATATATTTTAAATACGAAATAAGTCTGAAACCTTAAAATTAACTATGATGGCTCCTGTTGTATCACATATCTTAAGAAGTTATGAATCAAAAATTTATTTTTTCAAAATTTAGTCTCATTGACTGCTACAGATTTTTTGACCATAAGTTAAGTTGCATCTCTTATGTTTATTCTATCTATTACTAACTCTCTTTTATGCACTTCCAAAGTAGAAAATTTAGGTCATACAATACATTCTTAAATACCACAGTAGTATAAGAATCATTTGAAATCTGCACCATGCATGTCGACTAAAATAAATGATAGAACTTGAAGTGAGATATCATATGGGGTAGCAGTGCTAACCTCAAAAGAAGTTTAGTACTTAAGCTTTATAATGATCGACTTTTTACTCTAAATTAATCTTAAAAGGCTAGAGAAATTATAGCTACCAATGGTCTCTCACACTTCTCAAGATGATTGAAAATTTCCTATCAAGGAATTATATGTGCAGTTACGGTTAAACACTATAGACGTGCCAAACATTTAGTTAAAATATATAAATATATCTCGGTAATAACCTATACAAATTACATATCATGGTTACTAATGTGGTTTTAAATAATTTGTAAGTATTATTAGTATATGAGTTGTTAAAGAGGGTGAATCGATGTTGAATTAGCGGTGGACGATGCCTAGGCTATGGCCTTGTTTAGATGCGAAAAGATTTTGGATTTCGCTACTGTAGCATTTTCGTTTGTTTGTAGTAAATATTGTCCAATCATGGACTAACTAGGATCAAAAGATTCGTCTTGCGATTTACAGTTACACTATGCAATTAGTTTTTATTTTCATCTATATTTAATGCTTCATGCATGTGTCGATAGATTCGATGTGACAGGAAATTTTGAAAACTTTTTGGTTTTTGGGGTGAACTAAACAAGGCCTATGTTTCCTTGATCCGCACGGACCAGCTTGGAGGGCAATTGGGCTAGGGCCTAAGTCACCCAAAGCCCAATAGAGTCGAGCGAACCCTGGAGGCCCACTTTGGTCAATGATTTCGCACTTGTGTTCCTATGTATGTTAGTCCTCAAAATAATACAATTTGAACTTTGTTTGAGTTGAAAATGTCATGAGCATGTACAATAAAAATACAAAAATGATGATTTGAACAAGAAACATAATTATGAGCAATAAAACATTAGTAATAGGAATAACTAACAACAGGAGTAACTCCAAATATAGCACCGATGGATATATTATATTTGTCTAAATATTTTCATACTAGTTTTAGATATTTCTAAGCTAAGTTAGTTACGAATTGCAAATGTATTACTTTCTTGTTAAAAAATAAAAAACACCTATAAAACCAACTAGATGGCATAATTTGTCCAGTATTGATAGTTTGGCGGTCAAATATTTCTGGTTTTAGATTTGAACAGAAAAAAAACAAACTTGGGCAATAGTTGAATGACCAAAAATGGAGTTCTCCCAATTATATATGCACATAAAAGATCGGTTTCGTTGTGCATACATGTTACACATAACTATTCTTGGTACTTGGCCAATGATAATACGTTGCTTATTATTGTCAAGTAATTAGATTACATTAGTATTTGTAGGTAGAGTCACTATGGTTGATTGCAAGTGTATATCACTTTGTTTTGTACATTTGAGATACTATACATATCATGTTATGTTTTTCTAGGGGGGTTTCTGCAATTTCACCAAAGATGTTAGTTTACACCGATATTTTCCATGTTATTGTTTTCCATAGATAGCCATAACTGTTTAAATAACTGAGTTTGACCGTGAATATCCCTTTTTTTGATAATCCCTGAAACATAGCCAATTTCTGCTACAAACTTTCTGTCTTTTCAACAAATTTCAAACAGTTTTCGGGGACTTGCTTGAGTTGGTCTGACTTTTCTTGTACTACAAAAATCCAAAATTCATTTATACTGGTGAAATCTAGTACTTCTTTTTTTTTACCCAAACTTAGCCTGTTAGCCAGATCCTTGGGTTTTGCTTTCACAATTTTCTAACTTCGTTGAACGTGTACGGGAGCTGTCATTCGTTGTAAAGAGGAGGGCAAGCGACTTAGGCCTTGTTTAGTTCCCAAAAACTGCCAAAAATTTTCAAGATTCCTCGTCACATCGAATCTTACAACACATGCATGAAGTATTAAATATGAATAAAAATAAAAACTAATTACACAATTTACCTGTAAATCGTGAGAAGAATCTTTTGATCCTAGTTAGTCTATGATTGGACAATATTTGCCACAAACAAACGAAAGTGCTATAGTACTCGAGCCCAAAATTTTTTGCAAACTGAACAAGGCCTTATATTTACGGTTCAGGAAAGATAGGAGTATTTTCCAATCACCGATGGCAGGATTAAGGGTTGGCAGCAATTTGTAGTGGAAAATTTGTGGATATATTCCCTTCCGGTGGCGAATTCACAGTAACCATTTGGCCCAAGGAATGGTTTACCTTGGGCAATCAACCAGCATACCGTAATCGTCTGATGGAGATGGAGGCAATCGTCCACGGGCAGCATCATGCCTCGTGCCCTCGCCTAATTTTCAGCACCCCGTACCCGCCCTGATGATGCTCTGATTGCTGGGGCATTTCTCACACCTGGACCTCCTGCCTCTTCTGTGTTCTGTCTGCGAATCCCTCGTGTTTTGTGAAGCCTTTGTTTATTTCCTCCTGCTCCCTTTCGTACATACACTGAGTATTAAATATAAAAAATAACTAATTTTACAGATTACGATTATTTGTGAAATGAGTTTTTTAAACTTAATTAATTTATGATTTGTCAATACGGTGCTACGGTAAAGCTATAATAAATACATACTAATGACGAATTAATTAGGTTTAATAAACCGGTCTCGCGGTGTATTGATATATGACTTCTATAATTTATTTTATTATTACTATCTGAGTATCCGATGTAACACCCCATGTGAAAGCCGATGTGACACCTTAAAACTTTACGCCCTAAGAGCCTGTTTAGACCTATTTTTTTAATTTAAATACTGTAGCACTTTTGTTTGTATTTGACAAATATTGTCCAACCATGGCCTAATTGGCTCAAAAGATTCGACTCGCGAATTACAGACAAACTGTACAATTAGTCATTTTTTATCTATATTTAATGCTCTATGCATGTGCTGCAAGATTCGATATGATGAGAAATCTTGTAAACTTTTGGAATTTTGAAAGCGTCTAAATAAAGCCTAAATTTAAACCAGACCCATTCCCTTGTACTCTAGTACTCCCTTCATTCACAAAAGAATACAATTCTCGCTTTTTGAGAAATCAAACAATTTAAACTTGAACTAAATTTATATAAAAAGTACTAACATTCATGATACAAAATACTAGAGTATCCTTAGATTAATTATAGAATATATTTTTAATGTAAATTTATTTAGAGCCATAATTACTACTTGTGGGGGTATAAACCCCTATACCCTTACGGCTAGACTTGGGCCAGGAGACTTGGCCCATTACGAGACAAGCTCAAAGCTTGATCCGACAGCTTGGAGTTTCGCGTAAGGGAACAGGCCGTGAAGATCAAGCAGGATTCTAGTCGGTTAGAATAGGAATTGATATCGAACTATCTATGACAATTGTAACCGACTAGGATTAGTTTCCAGATCTGTAACCTTGCCCTCCGGACTATATAAGGAGGGGCAAGGGACCCCCCTAGGACACGATTATTCGCTCAACACAAATCAATACAATCAGACGCAGGACGTAGGTATTACGCCAACTTGGCGGCCGAACCTGGATAAAAAGCTTACTTGTGTCTTGCGTCACCATCGAGTTCGTAGTTTGCGCACCGTCTACCGATAAACTACTACCGTGGGTATACCCCAAGGTAGACTGCCGACCAGGTTTCGTCGACACTACTATTATTTGCTATAAACTTAGTCAAATTTAAGTCATACATTTTTTTATGTATGGAGGTAGTACTATCCTTGTGATGTGTGTAGGGAGGGATTCCATGAACTCGAACTCGCTGGGGGTAACAAGTCACCACTGCAGAGGAGAGTGGCTACCGAATCGATCAAAATTTACTGACGTGAAATCGAGCCACCAATAATCCATGCAAATCAGTCCAACACAGGCCAGTTGATCTTTGGCGGTTTAAGCACGCCCATCACTTGATATCATGGACCTTGACAGTGTCAGGTAAACAACAAAAAACAATTTGTCCTAAACTTGATGAGAAGAGGACAGTTAAGAATTCTCCCACGATACAGATAATATTCATTCAGTCTAGGAGTGACAACTCTGCAGGCACAAAAACCAACCAAGGAGGTTGCTAGCGTTACTTGACTCATTCGGGCCGTAGCAATCACAATCAGTGGTTCACCATCATAGCCTGCATCTTTCGGAAGCTCCCAGCTGCAGTCAGCACGCATTTCTTCTCCTCATCAAGACCGATGCGAGATGTGGCTGCCGTAACCGCCACCCTAGTAATCATAATCATGATCATGCATGCCTTCAACGTTCCATTAGTCCCTGCATGATTGCCTAATTTTGTATTGTTATTAAGTACTAGTATAGGCACTAGCAATTACAAGTAGGGCATGTATGGTGAGTCCCCTAATGGTGACAACTCAAAGATCAAACCACACCAGTAGTTGCGCCGCTACAATCAGAATTAGTGCAGTCAACAGTTGATGAGGATCGATGACAGGGTTATTTAACGAATAGACAAGGCATTATCATTGAATCGGTTCCAAATCAGAGAACATCTGCCGTGCCGGGCCTTTACTGGTCGCTCATGATTCATCACGCAGGCACGAATCTGTCTCGATAACATTTTCTTAAAGCCTGATGATCTCTGTCTGAATCTGTGTGAGCTTATTATTCATGCAATGGGTCAGGAAGTCAAGCCATGCTTCCTCTTTCTTGCAAGAATCATATTCTCTGTCTGCCGAGGCCCAGAAGATAGAAGAAGGCTGCTGCATCTGCATGGATGCTTTGGACAAGCTAAGATGATTCCGGGGGGAAAAGATCGATCTGTTAGGTAACGTGATAAAGAGGAATAGGGTCATCAGGGCTTAGGGGCTGTTTAGTTGCTAACCACAGTTTGCAACACTTTACCTTAGGCAAGTTTGACCAAGTTGGCAAGTGTTTGGTTGACAACTAAGTTTATGCATGATTCTTTTGGGCCCCACATGTCATAGAGTTAAAAAGTGTGGCAAGATTCCTTTAGGCATGACAAAGTGTGGCAACCAATTTGCTAGCCACACTTTTTGTGGCTTGCCACACTTATCTAAAGTTAGTTGTGGTAAACTATGGCTAGCAACCAAACATCCCCTTAATCATAGATCGCCCATTAATTCGGGCGACCAGGAAAGTAAGGGCATTGGACATACAGCAATACAGGAGATTAACAATTACTGGTGGCACTGGCACACCCTGATTCTCATTGTTTATGTATGTATATGTGCTGCTACGAGAGCTTTATTTGAAGGCTGTCTTTGGTGATCTGGCGTCTTGGTGTTCTTGGCGGGGTCCGGCAACTGGTAGCTAGGACAATTTGCGATTGAATAGCAGCCTGCCCGCAGGTTTTATTTAGACGCAAGCGATCTAGCAATCTTTCTTTAGATAATGCGCGGGGATTTTTTTGTCGCCGATCGACCACTCTCTGAATTAACAAAGGTCCACGTGGAGCTCGTTAAGTTTCGCCACTACGCTATGAAGTTATGAACTATACTATATGTCAATATATGTGCTGTTGTTGTGCAATATCTTGCCTCTTTTCCCTTTTTTTGCAAATTAGTTACAAATGTACGGTATTATTACTAGTATACTATCAATGAATTATGTATTGTGCATGATTAGACCACTCAGCAGTATTCTATGCGGCACTAATTAATCTTGCATTGCATGCGACTCATGATCAGAGAAGCATAGTTTAGCTAGGGCACACAGTGCGCCCCACCTCTGGTGATTTGTACCTGAGATGATGATGATCGATCTACACCCATCGATATCGGACTGAATCTCTGATCAGCTATTTTAGTTTAATTTCCCCGTTCCGTCCTGTGGTTACAAACTGGATTTGCTTTTCGCATCAATTATTAATCGCTTTTTAGCATCAATTAGACGACAGACCCAATGCGGCAAAGAAAGCTACCCGGCACTTGCTAGCTGCTGGCTGACGATCGACTCCTCCTAGCTAGCATGAGGCACTAAAAAAACAGCCCGCTGCCGTTCCCATGAACACGCATGATTAAAGCCAATTGCAAATGGGAGTAGGAACTAAACACTAAAGTATTGTTACAACGTCCAAATTAAAAGGAAGTCGCATCGCATGACAAGGTAGCTAGAGCGCATCTGCATGCATTACTGCATATGGATGGTCTCGATCGGAAAATAAAAAAAATGCATATGCTAGTCTCTTCTACTTCTACCAACTGGGTACAGGACAGCATATTAGACAGGGAAGATACGAATATGTGTGCGTGATCACTAAACAACAGTTGTTAGACTGTGCCGTGAGATAATGACACAGTGACCCTGCACATGCATAGCAAAAAAAGCTTTTGTTAATCAGAGCAAGCCACCACATGATCGTCCTAGACTATTGCGTTTGCGTAACTGTAACATGAGCAAGCCCCCTGCTGCCAGCTATACTCCGAACCTTTTTTTTTTTTGGCTTGGAAACACCATCCTAATGACTAATGCAGGACAAGAACAGAGTGCCAGGCCATTCTTGTGTCGAATATACTCCTTAGATATATCTGATCGGTTTCCTGCGCGATCATCGATCGATCCTAGCCGTTCGTGCTAGAATCGACATTACAAATCCAATCTTTAATCCCATTGTTTTGGAAAGAATACTCATCAGAAAAATAATATATAGCACCCCAATCCAGTGGCTATTATTAGTGAAATCCAATTCTCCGGCCGGTAGACGCACGGGAAAATTGAATACTGAAGCAGCTGATCGCGCATTCTCTTTTGGAAAAACATCGATCCCGAATGGCCGAATCCTGCTATTCAAATCCATTCAATTCGCCGGTAAACGCATCAGTGTAATTGAATAGTGATTTCATTTCATTCGTCAACTGCGAGCTGCCTGCGAGCGAGGCCACAACCGCCGTGGTCGTCTGGCCTGTGCACGGTCGCCGGAGTTGGCACTCCACATGGACTCGCCACCGAACTCCACCACCACACCTTATATTATCTCGCCGATAAAAAAAATCAATGGAAGCTGTATTTGCTACTAATAATCTGATCAATCTCTTCAGTGTCTCCTGCATGGGCAGTTAGGATCGAGCACACAATCTCTCCTTTTTGGCAGTGGACATTACGATATGGTTTTGTGGAAATGATGATGCAGCGTGCGTCATATTTTGGCCACGAGCTATTGTTGGCCTAGAAAGGGAGCGAGCTAAAGACAGACAAAACAGTGTAGAGTGGTGGTTAGGTTAGCTCGTTACAATTTTGTTTTCTCTCTCTTTCCATCGAGAACAGGGTCATCTCTATCGTGTCTGGAATGTAGTTTATGCTCTCTTGCATGGCGCATGGCATGATTGCAACAGTGGCCAGTAGGATACGGACCTACATTCTTTAGCGGCGGCTGCTGTGGGGGACCTCTCAGATCTTCACACGTCTAGAAGTGTATCATCTTGTCTTATTGTCAGTGTGGGCAAAGTTTCTTATAGACTAGTAGACTACTACGTGACATCTTGGGATGAAGAAGCAAGGGTAGTAGTACTGTACAGTACGTAGTTTCTGAATTCTTTTGGACGGCTCAGATGTGACAACGGCGACAAAGAGATACTTAGGTGAAGATGGAAACGAGCAACTAACGCAACGCTCACATCCACCTGAAAACCATGCATGACATCCATCACAAGCGCACGCATGTGAAGATTGGACTGCACATGGTAATTCCCTTGAGCACTGCATCTAGACCCTGCATCACGCATGCCATCATCAAATTCTCATATAGTACAGACACCACGCTAAGATTGGTGACAGGGGTGGTGACCCATGCCCTTGTAAGTACCAACCCTATCTTGTAGACATGATACCAACCTAAAAAACAGCCTTGTGATCCTAGCATGCGTCCTGTCCCCCCTCTATTCAGAACCAAGCGTGCTACCTATTGTTTCTTTGTTTTTTTTTCCTCAAGGACACAACATGTTGTACTGAAGCGTTAATTTCTGGATAAGTTTTCCTCCCTAACTAAAAGTAGCAGAAGTGTCCGCATCGGCCGCATTTTCTTTCTGAGCAACCTAATATCCGCAGGCACAATTAACCGCTCAGAGAGCAGCAGTGTTGCTGAATTAACAAGGTCGCATCCCCCCCCCCCCCCCAACACACACACAATAAATTCAAATCCTGCTATTACCATATAGAATAGCATCTATTATCTTGGTGTTTAGTCCACCACATGAAGAAAAATTATCCACCACTAGCATTATGCAAAATTAACCAAAGGAATACCTTTATATCTATTTCTCTATTACCAATACAATTACTAAACCACAAAAATGTCTATGTTGGCTAAGTAATTGAATCTGTCTCTTGGAGTAAAACGAGATTGACATACAAACTAAGTCTTCTTGTGGTGGAACTTTCACACGCCAGTTCAAGTCTTCAACTTCCACACTTGATGGGGCACTTGCGTTTTGCTAGAGTTTATTTTAGTATTTAATATTTCTACTCTTTCACTTCTAGGCACGTACTCATCGATAATGAGGTGTTTGTGGAGACTTTATCAATCTCAAGATTTGCCGAGGTGCTCATAGCTAGGGTTATTAGATTGTGTTTAGGTGCATGCATAATCTATAGAGGTAATCAAAGAACTTTGATATATGATAATGAAGTAGAACGTTAACCGAGCTTGGGTCCCTAATTAACCAACCAATTAAGAAAGGTATAGAGCGCAGATCACTCATGGTGGAACAACTATTTCTAGTGACTATAAACGGTAATGAAGCCATTGACTTTAGAGTAAGACATGGGAGTAAAAAAAGGTGACACATGAGTCCAAACTAAGTGGCACAGAAACTGAACTGTATACTAGACCACACAATTTGAGCGGATCACCTGCCAGTTCATGTGACTTTATCATTTGGAAAAAGATGTCCAAAGTAAATGTCAATGTCATGGATTGCAAGTCCTGGAATCTTGATCACAAGCTGGAAAGTTTACAGCTGAGGAAGTTTATTGGGCTGTTACAAATCTATGAATCGATAAACTATGTATCTGCTATCATGTGCACTCGGCAATCTGTAAGTTTTCGCATCACGATTGACGCAGGAGCAGAACGGATTAATGCTGATTACTAACAGTATGCGGGCCATCAGCACCTATCTAACTTCACAATGGCATGCATGTCGCGTTCCCCCTGTTGCTCGTCAGTGCTCCCAGAGCAGCAACGGCTCGTCCCAGGACAAATCGTAGCCACAAGACGTCGACGACGGCGGTGGCGGCAGCGCGAAGCCGAACTCGAGTAGAACGTCCGGCAGCTCGAAGAGCGCGAGATCAAGGATGTGCCCGTCCACCAGCATCGAATGCTCAGACGGCGGCGCAGCCGGCTCATCGCTCTGGACACTGTCGTCGGCGTCGTTGCCGGAGGAGCTAGATGCGGCCGGCTCTTCACTTTCGTCATTGCGGGCGCCGTGGCTAGAATCGCTAGACGTGGGCAGCGGCGCCACGCTCTCCCTCCTGTCCATCGCGGCCGCGAGCGCCGCCGCGGCACGCACGTCCTCGGGCGCCGCCGATGCCGCGCGGGGCAGCTCGTGGGACATCTCCGGGAAGTTGAGGTGCGCGGCGCGGCCCTTGATGGCGAGCGCGGCGACGTCGTGCGCGCGCGCGGCCATCTCGGGGGTGTCGAAGGTGCCCAGCCAGATGCGGGACTTCTTGCGGGGCTCCCGGATCTCGGACACCCACTTGCCCCACGCGCGCATGCGGACGCCGCGGTACGTTGGGTGCTTGAGCTCCCGGCGCGGCCGCTTCCGGCTGCTCGAGCCGCCGCCGCTGGTGTCATCCAAAGACTGCGACGACGAAGAGACAGGGGAGTTGGGGCCGGTAGTACCGGCGCCGGAGCTGCTGCAGGTGGTGCAGGCGTCGGACACCGGGGACAGTGCTCGCTCTTCTTCCATGGTGGGCGATGAACACTGTGCGAAGCTGGCAGTCACAAGCAAGCTCATGTGATGAGGGATGACTTTGCTACGAACTCCGAGTGTGAGCGAGTGAGCTATATACTCGCAGCGAGGAATTGACAATTTCGCTTCGTCAAAGTGGCTACAGTATTCTCAGCATTCCTGAAAGAAATGTGATTGGCATGCGAGTTGCGAGGTGGTACTATATATAATTATTTTAGATTAGAGAAAGGCTAGACAGCGTATTAAGACGCGCTTTGCTCCAAGGTCATGTATTACTGCGGCATGGCATGCAGTGAGTTGTTGCAACTTGGATTGGTCAACCTATGAACCTTCACAGTGCTGGGTACTGGGTGGCAATCTCTGCAGCAATAAAGGTACGGTGATTAGATTGGAAGATGCCATTTCCAGCTGGCTCTGCGCTTGTTTAGTTCGCTAAGATTTTTTTACTTTGGCTACTGAAGCACTTTCATTTATATTTAATAATTATTTTTCAATCATAAATTAACCAATCAAAAGATTCGTCTAGCAAATTATATGTAAAATGTGCAATTAGTTTTGTTTGTGTTTATATTTAATGCTTTGTGCGTACATCTAAAAATTCGACATATGGAGAATCTTGAAAAAATTTTAAACTAAACCAGGTCTCTGTTAGTACCAAGAACCATGGGATCCCATTTTGACCAAAAACATAAAACAAGCCATGGCAGAAAGTACTGTTGACTGATTTCTATTTTGACCAAAAACATAAAACCGGCATTTAAGCTATGGCAGAAAGTACTGTTCACTGATTTATTATGATAGAAAAATACTGTTGAATGGTTGGTAGATTCGGCTGATAACCTAAAACGAACAAGGGGAGTTCAACTGTTTCTTTTGAATTAATTTGAAGTGCAATTCTCGTGTCAATTGTTCATTACTTCCTTTGTACACCTTCAGAGCCAAGCTAGCATAATGTCTAAAGTTGTGAATCGATCATAGATTAATTGGTTGAGTTTTTTGTGGTGAAACTTGTTTATTTATGTTTAAGTCCTCGATTTGTCATGGATGTTCGTATTTTTCTAAATTTATTTTTAGAATTTAATGGTGCTTATACTTTTCAGTGGTAGACAACGTCCTTTACGAGGCACCTATTTTCGTGAATCTCGAGATCTGTCAGCTAAGACCTTCGAAGGTGCTCATATGGGTAGGGTTTGTGTAGTGTGTTTAGACTATCTCCAACAATCGTCACCCAAAATATAAGACCCATTTGTCCTTTGGGTAGCGCTACAGTTAAAAGGTTTCATACCTATTTTTAGTCTTCTCCAACCACAAGACCTAAAAGACAACACTCTCTGCAAATGGGTCTCGAAGAGAGAGGATACCCAAATTTGGATTATGCCTCTTCTGATACCCAAAGTGGGTCTTCTGTATGGGTACTCTGTTGGAGGCTATGGGTATTGTGTTGGAGACCCATTTTGGGTTTGGGTTCCCAAATGGGTGTGGTGTTGGAGACAGCCTTATAGAGTTGAGTGTGCATGCATGTTGTGGATATCTATGTTGTACCCTGTAATTCTAAAAAAACATAGTGTTTAAAGTTTGCTCTAAATAATATGTTATCCTCCGAGATCAAAATATGTGTTTTTTGCATCTTAAAGAAAATCTCTATAAAAAAACAAACCTTCTAATGCCTGCCCTTATTCTGGGGAGAGGTCGCCAACTACGAATCTACAGTTTAATGCACTAATTATATTAGCATATCCATGGTGGCTCCTAACTCTTAACTCTCATCAGTACTGACTATTTAATTGTACTCTTCCAGTTCTAAATTATAAAAAGTTTTTACTTGTCTAGATACATAATTTTTTTCGCTTACATATACACTATGTCTAGTTTGTGTCACTTAGGTCCACAAACTTTAAAAATACATCTTGAATTCCTAAACTTGTTAGATGATGCATCACAGGTCCATACCAGCCATGTGGACATTTCTTGCTAATGTGGTAATACCAGTGTGACATATTTGTCTACATTTAAGTGTTCTTGTTTCACGAAATAGATCTTTTTTTTCTTCTTGCTTCTCTCTTCTCTCATGGCGATTGCAGCCTGTGGACACAAATAATGTCTGACCGGGTCCGCATGAGAGAAGAGAGATAAGAATTCATTGTGTTCTGAAGAGAGGAGAGGGATTAAATGTAAAAAGATATGTCATGTTGACATCCATATCAGAAAAAAGTTCATGTGGCTATTATAGATCTATGGTGCGCCGGTTGACAAGTTTAAGGACACATAAATGCATTCTCAAATTTTGTGAACCAAAATGACACACTCTTATAAGTTTGAAAGCTGCTAGTGCATTTAACTCTAAAGCAATATATCTAGAAAAGTCAAATTGTCTTATAATTTGGACGTTAATTATGTGTTCTATAGTTACACTGCCAACCCATAAATATTATCCATATGGACGTTAATTATGTGTCGCTAGGTATACTCTATGGTACAAACAAGAGTACCCATTCCAACTTCATTTGAGAAATTACATGCTAATAGGGATAATAGAGTGTCTCTGCACATGTCCTAATTGTTATAAAAAAAATGCAGAAAACACACACAAACGTTTGTTTTTAACATGAAACCATGTCATGCACATTAGTTGTTCACACCATACGACTTCACTCTTCAGGCACTACTCATTGTTTGCCTAATCCAACTTTTTACAATGCAAGTAATGTGGCAAACATCCATAAACAAATAACTCGGTGGTTTCATATAGTAACAAAAGCCATATACTCTACCTCATGCCATACTGTCTCAAGTATATCCTAGATTAGTAATTTTCATGCAATAACAAAATACTGTTGAACTTCAATGGATAACTAAAACTTGGTAAATTCCATAGAAGTAAAAAAAATAATGTACTTTATTCAGTAACAAAATACACAATAAACCAGATCTGTGTGAATTGAACATTAAATAATTATGAAATAGTATAAATAATTCAACATCAAAGTTGACAACTTTTTAATTTGAGATGGTTTACGAATATCAATATTAAATATAAATTATTAGATCGGATTTGAGATGGTTAACAATGTTAAATGGTGAGACAAAGTTAACATCAAAGTTGTAGTATACTCAACAAAGATATGCAACTTTACAGTTAACAACTTTTCATTTAAGATCTTTTAGAGTGTCAAATATATAATATAAAATAATAGCATCAATTTTTGTATAGTCACATGTGCAATGTAGCTCAACTGGTATGGTCGCTTGAGATGAGAACCTGAGGTATTGAGTTTGAATCATGCAAAATACATTTTTATCACTTATCACTTTTGGATCTAGAACCACTAGTTATAGGCTCACCGCTAGACCCAAATTAGGCAGTGATACCGGGTTTAGACCCGACAGTGATGGAATAATCTGACGTAGTGATAGAAAAAGCTACATATTTAGAAAAAGGTAAAATATCTTATAATTTGAAATGAGGTATCAATTGTTCCTACTCTGTAGATCTAGATTGAAGATTTGCAAATATTATGTTAGATTTTCCTTCAAAGTTGTTTCATAGTCATATTATTTGTCGTGATTTGTTGGAGTTGTGTTTCAAGGGTCGGTATGTTAGAAAAAATGTTTCCTTTTTTTACTAGTAGTTAAAGCAGATGCCAGGAAGTCATAAGAGTCCCTAGCTATGGTAAAGGATTGTAAGCCTACGTTTTTTTTTGAGGATTCCTCTAGCCGATGTTTTTTTAGTGGGTATTAGATCTCATTATCAGCGGCGATTGGCTTCTGTGGTCTTCAAAGTCTTGTTTAGCAAGGATGTTTGCAAGTGTATCTTTTCTTTGCTATCTTTTTATGTGATCTTCAACGTCCGGCAATGCAGTAAACGATCGAAAAAAAACGATTGATTTGGTCTTTGATGTACGGAGTACTCTCTCTCTCTCTCTTTAAAAAAACATTTTGTGTCTTGTTGTCCATCTTTTGTACCATTCTTTATTTTCCTCAAGATATATAAGATGTGAGGAACTCTTTTAAGTGTCTCTATGAAAAATATAAAACTATATACCGATAAAGGAAAGGTAATGTGCTTCTTTGCATTTCTGAATCAGTAAAAATACCAAACATGGGTCATATTGTGTAGTACCAGTACCACTGGTCCGACTTCTGTTCTCTGGACAGCTAGCTAGCTAGTATCACGACCTACTAGGAGCACTAAATTAGGCTCGTGCAGCGATTAAAAATGCCCCGAATCTTCCACCCAGAGATCCTGAAGATTTGGATCTTGCTCGCTGCTATGTGCAGGGGCTTGCAATAATACAATGCAAACTGCATATGCACACCAATGGAAAAAGCAGCGCTAAGTACATGGTGCATCACTGTACTATGCAGAAGCTCGATGCATGTGATTAGTAGTAAAAAGGCAATCGCATCATGAATCAACTGCCATATACATTTCAAACTCTGAGCATGTGTCTTAGAAGCGTCCTACATTATGCAGCTGAGCATTGCTTAACTAATAGTAATCCCGAGGACGGAAGAACACTGTAGCTGCACGCCCGGATTCCCTGACCAGATCCCGTATTTTGAGATGTCCGTATCGCTATTAACCGCTGCCACACGAGTAGTACTAGTATATAGAAAAGAGGAGCCAGGTGCTCGACATGAATACATGTATCCCAGCTCACCGATCGGCGAGCTGCTGGAGGAGGGAAAAAGAAGCCCCCTTGTGGCCTTGTCTAACGGTGCTCGCGAAAGATTCGCGTACATATATAAATCCCATAGTTTAACCCCACCAACTCCATTGTTTAATCTCGCCCAAAGCGCATCATCAGTGCTTAAACGGCTTTTCCAAAGCTGGTACGGTGCTGGGGCGCCTAGCCCTAGCTAGCTAGTAGCTAGCCTCACATGAACACCTGTGGCTAAAAAACTCTAAACAAATCCTCCTCATGTGCCTCGCATCACTAAACTACTGCCTCGCCCAAACTTAAACTAAGACCGGCACGAGTTAATTAGTAATAAACCAACAATTGACATGCATATGTGTACGCATGCATGCGATCGAGAGCAGTGTAACGCATATTCGGAGAAGCGCCCAAGTGGTAGCAGTCCGCAGAAAGCTTGTAGATTTGCCAGGTAGCTAGCATTGCTCGCAGCACGGTGGTTAGCACGTCCATCGGTGGCCGGTACGGTGCTGCATTGCTGCTGCTCGTTTGTCTAAAAAATCATAATTAAAAATATTATTTATTAATTTATTGTAAGAGAAAAATATTAGCGAACAGGACAATGTCGCCAGATGTGGACGCGACGGCTCTCTGCTTCTACAGCAGCAGTTGTGTGGAACGACCACACGCGCCAAGGCCCATCGGGCTCCAAGGACACCTCATCTTTGCACTGTACGTACGTGCATGTACAGGCTGCAGACATGTGTGTATATATGGCCGCTGTACTGTACAGTATATATACACTGTACTACGGTACCTGCTGTAGGGTGGTCGTCGACGGTGCGCAGCAGTGTTACTGTATCGATAAGAGGGTCGTAGTCCACGTTTCTCATGCACGCCGGTGTGTGTGTGTGTGGTTGTTGCACGAAGCATGATCGACGATGGATTGATCTCCCTTTTCTAGGCCATACATGTAGGTCGTCGTTCGTGTATGTGGCGTAGCAAAAGTGGCGTGGATAATTACGTGTCATCCTTCTTTTAACGTGCACACACACTTTGGTCTCTCAGACAACAAAAAAGAAATATAAATATAAATGCTCTCGCTTTACATCCTGTGGCTAGTGCTTTTCCATACGGATTGTCGTAGCTAAAGTGGAAGAGGACGATGAGACGGCGATCCTTTGCATGGACCGCGCTAGATAATCTTGTTAATTACTACCAGGGGCCAGCCGTTAGTTTGATGTAGTCATCATACATCAATCATCATTATTGTTGAGTTCAAATAAACATTGTGATCCCATGTCTCATTTTAGATCGATCAGGTATCTCTATATATGCAAGACTGCAACGACCTTCTCCTGTGTAGAGCCACATACAACCACATCACACTCGTTTGAATGCAGAGTATTTTTAGAGTTTAATAAAAAAACAATAATTTTATAAAATACTTTATTTAGTATTTAGAGTTTCATGAAAAATATAATTTTATAAAATACTTTATTTAGTATTAAAATACCATGAAGTGTTTGGATACAACAAATAAATACCATGGCATTGTTAAAACTGTAGTATTTTTTTGATATTTTAAAAACTCCATTCTCTATACCTTTCCTTTCTAAAGGTGCATTAAATCGGGATCTAAATTCTCGTACAAATGTTTTAGATCCATATTCTCTCAAGCAACATCTTAGATGATGAATCAAAATCACTCTACGAGATCGTCTGACTGGTAAGTTAGATTTTGATTATCAAAAGAATATTGTTTATATAAAAAATCATATAAATAAAGTTATGCTTTAAAAAATTTAGAACTTTTTGTGGACTAAGACTAACTCAATTACAATCCATTATGACTTGTCCACTAGAAAAGGATTAACTAGAAAAATATATTTTTTTAAAAAACGAGAGTTGTCGGTTATATAAAAATTATGAACCTCAGACTAGGCAAAAATAAAAAGATACAACTCCGGTTAGTTTGATTGGGACCTCAACACGCACAGAAACTCTAACTCAAAGAAGGAAAAAAACAACTTTGGCTAGTTGGAATGGACATCGAGACGAGCCACAAATGAACAAAGACACACACTTCATCGCTACCAAAACACCAACGAACTGGTCACTACACTACACCACCACTCTCTCAAAGACAAAGTTGTCAAGATGAAACCGCTCTTGTAACCACTTGCATCATTGTTGTCGGCGATGTCCCACACCGAGTAGCCTGACGCTAAGCAGGGCAGCTACTGTGTTTCGCTTGTAGTCGTGCAACCCATCTGCATCCAGATCTGCTTGTGTCGTAGATGTCCCACACCGGAGTATCCACTGCAAAGCAGGGCTACCCACCGTAGGTCATCTTAAGCTGCCAAACTGACGCGAGAGGAGCTGCCTTAGAAGCACACCAAGTCAGCCCCAAGGGTGGAGCCAGAAAGTTGATTTTTTGAATGTTAGGAGGGGCTAATGGTGTTGAATTTTTAAAATTTATTTGAATTTTAAATTATTCAATGGAAAATCACATGCATAGGGGGAGGCTTGGGCCCCTGCTCGCTATCTCTGCACCTGATTGGTCTCGTCCGTTGAGATCCATGCACACACACTGTAGCTTCTAGTAGCCTAGTTGTGTCATCAAGGTAGAAGTATCCCACACGTCATCTGGCTGTCGTTAGAAACCTCTTTGCACCGAAACAGGAACTGCTGAGCGGGACCGTCCGCTGCCACACCACGTTGGTCACCTCGACAACACAAGTCTATTGGAACCCCCCCCCCCCCCCCGGCGCCTCCCACGCTGGCCTCCTTGCCAACTCCGTGGGCATCATCTACGTCGGCATCCTCGCCAACTTCGTGGCCGCAACTCACCAAATTACCAAATAAATGTAAAAATATAGTTATTAAAGTATAGAGGGGAAGAGAGAAACGAACCGGATGTATCTAGGTTTTCTGTGTTTTATGTTTGTAGGCAAAACCAGCCACTCCTGCCAAGGGGTTCACGGCGCAATGGCAAAGACCATTGGTTGGGGGGCTCCCACCCAGGGTTCAAATCCTGGGTGCGGCATTTTATTCTAGATTTATTCTAGGATTTTCCGGCGCTATGTATTAAGTGGTAGGCGACGTGCCCCTCGACAACGAGGCGCCTGTGGTGACTATGTAATCTCAAAAAAAAACCAGCCACTCCTACCCTGAAACGGATCGACCAGGAAGCGTTTCACAGTGATTCAGGTGTTCCACGTGAGAAGCGGAAACAATTGTCATGTCCAAACGCATCCTAAACTATAGTTTTGCACATCAGTAAATTCTAAAACTACAGTTTCTTGATTTTTTTTTTTTTAGAATAGGGTCTAGTCTTCAAGGCAGTGCATGCAGCGGCCAATTTTCGTGACGCAGTAGTCAATGATGGTCCAAGACCAAAGTTATACATATAATCCTTGGTTAATGACGCGCGATTGTTTTTTTTTTTTTGACAAAGACGCGCAGATTGATATTGAACGCCGGCGAATGGCACGCTACGTCTCACCTACCGTGAATACCACCCGGCCAGCTGCTTTCTTTCTTTGGATGCCCAAAAATCAAACAGAGACACCCCGGGCCCGGACGTTGGCACTGGCCACTGGGCACAAACAAAACGCCAACGGTGCATATTCCTCCTACAGCTTCGTGTGCCTCTTTGAATCTTATAAGCCATTGATAGCGCTTTTTTTCCCTCGCGATTAAAATGCGCTTGCGTGTATATATATATATATATATATATATATATATATATATATATATATATATATATATATATATATATATATATATATATATATATATATATATTGTCGTGTAGAATTTGAAGTTGTTGGCCCTGCCCTTTCGCCATACCATCATTCTCTCTTTCGCCATGCCATCATTCTTTCATAAAGAAGCTTGCATTGGCTACGCGAACACTTGATCTTAATTTCGAGTGCTACGTAGTACGTACTAGTACGTGTTATAAATTACTTAATGAGATGTTTCATTTAAAAAAATTAATGAGGATGTTAGAGGTCGGGTCCATTTTTCTTAACTGAAGAACATGATTGTCAAATCACCCTCCCACCAATATTTTGTAGCTAAATAATGATTTGACAAAATAACCGTTAACAAATCATGCATCTCTCAAAAAAAGAAAGCCATTTTATAGTCTAAGTTCCCGCATGCATGTTGGACCAAAATTTTGTCTAGGATGAAAAAAATATTAGGTGAAATATGTCGTGTTCGGTAACAGGGGAGATTAGTACGGATTCTTAATCATACTATAATGCTTGTTATTAATTTAATCTTATTTTTCTGATCTGAACTAGACATTTCATTTGCTATGATTCTATTTTCTTCTTGATGAACTTTTGTCATATGGCGTTTTTACGTAAGCTTTGGGGTCATTATTAGATTTTGACTAACAATATTGGTTGCTTAAGACTGTAGGAACCTAACTACCTAAGCGTAACTAACGCGTCCGGTGGTAGTGAAATATATAACAGCCAAGCTAGCTAGTGGACAAAAACTATCAAGTATTAATTTTTTTCATCCAAAACTAAAATGTGCCAGTCTAACTAACTTTATATCTTGATTTTGACCGATAATCGTTCACTATGTATATAGTACATCAACCATACAAAATTACACGGAAAGATGCTTCCACTAATATAACTAATAAACCCATGTGAATGTGTAGGGAAAGTGTCAAGGCACATCTGGATGCTCATTTGTAAACACCCGACATGTGCATGCATACGCATGCTCCTATACATGACTCTTACAAGAGATTAGGACGATAAATCTTGAGATTGATAAAGTCACCATATATAGTTAGTTTCACATTGCTTATTATTGAAAGAATATTTAGTTAAAAACGTGAGAACTAGAGAAATCAAGGTTGATATGAGCCCTTGACTGAAGAGTGATGAGCCATTTTCAATATGATTTGAGGCTTTTTCACAGTGCTCTTAACTCATACTTCCTCCATGTCTATAAAGAAAGTCGTTTTGGATAAGGTTTGGGTCAAACATTGGAAATATAAAACATGAATAGCTTTTAAGTTGTTGAGTTTAAAAATATGAAAACCATATGAATAGATTTGTCTTGAAAAATACTTTCATAAAAATATACATACACCACTTTTGATAAATATTTTTATAAAAACAAGGAGTCAAAGTTA
The DNA here is from genome assembly GCF_000003195.3 of Sorghum bicolor. Classification (NCBI taxonomy): domain Eukaryota; kingdom Viridiplantae; phylum Streptophyta; class Magnoliopsida; order Poales; family Poaceae; genus Sorghum; species Sorghum bicolor. Next base: position 63,554,753 of record NC_012873.2, read on the forward strand.
GGCTTTGGAGACTGTGTCACTGTCCTAAATGACTTTCTTTATAGGTATGGAGGGAGTATATACTAGATTATGCAACTGGCCAACTAGCGATGTAGTGTTGTGTTGACTAGAAAAACATGTCTTTGTGTTGTGCCCCTTGTCTTGTGAAGTGCAGGTGATGGATGCACCATGCTGGTTCATGTTGATGGACCAAAGCGGTGAAGGGCAAGCGATGAGGCTTGGGACCAATGGAAAAATAAGACCGACAAGGTCATAGACTACCCATATCGTTCGCATGAAGAGAAAGAGTATGCAGAGTGAAGATGACAATGGAGATGGTGTTGGCCAAGTCGAAAACGAGGACGATAGTGTCATGGCACTTGGAGGAGACCAAACACATGTCTATGGATGATGAAGATGGCGTCCATCAAGTCAAGAAGAAAAATGAAAGGCATCGAAACTATTGATGGTTTTCGAGGGAAACATGTCCATCAAAATGGCGCCTTGTGACATTGGTGAATCACACATTGTAGGGTGTGCAAGAGGATTTGTCGGTTTGATCCTTAAACTAAGCATGGAAGGTTTGATTGTTTGGGTCTCAAAACTACTAGTGTGCCGGTTTCACCGACTTGGGTCTCAAAACACACTTCAGAGGAGACCAATGGTGATCTCAAAGCTTGCATCGAGGCAAAGCGAAGTCACGAAGACATTGGGTCCATCTGATGCATCGACAAAAATCTAGATAGTTTTACCACTAGAGGCAATTGGGCTAGGTGCTTCATGTAAGGGCAATTGGGGAAATAACCAAGTGCCTATATATGAAGAGGTAGTAGGTTGTGTGACGCACAACTTAGGGATTAGGCTCTCATTTGAGTGGTTGAGAGTTTTCCTTAGGGTTAGAAAGAGAAAGAAAAGGAGAGGCTCTTGTTCTTAAGTTTTGATGTGTTATGAGTAGCTTGTATCACAACATCTAGAGCTAATCCAAAATTTAATTTCGTTCTTCATTCCTCAAAAAAAAAAACACTCGCTAATACGATCAGTATTACACTCAACATAAATGTTGAAGATCTACTTAACAAGATCCTTGCATAATTCATTTTCCGCATTACAATATATACTTTGTACGTATTGACAAATTAAAGAAGCCGGGTACTCACAACTAGTATATACAACTGAATCAACTGATGCTGTAATACTGACATATTCCCCAAGTTATTACCTGGCCAAAGTCATTTTGGAAACTAATTGCAAGTGTCTGGTGACACAGGCAAGTAGGCAAGCAACTGTTTCACCGCTTCCTACAACGACTTGCCATCCGGAGATCACGGCGACCCCACAAGCAGGCGCCCACGCCCGCGCGAGCGTGACCGACCGGCCATGCGTTTCTCTCTCTCTCTACAGTTCTGCACAACGCATGCACACAAGCGAAGCTTAAAAAAAAAAGCACGTGGCATCGGTCGTCCGTTGCAGGCAACCACCGGCAGGGTCACGGCCGGCCGAGCGTCCGACGAACGGAACGGCTAGTCCGGCTGCACCGGCACGGCGGCAGCGTCCATCCAGCAGTGATCGTGGGCCCACAGAAGCGGCTCGCTCAGGCTGTCGCCGTCGTACTCTTCGGCCGCCGCCGCCGGAGCTGCTGCCTCCCAGATGGGTGACCAGAGGCCGTCCCTCAGGTCCAGCAGAAGGTCGGGCAAATCGAAGTCGAACAACAGCACGCTCTCCTCCGAGTTGCTGGCCGCAGCTACCTCCTCCGAATTGGCGGCTGACGACGACGACGACGATGGCGTCTCGGCAATATGATGAGAGGACGACTCGCATTGCTCTACGTCGGCATCGGCGGCGGCGGCGGCAGCAGCAGCAGCCTTGGCTGCCGCGGCCTGGATGTCGGCGGGCGAGGTGGACGCCGGGCGGGGGAGCTCGTGCGCGAGGTGCGGGAAGTTGAGGTGCGCGGCGCGGCCCTTGATGGCCAGCGCGGCCACGTCGTGGGCGCGCGCGGCCATCTCGGCCGTCGGGAACGTGCCGAGCCAGATGCGCGACTTCTTGCGCGGCTCTCTGATCTCGGACACCCACTTGCCCCACACCCGCATGCGCACGCCGCGGAACGTCGGGTGCCTGGTGCCGGCGCTGCCCCTCTTGCGCTGCCGGCCGCCGCCGCCGCCGCAGTCGTCGTCCACGGTGGCCTCGGGTGCCACCGCCACGCCGCCGGGAGCAGCAGGCGGGGACGACGCGGTTCTCTTCCGTTTCACGTTCTTGTGGGGCTTGCCGCCGGTCTTGGACAGTCGCTCCTGCGCGCCATTGATGACGCACGAGCCGCCGCCGGAGTCGGAGCAGGAGGAAGAGGTGGTGGGCGCATGGAGTAGTGCGTCAGCTTCCATGGCTCTTTCTCAGAGCTACGAGACAAGGCAGGGGCGCACTGGACCGAGGCCGTGGAAGCGGGGGTGCGTGGAGGAGGGCGCTTCCGGTTACCGGGCATAAATAGCTCGAGGGCTCAAGTTTGTGTGCTGCTAAACGCCACCACCACCACAGTAGATAGACAGTGGCACAGTCTACAGGCACCGGCACCGGGTAGCGACAAAGTTGGTGAGTCTGTGTCTGTCACTGTATAGGGAGGCTACAGAGTTAGTTAGGAGGTCCTTAACTGATGAAGTAAAAAAAAATTAAAATCTGACAAATTCCATTTCTGAGACTCTATGTTACATTATTTCCATGTGGTATAATGAAATGCACTATAGGGCGCCACTGGGCAGACGATTTGTGGCAGTCTGATGCTGAAACTGTACAAAGCCTCTGTCAAGACGATTTTCTTCTGTTTGTTAAGTGCGGCAGGAAGGGGTTTGTTTAGACAGGCAAATCGCCCGTAGAAAAGTTGCGTACGTATCAACCACTACCCGTTACGTGAGGTGGTGCAGCTGCAGTTAACAGAGGGACACACGCAAACGGCAAGGGGCACACAACGTGCACGTGCTGCCCGAAAAAATTCAGAAACGCATAGAAATAGTGCGTTGAACATCTTCAGAATACTACGGAGTATACACGTGTACTTTCAACGGCCCTCGATTCACGCAACCCTGCTGGGGTTCACCCTCCGTCAGCGTACGCCTGCTCATGCAATGCAAGTACTAGTATGCAACATCATGTTCCCAGGCCAGTCCCACGTGAGAAACCTGCCTGCACGAATCATCGAGGCGAATCAACAGTCCGCCCGCCCGTCGTGATCGACAAACGACGCAAGAAAACACATCTCGAGCAGCAAGATTCCCCCAAAAAGCAGCCGAAAAAGATCGCAGCTGTTGGAGCGGCAACCTGGACGAGCAAATGCGGCGGCGGGGTCGAGCTGAATCACCGCAACACAGTGAACCGGATGCAAAAGCAGCAGCGGCAAGCACAGCGACGTAACAGTAGCACGATATCACGATAGGCCAAGGCCAACCAACCAAAATGGCGTGGGCAGGTGTCAAAATACATAGCCAAAACTATCATCAAACAGAAGAGCATGGACTCCAAAATAGCCAAACTATCATCAAATGAAGTGCACAGTAGACGACGACCGGGTTTTCGCTTCCAAGGACCTCCAAAATAGCCAAACTGTCATTAAAATTATAGAACATAACTCGGCAGTTTTCGCTTCCAAGGACCACCACGGTGCATCACAAATCATTACCACCAACAAACTCAATGTTCCTTACAACATCAAAATAGTAGCACACCATGAGCTGGACACTTTTTAGACGGGTACACAAAATAACATCGACGTGGAGCTTAACTAAGCCAGTACGCATTGCACTGGCATGCTCAGTAAATTGTAGCTGAATGACCAGGGTTGAATCCTGGGGCTAGATGTTCAAACAAAGAACATGTCATTCTGAACTCTCTTTTTTTTTCCCTGACAGACACTAGTAACTACACAGTTTTAAGTTCAGAATGGATACATTTTTGCCAAAAAAGAATCGAGATGATGGGATGGATAAATCCTGCGGAAATTTTGGGACAACAGTGTTCTGATAAACCCAAATCTTACTGCTGGGCACATTGCACCCTTGGTCCAGCCTCCTCCTCGTCCTCATCATAGGCCTCCTGCCGCCTCTGCTGCTGCCTGCGCCTCATCTCCTCTTCTATGTTGACATCATGCAGGGTGGTCTCCTCACACTGGTCCAGCTCCATGTCTGACAGTTGGCTCCCTGGTTTCGGTGGAAGGATCTTCTCCAATGATCGGCACTGGGCAGTGGAGAGCACACCAGGCTCAGGAAACTCGACGTTGAATTCAACAAACAGACGACCCTTCATGAAAGGACGCCCATGCTGAGGCATACCCTCGTCATTAATGGCCTTGTGTTGACCTATTCAAACAAAATTTAGTATCAATACATGCACAACTGAGATTTTATTGGATAGAATTGTTGACCTCAAAGGAAAATAACTCGCAGAAAAGAGAATCCATATATCTTACCTGGTTTAATAACCTCCCCAGGGTTAGATTTGATCAGAAGCTGCCGGCCATCAAGATGAGTAAGAACAAACTGGAAGCCACACAGTGCCTCAGTGAGAGAGATTGTGTGCTCAACATATAAGTCATCATACTTCCTCTTAAACTTTGGATGGTCTTTAAGTTGCAAGACAAAAACAATGTCTCCTGTAACCGTATCAGGCTGAAAAAAGCAAAATTCAAACATTAGCTTGATACTGACAACATGCAGATATGTGCGTGCATGTGTGTAAGTTGTAACAGAGACTCACAGCTTCATCAGCTTGACCCTGGAATACAATCTTTTGGCTATGTTGCATTCCTTTCTCCACATGAACCTCCAAGACCTTCTTCTCCTGGACTACCTTGCTTCCTTTACAGCTTGGGCATTTATCCTTGTCACTTATGATCTCGCCTGAACATGGAACAGCCTCAGGAACAAAACTCAGTGGAACAATATTCTCAGGAAATATAAAACAGCAGCATACCTGATCCTTTGCATTCAGGGCAAACAGTGTTCATCTGTTGGATCATGCCAGGGCCTATCTGTCTTGTGATTGTCCTCATTCCAGCACCACGGCAACCATGGCAAGTTCCTGATGCCCCACTCTTGGATCCTTTACTGAAGGTATAACAAACAGGCAACCAGTGAGATCCATCAAAAGCAAAGGCAATTGAGCATATTTGGTCACAGTGAAGTAACTACAACTAGTACTAAACCAGACAAACTTGCATTTTCATTTGAGGGGGATCACTATACAATGCAATTGTGAATCACTTCTGGTTTGGGAACCAAATAAACTTCATCAGAAGTTATAAAAGGGGGAAATTTTTACTTCTGTTACTCTACTGATGCTGGAGAAAATTCCAAGTTAAGTCCACTACACACTATTAGAACTTAACAACAGAAACTTCTGACAAATGGCAAAACAAAATATATAAGGGAACAAAATATATCAGCAACCATAGATTTTTTTCTCATCTAGCAAATGGTCACATAATGAGTCTTCGATGTTTTAGAGATCAAATAATATTCCATACACTACATCAATCTTTTCAAAAAATTTCTAACTTTGTGCCTAAATACAAGCTGAATGCATCTTTCCATAGTTTATTGCACTTAATATTTGGATTAATTGCGAAAGAAACATCTGCAGCAATATAACATTGGAACTCTGCATTAGTTGCAGCAGAAATCCAACTGTACATTTTTGTGCTGAGACAGAATGTTAAGTACAAATCATGACATATATAATGCAGGTGAATGGAAAAAAGTGAAATGACAACATCATGAGTATTTATTTAACGAAATGTTACAAAAATGTGTTTATGGCCCTTAATGCTTTTCATGAGCCAGGATTTCAGGAAGCGGGCAATGAGAATATCTCCACAACTAAAAAATAGGAATCGTTAACGTGCACTGGCTTCACCATCGTGCTGCCGGATAGTCTGCGGCAGTGAAACTCAGCCCAAAAAATTTTACCCGCCCACCGTGTTTAAAATCTATCTAGAAATCACGGCCCCTCACCCACTCCTCACCCTCCCGTGGTCCTGCCTCGCATCCCTCGTCAAACGGAAGCGCCGCCCCGGACCCGCCGCCGCCAGACGGACGCACCGCCCCAGACGCAACGCCACTGCTACCTCAACGCTGCAGAAGACTCCGCCACCGGCAGACAGATGCCGTACGCCGCGCTGTACAAGCTGACGCCTCCAGCGGATCCGATTTGCGCCGCGCATGGAGAATCCAAGGTACACGCCATTCTTTCTTTCTCCCTCATCCTCCATCCCCTGCTCACGTCATAGATCCCAGGCCAAGAACGCCATCCATCGCTTCCATGGACACCAGCAGCATCGGGTCCATGGACGGGCATAGGGCCCGCGACGAACGGCGCGGTGGCCTGCCCTGCATCCGGCGTTCCGGCTCCATCATGTCGTCTGGCGTCCACCGGTGGTGGGGCGGCAGCTCCTAGGAACGCGACCCTGGGCCGGCACCTGGCGCGCCACCTGGTGCAGGTGGGCGTGAGCGACGTGTTCACCGTCCGTGGGGACTTCCAGGGGGTTACAATTCGATTTCATGTACACATAGCTGTCCCTAGATTAATTTCCTGTGTCTACAATTTGCTAGATTACTTTTCTGAAATCATTTTTTGAAATAATTGTTTACAAGATTGAGATGCTTCTGCAGTAGAAAGCTAGCTAGCAGACAGACCCATTGTCCTTATTTACGATTTCATGTATATTGCTTTGCGATTTCAAAGTATATCAGCATGTCAGACCAAAAGAGTACAGAGAGCTTTTTCACAGTTAAGGTCTTGTTTAGTTCCAAAATTTTTTGGGAAAACGACAATATAGCACTTTCATTTTTATTTGACAAACATTATCCAATCATGGAGTAACTAGGTTTAAAAGATTTGTCTCGCGATTTACAGTAGTTTTTATTTTCATTTATATTTAATGCTCTATGCATGTGCCGCAAGATTCGATGTTACGGGGAATCTTGATAAGTTTTGAGTTTTTTGGGTAAACTAAACAAGGCCTAAGTGAACAAATTGTTACCTAATATATAAATACTGCACGTCTATAATTGGGTTATGCAATGTATTGGTGCACTATTTTTTTCAGTAGTTAGAACTATCCGGTTGCTTTTTCCAGTAGTTAGAACTATCCAGTTGATTTGTATGCATGTGGTTTTAACACAAGTGGGTTTAGAGAGCGTTACTTTCCTATTGTAAAATGAAATTTTTATGTTGTCTGTCTATTTAAAATAAGTTTTTATGGAGGTTGGTTTCTATTCAAAACTGGGTGATCTTTGTCTATTTTTGTAATTATATATACACTTGAATGATCCTAGCCTTTTCGTTTTAGTTGACACTGATTTAGGAATGAACTCTCGGATCCAAGTGCTAAGCTGAAATGGCTGATACGGATAAGGACCGGTATGCATCAGTAGCTATATGCTCCCCATCCCCTTTGTTTTTTATTTAAGAGATGGCATCTATGGAGCAGTAGAAGCAATATTTTAGTATTGCTCATCTACTAAGAATGGTCATTTTACTTGTACATCATTTCAACTTACAAGTCATACTTCCATAATACCATGTACCCCTGCAATCATGATTGCGAAGCCACCGGATGACCTCGCCAAGCCCCATGGATTCTACGAAAAACAATGAATGTCGCATTCCGTTCGGTGACTTGACAAACACTATCAATGGAGGTTCTGAGGAGGTGAATGGCGACGATGATGAAATCTGTCTTCCTCATGATATATGCATACGGCACACCGGGGAAGAGAGTGACCTTGATACTCTAATTGATTGCATATTCCCTAACCTCAACGCAAATATGTCAAGCAAAGATTATATCACCTCTCGAGCAATATTATCAATGCGGAATGACTGTGTAGATATGATTAATATGAAAATGATTAGTTGTTTCCATGGGGATGAGATGGTGTATCATAGCTTTGACTCTGCGGTGGATGATCCGCACAACTATTATCCTGAGGAATTTCTTAACACTTTGACACCTAATGATCTACCGCCACAGGTGTTAAAGCTAAAGATTGGCTGCCCGGTCATATTGCTTAGGAACATTGACCCTGCCAATGGACTTTGTAATGGTACTAGGCTTATCATACGAGGGTTCCAAAAGAATATCGTAGATGCAGAAATTATGGTGGGACAACATGCTGCAAAGGGGGTTTTCTACCTCGCATACCTGTCGGGCAACAAGATGTTTTCTTTTCAATTTAAAAGGAAGTAGTTTCCTATTCGGCTCAGCTTCGCAATGACCATTAACAAGGCACAGGGGCAGACTATCCCTACTGTTGGGGTATACTTGTCAGAATCAGTGTTCTCATACGACCAATGGTATGTAGCGCTATCCAGAGCCATAGCAAGATCAAACATTAAGATCCTGGCCATACCACCCGATGAAAACGACATGACCAAGGGGAAGGGGAAGAAAAAAAATGATAAAGGATATATTTATAAAAAATATCATATATAAAGAGGTTCTGACTACATAAAAGAATTAATACACCGATACATTTTTTTCAAGATATCAACACTCTTAACCTTTAAAAATTAATAAACAACTTCTATATGCAGGATACTTCCTACTACAATTTCAACCATCTGCATACTCTAGCAGCAAGGAGTTAGACGCCGCATCTTGGATTTGAAATTTAGAGTTATATTTTAATTATCTTTTTTGAAGACTTATGTGATATATATTGTTGTTCCAAATAACATGATTGCAATGTCTTTTAATTAACAATACAACACATGCTTATACATATATGTTATCGTGGTATTATGTTTCCCGTTGCAACGCACGGGTATTTACCTATTAAGTCAATAATAATCTACCGAAATTCAATTCCAGCCACAACAATAACCATTTTGTAACTTCAAATAATTATCATAGCTAATTACTGAAAATTATGTGGTAGACAAAGAAAATTTAAGATTGACATGGAAAGCAAAGTTGAATGTAAAAGTTTATGACCATATTATATAACAGAAAAGCAACTTGACAGGCTAAAGGTTCAAAAGAAGAGATTATTGCATAGACCCAAAAGAACTATCCTCAGTGCTGCTTTCTCTGTAGACCAGAAAAAAGCTACTTTCAGCAACAACAGCTGGAGAGAAGCAAGTTCAACACAACAAACTAGAGTGCATAGAAAATTGCATATGTAAACCTCTCCTTGTGAAACAAAGCTATGCTACATAGTATCTACCACCCTCCCATGAAATACTCAATGTGTGTATGCTAATGTTCATGTCTGATTTTATTATTACGTAAAATTCATCATTGAACACACATAAGTGAAAGCCTAAGCCAGTGATGCATCATTTCAAAGCTGAGACATTAGTATATTTGCAGCATTCGCCACGTATCAACACAGCAAAACTGTTCATCATTAGACAATTTACCTATTCAGAACAAAGGTAAACTTACCCCTTACACTTGGAGCACAAAGCACTCCGCGATAAAGATAGTTTCTTGGTTGTCCCGTTATACAGATCTTCTAAGGAAACCTTCATAGTATGTACCACATCTTCACCACGCTTTTGTCTGCGTCCTCTTGAGCCACCTATTAAACATAAACCAATATGTAAACATTGCAGTATTTTACTCTAAAAGGGAAGCATGAAGCAATGATATATATAGATATTTTGATTACCACCAAAGCCGCTAGAACCCGGAAAAAGTTGCTCAAAAATGTCAAATGGGCTATGGAAATCACTGCTGCCGCCGCCTCCCATTCCCTCCTTAAGGGCATCTTCTCCATACTGGTCATAGATCTCCCTCTTCTCTGGGTCGCTAAGAACATCATAAGCTTGAGACAACTCTTTAAACTGTCCAGTTCATCAAGAAAAATCTGACGATGAGAACACATACAATTGCACATACTAAGATAATAGTATAGAACAAATGTGAACAGAACAAACCTTCTCAGGGTCTCCACCCTTATCAGGATGGTTTTTTATGGCAGCTTTTCTGTATGCTTTCTTTAGCTCATCCTGACTTGCGGTCTTAGACACACCAAGAACCTCGTAATACTTGGTATTGTTACTGCTCTTCCTTGGCATGCGTCCAAACATGGCTGATAGTAGGTACTTGCTATGAACGGAAAACTCGAATCAAATCAAGCGAGTAATAATAATATAATATATATAAATGATAAAAAGTGCCAGTATTTTTCAAAAGACAAGGTACTCTATAGCAGTGAACTTATTACAATAACAAAACATCACCTTACCAAAAACAAGGAACGGCAAAAGATGGAGTATATACGAGGACTAAACCACGGGCGGACCAGACTAGCGGCACAGGGGTTCAGTTGAACACACGAAAAAAAATAGAGGATATGCTGCTATTACTACGCTACCGCGCAAAATACGCCCCCACAACACACTAGACGGATCGACGCATCCATACCAGATCGAAAGATTTGGCAACTCGCAGCAAACAACGGATTATTCCACACAACGAACAAAAATATGCATCCAGGTGAGCTAGGGTTTCCTTACCAGCAAAGGAACGAGTCAGTTCGAGCAAGGACTGATCTCCACCGCACGCCGGCCCGCGGTGAGCGGGGCGAGGGCGACGACGCGGGGAGGGCGAGAGGCGGCGCTGCAGCGGAAGGGCGCCTGGATCTGTAGAGTCGTGTACGGCACCGAGACGCCTATAATGGGGAGTTGGAACAGAGGAGGGGAAGAGTCGCAGTACGTGGGCTGGATTGGTGGGTGATACAGCCCGGCCCATGAAAATAAATATACTCCAGTACAGCTTGATTGAGTTGCACTTGCACCATGGGCTGAGAGTCGGTCATCCTGAAATGTCTCGCCAGTCCATCTTACTGCTACTTTCAAGTTTCAACCTTTCATCGTAATTAGAAAAAGTCCACTACACCTTCTTTAACTTTTACGAAAATCTGTAATTAATTAATTTATAGCTGCAGTTTCTATGATCCAATTATAGTAAAATTTTTATAGTAAACTAATTGTTGTATACATGAACTGTAGTACAAAAAATACCGATGTTCCCTGCGTGGACGGTTCTAGCGAGGACTGCACAGCAAGGTCACAGGGGGCGTCGTCGCCGCGCCACTCCCTGAGCCGCCGGTTGCCAGTTTCTAGTGTTACGCGAGCGAGGACAGCAGGGCAAGGTAGGCAAGGGCCGCGCTGCCGTGGGCTGCTACATGCCAGGTGCAACAGCTGTAGCTTCAAAAGTTCAGGCTTCAGAGGAGTACTGAGTACACGATCTTTAAAAGTTCAGGCTTTAGCTGTAGCTTCAAAACTTCATGCTTCACAGGAGATTGTGGTTCAATCCAATAGTGTGATTATTGAACATCTGTGAATTGGAGAAGTCTGATTATTATTGTATGAATTCGAAACATCTATGTAAACTCTGGAATGGTAAATAAAGAGATGTTTCAGTATGACAAAAGAGTCTCAATTTTTTTGCATATGGGATTGTGATGCAAAAGAGATGCATTGAATTATCACATATTCATCTTTTGCAAACAGTTTTTTTTCTTTCATGATAAATATGCAAATTTCTTTTTTTTTATGTAGGAAAGTTGGCGACTCCTTCAATCTTCCATCTAAATATGTGGATTTTGTTTTGATACAGCATATTTGCAATCTGAGTAACATTCGTGAGAAGTGAGAAGAATAGTGCACTTGCAATCTGAGCACACATGAAGAAATTACGGTGAAGAGCAACACATATGTTTCTTAGAGATCTCCAACAGTTATGCAATTAGAATTTGTCATTTGTTAGAATTTGCCAAGTCTCTAAACGTTTTGCCAAAGGAAAAAATAAGTCCATCTCCAAGTGTTTGGCATTTTTGATTTGGCATTTCCCAAAATAGTGAACCAACTATTTTTGTCCGGGATCTTTTTTTGTTTGGCGCGCTTCGCAGGAGATTTTTCCTCTGTGCGGGAATTTCCGTCGCCCGTCACCGCCAGTCCACGAAGTCACAAGTCACCACTGTTTCTGTGAATTGCGGCCTTCCGGTCCGCCAATCCACGAAGTCACAGTTCGCCAGAGTTCTGTCGCACGTCAGTAGTCCACGAAGTCGCAGGTCGCAGAGTTCACGTCGCGCGGAAAAGAAGAGTTCGCGCGGGGAGGAGTCCTCGCGAGAAACTATCGCGGCGCGTGGGGAGGTCGCGCACGACAAGAAGTCCAGGAAACTTGGGATATCAAAATTGCCAAGTCATTGTGCTTATGCAAAAATGCCAAGTTTGGTCCATCAAATGCCAAGTTTGCCAAAATGCATAAGTCAAATACATAACTGTTGGAGAGCAATTTTTAAGATTTTTGACAAATTTCTAAAATGTATAGTCCAATTGCATAACTGTTGGAGATGCTAGAGTATGCCCAAACCTCACGACAAAAAAGCTACACCTCGCCGAAAAAAAAACAGCAGCGGCGTGGTCTTGTTGGGCCGAGACCCAACAGAGCGAATGGAGCGGCACATGGAAGCTTCCTGATAGCCGTAGCCAAGGGGACGTCCGGTGCTCCTGACTACAGAGAGGAGTCGTTGCCAGGGGAATGCAGACGATAACGCGATCCCCACCACGTATTTCGTCTCTGACGGTCGTGCGTTGCTAACCAACATGGCATGTCCCAATTCACTCACCCTACATGGCAAGTAGATGATCCCCTGCCAGGCTGACACACAGTGGACAGAGTTCAAGGAAGAAAGGTGGGCAGCAGATTTATTATGTCTCGCTGGTTATGGTATTTATCTTGACGTAGATACTCGTATTATTTTTTTAGAATTTAGTAACATATTTTTCCAGTGAGTGTTAATAAAAGGAGGTTTGTTACTGTGCTTGGAAGGAACCACCGGTTCTTCTCGTAATAAAATTTCACAGCCGTTTAGTATCTTTAAGGGTAGTTTAGTATGGCCTTGTTTAGTTCACCCCGAAATCCAAAATGTTTTCAAGATTCCCTGTCACATCGAATCTTGCGGCACATGCATGAAGCATTAAATATAGACGAAAACAAAAACTAATCACACAGTTTGACTGTAAATCACGAGACGAATCTTTTGACTCTAGTTAGTCTATGATTGAATAATATTTACCACAAACAAACGAACGTGCTACAGTTTTCGAAACTAAACAAGGCCTATATTTCTTAAGAAAGGCAAGAAGCCGTCGGCAGCTTTGGCCGCGGGGCCGTCGCCTGTGAAAAGCCCACCACTGGGGCCGTCCCGCGGCGGCGGAGGATCTGACACATCGGCGTCGCCGCAGTTATGCATACCGGAATGTGCAGCGCCGTGATCTAGTATTCTCTGCGGCATGTAAGCTCGCTCACAGATGCATGCATGCGCGCGGCGGAATCTTGGGAGTGGTTAGCTAGTATTGTACTCTTTTCTGATCCGCCTCCTGGTGAATGATCCAGTCATCCCCATCCACCGGCGACACCAAGAAATGTTATGGTTATGTTATGGTCTCTGACGCTCAGCAGCTCAGGTGGTCAAGTTATCCATGGGATCCGGCGAGAGCTGGATGAACAGTTGTTGGTGAAAGTGGATGCTGCAAGGGTGGGGTTGGGGCCGTCGGCAGAATTTTGGGATGGGATGAGAAGTACTGGGACCAGAAATAGCTAAAAATACCGTTATACCCTTTAAAAGTTAAATAAAAATCAGTTCCGGGTCCACGTATTTCTGGTTCTGGCCCACAACTTAAGTTCTTTTCATTTGGTTCCTCCTATTTTAAAATCATCAGATCTAACGAAACAGAGGGCTCTCATGATTTCCAAGCACTGTAAAATTCCTCTAATAAAATATATATATTCTTGTTTCACACGTATATAGAGCAATGCGTGCCGCTAGATCATATAACAAAACATGGATGCTACAATTTATTTCAAAATTTAATGACGTTATTCTTTACGCTACAGTTATTTGTAAAATATATTTCATTTTACATGGGTACGATGCAATGCATGACGCTAGTCGCTAGACCATGTGGCGATCCATCGTGTGGGGTTGAGGCTGACACATCAGATCTCACCGTTTTCTTTGAAATCATATTGAGGAAGCACATAAACTATGTGCACTCCCCTTATAAACACACATACACACACATATCCCATGAGCATCTCTGAAAAACTAAAGCGATAGATCTCAAAATTATTAACAAAATTATCATAAACGTCTCATTGTCAGCATCACTTACCGATGGAAAAATAGAACCTAAATCAATGTAGGGCCTGTTCGCTTCCTCCGGAATGGTCGCTAGGAAAAATTTCGGTTGAAATCGTTACTCAAATTTACATAATCTTTCATTAACCGGAACAATTCCTAGTGTCAAACTACCTCAAACGAACAGACCCTTAGAAAAAAACCTGAACATCCTCACCAAGTCAGTGGGTTTGAAGATGGATGGACCTACCAATTCGAAGGGGGCACTCGTACTCTAGGAAGCCGATTGCTCATATACAAGATGCGCCAAGTTAACCATTAAAGACCGCTTAGATCTTACCGTGCTTATGTTTAGCCTTCCCAATCCCAAGTAAGGATACAATAAATCAAGGTTTTAATTCTACTAGCCTAGCCAGACTAGAAACCGAGCACTCCCTTGATTTTTTTATTTGGAAGGCAAGAATGTAGGGCAGGGCCAAGAAAATGTGTTTGTCTCTCTGATCGCATAATATTCTTCCTGTTATACGGATAGGTGCTACTGACCTGTATACATGACTTGATGCAGTGATGTGCTGAATAAGCAAAATGTTCAGCCAGACATTTTGAAGCATAAAGACAAGAGAATGATGATTTGCCAGCGTCGCTTGATAAGATGGGTCCCTGGGTTGCACGCACCCCATACGCTTATGCCTTTGTCAGTAGTGGTGGTGGTGTGTGGTGAGTGTTTCAATCGGAACTAGTTTCATATTTTTTTTAAAAAAAAAACGGAACCAGCGGTCCCTGTCAAGGCCATAGCCATAAACAGGATGACAGATTGATTATGTCGGATGTGTAAACCCAGGCGTGAAGTAATGGGTAAAGTATTGGGATTAAGCAACAGAGACACGAGGACATAAGCAACGAACGTGTAGCGCAAACACTAGTTCAACACTGATTCATTCGTCGAAGCAGATAACAACGACAACTCTCATTCTACTTACGTGTACTTAACAAGAAAGATCGACAGCGAGTATCACGACAAAGCATCCGTTATATACATCGTTCGCATTCTGTCATTTGATTGGCGTTCCAATATTCCAGTCAACCATCATCAACTAGCAGCACAGAATGGAATGTCAAATGTACCTGATGAATGGTATTGGCAAAGAGTACCTGATAATAAATTAATAATGTTGCAATAATGGATGTGGCATACGAGTCATTCGTATGACCACGTAATAATCTATTTGCAGTATGTACTCCCTCCGTGGACAAACGGGTGGATTGATGGAGTGTGTATAACAGCACTCGCATAACTAGTATGTGATGCATCGCGGCAACAAAATCGTGCGCTTCCACTTTTCAGGCCTGCTACCGAAAAAACTTTTGTTGGCGTGATAACGACGGTTCAAAGCCACTTGCTCAACAAACCTCGCACGGCCGCTCTGACGTCAGAAGCAGGGAAGACAGGCAGGTGGCAATTCGTTTTCCCCGAGCCCATGACACTGAATGACAGTAAAACTTGTGCGAACTAAAATTGATAATGTTTTTTTTTGTTTATCTGCCCCAGAGAACCGAAAGGAATGTTCGGTTCATTGATAGGAAGTGACAAAAGAATGGCCAGAATTTTTACGTCTGCGTCTGTTCAATGATAGACACCATCGATCAGATGGCAGAGATAAAATCAGGTTGGGAGGGCAGGCCAAAGGAATGTAGGAGTAATAGCTCAACAGCAACCACGAACCGGAAACGCTGTACACACGTTACAGAAGCATCTATCTTCTGTCGTAAAAAAATGATATTGGGGTGAAGAAACCAACAACACGCACGGTACATATTCCCACGTGTAGATGATATCGTTCGCTAAAATAACTTGCATCACGCATCAGTAAACAGATTTACTATACTCCCATGATCCATCAAGCAGAGTGTGTAAAGTACTACCACATCCTTGCCCTACAATCTACGTAGCTTTTTATTAAACAAAAAAAATCGCAAATGATTAATACTTTTCCAAAACGCCAAGGCAAGACAATGGACTACTGTGATGACAACTGGACAAGCAATAATGTAACATGCAGATCGCACACAAGGCAAAGCAAGTCTCCCAAGGAAGCTTATATATGCAAGCAACCATGGGGAAAACACTAACCAGAGTTGTCCGGTGAAGGAAACCAAGCCCACAGAGATTTAGAGCTCTCACAGACAAGGCAGCTATGCTGATATTTGCATTAGGGATCTGGCTCATTCCAATGACGCTCATCTTCGCACCATGCAGGCGCCTGGTTCTCCTTGTTGCCAAGCTCCAGGAACTAGAAGCAAGCATCATGCACAGTAGGTCATCATATCCAGCAGTATGGAGTCACATAGCGAGGATACAAACAATAACCATCACGCTGTGAAGGAAGATTGGAAGTAATTTCTAATCGATATATGCAATTGAGCTTTCAGGTGGGCAGCCCTCATTAGAGTCATTTCCTTCAAGGCCTGTTTGTTTGAACTGCAGTTTTGGGGCTTTTGGCTCAAAGCTGGCTTTCTAGCTTTTGGATTCTGGCTGTTGCCTTTTTTTTTTCTATTGACTTCTGTAATTTCAACTTCTAGCTTCTGAAACAAACAGGCCGAGTCATGTATCGGGTGAGTGCCACCTCAACTACCCTAGTTCATGACTAGTCTTACCCTACAGATGTTTTCTTGAAAAAGCTGAAATTCCTCCTTGTATGCAATGCAAGATGGACATAGTAAGGAAGCAATGTTATCTTCACACTTACTGTCCAATTTTCCCAACCAAATAACTTATCTGCAGGTGGACTTTACAGTTTACAGTGCAAAATGATCAGTATTCATTGATGGAAATCCTGACTGTAACCTTTTTATCCCTTGCAACAGATTTTTAGCAGTCTCCTTCTCCTGCACATATTGAATGCATATCAGCATACAAAAGCAGTGGTGACATGTAACCAGAATCATGGGATTCTGGGAATTAATGCAAGGAGAGATGATTATCAGTGGACAGTTTCATTAGATGCCTTTCTTTCACTTGTAAACCTTGTAGTACTAAATGTTAATGGAGTTATCTTGTGTTGCTGAAAATAATTAGGTTCGTGTTGGTTTCAACAATTGATTATACTCAACATTAACTCATTGTTAGCTAATTTCCGTGTAGAAATTTGGTTTTCTATGTTCACTTAGTTCACTCTTTTCAGAAAATAATATATAAAAAGAACTTACTGGGCCAGTGTAATCCAAAAGCCTTGTACAATAGTCCTCTGCTTCCTCAAACTTGCCTATGCTCTTGTTATACTTAGCAAGGAACAGCAGAGCTTCAACAACATTCTGGCCTTGCCTTTCCTCAACCTCCATTCTCTCTAAATCCTTCTTGTAGTAGAACGCAGCTTCCTCAGATTGCCCCAGCATTCCATGCAATTTTGCTAGTTGGTGAAGTGCTATTCCTTCAGTGTCATTGCTATCTGCAGCTCTCTCATAGCACTTGATGGCTTCTTCAATCATTTGAAGTGGATCACTTTCGTAACACTGAGCCATGGCAATCCAGAGACGAGCATCATTGGGTTGCAAGTATGACGATTTCCGGAAGTAATGAAGTGCATAAAACGGCATCCCCATCATCTCATAGATTTGACCAAGACCATACCAAGCACGGAAATCTCTAGGATTAATATCAACAGCTCTTCTGTAGGCATCAATTGCAGCAGGAGTATTCTTCAGTTCAACATACTCATGCCCCATCAGGGTCCAAGCTGAGAGGTACTTTCGATTAAGCTTTAGTGCCCTTTGAAAGTACAAAACTGATTTCTCATGCTGACCCTTCAGACTGTAGTAATTTGCAATTATGCAGCAAGATTCTGGGCGGTATTTATCTGTCAAAAATACTCTGTGCGCAAGGAAACTCAAAGCAGTCAAGCTTTCTTTTGCATATAGTAAATTTGAGTAAATATCCATAGAATCCACACGAAAAGGATCAGTCCTGAGCAGATCTTCGAAAATCATCTCAGCTTCATCAAGGTCCCTCATACTGTACTGAACTGTTGCAATTTGAGCCTGAATGTAACCACTGCAGCGGAAGACCCCCATCAAGCGTTCATATCTTTTAAGAGCTTCTTCATGCATCTTTAGTTCCAAATATGCACTAGCAAGAAAGAAGTCTTTCATCCAGTGATTCTTCAGATTTAACTTGTTTAAAATGTCACTGCTGGTACATAAAGATTGTAACTCTGACCAAGCACTCCAGTTCCAAGGATAGCTATTGACAGATTCTACCAAGATCGTTCTAGCTAGACCTTCACATCCTTTATCACGTAGAACAATGCCATACAAGTAGAGTCCAAACGAATCAATAGATCCAGTTCTTTTATGTGTTGAGAGCTCTTTCTCCAAAGCAATTAGTTCCTGATTAACAGCATTACTCTTGCCCAACGATCCTTCAAGCTCTATCATCTCTGCCTCTTTCCGCTTCTCTCCAGCCTAAAATAGCAGAGCAAATAGATCATTAGTTAAACTATGGACCAAGTGGAAAACTTGGGGGCATTAGCGAACTTTCATATAGTCGGTGGACAAGGGAAGGAAGGCACATTAAATTGCACACATAAATCCTTTAGCAGAATAACGGATTATATGAAAATTTGCAGACAATGTCACAAATACTACTACCCTTACAATCCCAACAAATGCACAATCAGTAAAACAAACAACTTGACACTAAAAACTAAAGCAAGGACTTTTAATGGAGTTTTAGCTTGTAAATGTTACAATTCTTCACATTAAACAAATATTACCAGCCAGCAGAAAGGGTTTTAAACTTTTAATGCTGGCAGAGGATTATTTTGACATGGAAAAATGTTATTGCTCTAGAACAAATGCGAATAATATTCACTTAGTAGTTACAACTTACAAGTGGCGTAGCCAGATTTTATGGCAGGACATAACTTTCGTGTACAAGTATCAGCATTGAATAGAAATTGCCAATCATTTAAAGGGACTTAGTTTTAAGCCATCATAATTATAACTTCTTGAATGTAGGGCCTGTTTGGTACAGCTCACAACAGCTTCATGAGCTGTTGTGAGCTGTTTTTTTTTGCCAAACACTTATTTCCAAAACAGCTTCATGGGTGAAGCTATTTTTCCCCTCCTCTCACAAAGACATAAGTTGGGATGAAGCTGGAAAAAAGTAGCTTATTGCAGCTTCTCCCTCATATCTCTCTCTCAACTATGCATGAAGTAGTTGGTGAAGCTATTTTGCCAAACACTTTTTCCAAAACAGCTCAGCTTCATCTAGAAAGTCACTCATGAAGCTATTTTCTAAAAAAACAGCTTTACTAGTGAAGTTGAGCTGTGCCAAACAAGCCCGTAATATATCCATCAAATTCTATCATCACAGCGCAACTTCCCTACTAGTGTGGAATACATGGCCATAGAGCTATCATTGGTTCACAGAGCTAACAACTTATCAATAAATACTTAAATAGCAAACCAATAGCTATGTGTAATGTGGAATACATGGCCAGAGCTTTTACAAATGTCAAACCATTCTATTCGCTTAAAGTACATGAGCACAAAGCACTATACAGAACCCATAAATTGGACCATTACAAGTTGGAACAGCTCTTGTTACTCGTTAGTCCTGCAATCCAGTTCTGTTCAGTCTTTTAGGTAAAATCACAGTAAACCAGATTTTAGTAACCACTCCATTCTCACATGAAAGTAACTAAACAGACTTCTGAGCCACTAAAACATGTCGATCCACCAAAATAAAAGATAAAGAAGTATCAATTAAACCATAGGCAGTCCCATACCTAACCAAATCTCACCTACAATGCAGCAGCTCTACTGAGGCATTTCACCAAACACCACTCACCCTATCCCAGATCTGAAAACTCGCAGATGCAGCGAGAAAATAAACACAGCCAGTAAGAAGCCGATCCTATCTCACCATGTAGAGCGCGTAGCATCGCAGGAACACAGCCTTACGCCCGACCTGCTTCTGCAGCACATGCGCAGCGCGGCGGTACTCCCGACAGTCGAAATAGGTCTTGGCCAGCAGGTACTTGTCGCCGCCCGAATCGAACGCATCGTCGTCGGGGATGGGCGTGCTGACGTACGACACGCCACCGAGAGGGGTCCCGGCCTCCGAGCTAGTGCCGCCGCCAGCGGGGCGGGGGCGGTGGCGGAAGCTGGAACCCCCACTACGGTGCAGGTGCAATAGCCGCCCCGCGGAGGTCGCGGACGAGGAGGAAGGGGTGTCCATCACGGCCGACGGGACCGGGGCCGCATCCGGCTCTACACCGACGAGCAGCTCGGCGGCCCTGCGGAAAAGGGAGGGGATTGTTAGGGTTCGGGGGTTTAGGGTTTGAAGAAGGAGCTTTGACGTGGGGCATACCATTTAGCGGCGGAGTAGAGGCAGCGCTCTCCAAGCTGGCGGGCGGCGGCGCGGAGCTCGGCGCGATAGGTCTCCTTGGCGGAAGCCATTGCTCCGGTCGGGGCTGGCTTGGAGCGGATTGACGCAGTGTTGAGAGCGCAAAATTTGTTTGAATTTTTGCGAGATGTGGAACCGCGGAGTGGAAGTGGACGAGATGATGATATTGAGGTTTGTTCGGAGTAAAGATGGCAATGGGTAATTACCCACCGGGTTATAGCTACCCATACCCTTACCCATGAGGAAATATTTTACCCACTAATTTACCCATATCTATGCGCGGGTAAGAATTCTTTCCCATACCCTTACCCATGCGGGTAACGGGTACCCATGGGTTATCCTTACCCATGGATCTAAAAATGTTTGCAATATCAAAATTACATGTGTCAATATATCACACTCCCAATTTCAGCCAAAGAATCACAAATCAGTAACAAATTAATCAAATAAACTAGTCATAAAAACACATAATCAAAATAGTCTGATATAAAATTTGTCATCTGAAGTCATGAGAAATGGGGGCAGCGGCGTCCGGAGTCGCGGCAACTCGCGGTCGCAGTCTCTGCGGCAAGGGGGAGCGCAGGAGGGGAGGGAGGAAGTGGGATGGGGAGGTGAAAACCTAGGATTGCGTTATATACACTTTTACTTGGCTTGAGCTGTGTGATGGTAATTTTGACCCATGATTCATAGAGTTAGGTCGGGTTTAATTTACCCATGGGTTAAAGGGTATGGGCAATGCAGCCCCATACCCTTACCCGCTTTACCCGCTGGGTAAGACTTTTGTCCCATCTACTTACCCATGGGTGAAAAAATTAGCCATACCCTTGCCCTAATAGGGTTTTTACCCATCGGGTTTCGGGTATCGGGTAGAAATTGCCATCTTTAGTTCGGAGGCAGAACTTGGGCCTTGTTTAGATCTAAAATTGTTTTGGACTTTAACACTATAGCACTTTTGTTTTTATTTTACAAATATTGTCCAATCATAGAATAACTAAACTTAAAACATTCGTTTCATAATTTACAAGTAAACTGTACAATTAGTTTTTTTTTCATCTATATTTAATACTCCATGCATATGCCGTAAGATTTGATTTAATAGAAAATCTTAAAAAGTTTTTAGTTTTGAGGTGAACTAAACAAGGCTAGGTTGGGCCTGGACCACGAAGAATGGCAAAACCGCCCTACTTTGGTCAGTCGTTATTATTGAGAAAAAAATCACGTCGGATAAATACTACTCTGTCCGTTCCAAATTAAAATATTTTAAAAATTTTAGAGAGTCAAAGTATCTCAAATTTATAAAAAAACTATAAATATTTATGATAATAAATAGATATACTATAAAAATATAATTAATAAATAATATAATAATATTTAGTTGGTATAATAAATGTTATTATCATATCATATAGTTTTGGTTAAATTTGAGATGCTTTTACTCTTTAAGATAAGATTTTTAGAATGTCTTATAACACTGGCGGAGCCACCGTCCGGCGACCCCGGTCAGCCGGCCGGGCTCATCGGCAAAGCTAAAGGAAAATTATCTTTATGTTATAGAGAAATATTATATATTTTTAGATAAATATTTGTGCATAATAAAAATGCTCGGGCTTCCGAAAGTTTCTGGCTTCGCTACTGTCTTATAACTTGAGATAAGGGGAGTATATATCTAGATAGAAAACTTTTTTCTACTATAAAAGCACACTTTCCTTTCATAAAATCTGAAAACTCTAGTGTATTTGTAGAATCACATCGGACATGACACATTTCGGCTCCAACAAGCATGCCTTGCACTCGCCCAGATGCGTCCATGCCTTTCCTACATTTGCTGCGCGCTAGCGCTTGTTTGGGACAACTTTTTCTAACTAAGGCCCTGATTAGTTCCCCATCTAAAATTTTTTCATCCATCCCATCGAACCTTTGGACACATGCATAGAACATTAAATGTACATAAAAAATAAACTAATTACACAGTTTGGTTAAAAATCACGAGACGAATCTTTTAAACCTAGTTACTCCATGATTAGCCTTAAGTGCTACAGTTACCTACATGTGCTAATGATAGATTAATTATGCTTAATAGATTTGTCTTACAGTTTCCTGACGAGCTATGTAATTTGTTTTTTATTAGTTTCTAAAAATCCCTCCCGACATCCTTCCGACACATCCGATGTGACATCCAAAAAATTTTCATCTCCAATCTAAACAGGGCCTAAAGAATCTATTTGTTTGATGTCCAAATTATAGTTCTAAATGTAAAAGGATTTAAATGCCCTTGGAAGCTTTGAGTTACATGGATATCATGGTGAAGCTAGCAAGAAATTATAGCGTGCTATAAAGGTGAAGACAAAGGTATAAAAATATGGTTTAAATCTAACTGGTCATAAGATGATTAGTGGGTGTGAAATGACCAAATTAATAGGTCAGATAGTCGTACTATTAAGAGCAGGAAATAGTTTTACATAACCATTATCTAGTACCGCTTATATGGTCTAACTGTCTAACACATGCATTGTATTAACAATCGAGTACTGTTTTTTTTAGAGCGACAATGCTAACTAAGGGATAAAGGTTATCTTATAGATCATTTGGAGTTTTTTTTTTAATTTTAGATCATTTGGAGTTAGCATGCATGGTTTGTTAAAAGAAGTTGTTTGCAACATCTGGCCTTGACCGCTAGCCGTGTCACTCTCCAACTGCAGTCTTCCCCGGTTTCCGTCAATAGCAGGAAAACGTCCACGGTCCACATGCCACATTCCACAGCCACCAACACGGACCCAAATCTCTCCAACACAAAAAATATCCAGCCCGAAAAGCAACTACTTTTTCCGTCTTCTTCTTTCCTCCAACGCTCCCCCCACAACGAAAGCACACGCAGCACAGCAGCAACGGGAGGAAAGCGATACCCACGGGAGCACGCGCCGAAGAGGCCATGCAGGACGGCGGCGAGGTGCTGTTCCTGGACGGCGTCGGGGACGTCGCCGTCACCGTCGGCCGCAACGGCCTCTCTGTACAGCCCCTCCACCCGGTATGCCCCCTCAGCCCCGTGATGCCATCCATGTCATGTCCCATCGCTCTTTTGGGATCGGTTAAGGGTGGCTTCAGATCCTACGGGTTTAAACCTCCTTGTGACGCTTGATTGAAAGGGTTTTGTGCGTGCTTGAGTCAACGTGTGACAGCGCCGGTGATTTTGTTGATTTGGGTGTTCGATCGAAGAGCTGAGAAGATGGATAGGAAGGCGGTGAGAAGATGAGTATGGTTGCAATTGCAAAATGCAGCTCCAACCACTACGAAGTCTGAACTTATGGGGTGCTTGATTCACTATACTCGTACAAAATTGGGAGAGGATTCACGAAAAGAGTGGATGGAAACTGTGAGATTGCACAATCCACTGGGTCACCGTCTTGGGCAGTCTAAGTATCCATATAACCTACCAGAAGAGTCTGTTTTAGCCTTTTAGGTGTTTGCAGTATCAGATATGGAGTGCTTTGTTGGCTGAAAGACATCCTTTTGCAAGAGAAGTAAACATGCAAATCGTAGTTAAGTACAACAAACTAGAAACACAATCCTCCTCTGTGCCTGTGAAGGTTAGCCTCATGAATGCTTTTAAAGGAGTGGCCTTGGCATATGTGTGTGAATACAGTACTACATTCACTTAGTGTTGGTCAGCACCATTGCATAGATCACCAAGTGGAAAAAATAACACCACTGATACGTGCCACCAGGCCTCACATATAATCCTCACAATGGACGCAATTGCTAGATTTTTATGCTTGTTATGGTAGAATATTCTTTTCTTTTACATGCATTTAAATCAGCCACAACAGAAGGCGCTATGCCAGTTTTTGTTGTTGCCTTGAATTTACACTTTTTAGTTGCAAATGATAAGTGCCAGCAGGAGGCTCCAATATTCATCTTGCTATGTACCCATGCGATTGTGCTCAAGTTGCTATTTTTTTAACAGGAACTGGTCTCTTCATGTTGGTCATCCATTACACTGCAGCCTAAATTAGACAGCCAAATCAAGTTTTCAGATCTTTATGCCATAGAGATGCTTGATAAGGGTCCTATTTGTGGGCCTTGGAGTACAAGGACTACTATTCAAGGCAAGAAAAATATCGAGGTTATGGCATTCCTTCTGGTTATTATACCCTTAATTTTCTGCAAGATACATCAAACGGTTCTGCCAACCAATATTAGATAGGTTGTTCCATCCTGTTCCTTTTTTGTAGCTACTAGCTTTCTCCCAAGTCTCATATGCTATCTGAACAAACTTGCTATACTCCTTTGTCACTAACAGTATACTAATCTAGTGATCGTAAATCCCTTCATTGATGAATAAAATGATAGTTTTCAAAGGCGTTCATAATTTTTGCAAACATTGCACAAAAAACTTAATACCCACTCGACAGCTTATGTACTCGCATATTCCATGTTCTGAGATGCAAGGAGAAATAGGAAAACTGCTTCCTATTTTTTGACAGGAAAACAGCAGGGATACTGCTATAAGTAATAATATATAAAAAGAGGGGAAAAGTAAACTGTACAAGTCCTGTAAAGGCAAAACAGGAACCAAAGAGAGGTAGCCTGACTTACAGGGAGAGCTAAGACTGAAACTAGAAGAACTATCTATGTCTGAACCTCACACTATATGTATCCTAACAAATCTTATGTTCATGCAGATGCACCGCTTTGTTGTACATGGTATTACCAGAAGAAGGAAACACCCTTCTCCATGGGTACCTTGTGAATATATTTTTGGTCACAAAGACTTGAAGATATGCACAGATTGGTTTGAGCGTCTCATTTCATGCATAAACAATGAAGGCGGTAGACCAAAGAACCTAATGGTAGTTTCTTTTCTTCTCCTCTTGACCACCATAGCACTTCAGCAGACACGCAATGTTGCAAAGGATATTTGATATTTCTTCTTCTCATTATTGAGATAACTCATTGACACGTTATAGGTATTTGTTCATCCATTATGTGGAAAAGGTAGAGGGGTCAGGAACTGGGAAACAGTGTCTCCATTATTTATTAGAGCGAAAATAAAAACAAAGGTAAACTTTATTTCTTATGATTTTGTGATATCAGAATTGCTTGCTCATTTATGAATAAGTCCAGTGCTCTGACTTAGTTTCACCCCCTAATGTTGGTTTCAGGTGATAGTGACACAGAGAGCAGGGCATGCATATGACACACTATCATCATTATCAGATATAGAATTGAAGGCATTTGATGGTGTTGTTGCAGTGGTAGGACAATCAATTCGAATTCTGTTCACTGGACTTTTTATCACCTTATATTTTCTCAAATTTATCGGGCAAGTGTTATAATGATGATGCCTAGCCATCATGAACAATTTATTTTGGGTAGGAGGAATAGAATTAGTGGAATAGTCCATTGTATTAGTGAGCCTCGTGAGCGGATTATATAGGAGTACATTGCTTAGGGGGCAAGAAGCCTCCCTTAGAGATAGGCAAGCTGGGATTATACGATCCTAATCTACCATATTTGGTCAGGAAACTGATACGAAATTAAGTGTCAAATGCATGTGTCACCTTCTTAATAAACTAGAACTAGCTAGCATCCATGTGAGCATAAATATACCACCTTCTTAATAAACTAGAACTAGGTAGCATCCATGTGAGCATAAATGTGCACTAATCTTTTGCTGGCTTTTTTTGACCTTCTGTAAAACCATTAGTAGTTAACACACTTTTAGGTTTTAGCTAGTCATACAGGAATAGTTGGTTAATATTCCACTGGATTTCACTTCCTGCATATTGTCAAGTTTTTGTGTACAAGTTTGAAACACTGTGTTCTGTTAATAGGAAAACAAGGTTACATTAAACCAAAAATAGAAACTCCCATTGTGTTACTCATAATGTTCTCAAGCTTTGCATTTCTAGGGTGGTGACGGTCTATTTAATGAAATTCTGAATGGGATACTTAGTTCGAGGCACAAGGTTTCTTATCCCCCAACTCCTGAGGGGTTTGGATATGTTCGGGGCAATGATAACTGTGAAGAACAGACAAGAAAATGGATAAACTCTAGTATACCCACACCAGATTCTGGGAATGCCATGTTTCCAGGGAATGCAAGTAAATCTGATGACCAAGAACCTCTTCTTTCAACTTCAAATCCTACAGGACTAGAGATACCATCATTAAGTAAGCTCCTGTTTACATATTGTGCATATGTCTTGTGGGAAGTTCTCGTGTAAGTATTTCAGTGGTCTATTTTTGCAGATTCTACTAAAGAACCATGCATTGGAGGTTAGTGAATAATTCTTACTTGGTGATCCTACTTATATCTTAAAACTCCTGAGGTTCACTGATTAAAATAGAGAGCTTCTTTCTCGTATTCAACTTCATGCTTCTGCAGATCAGGATAACTTAGTTGCCTTCCCAAATGATTGGTTTAGGCTTGGCATAATTCCTTCTGGCTCAACTGATGCTATTGTTCTCAGGTAGTGTTTAAGATGCTCATCAGTAGATCTTGCCTCATTATTTTGATCGCTAGTTATTGCTGCGGTCCTTAATCCCACTCAGTTTGTATTTTGAGTATTCAGTTTTGTGTACCCA
This sequence comes from Sorghum bicolor, assembly GCF_000003195.3. Lineage (NCBI taxonomy): Eukaryota > Viridiplantae > Streptophyta > Magnoliopsida > Poales > Poaceae > Sorghum > Sorghum bicolor. The sequence continues at coordinate 63,581,858 of NC_012873.2, forward strand.
TGTAGGTATTCCATGTGAGATAGTTATGTCATTTTCAGTACTGTACAAATTCCACTATTACCATCTCTGTAGTGCAGCTTTGAGCAAAAACATGAGCCATGGCGATTGGTAAACTTGCCAAAGTACCACTGGGCTGCTCTTTCAAAACATAGTTTAGTGTCCATTTATTAATTCCCATCGCCCATGCACATTGTAACCTTTTTTTGTTTTTTTTTCAATAAAAGTGTGGATCCCACTGTACATAATTTGGACTCATCAATTCCAGTTTTTTGCTGTCGGTTAATGCTCATTGGTCTTTGCAGCACAACTGCTCTTTCAAAACATAGTTTCATGTCCATTTATTAATTCCCATCGCCCATGCACATTGTAACCTTTTTTTTTCAATAAAAGTGTGGATCCCACTGTACATAATTTGGACTCATCAATTCTAGTTTTTTGCTGTCGGTTAATGCTCATTGGTCTTTGCAGCACAACTGGGGAGAGAGATCCTGTGACCTCTGCTCTGCTTATTATTCTCGGCAGAAGGGTGCCACTCGATATAGCTCAAGTAGTCAGATGGAAAAGTAGCCCAACAGCTGAGGTCTTGCCTACTGTACGCTATGCTGCTTCATTTGCAGGGTATGCTACTGCCAGTATGAGATAGTACAGTTGCATGGTGCAAATAGCTCTGCACAATTTTGCTTTTTGCTGATGTATCCCTGAAAACAAGGAATTATTCTGTGCTTACATTATTTCGAGTGTGATAATTTGATGAGTTTGGTTACTGGTTCTTGGTCAACTTCTTAAATGATCTTTCATATGATCCTGCATAAGTCTTTGCCATAATAACCCAACAAAGGAAAAATAATATGTCCTTCACTTTCTTTGGGGGGGGGGGGGGGGGGGCTACAATGTGTTTAGCCTTGTTTTCTGTCTTTAATAAAAACTGACGTATCTGTGAATTCCTCTACTGTACATTAGGTCATCTTCTGCATAGTTGCTGATAGCCACTTTGCTTGTAGATATGGCTTTTATGGAGAAGTTATCAGGGAGAGCGAAAAGTACCGGTGGATGGGTCCTGCACGCTATGACTTTTCTGGAACAATGGTCTTTCTGAAGCATAGGTGAGTAATGGTTACATACTATTGTAGCACGCTGTTGACAACTTAACAATGTCTTGTCATTTTCAGGTCATACGAGGCAAAGGTTGCTTTTCTCGAGACTCCATACACTCATTCACTTACAGCATCAGCAGAGGATGATGTAACTGGAGCACAACCACTACAATCTCTTTGGAACAAACCTCGCAAAATAATCTGCAGAACAAATTGCTCTGTATGCAAAGAGGCTTCAACATCTGGACAAAATTCAGAAGATGTTTCAGACAACTCCAGAACATTATGCAAGAACCAGAAGTGGGTCTGGTCCGAAGGACGTTTCCTCAGCGTTGGTGCAGCTATCATTTCATGTCGTAATGAAAGAGCCCCTGATGGCCTGGTAGCTGACGCACACCTTTCGGATGGGTTTCTTCATCTTCTGCTCATAAGAGACTGCCCTCTTCCCCTTTACTTGTGGTGAGCTAAATGTTGTTGTCTTGCTGAACCCATGATCCAATCTCTTCTAGACTTCCAGTTTTTTATGATTGGAAATCTGTTTCAAAACAAAAGATGAAAACAGTCACAAACTAATTTCCTGAGAAACTGTTTAATTGAGTTTGACTTGGAAACCTTTTAAAAAACAAACTAAAATATAGTTTAATATCTGAGCTCGCTTTAAATTTTAGAAACTAATGCAAATTGAATTTATTCCTGCAGTTCTCTATTTGCAAATCCGTTACCTAATAATGACCTAATCGGCCTCTTGCCAAGTAAAGTCAAGTAGCTTTCTTAGGAAAAACAAGTAGCTTGCTATTCTTATTGTATTTGTTGAGAAATTGTTCTGTACATTTTGTTCACCTTTACATAGAGTATATTTTTTGTCTGCAGGCATCTAACACAATTTACCAAGAAGGGTTTGGATCCTCTGAGCTTCAAGTTTGTTGAGCATCACAAGGTAGATATACCTTTTGTCCTGTTTAATATCTTGTGGTTGAATTTAATAGAGCTTTCCTATCTGCAGACACCAGCATTTACCTTTATCTCATCACATGATGAAAGTATCTGGAACTTGGACGGAGAGATGTTTCAGGCGAGTGAGGTATCTGTCCAAGCTTGCCGGGGCCTTGTCAACCTGTTTGCTTCGGGGCCAGAGGTGTAGTAATGCTACTCGCCTAGGAGAGAGACATCCTTATTTAGACTTGTATGTTGTACACCCTTGACTCTTCTTTGTATTTTAGTAGAGACCTAGAATACTTTGTTGATAGATATACTGTTAGCTACATGGCATGGAAACAACAACCCATTTGTGCCATAGAATAGAGGAACAAAGAATTTTGACTGAATTAATGAAGTAAAAGGTTCTTCTTCTTTTTCTTTTTCCGAGAAAAATTAATAAGTTGAAGCGTATCCACATGTTTGAACAATTACCAGTAATCCAGTTAGAAATACCCTGCCATGGATCATGAATGATTTTGTGTATGATATTCTCGAGAGACAAAATTTTGAAGGCCACCGTGCCACAGAAAAGCATAGTCTTTCCCATGAGCTTATTCTCTGTTCGTGGCAAACCGGCTTACTTGGGCATACTTCATTTTCATCACTTCGGATTATAACTTCTGTTTAAGATTTGACTTTCACTACAAATTAAATACAAACTAGCATGCTGGCCACATTTTTGCCTATACTCCCTCCGTCCTGAAATCTATTGGATGCTAAGTTCAACCAAAATCATAGAAAAGAACAACAATATTTGTGATATCAAATTAGTTTCATTAGATAAATGAAATGTACTTTTATAGTTCATCTCCTGAATACAGTAGATGTTACTACTCGTCTATACAAATTTGGTCGAATTTAGGATGGTTTGACCTAGGACAGCTGAAAATCTATTATATCTCAGGACTGAGGAAATAAGTTAGACATATGTGACAGGGGAGAGCCAGGCAAATAACTTCGGTTTTGTTGGAAGTCTGGAAGGTCAAAATGGAATTTGAGTCAATCACGACAGCGTGATGCAGAACTAGTGATTGACATGCGCCCTGCGCATATAAGACTAATGTGTCAAAAAGACATATCTGTATGTTTGTTTGTAGCAAAAACTATGGTAACGAAGAGGAGATATGGCGTGTTGTTAACTTGTTATACAGATAGGTAGGTTGCTATCCATGGAAAGGAATATTGATAGGTAGCCAACATTGCCGAGGAGCCCTATTACTATTATGGAGTAGTGTGGTAATTTTGTCTAATATTTTTTCTGTGCAGGTTCAGATCTGCGGTTTCTTGTATCACTTATGCTGTATTGTGTTGAACATGTGGTGCTTTGCTTCCAATGACCTGCATGTATTATGAGTGAGACAGATTAGAAACGTAGAGGTTTTACTGCGTTACTCAGTGGATTTTGTTGAAGTCGAATTGTTAGGTTCAGAGGCGTGTTTTTATCTCAGTAGCATATGTATGGGTATACTCAAAGTGTGTTGCATCTGCAAGTGCTAAGCTATCAGAGCTTTGTGCAGAACAAAATTATTTTGGGTCATTGGTAATGGGAATTTACTCTGAAATGAATTTAATTGGCTTATGTTTGAAGGAAAGAAAAGTATAATAATGTACTCCTCCGTCCCATCGAAAGTGCCGTTTTTGTGAGACCCACAGATTTGTCGGAAAGAGGTTATTGATAAGAAATGTATGTAATGTACCTGAATTTCTGTTTGTTGTCTTCAAGCTTTTCTTGTGCTTAGGACCAGTTCGGTCAAAAGAAAAGAATTAAGTTAAGGGCATGTTTAGATCCCTTAAAAATTTCAAAAGTTTACAAGATTTTCCATCATATTGAATCTTGCGGCACATGTATAAAGTATTAAATATAGATAAAAAAATAATTAATTGTACAGTTTGTCTGTAAATCATGAGACGAATCTTTTGAGCTTAGTTAGTCTATGATTAGATACTGTTTGCTAAATACAAACGAAAATGATACAGTGTCAAAATCCAAAAAATTCTTTGCATCTAAACATGCCGTAAGTGTAGCACTATATTCTATCCGGACTGACCAATCTTTTGTATATAAGAAGGAAATCTGGTGGAGGAAATATAACTATAGTGAGGAAACTATATATTTGAAACTTCTCGCCTCGAATAGAGAGTACTTGTTTCTATGCTATTTTCATCGTCTCGAAGAAGATGATTGTTAGTATAGTTGAGCCGTCGTTTGTCCTCATAGCGTCCCCTGCTGCCAGGAGGCTGAATATCTAGTTTAAGACGGCAATGATAAAGCCTTTATTTTTTTTTTCGGGGTGCATCACTTAGGCGCCGTTCAGTTAAACGTTTCCGGCCGTTCTAGGCTAAGATCATTTCCAAGCCAGTATAAATTATCGAATAGTTTCAGACCAGGAACAGTTCTAGGCTGCAAACGAACGAAGCTTAGGGAACTCATAGTAGTGTGACTGCGTCAAATTGTTTATCTATTTTTTGCGATGCCAAGACCATGTACCTTGAGATGCTATAATATGTACTTGACTGACTATTATGGCAAAGTTACTATTGTTGGTAGGATAGGAACACATCCGGATCACTCGAACAACTCTTTCACGACTTAGGGAAAATGGAAAACGTTTCAAAGTCTTTGCAAGTTCTTTACCTATCAACTGTAGGAGAATTGCATTATCGATTGTAATGGTTTTGCAACGTTGATCATGGTGTTCTAGTGACAAGGAGGGGCATTATATGCACCAGCATACGCTGTATTTTTTACTTTAGAAATCAATATGTGCACAAATACTTGTCTTCTCAGCATGTGAGACAATGAGGTAAACCCAAAGAATAGAAGCATAAAACAAACATGGTATGAGTAAGCAACAAACATTCCAATGTCGCAATTTTCGCTTACCCAGAGCCAACGGAATTGGAGAATCTACTTAAGATACTCAATTTTTTTAGAATGCTCAGGCCTCAAAATCAATATATCTAAGATGGAAATATTTCCAATAAGATTGAACGACACGGTGGTCTCCCAGTTGATCCAAAACATTCCAAGAAAGATTTGCAGTTTTCCTGAAAAATATTTAGGACTCCCACTCCACGTTCATAAGCTAAGAAGGGTGGAAGTATAGCCTCTGATCGACAAAATTGGGGCCAGGCTACCTGGTTGGAAGGGTAGGTCATGTCATATGCTGGAAGAGAGACACTTGTAAAGACAGTCCTCTCCTCCTAGCCAATTTACCACATGACGGCATTTCTAGAGCAAAAATGGTTAATTAGAAAGATTGATCGCCTAAGGAGGGGTTTCCTATGGAGAGGTGAGATGCCAGATAAGGTATACGACAGGCATTCCATCATAAACTGGCCAACAACATGTAGGCCCAAAGATAAAAGGGGGTTTAGGAGTCATGGATATCGAGTGATTTGCAAGAGCGCTGAGACTAAGATGGCTTAGGCTGGATCTTCTAGTTGACGAATGAGAACAAAGAACTGTTCACGGCTTTGACGGTCGTGACAATAGGAGATGGAAGGACGACCAAATTCAGGACCTCGTCATGGGTCAATGGACGAGCACCAAAAACTTTAGCACCTTCACTCTATAAGAAATCAAGGAGGAAACCTCACAGTTCAAAAAGCATTGGAGGATAACCATTGGATTTCACACCTAATCTCTTTAGCAACATCCTAGGAAATAAGAGAATAGATAGCCCTATGGTAAGAGGTAAGCCAAATCCAGTTGAAAGATAACACACAGGACAACATTCGTTGGCGGTGGATGGAAGATGGAGAATATTCAGCGAAAAGTGCATGTTGTATTTAGTTCCAAGGAACATTCAGAGACTACAACCCATTTGGAAAGCAAATGCAGAACCCAACTGCAGATTTTTTGCTTGGACATTGCTTCACAAAAAAAAACTTGACCACCAACAAATTGTTCAAGCAGAATTGGCCTCATGACCCGATAGGAGTCATGGATATCGAGTGATTTGCAAGAGCGCTGAGACTAAGATGGCTTAGGCTGGATCTTCCAGTTGACGAATGAGAACAAAGAACTGTTCACGGCTTTGACGGTCGTGACAATAGGAGATGGAAGGACGACCAAATTCAGGACCTCGTCATGGGTCAATGGACGAGCACCAAAAACTTTAGCACCTTCACTCTATAAGAAATCAAGGAGGAAACCTCACAGTTCAAAAAGCGTTGGAGGATAACCATTGGATTTCACACCTAATCTCTTTAGCAACATCCTAGGAAATAAGAGAATAGATAGCCCTATGGTAAGAGGTAAGCCAAATCCCAGTTGAAAGATAACACACAGGACAACATTCGTTGGCGGTGGATGGAAGATGGAGAATATTCAGTGAAAAGCGCATGTTGTATTTAGTTCCAAATTGTTCTAGCAGAATTGGCCTCATGACCCGATATGCAAACTTTGTAGCCTTGGACCGGAAACAATGACCCATCTCTGTAAGGACTGTACTTTCTTAAGAGAGGTGTGGTCCTTAATCAAGCAATGATTCAGTCTAGACTATTGGCGTAAATGCAGAACCAATATAGACAAAGGGCAAAGAAGAAAGTTTGATGGTATCATGGTCTACCTATGGTGGACTTTGTGGAAAGAAAGAAATCGAAGAACATTTCAGGAGATGCAACCGAGACATGTGGCTCTCCTTTGCAAGAAAGATATCAATCAATATGAATAGGCGACAAGGTCCAGTGCCGCACAACATCAGTAGTTCTAGTAGTAATAACTTTTCTTCCCTTTAGGTTTATTCTCTCTTCTATACAATTTTTTATCTAAGTGGTGTAAATAGTCGTTCTGCCACCGGGTGTTTCTTAGGCCTTGTTTAGTTCCCTTTTTTTGGTTTTAGGTATTATAGCACTTTTATTTTTATTTGGCAATTATTGTTCAATTATAGACTAACTAGACTCAAAAGATTTATCTCGTAATTTATAGGTAAATTGTGCAATTAGTTTTTGTTTTTATTTATATTTAATGTTCCATGCCTATACCGTAAGATTTGAATTGATGGGAAATTTTAAAAAGTTTTTGGTTAAAGGGTGAACTAAACAAGGCGTTAGTCGACGCACAGCTGCATTCCTTGCTAACACAAAAAGAGAGAAACTAGCACAACAATATCGTTGCTTCCTGAACTCATACAGGCCGAGACTCAGAGACCCATGATGTGGAGTGATGAAGGATGATGGCGCCTCTGCAAGCGGAGAATCATTGCATTGCCACAGGTATACGTGGAATTGTGGATGTCTGCTGGAGCAAGACAAAGCGCCGGCGTGACGGTCAGACTGCCATTGTCGGTGGTCTGTGTGTTTTGCCAAACGAATCGGCGGGGCGGGGCCCTGCCTCAAGCCGTCGTGTCCTCTGTCGCTTTGTTCCACTGCAAGCTCTTTCTTTTCTTGTTCGCTGCTCTCGAGGACGCATCATTGATCATTGTCTTTTGCCATGGACACAGCAACTAGCCGGCATAGAGTTGGTCATCTGGTTTTTGAATTCATCAACTTAATCTGCATGCATGCAGTTGGTCATCTGGTTTGATCCGGACTGTCAACCGTGGCGTGTGATGTACTGATGTTATTATACCAAAGTGGCCTCACCGCCGGCAAGCCTGCCGGCATCCTTTCAAACGGAAAGCAACACCGCATCATCGTCTCCACTGTTGCTTTGCAGCCAAGCCTCGTCGTCTCGGGCCCCGCGTGCTTATCCCCTCGCCACAAAGCAAGGAATCCAAAGCAAAGGCATCAACGGCGCCAAGTTAGCAGCAGGATAGGGACGATCGATCCCAAAACCACAACCCAAGAACGGGAAGCGTGCATGCGCACGCACACGCACAAACCTGCCTGAGCTCGAGCTCCCTCGCTCTCTCCCTCCCCGCGCGCACGCAATGGCCACCGGCAGCGTAGCCCCAAGCCCCACGCAAGCCAGCAGCAATGTCTCACGGCCGACGATCCCCACAGGCCTCGTGCCCGTGGCCGTGCTTCTCGCCGCCGCCGCCGTCCTCCTCGCGCTGCTGCCGTCGCTGGCCCAGGCGGTGTGGGAGGTGCCGCACCTCTTCCTCCTAGGCGCCGTCATCTCCTTCGGCGTCTTCACGCAGAGGAACAACGACGCCGATGGCAACGGCAATGCCGCCGGCGCCAAGCGCAGCTCGCTGGCGTGGAACGCGCGGTACCACCCCGCCGACGACCCCCTCGTCGTGATCGCTGATCATCACGCGGTGCCGAGCGACGAGGACGACGACGGCGGTCTGGAAGGCGCACGACGGGAGAGGCCGCTTTCCTTGCCGGTGCGGAGGCTGAAGCCTGCGTCTGCGTCTGCGTCTGCGTCTGCGGCGCAGGAGTCCGAAACCGGCGGCGACGCCAGCTGTGGTGGTTTCGGCGAAGAGACGGATAGCTGCGCGTCGTCGTCAGGGTTTTGGGCCGGCGCGCGCGCCGTCCCTTCGCCGCCCTCTGTTCTCGACGCCGACCTGGACTTCTCTCCGTGCTCACAGCCGCCACAGTCTGAACGGCCGTTCTTTGTCCAACACAGCGCCAACAGGTCCCGTGGGTCCAATGCCGCGACGCCGACGCCGACGCCGACGCCGGCGTCCACCGTCCCGAGGGGCTTCGTGCAGGGGTACCAGTACCATCCTTCGGCGCCCGGCGACCAGCCGTTGAGTGACGACGGCGAGGTCACCGACTGGGACGATGAGGACGCCGCCGACGGTTCCGATATTGAGATGACACCCGTGTCGTCAGAAAGGTCGGTCCGTGGCGACGACTTCGCCGCTTGTGACGACGATCATAACGACGGCGACGGCGACGGCGACGACACGTCCGTGGATGAAGAGCTTCTGAAGCTGGCGGCGAAGGCGGAGCCGGACGGGGAGGAGGAAGTGGACAGGAAGGCCGACGAGTTCATCGCCAAGTTCAGAGAGCAGATCAGGCTGCAGAGGCACTAGCCGGCCATGCATGGCGTGCATACATGCATGGATCCATGCATGCTCTGCTGAGTGCTGAGCGTGCACCGACACGGCGACACACATATAAATACCACTGATGATCCACCACGAATGGAGAACGCAGCAGTTGTTTGTTCATCCATGGCACCATGTTTCCTGTATCATTTTATTGTTTTTTTTGTTGCTCCACTGCCCAACAAGGAGCCGGAAACATGGTGTGTATATGAATGCAGAATGCATATTGAGCACTGCTTTTTTCAGTGCATTTCTATAGATTTCTCGTACGTCTGCCAATGCCAGAAATGATGAAATCGTGTGCGGCAGTTGGGAGGAGTTAGGATTAGGAAGAACAGCAATCATCCTGGAGCAAAATCTTTGCGGTTTTCGTTGGAACAGTCCGCACGACGTATGTACGTGCACAAGCACAGCCCGTCACAGCCTTGTGATGGCATGCATGCAGGACAATAATCAATGAAATGTTCTGAGGAAAATCCCAGCTAACGCCACCTTAACGCTGAAAAGGACTTGTCCAGGCCGGCCAAGCATGCGTGGCCGTTTCTTCCAACTTCCAAAGGCTTGTCGTCGCTTGTGTACCAAGCATCATTGCTGGAAGTATTTTCGCTCAATGAATGAACGGTGGCATGTGTGTCACTTGTAGGCTTGTAGGCGTCGTCGTGCTTGAGAAGAGCGTGACCTTCCAACAGCAGCGTGAAAGTCACGTTTGCGTTTTGTGTTGTGCCCATCGGCGTGCTGTGCCTAAACATCGAGCTAGCGGTTATCAAGAAACAGCTGGATGGAACACGGAACGACCACCTTTATAATGCATCGTCTTTGTACATCTTCACTGAGCAGTGTTTTGTTTAAGCTTATTTACTGATTTAGGAATAATTTTCTCTCATAATAAATTAATGAATAATATTTTCAACCATGATTTTTTCGTGCTAAGCGAAAAGGCTGGATGGTTACGAAGCTGGGATGGAGTTTTTTTTTTTCAACAAGAGTACTCGTACAAGTCGTACGTACAAAACGTGTGCAGTCACCCATCACAAATCGATGATAATCGTCAAGATGGATCGTCACTAAAATAGGTTAAGAGCGGAACTGTCCTTGACACAATTAATTGCACGAAGATCTCCGTGCCTTGTATAGTTGTAGTACTACTACTGCTTCCTAGTACAGCGGCAGTAATGAACCACTCCGTCAATTTTTAATGCACCACCAGAGACTTCAATTGACGAGAGTACAGGAGTACAGTACAGTACCCCCCTCAGAGGAACTTAGGGCACTCACAATGCAGACTCTATCACAGAGTCTAAAGTTATTTATTACCTCGAACAATGTGGACTTAGAGTCTAAATAAGACTTGGAGTCTTATTTTTTCTACCTCTTTCTTCAATAAATATGCTGTCACATCAGCAAAATAACATAAATAATATGTAATTAAGTGACTTGGACTCATAGAGTCTTGCATTGTGAGTGCCCTTATCACATCCGGGCCGTTAACCTTGGATCCAACAGCCATTAATTGACCACGAAGTCCCAGTGGATCCCTCTGGCACTTCGCCGGCAGCCAACCAACGCCGGGACCAGCCCCGCCGTCCATCTGCGCCGGCGTCCTGTTGTTTCCGGCACCAGCATCCCAGACCCAAAGGTACGTACGCCGTGATGGAAATAGGATACCTTCCGTCCGCTAGTCCACTCCCAGCACTCCCATGTCCCAACCCCAACTGCCGGTGCCACCAGCCACCGTGGCCCGTGTCGGCCCTGAACACCCTCAAATTTCAACGGGGAAAAGCGGCAAAAGCTCAGCGAAATGCGCCCACTAAACTATACACCTACTGCTGCTTAAGCTAATCTCTCCAAAGGGAAAAGGCCAAGCCCTCATCATCAAAGAAAAAGCGGCCGTTCAAGCCCGCGGCATTCCCGTCTCGCTCATCACTCATCAGTCGCACAGTCACACACACAGTGATAAAAGCCTCCCAGGCGACAAGAATCTCTCACAAGACAGACAGACAGCCAGCCACGCACCTCTCCTCCGTAGGCCGTACCTCACCACACTTGCTACCTCCTCCTTCCTTCCTCTGCCTTCCCTCCGCGCGAGGAGAAAAGCAACTCAGCGGCGCACGGCAAGGCAAAGCAAACCAAGACCTCGCGTCGCTGCCGTGCCGTGCCTATACCTTCGCCTTCGCCACGACGAACCTGACCTGAGAGCGCGGCGACCACCCCGGCCCACCGTCGCGTTTATTTTACCCGCGACAGCCGGGCGCGCGGAAGATGGAGATGGCGGGGGCGGCCGAGGCGGACACGCCGTCCAAGGAACCCGTGCGGACGGGGCGGAGCAACACCATCCTGCTACCCATCGTCGGCATCCTCTTCGCCTACCTCCTCTACCGCTTCCTCCGCCCGCGCCTCCGGGGTCTGCGCCTCGACCGCCACGTCCCGTCGTGGGTCCGCATGCCCGCCTGGCTCCGCCGCCGCGCGCCCATCAGCGGGAGCACCGTGCTGCCCTACTTCGCGCCCATCGCCGACCGCCTCGGCGCGCTCCCTTACCTCGGCCCCTTCGCCGACCGCCTCGGCGTCGGCCCGCACCACCAGGGCACCGCCCAGGCGCTCGTCAAGTTCCCCGGCGGGGAGGCGCTGTCGGTGGCCGCCATCCTCGAGGCGCCAGGGGAGGTGGTCGCCAAGTCCGCGCACAGCACGCTGTACCGCGCCGCCATGCGATCCGGGGAGGCCGCCGTGCTGCTCCGCTTCGTGCGCCCCGCCTGCGCCGTCGGAGCAGAGGAGGCATACGCCGCCGCGCGACGGATCGGCGCCGTCAGCCACCCCAACCTCGTGCCGCTCCGCGCGGTGTACGTCGGCCCGAGAGGCGAGAAGCTGCTCGTCCACCCTTTCTACGCCGCCGGCTCGCTCCACCGCTTCTTGCAAGGTCTGGTTACGTTTTGCATTCTTCCTCCTAGTCTGGCCTACATTTGCAGTTCAACCAGTTTTTTTTTCAGCAGTTAATCAGTTATGCTAAATTCCGTTTCAAACACTATCGTTGGTTGGATGTGGGGGTCATCTGGTCAATTATTGTCGACAGATTTGGAACATAACCTGTACTTTTAGCAAGATCATCTCAGGCCACCGTCAAAACAAGATCTCGGGTCTGTATTCCACAATACTGTAGCACATTATAGAGTACCAACATACACACCACATATCCCAGCTGTTTGCATTGCAGTCTTGCCGCATGCAGTTCAAAAATCCTTTTTAAAAGTTTAGTTCGACTCAAGTAAATTGAAAGGGTCCACTCAAATGAGTTCAAAATGGTCCTGGATATTGGTGGCAAGCTTAAACTGATTTGTTAAATTTCATGTTCCGGCTTTGTTATAAAGTGCACACGATAAACGAGGGTTTGGAGATGAGTACATCTGTTGATACTTTTTCTCCATATAAAGTGAAAAGAATCATTGCATTGCTAAATTTAATTTAGTAAAAGCAGATCAATTCTCAAAAAGAGAAAAAAAAAAGCAGGGCAGCTAGTTCTTACTTTCTTTCTTGGTGGGGGCCAGGAGGCGATTTGTGCCAATACCATGTGTTCTTGCAATCTGTTGTTGTCATCATTATATGCAACACCAAATCAACTTTTGTAAAGATCTTTTTGCTTGGCTGTCAGCTCGAAACTTCGAATGGGTCCGTGCGGTCCTGATGCCATGTTCCTGAGTCCTGTTGTTTGTTAAGAGTTGTTAGATTAAAGTGGAGTGCTCCTTTAATTTAATAGCGACGGAGTAGATTTAAATAGTCTGCACTAAAGTTTGTGCGTATTATTTGTCATCTGCATGGGTTCTTGAATCATAATTTTCTACGGGATATATGATGATCTGCGATCTAGTTTGTGAACACTTGAAAAATGAAATGATGCTCTGAGCATCCTTTTGTTTTTTTGAAACAACATCCTTTTGGTATCTCAGTTTGTGACAGTAGCTAATTACTTTGTTGCTATCACTTACAGAGGGAATCGTGGAGTCGCACAGATGGAACATAGTTTGCAACCTTTCTCTTGGCATTGCCAAGGGACTGGATCACCTGCACACAGGCTTAGACAAGCCGATGGTCCATGGCAACCTCAAGACAAGCAACGTTCTTCTCGACGCCAGCTACGAGTGCAAGTTATCGGACTACAGCCTCTACGTCCTGCTGAACCCCGCCGCCGCGCAGGAGATGCTGGAGGCCTCGGCGGCGCAGGGGTACAAGGCGCCCGAGCTGATCAAGATGCGGGACGCCACGCGCGAGAGCGACGTCTACAGCCTCGGAGTGGTGCTGCTCGAGCTGCTGGCGCAGAAGGAGTCATCATCCGATGACGGGCGGCCGAACCCGCGGGACATCCTCCTCCCGGCCTCCTTCAAGAACCTGGTCCTGGAGCGGAAGATCTCCGACGCGTTCAGCTCTGACCTCGCCAGGCACTGCAAGAGGTCCGGGAAGGAGAAGAACCTGAACGCGTTCTTCGAGCTCGCCACGGCCTGCTGTTCCCCGTCGCCGTCGTTGAGACCCAACACGAGGCAGATTCTCAAGAGGCTCGAGGAGATCGCGAGATGAATGGATGGATGAGTAGGTCTGGCAACTTGCTACTTAATCAGCATTGCTATCTATTGCAGCATACCGTCGATCTGAGAAGTGGGAAGCGTACGTCCTGCCCGAGCTAAATGAACAACGTGTTTTGTGGTGGGCGGTTGGGGAATGGGATGCATGTTTTCACATCCAGTCCAGGATTAGGAATCTGTACTGTACAGTTTCACCGAGATGCAGAGGTGGTGGTCATCTGAAAACATACAGGATGTGCTTTCGGTGCATGAGCAGCAGTACTAGACTGTGTTTCTTTGTGTTTTTATTTTATCCTGAAAGTGGAGATGTACAATCGTAGAGTACCTGAAGAGTTGTAAAAGACTGCTAGTGAGAAGGGTACGTGTTGTATTTCCATACATTCAGAGAAATTCTCCATGTGGTGGAATGTTCTCTACTTCTCTTTCAGACGCGTATAACAATGGTATTTGTCATGGACGTCGTGATATTCCGGTGCTTGCGGTGCCATGTGTATGTGCCGCATACTGACAACCAAAGGGAGTGATTGATTGATTCACCCCCAGTGGAGTCTTTGGAACCTTTGCAGGGTTGGTGATTTGTCCTTATCATCACTAACCATGCTTCACTCTCATCCCTGGCTGTAATCAAGCGATGAGGAAGATCCACTTAGCTCTTGACTTGTTTCGATAGCCTGGCGCGGTGGTATCTTGTCAAGAAATATGAAGAATCTTTTAGGTGACATCCTAGATCTCCCATTCGAGGCCTCAAACCGTTCGCGTTTCTTTAGTTGACACTGACAGCCGCACGCATCCGTGCGTGTCACACCTAAGCGCACAAGGTATGCCGACATTTTCTCGTTCTTAGCTGCGCATTTCAGCGAGAACACGCACGAACTTACCAGCCGAATCAAATTCTATCAGCTATTCAGCGGTAGAGGAACACAGCGCCGGGTGGAAAAAAGAGGAAGTCTCGGTGCTGCCGATAGTAATCCTCCACCTCAGTGTCAGGATCAGGGGGGGGCAGGTGAAGACGTGGAGTGGTGAACTCTACCTCGACACCGAATTTTCACAGGACGTGGTAGCGGCGGCATCCCATTCACAGGACGGGGACCAGACCGCCGGTCCCCGCTGCTCCGTCGTCTCGTCCGTCCATCTCGGCGCAAACGGCGAAACCAAACGCAAAAGGGGCGCGGAAGCACGTGAAGCAGACCTGCAAAAGGCCAAAAGGGCACACCACCAGCAACAAAATGACCGGAGCAAAACAACCCGCAACCGCAAGCCGCAAGGTAGGAGGAGTACGCGCGCCGTGCTCTGATCTTGTCGGCGCGCTCCGGTCCCGGTGGTCGTACGCGCGCCGTGCTGTGGCACTCGTGATAAACCCGGGATCCGTTCGGATCATCCCTCCACGGCGGGGCTCCAGCGTCATGATTCATGAGCAGCAGCAGTTCCAGGCTCCCAGCTACCGCCACCAGTACAGGCTGCCACAGCACTCCCGTGGTGTCTGTTCTGTTTGCGCCGGTCCTGTACTCCTGTCCTGTCCTGCACGGCTGCACCCACGGCGTGCTGCACAGTTTCCGCCGTACCGGCGCGTAGCCAGCGTAAATATGGAGCATAGCGGTGCTTGTGCAGTTGTGCTACAACGAAGCAGCTGTGTGCTGGGCATGCCAATCACGTCGCGTTCGCATGGGGTCGCTGCTACCGGTGCATTTCCTTTCGGTCGGTGCAGGTAATTAATCACGAATCTCTATCCGCCTGCGATGCGATACGCGCGTCAGCGAATAAGCTGCTGCGATCATACCAGAGGCCACCACCAGCACCGAGTCCACGACACGGACGCACAAGAGATTAGGTGGGGGTGGCCATGGCCCATGGGTGCAGCTGCAGTGCACGCCACCGGTGGGGTTTGTGGGCTTAATGAAATGATGCGAGCGTCGCGCATGTGCGCCGGCATGTGGTAGGATTCATGCCTGGTAGTAGCTAGCGCTCGCTGGACGCGACGCAAGAACATGAGTAGGAGGGAGTAGGAGTGGCAAGTGGGGCAGTGCTAGTGGGATGATAAGTCATAGCACAAGTTATTGTTAACCGATTTATTGTGAAAGAAAAATACTGTTAAATATAGTTGGCGGATTAGTGAACAGGCCGTCACACACTCACACTGTCACCTTGCTCGATTCGCTGCGTGCGCTGGCTGGCTGTGTTCATTACACTGGGTGAGTCTGCTTCGACCGCCGTTTGCATCCTACTATTCCTACACTACACATGTCAGATACTGTCCAGCCGGAGTTGCTACGTGTGTGTATAATTTATATATCTCTGCTGCAATCATGACCATCACTGCCGTGTTACCCCGAGCGTCTAGCCATTGAATGCAAGGTGCCGGCCGCTGGCTGGGGGACCTGAGCCGCCGAACGGGCGTCGATCGACCCATGGCGGCCCGGCGGGCAGTGCGGTGACACATCAAATTCTGCCAGTCCCGTCGCACGTACGTAGCGTAACGAACTGCGCATGGCGGAAGGAAAAAAAAAAAAACCCGAGGCGAGGCAAGCATTGCGAAACTGCGATCTTGAGTGAAAAATGGCCACGCTCCCCAGGGCAGGCTGTGCGGTGGCGGAGTGGCGCGCAGGAGGAGAGAGGGCCCAATAGCGACGGGAGGAGCTGGCGGCCCAGAATTTTGACGCGAGTGCAGTGCAACGGCAAAAGACGATCGCAGTGGAATTTGATACAAACTCACTCTTCACAATGTATACACAGAATTATATATAGCGCGTGGCAATGAGTTGCCACAAACAATGCATCCGCAGTTTGCAGTTCTTTATTTTCATTTCCTGTTTACAAGTTGTATGCACTTGGCATGCTCCTTGACGAATAGTATGGTGGACACACTACAACATCTCATTCTACAGGCATAGAAAGTCACTGTCTACACATAGGAGTACTAAGCGTAATTACAGAGTATACACACTGCAATGGTTCGAGAGGGGAAAACAGGACCCAACATCCGTGACGATGGTATCGTACAGTATTTTCAAAGAATTTGGGAGCTCATCTGCTCATGGGGCCTCAGAAGGAATCCCGTGGTAACCGATAGTAGAGTGTTCTGAGCTGGAAGGAAGAGCGTTGTACTGACCATAGCCAGCATAAAATCCCAAAGCGATGAGACCAAGGATGACAAATCTATACCAAGCTTCTTCATGTAGCTGCCAAACAAATTGTCAATGCCATCAGTCTTGGGAATTTGGTGGTAAATATTTGTTAGCAAGGCAACACCATAAAGGAATTACTTTTCAGTAATGAAACCTGTGAGTGGAATCAAAATAGAGCAGCACGAACCTGAGCAAACAGGACCATGTTGAAGAAAACAGAGATAATGGGAAGCAACGGTACCCCAGGACATGAAAAGCCAGGTGGATCCACATAGACCTGGACAGGAAAGTTTTGAGAAAACAATGTATCGGCAAGTTGAGGCTAAGCATCAGTGCGTCTAAATATTTAGTAGCATGACATCTTTATCCATGGTTTCAAACAGCAAAGCAAATAGCGTGATTTATGCAACATGAAACAATGGGTTGCACGCAAACAGGATTATGTGGGTACGCAGTAGTAGGACAGATAGATATAAATAGAATTTACCTGACGGAACTGGAGAGCAAAACTGGCAGCAACAGCTATCACAAAAGCTACTACCATAAAGGCTATAGCATAGTTAAAGCGATAGCAAAGTCCCACTATAAAACCACAAAGAGCAACTATGACAAGACATAGAACACCCTCTTGCCAGATTGACATACTTCCAAGGGAGCGACGACTAGTTCCTTTGTCATTCCATCTTAGTGTGATCACACAAGCTGATACAACTGAATAACCGGTCTGCTCCCAGAAAGAAATAAGGAAAAAAAAAAGTAGCAGTTACATGTGACTGTTCGATGATGAGAATGAGACACGGTGGTTGAAATGTTTGCTGAAATTTCCATACCAGAGTGCCGACGGAAAGAATATGGGAGAGCATAGACACATTAAAGAGGCCTGCCAAGACTGCTGCAAGACAACCAACCCAAATCTGAGATTGTAGAGGAGTATGCCTCGTTGGGTGTACTTTAGCAAATACTGAAGGTAGAAGCCCATCCCTTCCAAGTCCAAGATACAAACGTGACTGTTTACAGTTAAGGATGTAATCCTCATCAAGTAGATCAATTTGATTAAGTGAAACCTATTAGTGCGACCTAAACATACATAATCAAGTTACAAGGTATTACCTGAACATACAAGCCAATAAGAAGTGTTGTAGTAAGTCCAGCAACAGCTCCAATGCTGATCAATACAGTAACAAATTTTAGGCCCTTAGCAGCAAAAGCCTCAGCCAAAGGAGCATCTTCACCAAGTAATGTATATGGAACCATTCCAGTAATGACCAAACATACAGCAACATATAACAACACACACGCTAGAAGGCTTCCTAGTATACCAATGGGCAAGTCCCTCTGGAAAGTTTTGTTTGCATGAGCAGAAGAAGTTAGAATGCATTTCACAGTACAGTAATCTATTATGTAAAAATCGAATACGAATATCTACTAAGCAATAGCATATGGCCATAAAAAGACAAGGCAATAAATCCAGAACATGCATTACCTGTGGCCTTTTGGCTTCCTCAGCAGAATTAGCAACCGCATCAAATCCAACATATGCAAAAAAGACTACTGTGGCTCCAGTCACTACAGATTTGAAACCATTTGGCATAAATGGTGACCAGTTTGATACATCCACCTCAAACACACCAGCAAATACAACGACTATAACAATGATTATCTACATTTGGAAACAGGTGCATCAGTCCAAAGTAGTAAACAACATTGCATATGCCTTCTACCTCACAAACATGAAAAACTAAACCTTGAGAAACATAACACTTAACATTAAAAAGCATTGCCTTGTGCAAGCACAAAAACTGTTATCTAGAACAACTAGTATCATATGGAAAGGCTCACCTAGCCACCTACTTAACAATGGTGTGACAGGAAAATATCACCTAGTCAATTCAAAGATGAGCAAGTTCAAGTTGCAGCGAACACAAACCAATATGAGCATGTAAGCAATCTTACCTTCAGTGTGGTCATAAATGTGTTCACTGCTGATGACTCTTTGACACCACAACACAGAATTGCAGTTAAGATGATGAGAAGAATGGGGGCCAATATATTAATTGATATGACACCACCAAAAAACTCCTCACCATGCCCTATCCAGCTTGGAATTTGGCCCTTCAAGAACGGGATTAGCTCCAAGAATTGGATAAAATAGCTTGCTAAGCTACGAGCAATGCTTGCTGCGCTGATATGGTAATCCACCATCAACTGAGTGAAGACCAAGAAGGCGGTGATCTCATTGAGCGCTGCATACGTGTACAAGTATGCTCCCCCAACCACAGCAGGGAACCGAGATGCAAGTTCAGCATAGCACAAGGCATTAAGCACACACGCAGCTCCAGCTACAACAAAACTGATTGTTACGCCTGTTAGATACCCTCATGTTAGTTTCAGTTCCACAGAAATGAAACAGAGGAGAAGGCACTTAGGCAAATAAAGCAACACTTCAGTTGGAGCGTTTGAAGTAGCCAAACAATCTAGTACTTCCGTAATGCTCCACAACAAGCGTGAACGATCGCCCAAAATCACTGCGTCATTGCACTGCTTCTACATAGCCATGAAACCAACACGTTGTTGCTCCCACTCTAAATGTTACACTGCAAATGTTGGCCTGAGCCGAGCAGCAGCAATGTTTGGTTTCGATTCAAATTAGTATGGGGCTGAAAGGTTGACCTGGGCCGGCGTCGCGGGCGACGGTGCCAGTGACGACAAATATGCCGGCGCCGATGGACGCACCGATCCCGAGCAGCACGAGCTCAACGGCGCCGAGCTGCCGCACGAGGCCCTCGCCGGTGGCGGCGGCGGAGCCGTGGGCGCCGAGGGGCTTGCGGCGGAGCGCCGCGGCGCAGAAGCCAGAGAGGAAGGGGCGGCCGGCGGTGGAGGAGGACCTGTGGTCGTTGGCTTCCTCCATGGCGTCTGAGGAGAATGGGAGCTGGTGGTAGCGTCGCGACTTGGCCTGCCGCGTCGTTGGCGTCCGCGCCCAGATGGCGGGCCGGCGGGGTCCGAGTCCGGCCAATGGCGGGCCGGCGGGCAGTGCGGTGACATCAAAAAATTTTGCGAGTCCCGCCGGCCGCCGCACAAAGGCCGTACTCGCTCCGTCCAAAATAATCGCTTCCAAAAGAAATAAGTGTCGCCCTCACCTTCCAAGAAATCAATATCTTTTAGCTTTAACTAAATATATAAAAATATTATTATTTATAGTACATAATGAGTATAATTAAGCAGATAGTTGAATATAATTTCATAATATTTATTTAGACATATAAATATTAGTAATATTTTTTTACAAATTT
Source organism: Sorghum bicolor (assembly GCF_000003195.3). Classification (NCBI taxonomy): domain Eukaryota; kingdom Viridiplantae; phylum Streptophyta; class Magnoliopsida; order Poales; family Poaceae; genus Sorghum; species Sorghum bicolor. The sequence goes on from NC_012873.2 coordinate 63,601,851, forward strand.
AATTAAATTTGAGAAGTTCAATTAATAGAAATAGGGTTTTTTTGAACGGTGCCATTACAATTTCAAAGTATTTGAAATATGCCATTATAATTCAGGTATCCTGAAGCGGAACATTACAATTCTTGCAAAATTTGAAATATGCCATTGGATAGGGTAGAAGGACGTTTGGGCCTGCTTGCAAGCCGACGTGGCATACGGTCGACCGTATGCGCCCGTCACCGTGAGCCATCTAAACGGCGCGGCAAAAAACGTCGTCTCCACTTCGCCCCTGACTCTCATTCTCGTTCTCCACCTCTCTGTCTCTCTCGAGCGTAACCCTAGGCGCGGCGGCGGCGGCGGCGGCGATTCCGGTGCCACAATCCCGACGGCGGCGCTGCAGGTGAAGATGGCCTCGAGCTCTTCCGCTGCTGGCAGTAGAAGGGTGCAGTGCCCCCAACTGAACTGCCCAGTGTGCAATGTTCTTTTGATCCGAATCGTGAGCAAGCAAGAGAACTCAAAGGCTGTCGCATTCATCAAGTGCCCAAACAACGTAAAGGTAACGATTTGCATTGTTTATGCCCTTGAATGTGCTGCCTTTGTTTTCAATTTGACTGGTGTTGCTTGCACAGGGTGATCCAACAACTTGTGGCTGGATTCGTTCGGAGGAGCAGTACGAGGCATGGTTTATGAAGCAAAAGGAGAAAGAGATTCAGCTGCAGTTGCCCCTTCATTCAACAGTTGGGGATCCTAATGATGATTTGAATCAACGGGTCAAGGAGATGAAGCAAACTCTAGATAGAGTTGTCACTGAACTTGAGAAAATGAAGGTGCAACTTGGAGACAGAGATGTTGTTGCTGTTCCTAGTCAAGTTAGTAATCAGAGTCCAGCACTAGACTTGGGCAGGAAGGGGAAAATGCAAATTGTGTTGGATGTATCTGTTGTTGTAGGTGTCCTTGTGGGTGTACTGCTAGGTGTAGGTTTTTCTCAGATGATGAAGTGACTGTAATTATGTGTATTTGCAATGAAAGAATAAGCATTTTGTCACTGAGTTTCTTCGATGAGTATGATCAGCATTGTCCTATGCCTTTTGTCACTGAAAATAGATTAGAATTTCAGCTTCAAAATAGATTAGAATTTCTGCAGCACTTTGTCTTGTTTTCTTAACATTTTAAGTAGAGTTCACATGATAATTGACACAAGACAGGAGAGTACAAACTAACATAAGTAGAGTTCACATGATTGAAAATAGTTGGCAAGTTCTAATGCCTCATTACATAGTAGCAACATCAGCCATACAAGTTCCAAGTTGGCATTCTAATGCCTCATTACATAGTAAGGTTCAGAACAAAGCCATATAAGTGGAGCATCATAGATCAGCATCCTGTGGAGCATCATAGATGAGGTGCCTGATGCTGCTGATAACAGCCTTCCCAGGTGCAGCTGCTTCCCTCTGCAGCTTTGTTTTCTTTGGTGTATTCTTCTTCTTCTTAGTTGTAACCTTCTTCAAAGGCTTGGTCTTCTTCACCTGGGAAGGTCCAGCATCATCCTGTGTTGGTACTTCCTGCGTTGGAGCTTCCTGTGATAACACTTGCTGAGTCGGCCTCTTTCTGCGTTGAGATGACAGTAGCCGGTTAGATCTTAGTACATAGGAAAAAATAATAAAATGGTTAGACAATAGTTTTAATACCTTTTTGAAGACCCTTGTCCTCTTTCTCCATCTTCACCTAGTTCTGGCAACTTGCAGGTCTTGGAAAAATGTCCAAAGTCACCACATCTCTTGCACCTAACTTTCTTCTTCGTGGCCCTCTGCTCAAAAGTCCCTCTAATTCTTACAACCCTTGGCCTTCCTGGACCTCTGCCTAGCAATGAAGGATACACTTTAAAACCAAGGTTGACAACAGGCCATTCATCCTTGTCTGGGATAGGCTCAATCCTATCAGCATAAGCTGCCTTAAATCTAGCAACTGAATAGTACTCATGTACATAATCCTCAATTCTCATCCCTGGGATTGACAGTATCCAAGCCAAAGCATGCTTACATGGCTTTCCAGTCACTTGCCACTGCCTGCAGGAACAATTGTGGTTTCCTAGGTCCACAGTGATGCCATCTTCCCTTCTACTAGTTTTTGACTTGCACAATTATGATCTGCAGGCAGTACTTTGATCTGTGCATACGAAACATGTCAGGTAAAGAAAAAATAAAACTTGCACAAAGGAACTAGTGAATAGACAGTTACCTATATTGTCTTTCTACCCTGCAGCCTAGATGCATGTATGCGCCAAGGACATCCCTCGGATTTGCACTTTGCAATAAATCTTGATGGGTCTGTTTTGATACCAGCTAACACATAGCCTTTAGTAACAGAGAAATGCCTGATAGCTTTCCTGAATGAAACAATATCAGGAAATAACTCCCCCTTTACAATCTTGGGATGTTCTAGGTCATGAATGATATTGATCTCTTCAGAGTCTGCATCAGTGACCTCTGCCTCAACAGGAAAAGCATCAGCATCAACATTTTCAGCATCATGAGAAGCATGTGGAGGCGAATTACTAGGAGGCTGTGTTGGTGGTGTTGGCATGTACATGCCCTCATCATCACAACCCACATACTCCTCATCGTTATCAAACATATCAGGTTCCCTATCAGGCTCAAGTTGAGTCTCAACTTCAGCCTCTGGTGCAACATCTGCCTCAAATGTGGGCTGGTTAACATAACTGTCAGTACTGGCTGGGTTGCCAGTGCTAGTGTCAGGAGGAAGATCTAGTTCATCAAATTGATCAATAGTGGGAACAGACTGATCAAATACCCCTACGACAATGTGGCAATGCATCTCCTCCTTATACATCTCAAACATATCATTAATCTGGAATTGATTTTCTAGCATGACATCTTGAGACAACCTTTTATCATAGAACCAAGCAACTGGACACTGAGTAGTAGAGCAATTGACAGCATTACGCAAGCTGGCCATCAGTACATCAAATGAAAACGAGCCAATCTCCACATCCCACTTAATCACAGAGCCCTTTGTGTAAGCTTTCCTACCCAAAGAGTCTCTCCAACAGAATGCTTCCACTTTAATTTCTAAAGAAAATAGCGGAACCCTAGCATCAACTAAATCACATCAATATCTAATGCCAATCAACAGATCAAGACCTAATGCACTTGTATTCGTGCTCTGGAAGGACAAAACATTACCTTTCGTTGCTAACCCCCATCCGCGGCGCCCTGCGCGGGGGCACGTCTGCCATGGACTTGCGCCCTATTCCATTGCCTCCCCCTGCGCCGCCGCCGCCGCCGCGCCTAGGGTTACGCTCGAGAGAGACAGAGAGGTGGAGAGCGAGAATGAGTCAGGGGCGGGGTGGAGACGCCGTTTTTGGCCGCGTCGTTTAGATGGCTCACAGCGACGGGCGCATACGGCCGACCGTATGCCACGTCGGCTTGCAAGCAGGCCCAAGCGCCCTTCTACCGTATCCAATGGCATATTTCAAATTTTGCAAGAATTGTAATGGTCCGCTTCAGGATACCTGAATTATAATGGCATATTTCAAATACTTTGAAATTGTAATGGCACCGTTCAAAAAAACCCATAGAAATACTATAGCCATAGTTGTTTTTGGACGGAGGGAGTAGGCTGTATGCCCGTAGCGTAATAAACTATGTCTATGTGCCCTGCAAAAGGAAAATATGAGATGAGGCTCGCGTCGTTAGACGGAAGCCTCGGGGAAAAAAATTGTCCAAGAGTTGTTTGAAAAATTATTGATTTTTCTCTGGTTGGACAAGTCTTGAAAATGTTGTTTGGTTTGAGGTCTGTGCCCGAGAATAAAATTTGTGATGTGAGTTGTGAGATTAACATAAACTTATGTTCTATTTAGATCCTCTGCCCTAGACTTTAGAGCTAAAGTCTCTAAATAAGTGGTCTGAAATTAGCTCTAAATGAGTTTTAGACCTTAAAAGTGAGCTAAATGCTCTAAAGTTTTTTAGAGTTCTAAAATTTAGAAGAGAGGATCTAAACGGGTCATTGAAAGCCCAAGTTTGATTTTGGTAATTAATGACACCAAGTTGCTAATGCCTTGTGTTTAAGTGATTTGAGTTAGGCATAGCAACACATGTGATGAAGGTGCATGGTGGCATGGAGAGGTGGCCACATGACTACAAAGAGATGAAGCTTGATGTGGAGATCATGATGATAGACGAGGAGCAAAGTTATCAAGGCAAAGGTATAAACATAGGGTTTTACTTTTGTCGGTCTAAGATGAGTAGAGAAGTGATTGACCGGGTTTAGGATAGATAGCCGACTATCAAGAGGGGAAATCACGGTCATCTCTCGAATCAAGTGCTACTAGGTCTACATCTTGAGCATATGCATTAGGATCTAGTAAAGTGCTAACCTAACTCCTTTGGGAAAATGTTTGTGAAAAGCTAACACACATGCACTTTGGTGGTGGACACTTGTTGGTGTTAGCACATTGGCAAAGGAGGTGGAGTTCCGCATTCAGCGCTTTTGAGAAAAATAATTGTATATTTTCTATTGCGCCGGTGGGAAATTTGGAGAAGTCGCGGGAGTGTTTTCTCACTGAGAAACACTCACCGAACGCTGAGTGCGGAGGCACCGGACGCTGGCCTCAGAGTCCGGTGTGCTTGACCCTGCTAGGGTTGAGCACCGGACGCACCCTGAGAGCGTCCGGTGGTTAGCGTCCGGTGAGCGGGCGTTTTGCGACCCTCTCTGCGCATGGGTCCGGTGAGCACCGGACGCTACCGGTGCTTAGCGTCCGGTGACCCGCAGGTTTGCGGAACTCTCTGCGCATGAGTCCGGTGTGCACCGGACGCGTCCGGTGTGGACCTGCAGAGCGTCCGGTGATCCACAGGTGACCATTAGGATCTGTCACGCGAGATTCAGGACGGACACGTGGCCAACTCCAGTGCACCGGACGCAGGGTGTCGAGCGTCCGGTGCTCACTTGGTAGCGTCCGGTGCCCCCGTTTTCATCCCAGTGAAAACAACCAACGACTAGTTTCTTTGAGGGGCTTATAAATAGAAGGTGGGCGGCTTTGGGAGGCTGACTCTTGCACATTTGAATACTTGAGGCATATATTGAGCTAGAGAACACTCCCTCCACTCATCTCCTTGCTTGATTGCTAATCCTAGTGGGATTGAGTGAGATTCAAGTGCATTGCTTTGAGAGTTGCATTTAGTGGCACTTGATTCTTGAGTTTGCTGCGGATTTCTTGTTACTCTTGGGTGTTTCCCGACGCCCTAGACGGCTTGGAGCAGCGGTGGTGTTGAGCTCGTGATTGGAGATTGTTTCGAGCCTCACCAAGTGATTTGTGAGGGATTCTTGAGCCTTTCCCGCGGGAGATCGCAATTGGCTACTCTAGTGGATTGCGCGTGGCTTGGAGGATCACCATCTTGTGAGTGGATGTGCGGCACCCGCTGAGGGTTTGGCTTTGGATTGCCAATTAGCTCGTGATCCATCAAGTGGGTGTATCGTCACAATGAGGACTAGCTTGTCAAGAAGCAAGTGAACCTTGGTAAAAAATCTTGTGTCATCTCTTGCCGAGGATTATCTATTGTGATTGTGTTTGTGAGTGATTGGTTGGATATATCTCTACTCTACAACGTTGGTATAACAATCACTCTCCACTCCTTTACTTACTTGTATACCTTACAAGTTGTTAGCTTGTTTAGGAGTGTAGCTAACCTTCTTTTGTTGTTGTGCTTTAGTGTTTAGCCTTGCACTAGTTTGTATAGGTGGCTTGCATAGGTTAGTTGAGCTAGTGCTAGAATTGCTTCGCTATTTGTTTTACTAACTCACTTGCTTAGTGAAGTTTGTAGAATTTTTAAATAGGCTATTCACCCCCCCTCTAGCCATTTGGACCTTTCAGTCATATAGCTTGATTAAGAAACAAGATGATTTAATTAATACTTCCTCCATACCCATAAAACAAGTCGTTTTGGACAATGACACGGTCTCCAAAGTCTAACTTTGACTTCTTGTTTTTATAAAAATATTTATCAAAAAGTGGTATAGATATATTTTTCTGAAAGTATTTTTCAAAACAAATCTATTCATATGGTTTTCATATTTTCAAACTCAACAACTTAAAAGTTATTCATGAATTATATTCCCAATGTTTAACCTAAACCTTGTCCAAAACGACTTGTTTTATGGGTATGGAGGGAGTATTAATTTTCTTGACTAACTGAAGTAATTTAATAAAAGTTAACTATACTTAATAACTTAATTATACTTGAACACTATTATTGCTTGTTTATATAATAATAAAGTTCCACATATATTTAATAATATACTAATACTGACATGTTTTTTCAAATTAAAAAGATTAATTAAGTTGTCCATTGAAAAGCTAACAACTGCCATTAGCCCAAGCAAGCAAGATGCAGGGCCAGGTGCTCAATTTTGGCCCTGTTTGGTTTGGGGAGTTAAATTTTAACTTCTATCACATCGAATATTTGGACACATGCATAAAGTATTAAATATAGACTATTTACAAAACTAAAAACACAGCTAAAGAGTAATTTGCAAGACAAAATCTAGTTGGCCCATAATTAAATAATAATTACTAAATAAAACAAAAATATTATAATACCTATTAAACTTTAACACTCTGGCCAATCCCCGGTCGAGGAACCTCATCATGGCTCCCCTTCCAAACGGAGGACGGACGGGCAGGCTGAAAGCCGGGCAAAAACGCTCACGAAGTGGCGGAGCTAGAACAAATTTGAGGGAGGTGCGTTATGCATGTGGGGTGCATATAATTTTATTGCAGGGGTGCATATATGGTGAAAATTTGATCATACTCACTATTTTTTCATATTTTCGTGGGTGCGGCCGCACCCAATGCCAACTACATAGAGCATCTCCAAAGGCTTTGGCAAATTGATTTGGCATTTATTGTTATTTGCAAACTCCCATAACAAAATGCAAAGGATAAAAATAGGCTATCTTCAAGGGAATTGGCATTTGGACTTGACAAAGGATAAAAATAGGAGGTCTCTAGCCGCGCGCGCTTTCCTCGTGCGTGACTTTGTTCGCGCGATCAGGTTTGCAAAGCCGTCCACAGCTTGACATTTTTGCCAAGTTTGCTCCCTCATTTGACAAGTTACCCAAATTACAAACTCCAAATGCAAAACCGTTGAATACCTCTTTAAAGCTTTTTAGCAAATTACTCAAATGCAAACCATAAAACCATAAATACAATCCATATGCTCGTAGCGACGCGAGTCTCATCCAAACGAGCCTTGCTTTAAATGACCAGGGCAGGCTGTGCGGTGGCGGCGTCGCGCGGGCGCGGAGAAGGAGCGAGCCAGCGAGGCAGTGCACGGCAACGGCAAAAAGATGACCGCAGTGCACTTTGGTATGATCTCTTCACAAAATATAAACACAATATATATACAGTGCATGACAATGCGTTCCTACAAAGAATGCATCTGCAGTTCTTTATTTTCATTTATTTCTTACAAGGTCTACGCACTTGTAATGCTCCTTGACGAATGGTATAGTGGACACTACAAGTCTACAACATCTCATTCTACAGGCTAAGAAATTCACTGTCTACATAGGAGTACAAAGCGTAAGTACAGAGTATGCACTGTGCAATAGTTAAACAGGTCCCAACTTCGGTGACGATGGTATTGTACAATATTTTCAAAGAACTTGGAGGCTGACCATAGCTCGTCTGCTCATGGGGCCTCAGTAGGAATGCCGTGGTAACCAATAGTAGAGTTTTCTGAGCTGGAAGGAACAGCATTGTACTGACCATAGCCAGCATAAACTCCCAAAGCGATGAGACTAAGGATGACAAATCTATACCAAGCTTCTTCATGTAGCTGCCAAACAAATTGTCATTGACATTAGGAATTTGGTGGTAAATATTTGTTAGCAAAGCAACACCATAAAGCAATTTTTCAGTATTGAAATCTGTGAGTGGAATCAAAATAGAGCAGCGCAAACCTGAGCAAAAAGGACCATGTTGAAGAAAACAGAGATAATGGGAAGCAACGGTACCCCAGGACATGAAAAGCCAGGTGGATCCACATAGACCTGGACAGGAAAGTTTTAAGAAAACAATGTATAAGCAAGTTGAGGCTGAGCATCAGTGCGTCTAAATATGTAGTAGCATGACATCTTTATCCATGGTTTCAAACAGCAAAGCAAATAGCATGATTTATGCAACATGAATTAATGGATTGCACGCATACAGGATTATGTGGGTATGCAGCAAGTAGGCCAGATCGATATAAAAGGAATTACCTGACGAAACTGGAGAGCAAAACTGGCAGCAACAGCTATCACAAAAGCCACTACCATAAAGGCTATAGCATAGTTAAAGCGATAGCAAATTCCCACTATAAAACCACAAAGAGCAACTATGACAAGACATAGAACACCCTCTTGCCAGATTGACATACTTCCAAGGGAGCGACGACTAGTTCCTTTGTCATTCCATCTTAGAGTGACCACACAAGCTGATACAACTGAATAACCAGTCTGCTCCCCGAAATAAATGAGGAAAAAAGAGTAGCAGTTACATGCGACTGTTCGATGATGAGAATGAGACATTGTGGTTGAAATATTTACTGAAATTTCCATACCAGAGTGCCAACGGAAAGAATATGAGAGAGCATAGACACATTAAAGAGGCCTGCCATGACTGCTGCAACACAACCAACCCAAATCTGAGATTGCAGAGGAGTGTGCCTCGTTGGGTGTACTTTAGCAAATACTGAAGGTAGAAGCCCATCCCTTCCAAGTCCAAGATACAGACGTGACTGTGTACAATTACAAGGATGTAATCCTCATCAAGTAGATCCATTTGATTAGGGCCTGTTTGGTTCCCCTTGCTAAATTTTAGCTAGCTAAACTTTAGTCACTTTAGTAACTAAACTTCCAACATACTGACTAAAAAAGAGCTAAAATAGTTTAGTCCCACTAGTCATTCAAGAGTAGCTAAAATAGTTTTAGCTAGCTAAAATTTAACAAGGGGAACCAAACAGGCCCTAAGTGAAACTACAGTGTGACCTAAACATACATAGTCAAGTTAGAAGGCATTACCTGAACATACAAGCCAACAAGAAGTGTTGTAGTAAGTCCAGCAACAGCTCCAATGCTGATCAATACAGTAATAAATTTCAGGCCCTTGGCAGCAAAAGCCTCAGCCAAAGGAGCATCTTCACCGAGTAATGTATATGGAACCATTCCAGTAATGACCAAGCATACAGCAACATATAACAACACACATGCTAGAAGGCTTCCTAGTATACCGATGGGCAAGTCCCTCTGGAAAATTTTGTTTGCGTGAGCAGAAGGAGAGGTTAGAATGCATTTCACACTATTATAATCTATAAATTTTGTAAAAAAAATCGAATACTGACATCCACTAAGCAATAGCATATGGACATAAAAAGACAAGGCAATAAATCCAGAATATGCATCACCTGTGGCCTTTTGGCTTCCTCAGCAGAATTAGCAACCGCATCAAATCCAACATATGCAAAAAAGACTACTGTGGCTCCAGTCACTACAGATTTGAAACCATTTGGCATAAATGGTGACCAGTTTGATACATCCACCTCAAACACACCAGCAAATACAACGACTATAACAATGATTATCTGCATTTGGAAACAGGTGCATCAGTCCATAGTAAACAACATTGCATATGCCTTCTACCTCATAAACATGAAAAACTAAATCTTGAGAAATATAACACCAAAAATTAAAAAGCATTGCCTTGTGCAAGCACAAAAACTTATCATAGAACAACTAGTATCATATGGAAAGGCTCACTTATCCACCTACCTACCTACCAATGTTACAGGAAAATATCACCTAGCCAATTCAAATATGAGCAAGTTCAAGTTGCAGAAAACACGAAACCCAATATGAGCGTTTAAGCAATCTTACCTTCAATGTTGTCATAAACGTGTTCACTGCTGATGACTCTTTGACACCACGGCAGAGAATCGCTGTTAAGATGATGAGAAGAATGGGGGCCAATATATTAATTGATATGACACCACCAAAAAACTCCTCCCCATGACCTATCCAGCTTGGAATTTGGCCCTTCAAGAACGGGATTAGCTCCAAGAATTGGATAAAGTAGCTTGCTAAGCTACGAGCAATGCTTGCTGCACCGATATGGTAATCCACCATCAACTGAGTGAAGACCAAGAAGGCGGTGATCTCATTGAATGCTGCATATGTGTACAAGTATGCTCCCCCAACCACAGCAGGGAACCGAGATGCGAGTTCAGCGTAGCACAATGCATTGAGCACACACGCAGCTCCAGCAAGAACAAAACTGATTGTAACACCTGTTATATACCATCATGTTAGTTTCAGTTCCACAGAAACGAAACGAAGGAATATATGCTACTTAGGCAAATAAAGCAACACTTCAACTGGAGCATTTGAAGTAGCATAACAAACGACTACTTCCGTAAATGTTCCACAACAAGCGTGAACGATGCCCCAAAATCACTGCCCCATGAAACCAACAAGTTATTGCTCCACTGTAAACATTTTATACTGCAAATGTCGTCATGTCGGACTGGACTGAGCAGCAGCAGTGTTTGGTTTCGATTCAAATTTACTATGGGGCTGTAGGGTTGACCTGGGCCGGCGTCGCGGGCGACGGTGCCAGTGACGACGAATATGCCGGCGCCGATGGACGCACCGATCCCGAGCAGAACGAGCTCAAGGACGCCGAGCTGCCGCACGAGGCCCTCGCCGGTGGCGGCGGCGGCGGCGGAGCCGTGGGCGCCGAGGGGCTTCCGGCGGAGCGCCGCGGCGCAGAGGCCAGAGAGGAAGGGGCGGCCGGCGGTGGAGGAGGGCCTGTGGCCGTGGGCTTCCTCCATGGCGTCTGAGGAGATGGGGAGCTGGTGGCGTCGCGACTTGGGTCGTCGCGTCCTTGGCGTCCGCGCCCAGATCGAGCGGAGTGACGTCGGCTCTTGCGTCATGCGGAGGAGGCGTGTGGCCCCGCCGCCGCGGCCGGGCGCTGGTCGGGATCGGGAGGGTAGAGGGAAGGAAGACCCTGGTTGGGCTGGCATTGTCCGATCTTGGGCTGTAGAGGAGGTGTTGGGTTGGGCTTTCTTTGAGTTCTACTCCAGTATGACTTTTCTGGGCTCCATGCAGTTTGGACCTGTAACAAGAGTGCGTTTGACGGTTTAGTAGTGTTCCTTTTTAGAAAAAGTTCACATTAACTGTCTTGACTTTTGCGAAAATCTATTTTGTCTCTATAAATTTAAAAATGATAAATTACCACCCTAAAATTTTAAAACCATTTACTTTATCCTGACCGATTATAAACGGTTTTCAAATGCAGTTTTTTATCTTAGCTAAATATTTAAAAAAAAATTATAATAAATCACAAAAAAATTATAAAATATAAAATTCAATTTTATTAGGCTCATCATGAGTATATTTACACAATTAATATATATATATAGTATATTTTACTATGATTTTTTACTATATATTTAGATATATGCTTTTAGATAATTAATTCATAGCCGTAGTTTCTACCGTCCAAATATGATGAAATTTTTGTGATAGATTAATTATTGTATATGTAAATTATAATAAAAAATTATATTTATTGGATCAAGTATAACTTAGTTATATATTTATGTATCATCATGAGTAGGTGTATGCTTGCTAAAAAAATAAAAAGTGGAAGAGGCGCTGTACAGTGGCTGCACTGCACGTCTGCACCGGCAGGCAGGTAGGCAGTGGCGGAGCTAGGATCTAAAACTTGGGTATTTCCACTTCTATGTTATGAAAAAAAGTCGAATTCATAGGTTTAAATATGGCCAATAACACTGCAAATCAGTAACTTTAAACCAATATTTACTTTCTAGATTCTAGACTTCTAATTAAAATGTTAGCTTTTTACCTGTTTTGAGCTCGAATGTGAGAAAATACTATAGATTATAGCATTATACATTAATATATATAAGTATATATATATATATATAAAAAAAAATGTACCAAAATAGTTGAGTATTTTCAAGAATAGAATACACTACATCCGCCCATGCAGGTAGGCCAGTCCACAGTCCAGCAACGTGCCGCGCGCAAAGGGCAACAGCCAGACCTGCAGGCTGGAAAACGACCTGGGGCCTTGTTTAGTTCTAAAAGAAAATTTTGGATTTTGCTACTGTAGTATTTTTGTTTTTATTTGACAAATATTGTCTAATCATGAATTAACTAGGATCAAAAGATTCGTTCCGTAATTTACAGACAAATTGTGTAATTAGTTTTTGTTTTCGTGTACATTTAATGCTTCATGCATGTGCCGCAAGATTCGATGTGACGAGAAATCTTGAAAACTTTTTAGATTTCGGGGTAAACTAAACAAGGCCCTGGTTTCAATTCAGCGCGATTCGTTTACCGTCCTTTTTGACAAAACGACCGTAAAATGGGCAGGTGGACAGGACTTCTGGAGAAACCGTCCTGCAGGCTGCGGCGCCGCCTCCAATCTGGAACGGAATTCCACGGGCACAACGGCAAATGTCTCCTGCTGTCGTCTGGTGCGCGCGCACGCTGGCACCTTGTTCCTTTCCTCCACTGACAGCTATCGCTGGCAGCGAGCCAACGATCGCGTGGCCAGCCACCACGAGAACGGCTAGCTGCTGGCTGCTGCCTTAACCGATCGAGCGACCTACCGTACCCTAACGCACTGTTTACATTGGAGATGAAATTTTTTTAATGTCACGTCGGATGTGTCGGAAGTATGTCGGGAGGGGTTTTAGAAACTAATAAAAAAATAAATTACATAGCTCGTCACGAAACTGCAAGACAAATCTATTAAGCATAATTAATCTGTCATTAGCACATATATGGGTTACTGTAGCACTTAAGGCTAATCATGGAGTAACTAGGCTTAAAAGATTCATATCGCGATTTTCAACCAGTGTAATTAGTTTATTTTTTTATGTACATTTAATGTTCTATTCATGTGTCCAAAAATTCGATGAGATGGATGAAAAAAATTTAGGTGGAAAACTAAATAGGGCCTACTGAAACAGTGCGTGTGAGCAAATCCAAACAATCGCGTGACAGTTGGACCCAATCAATCAACGAGGGCATCGTATTTCTACCATCTTTCTGATGTATAAAGGCTGGTGAGCAACTTCCATAGTTTGCTAAAAATATTTGGTATTATAGAATTTTTACTAAAACCATAAAAAATAGCCTCCAACAAGTTGGCAAAACTACTTGGCAATTTTGTGAGCTTGGCGAAATTCTCCCTTCACTTGGCAAATATGCAAAGTCCTCCATCGCTTGGCATTACGTGTATTCCAATTTGCCAACTTGTTGGAGGCTCAATTTTATGATTTTGACAAAAATCCTAGGATGTCAAGTTCTTTTGCCAAGTCCAAATAGCAAACTGTTGGAGAAGGTCTTTTTTCACGTGACATTTGGTTTTGAGACTTGGCAAAACTATAGATTTCTCAAGTGAGTTTTAGTAAACTGTTGGAGTTGCTCTAGGCCTTGTTTAGTTGCAAAAATTTTTACAAAATATTCAATATAACATTTTCGTTTGTATTTGATAAATATTGTTCAATCATAAACTAACTAAGTTTAAAAAATCTGTCTCGCAAATTATAAACAAATTATATAATTAGTTATTTTTTAATCTATATTTAATACCACAAGAATTAATGTGACGGAGAATTTAAAAAATTTTATAAAATTTTTTAGAAACTAAACACGGCCTTAGTTGTACCCAAAATCCAAAAACTTTTCATAATTTTCCATCCCATCAAATCTTATGGTATATGCATGAAGCATTAAATATAAATAAAAAATAACTAATAGTATGAGATAAATATTTTGAATCTACTTAATCTATGATTAAACAATAATTACTAAATATAAACAAAAATGCTACCCAAAAAAATTCTCCAACTAAATAAGGCATAAATAAGGCCTTGTTTAGTTCCCAAAATATTTCAAGATTCTCCGTCACATTGAATCTTGCGGTACATGTATGGAGTATTAAATTTAGACGAAAACAAAAACTAATTACACAGTTTGCATGTAAATCGCGAGATGAATCTTTTGACCTTAATTAGTTTATGATTGGATAATATTTGCCACAAACAAACGAAAGTGCTACAGTATCCAAAATCCAAATTTTTTGCCAACTAAACAAGGCCTAAAAAGCAGGGTCGTTCATGGCAGCCACATGTTATTCCTGCTAGAAGAATTATTATGATGGATTGATGGGTTAGATCGATGTCCTAATCCAGCATGGATGCACTCGATTGCATCGAGACGACGCACGGCAGTCCGGAACTCTGGATTGGATCGCGGGAAACCCAGGACATGAGGCTCAGGTCAGCTGCACTGCACTGCGGCGTCCTAAAAGAATCGGACCATTGTCATGATATCGAGAGTGATGGGACTAAAATGTTTAGGTTGTGTTTAGTTGCACTTAAAATCTGAAAAAAACAAGATTTTTTATTACATCAAATCTTGCGGCATATGTATGAAACGTTAAATAGTTAAAAAATAACTAATTGTACAGTTCGTCTATAATTTACGAGACGAATCTTTTGAGACTAGTTAGTTCAGAATTAGACATTAATTATTAAATACAAACAAAATTGCACAGTAGCTAAGTTCCAAAAAAATGTGTCTAAACAAGGCCTTAGTTGAAAAGTTTTTGTACGTCATATTGAATATTTTATGAGATGTCAGAAAGAATATTCGGATACTAATGAAAAAACTAATTACATAACTCACCGAGACAAATTTATTAAGTCTAATTAATCTATCATTAGCATATGTATTACTATAGCAATTATAGCTAATCATAGACTAATTAGACTTAAAATATTTGTCTCAGGGTTTTTATATAAACCGTGCAATTAGTTATTTTTTATCTATATTTAATACTTCATTATGTGTCTAAACATTTGATAGGATGGATTGAGAAGTTTTGAATGGGGCCTTGATTAGTTCATGAAAAAAATTTGATTTTGCCTACCGTAGCACTTTCGTTTGTATTTGATAATTATTGTCCAAGAACTAATTAGAATCAAAAGATTTATCTTGCAAACTGTGCACTTAGTTATTTTTTAATTTATATTTAATATTATATTTATGCGGCAAAATTTAATGTGACGAAAAATCTTAAAACTTTTTGGAAGCTAAACAGGGCTCGAACCAGAAGAGTGTGCGAGAACAGGTGCTCGGCTGTGCTCGATCATCAAGCTTTGAAACGGCTTTGCTAGAAGAATAAATGTATCGACAGTGACAGTACCACCCGTCGCGTCTTCACAGATCACAGTATTCACACCGAGGCATTGTTTAGTTTCGAAAACTGAAAAGTTTTTAAAACTGTAGCATTTTTGTTTTTATTTGACAAACATTATCCAATCATAGAGTAACTAGGTTTAAAAGATTCATCATGTGATTTACAGGTAAACTGTACAATTAGTTTTTATTTTCGTCTATATTTAATACTCTATGCATGTGGCATAAGATTCGATGTGACGGAAAATTTTAAAAAGATTTTGGTTTTTGGGGTGAACTAAACAAGGCCCTAGAACTACTCCAGTAGAAGCAGCCACCCTCCACGTTACACGCACCAGAAAATTATGTGGTCTAGCTAGGTCAAGGGTGTTGTCTCGATTTCTCTCGAAAATACACCGCCTTGTTGCTATCTTTCGGTTGCCTGCCGTCCCTGTCCAATATATATTGATATTTGTTGCATTAGGATAACTTAATTTGTATTTTCATCGAGAGAGAGCGGGGGATGGAGAGAGAAAAAAAAAAGATACTACATCCAACGTATCACTAATTCACTATGCGTACGTATTACATATTCCCGATAAATTCACGAAAGAACACAGCTCGTACACTGATCTCTCGAGTACGACTTCACTGCCCGTTTTTTTGTTGCATGCATTGCTCGGCCGCCAAACGTCATCTTCAAATTATATATATCGCGCTCGCGGGACGCTTGCCCATGTCTCTGGCATGCTATTAGTTTTGCCTGGCTTGTGCGTACACGTTCCACTGACGACGGTCCGCATTGAAGGATCTGTGTTCTGTGCACGCAAATTTCAGCTCTAGTGTGTGGTCCAAGTCCATGGCTTGGGTTTTGCGTGCACTGAACACGATTGCAGATAACAATAACCCAGCAAATCCGCGGTGCCAAGCACCAACTATTTGTTACCCTTGTGTTGCATTAATATTCCTCACAAATCACAATGACGTGCTTGTCTGCTTCATAGTTGATACGTGCAATTGTTAACACGAGCTTCGATATACTAGTAATATCGTGAACTACGACGTATTGTTCTGACGGATGACCCACTTCTAATTTGCCAACGAACGGCGCAACCGTAGAATTTGCTTTGGATAGAGATGCAACCTGCCACAGTGCCAGCTACTCATTCAACAAACGATGGATTCTTCATCCATCATATTTCCCGTTTTGGTTTAGCCGTGTCTGTGTGCGTGGTGTGCAAGAACCCAACGTACCAAAGCTTGGCTTCGACGCCCAAACACCCGCTTAATGCCCTAATAGGACATGGTGTGGTGTCGACATCCAAGGCAAATCCATCTTTCAAGAATGGCAAAGCATTTCATTGACTCCTTTGTTGGATGCTATCCGATAACAATGTTGTGACTCATGTGCCCTCCTCTCCCAATCCCATCTTCCACTTGAGGCTCCTTTCTGATTGAAAACCCTTTGTCGGTTTTCCAATCAATAATATTGGCATGTGCGTAGAAAAAGAGGTTCATAGAAGAATTTGGTTTTGTATGTACAAAAGCAAAACCAGCAAGACAAACTTTGCTCAATTTGTGGAGACAATTTTACATAATGTATTTTACATTTTTTTCTTTTCGGGCCTTGATGCCTTGTACATTTTGAACTTGTACTGCTCATTCTTTTATTTGATTGAAAAGGCAAAAAAAAAAAAGGTAGGGAACTCCCCTACTGATTGGGTTAAAAAATATTGGCATGTGCGCATATCGTATTCTTCATGAAGGCATCATTTTATTTTTTTGGTAAACATATTGTTGGTTGTTGCTACTATAGATAAGATGACTATTGGTTGTTGGTGTTGTAGAGGTTTCATGCAACTTTTGATTTGTGGTAGTATGTCATGTGGTCACTAGCATTGTATAGGTGGTTGTCGGCTTGTAGCGGATGATGTTATTGTAGAGTGTTTTTTTTATTTATTTATCAGTTTAACATGTTAGTTTTCTCTCTTAAAATCATTCTTTTTAGAAATCATTGTTGTATATAGTAAAACAGAGCTTTTAATTAGGAGCACAGGATGGTGATCTATCTATATTTTAAATTTTGATTCGGTGACGACACACATGGGCGGACAATTGTTCCTTGACTAATTTTCAGTAATCATCATCTAAATTGTAAATAGGATTTAGATATAATTTAAAAATGAGACTGTTATTCGGCATTCTCCTCCTGGACGCCCTCAGACTGGACACGACACGACAGGACCAGCCATCTAGCAGCACGGTCATAAAACCTCCGATGGTTGGTGGTTGGATCCTTCGTCCTTCCGTGGCCTTCCCTTCCCTTCCCTCGACGAAGCGAGCTGACAGATGGCCTCCTCCTCCTCCTCGGCCAACCGCAAGCCCCACCTGTCAGCTGTCACCCTCCAACCAGAGCCCACGGCCACATCAACCCCAATCCGCTCTCCCCCGAACAACCGTTTCCTGATCCTCCCTCCCGTCGTCAGCTTCGTTTCGCCTCCGGCATCCGCGTCGCGATTCGCCAAACCAAACGCGCCGCCCCTTATAAGGACAGCATCCCCTTTCCCGTGCGCCCGCCCGCCCCCTCCTCTGCCCCGCGCGAGCTCCCCTTCCGCGCTCCCTTCCCACAACAAGCCTTTCAATCCGTCGTGTGAATGGGTGACCTGGGAGGAGGGGACTGGCGGGAGGCGGTGGCCGAGAAAGGGCCGGCGGAAGCTGCCGCCGGGCCCGACCACCTGGTGGTCATGGTCCACGGGATCGTCGGGAGGTTCGGCTGCTTGCTTGGCTCTAGCTGATCTTCCTTCCATTTAGCTGCGTAATTGATCGACCTCGGCTCTTAATTGCTCCGATAAAAACCTGTTGCCTCACGCTTTTTCACGTGGGGAAAACATTTTGGTTGTTTTGAGAACGTTGGGGGTTTTTCTGGTTAGTTCTCTGATCGTCTGATCATTGTTTGGATTAATTCCATGCGGCGCCGCGGGGTGCAAAACGCAGTTTCCTATGTTTTCTTTTTTCTGAGTGAAATGAAGTAAATTAGTGGTTTGGAGACATAAATTGTGCTCTTAACGAATTGAGGTGCCTCATGCGGAGACGCTACGAGATCTGCACTGGGCAGGTTGGCAGTTCCAACTAGCTACGGAAAAGAAAAGTACGCCCATGCTGATGGATTCAGAGTACCTAGATAGAGTATATCCAAAGCGAAACGCGTTTTGGTGAAATTTCGGTGGATTCACACCAAAATTTATTTGCATTTCGGCCATATAATATAATTGTGATCCTTTTGCACCTTATTTGATTCAGGTAGCATTTTTTAGTTGTTTCGGCCAATGTATTGATCCTTTTACTCGTTATTTTGTTCTACAGCACAGCAGATTGGAAGTTTGGAGCTGAGCAGTTTGATAAGCTGCTCTCAGACAAAGTTATAGTTCATTGTAAGCTCTCTCATTCTGTTCGTCACTTTGTGTTGACAGTATCTCATGAGCTGTGAGTTTTGTATCTACTGGCGTCCATTGTATCGTGCTTTTTCAAATGCCAATTTGACAACTTAGCATATCACAATTACCAATCCTTGAATCTTCGTCTATTCATGCATTTGATTTTCAGTGGCGTCTGACCTTTACACCTGAGGTGCTTGGTTGATGGATTGATGCATTAGTTTTTTTTCCTCAAACACGCAGGAGAGTTGGGTGTCATTGCATTAAGAGAGAGAAAGGCTAAAATGACATGTATGGTTTCTGAGGCGGCATTGTGGCATTTTGTGGCGCTAGGGGTATGCCTGGACACCTAGGCGCCTTCTAGGTGACGTCTAGCCAATATGGCGTAACTAAAACCTTGTGGCATCCTGTGGCGGATGGGGTATGCCTCAACGCCTAGGTGATGCCCCCAAAACCATATTGGCTAGGTGCAGCTCATACTGAAGTTGCAACCGCACGAGGGATCAAAATAAGGGAGCAACCGGAAAAGAAAAGAATGTTTATTTCAAGCTGTTCTTGTTGGCAGATTATGTGTGCTTGATACAAATGATTGGCTTGTTGCTACTTGGCACTCAGCTGAAATAAGATAGGATCATTATCTTATATTCTATGTTTTGTTGAGCTCTTGGAATCTTGTTTCCTTGAAGAATATATGCCTAGCCATGTGCAACTGATGATGCAGAAAGTTGCAAACATTAAAGATGATTGTGGCGATGTTTCTGTGTTATTATAATCTTTCTTATGCTTACTTGAATGCTTTTTTTAATGTGTAGGTAGCAACCGCAACATGCACAAGCTAACTTTAGATGGTGTTGATGTGATGGGTGAACGATTGGCACAAGAGGTTTGTTCTTTCATTATGGTTGTTGCTTGTTTTCTCACCATGTGTTATGCTCTACTATGTTCCTTCTACAAACTGATGACAAATTATCTCAACGAAGGTTATTGAAGAAATCAACAGAAGACCGTATATCAAAAAGATATCTTTTGTTGCACACTCTGTTGGAGGATTGGTTGCTAGATACGCTATTGGAAGACTTTATAAATCACCTAAACCAACATCCGAAAATACTCCGCAAACTCCGGATGATAACAATAGAGGTACCATACATGGACTCGAGGCAGTGAACTTTATAACAGTTGCGTCACCACATCTTGGTTCCAGAGGAAATAAGCAGGTACCTAGTAACTTAAGTCTTGTGTTTCATCATCACATTCAGAAATGAAAAACAATCTATCATCCTTGCATGGAAATACATGCAAATTGATGTAAAAAAATAACTATCTTTCTTGAGTGATAATAATAGTATAATATCTTGGTCTGCAGAAGCCTTTTGTACTCAAAATGTTTCTTCAAACAGTTGATTGAAATTTATCTTGTTTAAATATACAGGTTCCTTTCCTTTTTGGAGTTACTGCAATTGAAAATTTTGCATGCCACATCATTCATTTGATATTTGGAAGAACCGGCAAACACCTCTTTCTTGCTGACAATAATGATGGAAAGCCTCCATTGCTGCAACGGATGGTGGACAATTGGGGGGACCTACAGTTCATGTATGCTTATCTTCGACAACTGCTTTCACATACCTGGGTTGCCAATGCTTATAGCTTACCAATTTATTGTTGTAGGTCTGCTTTGCAAGCATTTAAGCGACGTGTTGCATACTCCAATGTTGGTCATGATCGTATCCTTACTTCACTCCTGAAATTAGCATGTAGTAATAAGCGTTGTTTAAAGTTCTTTTTTCCGTAACTGAATGATTAAGATATTGTTGGGTGGAGAACATCATCAATCAGAAAAGATTCTGAACTACCCAAGGTAAACCTTCTGTATTTTTCGTTGTGACTTGTGTTGGTTTCACTGACCGATAACATGATCTTTTCTTTCATTCTACCATTCCTAATCTGCATTTTAAGTATTCTTCCAGTGGGCTGATTCAACCAACAAGATTTACCCGCATATTGTATATGAGGAACTATCCAAATCAGAAGTTCCTAATCAATGTGCTGACACTGACAACTGCACACTAGAAGGTTTGTGCTAGTGCTTGGGTTATACAATTGAAAATGTGTTTGTTTCACTATTTGTGATTTATATCTTTTTAAACAAAATATGAAATGCTATTATAATATGAAAAATCTAGGCAATTTTTTTCAGGTTGGCAATGTTGCAAAAGCTAACATGACATGGGAATACTGAGATACAATAGCTTATTTACTTCCTAGTGTCTTCCAGTCTTCCTACCTCTCTCTGAATTAGTGATGCCTCACTGTTCTATGTATTCTCACAGTACCTAAGTGGAAGGGCTACCAGAAAGTTTTGGATCTGCTTCCTGCTCACTTGTCAAAATATGATTGACATTAAAATATGATTGACAGTTTTTGCTGTATGTTGATATTGTCAGATTGGGAGTGAGTTCCTTAGTTGCTGTAGGCTTAAAGGAGATAAAGCTTCCCACTTAATCCTGAAAGAAAAATGAATACCTGATTCAAGTATTCCTAGGCTCAGGATTTGGAAATGAGAAATACATAGTTCATCCTATTTTTTTTTCAAAAAAAAAAGGCAAACCTCAATGTGTGTGTCTTTTTTAAAATACCTTTTTTCATGCAGCTTAAAAAAAAGACATAGGAGCATGGCCTCTATCTATCATACTGTAGCTGTTTAATGACCCATGCCATGCTGATTGTCAAGTGGGATCTCTGACTTTATAGCATTTTGCCTGGCTCCTGGGGTTCTACTCAACAATAGCTTTCCCTAGAACACAAGGTCCATGGTCCATGGATATGCTACAGAACGAAACCCCACATGCAAGGATAGTTTCCTGACTCATCCAGATTGAGATTGAGTTATTGACATGCCCAGTCGGGTTATTAACGTGGGCATGCTGCTCGATTATAGAATGTTGGACTTACATCATTTTACCATCCATCCATCCATCCATTCATCACGATTCACGAGTAAGAGTAACCAGGACTCCAGGACCTTCACATATGTTTTCTAGGAAAGCTTTCCATGTCTCCACATCTTCAGTGCATAAGGAGATGCTTTTTGGAAGGGAAGGAAAATATATGTTTTGGATTTTGTTGTATGTTAACCTATGTCCTGACTCATGATCCAACATTATTTAGTTCCTGTCGTGCTTTGTTCCTTACCGTAGAACTGCACATGATGGGCTGATTTCTATTGCAATTTTCAGAACGCCTTTTACAAGGACTTAAGCGTGTGTCATGGGAAAAGGTGGACGTTAGCTTCCACAACAGTAAAGTAAGATCTGCGGCACATAGTGTGATTCAGGTATTGCCTTTGCCTCCTGGTGGCATTCTCATATTCAGAAGTAAAAATTTGCTTCGGTACCAAGTGCATAGTTCGTTCTTTCCCTGTCAACAATTTAGTGGCCAGCACTTAAATGTTTGTGAAAGATATACTGAGGCGGAAGCCTGTCTTGCAATGAAATTTTAACAGGTAAAAGATCCTGTGATGCATAGCGATGGTGCCGATGTCATACAGCATATGATTGACCAATTCATTCTATAGTAAAAGCCCTGGTCTTTGGAAACAGACATGAACCAGGATACGTCATTTGCTAACTGCTGAGTCACCGAGCCTGGTGAGCACGTTTATAGAAATCCCAGGTGTAAGATTTAGTCTCTGATGGGTCAGGTATATAGATATAGAGGGTGGAAACACGTGCACATGTTTGTTGGTTTATTTAGTAATCTGTGATCATATATATATGTTGTACGATATATGTAATTTTAGCACTATTCTTGTTGTAAATGTTCATTTATTTATAGTGTTGGTCTTCTCTAACCCTAATTTTGTGAGCATTTTATTGTTAAGGAAGAATGACCTCACACAACAATTTCATTGAGTCTAATTTACACAACAATTAAATCTATAACTAAGTTATACATGATCTAATGAGTATGAACTTTTTTTTGCCGTTTAAGAATACAATAATTAGCCCACCATAAAAATTTCACCACAATTGAACCATAGAAATTGCATCTATGAATTAATTACAGAAAAGTATAGATCTAAAATTACAATAAAAAATTTATACTAAAGCATATCATAAGGCCAAGTTTGGTCTCTTCGCGCAGCAATGTTTGAGTAAAGCCAAGTTCGGTCTCTTCACGCAAACACTCGGTTTTTAGCTAGAATAACTTGATGAATAGACCAGTTTTAAGCCCATGAATCATAAGCACCGGCGTTGATGTCTAAAACAGTCATAATGCTACACTGAAACATTTGACTCTTAACTCTCGAACAAAGCCAAAGCTAGGTGTTGTACATAAACAGAAGGCGGTAGATGTAAGATGAAGAATCAGGGAATGCTACTAGCTAATTGTATATAACAAAACAAGATTCCCATGCTTGTGTCAAAAGTTCCTCTCATTGGATGTTCCACTTCTGCTCCAGAGCACTGCATATCCGATTTAAACAGCAGGCGGCACTGAGAGGGTAGTTGCAAACTGCACAAACGGGGGAAGTGGTCATCAATAAGGTTGAAAGGAAAACATACAGATAAATAAATAAAGAATATGCAGACATTGCAGTCTGCACAAAATATGTACACCAAGGAAAAGAAAAAAAAAACATAATAGAGACAGGATAATGAATATCCCTTTGTCCAAGCAATGTAATAATCAAAGTATATAATTTTGGACATTTATATTTGCTAGTTTCGCATTCTCTAAATAGGATGTTGGTACCAGCTACTCAAACTAGTCAGAAGCAGGATGATATTTTTGATCCAAACTAGTCATCAGCCCAAGTTGCTACCAAGTTAAGGCCATTTGCTACATGTGCATCAGTGCATGGGAGAACTAATTAACAACCAAACCATGGTGAATGCAAGGAAATAAAACATCACCCAGATCCAAGTTTTCAGCATACAATATGTTTAGTGTTTCAACTAAATGTTACTTACTTTGTATGTAGTCATCTGTGTATTCCTTGTCGATCTTTCCATGGGCCATGGCACCAACCTGGAGATAATGTGCAGACAGTATGAGATTATGTGCAAGCATTAAGGGGTCAAAACAGCTCAGCTTACAAACACAGCTATTTACTCACCACAAACACAAGGGGTTCATCGTCACTGGATTTGGCAACATAGTCAAACAAGTTGACTGACTTCTCAGCACTAAATGAAAGGCCTAAGTATATAAAAATGCATCGATTAGCATATCTATCTATTTGATAGGAAATATGTCATATTAAATAATAGATTCTCACCAATCTTACGTGCACCAACAGGTAGATAGCGGGTAACAGGATTTTTAACAACATTAAGAAGCTTCTCACGCTTCCCAACTGCCGTAATGCTCAGTTTTTGTAACAATTGTGCTGCCATATTATATAGTTAATTGCAATCAGCACAATTATCAAAATAACAGAAACACATAAGATACAGAAGGTATAAGAGTTTTATTAGTAACTTACACATTAAACCACAGAAACGTTTAAATGTTCTTGGCATGCGGACATGAGGTTTGATTTCAAACAATACTCCCTTTTCAGTCCTTACATAAACAGCCTGTAACCTTCCAGCCTTAGTTAGAGGGCTATCAAATATTGCTAGTAGAGCCTGCAAAACATTTTTGAAACAATCATCTAAGACAAGTTGGAAAGGATGTCTGTCAAAGGAATGAGCCGAATAATAGTTGGGCAGGCCCAATCAACTATTTTTTACTAGATCACTAATGTTTTCTTTTCGAAACAGCACAGGATGCATAGCTGATCAATTGGATAATGGAAATAACAAAAGAAAGTACTTGATAACTTGTTATTGAAAAATTGCCCGATTTCCATTTACCTGAAGAAAATGATTTGAGAATCGAATCAAATACAGAGAGGAGTGCATTTTATTCATCTTCCAGTATTTTCAATGTTTTCAGGCAACAAGAAATTTACACTACCTGATGAATGATATCAGGCCTATAATCTGCAGGATTGCGATTCTGCTTCCTCAAATAATTTGCATGATCATCTGAGTTCAAGATTTGCATAGTCTGCAGAGAATGGTAAAAGAAACTGTCAAACTAATATCCATGGGGTGATAATCATTTGTTTACAAATACTTGAATTTTTGTTTCTGCAAACTAATATCCCAGATGCTATGCTTGAATTTTTGTTTCTGCAAACAAAACTGAACCTTTTAAATGATTAAAAAATGGAAATACTAGCAATGGTCAAGGCTACCAAATTAGAAAAGTACAAATGTGCCTTTTTATATACAAAGATAGATGAACCTGTAAACATAGACCGCACCAAGTCTACACTGAGGTGAATAGTAATATCAACTTGACACTTTTATAATTAATGAAAAATGCCTACTTAACACTGGAATCCTAGATGTGCAAGCAACAATCTCTTGCTGGTAAAAGATCTGCAAAAGCTATAGCCATAACCTGAAGAATGGAAATCACAAGCCTCATATGTGCCATATGAGCACATGTAAACAATTGGTCCTGTAAAAAATAAACTTATAACCATACACGTACAAGATGTCACCAATATCTCAACAGGGTCCACTCCAAGCCAACGATAAAATCATCTACTGTTGCATAATCGCAAAGATACTGAGCATGCCTGAAGGCATACAAATAGCCATTGATATTCTAGCATCCTTGATTTTTTTTTCATCAGTTGTCACTAGGGGTGCAAAGGGGTAACCTCTAGGTGCACCTCCAAACCTTTTAGTTCAAATATTTGTACTACTTCTTAATTTTTTTGGAGAAGTAGTATAAATATTTGAACTAAAGAGGTTTAGAGGTGCACCTAATCATCACTCATTTGCACCCCTAGTTGTCACAACAAGCTGCACATTCCAGTTTCATGATAAGGTGAAAATTACTATGATTTTGCCCTTTTCCCCTACTAATAACAGTAGAACCACCACATCAATAAATCAATAGCTCCAATAAATCCCCCCAAAGCTAAGGACGCGACTAAACTGGACTGGACATAAACATCCAACCGAGCTAGAATCGAATTCGTTCTGGAACAGGAATATAGCACAAGAAAAAAAGAGGAGTTTCTTGCTGCAGCCGAACCACTGTACCTTGCCGACTTTGCCGACCTCGAGACAGGCCCTCTCGAGCACGAAGATGGCGCCGGGTCGCCGCTTCCCATCAACTGTCCTGGGTATGATTGGGAGCCCGTCCGCCGCCGCGTGCTCCTCCTTCCCCGCCGCTGCCTCATCCTCCTCGCCGCTGCCCACCTCTGGCGGTGGCAGCTCCTCTGCTTCTTCGGCGGGCGGGGCAGCGCCCGAGGCCGACGCCTCCTCGAGCTTGCGCTTCTTCTTCCGCCCCTTCACCGCGTAAGGCCGCACCATCTCTCTGACCCTCTCCTATTGCGACAGCGCCCCAGGCCCGAACGGCGGCCGCGCCCGTGCGGCCGTGCGCCCACGCCTCCTGACCTCCGCCGGCTAGGGTTTTTCAAGATGAAAATTTCAGAATTTGCTCCCCTACTGTTCAGCCATCATCCATTTGCC
This sequence comes from Sorghum bicolor, assembly GCF_000003195.3. Lineage (NCBI taxonomy): Eukaryota > Viridiplantae > Streptophyta > Magnoliopsida > Poales > Poaceae > Sorghum > Sorghum bicolor. The sequence continues at coordinate 63,628,081 of NC_012873.2, forward strand.
ACTTTGAAAAGATTTACGACCCGAACTGGGTGAATTCCGACTCCCGAGATACAGATGAGTGGTGTGCCGTGCGTGGTCTAGCCACAGCCTGTAGTATTTCCTCTGTCCTAAAAAAAAATACAATTCTCATTTTTTTTCTTAAAAAGAGCATACAATAAAAATAAGTATGTATGCCTATTTATTTTAGTTTTGACATATGTTGATTGAAAAAAAATAAATGATTATACTTATAAAGTCGATAATTTAACGCATAGTACACTTATATAGGGTCTGTTTGGTACAGCTCACAAGAGCTTCATGAGCTGAGTTATTGTAAGCTGTTTTTTTTTTCAAACACTTGTTTCTAAAACAGCTTCATAAGTGAAGTTGTTTTTCTTTTTCTCTCACAAAGACACGAGTTGGGATGAAGCTGAAAAAAAGTAGCTTATTGCAACTCTCTCCATCATTTCTCTCTCTCATCTATACAAAAGTAGCTGGTGAAGCTATTTTACCAAACATTTTTTTCTAAAATAGCTCAGCTTCATCTAGAAAATTATTTATGAAGCTATTTTCTAAAAAAATAGCTTTCCTAGTGAAGTTAAGTTGTACCAAACAGGGCCATAGTTATATAGCACATCTCTTTAGAATATCATACTTAGTTGTATTTTTAGGCTATTCTTCGTGAAGGTTTCAGGTGTTGAAAACAGTGCAAACAAGTTTCATTCTCATAAAACTCATTTTTTTCATAATACATCGAGGCTGGCTTAAGACAACACATGAATCTAGAATTGTTTTTTTAGGATAGAGAGAGTACTCAAACATTATTCAAATTAGCACCATGGTGGACCAAATAGTCAAGACGTTTTGATACATTATAAGATAAAAATCGTAGGATATTTTAGATCTAATTTCCTTAAAATAAGCTTTTAGCTTAGCATGATCGTAACTATTCTCTTTGTCTCAAAATAAGTGTTATTTTCATTTCTTGATGAGTCAAGCCATTTTAATTTTGATCAAATATATACAAGAAAAAATATTAGTACTTATAATACATAATTAGTATCATTAGATAGATCGTTGATTTTATTTTTATAAAAAATTATTTGAAGATACACATGAGATGGTATTTTATAATTCTACTACTCCGAGATGGTATTTTATAATGGTATTTCTACGTACACATGAGATGATAATTATAATAAACGAAGCTACCTATTCCATCAGTCACGCATTGTCTATGCTTCCCAGTGGAGTTCGTTCTTTCCCTGCCAACTTAAAACGTCTTAGAGTTTTAGAAAACTATACCATAGTTTTTTGAAATGTTTTGGTTTTAGAGTGCCATGAAGTGTTTAAATAGAATAAACTTTATGGTTTTGAATACCATGGTATTGCTAAAATTGTTGTCTGTTTGGAGTTTTAAAACTCCACTCTTGAACACATTTTCCTAAACCATGCATGGTTTTGCACATAAGAGGGTTCAAAAATGCAGTTTTCTCATACTACGGTTTCTTTTTTAAAAAAGTTGATACTGCGGTAATTTCTTAATAATACTACAATATCAAGGCCTGTCTTGGGCTGAAATTGATTATTACAGCATAACAAGCGTCTGCCACAGAATCACAGGGTTGGGCAACAAAGCACGCGTTCCAGTACTACAATATCCAAGGCCTGTCTTGGGCTGAAATTGATTATTACAGCATAACAAGCGTCTGCCACAAAATCACAGGGTTGGGCAACAAAGCACGCGTTCCAGTGTTCACTAGCCCGGAACAAACATACGTTGTTCCCTAGTCCCTTGTCACTACAGGCGCTTAAGCAGCTCAACAGAAATAGTCAACCATTTGGATTCGTGGCCAATACTAGCTCAGTAGCCTTCAACACTGGGTACAAGCATCGACAGTCCTAATTCCTAACAGGTATTGGAACCCCACATAACGAATTTGCAATTTCCAGATGTGCTAAATGGCATAGTAACAATCATGCCACCTGTTACCATACATGACAACTGTTTGCTGAGATGAGACAGCAAGGTGAAACAGCAAACTGGTAAAGGACAAGCAATTAGAGCTTCATCTTTAATCAAAGATGGCCAATTCCTATCTGTGCCAAGCCATCTTCAGAATCACTTTAGCACCAATAGCTATACGAGTTAAGTTACAGTATGGTAGGCGCCTATGAACAGGGAGTGATTCAGAGAAGATCTTTCGCTAGTTTTGGTGGTACATCTACAGAATGCAGGTCGTTGGATGGAGCTGGTAGCAGGTGTTTGGCCTCATCCTCATCATTGTCGCTTTCACCAATGATTGGTGAATGTATTGAACACAAATCATCATCTGAGTAATATTTTAAGAGAAATAGACAAGATGGTTAGCAAGATTGTAAATAGTGGAAGATAAATATCTGTGAATTCCTCCTCTACATTTGTTTGGCATTTGCATAAAAAGCAATCATTATACGGAGTTACCTAGTAATATTGATGTCTGAAATATATTGAATTTTTTCATAACATTTGAGATTTATAACACCAATACTTGTGTGTGAAACGAGACATGCAACATGTCCAAATTAGCACATAAGAAAGTAAAACTTCATTTAATCTCCATGGAATGGGTGCAGATACATACAGCTAAATTAACAAAGTTAAGAAAGCCCACTGTTCACAGAGAAGATAAATATCGCAATGCTGTGCAAGACTACAAAGAAACAATTGTTACATGTCAATGACACATTTTCGTGAAAGTAGCACAACACAGAAACTGAGTTGAATCATACGCAACAGGCTATTGTTCTTAGGTTTATACAATACAATTTGAACATTAAACTGAAACCATAGACACAAAAAGAAGCAAGCAAGTGAGAATTCAGGTAGATACTGACCAGATATTTGACGACGAGTTGGGACACGACCTACAGGAGAAACTTGAACGCTTTCTGGTAGAAGACAATCAAAAACTGAGCCTAAACTTTTGAGAAAAGATACAGTCAGCTGCCTATAGTTTCAAGTACAAAGGAAAGAGGAAACAAACAAACCAGCACTGACGCTGATACCAACCTACTCTCGCAAGCCTATTCACCCAGGAAGGGATGGGCTTCCCAGTTAAGTTCTGGCAGACATCATCTGTGAAGTGATTGCAGTTCTTATTAATCAGATGATACGTGTTGCCATGATAATCCCCTGCGAGTTTTTCAATAAACGAGCGGAATTCTTCATGAGACATGTCTGTTGTGCCTAGCCACACCGTTCTTCTGTAGATAAAGCCAGGGCAACTCTTTGATTCCACCTCAAACACACCACTGGATGGGTAGTCGTGGGCTCCAAATCCATATTCCGTGCCATGGACTGTTCATTTTGAAGCGGAGAGAAAAAAATGTAAACCTTCTGTAAATTAGTTGTTAGATACTGAAATAGAAATCATGACATCAGATATAGGAAAATGAAGTAGTGTTGATCCAGGGATTAGCCAAAGTTGTAGCAATCCAATATGCCAAAAAAAAAAAGTTGTAGCAATCCATGTAATCAAGGAAGGTTGAAGAGATGCTACGTTGACGAATCCACACTTTCGTGCCAACCTATGAAGGATGATACTACAAAATCTCGCACAGCAGAAGTGATCATTTTTGGCAGCCAGACAGACGTGACGCACGATTGTCCTTGAAATTTTTGCTAAGGCAGAACAGTATTATTTCTATAATCTTTATTTCCCCGCCCCATTTTCCCCATTGATCGGCCATCCCAATACATTTTGTTCCCAAGAATATTATCCTACTAATTTGACCATAAAGCAGCAACAATAAAAAAGAATTATAAAACCAGCATCATGCTAATAATCCATCATTCTACCGCAGCAGAACCGATACAGAAAAGAAAAGGGAAGAGGGTAAATAGATCGCCTTCGATTCCGGAGTGGAAGACGCCGAAGCCGAGCCAGTAGAGGTAATCGTTCGCGGCCGTGAGGTCGTAGACGTTGAGCAGCACCGGCGTGGCGGCAGCGCTGTTCCGGGCGCCCATCTCCTCCCGCTCCCGGCCGACGTACGAAGCCCACGAGCCTCCCCTCCCTGGAGATCTCACGGCCCGCCCACCATGAATGGGCGGGGGGTGGCTAGGGCTTGGCCGCAGCGCGGATTCGTGCGGGAGGACGCGGCGTGGAGACGGAGAGATCCCTCCCTCTCCTGCCTCTCCGATTCGATCTGGTTAATTAAGGAATGATAATCACTGTTTTCCCCCGCGCATGTGTCGCTATCTTCACGCTATTGTTTTTTGTTTTCCTTTTCTTTTTGACTCTTTGATGATGATGAGCTGTTCACGCTGTTGCTTAACGATCGGTTAGAGTAATCGCTTTTTTTCCGTTTCCCGGCGTTGGACGGCGGGGTGGAGCGGACGGCTTTTCTCGCTCTCGGCACGCAGAGATGGCGCGGAGACGCGGGCACAAATCCTGGACCTGGAGTGTGCGCGCGCCGGTCCGCGGTCCGCACGACCCTGTACATCCCCCTCCAATCCGGCAGTGTGATGGGCTCTAGTCTGCGCGGAGGTATTGTTGTACCGCGATAGTGTTGTAACATAAACTGTTTCTCTTCAATATGCACACTCTGCGTATTTGAGGAAAAAAGCTAGAATAAGAAGAATTGCACATTTCTGTCTAGCCATGAATCTAGTAAGTGTTTAAAATCACTCTTAGCAATAAGCTTAACTTGAGCTAACTCTTGTCGGAAGAGAAACTTACAAGAAGCCACTAAATACTGAATATGTCTGACATGGAGTTTTTTTGAGCTGACAAGCCCAAAACATTGTTAGGAAAGCAACTTCTAAAAGGCCACTAGCTGTGGCTGAGAGTCCATATCAGTGAGGTAAGCAACAGACAGAACTAGGTCCTAAGCTTGAGCTTCAGCAGTGAGGCCAAACCAAAGTTTGGATTCAAGCAAATACTCAACCCTACCACGAAAGGGCACGGTCCAGTCACCAACTTTTCTCCACGTATAGCTCACTATGTCCAAGCAGTAGGTGCCAATGCCATCGACTGATATGCAGACGTGAAAAGCGTTCATCCACGTGGATCATCGCATACGAGCTGATCTCATGGCGGCTATAGCACTCCCGGTACACCGCTCATGGATATACGACGATGAAGGGAGGAGTTGGCACTGCCAAGAGTCAATGCAAGAGTCCCACTCCCACCTAGGCTTGCAGACAAGGGCCTCAAACTGGAAGCTCCCCAACGACATACTGCTGCCAATAGCCTCCGATCTAGGGATTCTCTCCATGATGAAAAGATTGCTGCTAATAGCCTCCGTCGATTTAGGAATTCTTCTCCCCCTAATGAAATGGCCGCTACTACTTCTCTGAATCTGCCACCAATTGTCATCATCATCAGCATCAGCGCTGGCATAGGGTACAAAGAGAGAGAAGGGCGTCCACTTGGGCACGTGGAGACTGGGCACCATCACGCGCGTCTCCACGTCGAAGACGAAGGAACGACCCAACCGCCTAGAGCAGAGGCGGAGCTCCCCATATGGCAGGGTGGGGCACCTGCCCCAGCTACTCCAGGTAGAAAGCTCCTAGTACCCTCTCCTCTTCCTCAAGCACGGCATGGTCGCGATAAGCAGAGGTGCAGCGTCCGGCCTCCGGCCTCCGGTGGCGCGGCTGAAACTCATTTTTAAAAGAGGGTTGTGCAAATGAACGCCAAAGTCCCAATAAGACCGAGCCCATCAGCCTATTAATTGTCCACCACATCAGGAAATCACCAGTTGGCTTAATCCCTAATCCCCTGACTTCCTGAGCTCCAATGACACATGGGCGACAGTGATCCCCATCAGGCACTCAGGTCGTCGCCCCGCTGCATATCACTGCATAAGGCTGCAGCCACGCGCCCAAGCCACTCCTAGCGTGTCATCGTCGTCGCCGACCTAGCAGCAGTGCGTCGAAGCTCCTTGCTGTCGCCCACTGGTGACCTATGCCGCTCTGATGCGACACGTTGTCCCGATCTTCACGACGTAGGATGAACACCGATAACTAGCTGAAGAACAGCCGGATAACTTGCTGCAAGCAGCGATAACTAGTGCAACCTGGCAAATAAAACTCGAAGCCAACCACCGTCTTTAACCGGCAACCTGAATCGAGGATTCGCCCAACCACACTCTCAAAGAACCAACCAACACAGCCTACAATCAATCAAGGAATACCTTGAAGAGAGTAGGAGCACCAATTGGGAGCGGATGAAGCCGCCGCCTATGTAATCCCGCGAGGAAATCACAAGAGCAAAGGGGTAGAGATCACTCTCTGAATTTGTTAGCACGCAGCTGAACAAAGGGGTTCTGTATTTCAATTATCAAAGCCTGAGATTACAATGAGTCTTAGGGGGTATTTATACTAGCAACAGCCCTGCTAGATAGGTATGAAAACGAAATAGAGTTTCTGAGGGAAGGCAATGTGAAAGGTCCCCTCGAAATGGATTCCCGAAGTGGCTTCGCGTGACTGTTGGCCTCCAGAGCAGTTTCCAATAAACTGGCCATAACTTTTTATTGGGAAGTCCAAATGATGAACCGTTTCTTGGGTGTGAAACTAGACTCCAAGAGCTTTCCAGAAATGTATGCCATGCACCACAAAACATTGTAGATTGGTACAGTTTTACTTGGCAAGTTGTACCATCATTCTGTCACGACAGACTGTTGACCTTCTGAATAGTCTGTACAATTCTGGTCTAGAGGCAATATGGGGTGTCCACACCGGTCGCCACTAGATTCATTGGAAAGTAGACTCGTCAAGCTTTCCAACAATTGCTCATGGACCTTCATAGCTTTTGTGAGTAAAAAGTTATGAAGATTTCTTTCACTGGTCCGTCTTTGACTTCCACTGGTCCGTTTTTTACTTCTTCTGGAACTTGCACTGGTCCATTCTTCAGGGTCCGATTCATCCTTCTCTTCTTCTATATACCTGAGTACAATCAAAGTACAATACTTAGGTAGTATATAATTCTCATTAATGTAAAAAATGAATCTCACAAAGTAGCGCGTGGACCTCTTGTTGTAGCTTCTTTGCACGACTACGTGTAATCGGTCCATCGATGACTTGAGCTGGTGTCGGTGTAGGTGAAACTTGAGTGAGTGTGGCTTGACTTGGAGCTTGTGACATTTTGGTTGGTGGCATGGTCATATTACGCTCCCTGCTGGCCACCGGTGCCTCTCGATGCCGACTGCACAGTGTTGCCGCCCGCCGATGCCCCTTGTTGGCTTGTGCCGCACTAGTGTGCAGGGAAGCTGCTCCTCGCCGACACCCTATGCCTATTCTACTTGTTCTAGCTTCTGCTAGACCACACGAGTCCTAGAAGAATCGAGGTGCTGCTACCAATCTCATCAACCGCCCTATGAAGAGTCACTTGTGTAATTCTCTAGGTGGTTTTTTTTTTTGTATGGTAACACTTTTGTTTATATTTAGTAATTATTGTCCAACCATAGACTTGTTTGGCTTTGGTTTGGTAACCTGTTTGTTACCAGAGGTTGTGAACGTTCTTTCTACTTAATGAAAAACACGTCGTCTGACGTGCTTTCATAAAATAGACTAACTATATTTAAAAGATTCGTCTCACAAAGTTACAAGTAAACTGTAAAATTAGTTTATCTATATTTATTGCTCTATGCATGTGCCGCAAAATTTGATGTGATCGCAAATCTTAAAAAAGTTTTAGATTTTAGATGTAATTAAACAAGGCCTGATCTGCCCCACCTAAATTTTTTGGCGAGCTCCGCCACTGGCCTAGAGCATCTTACCGCCAGCAAGGGAAAAGCAAATGGACCTTGCATGGCGGATCGTTTAGGCCTCGATCGAAAGCTTGAAAGGTTAAAGTCAGGTTAGGAAGTTGGATCCTCTCCATTTCTGAGGCCGCCGCCGTGGCGTATTTGTACTTCTGATGATTACTGGCGTCAACCACAGATGTCTGCACTCTAACTGTTGTTGATGAATGTGTTGCTATGTTACCGAATAGTTGGTGCGTCTAGAGAATAGTGATTTGGCGCTAGTAAGGCAGTTCTCTACGATTAGACTCTGTGACCGCCACGACAGACCCATTGTCGACTCGATCGACAACTCCCAACTTCGGATTGACCATCAGCAACCGTCCAGTGGTAAAAAAATTAAAAGGAGATTAGTTGCAGATAGGAGGGGAAAATAGATGTGTTGGAGATAATCCGCTCTATTCACTAGCAAGTAATAATCTGTCAATTATGAAGAGGAATAAAATAAAGAGTACCTTCAATATGCAGTAGCAAATAGATCTCGCAAAAGAACAAAATCCTAAGAAATACAACCGAGCACAAATGTAAGCAAAGAAAAAAGAACACAGACTTTCGATCAAGCAGTATGAAAGTAGCTAGATTCATATGTAAAGGTGATGGACCTGAGACGGTCGAAAAGAGCGAGCATGGTGCTCCGCAGCGCCCTGCAAAGGCTAGGCCTTGTTTAGTTGTAAATTTTTTTTTTGGCAAAATAAGTACTGTAGCATTTTCGTTTGTATTTGACAAATATTGCTAATTATGGATTAACTAGGCTCAAAATATTCGTCTTGCAAATTACAAGTAAACTATGTAGTTAGTTATTATTTTTATTTATATTTAATGTTATATATATATGTCGTAAGATTCGATTTGACAGAAAATAAAAAAATTGCAAGAGGATGGTGGCGGGGAAGGTATGCAGCTAGATGCGTCAGCAAAGCCGCCTTCTATCCGTGCGCTTCTTTCAACGGGCCTGGGCCACATTGGTAAATTCAAGCATCGCTGTAGTTGGGTGCAAATCATCCTTTCGGCCCAGTTAAGAAGAAAACTTTCTTATGATTTTTCTTTCTTTTTGAGGAACAAAAAGTTTCTTATGTTTGCCGGACGCCGGACAGTTTCGTGGCGTTCACGTAAACAAGTTAGTAGTACGCATTTATCAGGCCGGGCTGGGCCTACGTGGCTCAGTTTCGTGGCGCTTACGAAATCACGCAGCTCATCAATGTATAATGGGCCTCGAGCCGTAAGCTAGTGTTGAAGCATTCGATCCGTTCGAGCCCTTTGCCCTAGCTAGACCCACCCCTCTGATTTCATTTCCCCAAAATCATGGCGGCTGCTCCGTCGGCGACGGCGGTGTCCACGGCGGCGCTTCTAGCCCCAATCCGAGCTCCAACCAGCGCGTTTCTCCGGCGCACCCAGCTCACCCGTCACCGCGACCACTCCCTAAAATGCCGCCGCGCTGGTCCCATCGTCCCCGCGGCCGCTGCTGCCGCGGCGGGCAGCAGCAGCTCCCCGTCGTCTGCCGTTTTCCACGGCGAGTGCTTTGTGGTGGGCGACAACATCGACACCGACCAGATCATCCCCGCGGAGCACCTCACTCTGGTGCCCTCCAAGCCTGACGAGTACCGCAAGCTCGGCTCCTTTGCCTTCGCGGGGCTCCCCTCCGCGGCCTACCCGACGCCGTTCGTCGCCCCGGGTGAGGAGTCCACCCGCTACGCCGTCGTCGTCGGTGGGGCCAACTTCGGGTGCGGCTCCTCCCGCGAGCACGCGCCCGTCGCGCTTGGGGCGGCTGGAGCCCGCGCCGTCGTCGCGGAGGGCTACGCGCGCATCTTCTTCCGCAACTCCGTGGCCACTGGAGAGGTGTACCCTCTGGAGCTCACGGACACTGGAGCCTGGAAGGAGTGCAAGACAGGGGATGTGGTCACCGTGGACCTTAGTAACTCCGTTTTTATTAACCACACCTCTGGCAAGGAGTACAAGCTGAAACCAATTGGTGATGCTGGTCCGGTGATTGAGGCGGGAGGGATCTTTGCCTATGCTCGGAAGACAGGAATGATCGCGTCAAAAGCTGCTGCATGAGGGAAAGGTAAGATAATTGGTTCATGTTCTGTTCCTCTGCATATCAAGCTATGAAATTGAGCCTTGCGTTGCTGTGTGCTTAGATTAGTCTTCATGCAATTGTTGTTCAGAGATAAAATGGGCTCATATTAGTCACCTGTGTTTGATAGTTTCATGTATGTGACTATACTATATGGCAGTCATACACTAGGGACCACAATGGAATCCTAACAATACTTGATCATAAGGAACCTAGTTTTGGTACAGTGAGGGTATGTTTAGAAACTTGGTTTATTCTACGCCTGTAAATGAATTACACCTGAAACATTCTGTGCACAAGAAAACAGAAGTAATTTTACTCCCTGTAAACTGTTGTTGGCAGAAAATTCCATAACTACCACATCACATCGTGCATCAAATTAGAGGTAAAAATTAATCAGAATTCATACCACCGCTGAAACCAGAGCATGAAGTTTTAGAACAAAGCAGCAAATTGAGACAGAGGGCATTAGAGTGGACCACAAGAGGAAAAATATTTCAGATCGGAGCTCAGCTAGGAGTCTAAGAGTGGCAGTGGAGGGCTGGAGGCACACCTTGCCATTGACATCGACAAGAATCGAGAACTGCATGAGAGCCAAAAAACCTCTGATGCAACTGGATAATAATGTAGGAAACCATAATAATGTGTATTTTGGCCTTCTAGGTTAATATTTGTTCTTGGAATAGCTTATTGGTGTCCACAATAACTGAATGTTTCAATCAGTAAATTTGGGACAAGAATTGTGATTGTTCTCCTAACCACATGGTTGTCTGATTAGCAATTTCCTCATTCATTAACTTAAATTTCTCATTAGAATTACAATATTTTTGGAATGTGAAGACGAGGTTCAGTATTCTGGGATTTAAAGATGAGGTGTTAATTCACATTGCTAGAAGTACAGTATTTCTTTCTTTATTATCAAGACAATCATAGCAATCAGATATTGGAAGCATTTTTTAAAATCTTTAGGGTAGTCCAATGATCAAAATTGCAGGTATACTCCTGTCTCATTATACAGCCCCATGGCATCTTGCTAAAAATTTACTAGTAAATCAAATTCTACCAGAAAATCCCGGCGGGTAGGTATGGATGCTCCACTTGTTTTGGGGTATTAGGTTGACCCAAAACTTTCTAAAATGAACTAAAATTGCACGTGACCCAATTAATTTATATAGGGTGACAAAAGAAACTAGCTGACCTAAAAAATACCATTGGATACCCACTTCCATCCCTAGTTGTGGGGGACCAATCCATTTGGAGATTCTCTTCTCTAGCTCCCATTGTTCTCTCAAATTCTACATGTGTAGTGTACTTATAAATGACAAACTCAATCCGTTCGGTGATTGTCTTATCTTACCCTCATTATTCTCTCACATTCTTTATGTACTACTTGTTTGCTGACCCTTGTCTCATCCTTGTAAATTCTAATAATCACTTCCTCATTCCTATCATTCTCTTATTGGTTTGTCACCTGCCTTTTCCTCTCTTTTGGGCCACATCATGGTTCCTCCATCAGCACTTCAGCAGTAGGCCTTGTGGTTTGGCTCCTAGTCTCCATTTACTATGACAGTATGACCGCAAGTGATGCATTGAGCAACTGTTTAGTGTCTTACTGCCTTGCAATCATGGGTCATGTTTTGCCTCCAGTTTGCACAGTGGCTCACTGCAGGGCTCTATAGATTCCATATAAACATTTATCTGTGCTTGCAGTATTCCTTCGGATTTCCTGTAGGATCTGCATATACTTCACTGTAAAGTGAATAAAATCTGGTGGCAAACTTTTAATCAATTCGGTTTCTTGTTACTTTCTACCATAGAATCTGAGGATCTGCATATATTTCACTGTAAAGATGAAAGTTTTAATCAACCTTGATTCAGCAATAATAAAATCAACTAGAGCTAACTTGAGCCATAATTTGACAAAATTAATGGCCAGATTGCAAAATTGTGAGAAACCTTCAGTAACTTGTGAGTGTACCTACTGTTCCCAATTCCTTAATGCTGGCTATGGCAGTCAACAATCATGACAAATTCATGACCACGTGTCCTATACTTCAGTAGCCTGAATCTCCAAAACCTGGGTGTATCGTGTGAACATGAGTTCCAAATGTTGCAGCTGGATACCAGCGAGCTTTAACGTTTTGGGATTGGGGGCTTCACTTGTGCTGCCCTTAGGCAGAGGCCTTGGGCTGCTGGTCTGATCAACTACAGTGATCGGCGTGGTCAGAGGGTGAGAACTCTGAGTGGTGTTGAACTACTGGATTGGCAGGGAGAGGTTGAGAGGAAATGCTCCAGTAGAACACGTTTTGCTTATTAGGGGTTGGATCCATCAGTGAGCAGACTGCCCAAAATGACTGGTGGAGGGCAGGATTATGGTTGGATCTTCATTGCATGATGGCATGACTTGGCGTGTGTCAAACGAGCATTTAATTGGAGTCTGACTGTGGGTAAGATCCTCCCATTCCAGATCATTATGTTAAACTTAGGTCCTGTTTGGATCAGATAGAATTTGTGGGCTGTGGCTTTTAAAAACTCTAGCTGATCCAAACAGCTCAACTTTTACAATCCAACTACCCAGATTGTAACAGTCTCACAGACACCGGCTTTTACCAGCTTGTGAGAGCAAAATCCAGTAAAAGCTCTCAAGCCAGCTTTTAACAATCTCTAGCTTATCCAAACAAGGTCTGAGTTGAATTTCATTTTAGGAACCGCATTGCTTTCACAGGTAGGATTCAAAGAACCAAATACGATATACTCCCTCCGTTCTAATTTATAGGTTTTTTTGGCTTTTTTAGATACACAACTTTATGTATCAAGATGTATCATATATCTAGGTGTATCGCAAAAGTTTTGTATCTAGAAAAGATAAAATGGCCTATAATTTGGGACAGAGGGTGGTACGTTATTATCAACCTTATCTCCCTCAATTGTACTTTTATTTTTTTTATTGTAATGCCAGACGTTGAATTTTCAGGTAAGTTTCATCTTCTGTCATCTGCGCGAATGAAGTAAGCTGGAGTTAGGGCCAAGAGTTACCGCACCTACTTTTGCATAATTTTGTGCTGTCGACGGTGTCTCAAAATAAGTTGCAGCCTACCGAATTATGATGAATCAATCCATCCATTTGGTCTTTTGTCACAGATAGTTTGCCAGTCCTCTTTGTACAATTGTACCTGCCTGCTACTGTTCTTATCAGTTTGAATAACTGCACTGTTGTCATCTTATGTGTACTACAACTCTTGATATTCGTTGCCTGTTGATGTATTTGAGGATTTGATATGCAATTAAATGGTTGCATTCACATTGTTTCTTGTTATAGTTGGGGGGCATAAATTTTGAATAATTCTCTACATGCCACTGCAGTTTCACTTTATCCTGCGGCCTTGTTTAGTTTCCAGAAAATTTTGTAAAATTTTTCAGATTCCCCGTCACATCAAATCTTTATACGCATGTATGAAGTATTAAATATAGATGAAAATAAAAATTAATTACACAGTTTGGTCGGAATTGGCGAGACAAATCTTTTGAGTCTAATTAGTACATGTTTGGATAATATTTGTCAAATACAAACGAAAGTGGTACTATTCCTAGTTTGGTTCCTTACCTGACTCCCGTGTTGTTGTATGTAGTTCTAGTCAAGGTAGTCAGGTCAGTAATCGCGACAGGAATCGTAGGATCGTCCGGTTCTACAATACTACTGGCACTGGAGCTGAGCGATACGAGTCGGTCCGTGGATCGTTTTTGGGTAGAGTCGCCGCTGAGCGACACGGGTGAATCGTTTCGGTTTTGTGAGAATTGCTAGAATCACAACAGAATTGCGATATCATTTGGCTCCAGTCCAATAGATCGCAGTATTGAACTTTGATGAATCAACAGCGTACTGGGCCTTGATTCCTTTGATGATTGGGTTCAATCGGTGTTTTTGTCACGGAAAAAGTCCCTCTCAACTTTTATGAAAATCTAATATTTATTTTTAAACTCTAAAACCAGATAAAATACATTCCCCAACTTTCAAAACCGTGAATATTACATCTTGACCTGGTTTGGAAAGCGGTTTTGTCTTTTTCTTTTTATTTATTTTGACTGATTTTTTTTGAAAAATCACAGTAAATCACATAAAAATTATAAAATAAAAAACTCAATTTTATTGGACTTTAGATGAGTAAATCTACACATTGAATATATAATATAGTATTTTTAGTACAATTGCTTTTCTGTAATTAATTAGACTAATTATAGCTATAGTTTCTATGGTCCAATTGTGATGAAGGGTGGGCTAATTATTCTATGCTTGAGTTGTAGTAAAATTTTCATACTCATTGGATTATGCAATATTTAGTTATAGATTTATTTAGGTTTATGTACCTATTATATATAATAGGTGCATAACAGTCGACTTGAATGCATTGCAGCAGTACATTCTCCTGGCTAGTCGTGGTGGCTGTGCACCCTGGGCACGTCTGGCGCAGTTTTGACATCTTTCGCGTACGTAATGTCGTCACTATCACAACGGACACACGTCTCATCGACTATTTGAACGGCACGGCATCCCTCGGAAAAAAATGTGGCATGCACCTGCCAGCAAGGTCCACGTACTAGCAGCTGGAAACCGGCCACGGCCAGTGTGGATGTACATGTGGATTTCCCCCCTGCACGTACTGTCCTGTAGCGGCACTCGGCATTTCACCGCGCGCGGCGGCGGAAGCACAGCCACGCGATCCTTTCCGCTGCATCTGCGTGCGCACGCGGCGTACCCTCTCCGTATGGCGTAGTACCCCGTATGCCGTATGCGCGGGGACCGCGAGCGACGCGTGTCCAGGTGTACCCGTCCTCAGCCAGCCGCCGCGCCGCACCGACGAGGCCGAAAAAGGGTGTCCTTGTCCGGGAGCGGGCCGGGCGCCGCGGCGCACGGCATGCATGTGATGGAACAGCAGCTGACTTGCGCGGCTCTGCTGCTCTCCGGCTGTGGTTGCTCCGGCGGCACGGTTCCTAGCTACAGCTAGCGACCCGCGTCGGCGCACCGTGCCCAGATGGCCTGGCCTTGATCCGCTAGTTTTTCTCTTTTTTAAATGGTCTCGCACGGGCAAAGCGTCCGTGTGAATCATCAATCACCACCGTCCGCCGGCCGGCCAGGTTGCCGCCGGGAGCACAAGCGAGCTAGCGGAACCGGCCGGCCTAGCTAGCGCTCCAGCGCGCGTGTGTGTACGGGGTTGACCTGCGCAGGGATATGTGCTGCTGTGCTTGCCATTAATGGCCTCGCAAGCTCGCTGTGCACTGCACTGCTCCGGCCCGCGCGTCGACGGAAAGGGATTGATGGATGCTTGCTGACTTGTGGGTGAGAGATCCATGTCCTGCGCGCGCCGCCGATCCGCATCAGGGAATCGAGCTCACATCACACCCCGGCCCCGGCTCTCTAGCTAGCTCGTCCGATCCGTCGCTGTGTCGTTCTACCTGCTGAAGACTTTGGAGCTTCGAAGCGGCTGACTTTTGCGATGAATTGAACTTGATGGTTCAGACTTCAGAGCATGCGTCAACGTCGTCGTCGCTGCTGCTGCTGCTGCTGCTGCTGCTGTGTGTAGATAGATGCTGATCCTGTCACGGAACTTCATGTAAGTAACCCTCTGTCGCCTAGCGCTGGATGTGTGTGGCTCATGGAGTGGCTATCGTTTTTTTTTTTGAGGATTTCTGAATGCAATGATCCAGCAGAACTGGTGGCCTGAGAGTTTTTCAAACCCACATAATAATTCCAACAGGTTTCTCTGTATGACAAGATTTCACTTCGAAGACTCCAAAATTCTGAATTGCATCCAGGTGAGCAGATCGAATAGGTAATTAGACATTTTCGACATGACGGTCTATATATAATACTACTCTATGGATTTGTCTTTGTTAGACTTTATTTAAAGTATAATCATGACAATTCTACTAATACGTTTTTCTGTTGCAAATATCAAGATCTTATTATTACTAATTGAAGGCTCCAAATGGAGCTCCACATTAATCTTATTAGATATGCTAGAAGAAAATAAATCATGAAAATTCTCACAAAAAATAGAAAGACCTAGTTATCAATTTAGTAAACTCTTATTGCCAATGATAATAGTAGCCATCGGATCAATCATGTTTTCTAAAAAAAAAACCACCCACCTCTGTCAGAATAAAAATAATGCATTAACCTCCTAAATATACACATCTAAATAACCTAACTATATCATTATGAGACATAATCTAAAGTAACTCCCTAAATTTACATCTAGTTTATCCACTTATGTGATCATTAAACATAATGTAAAGGAACCCTCTAAATTTGTATTAAATTACACTCTCTTCTGTTATGATAGATAATCTAAGTAACCCTTAAATATGCATCTAAATTACTACTTCTGTACCTAAAAATATTTTCTCAAATATGTATCGTAAATTACCAACATACGGAGATGCCAGTTGGTAGATAGAGTGAAATTATATATGTACAAATGGAATAACATATATACTAATTGATAAATTTATCACAATTGGATGGAGAATGCATAGTATCTATTTGATGTGAGTGTGCAAAGATAAGTAATTTTTTTGTTTATTATCGGTATTAAACAATAATTTCTAATGCTTATGGCCCATGAGATTCTAGTTTGTGTAGGAGCATGAGCAGGTTAGTTTTCCTAAATTAGTGGCTGAAGTTTATATATTTGAGAAGACTTAAGAACGAAGGAATACTCTACAAAAGAAAAGGTAAAACGTATACCCATACAACTGTATATAACTTGAAGCTCGTGCATACATGACATGTTTGGTTACTAATCACATATTGCCGTAGCTAACCTTAGATAAAGTGTGAGCCATAAAAATATGTGTGAGTAAATTTGGCACAAGTTTAGCAAGAAAATGATTGGAATATAGGATTAAGAAAGTTCAGTGCGCCGTATTTTGGGCATGAACCAAACATATACTCCTACTACGTAAGAAATTGTATGCGTCAAGCCGTAAACTTGCGGCACATGCATGGAGTATTAAATATAGATAAAAAAAACTAATTACATAGTTTATCTGTAAAACGCGAGATAAAATTTTTTAGCCTAGTTAGTCTATGATTATATAATATTTACCAAATACAAATGAAAATGATACCCAAAGAAAAAAAATTAGGAACAAGCCGTATAGTTGTGACAAGTTGGTAGACAAACCAAGCCCCTATTGACGAAACAAGGCCAAGGTGTTACATCCGGTGCGTGAACTCGACAAAGCTGCCAGCCACCAACGCAAACACGGCTTTCGTCCACGTCGAAAGAGACACAAGCGTGCAGAGGTGTTTTAAGTCAGAACCTTACTAGTAGTAGGAATACTACAGTACTATACATACTACTAGTCAGCCAGGCACTGTTTTATGGACAATGGTCGTCGGCCGGCCGTTTACACTCCGATCCCACATGACACTACATACCTTGACAGCCGACCGCGTCCACGATCGATCAGGTCGGACACCAAAAGTCAGCCCTTGAATCATTCGTGAAAACGCAGTTAATAATCGTGCAAGACAAAGAAAGAAATGAGACTACTACCAAAAGAGATTAGCATGAAACAAGATCCCAGGGAGGTAACACGTTTCCAGGCTCATTAACTGCGCGCAGTCCCGATCGACGGATCGTCGTCGTCAGCCAGTCACCCTGTGGCGCCGTGGCTCCGGCGTTCATCACTGCCTGCCAATCGTGTTCAGAGAGTGTGCCCAACAAGTTTTTCTGACTTTTTGGCAGTTCGCAGTTGTTGTTCGCACACAGAAAAGAGCGCCCTGGATTGGATAAGGAAATTGGAATGCAGGCCGTGCATTCATTGCGATAGATAAGCCAGCTAGCGGTTACAGCTCCCTCTGGCCTTGGTCACTTTTGACCCCTGGATCATCAAGCCTTCCTCTCGTGGCATTGGTTTGCAGCTGCAGCAGATCGCTCACGATGTCCAGCTGAAACGGAGAAACATGCATGCATGGCTGCCGAATAGAGGCTGGGAGCGTTCTGACTGTGTGGCGGAGCACACAGCAGAGGCTGACTTTGTTTGGATCAAATCATAGTACCTGCTGGACAATAACAGACGGATTTCCTGCACATGATTGAGAGCTGACCTGTCCAAATTGTGGTCACAGCTCACAAAAGGGGGCCTGGTGAATTTTTGCTACACGAATTGTCTGACGCGGAAAAGGCAGGTGCTCCAATTCAGAGGATCAAAGCGCGCGCCATGAATCAACTGCTGCGGCATTCAGTCAGTTTTACTTTGAATCCACCAATCTACGTATTTATAAGCGGTTCTGACCGTATACTCGCTCCGTCTTTTCAGCGCTCAAAGTACAATTGCAGCAATACTATATCCAACTAATCTGAAACAGAGATTTTAAACCGTCAAAAAGGCTGTATGAAATCGCCTTGCTACCCTACACACACCCTCGCCAACCAACACTCTCCTCTCCTGCGATGTGGTGTTGTTGGTGTGGCTGTGTGGCCCTTTAACTAACTGCGATGCGACATCGTCAGCCAGCCAGCCTCGGTGCTGCTACACTACATACCCTGGAGGCTGGAGGTGGTCGTAGCCCTGTTGGCCACGGACCATAACAAACCGCAGCTTGACCCTCGACCGGCGACCGGGCCGGCCCCCATTCACGCCACTTGCGTTGCGCTTTCCTTCAATGGTAAAAAACCCGAGACTAGGGCCTTGTTTAGGCCTTGTTTACTCACCTCGAAATCCAAATTTTTTTTAAGATTTTCCGTCACATCGAATCTTGCGGCATATGCATGAAGCATTAAATATAGACGAAAACAAAAACTAATTACACGGTTTGTCTGTAAATCGCGAGACAAATCTTTTGATCCTAGTTAGTTCATGATTGGACAATATTTGTCAAATAAAAACAAAAGTGCTACAGTAGCGAAATCCGAAACTTTTTCGGAACTAAACAAGGCCTTAGTTGACCTCAAAAATAAAAAAAATTTCAAGATTCTCCGTCACATCAAATCTTGCGGCATATGTATGAATTATTGAATATAAATGAAAACAAAAACTAATTACACAGTTTAGCTGAAAATCGCGAGACGAATCTTTTGATCCTAGTTAGTGGATAATATTTATCACAGAAAACAAAAAAGCTACGGTAGCAAAATCTAAAAAGTTTTCACATCTAGTAAGTTTTTGCGGCTTTTTCACGTCGTTTAATTTTTGCCACGGGATTGAAGGCCGGCAGCGCTTTGCACTTTCACCTGCATCCTGCTAGGCCGTATCTTGGTCCCAACGTGCTGCATACGCCCGCTCGTTTTGCAGATGCTTTTTTTTTTATTTTTAAAAAAGGTACTAGCATCTATACAGCTTTCTCTCGATCGTGGAATATGGATTCATGGAATGGAATTGCCCTCGTCTATGAGACTGACAGGGATGTACTAGGCTTTTTTGTGAAGCCTGTTTGGCTGTGCTCCATAATATTTAGAGCCAGTCTGCCATTTATATTAGAGTATGTATACTAGTATAGTACTAGAGTTTAGGGAAGATATCTGGCGCGATCAGTCTTACTATTCAGAATGCAATTTAGTATAACACGTGATGTTGGAATTTTAAACGGGTTTTCAGCACCACGTAGACTTCGTCATGGATTAACTGGGAGATCCGAAAATTTTTCCAATTTAAATTTTGACAAGGAGAACTGGAGAACGAAGAAGGGTAGACGACTGACGACCTCTGTTCTCCATTAGTTTAGTTTAGACTTCTCGCCATCTCAACGGTACTGACTCTCAGTCTAGCTACATTCATTTTCTCCTTACGAGAGCTACAAACATACGGAAGCCGTTTCTCTCCGTTGAACGCAGATGTTTCAAATCATCCAGAAAGTCGACGCATTCACGTCCTAGCTTTGATCCATTCTGCGATTTTGAGCTTGCATGCTAAAAATGCGGCGATGATTGATTTACTCCAAATCACGCATGCATGCACGAAAGGCGGCATTGCTTGTTTAAGACACAAATAATTTATATGTAGAGACTGTACTTACAGTCCATCGTCAGTCTGATCCATGGAGTTCCCGACGAGATTACCAATGTAGATTGTTTCATTCACGGTAGTATCCCGGTCGCCGAAGCAACTGATCACTGCGCGAGCAGCCATGTGGCGCGGTAAACTCATGTAGAGTTTTTATGCCTGCCAACTCCAGATTCTCTTCTGATCAGACTCAGACCACGTAGCGTAACGTACTTGCAGCAGTTGACGATTGACATTCAGCGTTCATGCATGCGTGCGCCTTAGTCTAATCTTAACTTCTCAAGTGTATACATCACAGTCTAACGCTTGATTAAAGGAAAAAGGATGCGTCATTTGTAGTTAAGTTGAGACAACTAATTATTAGCTGGGCAAACACACAGATGGATCTGCTGTTTTTCCAAGATGCATGACCTTCTCTGTTCTGTGCCTGGTACAGTGGTACGGTATAGTACTCAGTACTTACTATCTACTAATACAAGTCTTTATTTGTTATGTACTCTATGTATACAAGGAACATTTACAAGGCTTACATATAATGGTTGCTCTGATATGATGAGCATCGGGCCGTCAGTCAAAATGCTTTGCATCTAACGTAAACATCATGTAAGTAATGGACTAGTGTTCAGACGGGTGAAAATGACTGCAAGGTCCTAGACCCAGCGTAGAACCAAATATAAGTTCTCAAAAGTACTCGTAGAACCAAATAGTTGCTACCTGCCGTCTGTTAACACCCATGCAAAGTTCCACGAGACCAAAGTACCAAATTAAACCCAGCGTATATCTTCTTGCTGGGTTGATTTGAAAAAAGGCAAATACTTTGATCATTTCGCTAAAAAAAACATAATCCTATCTCTTGCTACAGTTTCATCAACATTTGCAGTTTTGCACTGCTGAGGAACTTGCCTGGCGTTTTTAGTAGCAGGCCATACGGAGGTTTTCGGATCCCCCAATATCATTTCATTATTATTATTCTTTATATTTACCTAGGTACCTGTACGTTGATGATCTCCTGCGTGCATCTACGCGTTGATCAAATATATGGCAGCAGAAAATGAAAAGGCAACAAAAATATGGCGAAGTATGTAACTACTATATTAAATAAGCATGCATGTACACTCTTTTCTTTACTTAGCAATGTACAAAATCACATCAAACACCTTATACACGTACTACCATTTGTGATGTAATTACTCCCGTGTTTATGTATATGTTTCCACATCTATGCCGTTGATCTATGTCCACGTGTGTAGTTCAGAATTCACCGACACATACACCCTAATAGTCTATCACCTCCCTTCGTTCTGTACACACACATGCAGCTCCAAAGCCACGCCAAATCCTCAAGATGAGTCCAAAGCCAGGGCCGTGCATAACTAAAAACCGCTAACAATTATTAACGTCTTTACACCTATCGATGCTTATTAAGCGGCCGATCTCGATAACCGCTTAATTGACGGTGACCTCCGGGAAGCCGAGCTGCGGGTGTGGCGACAGCGGCGACAGGCTTCCGAACACGCCCTCCAGCTGCTCCCACGTCCAGCTCGACGGCGTCATGGGAAACACCTCGTGGTGGGCTCCTGTAGCCTCCGACGACGGAGAGCACGTCGTCACCGTCGAGGCCGCGGTGGTCGTTGTCGTTGTCGTTGTCGTCGTCGTCGTCGCGGGGGACGACGCCGGCGATCCGAACGCCTCAGCCTTGACGGACTTGTTGGCTGCTGGCTCGGACTCGGCGTCGTGCGGCAGCTTCCGTTTGTTCTGGGACGACGTCGTCGTCGCCGCGGCCTGCGCGGGCGGCGGCGGCGGTGGCGGTGCGAGGAAGTCCGCGCCGCGGGAGCCCACCTCGTTGGGGAAGTTGAGGATGGCCTTGGCGCCGCGCATGCGGAACGCCGCGCGGTCGTAGGCGCGCGCGGCCTCGATGGCGGTGTCGTAGGTGCCGAGCCACACGCGGGACCCGCGCTTCTTGGGGTCGCGGATCTCCGCCGCGAACTTGCCCCACGGCCGCTGCCGCACGCCGCGGTACTTGCGAAAGTCGTTCACGTCCACCAGGGCCGCCGCCGCCGCGGCCTGTGCCTGTACCTGTACCTCCACGGCGCCCGCCGGGCCCCAGGCGTGCGAGGTCGGAGGCAGAGAGATGGTGAGCATCGGTCTCCGGCTAGGGTCCGACACCGGCGAAGGCTCGCCCCCGAACCGGATCATCACCGGCTCCGCCCGGAAGGCCGCCGCCTCGCCGTGCGAGGCGGCAGTGGCAGCATCCGCGGCGTACTCGTTCGTCAAGTCGACGTACGCGACCTGCTGTTGCTGATGCTGCGGCAAGAACGCCGCAGCGTGCTGGTGGAACGCCGCCTGCGTGGGATGAACTGACAAGCCAGAGTACGCCGCGGCGTTAGGGACGACGGGGAGGCAAGCCTCGCCGCCGAGAAGCTGCTCGCGGATGAGCTGCAGGGAGAAGTCGTCGATTTCACCGCTGAAATCCATGGTTCCGGTGTGTGTGGAGCTGAAGTGGAGGTCGGTCGAAGAGGGACTCAGGAGTTTGGATGCGTGCGCGACTGCTAACTGCGGTGGAGAGAGGTTGAGCACTTGAGCTGGGCCGGCGAACTTATATAGGCGCGAGGGGAGAACTTTTTTTTTCTTAATCAGATTTCCAGGTTTAGCAATTAAAGGAGATTGGAAGATGGGGAATATTACGTGTTCTGTATAATTTATTGACGACACGCATGGACCCGCTGTGAGGAATCCGGTAATTGCTTACCGGTCTCGTGTAACGAACCAACTAAGGGCCTTATTTGGAGGTGGTCGGATTCGCATCAGTCCAAATATGTTGGGATGAGTTGGAGTAGAACTTGAATTAAATTTCACTCTAATCTACTCTAATACACGTGGATTGAGATAAATCCGACAACATTCAAACAAGGCCTAAAAATGGGGAAGTGAGGGTTATCTGTCACGACATCACTGTTCCACACATCAGCAGTCGTCTTAAAAGTTAAAACTCAATAATGAGTATTTTGCTCCTGTAATTGTACAAACAGGTAAACGATTTAACTATCTATATACAAAAGTAAATCGGCAAATGACTTAATGTTTGAGTACCTTGGTCATGTATATTAATGTACATACAATATGCATGGAACACTCAACGAAATACCTGTACCATTAAAAACAAAATAATAATAATGGCATACCTGGTTAATATTTATATAAGATGAAGTCCATCTGAGTGCTTTATTAAAATTATTGTTGAGTCTAAAAACCCATCAACTCGAATACTAAAACCATTTCAAAGCTGGTTTTGCAGATCTGGCAATGGGCCCATATGTCAGCCTCTCTCTCTGTGTTCTTTCCATCTCTCTTTCCCTCTCATTTCTCCATTATATAAAAATCATATTTTTTTCACATGAAGTCGAGCGAGTGAAAACAAGCATTATATCAAAATCAATAAAAAAAATAGTAATAAGTGGATACAAATATAACCATGTCATGATTGACATCAGTGCAGCAAAGTACATGGGTCACAGGGTATGAGATCAACAAACCATCAATGATGGCTCATCCATAATTTCTTTGGCAAGGCTTGAGACGTGATGGATGTTGACGACAAAGGCGGCGAGGGATTGCTTAAGGTCGTACTAGCCTCAATAGAATTGTGATGAAACCAAAAATATTATAGCAAAAAAAAATGCCCAATATAACGTACAAGGTGGTTTAGAGTTCAAATTTAGAAGAAGACGAAGGATAGAGGCAACTCAAAAATACGAGCGAGAAAAAAAAAAGATGAAATAAAGACAACAGTGGTTATATGGTTGTTCGCGTCGATGTATACGTATATTTGATGGAATAAAAGAGGTGACAAATACAACTAAACAAAATAAAAAAAAAACTATTTACAAAAACAATTCAAAGAAAACTATAAATGTTGTATAATGAAAAAAATAGCAATCCGTGCTTTACGTGGTACCACTTTCTCTATTCAAAACTATATATAGGTGAGTTCCTAACAGGGGCAAGTCAAGACTCTCAAGAGTGGTAACGTATAGTTTCGCAGGGAAGGGAAGGGAAGGGGATGAAAGGTCAAAGGTGGCGAGGAGCCTGACCCGTGGCCACTCCGACGCAACGCAGATCCAGCGGACCTGGCCTGTGGTCCGGCAAGTAGCTGCCCTGGCGCTGCCGCTGTCTGGGCAAGTCGACCGATGGAGCTGCCGGCCCTTGCTCTCGTCTCGTTTTGACCTTGGCACGAGCGGCTCCACCGCGAACAGCAGCACCTGTAGGCTACAGTTAAGGCTGATGGCGAGCGATCGATCGGTCTGCCGGTGTTGATGGATGGCCGACTGGATGTGCACATTAACTCGTGTATGTAGTCGTGTAACTGTGTGACAGAAAGATACGGCCGGTGATGAGACGCGGCACACGCTGAGAAATAAAACGATCTCTGCGTCTGCTCAATCAAACGATCGATAGATATTCATCAGTAGAGTAGGTTCTGATAACGCTGGTCAGGTACATGAAGTTTGGCAAGTTTTTGATTTTTTGCTTGTGGAAGCTAAGGTTTTCCTGGTCTGTACGCGCATCAGTACACGAGTACACCACATTATTCGATATGTGCTAGAGCATGCATGCATGCATGTACGCGTGCGAGATTACGCGAGTTGGGTGTACGGCGTTCTGAACGAACCTGGAGTACATAGAACATGGACGCGGGATCTTCTCCGTTTACGTTCCCATGCATATCCCATCGTTGTTTATCTGCAGCAGACGACGACGTGACGGGGGCCGGAGAGCCTGATCGATCGATGAGTGGTGCTAGCCCACGATAAATGAGACGGTGCCGCACACAACAACCCGGCCGGCCGGCCGGCGCAGGTCCGGCTCGATCGCGGGCGTACCCGTCACGGGCTCATGGGAGATGGGACCTGACACGGATAGCTATAGGGTGCGTCGTCGTTACCAAACAGCTGCCCGGTACAGCGACACCACCCGGTGGCAAAAAGCGCTGCCTGCTAGCTTGTCGGCTGCTAATCGCTTCTCCACATGTTGAGCGCGCAGCCCTTGCACGGCGGCACCTCCGCTTGTACACACGCATGCACTGAAACTTGACACGTGTCACCACGTGCAAACGCCTTTTCTCTGCCAGACTAGGGCCTTGTTTAGTTCTTCAAAAATTTTGCAAAATTTTTCAGATTTCTCGTCATATCGAATCTTTAGATGTATGTATGGAGTATTAAATATAGATGAAAATAAAAATTAATTGCACAGTTTGGTCGGAATTGACGAGACGAATCTTTTGAGCCTAGTTAGTCTATAATTGGACAATATTTGTCAAATACAAACGAAAGCGCTATTATTCCTATTTTGCAAAAAAATTTGAAAGTAAATACCCCGCCCCCCCCCTTAGAATGAAACCATTCCATATTTTAATTCCAATGTGCTTCGATCTCCATGCGTCCCGTGCCACCCTTTGTGGAAAGTGAGCGAAATGCACGAGGCCCCGCTACCCCGGACCCGGAGAGAAGCCTGAAACTGACGTGGGTGCAGGCGAAAAAACCAAGTCAAACGAGCCACCCCACCCCGATGGCCCGATGGATGGCTCGCGTCCCGTCCGCGCGCCACGCCAGACTAGCGCAGGCCGCACCCGCGACCGCGGACGGCGGACCACCCCTCACCGCGACCCGAGCAAGCAAAGCAAGCGCCGCAACACCGACGGGGGGTTTGCGCTTTGGACCCCGTCCTCCGGGCGAGGTCAGCCCGTTTTCGTCGCTTCCTGACCTCTCGGGCTCGGGGTGGGTGAGGGACCTGAGTGCATGCAAATCCTGCTCCTACGTTGGACGCTTGCGCGGCGTAGCGTACTAGCCTAAGGGATGAGATTCGGATTCGAAATGTCAATCATGTCGGATAAGATATGATTGGATGTCGACATCATAAATATACGATTTAAGTATTTGGATACGGATACGGTATCGGATGTTGAATATTCGAACTCGGATACGAACCCCTCTAAACGAATTCGGTATCGAATACGGTCGGAAAATATCCGTACCGTTTTCATCTAAATTTTAAAGGCGATCCGGGCCGGTGCCGGCCGGCCGAGCACCGAGACACGCACGCACGCACGGGACGTCCAGGTCCGCTTGCTGATGTTTGGGGGATCACGGATGCACGCGTGCACTGCACCCCGGGCCCTCGTGGCCACGCGGTTTTGCGTTAGCCATCCCTTATCCTCTTTTTCTCTGAGAATATCTCTCCTTATGGATATCAGGGCTTTGTTTAGGTCTTATTTAGTTCACCCCAAAAATTATTTTTTTAAAAAAAAATTCTTCGTCACATTGAATTTTATAGCACATGCATGAAGTATTAAATATAAATAAAAACAAAAACTTATTGCATAGTTTGCCTGTAAATCACGAGACAAATCTTTTAAACCTAGTTATTCTATGATTGGACAATGTTTGTCAAATAGAAATGAAAATGCTATAGTGTCAATTTTTTTAAAAAAAAGATCTAAACAAGGCCTTAGTTCGCACCAAAATCCAAAAAGTTTTCAAGATTTTATATCACATTGAATCTTGCGGCACATGCATGGAACACTAAATGTAGATGAAAAAATTAACTATTTGCATAGTTTACTTGTAAATCGCGAGACGAATCTTTTGAGTCTAGTTAGTACATAATTGAACAATATTTGCCAAATACAAACGAAAGTGCTACAGTAGCGAATCCAAAAAAAATTCACAACTAAACAAGGCTCAGGCTGTAAAGCATGACACTGTGCTGTCCAGACGGATTAGACTAGTCATTACCCCTTTTAGGTCTGAACACATCACGGTTGATCAGGCTTCGACGCGTTTGCTTAGCAAAGGTGCTCTAGTAGTATGTGTGCTGTTATCTTTTCTTCTTGCAAATTTTTAATCGTCGTACCGGTAAGAAACCGAATTTTGTACTATTCGCTTCGGTCTTCTAGTAGCTGGATTAGTTTAACACAGGGTCTCTAGTCCCTACACGAGACTTGGCTATCACAGCCATGTAAGTGGTTACATTCACTAGGCAGGGGAACGAATAGACTGGCAGGGACAGACAGGGATGGTGATTGGAATATGCAGGGTAAATGAAGTAGAACCCTGCACGCTCTTACTCCTACCAATCACCAACGTCGTGGCCTGCTAGGAGAAGAGAGCAGCATCCACATCGCCCCCTGTCACATTGCCTTCTCCTGGGTAGTAACGAGCGGATGGATCAGCTTGAATAATCCGACGATGCTTTGCTTAATGCTCAGGGGCCGGGACATATATATCACTGCTTAGCTAAATACCTGCATGTTTCAGGAAAACACCCCCGTGTGTGTGTGTACCTGTCACTCTGCCAAGTTGATCGCAATGATTAGAAAACGGCAGCATTGCTTTGAACGCATAAATCTATCGCGTCCGCGTTCTGATTCGTAGCTCAAACCTATGCAGGAATCTGAGTCCCTGACGGCTCCTCCCAGCTCTGAGCTCCCAACTCTCACCACCCAAGCAAGCTACACGTACGTATCTTTCATTATATTCTTTCTAGACGGAAGCACAGCCTCTGCAGGCTGACTTGCTTCTCAGACCCAAACACCTGCAGCCTTTTGTTTTGGGTAAGGCACCACCATGCATTCATGCAAGATGCAGATCGTTCAGCAGGTGTCTGCGAGTGATAGTGGTAATAAACAAAGAGAGTGAGACTCTGAGCTCTGAGCTGACCGCTTCTCAAGGGACGATCGCGATCCGCTTACGGAAGCAATCAGGCCTCCTCAAAAAGCGTATTTTTGGACTCAAATCGGCGTCGGCCTGCCGCCTGCGCCCTGCGCTTGATTTGATCCGTTCGTGCGGTCTTACTCGTGTTTTGTCCCGCAGCGAGCGAAGGGGCCGCGCGCGCAAGGAGACAGCGGATCGCTTCGACTCCGAGCACAGCATTCGTCAGGGCCAAAACGAAGCGCAGCTAGCTAGCTCGGACAGCGCGCGCGTCAGTCCAAGAGCATGACCAGCAGCAACCAACTGATCGCATGCGTCCAATTAAGCTCCGTGATCCGGTCGCGACCGTCTTACACGTTTGCAAATTGTTGCCGATGCAGTATAGAACTCTTCTCAGTTCTCATGTTTCCAAAAAGAATAAAAAATAGATTTGCCTTTGTCTGGAACTGCAGGATCGGATTTGGACGTCCAGTATAAAGATACGAGAGATCACAGGGGCACCAACCCGATTCGTCTACGGGTACGATTGAAAGGCCTCATGCTAAAACTATCTGGCAACTTGTTTGAATCAAACAGCAAACACTGTCGTTTGACTGGTTCAAGCCTCTTCTCCGGGGAGTGAGACAAGAACAGTGAGAAGAATGCAGCTGGAATCACCATCGAAATTTTTTTATGACACTAGCCACTTTACTAACAGAACCACTACTGGCATTATCCTACACCTACGGCTTCATCTTTATGCGTCCCGTGGACCATGAGATGAGATCCCTTCTGTTTGACGAAGAATTGCTCAACATTCCTTTGCATATCGCAACAGACCAACAGTAACTGAATAAAAATAACTAAGCGCGTCCATCCAATCAGGATTCAGTTGCGGGAAAACGTCACTGCTCGGCCCCGTGGTCGTGCTGCTATATCCGATTCCGATCCGACAACTAGGTTGCAGCCAGCAGATACCCAGGGCGCTGGTCGTTTTGCTGAATTCCGGAGACTTGTTCACAGCTGAATAACAAAAGACAATCCGCCGCCGACCGCATGGCAGAATGAAAATGGCAGGCCGGCAAGTCATGCATCAGCAAAACAGAACATATTATCCTGACAGCCTTGAGCAGAAATCGTAATGGAGAGTCTGCGCCAAATCTTTTCATAAGCACAGCAAGAAAAGTAAGAAGAAAAAAGACGCTTATCTCCAAAGTAAAACAAAAATATCTTCAGACAAAGAACCTCACATAAGTATTCCTATAAGATCATTTCAATTTGAGGTATTCAACTGTTTTTGATCGTCAACTATGACTTCTCTTGCACTATCTTGGAAAAGACAACTAACGGAATGGCACTAACTTGAATTCAGCATGAAGGAAAGTAGCATCTAAGACTCCTGAAGTATATTCACATTGTATTATCTGTAGCAAATGCTCTGGAGAAAATACAAGGCTACAAGCTTTACGGATCGAGTATCAGCTTATATCCATCGCTTCCAAAATCTCAAAATGCATCAGCAGGCTGCTAGGTTTACCCTCAAAATACAACTTTTCAGATTACACAAGTCTTCGCTCACTCCTCTGAGCCTCATCTCGAAGCACCTGGAACATTATGTCTTTCTCATTCCAGATCCATGAGCGGTTCGGATCAGACCACTGCCTTGGAGTACCATGAAGGACAAAGCAGAGGTTCTTACCAGCATGTACAACATAATCCATATCCTCTTGATCACTGCATGGTCAGTTATGTATGCTCCAGCACAGTTGAGGCCAACATCCACATAGTGGAATTCAGAAATACTTGATAACACATCACTACTTGAAGTAGGAACCAAGAGATTCAGGGTCAAATGCGATGGATTTGGTCTCAAGACATGAACCGTGTTTTTCACTGATCCTGATGCCCAACGAGAAAGTTCTGTCACAAGTTGGTTGACAACAACTCCACCTTTGCTGAAGCCAAGGATGATAGTCCTAGGAGGAGAGTAGGATGACAACGATGCTGAAGAATGCTGACTGACAGCCAAATCCTTTGCTGAGAACTCCAAGAACAAATTTTGTATCTGTTAATCACATAATATGTGGGGAAAAGATTAAAGAGGATGAAAAAGCACAGAGTTTTATAGTATGAAGTTTACCATGATGGCATGGTTACAAGAAAGTTACTGAATGAAAATTCAAACAGGTTTACCTAAAAAAGAATATACAGCAAGGATTACTTCAGAAAACAAATACAGCTGGGACTGGGATGCTTCAGTATAGGTCAGAAACATTAGAAAAATTCAAAACCGTATAAACACAATATGTCAACATAATAACAGCATGGAATGAAAATTCAGCCTTTCGAAAAAATAACAGCATGGAAAATATTGAAATGATGGGATCTTCTAAATGTCCCAGTATGCAAAAAAAAAAAATGTTGATAAGAAATAACTTTCGAGTTAAAGAAAGCAAGAATCTAGTTTGAGCACTCTAGTAATATTACACCGGTCAGCAGGTTTTGTCCATTACCAACGCCAATGGTTGAATTTATCAAGCAACAGTGTATTACACAAATTAACTGGAGCATTATGTCATCAGTACCTAAGCATTATCTCAGCAAGGAAAATTAGAGGAACATTTGCTAATGTCATCAAATGTGAACCAAATGAGTGAGGCTCAGTCAATATTCTTAGAACAAAGAAGGAAACAAACTAGTTTGTCATCCAGTTATTAAAGTGGCACCATGTTATCCCAATAGAAAATCCAAGGTATATTCAATACAGATTAGTTCAGGAGTGTTACAATAGCAGCTTAAAGCTTTGAATAGCACGTTAATTACTTAAAAGTAGAAAAAATACCATTTCCCCCACAGTTCCTGCATTAGGAAATCTAACCACAGCACAGAATCCACTACCTTGTAAAAGACAAATAACAGAATGTCACTACCTTGAATTCAGCATGAAGAAAAGCATCTAAGACCCCTGAAGTATATTCACATTACATTATCTGTAGCAAATGTTTGGATAAAATACAAGGCTAAAACCTGTACGTATTGAGTATCAGCTTATATCCATTGCTTCCAAAATCTCAAAATGCATCAGCAGGCTGCGAGGTCTACCCTCAAAATACACCTTCTCAGATGACACAAGTCTTCGCTCACTCCTCTGAGCCTCATCTCGAAGTACCTGGAGCATTATGTCTTTCTCCTTCCGGATCCATGTTCGGTTCGGATCAGACCACTGCCTTGGAGTACCATGAAGGACAAAGCGGAGGTTCTTATCAGCATGTACAACATAATCGCATATCCTCTTGATCACTGCATGTTCAGTTATGTATGCTCCAGCACAGTTGAGGCCAACATCCACATAGTGGAATTCAGAAATACTTGATAACACATCACTATTTGAAGTAGGAACCAAGAGATTCTCGGTCAAATGCGATGGGTTTGGTCTTGAAATATCAACTGTGTTTTTCATTGACTCTGATGCCCAACGAGAAAGTTCTGTCACAAGTTGGTTGACAACAACTCCACCCTTGCTGAAGCCAAGGATGATAGTCCTAGGAGGAGAGTAGGATGATAATGATTCTGAAGGATGCTGATTGGCTGCCGAATCCTTTGCTGAGAACCCCAAGAACCGATTTTGTATCTGTTAATCACATAATATGTGGCGAAAAGGTTAAAGAGGAGGATGGCAAAGCCCAGGATTTTATAGTATGAAGTCTACCATGATGGCATGACTACAAGAAAGGTACGGAATGAAAAATCAAACAGGGTCATCTAAAAAGGAATATACAGCTAGGCCTTGTTTAGTTCCGAAAAGATTTCGGATTTCGGTACTGTAGCATTTTTGTTTTTATTTGACAAATATTATTCAATCATAGACTAACTAGGCTCAAAAGATTCATCTCGTGATTTACAGGTAAACTGTGTAATTAGTTTTTGTTTTTATCTATATTTAGTGCTTCATGCATGTGCCGCAAAATTTGATGTGACGGGGAATCTTGAAAACTTTTTGGATTTCGATGGGAACTAAACAAGGCCTAGGATTACTTCAGGAAGAAAAAACAACTGGGATGCTTCAGTTTAGGTCAGAAACATTAGAAAAAATAAAAACCGTATGAACACAATATGTCAACATAATAACAGCACGGAAATATTAAAATGATGGGGTCTTCCAAATGTCCCAGTATGCAAAAAAAATGTAGATTAAGAAATAACCTTCGAGTTAAAGAAAGCAAGGATCTAGTTTGTGCACTCTAGTAATATTACACCAGTCAGCAGGTTTTTTCCATTACTGATGCAAATGGTTGAATTTATCAGCCAACAGTCTATTGCAAAAATTAACTGGAGCATTATGTCATAAGTACCTAAGCATTATTTCAGCAAGGAAAATTAGAGGAACATTTGCTAATGTCATCAAACGTGAACCAAATGAGTGAGGCTCAGTCAACATTCTTAGAACAAAGAAGGAAACAAACTAGTTTGTCTTTGTCGTCCAGTTACTAAAACGGACCTCTTTATCCCAATAGAAAAATCCAAGATATTCAATACAAATTAATTCAGGAGTGCTAATTACTTAAAGTAGCAAAAATACCATTTTCCCCACAGTTCCTGCGTTGGAAAATCTAACCACACAACAGAATCCACTACAGCTCTACAGCTACAAGCAGTGGGAAAAGTATCTTTGATTGCATTTGCATTGCATGTTAGTAGAAACTTCTTGAAGGGAGAATGGCACAGAAATAGGAACCCTGAAGCCAAACTATGCAGCAATCCGATGATCTTTGCAGCTGACTAAAGATGATTTGTGCTAACAATTCGTATCTGCGGAATTCACTAAACATTATACCTCACCGATGCTGTGTGCAAGGATGTTGGCAACACCGGCAGCGGCCGGAAGGCCAGTGGGGTCATACCCCTTGGGGTCTCCGGCGCCGTCCACGGTCGGAACAAGTTCCCGGTACACCGCAAATGACCCAGCAAAGCATGCGGCGTCGACCACCCACGCATTGGTCTCCACAGGGAGCTTCGCAGCGAGGACCCCAGCCAGGTGGGCGGCGTCCGAGAGCCGTTCGATCGCCGGATCGCCGGTGCCGCGGACGCGGTCGCCCGTGAAAAGGATCGCGTTGACCCGTGGAACCTGCTGCCATCAGAGAGTTCAGGCTCTGTAGGCGAGGCAGGCAGAAGGCCAGTGTCTGAACTCGGAAGAGGAAAGGGAAAGTTTTGGCCTTACGGCGAGCGTTTTGGCGGGCGAGAGGAGGAGTGAGGCGGCGACGCGGAAGAGGGGTCCGCCTCGGGAAAGTGGGACGTGGAGGACGCCGGTCCACCGGTCCATGGCCACGGCGGCGGCGAGGTCGCCGGGAGTGGAGGGAGGAGGCCGGGAGTGGAGGGAAAAGACCTTGTTGCCCATATGCTTCTACCGTTTTCCTGGACGTGCCTTTTTATGGGCCTTATTATTCATGGGCCGCTTTCATTAAGAAAGTTGGGCTTATAACTTGATTCCAAGCAATGGGCTATTGACTAAGGGATACCATCCTTAAAAAAAAGACTAAGGCCCTGTTTGGTTCCCCTTGCTAAATTTTAGCTAGTTAAACTTTAGTTATTTAGTAGCTAAAGTTCCAAACACATTGACTAAAATGAGCTAAAATAGTTTAGTTACATTAGTCACCTAAGAGTAGCTAAAATAATTTTAGCTAGCTAAAATTTAGCAAGAGAAACCAAACAGGCCCTAAGGATACCACCTCGTAGCCCATATGGCAGAATTCATTTAATCTAAATCTTAACTTACCTACTAGCTACTATGATTAGACCGAATGACAGAGGGTTTTGCTCCTCCATTGTGCCGACGAGGCCCTCACATTGGGAGAAGGAAGGGAGTGGTGGTGGTGATGCAAGGGGGCTTGGTCATGGAGGCAATAACAGGTTACTCACATAGACTAGAAGTACTGTTACTTGCAAAGTTTAACAAGCAAGAATGCATACCTACAGCTGCACCCATTAGGCTCTGGAACCATTAGGTCTAATCATCTCAAAACTAATACCTTAGCATGTCTCAGGTACCTGAGTTTTATTAGATTCAATCCTTAGTAATCTAATTGTATTTATAATGTCCTCCTTCGAAATCCCATAAGGTATTATAAAGAGAATTGATTTCTATTGATGAAGATTCTTTTGGCAAGGTAATAATAAGAAGCAAAATACCACTTTGCCAAGTGGGATATTCCTTGTCGCCTCAAAGATCAAGGTGGTCTAGGTGTAACAGGTCTCTTAAAGATGGAACATATACGATCATATTCATTAGAAATAAAAAATATACGAGTTCACAATGTTTATCATATGTACATATATATATATTTAGAGAATTTTTACTATAGTTGCTGGAAAATGCATGGCTCACGAGGAGTGATCCGATGGGTAGAGAGAAACCAAAAGGCACCAATTGGAGAGACATGGGGAGGCACACCAAAAGGAACCAAATGGAGAAAGGCACGGGGTACTAAAATTGCTAGGATCAACACATGAAGAAAAGGTGTGATAATTATATTTTTGAAATTTTTTACGTAATTAAGAGTAGAATGGTAAATCTATATAGAAAAATAATATTTTGAGTAGTATAGAGATGATTGAATTATTTATAGTTAAAAGAAGACAACTTCAATATGCTTGGTCCAACTGAGGTAAAACTAAGAGACTCAATTTATCCTTGATATAATTCATTAGACAGTTTTTGTTTTGATATATCTGTAGCATCTCTGACTTGTCCGGTTGTTTAATATCTGCAACTATCATGCAGAACACAGTATTATTGTTGGGGAACCGTTTAGAATAAACACGGAATGGATGTGTACGCCATGCGTATATAGGTAGTAGAGGAGAATATCTATAGGTTTAGGCAGGATCATAATTATGATAAGTCACACCGTACACATGATACAAAGCTCTAAGGTCTTGTTTAGTTTCATCTAAAAATCAAAAACTTTTCAAGATTCTTTGTCGCATCGAATCTTGCGGCACATGCATGAAACATTAAATATAGATAAAAACAAAAAATTAATTACACCGTTTGTCTATAAATCATGAGATGAATCTTTTAAGACTAGTTACTTTATATTTAGACAATGTTTATCAAATAAAAACGAAAGTGTTAACTAACAAGGCCTAAGATCGGTTGTGGGCGACGAGCCATAAAAAAAGGGGAAAGAATCTAACGACTAGATACATCTCGATTGTATTGAAAGACAAATGATATCAACGCGGAGATTTACTCGGCGCTTGTGGGAGTATTTTAACTAGTCTGTAGGACACACCATAGCTCATTCAGATTTCTATCCACGCAGCCGAAAACTTATGCGTTGGATGAAAACCCAAGAATGGGTTTGATGGCTCAATAAAACACCCGAGTTGCTCTGGTCGAAGGCCAAACCCAAATCCAAAATAGCCTCCAACAGAGTACCCATACAGATCCATTTTGGCTATCAGGAGCAGGAGAGGTATAAAATTTGGGTATCCTCTCTCCTCGAGACCTATTTGCAGAGATTGTTGTCTTTTAGGTCTTGTTGTTAGAGAAGACTTTGTTGGAGACGGTCGGTGTGTTGCTATAGGTTACCCACGTGATGCCCTCCCGTAGCAAGTGTTTAAGCGTAAACCACTATCGTCGCATCGCTATCCATCGCCGTTGCGATGCGTCACAAGGACAGGAAATCTGGAATATGTCAAGGCCTTGTTTAGTTTCAAAAAATTTTGCAAAATTTTTCAGATTTCCCGTCACATCGAATCTTTAGACATATGTATGAAGTACTAAATATAGACAAAAATAAAAACTAATTACACAGTTTGGTCGAAATTGACGAGACGAATCTTTTGAGCCTAGTTAGTATATGATTGTACAATATTTGTCAAATACAAACGAAAAAAACTACAGTGTCGATTTTGTAAAATATTTTGGAACTAAACAAGGCCCAAGAACATAAACTGGCAGCGGCCAATTGGAGCTGTCACTGTCAGGATGATCAGGTCCCATTGAACCGCGGTCTCCGTCGCGAGGAAACTGCCCGGAAGATGGAAACGCTTTGCAACTTGTGCAGCTCCAAGTTTACTCGTGCAGACGTGCGCGGGCTTGGGACCCACGCATCCCTATAACCATGACCCGTATTGTTTATCCTCTGAATTTTGGATGATCAGGTCGGTCAGCAGAGCACGTGATGATTTAGTGCTACGAAAAGTCTTGTTTATCTATTTTTCTCAGGTCGAAAATGACGCCTTGAATGGTTTCTCCTGGCATTTTTCTTTTCGTCGCCTCGTTGCAATTTGATGGTTGGAGTTGGTGTCAGGACAGACTCAGAGCAGGTTCATTTCACCCGGACCGACCCAGGAAAAATGATCAGCCGTGCCGCCGGCCGTAGCCCGTTCTGAAGCGAGAGAGAGACATCCGCCATCTGATCCAAGGAGAGTCGTCTGAAACAGATCACGACGTCTGAATGAGGCCTTGTTAAGTTCGCAAAAAATGTGAACAACGGCACTGTAGCATTTTCGTTTTTATTTGACAAACATTGTCCAATTATAGAGTAACTAGACTCAAAAGATTCATCTCGCGGTTTACAGATGAACTGTGCAAATAGTTTTTGTTTTCATCTATATTTAATGCTCCATGCATGTGCCGCAAGATTTGATGTGACGGGGAATCTTAAAAAATTTTGCGAACTAAACAAGGCCTGAATGTCTGCTCCACGATCGGTCTGAAAGGGCCTTGCTAGATGGCTGCACCTGCACGATCGATCGTCGGTCTATGCTGCCACTACCGGTATGCAACAACCACAAGATGATCTTCATGGAAAATTATGAAATGTCAGTAAGCTATAGTAGATTCTTGTGGTTGTTATTAGCTTCTGTGCAGTTCGAGTGACATGGAACCACAAAATCGAGATCTTTTTTGTGGTACTAAGGATTAAAGAAGTGAGTTAACGTCATCGAGAAACACTGTAGAATTTTCTCTTTTTTTTTCCCTCTTTTTGAAGAGTAATGTACTTTTTCCAAAGTAGATTTTCGGTGCAATTACTGAACTCCCCGAGCCGCACGTGGAGCAGTAGAGAGTTCGAGGGAGGAGGAAGCAACCGTGAGGTTTCCCCTGTCAATGTTGCCACCAGATACTCTAATGTCTGATCCAGCCAATAACACGACAGTGATTTGGCTCCAGATTTCAATTCGACCGCCGGACGAGCCAGGAACCAACAAAAACACATCCTCCTGACAGCCTCTCAGCGTTGTGCTTCATGTACACGAGAATCAATACTTTCTGGGTCCTGATCCGTTTTGTTTGCAAAGTCAGATTCCTCCATGACCCATGATGAATCAAACCAACGTAGAAAAAAGAATGAAGGTATGCGCTGTGTCGATGCGATAATGGCACTGGCACGCATGGTGAAATGTACCACGTGCAGGATAATGAGGGCCTCAAGCTAGCTAGCACTCGGCTATCATCAGCACGAGTTAAATATACACGAATGGCGTGCCTTTTTTCTGTTCTCAATAGTTTCGAACACAATAGGAAATGCTGTCAAAGACTCAAAGGGCGAGAAGCAGTTTGGTGGTTGGCAGACTAGAGGATATGGTCGCTGTCGTCGTCTTCTCCTCCTCCTTTTTATCTTGGCTCTTGGGAATATGGTCCAGGAACAATGTAAGTAACACACGATTGAAGAGGAATCCTATGACCTTTTAGGTCTTTGCGATGACTTAGTTTGGTAAAACGACACTGTAACATTTTCATTTTTATTTAACAAATATTGTCCAATTATGAAATAACTAGACTTAAGAGATTCGTCTCGTGATTTATAGATAAATTGTATAATTAGTTTTTATTTTTATCTATATTTAATGCTCCATATATATGTCGCAAGATTCGATTTGACGAGAAATCTTGAAAAGTTTTTTAGTTTTGGAGTGAACTAAACAAGGCCCTGCTGTCTTTGCCAATTTGCTGCCCCGCGAGCATGCGCGGATGATCGATCGATCATGCAACTGATAGTGCTCGCACAAATTAAAGACATTCTGGGCCCACACAATTTCCATCATTTTCTCATTTGAAATAATTGCGTTGATTCATTTCAAATAACTGTATTCTCTCATTTGAGAGCTTGGTCCATGACTGATCCAGGCAATCGCACAACAAGTTATACTTCTGTTGCACGTAAGAGTATTGAGTTTAAAGTTCAAAGTAGACATTTGATCTTGTCGATCGGTTTCTCTAGTTGAATCCTCAAATATTTTTATCCTAGGAGGTGGATGATTTAGATGCAAATATATAAGGCTGCTTTTATGACAAGAATAGGGTTCGTGTCGATGAAGATTAGGGCATGTACAACCCACAGACAGCTTGCTGTCTGCAAGTCTTTTATAAACAACTCAACAGATAGCTTGTACAATGGTTGTATTTTTCACTGTCTATAAATTATTTAATGCTTGTATGTAGCTATGATCAAACATGAATATGATTCATGTATCCTATTATGTTGCTTGTTGGTATAAAATAACATATTCAAGCATTAATTAATCGTTACAAATAAGAGAAATTAGAATTATAATTATCTGAAAATAATATCCAAATTAACCATGACAATGAGGAGTACGGTTGTTGAGTCGCAAGATTCAGCTCCAGCCATGGGACCGCTAGCTGCCGGTCCAGAGCAGAAGTTGCAGAGCGGGTCTGTTGCTGCTCGCGATAGACAGTCAGGCCTGGTGGCGCTCGCTCGCCCGCAGCTGATCCGTGCGTCAGCCAGAACGTCTGGGAGCACGAGCCTTTGCCGTCCTCTCGCGAAGAGACGGCTCTATTCTCTTTCTTCATTTACTGCTGTAAATCAAGGTGTTTTCTATAATTTTTATATTATAGAGACAGCATGCTGAGATCCGTTGTACGTGCCCTTAGGTGTTACTTAAAGTTATTTTTGTAATGTAGAGTTGGATATTTTACATATAGATATATTATTTAGTCTGTCTTTCAATAATAGTGAACGTGTGTGGTTGACCGTTCTAGAAAAACTGAATAGAATCAATAGTTATTTATTGTACGTCAATAATGCTTCAACGGTTGTTCTAATTTTGTGAGAATTAGTTAATCTAATTTAACGCGCCTAATAAGGAATAAGATGCAGGTAATTACGGTGACAAGTGGAGTTCAAACAGCGGGTCTACCATTGGGAACTTGAAAATCCAGTCCTCAGCCGGTGGATCCCAAACAAGTTCAGTCGTTATGGAAACTTAGACAATATACTAGCAGAAACTATAAATGCGTTGATCATCAGGGTGATCCTTTATCACCTGTACTTTTTAACTTCGTTGCTGATGGCTTGACTAGAATGATCTTGCGAGCGCAATCAAATGGTCTTTTTTGTGGCTTGGTTGATCATATTATAGAAAAAAGTGTAGCTGTGTTACAATACGCTGATGATACTATTATTTGTTTGAAGCATAGTATTGAAGGAGCTAGAAATTTAAAAATGTTGTTATACATGTTTGAGTTAATGGCTGGCCTCAAAATCAATTTTCTGAAAAGTGAAATCATAACTATTAATGATGAAGATAATTGGGCTGAGGTGTAGGCTGGAATTTTCAATTGTCAGGTGGGTTCTTTTCCCATTAAATACTTGGGAGTTCCGGTTAGTCCTAGCAGAATTCATGTTATAGATTGGCTTCCCATGGTTGAAAAAGCTTATAGAAAATTGGATGTTTGGAAAGGCAATTCTTTGTCTATTGCTGGGAGGAAAACCTTGATTGATTCCAGTTTGAGTAATGCTCCCTTCTATCAAATGTCAATATACATGCTTCCAAAAACAATAACATATAAACTGGATAAGATCCGTAGAACTTTTTTTTTGGCAAGGGGGGGGGGTACAAAGAAAAAATATCATCTTATCAAATGGACCAAAATTTGTAAAAGTAAGAAGAAAGGGGGTTTAGGGATCAAAAGTATTAGAAAGATGAATATTAGCTTGCTTTGTAAATGGCTGTGGAAACTTGAAACTGAAGATGGAGTTTGGCAACAAATTATTAACTTTAAATACCTCAAAAATGATTCTATTTGTACTGTGAAACATAGACAAACAAACTCAGCCATTTGGTCTGATCTACTTAAAATCCGTGATGTATATCTTCAAGGTAGAAAGATGAAAGTTGGAAATGGGCAAAAGACCTTGTTTTGGAAAATATATGGTTGTACAATGATTCTTTGGAAGTTCTTTTTCCTGATTTATTTGATATGTGCCTTCAAAAAAATATCTCTGTTGACAAGGTAAAACAAAATTATAATTCAGTGAGTTTCAATAGATGGCTGATTGATAAATGGCAGATAGATTGGTCAAAGATTTTACATGATGTCTCGGTGTTTTGTTTTAGTATGAGAGATGATAAAGTCTTCTGGAAATTTGGGAAAAAAGGATTTTTTTTCTATTAAATCACTTTACAATGCTTTAACTGTTAATGAGTCTGGTCATTACTATAAACAAGTCTGGAAAGGGAAAATCCCTAAGAAATTAAAAATCTTCTTGTGGTTGGCTCTTAAAACGCAATTTTAACAAAAGATAACATGATAAAACCAAAGTGGAAAGGAGATCCTACTTGCTTTTTTTGTCCTCAACCTGAAACTGTTAATCATCTGTTATTTCAATGTAGCACTGCTAAGGTGATTTTGGCAACAGTAGCTGTTTGTTTTGGGGCTACTAATGTACCCAAGACTTTGGATCAATGTTGGGTCTGGTGTGAGAGATGGTTACCAGCTGGAAAAAAATTTCATACTGTTGGGATAGCGGCCATTTGTTGGGCGATATGGAAAGCAAGAAATAAAATCTGTTTTGAGAACAAAATAATTCTTGACCCTATCTCAATTATATGCCATGCATGTGCCCTTATGAGTTACTGGGCAGGTTTGTATGAAGGTATGGATAAGGAAGCGCTGGAAGAAGGAGCTACCACTATGCTGAGGATTGCAACTGATCTGTTGAACAAAAGACCTCGGAAGGAAAGCTATTTGCTGTTGCAGGACAATGAGGAGGATCGTCAGAATGAAGAGTGATAGTCACATACTAAAGAAGATTTGAAGACTCGGCAAAGGATGTTCAGTGGCGGTTGTTTTGCCTGATCTTTTGTAATAGGCCTTTATATGCTTTTACTATCTTAGGGTCTGTCTTTGGTTTGTTGGTACTGTGGCTTGGATGTTCTGCAGTCTAGCTTTGTGCTTTTCTGTAGGGTTAAGGTGGTGATTGCTGAGGTGGGTGAGTGCTTGGTAAGCTGGCTACGGTTCGTTCTTAGATCTTGGTTTTCTAGCTTTTGCTCCTCTCATGTATCTGGGATAATACTCGTTGTATTTACGTTATCTTGGTAATGGAAATGGGGGCAACCCTCGGTTCGAAAAAAATGAGTTCCAAAACGTATTGATTTTCTTATACTATACAGTATGGTTATAATAATATAGTATAATCCAGTCAAACCTATTTATAATTTGTGCTACCAGAACCAAAACTGCAACACTAGTAGTTTCTTCCGTCCGTAGCTCCGAAAACGATCGAACCCACGTGACAGTAACGCCGGAAAATTCAAGGAAGGTGATCTAGAAGCGCGACGACAAATTGCGATCCGGCTCCACCTCTCCGCCCAGTCTCCGCTATATAAACCTCGGCCGTTCCCAACCTCCTTCCGAAACAAAATTTCTCCGAATCAAACCCCTTAAAATCCCCTTGAAAAGTCCAAACCACAACATCACGTGACGGCAGCGCAGCACAAACACAAAGATGCTGCTGCTCAACCCGGCGTGCGAGGCGGCAGCGCTGGACACCATCCGGCATCACCTCCTGGACGAGCCCGCGGCGTCGTCCGTGAGCATGAGCGCGGCGCCGCCGCGGCCGGTGTACTGCCGCAGCACGAGCTTCGGGAGCCTGGTGGCGGACCAGTGGAGCGAGTCGCTCCCGTTCCGCCCCGACGACGCCGACGACATGGTGGTCTTCGGCGCGCTCCGCGACGCCTTCTCCCGGGGCTGGCTCCCCGACGGCTCCTTCGCCGCCGTCAAGCCCGAGCCCCTGGCGTCGTCCCCGGACGATGACTCCTCCCCCTACGACCACGGATCCTATTCGTACCTTGGTGGTGGCGCGGTTGGCGGCCTTCTTCGCGCGGCGGAGGAGCCTGAGACGCCGACCGAGGCGGCGGCGATGACGCCCGGGACCGCGAGCGAGGAGGAGGCGGCGGTGGCGGTGGCCGGCAGGGGGAAGCACTACCGCGGGGTGAGGCAGCGGCCGTGGGGCAAGTTCGCGGCGGAGATCCGGGATCCGGCCAAGAACGGCGCCCGCGTGTGGCTCGGCACCTACGACAGCGCCGAGGACGCCGCCGTGGCCTACGACCGCGCCGCCTACCGCATGCGCGGCTCCCGCGCGCTCCTCAACTTCCCGCTCCGCATCAGCTCCGAGATCGCCGCCGCAATCACTGCCGCTGCCCCTGCCCCTGCCGTGGGAGACAAGCGGGCGTCCCCCGAGCCGACCGCGAGCTCCGACTCTTCTTCACCTTCATCGTCCTCCTCCTCTGGGACACCAAAGCGGAGGAAGAGAGGCGAGGCCGCTGCCGCCACCATGGCCATGGCCCTTGTCCCGCCCCCGCCGGCGCAGGCTCCCGTCCAGCTGACCCTCCCGGCCCATCCGTGGTTCGCCGCCGGCCCGGTCCAGCAGCTAGTGAGCTAACTGATGCTGTATCAGCGGGGACGTGGTTGATGGATTCAGCTCAGTGCAAGAACAGAGCAACAAGATGCGCATCAAACACACACACTGCTCCAAGAAACGCGTGTGGTGAGCTCGACGAAATCGTCATCAGGATGTTCCTGGTTCGCATGGAATTCGTTCCTCCATGGTCGCTAGTGTGGTGTTCTGAGAGAAGCTTGTAATGTGTGGAACCAGAATCGTGTTTGTGGCGTCACTGGATTGGATTCAGATGAGTTGAAATCGGAAGCTTCTCTGCGAGAGGCTGGTGGTGGTCCTGGTGCAAATTTGCATCAGCATTTCTAGAATGGATATTATTTTTTGTTCTTTGGTGTTCAAAGCGGTTCCTTTGAAATCAGCGGGCTCTAGTTCATTTGTCTAATTGGAGCGTGCACGCTGCTGCTGGCTTGATGCTGATGCAGAGTCCAACACTACCATTTCATTGCACGTTTCCTCATTATTTTTTAGTAACCCCACTCACACTAAGGCCTTGTTTAGATCAAATTTTTTTTTGGATTTTGACACTGTAGCGCTTTCGTTTTTATTTGACAAATATTATCTAATTTTGGAGCAACTAGGCTTAAAAGATTCGTCTCGTGATTTACAGGTAAACTGTACAATTAGTTATCTTTTTTATCTATATTTAATGTTTCATGCATATGCCGCAAGATTCGATGTGATGGGGAATCTTGTAAAGTTTTAGGTTACAAGACCTAACTATTGGTACTCAGATGTACAGTATCCTTCACAAAAGGATAATCCTTTATAATTAACCATTACCGATCGTGCATGAGACGAGAAGGAGGAAATTGCTGTCAAACTGAAGACATGGTCAAGAGACAGAGACCTGCATTTCAAAACCAACCAGACGAGCAGGAGAGGCAGCCGTATTCAGATTTGAGAATTCAGAGGCGCCGCTGGAAACGGCGCACAAAAAGCCGGCACGTGCGAGACCAGCGCGCACTAGCCAAAATAAACAAATCGATCCAGTATCCACACCACCGTTGCTTTGGCATGCGACGCTGATGGGTTGGTGGCTCGGTGCAGCATTGGGTTGGGCACAAATCAAAAAACAAAACACCTAGTTATCCTTTTCTTAATTCAGGCTGG
Organism: Sorghum bicolor; assembly: GCF_000003195.3. Lineage (NCBI taxonomy): Eukaryota > Viridiplantae > Streptophyta > Magnoliopsida > Poales > Poaceae > Sorghum > Sorghum bicolor. Next base: position 63,671,433 of record NC_012873.2, read on the forward strand.
AATGTTAGTAATATCCTAGATTCTTAGCCAATGAGCAAGCGAGTTGATTTGAACAATGACCTCGTGCTTATCCATGATGGTAGGGGGTCACGGTTCCACTGAAAATGAGGCGTTTTGTGCTTAACAGCTGGCCTTCAATTCCCGGAGCGTCAAAGGTTTCAAAAGCCCGTAGGATCAGGGCGGGTGCAATGGAACAAGTAGCCGAAAAGAAGACAGCCGATGTTTCCATTTGCCGACTTGCAAATTAACTTAGGCCCTGTTTAGTTCCTCACTCAAAAAAATTTCATCCATCTCATCGAATCTTTGGACACATGCATGAACTATTAAATTAGATAAAAAAAAACTAATTACACAGTTTGGTTAAAAATCGCAAGACGAATCTTTTAAACCTAGTTAGTCTATGATTAGTCTTAAGTGCTACAGTAACTCATATGTGCTAACGATATATTAATTATGCTTAATAGATTTATCTTGCAGTTTCCAGACGAGCTATGTAATTTATTTTTTTATTAGTTTCTAAAAACCCCTTCCAACTTTCTTCCGACACATTTAATGTGACACCCAAATTTTTTTTATCTTCAATCTAAACAGGGCTTTAGAGCATCTCACAAGTAAGTTCTAAATCTTACTCTCTAAATCATTATTTAGAGAATTATTTATATATATATATATATATATATATATATATATATATATATATATATATATATATATATATAATTGTTTCCTATATCTTTTCACTCTCTAATAGTTTTGCTAAATCTCATGCACACTCTAGAGAGTTATACTCATCTTCTATATTTTGGCTAGCGAAAAATCCAAAATAGACAATGGCTACATTTAAATGACCATTTAGAAAAGCTGTTAGATGATAGTTTTTTTTACAAAAATCTCTATTCCTAGAATTTAAGAATAATATAGAAAGTCTTTTGGACATACTAAAATTTAGTCATCTAAACCAATTCCTAAAGTTTAGTCACTCTATATTTAATTTGGTGGACTAAGAGAGACAAAAAGAGGCCTTTTAGTTTGTTAAGGTGTTTAGTTTCAAAGTGACTAAAAGGTGAGGTGGCCTGACTAAAAGGTGTTGTGAAGTTATATTTAGCAACATTTGAGTGACGAGTTGGCTAAAACCTATTTAGTCTTATTTAGTCATAGTGTTTGGATAAACAATGACTATATAAGATTAAATGAGACTACATTTAAGAGCCGATGAGTGAACCCAACATCCCCTTATTTAGCGAGCACACATATATACTCTCGCTCCAAAAAAGTATCTAAGTTTAAAGAATAAACTAAGGGTATTTACATAATAAGTGTTTCATTTTTAGTTTAGCTTTTGAAACGCAGGCCTTATTTAGTTTCTATCTAAAAACTTTTCACTGCATCTTATCAAATGTTTGGACACATACATAAAATATTAAATATAGATAACAAATAATTAATTACATAGTTTATATGTATTTTACGAGATAAATGTTTTGAGCATAATTAATCTATAATTGAACATTAATTGATATAGTTATAAATGTGCTACAGTAACCGAAACTTTTCTTTCGTGAACTAAATAAGACCATAGAATTACTTTTTTTTTTCCTAAACAGAGGGAGTAACATTGAAGTAAGAAAAGAGAAAAGCAAGACTACTCGAATCTCAGATGAAAGAGGTGGCCACGCAGTGCTATTCTCGTTTTCCAAAATAGCGCTTGCAATACTACAAGCGTAGCCGAAAACGGAGATCCTTCTCTCCGTTGCATATTAATTATTGCAGACGAATATCCAGACGAATGCTGAAGCGGATAAACGAATGGCATTGGCATTGGCATCGGATAAACGAATGCTGAAGCGATCCAGTGATTCTCGTGCCCTCGCCCTTCTTCCGAAGCAAAGACAGAGAGAGACGGTCGGCATGATGCTCTCCAGCAGGTAAACCCTCATTGGTCGGTCTCACTGCTGAGTGCTGATTCAACGTGACGGCGACTGATGTGGGGGGCACGGCATTAAGGCCTGTTTAGATTGAAAATAAAAATTTTTTGGGTATCACATCGGATGTGTCGGAAGGATGTCGGGAGGGGTTTTTAGAAACTAATAAAAAAACAAATTACATAGCTCGTCAGGAAACTGCAAGACAAATCTATTAAGCATAATTAATCTATCATTAGCACATGTGGGTTACTGTAGCACTTAAGGCTAATCATGGAGTAACTAGGGTTAAAAGATTCGTCTCGCGATTTTCAACCAAACTGTGTAATTAGTTTATTTTTTATGTACATTTAATATTCCATGCATGTGTCTAAAGATTCGATGGGATGGATGAAAAAAATTTTGGTGGGGAACTAAACAGGGCCTAAAGATCGACGACGAGCTAGCGAGTCCAGATGATGCGCACGAGCCGAGAGGACTAATGTGATGAACTGATGATGCCTTCAAGTTGAAGAACAGACAGCGATCGCTGGCAGTGGCAGGCAGCCCCGCATCGGCTGCCGAGGTTTCTTGCCGTGGATGACCCGCGGCCTTGTCACACTCTTTTTTTCACCCCCCCCCCCCCCCCCCCCCCCCCCCCCCCCCTTTGTTCCTTGTATGAGGAGGAGGAGATCCTTTTACACTCGTGCAGAGCAATGGCTCAGCTCAGGTCAAGCAGAAGCAGCGTCCGAATGCAAAAGCGGTGTCGGACGTCACGTCGAGTCACCTTGTTGACGCTATCTTGACGGCCGAGCCAGAACGTGCTTGCCCGGGTAAGGGTAACGCACACGCACGCACGGTGGCGCTCCGGCGACCACGACGACTCCGCGACCCGTCAGAAAGGAGGGGAAACACGCTAGCTCCAACTTTTTTCTTCTCCTCTCCTCCTCCATCGTCATCCCCAAATAATCGCAGACTGCATGCACCGAAATGCGCTTTCGTTGCCGCTGTTCCTACCTAGACGACCATTAATCAGTCATGAACCATATCGTTCGTTCATTCATTCGGCTTCCTTCCTTCAAACCGCTTTGGAAAAAAGGGACCCCGTCGGCCGTCGCAAAAGCAGGCGCACTCAGCGCGAAAGCTGAGCAAGGGCAAACAGTGGGAGATGACACGATGGCTCTAGAGGACCTAGCTGCCGATAAGCTAGTATGGCGCATCCTCGCTTTCTTAACCATGAATATTTAGATCCTCACTCTTCCTCCTTGCTTTCGAGCCGACAGCCCACGATTCGAATTTATTAACGTGTGCAAGGAATTAAGGAAAAGGCTCACGTACAGACATGTCTGATTCGTCGTCGTTGGATTAGGATGATGATGACGACCTTTTGTAACCAATCTGCTGTCTACCGTGTGCAACGGGAATTTGAACTCCTCGAGGAGTGCTAGAACCACTGCCACAGCAGAACCTTGACTTGACCTTCTGGTTAACACGTGCACCAATTGGGGCATATATTCAGTTCAAATTAATACGAGGGCACCTGTGCATGGACCAATCGCTCCTCGCCGATGCGCCTGATTAGGCTTTTTTTTTTTTTTTGCGTATAATCAAATTCGACATACATACTTTGATCATGATGAACTGTTTGATTACAATGTTAGATCATACTACAGCTTTTAGCTTTCTCATACGCAGAGAGGGTGTGCTCGCTCGATCGTACTGACACGAGTCAGCTTACAACATCTAACACGTACCGCAAACACGCAGCTGTACACACTACACTTGACGCCCAGCTGGAGTGTGAGCTAGTAGTAATCAATCAGCAAAGCAGCAGAGGTACGTGGATGGATGGCTTTGGGATCCTGTCTGGTGCACCCACCCAACCCTAAAAAAAAAAAAAGAAACACCACGCATTTGATACGCGTAAGCTCCATCTGAGGCCTTGTTTAGTTCGCAAAAATTTTCAAGATTTTCCGTCACATCGAATCTTTGGTCGCATGCATGGAGTATTAAATATAAATAAAAATAAAAACTAATTGCACAGTTTACTTGTAATTTGTGAGATGAATCTTTTGAGCCTAGTTACTCTATGATTGGACAATGTTTGTCAAATAAAAACGAAAGTGCTACAGTAGGCAAAAACCAAAGTTTTTGCCAACTAAACAAGGCCTGAATAGGCGCGATGCATGCCCCTCCTTTTTCCCACCACCTTCCCGTCTTCGCTGATCCCGTCCATCATCGCCTTTCTCCTCTTCCATTCCATGTCCTCCTTTCTACCCTGTTGGGTGCGGCGTGTTCATTCATAACCGACGCGCCATCACGATGATCGACGCCGATAAGTACACTCCCTCGACTGCTAAACCCTCCTAAACCTACTCGATCGATCGCAGCTTCCTCTCCCCTGATCGATCTCCTCGCATACTCTAGCTTCCACTTGCAGCTTAGCCTCGAAGCAAAGATCGAATGGGAGCCGCCTCGTCGCGGGAAGCGGACGCGGCGCGCGCGGCGGCGCGGGAGCACACGAAGCGGTGCCGGGAGCGGCGGCGGCTCATGCGGGAGGCCGTGCGCCTGCGGCGGCACCTGGCGGCCTCGCACGCCGCCTACCTCCGGTCGCTCGGCGTCGTCGCGTCCGCGCTCACGCGCTTCGCGGTCGGCGAGCCGCTCCCGGTGTCCGACCACACCCCGCCCGCCGTGATCGCGCACCGCGCCGTCGTCGTCCCGTCCTCGCCGCCGCCGCTGCTCCGCGCCATGGAGCAGCCACAGCCACAGGGCGAGGCGCGGCAGCAGGAAGTGGGCAGCGGCGTTTCTGCTGACGTTGGCGTTGGCGTGGCGGCGCCTACGCGGACCGAAGGCGTCGGCGTCGGCGGTGGTGCCGAAGAGGAGCTCAGGATGGTGGTGAGGCACCGCAGCCTCGCGGAGGTCGCGGCGGGGCTGGAGGAGTACTTCGTCAAGGCCAGCGTCGCCGGCGACACGGTGTCCAGCCTGCTTGAGGCCAATACCACCGAGTTCAAGGGTAAGCCGCCGCGTCACATTACAGACTGTACTCACAGTAGTCACTGACTGGCCAATGAGATGAGAAGACGTGTGTGGTGTGGTGTGTGTCACTGACTGGCCACCTGAATTTGCTTGCAGGTGGCTCACACAGCTTCTTGGGCGCGCTCTGCTGCCTTTCGGCGCCACCGCTCGACCGCATCGACAGCATGAGCAGCCGGCAGAGGCACAGCGCCACCTTGCAGCAGCTCCTCGCATGGGAGAAGAAGCTCTACAAGGATGTCAAGGTGATCCAACAAAAGAACCACACAATTGCTTCCTCTGCATTATTGTTGCCAGTTGCTAAAAACAGCCACTGGAACGACCATTCAGGACAGGGAGAAGCTGCAAATAAGGCACGACAAGAAGCTCGCCGAGCTGCGAGACCAGGAGTACAGCCGGAAGATCGACGTGGACATCCAGAAGCTCAAGGCGGCGTGGGACAGGGCGCGCGCGCAGCTCGAGACCGCCTCCGAGTCCGTGGACGCGACCTCGTCCGCCGTCGCGCAGCTCCGCGACACGCACCTCGCGCGCCAGCTCCTGGAGCTCTGCCACGCCGCGCTCGACATGTGGCGGGCGATGCGGCAGCACCACGAGGCGCAGAGCCTGTTCGCGCAGCAGCTGCGCGGGCTGAGCAGCCGCACGTCCATGGAACCCACGACGGAGATCCACCACCAGGCGACGCGGGCGCTCGAGGCCGCCATGAACGCCTGGTCCGCGGCCATGGCGCACATGGCCAAGCACCAGCGCGACTACGTCCACGCCATCGGCGGCTGGCTCAAGCTCACGCTGACGCCGACGCCGGTCAACGGCGCCGCCGAGGCCTCGTCCTCGGCCTCAACCGTGGCGGCGGAGCTCGCGGCGTTCGTCGACCGGTGGGGGAAGGTGCTCGACCGCGTGCACTGCGTGGACGTGCTCAAGGCGATCAAGAGCTTCGCGGGGGCGGCCCGCGCGATCCACGCGCTCCAGGGCGACGAGCTGCGGGTGGCGCGGCGCGTGAGGCAGTACTCCCGGGAGCTGGACCGCAAGTCCAGGATGCTGCGGCAGGTGGAGAAGAGCTACTACGACTCGTACCTGCCCGGGGTCATGTCGATGTGGCACTGGGGGAGGCCGGCGTGGAGGGACCACATGCAGGCGCGCGACGCGGGCGACGAGGTGGCGCAGCGCAGGGACGAGATCGCGGCTTGCCGGAAGATGGTGGAGGACGAGATGCGGAGGCATGCCAAGGCCATCGACGCCACGAGGACGGCCACGGTCACCGGCGTGCAGGGGAAGCTGCCTGCCGTGTTCCAGGCCATGGCCGCGTTCTCGGCGTCGCTTGCGAATTCGCTGGAGGCCGCGTGCAGAGCTCCACAGCAGAACACCAACATGCAGTAGTAGCTACTGTCCGGTCATTCTTTTTTGCGTTTGCATTTTTGGTTTTCATCGTGTTTTCAGCATCTATACATACAAAAATATACAGAATACAAAGAGAGACCATAGAAATACGAATAAGACAAAAAAAAAGACATTATCTTAGTGTTTTTGGCTGTTTGTTACCCTGCATGCAATCCCCCAACTAACGTTTCCATTGGCTAGCCAGGGGTCATCGATTCCGTTGTTTGCATCGGTAAACTTAAATATTTAGAAAGAGTAATTAAATAATTAGAGAGTAATTTGTGAAACAAATCTTTTAAGCCTAATTAGTCCATGATTGAATACTAATGGTTGAACTTTAACAACGCAAACCATAGAAAACACATCCTAAAACAACGCAAACCAAACTCCCCCTAAAACAAAAGAGCTATTAACTTTAACAACAAAAACCAAGCACCCCCTAAAACAAAAGAGCTACAGTACCTATTAAACTTTTCCACCTCTAACCAAACACCCCTAAGTCACATTCGGCAGAAAACTACATGCATTTGCATGGAAAACATAGAAATGCTAGCTTTATGGAATCAATTTGCGGAGGAAGCAACAATGGTTCAGATACGACAAAGACAATCCTATGCAGGTCTCCATTCAACAACGAAAACACCGGAAGAAGTGAAATCGTGAACCACCATTTCTCTTTCCAACAAGAAGGCACAAGAATACATGGAGCCATCAACTAAACATCTCAGGTCATATGAAGTTTTTTCCCCCTATGTTTCCCCTATGAAACCTTCCACTCGGTGCAGTGCCCAGCGGAAGTGAAAGGAAAAGGGGCCCGTATTCTGCCAAAGAAAACACATCCATCACAGATTCACAGTATACTTCACTTCTTTGAAAGGGCCATGACGTTGAAGTTCATCGAGTTAGGGTTCTCTGCAATTCTAGCTTTGATGACTTTTGCAGCATCCTGTAGAAGATTTAAAGCACACAATCAGATCGCACTTCTATGATATGATATAACAAAAGAAGGAAAACAAATTAAAGATACATCGGTACATAAACAATTACACATGTTGCGTTAGGCAAGATAGAGAATGCACAAAGCTAAATGCAAATACACATTAGCATACACATCTCAAAATTTATAATAAACTTTATTCATAAAAGGAACAATAGCACTGAACCCTTCAGTTTTGTACACTTTGAGTAAAATGCACCTTTGTTCCTAGAACTTGGCTGGGGTGCCATTTAGGTCCCGTTGGCACCCCAAAACTTCTAAAATGCACATCCAGGCCAACATCTCTAGCAGTCCCTAATACCATACTGGAAGTAACTATGTTTTTTTCTTTCTCCAACAGTCCCCCAATACCTTTCCTATCCCTATAAAACTGTCATATTGGGAGTAGCTATGTTTTTTCCCTTATATCCAGCAGTAACTATATTTCCATTGTCTGCCCTCAAACAAAGGGAAGTTGCATCTCCCCGATAGGGGCCCATCCTAACTTTCACTTTGCAGCCATCTTTTCCCATACGTATCTACGGGGACCAACTTTCATATTGGTATTGGGGGAGATATATTAGAGTACTGCTATAGTAACTCTCCCAATATTCACAAAAATAATACTCCCTCCATCCCAATTTATAAGTCATTCTAAGAATCTTGGAGAGTCAAAGCATCTCAAGCTTGATCAACATTATAGAAAAAATTAGAAAGATTTATGACATCAAATAGATATGAATATGAAAATATAACTAATGAAGAACCTAATGATACTTAGTTGGTATCATAAATATTATTATGTTATCATATAAATTTAGTCAAACTTAAGATACTTTGACTCTCCAAAATTCTTGGAATGACTTATAATTTGGGATGGAGGGAGTACTAGACAAGCCTAATACATACATATTCAGGATATATTATTGGGAGACTGGTGGAGAATGGAGATGCTCTAAACCTACTAATTATGTCACTTGAGGTCTAAGTCACCATAACTTGAGTTAATACATCTACGTTACACACTGATGGCACAATGAAATGACAGACATGTGGGGCCCACATGCCGATAGGTGAGAGAGGATATAAGACCGGCATATAGGCCCCACATGTATGTCATGTCAACTTATCATGCAATCAGCATGACATGCAGGCGGATTAATTCAAGTTACAGTAATTTGGACCTCACACGGCACGATTAGTAAGTTTAGAGACTTGGAAGTGCGTTTTGGAAGCTTGGGGATCTGGATGGCACCAAACCAAGTTCCAGGACCAGCAGTGCATTTTACTCATAAACTTTTATACATACAAGGTACAAAAGCACCAAACTATATGGTCAAGAACCAAACCACATGACAAGTTGCAGAAATCTGCATATTTCTTAAACCAAAAGATTGAAGATAAGAAGCAATCAAAAGTGAAGGAAATATTGCACCTGCAACAAGGTTTCAGGTGATGAAGGGCCATGGGATGTGGGTTGTGATTTTCGTCCATCAAGCTCATAAAGTTCACCTGATGCATGCCAAGAAAAAATATATATATCAGAAGCTTACTAATAGATAAGTAGATGTGCTATTAACTGTAAGATGAACTATTTTACTGGGGGCAATACTGGCACCACCTACCATCAACACAGGAGAAACATACAAAATGTTCATTAACATCAACATTAGCCTGCACATGAAAGCAAGACAATTTTAAGATGACAAAAGACAACAAAATTTAGAGATGAATAGAGGACTACTATTATCAAGGACATTTAATTATTTATCTACCATTATTGCACTGAGCTTTTAGTTTTATTGAACATTCATTCAAGGAGAATATTATTTGAGTGCCCTGCAGGTTACCACCTGAACTAGTAAACGGAAGAATCTACTAACTATGGCTCTTATAAATGGTATTCTGTCTGCAACATTGAACAAAAAGAGTTGAAACAAAAATAATGTCGAGGCAAAACTGATTTCATACTCCAATGAATAAAATTTAACGCTGAACTCAAATAATATACATATCAGAAGAAACTTCTTGGGTGGGCTTACATCAGTGTCACCAGCAGATGCAGCAACAGAATGTGCATCCTCCATCTCATCATCTTCCTCAAGAAAGGTAGCACGCTGATGGCAGCAAATATTTCATACATGAGAACAAAACAAAATTGACCATGAAGAGTACAGAAAAATGAAGTTACATATTTGAATATTAACCTGGATTGGATCCATATCAGCTGTTTGCTTATAGAACTTCTCAAAATAGGACCCCTCAACTGCAAATAAGAAAGGTACCCATGAAGTAATGTTGCAAGCAAGTCAAATTTAATCAAATTCAAAACTTAAACTACTCCATTTAAGGTGCATGTTCAAGAAAACAAATTATAGTTCACAACATACATACAGAGAGAGAGAGAGAGAGAGAGAGAGAGAGAGAGAAGTGTGCATAGCTACTGGGACAAGTTACGATTCGTCAATACTTGCCTTCATGAAAATATGAACTATACATCAATAATATTATGCAAAAAAAACTGATCAGGATATGAAAAATTTCCAATTTATGATGATAGATCATGGAAACATAAGGCGAAACAGACAAGGAGCTGAATAGAGTATCATCGTAGTTTTCTCCAAATATGCTGATTGGCCAGTAACCATGCCCTCAGGTCTCAAGCTAAACTCACTTGATTAAGTAAAACTTTTTTTGGTTTGAGTAGTGACAAAGACAAGAGGACAAAATGAAGTTTCATAAATCCAAGTAAAGTATTTACTCTGAGGCCTGATATCGTAAATAGTACTAACTGTTGGTAAATAGACCTGAATGCCTATTGCCTGCTGGTTACTAATTACATTCGAGAAACCAGGCCCTGAATTGGCACAAGAACAGGAGAAGTTTGGCCTTCTATATTAGGTCACAGACTAATAAGTGACTAAAAACAGCAACTTGTAAAATGTAAGACAGTACACCATTAGCTCAATGCAAATATGAAGTTCCAAATTTACCTAGCTTGATCTGAGATTTTGCATTTCCTATTGCATGAATAACACCAACTGTTCCACAAGCATTACCAACAGTCTGCTTCGTAAAGTATACCTTCTTGCTCAATTCCTACACAAATTCAGGGATGGAAAAATATAGATCCAACATTGACTCAGGAATATTCTCAAGGTAAAAAGGAAATTCAAATAAATTAACATTTGTTCAAACTGAACACAAATATACATGTGAATTGATGTCCATCAGAAAATTATGCAAACTCAAAAAATAAACAAGAAGAGGCATTCATACCATTAAATGGAAGGATAAGAAAATGGGAGCAAGATGTGAATAAACTGGTTCTTTGAAAAATGAAACGGATAGTTTATTGAATATTAATAAAAAATGAAGTAAGAACAAAAGCTGGATATCATAGTAAGTTGTACTTCATAGTATTACGAAATTGATACATAGAGCATCTAAAATTGTATTTGCCCAGTAAAAAGCTGTGATGTGCCACAGAAAATTTTGTGCATATCAAGCAAATTAACCAAAGAAAACAGATGTATCTTGATAGATTTTTATGTAGCATTTCTGTAGGTACTGGTACCACAACGCAGAAGCAGTCAGTGGAGATTTACTTGATGATCTAAAAATTGTAGGGTGGTATTCCTTGAGTATTCAGTATTTCATTTAGTAACAGCATAAAGGATCAGTTCTCGAAGGGCTTATTAAGTAATATACATACAAGCTCCACATAGTACTGTACTTGATTCAACTAGTAACTAAACCAGTGTGGCAGTGTGGATAGAGCTTAGAGCAACAAATAACAAGTGGAAAAAAATGTACAATTCAATATCTGGTTACCTAGATAACAACTACAGTTACTTTCTTTTCCAATTTCTGGGCATCTATCAAATATAAACACAAGTGGATATGTGTAATCACAACATGATATTGCAGTGAATAACAAACTAAATCACAAAATCTGTTTCAAGGAATGGAGGACCAACACTGGTAACATGCACAGATTTCACAAAGATAATCAACATACAATTATAACAACACAAATCAACATCTCTCAAACTTTGAAAGAGGTACTAGCACAATTCGAATTAAACCTTCTCTTTCCTACTTCAGGGCATGGACCTAGACCACAGAGCATCACCAAAGTGGCAAGGCATCGTGTCGAAATTCGAAAACATTACAGTCACAGGACAGGAAAAAACAGAACAGGATGATACAAGCACACCTTGCCCCTTGTGGTCGATGTGGCAGAAGCACTTGATTCCTCTTTCTCCTCCTCGTCCTGATCAGCAAAAGACGACAAACCGATCAATCCCCGCTTTGGCATCACACAACCAAAAGTCCAAAAGCGAAGCGAAGCACACCATTGATCACACCACCCAATGCGGACATGAAACTACGAAAGCGTGTACTTACCAGAGAGGTGAGGGGGTAGAGGAAGAGGACGGCGAGAACGGGCTGGGGCACCATGGCGAGCAGCTCATCGTCCAGGCCGTAGACGTCGCAGAACTGCACATCCCCCTCGGGGACTCCCAGCCCCCATATGAACTGCACAAACCCACTCCGCGGCAGCAATCAGCGAGAGCAGCACGAAACGGGAGGAAACGAAACCCTAGCAAGCTGCCGGCGCCGGAGGCGGAGGCGGAGGCCGGGGCGGGGCGGGGCGCGCGAGCTCACCTGGTTCATGACGTCCGGGTTGGCCTCCAGCGGGATCCAGCGCTTCCCCATCTTGTCGGCGCGCGGCGGAGGAAGAAGGAGAGCGGCGGAGCCTGACGACTAGCGAAGGAACGGGGAGAAGAGAATGATGAGATCGGGGTGGAAATGGAAAAGGCGCGGACGCAGGTGGCGTACGCTGCACGCGGACACGCACACGCCCAGCGGCTAAGCGGCGCACGGCCTGGAAGCCTACCTGGGCCGGACAGCAGCCCGTGGGCTGTTGTTTGTTGCCGCGTAGCTTCGTTGACGTTACCCAATAATAAACTTGATTTCTTTCGCTCAATTCATGGTTCAGAAAGCGCAAAATTGACTGCTGTGCTTATTGGGTAACTCCATGTTAATTCTTTGATAAAAAAACTCTATGTTAGTGCTGCAAACTAGAATTAAGCATTAGCCCCATGCTAATTTGGACAATCTCACAGCGTGATGGCTTGCTTTGATCAGTAGTGATTAGAGAGTGTGAGATTGAGATCCAACTCAAATCTCACATTTGTAGGGGAAATGGACTGCATTCAGCCCAGGAGAATCTGGTCGAATCTGTCTATCTGAAGTCCAAAGCCACAGCCGAATTCACTTCAAAATACGTAGCTAGCAGGCTAGCAGCCCAGATGCATCTTATTTTCTGAAAGTTACAGAGAAAAGACATGAATTTGCACATATCATGCAGTCATGCCACTATTGGGATGGCATGTTAATGTAACTTTCCATTATGAATTTATGATGAATCAAAGACCATCTACAGCCCTACTTCCCTTTATATACAGGCTTCCTTTTCTCGGCAAATGCGGCTAGACCTTCAAGACGATCCTGAGTGTGCAGAACTTGCTCGTAGCATTCTTCTTCAACAGCCAATGCCGAGGGCATGTCTACCTCTGCCCCTTGATTGATGGCCTTCTTAGCCATTTTTACCGCTACTGGGCCCTGAAATAAAGAACCAAAGCTCATAATATTTACAAGGAGGGTGGGCCAGTGATCTAGCGACTAGCATGAACCAATTGAAGCAAATTAATGAACACGGACAAACAAAGTATCTGCTTGGAATTCTCAGATGCCAATAACTTTGCTGATTTTTTGTTAAATAAAGCATGTAGTCTGTTCAGCGATTTCTTACTTTCTGGTTTATCTCCCGTGCAAGTTCAAGAGCCTTTTGATAAGCCTCGCCAGCAGGAACACAGTAGTTTACTACTCCTGCAATGTGAGCATACATGACCCTTCTAAGAATCGATAAAAGGTGTCCTTGAGGAAGAAGTCGTAACAGCAGGGAGCAAATCTGAAGATGTTAAACTGACACAGTAGTTTACTACTCCTGCAATGTGAGCATACATGACCCTTCTAAGAATCGATAAAAGGTGTCCTTGAGGAAGAAGTCGTAACAGCAGGGAGCAAATCTGAAGATGTTAAACTGACCCATAGTTGCAGCTTCCACTGCATCAAATCTACGGCCAGTGAATATTAGTTCCTTTGCTCTTGACCTTCCAACAATCCTAGGAAGGCGCTGAGTTCCTCCAGCACTGTATATTGTATCAAATGGATGTCAACAGCTGAAAATATCATTTGAAACTGGTTGTCCAAATAATTCTCAAGGTAATTTCGTTGTGATATGCCACTCAAGTATAATGATCAATATAACAGCCTTTACGTTTCAAGAAAATCAGAATCAAGGCTGAAATTTTTAACAATGTTATGAAGGGTGGAATGCATGCATTGAGGCGAGAAAATTTTATAGCAGGAACATGTTTGACTCGTAGTTATAATTAAATTTACATGGCTACCATAGCTCTAAGCCTCCAATTTTATTTGAGAGAAAACATCAGCAGTATGTATAAAAAAGAACTTTCAAAGTAAAGAACAGACTATGTGACATACCCCGGAATAATAGCAAGGCCAGTCTCTGGCAAACTGAATTTTGCATCCTCGCCTGACATCATTTTGAAAAGAAAAAAATGCATTCATTTGGTGAAAGAAATGAGCAAAAGCTGCTCCGCTAAGCAGAAGATGGATGCAGATTAAAATCACTACCACATATGCGAAGATCACATGACAGAGCCAATTCTAACCCGCCACCGAAAGCAACCCCTTCAACAACAGCAATTGTAGGAATAGACAGTGCCTGTTTAAACATGATAGAAAAATTCACATCTACTAGAGGATTTATGCAGCACCTGTCAGTTAAAAGGCACTTGAGAATGCATATGACATGAAAAATTGGTCTGGATAGCTTTATCTAAAGTTCATTTTTCATCACCATGGATTTTCTATTTTCTAAAGATCTGAGAGCAACCATACAGATATAAATAATATACTATTATTTCGCAACAAACCTCAAAGGATGAAAATGTAGATCTTAAGGAATTAACAAAGTCCCGAACTTCAGTAGGGCCCATCAACCTCCTTTCCTGTCAACATAAAGGACACGCGGTACATCATTGCACCCGTCATTTTCTGTAAAACGGATACATGTTCAGTTTTATACCTGATACACAATGGTCAAATATAAACGAGTGTCTAGCACTTGTTTAGCAAATCAAAAAAATTTCTTCATAAAGCAACACTGTAAACAGTGTGCAAAGAGTCATAGCCACTTAAGTTACTCATAAAGTCATAATGTAGTACATTTATTCTAACTTTGGAGTTCATCACCAATCATCCTATTGCTAGAACATAAGTCTGACCTTCCAGTAGCTGTTGACTCTGTTTTTTTCTCAATTCGTTGATAAAATATGCAAACATGTTCAGAATATTTTTTTAATAATTGTTTTCTGAAATTCATCTGAATAGTCCTCTATGTGCTCTAGAAATCCAACAAGCCAAAATTTTTCACCTACGATCATTTATTTATTTCTTTGATTGAAATGAAATGATCATATATAGTTCACAAATTGTCTTCCCGGAATACTCAATTGTCGGTGCACATAATATTAGCATCTAGTCCATCAGCAAAGACTTAGAAGTGTGGGGATTAATGAAATGAAACCGCTCATGAGTCTGGTGTCAGCATATGTGTTATAGACCTATAGCAACTAAACTGAGAATACTCAATTGTTGCCACTGAAAGATACCCTGTGTCAGCACAACTCACGAACTAGTAGGAATCCTAATCCTATAATGAGTAATGAGCAAAATCAAACTTCCAGAACAGAGCTAATGCATCAGATACCTTGAGATCGGCGCCCGCGCAGAAAACCTTGGGCACGGAGCTCGCCACCAAGACGACGTTTGCAGCCGTGTCGGCCACCACCTCCTGGATGGCGCTCCGCAGCCCGTGGAGCATCTCCTTCCCTATGGCGTTCTTGGCCTCCGGCCGCTCCAGCCTCAGCTCCACGATCCCTGTAGCCAACGAATCACATCTGAGTAAACACAATCCCTACAAGCAAATGCGAAATTTCGTTGAGATGGAGCGGGCTCAGTACAGACAGACCGGTGTCCGGAGCCGAGAGCTTGTGGAGGCGGACGGGCCCCGGCTGGGCGAGGATTTGGAGCGCGCGAAAGAAGACGGCGCTGTGGGAGGACGCCGCACAGGCGGAGGTGACCTCCGGCGCGTGGCGGCCGGAGACAACGAGGAGGCGCCGGAGGCCGAGCATGTTGGCAGAGCTGAACTGGAGCAGCAGGTGCGGAGGAGCAGGAGCTGCGCCTGGGTAAATACTGGGACACTGATTGGGCAGTGACGAGGTGTCGCCGCGTCAGGTAGAGATGGGCAGAGAGGGAGGGAGACAGACGCAACGGGCATTTTTGGATATGGATCACGCATTCACGAGTTTCTCAGATCGAATATTATACTCGCCCAGCAGCTCTCTCGGCCTGAACTCGCTCGAAAGGAGCTGTACCAGAGCACGTGCACGCCGGCAGCCCCGGGGGGCGGGGGCGGGGGCGGAGGAGGAGGAGCTGCAGCCTGCAGCCCTGCAGCTGCCCTGCCCGAATTTTTTTTATTTTTAACCCAAATTTAAAACATATTTCAAATTTAATCCGTTTTTGAAAATATTTTCAAAACTAGTCCCCCACCATGCATGGCGGGGCAAATGCACAGAACCCCGCCATGCATGGAGACGGAGTACTACTGCTGACGTGGCATGGTTCAGAGGGATACCTGCTGACGTGGCTAACACGTGGCGGGGTATGTGGTAAATAGTACTCCGCCACGCATCATGGCGGGATGCAACCCTGCCGCGCATCATGGCGGGGTGCTCCTTGTCTGACAAATGGCCCACCCTCTGCTTTCTCTGTGTTCTCTAGTGGCACTTTCGTTCATTTATGTTAATTATTGTCTATAAATTGCACTAATTATACAGTTTCTCTGTAAATCACGAGACGAATTTTTTAAGCCTAGTTATTTTATAATTAGATATTTTTTATTAAATAAAAACGAAATTACTACGGTGTTAAAATCTAAAAAAATTTTGGATCTAAACAAAGGCACCCTATAGTGTGTATGCGTGGAGAAACGTGGAGAAAGAGAGAGAGGTCAGGCTTGCCCATCGTGAGAGGCAAAGTGTCACACCCTGGCTTTTAAAATAAGATCAGAGTCGTTATATGTGTGCCCAGGAAGTCCACACATATAACAAAAGAATAGAAATATCAGAAACAATGTTATATATATCGGAAAACATATTTATAATAACACTTACAAAACATCAGAGTACGCGGAAACAGTAGCTAGAACTTCTTAGGCTCCATTCTTCTCAGGGACGGTTGACTGGGGCTCCGTACGCCAAGCACTTCTGATAAGCTTCTAGAAAACTCCATAGCATCTATGTCCTTCTTCTGAGCAGCACTTTACTACACACCGGGGGTGTGGGGGAAATAGCAAGGGTGAGTTCATGTCGAACTCAGCAAGCACAGACGGAAAGTAATGACATGCAAGGCTTAAAATAAGGTAAAGCTGACTGGGTTTGACTGCGGTAGCATTTTAGTTGATCACTTTTATTTATGACTATTATTAGATCAACCTACTACTTATTATGAGTAGCATAAACCCAACCCTTAATTAGTGTAAGTAGTAATTAGCATCTTTTAAAAACTATCCTAATTATTATAGTAAATAATTATAGTAGTCCAGGGATTAACCCCAATTATTAACACAGGATAGCAATCCTGCCAACACGGAATAGCCATTCCGCCAAAACACGAGGTAGCAACCTCGCCAAGATCCATCTCCAAGTATCCAGTGAATCCAATTTGCTCATCAAGTGAGAGTCTGGGCCGCTCGTGACCGTGAGCACGGCTGATATATCAGTTTTACACTCTGCAGAGGTGTGCACGTTCACTCCAAGTCGTGATTCCCATTTGCCCGGGGTCGCGACTCCCCAAAATACTGCCAAGGTGAGCAGGCAGGGTCTCACTACGAGACCTTTCACAGGGTCCAACTAATAGGATGCCACTCGTAAGTTTTTGCCGGGGCGCGCGGCAGCCGTGCCCATAGCAATGGGACCCCGAACTGACCGACCTCTTAATATGAATACCCAAGCTACTTCCTTACGCCTACCCGGAAAGTAACACCCTACCAGCGGAGGTCCTGATAATTAGTCAAGCCAGAGCCATATAGCTTGGAGCTGCACTGTAAGTCCCAGGAGGCCGCTCCCTGACTAAGTCCTTACGGAGAGCAGAGACGGGTACGCCCGGCAAACCGGACCACCAACGGTACCCGCTCCCCCTTTCCTCAACCAAACCACGATGCTCGCAAGCACCGCAACATCTCCATCACCGAAGTGACCATTGTTCATCATTTAATCATTTATCATCATTGAAGAATTTATTAAGCAAGATCATTATTTTTATTATTATATAGATTAGATGAGTAGAGCAACTAAGCATATCTACTGTTCACTATACCACCCATGTATAAACCCAGGTATACAAGGAATATAGTAGAAGACTAGTCATGTCCTTAGGGTTTGCAGTATTAAGACACATGCAATGGAAAGTGAATGTATTTAAAGTTCATAGGTACAATATGATCAAAGGGTGTCTGCACTTGCCTTAATTTCCAGTGTATATCTGCTCAGAATTCTTTAGCTTCTTTCCTTCTGCTTCGACTGTCGGTCCTCAGCTCCTGGTCTTCACTGTTGACGAACCACACTTCTTCTACGCGTAGCAACCAAGCAACACACATAGACAAACAAACAACAATCACGACTAAGAACAAGCATCAATCAAAAGTAAAGCTCTGAAAAGTAGAGCGCACTAAACGACAAGGCTTGAGGCTACGATCGTGACAACACAAGAACGATTGAGAACGGAGCTATCGTTAATCGAACACGATTTTTGAGGT
The DNA here is from genome assembly GCF_000003195.3 of Sorghum bicolor. Taxonomy (NCBI): domain Eukaryota; kingdom Viridiplantae; phylum Streptophyta; class Magnoliopsida; order Poales; family Poaceae; genus Sorghum; species Sorghum bicolor. The sequence continues at coordinate 63,689,692 of NC_012873.2, forward strand.
TCGTAGTGTAACGGAGAAGACGACTATACGCTGGTCGTATTTTATTTAATAAATAACTATATAACACTGAAGCCAATAAAACATTTATAGTTTTTGAAATATAGCATATATGAAAGCAACTAATCAAGTGATTATATATCATGTTTAAACTAATCAAGTTATAATTAATAAAGAAACATTAAGGTTGATATTAATAACATGGGCATTTATTTATTTACAAAAGATCAAAATATAAACCTAAGTTGCTTTTAATCAAAAAGTCATTAAATAATTATTAAACAAATTAATTATATAATTTATGTTTAACTAAAAGAATCATATTTAATAAATACTTAGGTTAACATTAACAAAGTTGATATTAGATTATAAAAGAAAATACCAAAGTGTAAACCTAAATTGTTCTTTGTAGATTAAAAGGGTATTTAGTTAGACATTAATTATTTTGTATTTATGGTGAAAATCTAAATGGTCAAACGAGGTAACGATTACTGCTAAAGCGTAGTTTACGACGAAAGGAAACTAACGCGACGAGAACGGGCTCAATCGGAATTAAAACGAGCATTCTATGGCCAAAACTAGATCGGTGGCAAAACTGTGAATAAACAGAGCTATTTTTCGTATTTAAATAAATCAAAAACTGAATATAAAAGCATTTTGGACTAAATAAATAAATACTAGCGGCGTCAGGGTCCTAGCTGTTAAAAACAGGACCTAGATCTAATTAGTTTTGAACTGTTGTGGACTGCGTGTTTATTACCAAAATCTGCAGGGAGTTTTCTGCAAAAAGGGTAGGGAACGGCGCGGGCGGCCGGCCAGGCTGGCCACGTGGCGGCTCGGGAGTGGCGGGTCCACGGCCCGCGCGGTGGACCGAGGGGCAGGGGCGTGGTCCACCGGTCCACGGTGGACCGGGGGGTGTCGGGTGGCCGGCCGGTGCGTGCGGCCTCGGCGGCGCAGGGAGCTCGTGCGGCGGCGCCATTGCCGGCTCCGGCGAGCTCGCTGCGAGGGCGCTAAAGGGCACGGAAGGGCGCAGCGAGGGCACGGTTGCGTGCGGCTCGGCATCGCGAACTCGATGCGAGGCACCGCGGCTGCTGCGACTGGCCGAGGACAGCGCGACGCACGGTGGATGGCTCGGCTTCGGCGGAGCTCCTCCGGCGAGCGCGTGCAAGCACGTGAGAGCGAAAAAGGGGGCGGGGTAGGTGCCGGGGCTTCCTCACCTTGCTGCGAAGGTCGCGGCAGCGTCGTTATCGGCCGGGAGACCGTGGAAACGGAGATCGACGGCGGCTGAAGCTTCTCGGATGCGGCAATGGCGGCGGCGGCGCGATTGAAAGGTCCTAATATGGCTAGAGGGGGGGTGAATAGCCTATTTAAAAATTCTACAAACTCACTAGAGCAAGAGGTTAGTAAATAACAAAGCGATGCTTTTTGCTCTAGCTCTAAAAGGGGTGTTTGCAAGCCACCTATCCAACAATTCTAGTTGTTAAGATCACTAGACACACAAGAGCTATGTCACTACTTACACTAGAGATCTACCTAAAGTTTCTATATAAGTAAGTAAGCTACTCTAGTTTGCGGGAATGTAAGAGAGAAGGTTTGATCTTTATACCACCGCGTAGAGGGGATGAACCAATCAATAAAATGAAGTCCAATCACCGGGAGAAATCCAATGAACAAACACAATGGAGACAAGCAATTTTTCCCCCGAGGTTCACGTGCTTGCCGGCACGCTACGTTCCCATTGTGTCGACCAACACTTGGTGGTTCGGTGGCTAAGAGGTGTAGCACGAACCTCGTCCTCACTAGGACACCACAAGAACCTACCCACAAGTGAGGTAGCTCAATGACACGAGCAATCCACTAATGTTGCCTTTGGCTCTCCGCCGAGGTAGGCACAAACCTCTCACAATCACCGGGAGATGGCCACGAACAATCACCAACTCGTGCCAATCCTCCTCCGCTGCTCCAAGCCGTCTAGGTGGCGGCAACCACCAAGAGTAACAAGAAAACCGCAGCTAGAACGATCCCCAAGTGCCACTAGATGCAATCACTCAAGCAAATGCACTTGGAATCACTCCCAATCTCACAAAGATGTATAATCTATGAAGGAGATGAGTGGGAGGTGTTTGCTTAGGCTCACAAGGATGTCTAGTAGTCAAGAATGCCAAGAGTCTGTGCCCCAAGCCGGCCAAACACGTATTTATAGCCCCTCAAACAAATAGAGTCGTTGGCTCTTTCACTGGGCAAACTGCGGGGTCACCGGACGCTCAACACCTGCGTCCGGTGCTCCAAAGTCAGCCGCGTGTCAGAGTCTAACGGTAACCTGCAGAGCACCGGACGCTGAGCGCGTCCGGTGCACACCGGACTCATGCGCAGAGAGCTCCGCAAACTCGCAGTGTCACCGGACGCAAGCCACCGGACGCACCCTGAGCGTCCGGTGCTCACCGGACTCATGCGCAGAGAGGTTTGCAAAACCTCCTCACACCGGACGCACACCACCGGACGCTCCAAGCTGCGTCCGGTGCCCATCGTCCGGTGCCTAACCCAAACCGAGTCAGGCAGCCTGCACACCGGACGCTCAGACACAGCGTCCGGTGCCTCTGAGCCAGCGTCCGGTGAGTGTTTTCTCAGCGAAAAACACTTCCGCGACTTCTCCAAATTTCCCACCGGCGCAATAGAAAAAATGCACTTCATTTTCTCGAAAACCTAGGGAGAGAGGAACCCATCCTCTCTCTACCCTTCAAACTCCACCTCCTTCCCAAAGTGTGCCAACACCACAAAGTGTGTACCAACAAGTGTGCACGTGTGTTAACATTTTCACAAACAATTTTTCTTCGAAGGAGTTAAGTTAGCTCACTAGGTTCTAAATGCATGCACATGAACAATGACACCTAGTGGCACTTGATAACCGCTTTGCCAAAGAATTCCCCTCTTTATAGTACGGCTATCTATCCTAAATGTGATCACACCCTCTATGGTGTCTTGATCACCAAAACCAAAACCCTAAGCAATATCTTTGCCTTGATCTCCATAGGGTTTTGTTTTTCTCTTTCTTCTTTTCCAAGTTGAGCACTTGATCACCTTGTGGTCATCACCATTGTCACCATGATCATCACTTGCTCCATCACTTGGCATGTACCAACCTCATTAAGTCTACACACTTAGTATAGAGGTTAGTACTAGAGTTTCATCAATTATCCAAAACCAAACTAGGGCTTTCAGCGATTAGGGCACAGGGTGGCGTTGGCGGTTGTTCTAGGGTTCGGCGGGCGTGCGGCGCACAGGGCTAAGCCCCTTTATAGGCGCGGGCATCCTCGTTTAGCGCGCACGGGTGGAATCGAGCGGCGGCGGGCGCACCCCGCGCGATTCGGAGGTGGGAGACGGCCCTGACGCGTGGGACCGGGGCGTCAGCGGCTGAAGCGCGGCTGGCAGGTGGGGCCCGCATGGCAGCGGGTGCGCGCTACGGTGGCTGCTAGCGGGCCGAGGCGGGGCGCTGGGCCGCGGCCTGGCTGGGCGGGCCGCTGGCGTGTGGGAGAGAGGGGGGAGTGGGAAGGTGGGCCGAGGGAGGGGTGGTCGGCCCAGGTTGGAGAAACGCTTTTCTTTTTATGAAGATTGATTTCTAAACTATTTTACCAAACCAATTTTCAAACCATTTTTGAATTCAAAAATCTGAGATTATTCTATAACATGTTTTTAGACTATTTTAAAATCCAAATATATTTTAGTTTAAACACATTTCTAAATTGTTTTCCAACTCGAATTTGAATTAGTTTTCAAATAGGACTTTTGGAGTTTTATTTTTCCGAAAACCGAAAGGACCTAAACGTGGCTCGCTAGAAATTTTGAAAATTCATTTTTCTGAGACAAGCCAAACAAAACTAGGGCACGAAACACACATCAAATAAAACACCCTCCACTTAATTTAATAAAAGTTTTAAACTCCACATTTTTCTCATTTTATAAAAACAATAATTAATAAATTCTTGGAATATTTTAGAAAAAAATTTAAATCCTTATTTAATTTAGTATTTTCTAATAACAATCCAAAATTAAAATTTTTTGGAGTGTTATACAAAGTGACAGTAGTATAGGGTGTTGAGTCTTGTTTTGTTCCCAAAAGATTTTGCAAAATTTTTCAGATTTCCCGTCACATCAAATCTTTAGAGATATATTTTTAATTTCAAATAAATTTATTCAAAAATTAGATTTAAATATCTATTTAATGATACTAATTTTATATTATAAATATTAATATTTTTAATAAATATTTAATCAAAGTTATTTTCACTGTGCGTACAGTGCTGCTGCTGCTGTACAGTGCTGCTGGTGGCAGCACGCGCGCAGTGCTGTGCGCAGCACGCACATTTTCTGTTCTTAAATGTCTGTTATTTTTCTTTTGAAAAATAACTTTGATTAAATATTTATTAAAAATATTAATATTTATAATATAAAATTAGTATCATTAAATAGACATTTAAATCTAATTTTTGAATAAATTTATTTGAAATTGATGTGACGGGAAATTAAAAAATTTTGCAAAATCTTTTAAGACCTAAACAAGACCCAACACCCTAGACTACTGGTCACTTTGCCTCTCACGATGGGCAAGCCTGACCTCTCTCTCTTTCTCCACGCATACACACTATAGGGTGGCTTTGTTTAGATCCAAAAACTTTTTAGATTTTAACACTATAGTAATTTCGTTTTTATTTAATAAAAAAATATCTAATTATAAAGTAACTAGGCTTAAAAAATTCGTCTCGTGATTTACAGAAAAACTGGAAACTGTATAATTAGTGCAATTTATAGACAATAATTACCACAAATGAACGAAAGTGCCACCAGAAAACACAGAGAAAGCAGAGGGTGGGCGATTTATCAGACAGGGAGCACCCCGCCATGATGCGCGGCGGGGTTGCATCCCATCATGATGCGTGGCGGGGTACTATTTGCCACGTACCCCGCCACGTGTTAGCCACGTCAGCAGGTGTCCCCCTGAACCATGCCACGTCAGCAGTAGTACCCGCCGCCATGCATGGCGGGGTTCTGTGCATTTGCCACGCCATACATGGTGGCGGGTCCAAACGGCCTAGTTTTGAAAATACTTTCAAAAGCGGATCAAATTTGAAATATGTTTTAAATTTAGGCTAAAAATAAAAAAAATTCCCCTGCCCTCGTTGCGGAAAACCGGAGCAGCAGCGCCGTGCCGTCCTAGCACTAGCAGGAACCGCTAGCTGACCACCCGGTCCAACCACCGCGCAGGCGCAGGCGCGGGCTTTAGCGTGACGCGAACCGTGTTATCCCAGCCCATGCAGCCCGGCCTGTCTGAGCTGAAAACATTGCCTGTTGGGTCTCTTCACTCTTCTGTACCGATTCCAAGGCCCAGTGCACACCCATTCCTTAAAACACGGCTCGCTCAAGTCACTCCTTGTAGTTGTAGCAGACTCTCAGGACGATTACCATCCATTCTGTTTCTGATACTACTTTCCTGTGTACACAGGCTTCCTCTTCTCGGCGAATGCAGCCAGGGCCTCAAGGCGATCCTGCGTGTGCAGCAGCTGCTCGTAGCACTCCCCTTCGATAGCCAGCGCTGAGGACATGTCGGCCACCTCTGTCCCCTCATTGATAGCCTTCTTTGCCATCCTTATCCCCAAGGGACCCTGGAAGAACGAGAACCAAGTTCAGAGCGGATTAAGGTCCGGGCCACTGGACCAGTGATCTCAATGAAATGAACCCTGCAAGCTCTATTATTTCAATTATTGTTGGTTTTCAATGAATGCGTTCACACAAATTGACTGATCCTGGCAGAAACTTGTTATCATTTGCATGTTTTTTTTGGTAATATATATACTGTGGCATGTAAATTTTAGATGGGAAGCGTAACTCATGAAGAAAATCCTGTCTTTGAAAGACCAGATTAACAGTAAGCCTTACCTTCTGAGTTATCTCACAGGCAATGTCAAGAGCCTTCTGGTAAGCCTCTCCTGCTGGAACACAATAGTTTGCTAATCCTGAAACCCAAACGCCGAGTTAAGAGTTGTTGCAATAAGTAATATAAGTAGGTAAAAATAGGTAACAAATAACAAGGCTAGCATTACCCATCATTACAGCTTCAGCTGCGCCACATTTGCGGCCAGTGAATATCAGTTCCTTTGCTCTGGATCTCCCTACGATCCTTGGAAGGCGTTGTGTACCTCCAGCTCTGTATAGTGCAGCAAACGGAAGTTATTTCACCGAAGCTGATTACTCTGGTAGTTTTGGTTAGGTTCTGTGCACTTTTCAATGTTGTGTACATCAAGAAATGTGTGTACAATTACTATAGTCAAAACATGCAGCGGGAAAGTTCTATCATGACAAAGAAAACCACTATCAATTTTGATTCTAGAAAAGTAAACACATGTAAAGTCCTGCTTGTCAGTTTCACCTTTTCAGCATCAACATATCAAATCGACTATTCGCAAGGTACTTAAAGTTGATGTAGATGCTTACTTCTACAAGTTTTTTACGCTTGAATCTTTGTGTCAAACTTTTACCAGCCACGTCAAAGAAGTGAATAAATCTATGTTAACTACAAGGTCAGTCTTCAGGCATAATGTTGACTAAGTCTTCCTGAGCAGTAATATTAGGCCCTATTGAAGCAAGCAGTTTATTTTCAGGATATGGTTAATTGCCCCCTAAGCCCTATTGAAGCAAGCAGTTTATTTTCTATGAAATCACGTCCAGTTACGGCTAGATTTATCAAGTCACAATTCAAGACTAAATAATCGCACCAGACTAGGGACTCCCTATGTACTTCAGGCTATTTTTTTCAGAGCATCTTGACATTTTCTTGAAAAAAACGTTTATAAAAACACAAGGTTGTGTAGGTTATATATTTCCATACCCAGGTATAATAGCAAGGCCTGTTTCTGGCAGTCCAAGTTCTGCATATTCCCCTGCAGAGTGTAGGTATGCATTTCAATATCCAAAACAACAGGAAATAGTTATCCAATAAGGATGGACAGAATTTGGTAATACTCCAGAACAAAGGCACCACCGCATATTCGGAGGTCGCATGCCAAAGCCAGTTCTAGCCCACCACCAAGGGCAGCTCCTTCAATGACAGCAATTGTTGGAATAGGGAGTGCCTATTGAAACAAACTGTGATTTGTAAGTACTGTGAGAACAACATATGCGGATATGTACATCGAATAACTATGGCCAATGATAAGAAAAATGAGTCATGGGGCAAGTTGTATAAAGATGAGCGTAGTTGTATGTTTACCCATTACCCATTTTGTTGATTTAATGTTACAAATACAAAAGGCACATTAAAATTGAGTTCCAGGTGCAAACCTCAAAAGACGAAAATGTAGATCTCAAGGATCTAGCATACTCCCCAACGTCAGAAGATTTCATTAGCCTCCTTTCCTGCTAACAATACTACTGCTCTGAGATGCGACCCTTGTCTCGTTAGTCATTATACAGTGAATATGACGTTCTTATTTTTGAACTGATCTAAAGGTCAAAATAAGGGACAGAGGCAAGGAGGCAAGTATTACTGTATTAATTATGATATGTCAAACAAATTGGTTGAGAAATCAATGTCATAGCGGAATGTGCAAAAATGATCCTTTTAGCAGTACTCTGATGTCACTACATAATAAAGGCTTATGGCAATCACTTTATAGCTGCTAATAGAAAAGATATGCTACAAATTATTAATTCTCAAAGATACAAAAGCATCCGACCTGAGTTTGGTGGGACTGTGGGACATATCCATGATTAAATTGTAAGGAAGACTTTCAATAAAATAAAATAAATTGTAAGGAACATTTCAAGGATACTATACATAATGTTTCCAAAAATAGGAAATAATCAGAAATCGTAGAAACAGTTAGTTACTGTCAAAAGTTATGAGTTTCAGAAATAGAACAGCCATCAACGAAACAAAATACTAAAGATTTCTAGATTAATTTCCATTGGTTTCTGATATAAGTTACTTTATTTTAGTGCATGCCAAAATTATATACAATCATATCTAGAGCAATCACACGATCACAAGCGGAATAATAGTACTTCAACATACATATGAGGGTCATGGTTGTTCCTCTTGGAGCCACACACTCTAGTCTTTACTACTAGTAATAGACCCTAGAGTTTCTAGAGTTGTCCTTCAAACCTTCTTTGCAAAAAAAATTGTCTATCAAAACATGGCGCATCCTTTTATCTCATATACTTAGACGCGCCTCAAGATACAGATACCGACCCTTCTATGTGTTGGCTTAGCCATGAGTCTTTCTCTTCCCCACTCCACTTCACACCACTTCAACCATTCCTTTTCTTTTTAACAATTAAATCTAAGACATCTAAGACACACACTATTTCTGAACATCAATATCATCATCGCGCAAAGTTCACCAATCAATTCCGCTGATAGCATTTCACAACTGCTCTTTAATCAACAATAACTAATCTGGAATACGCATATGCACCTAAACCACTTTTGCCTGTCTTCTTCTACTGAAATCGAAACTCATGTTCATTTAACTGTGTCCAAGAGGCTAAACCCATCAAACCAAGCTGAACAGTCCAGACCTTGAGATCGGCGCCTGCACAGAAAGCCCCCGGCACGGAGCTCGCAACAAGGACGACCTTCGCCGTCGTGTCGGTCTGAATCTTCTCTATGGCGCTCCGCAGCCTCCTCATCAAATCCCAATTAATGGCGTTCTTGACCTCCGGCCGGTCCAGCCTCAGCTCTAAGATCCCTGAACCGGGACCCAGGACAAAGAATAATCAAAAGGAGGAATTTTAGAACGGCTACCAAAGATAATAAATTAAGAGGCGACAGTGTGGCTTCTAGGTGGCAGGTTCACAGACCGGAGTTGGGTGCCGGGAGCTTCTGGAGGCGGACGGGCTCCGACTGGGCTAGGATTTGGAAGGTGCGGGCGAATAGGGAGTGGTGGCCAGTGGTGGATACGGAGGTCGACGGAGCATGGCGGCCCGCAAGGTAGCCGGAGGCGGCGAGGAGGCCTCGCGGACTGCGCATTGGGGACAGTCGGGGGAATGAGCTTGGTGCCGCTGCTAGGAGCCTAGGACGCCTGTGGGCAAAGTAGTCGGACGCCTGTGGGCTGTGGGCAATGGGCATTATCAAAAAAAAGTCGGACGCCTGTGGGCCCTGGGGACAGTCGGGGGAATGAGCTTGGTGCACGTGGAATACAAGAATCTACTGTATCGATTCCATCCAAATTAGATATTTTGTCTTTCCATACACGTAGAAGTATGTATTTAAATATAATGTATATTTAAGTGTAAAACAGAAGCTATATAAAAAATATAAATATTTAACTTAGGACAAAATTGAGGATATGTTTTGTTGCTGCCCTCACTTTGCTAGGCCAGGTTAACTTGCCAAGGCTGGAGAGCTAATCTGGTTGGCTCAAGTTGGTGAGGAAAATCTTGGGCCTTGTTTAGTTCAAAAAAATTGAAAAATCGACACTGTAGCACTTTCTTTTGTATTTGACAAATATTATCTAATCATAGGCTAACTAAGCTTAAAAGATTCGTCTCGTCAATTCCGACCAAACTGTGTAATTAGTTTTTATTTTCGTATATATTTAATACTCCATGCATGCGTCTAAAGGTTCGATGTGACGGGGAATCTAAAAAATTTTACAAAATTTTTTGGGAACTAGGCCTTGAAACACAAGCACCGAGGTGATCTTGTTGCACATCTAAACAAGTTGCTTGTATTTACGTTGCCAAGCTAAGATACTAGCAAAACATTAAAACATGTCCTAATATAACATTTAAAAGCGGAGAAAATAGTAGCTAAAATTAGCCATAGTCCATAAAAAACAATGACTAATAGGTAAGATGATTCTTAGCCAAATTTCTAAGAAGAATTCCCCTGTCTTCTTATCTCTATACGCATATGCCTTATTATCCCCTAAACTTAAGGTCCTTGTGTGTAACACGATAGCTGTCGTGCCACTCTGCCTAAGCCTCCTACGCCACATCCGACCTACTCTATCCAACCATCGCCATGACCTTCTCGCACAACTTCCTCTGCTCCATTTGGTTGCACCCACTTCATAGATGATGCCCTAGCACTGGACCGCCTATGTCTCTGAGTCCACCCTCGCCGTGACAGCCTGTCATTGCTTTCAAGTTTAGGGTTGTTTGGTTGGAGGTGCTAAAGTTTAACAGTTATTGTAGTATATATATAACTATAACAATTAGTATTCAATCACGGACTAATTAGACTGAAAAAATCATCTTGCAAACTAGTTGTGTTTTTAGTTTCGTAGATAGCCTATATTTAATATTTCATACATGTATTCAAACATTCGATGTGATAGATGTTAAAAAAATAGTCGGAACCAAACAAAGCCTTTGGTTGTCTCGTAGCCTGTGCGGTGGAGAGAGAATATATGAGGTGTCCGATTTGGACAGTGAGAGAAAAGAGAGTTAAAGAAGCACACTAGTCTATTTGTAGTCACGTACATGACATGATATGAACCTAAATCAAACATGTGCTAACACTAATCTATTTGTAGTTGGCTAATTTTTAGCCGTAGCTAACAATTATTAGTTTAAATTTATCTAAACAGAGTCCAATAGGATTGAGTAGAGGAAAGATTAATTAGGAATTGAAAGGGCGCAAGTCTCACAAACTTTACATCTAGCTCAGAACTTGCAGAAGCTTCCAGGATAGGCATCAGAGGTTTTTCGGCCCTAGTGATCCTTTGACGTTGAGATAGTAACTGTCATTACGTCCAGTTTAACATGACATGCAAGAATCAGTCCAACTACGGAAGGCCCAATCCTGGCTAACCATCCCCCACCCCCAAACCCACCCTGCAGTCAACTTTTAATATGACATCCAATCCGAAGAGTTGAATTTTTCCAAGTTACTCTGGAGTAGGCAGTCTCTCTCGGAAAGAAACCCTGAAGCATTGTGCATTGAACATTTCACAACGGCAAGTGGCAACTGGCAAAGACACATCAAGGATTCAAGGTCACGCTTTCACTTATTGATTGTGCTGCGCGCGCACTTGCGCTTGCTTGATTTTTTTTCCCTGTACACATGCGTCGATGTCAAAACGAAACGAAACGGAAAATGGGAGATGTTCATCTTTCCCAGCTCGCACCCGCAACTAACGAAAGAATTCTTCTTTCTCCTACAAAATTTACAAGACGATCCACCGAAGGAGACGTAATAATGATTTGATCCCTCACGAGGGGCTGGCGACGGCGCAGTTGCCGTACGCCATGCTCCGGCCGACGTCCGCCGGCGCGGCGGGGTCGACGCCGAGCTCGCGCGCACGGTTCACGTACTCCTTCTTGACGTTTCCCCTCTGCAGCTGCAGGAGGCGGATGACGCTGCGGCGCGCGTCGTGCCGAAACGGGCGCCCCGTCCCCGTGAAGCCGTCGATGAGGTGCAGGTACGCCTCCAGGTCGTGGCGGCACGCGGGCCCGGCGTCCGGGCGGAGGCACGGCGAGTTCTTGCTGTCGATCCGGAGCTCGGCGCCCACGTGCTGGTACTGCTCCTTCTTGTGCGGCAGCCGCGGCGCCACCCCGGGCACCTTGGTGACGACGTCGCCGGCGTTGACGATGCGCAGGACGTTGACCTTGCCGCTGCTGGCGAGCCTATCGACGAAGGCGGCGTTGCCCACCTTGGGGCCCCCGAAGGAGACGACGGCGACGGGGGGCGCGTCGGGGATGGACGTGGCGACCTCGTCGGCGACGAGGAGCGCCAGGGCGGCGCCGAGGCTGTGTCCGACGATCGTGATGCTGAGCTCCTCGCCCTTGTACTTGTCCATGAGGCGCCGCACCTCCTCCATCACCTCGTCCGACAGGCTCTTGACTTTCTCCCCGGCCGTCTTGTACAGGCTGAGGAAGCCCCGCGCCACCTTGGGCTCCTCCGCTCCCGGCATGTTGTCGGCGCCGTCGCTGCTGTCGCCGTCGAGCGGCACCAGGGAGGCGCGGAGGTTCTCCGCCCACTCGAGGCAGGTGGCGGTGCCGCGCAGCACGATGGCGATGTCGCGGCGTCCCATGCGGGCGACCTCCCGCTCCGACTCGCACACGGCGACGTAGCCGACCCAGTTGGACTGCTGCGTGAGCCACTCGGGCGTGTTGGGGCGCTTGGCCCACGGCGGCATGGACAGCGCGGAGGTGGCGAAGAGGCTGCGCGTGGGGCGGTAGGACCGGTCGGGGAGCATGAGCCCACGGTGCCTCGCCGAGGCCGTGGGCAGCGAGTGGAACGCCTGGTACGCGGCCTGCACGAAGTCGCCGTACCGGAGGAGCTCGCGGCGGAGGTCCGAGTCCAGCGGGTCGAGGAGGCCCTCCCATCCGCCTTCCCCGTGGAGGCTCCGCCAGCGCGGCGCGATGGTGCACCGCGGCGAGGCACGCGGGGAGTCGGCCGAGAGGAGCTGCTGCATGTGCATGAGGCTGCGCGGGGACATGTGCTCGTCGGCGGCCGTCCGCGCCCGCATCCCGGGCATGGGCACGAAGAAGGACAGGTTCAGCGCGTTCAGCAGGCCGTGCCTGACGTTGAGCGGCTCCTGCCCCTCGCCGTCCCGCTTGCTGCTCGCGGCGGCGTGTGGCCGCGGCACCTGCGGCGGCTTCCCGAGCACCTTGTCAAGGTTGGCGATGTGAGCCCTGGCGCCGCCATCCGTGGCCGCGGCAGAAGAAGAAGAAGACCCGCCGGCGGGGCTGGCCGAGCGGAGCGCCTGCGCCGGCGTCGTGTTGGGGTTTAGCGGGGACGGGTCCCTGCGCGGCGCGGCCCGGGGCTGGACGACCGCGGGGGTGGCGTGGCGCGGCGCGACGTGCACTGGCGCGGACGTGGGCGCGGTCACCGCCGCTGCAATTGTCATCGGGTTCCCTGTTGCTCCTCCGTCGGTTGCTGCTGCGATCCTAGTCCGATGTGGTGTGGTGTATACTAGTGTCCTGTAGCGACCCTCCCGAGCTAGCTAGCTTCCGAAATGTGAGATGACACGGCGAGCGACGGGGTTTTATAACCGGACACCGGGGCGCGCGTCCAGGGCGGAGGAGGATTATTTATTATTAATGGAGTGGCTGCCACTTCGCGACTGGGACGTCGCGATTCCATGGCCCCGAGGGAGGCCCGCGACAAGGTCGCGGGGCAAGCAGTAACGAACGCGCGCCCTGCTGTGCTGGTCACTGGTCTGGGCGCGGAGAGGGACGGATCGGCCCTGCAACTGCCGCCGAGCCCAACGAACCGAGGGCTCGGGCTGCCAGCTCCAGCTGCGTGCGTGCCGACTAGTCCACGCCGCTGACACTGACAGCGTTGCTCGCCGCGGGCCGCGGCAAGCCAGCGTGTAGTTACGCGGTGCGCGGGCGGGTGCCTTGGACTTTGCTGCCGCCTTGACATCTTCCATGCGCGCGCGGGCGGCGAGCATCGTCGTCGCATCAGGGTAGAAGAATTGGCGGCAACATGTGTGGGGGGGACGGTCGGTCCTCGTTTTAGTATTCGTCGAGGAGCGCGTGTCCACATGGCGGTGCGCGCTCAAGTCGCGTACGGTATCTGGTCCGGCCGGTCTGGTCTCGGTAAATGTTTAGGACGGAGGGGGCACACGCGAGACCGCGCGTGGGCCTGGATTCACACACAAACACATCCGGGTCCGGGGAGTCGGTGACGCAAGGCTGCCTCTCCGATCTCTGATCTATTAGCTCTCTCCCATCTGCAGACATGTTCGGCCTCCAATACTACTTAAGCATCCGTACCGATCGTTCGCGTACGTAATAAACAAATCCCGTTCATAACAAGTCGCCGACAGCCACGTCGCTAGCAGCTATCGAGGTTTAGACGAATGTCAAAGAAGGAGTTGTTGCCAAGTTTATTTGGTTTCCGTATGGACGTACGAACGCGGACGGACTGACTAACTAACTGGGGTCGTTGGACAGAATACGCTTTGAAACGCAACCGCATTTGAAATGGAAATTTGAACTGGAAATTAGGAGGTCAGATTATTCAAGAGCTGGCCTCCTGCTCGCTAATTAATCGCCTCGTGGTACGGTCATGCATGCATGTGCTGTGTGGTCCTACTTGGCGCGGTGGAATCCAGTCAGTTTCGTGCTTTGCGTTCCATCCAGCGCGCCTTTTTATCCGTTCCGTCCTACTACTAGCTAGCGCTGTAGTGAAAGACGTTTTCAGCAGGAGCTGCTTTTTCAATTATTTCCCGTTTCTTTTTACGTCTATCTCCCCCTCTCTTTTGAAAAGTACTTTTTTTTTAATAAAAACAAACAAACATGGTGCTCGTGCTCCTGGTAGCAACTCCTTTTCAAGTTAGGCAGTAGTTCATCAGCATCCTTTTTATTCCTGAAGTGGATCTGCGAAACACGAGTTACCTGAATTCGTCTCACTCTCATTTGACGATGAGGTGAGGAGAGGCAGCAGAAGCCCTTGCTAATGCTCGCTGCGCGTGGCCAAGTTGACGCACTCCGAATTCATTCCGAAATGTCAATGGACCAAGCATGTGATTATTTAAAAAATTTTAATCCAACTAGGCGACAAGTACTGGACGCCATTAATTATTAGAGACGTGATGAAAACAATGGTGCCAGTGACCAATCAGCTAGCGGGATGGTGGATTAGTCTAGTCGTGGATGACCCTGGTGAACGCCATGGATGGACGGAGAGACGAGCAACAAGCAGCCAATAACAAGGGGACGATAAAATAATAAGGGGATAGTATACATACATACCTAAATTCATGGGCGTGAACAATGCAGATTATGTTGAGAGGTGATGACTGATCGATGAGCAACGTGATGGAAAGAGACATCGGATGGATCAGTTGGCAGCGATCGCCGCCGAGAAATTGAAAGCGCGGGCAGGTGAGTTGGCCACGTAACGCTAACCACCACACGGCCCACCAGGACGGGGGGCTAATGAACGTCATCTTCATGGGGCCCAAAGATGTTTAGTTGTCTCTCCCCACTGATTAAAATGGCTTTTTGCATCAGAGATCGATACCGTACTTGCAGAGATGTCTTTTTATACGTACAGGTACGGTGGTGCGCAATACAGTTTGGGCATAAAAAGAAACGAGCACCGCTGATACGACCTTCGTGTTTTTCTGGTATGTGTACAGCGTTGACATGTGCTAGAACTAAAGCATGGTGTAAGCTTTCCGTTTTCAATCACTCACAAAGCATATAGATCTTCTGATATCTGAAAGAGATGGAGTAATGACCACGATTGCTTGTGCTAAGCATTATGATGCCGCCACAACCAAATCTTACATGTATCTTGCTTCTAGAGAACAACCATTGTATGGAACCAATGAATAATTCTACGGAGTCGGAATAGATTTTTTTCCCCCGAAAGTAATATCATTTCCATTTCCACGGAGTCGGATGGACTGACCAACAAGTGGAAGCAGCCCCTAACAATGATAATGGTTTCATGTCCTTGCTTGTACCCCTAACTAGTTGCCAAACATGTGAGACTAGAGATGGTGTTTAGTTTGAGGGTGGGATATGAATGAAGTGGTGGGTATCCCACTTCGTCCTCCTGTTTGATTTTGGGACAACTTGGGACAAAACCATCTCATCACAAAATCTGGTGGTTTAATTTAAACCATCCTGCTCATCAAACTATGCTACGCTTAGAAATTAGATGATAGAAAACCACTATTTACTGTATAAGTGCCTTTATGCATTCAGCTTTTATATCTTGCTAAGGTTGTATTGCATGATCCTTGTGTTTATTTTTGGGTAAAAGTATTATTTACCTCCTTAAATTCTAGATGCTATTTTGAATTGTTTTGAAGGTGAGGGCGCCCCTATCTATGGATACTTCCATGTCCACAATGATGTTTTGGCAGACTAAACTTCCATTGTAACTTGATGTTGGATGATGTAAACATATGGTACGTTGACTAATGTGTTGAAAAAAATTATACTGTAATGTTTAAACTTGTGTTTCTATGAGAGTAGCGAACTTGCATGAACTATGTGTATGCCTATGTGGTATGGATCCTGAATGAAGGCTTGCTAGATAGTTAGGTGGTGCTATCAGGGGACAATCCTGATTAACTAGATTAAGTTTAATGTGAGCCAATGCTGACAACTTAACTTGGTCTAGTTAATTGGAGGGTCGCTAAAGGCCACATTTAGTCGCAACCAGTTGGGCATGGCTAGTGGCTATTAGCTAGAGACAGCCTTGGAAGTAATTGCAACCCGCACCTCCAAATAGTGCGGCCACATCTAGCCCGGCGATAGGTTGATGATGACCGTGCGTGGTCTAAACCAACATAAGAGTTACGACAAAAAAAATACAAACATGTCAAAAAGAGAGAAAGGAGGAAACGACTTGCTATTGAATAAAAAAAAAAGAAAATTAGTTAGGAAAGAATTTTAGCAGCTTCTTATTCGTATAAGAAGTTGTTTTATTAAATTGTTTGAGGAGATTTATTTTATTTTATTTTATTTACTAAAAATTCAAATCGGAAATTGTTCCTATAGTCTGATCTGATGTTTAAATGAAATACGTAATGCTCGGACCACGTGAGACCGCCACAAATTTTGGATCTTGTTTCCGAATCATCCATGCCCTCCCCAAAAACCATCGCCACCATCGTGTTCCGCGTGTTCAATTCAGCAGTACTGTCGCTTTGTGGTGGACGGAAAAAGCGCCGGGCTTTTCCGGGCGAATCTTGCGGGGCGCCGGCGAGATGGGCACGGCCACTACTCGCCTTTCCGTGAAGCCAGTGCCGGGAATCGCCATGTTGTGTGGCGGTGCTGGCTGCACGCCGAGATCTCACAGACTCACACCGTCACACGACACGAACGCGTTCGGTGTTCCACGGCCCGGAACTAGGTCCATCTAACGTACTTGAGATGCATGTGTCCATCATGGTCCCGTTGGGGGACGGCCAGACTGACCACGAGGAGCAGGTGAAAAAGACCCCAACTATTTTTGCCTGTTTTTGTAATATATATATATATATATATATATATATATATATATATATATATATATATATATATATATATATATATATTTGAAGTGACGACTCGTGTGCTTCAGGTGAAATTTCTGGAAAGCCACTATAAACAAGGGGCCATAAATGATGCCACTATATATTGATATTATTTCATCAAGTCAAGGAGAAAAAAGTGAATTTCTCAGTGCCTCACGATCAGCGGTGCGCCGGTGCCCCGACATGGGCTTCGCGTGTCAAACATTATCTTGAGCCAACATCAACATGGGACACACCACACAGGACACAGCCCATTGGCGGTGGTGGTGGGCCAACTGGCGGTGTTCTGCTTCTGCAAAAAGTTTTCAAGATTTCCCGTCACATCAAATCTTACAGCACATGTATGAAGCATTATATATAAACGAAAACAAAAACTAATTACACAGTTTACATGTAATTCGTGAGATGAATCTTTTGATCCTAGTTAGTCTTTGATTAAACAATATTTACCACAAACAAACGAAATAGCTATAGTAGCGAAATCCAAAAACATTTCACATCTAAACAAGGCAACATTTCACATCTAAACAAGGCCGTATTTTCGTGCACAAGGAAATGCGTATCACAGTCCACAGACCAGTGCGATGCCACATGGGCGGGTCCCGTCACTGGGCACAATGATCGCACATGAATATGACCACTCAACTAGCCAGAAAGGAAATTTGTTGCCCACACAGGTATTTCATCTGGCTACGAATATTGGGAAATTTGTTGCCCACACAGGAATTTCATCTCACTAAGAACATAAAGTAAAAAAAATATTACAATAGCTGTTCACAAATGTAATGTAACTCGATATAGTAAAGTAGAAAAAAATGAAGTAAAAGTGTAGCTGTTTGCTCCTTAAGTCGAGAGAGAGCACTGAGTTACTTCTCTCTACGATGTTCTTAACATATTTTCAGCTCTCTAATCATCTGGCCAACGAATAGATGCCTATCAGCAATAATGCAAATACATTTGCGTGCTCGCACAAACGGTAGTAATAGTCACAAGGAACCAATGAAATCAGGCAATCTTAGGACGAGCAGCAAGACGTCTTCTGGTTGACGGGTTGCCCACGGATCTGCACCGTCGCTGGCCTTGCGTTGGCCGCTGCTGGTTGGCTGGCCATCCTGAGAACAGCAGCAAGAAGGATTTCGTTAAGCCCAGAAAGATTTCACGGTGGTAATAGCATATTTACCACATGGTTCGTCGGTTGTACCTATCCTTGATGGATGCAGCCATAGCCATGAAGGCCTGCTCCACGTTGGTGGCGTTTTTGGCACTCGTCTCCATGAATGGGATGCCCATCTCATCAGCAAACGCCTGGATGGTGTTTTTAATCATTTATAGATATCCAAAGAAATCACAAGGAAGTGGTGAAAAATGAAGTATTGTTGACGATGTCATGATCTATTCATGAAACTGGATAGCTTACCTTTGCTGTCTCAGTTGCAACAACTTTGTTGGCAGTTAGATCGCTCTTGTTCCCAACAAGGAGCTTGTTAACATTGTCACTTGCATAACGGTCAATTTCATTTAACCATTGCTTCACATTATTGAAGCTTTCTTGGTCTGTCACGTCATATACAATCTGCAAGCCAACAAGAAGCCAATATCATAACATGATCAATAATTCAATATGGATGACAAGTTTCAGAAGTTGCTAGTTCAGGTGGCCAACTTACAATGATTCCATGGGCTCCGCGGTAGTAGCTGCTGGTGATTGTCCTGAAGCGCTCTTGCCCAGCAGTATCCCACTACAGCAATTACAAAACCATGTTAGTTGAAGGGATACACAATAGTTATATCAGAAACATAATAAACATAATTGTAATGTTCGGACAAATCTGGGCCGTTGTTTATTGTTATGGACTGCATTTCCTTGGTTCACAAGAAATACTAGATTATGATATTCTCTAGATGTAGCTATAATTCTACAACTTGATACCGAATTGCGCTTCTAGATTACATAACAGGTTAAACAAATTTTGGATAAAAAAATTGAAGAGCACAAATATCATTTCCACATTTAGAGAACATTGGTTCATCTGCTAAATAGTAGGAACCTATGTTACATTAAGTTCAAACTTATTTCCTACATGATCGGTCAACAGATATCAATGTTCCAGTTTCTCTACTGACTATATCATGAAAAGGCTAACTTTTTTTTTTACTTTCAACTAGGGAAACATATGTCAAATATGACATCACAAGACATCAAACCATGCACATATGATAAATAAAAGAAAAATACAGCATAGTAGTCTTACGATTTGAAGTTTTATGGTCTTCCCATCCTGCTCGACTGTCCGAATTTTCTGCAAAAATGATAAAAAAAAGAGAAGTTATTGCTGGGCCGCAAAGAAAAGTTGAATTAAAGTATATTAATTCTTTTTACTGGTAAATAAATGAATTTGCAATGCACATGCACTTACAAAATCAACCCCAATTGTGCTGATGTAGCTGTCCAAATATGAATCATCCTAATCACAGAAGGGAAGTTATCAGAAACATTGGCATTAAGCTTTAAGGATGATGCTTTAATATAAGTAAAATATGGCCTTGCAAAATGATGGAAATAGAAACATCAAGAGGAACTCTCCAGGATTTAAAAACTTATAGTAATTAATCCTTTTCGGCTGCAGTTGTCAGGTTAAGTCACACAGTACACATTTCTTCAATTTATTTATATTACAACAGCTACACTAAAGAAATACACTGCTTCAGCATAGAAGTATCAATGAATGATTACAAGAAGAAACAGGAGTACTTACCGCAAATCTGAGAAGCAAGCATGATTTCCCAACACCAGAATCACCAATAAGCAAAAGTTTGAAAAGGTAGTCGCTGAAATTGAAAAAGGAAACTAGGTTAAGTAGTTCTTACATTGACAAGGTAGATAGTAATTTACTAGCAGATCATGTTGGCTTCCATCACTTCGACAAGATGCCAACAACTTTGAATTGTCATTATCACAAAATAAATTGTTCAGGCAGTCCTATTCAAAATTGTTTCTCTCTAAAGTTCTGAATTTCTATACTCTAGCCATCAAATTCATAACACGAAGATTTGAAGTATACACGTCGAATGTCAGAAGAGGCCACTCTATTGTGTGTGATACACAATTTCATATATCTCCAGACTCGGTTCCTTCAGTAGTTGAGTTATCAGTCCCTTGGATGGTTGACGTTTCAGTAATGGTACTAGAATGATAATGTAAACAAGACAATACTCTAATATTTGCCTGTTTTGCTACACAACACTGCCAACATACTCCCTCCTGCTACAAATATATGACAGGTTGGCTTAAAAATGATAAAAATCAACCCATATTCTGAAAATTGGTACAAGTAGCATCTTAAAAGACAGAAAAAGCAAACATCATATACTACTTTTGATCGGAGGGAGTAAATACTTGTTCCACATTGACCATATATAATGGGTGTTCAATGCAACAATAACTAATATAATATGTAGTAACTTTTATGTTCTTTATTTACATAACTGCAACATGTGCAAGCTATTTAACAAATGCAGTGATCTACAGCACAATGTTCATGCAAAGAACAGTCTACCGTAAAACATAAACAGAACTCACGATGCGATAATGTTTAAGTTCACATCATAATTCTCCAGATATTTTCCTCTAGAAAGCCTATGTCGCTGCACCCAGTGGCGGAGCCAGGGGTATGCCCTGTATGCCAAGGCATACCCAAGATTTGGAGAAAAAAAAATTAATAAGTATACACATTCATAATACATGTCTTATACAATCTGGTTTCTGGTGATGGCTATGTGATGTGGGGAGCCCAATTTCGAAGCTCATGAAGGAACTAAACTGCAGAAGCCCAAAATTGTTGCCATGTTATGATTTTTTTTTTTTTTGAAGAATGTATTTTTGCACTTTGGTTACTATTTTGAATTTTGTTATGACATTTTTGCTTCAAATTTTTGTACATTTGGCATACCCAGTCACAAATTCCTGGCTCCGCCACTGGCTGCACCACACAGCATTCTCACCACGCCCTACAAAGCAAAGCATAATCTAGACGGAGAGCAATCACAGCCATTAAAAGCGCATCAAGCTGCACACCATAAATTTCTCCATCATGCAGGTACACCAAAGCACCGCGGCCGCAGGAGGCCCTTTCATTCACGAAATCCCGATTTGGAACACGAAATCCCAGATCCAGATCGAAAGCTAGTGAGACCCACCGGCGTGCACCTGATCAGATCCCCGCCAGTTCCATCCGAACAACGCAACCCACAGCAACAAGCGAAAATCCAACGGAATTGCGAGAGCAATAGCTACATAGATCACGGTGATGTGCGGGGCACGGAAGACAAGGGAAGGGAAGGGTGATCGGAGGCCTTACTACTCGGGATTCATGTCGAATCAAATCCGGCGGAATCGCTCGCCTCTGCCGCGCCTTCGAACGGGGACGGGGGACGACGACGGGAGGGGGGGCGGATCTGGGGAGGAGAGACGCTAGGCCGCGAGGGGCAGGTGGTTGGATGGAGATGCAAACGCCAAACGTGAGATATTCAAGGGGCGGAACGATAAATACTCGAGAGCCGCGGCTCCGCGGTCGCGGAGCGAAAGCCGCCTGCGCGTCCCGCGTGGCGTGGGTCATCGCTGGCCTCGCCCTCGCGGGCGTTGCCCGTCCACCGCGCGTTTGCTTCGGTGCGACGGAGACACAGACGCGGGGCGCCCCGTGATGACCCATATAAATTTTGCAAAATTTTAGGGTTTATCTTGTTTAGTTCCAAAAAATTTTGCAAAATTTTTCAGATTTCCCGTCACATCGAATCTTTAGACACATGCATGAAGTATTAAATATAAACGAAAATAAAAACTAATTGCACAGTTTGGTCGGAATTGACGAGACGAATCTTTTGAGTCTAGTTAGTCTATGATTGAATAATATTTGTCAAATACAAACGAAAATATTACTATTCCTATTTTGTAAAATATTTTGGAACTAAACACGGCCAGACAGAGCCGATATCCGAATCGGTTAACGATTCAGTCGTATTTTTTTTCTTTCTAGTCATAAATCAGCAGCAAATAATACTTTTAACCACAGCTTATTTATTTAGCCAGACAAACAGGATGGTTTCGTGCGGCCGGCCTGTTCGTTTGGTTGGCTTCAAGCCAAAAACTGCTGCTGTTGTTTGATGTCTCTCTATTGTAAAGCAAAATCTTATAATATCAACAAACAATGAAGAGGCATCCAAACAAACAATTGTGGCAAAATCATCGTGGAACCAAGTGCCATTGTTGCATAAATAAACAGCCCTACGACTCTGCACAATATATGTTAGCTGCAAAACTACAATAAACATCACTTCTTCAGCATTTACTAGCTGCAAAACTACTAGCAGATTAAGCACTGCTATTAGATCAGCAATATATGTTAGCCTATCTATAGATTTTTTTTATGATAATTAACAAAAAAAAGCAAACAACAAAACATCCATTCAAATGTTCACATTATTCATTACCAACAATCGGCTTGATGCACTGCTGCTGACATGGTATACTTGAACACCTAAAAGAAAACCAAAGAGTCACAGAGAACACACTGAATATAGACAATTCAATAGCAAACACTCCAACGACTCTGAAGTCTCAAGGAGATGCATCCTAAGTTGCCATGAAGAACACAAATTCACAGCATGGATAACAATCATCAACAATAAGAACAAAACAATAAGAGGAAACCGAATTACTGAACCTCCAATACTACACTCATTTGTACACTAGGCCCCCATGCCCAGTCAAATCTAAACCCAAACCCCAATCCCAGCCATGCTGACGCTGGAGGACACTGTGTGGCAGTGCCTTGCCCCGGCCGCCATCGCCTCCGCGCGGTCACCGGGCGCAGGCACAGACAACCTCGCTACACCTCATCGCCTTGCTATTTGCACCCACCGCCGCGCCGCTGCTCCATGACGCACACATCCACGCTTGCAGCGCCGCCTACTCGCCGCGTAATTGACGCCCACCAAGCTCACAACTATTCGAGGGAGATAGATGCAATAGAGGGGGAGGAGGGAGACAAGAAGACTCATCTACGGGTGGATGAGGAGCGACGACGAGGGTGACTGCGGCAAAGACAACTGAAAGGTCCTAATATGGCTAGAGGGGGTGAATAGCCTATTTAAAAATTCTACAAACTCACTATAGCAAGAGGTTAGTAAATAACAAAGCGAAGCTTTTTGCTCTAACTCTAAAGGGGTGTTTGCAAGCCACCTATCTAACAATTCTAGTTGATATGATCACTAGGCACACAAGAGCTATGTCTCTACTTACACTAAAGACCTACCTAAAGTTTCTATACAAGTATGTAAGCTACTCTAGTTTGCAAGAAAGTAAGAGAGATGGTTTGATCTTTATACCAACGCGTAGAGGGGATGAACCAATCAATAATACGAAGTCCAATCACCGGGAGAAGTCTAAAGTACAATCACAATGGAGACGCACGATTTTCTCCCGAGGTTCACGTGCTTGCCGGCACGCTACGTCCCCGTTGTGTCGACCAACACTTGGTGGTTCGGTGGCTAAGAGGTGTAGCATGAACCTCGTCCTCACTAGGACACCACAAGAACCTACCCACAAGTGAGGTAGCTCAATGACCCGAGAACTTTACTAGAGTTACCTTTCGGCTCTCCGCCGGAGAAGGTACAATACCACTCACAATCACCGAAAGATGGCCACGAACAATCACCAACTCGTGTCAAAGCTCCTTTGCTGCTCCAAGCCGTCTAGGTGGTGGCAACCACCAAGAGTAACAAGAAAACCGCAGCTAAAACGATCCACAAGTGCCACTAGATGCAATCACTCAAGCAAATGTACTTGGAATCACTCCCAATCTCACAAAGATGTTTAATCTATGAAAGAAATGAGTGGGAGGTGTTTGCTTAGGCTCACAAGGATGTCAAGTATGTTAGAATGCCAAAGGTGTGAGCCCTAAGCCGTCCAAACACGTATATATAGCCCCTCAAACAAATAGAGCCGTTGGCTCTTTCACTGGGCAGACTGCGGGGTCACCGGACGCTCTTAAAGGGGTGCCGGACGCTCAACACCTGTGTCCGGTGCTCCAAAGTCAGGCACGTGTCAGAGTCTAATGGTAACCTACAGAGCACCGGACGCTGAGCAAGTTACCACCGGACGCGTTCGGTGCACACCGGTCCTAAACTCAGAGAGGTCTGCAGAAACACAGGGTCACCAGACGCTGAGCACCGGACCGTCCGGTGCTCACCGGACTTAAACTCAGAGAGCTCTGCAAAATGCTCAAGTCACCGGACGCACACCACCGGACTCTCCTAGAGCGTCCGGTGCTTCCAGTCAAACACAACGACCAAAGTCAGATAGCACCAGACGCAAGAACAGGAGCTACCCTGCGTCCGGTGCTCACCGTCCGGTGCTTAACCCTAGCACCTTAGCACACCGGACGCACAGCCTCTGCGTCCGGTGAGCGAGAAACACTCCCGCGACTTCTCTAAATTTCCCACCGGCGCAATAGAAAATATGCACTTCATTTTCTCAAAAAGCGCCGAATCCCACCTCGCAAGCTCGGCGGGAGGGAGAAAGGAACCCATCCTCTCTCTACCCTTTAAACCCCACCTCCTTCTCAAAGTGTGCCAACACCACAACGTGTGTACCAACAAGTGCACGTGTGTTAGAATTTTCACAATCATTTTCTTTGAAGGAGTTAAGTTAGCTCACTAGGTTCTAAATGCATGCACATGAACAATAACACCTAGTGGCACTCGATAACCGCTTAGCCAAAGAATTCCCCTATTTATAGTACGGCTATCTATCCTACATGTGATCACACCCTCTATGGTGTCTTTATCACTAAAACCAAAACCCTAAGCAATACATTTGCCTTGATCTCCATAGGGTTTTGTTGTTCTCTTTCTTCTTTTTCAAGTTGAGCACTTGATCATCTTGTGGTCATCACCATCATCACCATGATCATCACTTGCTCCATCACTTGGCATGTATCAACCTCATTAAGTCTACACACACTTAGTATAGAGGTTAGTACTAGGGTTTCATCAATTATCCAAAACCAAACTAGGGCTTTCAACAACAACAAACGAGATCAGAGTACGAACAACTGCGGCAAGAGAGAGAGAGAGGTCGAGAGCACTGCGTCGAGGCGTGCGGAGCAGGGAGAACCAGGCAGCTGCGATAGCCAGCTGCACGGCGGACAAAAGCCACCGCCACCATCTAGAGGTCGAGAGCACTACGTCGAGGTGTGCGGAGCAGGGAGAACCGGGCAGCTGCGATAGCCGGCTGCACGGGGCCGCCGCCACCGCGGACAAAGCTGCGCCACCGCCGCGAACACAACCGAGAACAACCAGTCCAAACCTGAAATGAGGCAACGGGATAACTTTTACAAAAAGAACAGAGACAACGTTACACAACAAAGAGCAGAGGGAAAACGTTACATGACTGCGCACGAATCTTAAAACAATCTCCACCATGCAAAAAGTGGAAGAAAACAAACACAAAAAACTGCCAGAAGATATATAGAAATTCCGTTTGTTTCTCCAATCTCCTCACTAAAATTTAGTCTAAACGTATGCTCTTAGTTGCAACTTCCAATGCAACAAATAGAACACTATCACATCATGAATGAATCACTGAATCATGTACCCTTCAAATAAAAAAGAAATAGCATATAGTTTCCATACCAAAATAATGTTTGTATGTCACCCACGGTACAAGTAGAATCCAAACATCTTATATTACTTATAAGCCATTTATCTATTCCTAATACTAAAGAGCCAAGTGATTCCCCTATTCATCTTTAGTTTACTTGTTGTTCGTCTACATGATAGTTTAGCCCGATTAACGTTGTGTAAACGCTACAGATGCTTGCCATGTCGGTTTAATCAGTCATTTATGTTGTTTAATTGTTGTTTAGTCTATTTAAATGACCTCTTAGCTTGAACAAATAGCTAATCAACATTTGACCATTTAGTCCATTTAAATGTTTAGGCTAACACCGATTTTACTTTCCAAAGTGCCATTTGTTCTCCATGTACCAACGTGGCCCCTAAATCACAACCTTTCTCGTATAAGCAGTAACAACTCGTGTCTAACACTAGTGGTACAAAAAGTTCAATTTCAAGACATATTAGGTTCCATTACAACACACAAACATGTTTACTATATAATTAGAAATGTGAAAACAAAGTAAATGGACAATAATATAGGCCCTTGAACCATTGACATTTCCTTAAGGAAGCAAGATTCCCACCACTAAGTGTTTATTGTTATTGCCTTTATGATTAGAAACAAAACTTATCATATTAGAACTTAGTGTAGTGAATGGTCTAACTAACCAAACCATGAACTAAGATCTAAAGGAATTTATTATCCAATCTGTTCTAAATAAATATAGTCTTGGGCTATACGCATCCTGATAAGGGCCATCATATGAAAAGTTGAGACAGGTCATCTATTATAATCGTTACGAACAAACTAGTCCTTAACATATTAACAATGAACTCCTTGCTGACTTAATCAAATATTAGAATTATAATGTTTTATAGGTCTTCAAAGCAAGTCATGAAACTTGATGTTTAATTGTATCAACACATGGATACTATGAGATTAAAGTTATGATATATTCACAAGGAACTATGTCCGTGCTTTCCAAACAAAGTAAAAAAAAGTCCATTAAGGACGCATTTCAATTTAACACAGAGTTAATAAGGAGTATGATATTATTGTCAAGATTAATTTAAATATGGAATCCTATTCGTCATAAAATAGTTCATATGGAACAATAATTAATAAATTATACTCCCTTTATCTTGTAAAATAATGTGTTTTATGAATTTTAAGACAAATTTAAGGGAACACTCAAATGGCGTGTGTACCATTATTCCAATTATAGAGTTTTTTCTCAAATTGTGGCTTTCTTTATAACCAACCTTGCCAAAAGGAAACATAATCATTATTTAGAATGTATTGTATTTTAATATAAATTTTAGAAGTCACAATGTACTCTATTTCATGACGGAGGGAGCAGTTCTTAAACTTTATAAAAAGGAAAAATATAAACATATATGCATGGGGAGCATTCCCCATTTCTTTTCATGGATGTTTGATATATTTTTCTTTGCCTATACCTAGTCATGGTCATGTTTTCTATTAAAACATAAAAATAACAATATCGTGCAAGTGAATCTTTTCAAATGTTATTTAACTCTACTTGTACATAACGTTCCTCCTTCTTAATACAAAGATACACACACTCGTGCGTATTCTAGAAAAAAAGTTATTTAACTACAATATTAGGAACTCGTTAGCTTGCATTGTGTGTACATAAGATACAAGATCTAAAAGAGCAAAGGATCACAACAGTTGTATATATGGGCTCATTGCTCAGCTTGAACAGAAGAACCCCAAGTCGATTATTCTAGGTTTTGGTAAGATCATCTCTCCCAAGAGCACAATTTTTGTAACTAACCCAATAGACAATTTCATCGGATCTTGAAGAAAAGATGCCAACCAAGCTAAGAGTATAGTTGTTTTGCTACGTTATTATTAGAAAAAAGTGGAATATCTCACAATCAAATAAAACACTCAAATGGTGATGGCACTCTCAGCGACACTATAAAACGGTTGGGGTGTCTAAACAATATTTCTTTTTTTTACAGCAAAAGTAAAAGGGCTTGTTTGGATCTCCACATCTAAACTTTAGAGCTCTTTCTCACTTTTGATTCTAACGCTCTAATGTTAGATGAGCTAAAAAGTTTAGAGCTAACTTTAGGGCATATTTGGATCCTATGGACCACTTTAGCTCTTAAGACTCCAAATAAAATGTCTAAAATATTGTCTAAAGTTTAAACCACCTCACAGACTTTAGACAACAAAACTGAATTAAAGTAGTCTAAAGCTTTTAGTCTTTAACTTTAGCTACTAAACTTTATGTTAGAGAATTAGAAACATGCTCTTGGAGCTTTAGCTCTAAAGATTAAAGGAAGAAATCCTAAGGCCTTGTTTAGTTTGAGAAAAATTTTGGATTTTGCTACTGTAGCACTTTCGTTTGTTTGTGGCAAATATTATCTAATTATAGACTAACTAGGATGAAAAGATTCGTCTCGCGATTTACAGGTAAACTGCGTAATTAGTTTTTGTTTTCGTCTATATGTAATGCTTCATGCATGTGACGCAAGATTCGATGTGACGTGAAATCTTAAAAAATTTTGAGAACTAAACAAGGCCTAACATGATCTAAGTTTCTACATTAGTGCTACAGCAACCCAACAAAAGTGAGAAAGTTGTCAACTGTAATTGTACTATTAACTGTAAGGAGCCTTAGACGGTTGTTAGCTTGTTGCCATCTTTTCTGCCTGCGAATGATGGCTGGCACTTGCTGTTGCCATCATCCAAAAGTTTGGGCGGGGCTGAACCCATTACTATGTGGATTGGTAGAGATTTAAAATTAAATGCAACCTTCAACGGCGCTTCCGTCGTGGAGGACAGCCGCCCGCATTAGGCCTTGTTTTGTTCAGTTTCCAAAAAATTTTGCAAAATTTTTCAGATTCTCCGTCACATCGAATCTTTAGATGCATGCATGAAGTATTAAATATAGACGAAAATAAAAACTAATTGCATAGTTTGGTCGGAATTGATGAGATGAATCTTTTGAACCTAGTTAGTCCATAATTAGACAATATTTGTCACAAACAAACGAAAGTGCTACAGTACCTGTTTTGCAAAATTTTTTGAAACTAAACAAGGCCTTAATATGACGTGCTCATTATTTGCAGAGCCCATGGGACTTCGTCGATATACTTTTTGCAGAGCTCATTATTTCTTTCGTGGAGTAGTTCGTAAGGGCAGTTTCAATGCAACATTAATGATAGTTTCTATTTCTCTTAATGATGATAACAATTTAGTAATTTGCTGATGTGTCAAATGAGTTAATGAAGAAAGAGAACGAGAAAGAAAGAAATTGTTTCTTCACGAGGAAACCAGGTCTACGCTTCGACCGATGCAGCAAGAAAAAGCGAAACAGCACTGGGGAGAAACCATCCATTTCCATCGCCGGTTGTCTTGATCCCGTGCGCAAGCCGCGCTGCTCCACGAAGGTCGCAGTCGTCGCCGCCCAGTCTGTCGGAGTTTGCCGCACGCGTCCACCCGCTGGCCGTCGCCCCGCTCGCGGACGCAGGCTCCACGAAGTTCGCAGGCCGCGCCGCCGACGTGCTCTTCCTTCCGGCGGCGCCGGCGTGCTCTTCTCTGCCCGCCCTTGCGGTTCGCGCACTCGCTGCTGCCGCGCTGCCGTGGCTGCTCCAGCGTTTGCTGCTGCCGCGCGAGCACGCACTACTCCGGTATCATATATTATAGAAACTATTTGGTTTCTTCTATTGGGACTGCCCTAAGTTTAGCGTATGCTCTAGTGTGTGTTCAGTATAGGTGTGATACAGGTCTTCGGACTCCAAATTAAAAATCTAATCAATGCGAACAGGTTGAGAGTTTGATAGTCCAAACCCATTTGGTCATTAAGGCCTTGGCCTTGTTTAGTTCCGAAAAGTGAAAAGTTTTTTATACTGTAGCACTTTCGTTTGTTTGTGACAAATATTATCTAATCATGCACTAACTAGGATCAAAAGATTCGTCTCGTGATTTCCAGCTAAACTGTGTAATTAGTTTTTGTTTTCATATATATTTAATGTTTCATGCATGTGCCATAAGATTCGATGTGACAGGGAATCTTGAAAACTTTTTGGTTTTCAGGGTGAACTAAACAAGGCCCTTGTTTAGTTGTAAAAAAAATTGTAAAATTTTTCAGATTTTCTGTTACATCAAATCTTTAGACACATACGTGAAGCATTAAATATAAACGAAAACAAAAACTAATTATACAGTTTATCTATAATTTGAGAGACGAATTTTTTAAGCCTACTTAGCCCATAATTAAACAATATTTGTTAAATACAAACAAAAATGCTATAGTATCTATTTTGAAAAAAATAGAACTAAACAATGCCTAAACCAAACAGATATGCTTAACAATCCACTTTGAATGAAACGGGAACAACCATCTCCCGTCAGTAGAGTTTAAGAGCTGTATTCGTACAGGTTGTGTACACCACGGATGATAGCAACGTTATCTGCCCACCTATACTACTGTACTTCCTCCATCTCAAATTGTAAGTCAATCCAAAAATCTTGGAGAGTCAAAGTATTTTTACGTTTGACCAAAATTATAGATATAAAGTGAGTATACTATGAAAATATAATTAAGAAAGAATCAAATAATACTTATTTAGTACCATAATAATTATTATTTTATAATATAAATTTGGTCAAACTTAAAAAAATTTGATTCTCCAATATTTTTGGAATGATTTACAATTCGGAAGGCAGGGAGTACATCCGAAGGAGACAAGCCCAACGCTATATAGCAGAGCAAGGCTCCACAGCGAAAGGCCAGCCAGCTGCCCTACCTCGGTCCCTCCCACCGCTCAGGGAACCCATCCACCACCGGCGGTCACCGCGCACCGCACTGAAACGAAGCAAACGAACATGGCGTCCGCCGCGCCTGCGCGCCACGTCCACATCGAGGCCCTGCAGACGGCGCTGCCGACGCGCGCGGTGGAGCCCGGGCGTGCGCGCCCCGTGTCCGTGGCCGCAGCCGCGGCCCCGCTCCCCGCCGCCGCGCTGCAGCGCAGGGCCCGCGTGGTGCTCTACTACCGCGCGGCCGCCGACGCGCCGGCGCCGTGGAGCCAGGAGGAGGCGCTCCTGGTGAAGGAGTCGCTGAGCGAGGCCGTGGCGGACCACCCGGAGATGGCAGGCCGGCTCCGTCGGAGCGGGTCCGGGTCCGGGTCCGGGTCCAGCTGGGAGGTGAAGCTCAACGACACGGGCGTCAGGCTCGTGCTGGCCACCGTGGAGGCCGCGGTGGACGACTTCGTCGGCGCCGGCGTGAACGAGGAGGACCGCGAGCGCTGGGAGGCCGCGCTCGCGCCGTGGACCCACGTGGACGCCGACGATCCCGATATGTGCGCCCTCTGCTTCGTACAGGTATGAGACGCGCGTTGCGTGACCCGATACGTGGCGCACGGCAACAAGATCTACTGATCGCGTCACCATACCCATTATATATAAACGCTAACGCTATTCTACACCACTTAGAATATTATTCTACACCGCAAGTCAAAACTGGGTAGAAAAAATACTGAACAGTACTGGAGAGTGTTCAGTATCAACTTGCCCAACAACACTCAGGACCATGAAATACTGAACAATACTGAAACACGAATACTGAATGATACAGTATAACAGTTTGGTGTAGAATATATATATATATATATATATATATATATATATATATAGCACATGAAGTAAACAAATCAGAGTGAAATTATAAAGACTGGTGGAGAATCAGACTGCCTTACTCCACTTGGAGTAATCACATTAATTATAGTAAGGCCTTGTTTAGATCTATTTTTTTTGGATTTTGACACCGTAGCACTTTCGTTTTTATTTGACAAACATTGTCCAATCATTAGCTAATTAAGTTTAAAAAATTCGTCTTGCGAATTACAGTGTAATTAGTTTTTATTTTCATCTATATTTAATGCTCTATGTATGTGCCACAAGATTTGATGTGATGAGAAATTTTGAAAAGTTTTTTGGTTTTTTGGGTGAATTAAACAAACCCTAAGAGTGAAATTGGGGCCAATTACGAATTCGCCACGTCGTTTGATTCGCCTGAAATAGAGTGTATGACATTTTTTGGGGGCAAAACTCCAAGTGAGGAAAAGGAAGTTCGTTGAGCAGACACTGGAAACGAAAATTTTACCATTAGGCCTTGTTTTAGTTAGAGAAAAAAATTGATTTTAGTTATTATAGCACTTTTATGAATTAATTAGTCTTAAAAAATTCGTCTCGTATATAGTTAATTAATTTTTAATCTATATTTAATGCTCTATGCATGCGTTTGAAGATTAAATATGACGGATAATCTTAAAAAAAAATTGAGAACTAGCAATAGTTTGTTGGATAGTATTATGCTGGTTTGATTTAAGTCTTGTTTAGCAGGGTTTCTCTGATGCCTCGGTTCTGGCTCTTTTAAAAAAAAAGTCTCGTCAAATGTTTTTTTAGAAGTCGTTTTTAAGAAACAAAAATTAATTAAATAAGTCAGAGTCGTTTTAGCAAAGGTAAAATTATGATTTTTCTAAAATAACTCTATCTTCTCTAGAAGAGCCTTTCGTGAAGAGTCTACCAAACCGAGCCTAAATTCAATGAGACACTAAAAGCGACCCCACGTTTGGATACACCTACAAACCGAACGGAAACTGACAGCATGTGCGCAGTGGGGCGTACAGTATCCTCCTCCCACCCAACAAAATAACGTGTACCACTGTCACGTACGGTCGTCTAGAAGTACTGTATATCAATCATTATACCATACATTGACATTGATATAAGGAGTAGAATATATTATGATATCGTTTGGCGAGACTTTTTCATCAGCTTCATAGCTATTTAGAGCTATTTTATACTAAATAAAAATAAAATAAAATAGTTTTATTTAGAAAGCCTCCCTTAAATCATGCTCTCGGTTTGAGGTGAGATGTAGTCAAAAGTAGTGGTTTCACCTTATTATATATAGCGTTCTATGAGAGTATGTTCTAAGAAACTTTATATATAGAATTAATTTACCAAACAATTTACCGAAACGGCTCCACCTCCACTGATGGAGATGTTTATGGAGCTGAAGCCCCAAAAATAACTCCACTAGCAAAGTGGAGCCGTGTCAAATGGTGTTTATGTATAGGAGCCCTATTTGTTTCCTCTCACAAAACTTTTTATGTACCCATTTTTAGCAAATGGGGTACATGTGGTTGTGCATGTGCAAATCAGGGGCAAATCAATCATAATTTTGACCATATGTTTTTCTGCAAAAGATTTTTAGATACATCAAGTTTTCACATATATAATTCTTTATTGAACATACTTCATAAGTGTTATATACATTGAAGTATCTAAGATCTTTTAGAAGGAAAAAACAGATGGTCAAATTTACTATAGTAAAAGATTAGTGACAAGTAAACATAAAACAGAGGAAACACTATAAATACTACTAACAAATGTTTTAGAAGAAAAAAAGTTTTGCAAAGGAAAAGGCACATCCTCATGTAAATTTGGCTTATTATGATATTATTCACCGATTTATTATCCGAAAAAAACTATATAATAGCTGATAAGTCGTGCTAGTTAA
Organism: Sorghum bicolor; assembly: GCF_000003195.3. Taxonomy (NCBI): domain Eukaryota; kingdom Viridiplantae; phylum Streptophyta; class Magnoliopsida; order Poales; family Poaceae; genus Sorghum; species Sorghum bicolor. The sequence continues at coordinate 63,722,918 of NC_012873.2, forward strand.
AGGGAACAGGGCGTTAGGTCACGCAACACGGCAACAGCCTGCCATGCCGACAAATCAATGTGCCTCCTGTGTTTTTTTTATCCAACATACATAGTTAAGGTCTTGTTTACTTCCACTTCCAAACCTAAAATTTTTCAAGATTTTCCATCACATCAAATCTTTAAACACATGCATGAAATATTAAAATATAAATAAAAATAAAAACTAATTGCACAGTTTGGTCGGAATTTATGAGATGAATCTTTTGAGCCTAATTAGTCTATAGTTGGACAATAATTCTCACAAACAAACAAAAGTGCTACAGTGTCGCGAAAATTTTCACTTCAAAAACTAAACACGGCCTAAGATACCATATACAAGAATACCATACAAGGACTCGTACAAATACTGCCTCCTGTGTTGAAAGAGAGAGACGACATGTCTGCATTTTGTCACCATTTCCCAGTTCCTTATTTAGTTCGTAAAAAGAAAAAAATTTGAGTACTATACTACATTTGTAATTGTAGTTATTAGTGTCTAATTATAAATTAATTAGGTTTAAAAGAATTATCTTGTAAAATACATGTAAATATATCGTTAGTTATTTTTTAATCACAGGATGAAAAGTTTTCGGTGGATACGGATTACGAAGCAGCGATTAATCATTATTCTGACGCGCTGTTCTCTGCTGCGTGCAGCTGACACGGTTCCAGGGCGACGGGGGATACGCCGTGGGCGTGAGCTGCAGCCTGATGCTGTGCGACCCGCTGTCGCTGGCGCGGTTCCTCCTCTCCTGGGCGCGCACGCACGCGGCGCTGAAGGCGCAGAACAAGGCCGCCGCCATCCCGATGATGCAGTACGCGGGCTACTTCAGCCGCCCCAACACCATGACCCGCCGCATCAAGTCCATCCCGCTCGACGCCTTCGCCGTCGTCGGCGGCGGCACCGAGACCGTGCTCTTCAGAGCCTCCGGGGCGCCCGACCACCGCGCGCTCGCCAGGGCCTGCGTCGACGAGGCCAGCGACAGGCTCGGCGGCGCCGGCGCGGCCGACAAGGTGCCGCGGCGGCTCTCGCTCCTCGTCGTCGCCAGGGACGGCGTCGGGGACAACCCGAGAGGGATGAGCGTGGAGACGTGCACCGCGGATGGCCAGCCGGTGGCGGTCCCCGGCGGCTCTGGCAACAAGCCGGAGGTTGCGCAGTGGCAGGACCTCGGGCTGGAGGAGTTTGCGCTCAGGGAGAGCAAGCCCGTGCACGTGTCCTGCAGCATCGTGACCGGCGGGGAGGATGAAGGGCTCGTCGTCGTGATGCCCGATGGCAAAGGGTTTCTGGTCACGGTGACCATCCCCAAATAGACCGAGAAATAGTTGGTCGTGATTTCCGGTTGCTGTGGAAAACATTTGACTTGATTATGAGTTGCTGATCATTTTATGCGCGAATGCATGTAGTAATTCTGTATTGTATTTCGGTGGCGAGAGTAAGGGCCTGTTTGGTTCCCTTACTAAATTTTAGTTAGCTAAAATTATTTTAGCTACTCTTGTGTGACTAATAGAACTAAACTATTTTAGCTCCTTTTAGTCAATATGTTTGGAACTTTAGCTACTAAAGTGACTAAAGTTTAGCTAGCTAAAATTTAGCAAGGGGAACCAAACAGGGCCTAAGTGATATTGTATTATTGTGTACCATAAAGAGCGAGTGATGCTGTATTGTTGTCCAGAAATAAGTTATTTGAAGTCACTGATATTTTCTAAAATGTACTCTATCTTAGTAATTCTTTCTATAGTTTTGGTTAAACTTTGAGATGTTTTGATTCTTCAAAAAAGTTAGAATGATTTATAATTTTGAAGTAATAAGTAAACATATTGGCCGGAAATTTGGTGAGCTAAGCAAAACATGTGCGACAGCTTGCTTATAAAAGTGCTGCATCTCGCTGAAAATGGGCATCTTCGTGGAAAAAGTCATGACCAGTCATTCAGAATGATGGTCACCTTTCTAACACTGAAATTTCAGGTCTGACCGCAAACGACACTCAAATGATTGGTACTCCAAATAAAAGAGCACGTTTTATTGTACAGAGAGGTCAGCAAATTGAAAGTGGCCACGGTTAGTTATACATTTTGCTAAACTCATCACGCAAGCAAAATTGTAGTGAAATACTACTATACTAGATTACTAGCGGCTAAACATGTTTGCCTCAACCGGTCCACCAAAACAGGGCCCCTCAAATCCTGATGAATACTAGTAGTGATTACAGACGCTCACAGCAGCTCCAGGAATGGCCTAGCACTAGCAGCAATCGCTTTCTAGCTCACCTGCTTGACAATTGTTTTCTGAAAGAGCAAACCTGCTCGACAATGGAAAGCTAATCAATCATCAGTGTGGCATAGAACAAAGTCGTAGGTCCGCGCATGGTGCAATGCAGAAAACTATCATAGGCCTGTGGTTTGTTCAACGGCTCAACCAAAACTGCTAGCTGCATGCCTGCATTGCATCCTTCGAGCTGTACCTTTCATGCTCTTCTGGCCACTATAGTACTTTCTGGTCTGATCACTGAGCTCATGCCTGCGCTACATTCACATCACACACGACGAGGCCCAGCCCAACATTACAGGGATGTCACCTGGGATCTTCACTTGTTGCCCAGCTAACCCTAGCTCAGTTGCTAAGGCCTTGTTTAGTTCCACAAAAATTTTGCAAAATTTTTCAGATTTCCCGTCACATCGAATCTTTAGATGTATGCATGGAGTATTAAATATAGATGAAAATAAAAACTAATTGCACAGTTTGGTCGGAATTGACGAGACGAATCTTTTAAGCCTAGTTAGTCCATAATTGGACAATATTTGTCAAATACAAACGAAAGTGCTACTATTTTTATTTTTCAAAAAAATTTGAAAGTAAACAAGGCCTAAAACTGAGCTAGGCTTGTAGGCAGTACAGTACAGCTCCATGTCGACAAATCAGATACACGATGCATTAGGGTAGCTTGCCAACACCTCAACTTTGGACTCTCGAGCATCTGCTGGAAGGGTCACAGTGCAAAGACATCGAGTAATCAAGAGTTGACAGTGGTGTAGTAGTTGCGTACAGCGTACTTGCGTTTGCGGATCTCAGGCTTTTGATGTGTCAACGCTCAACACGAGGAACTGTTGCGAAAAAAAAACAGAGCCCTATGCTCACCCTCCTTTGCAATCAACCTGAACAACTTGCCTGACGCCTGGTCCTATATTTGGAACTCAGATAACTTCTCAGTCAAAAGGACATATAAACACTTAAGTGGCCATTGCCATCCACATCCAGCCCAGAACAAGCACAAAGTGTTCTTATGGTTGTTATTAAAGGACGGGGTCAGCACAAGAGATTTGCTAAGAAGAAAGAGGATGGTTGTAACACCCGGCCCAGGGCTTAATAGGATTAATAGGAGACTCATACCAACAAGTTGTAACTTCTTTTCCGGGAGCCTATCTCCAAAGAACTCTAAAGTTAAGCGTGCTTGGCCTAGAGTAATTTAGGGATGTGTGACCGACCGGGAAGTACTTCCCGGGTGCGCACGAGTGAGGACAAAGTGTGCAGAAAAGACTAGTGTTGGTCTGTGGGGGCTGTCTATGTCCTAGAAAAGCTGCTAGATGTAAGCGGGCCCGGCCTCGTGGAGGCGGGACGTTACAGAATGGTATCAGAGCCGACTCTCGCGGTTTCACGGGCGCGTGTGTCGCAGTTGCGCAGGCATGGTGTGCATGGCTGGTGTGGACCCAGAGTGGTCACACAGCATGGCACATGCGCTGTCACTGGATGCACGGACGTGGCTAAGAGAGGACGTTCCTGGCTTGGGGTTGATCGACGAGGACGTCGATCTCTTAAGGGGGTGAGGATGTAACACCCGGCCCAGGGCTTAATAGGATTAATAGGAGACTCATACCAACAAGTTGCAACTTCTTTTCCGAAAGCCTATCTCCAAAGAACTCTAAAGTTAAGCGTGTTTGGCCTAGAGTAATTTAGGGACGGGTGACCGACCGGGAAGTACTTCCTGGTCTGTGGGGGCTGTCTATGTCCTAGAAAAGCTGCCAGATGTAAGCGGGCCCGGCCTCGTGGAGGCGGGACGTTACAAAATGGTATCAGAGCCGACTCTCGCGGTTTCACTGGCGCGTGTGTCGCAGTTGCGCAGGCATGGTGTGCATGGCTGGTGTGGACCCAGAGTGGTCACACAGCATGGCACATGCGCTGTCACTGGATGCACGGACGTGGCTAAGAGAGGACGTTCCTGGCTTGGGGTTGATCGACGAGGACGTCGATCTCTTAAGGGGGTGAGGATGTAACACCCGGCCCAGGGCTTAATAGGATTAATAGGAGACTCATACCAACAAGTTGCAACTTCTTTTCCGAAAGCCTATCTCCAAAGAACTCTAAAGTTAAGCGTGTTTGGCCTAGAGTAATTTAGGGATGGGTGACTGACCGGGAAGTACTTCCTGGTCTGTGGGGGCTGTCTATGTCCTAGAAAAGCTGCCAGATGTAAGCGGGCCCGGCCTCGTGGAGGCGGGACGTTACAATGGTTTTAGAAGAATATGATTGCATCCTTTGTAGCCTGGCAGCAGATGAAACTTCACTACATTTGTTTCTTTTTTTTCGAAAGACGGCAGAAAGTTTTTACCGTATTTTTATTAGACGAGGAAAAATAAAAAGAAATACAACATAATTACAACTCCCACTTAAAAAACTACATTTGTTTCTGATGTGCCCATTTGCAGTACAATGTTGGGGCTGGCTAAATATTCAAGTTGACCCAAATTTAGATGTGCTTCAGTTGTTCCAAAGCTTCAAAGCTCAATTGGCTACACCTTTCTTCATGGAGATCATAGTGCTTATGTGTTGGTGCATATGGAAGGCCAGGAATGATCATATTTTTCGCCACATCCCACTGGTCTCAAATACCAATGCAGATTTCAGAAAAGAGTTTGAGCTTTTGCTCTTAAGAGGAAAACAGAGTTACTTCCCTTTGATTCGGAAATGGATTAGCCAGGTTTGTTTTTCTTCTTTGGAGTTTGTTCTCCACTTCTTTCTTTGTTTCTTAATTTCTCTCCTTCTCTATACTGTCTGTCTTTGTAACTGCTTGGCTGACCTTCAGAGCCTTCTTTTTTTCTAATAAATTTCAGTAGGGGCTCTGCCCCTCCTGTTCACTCCAAAAAAACAATGAAGAGAAAATACTGTTGTCAGATTTATTCTGAGAGAAAAACACCGCTGAATCAGCCCAAACGAAAAAAAAAAAGAAATTGTTAAGGTTCTTATAGGAATTAAAAACAGGTTCAATCAGAGACAACAAACAGTTATTTTTATAGAAAACATCTGTCATCTGTTTGTGTGCGCGCTGAAAGTTAATTGCAACACAGGTGAGAACCTGTGTGACATATGACCAAAATTTGCGGCCGGCTTCCAGCCTTCCCTGTGATTCGTAGCTGTTTTCACGTCGATGTGCTGAAAGTTGTAAAGCAGTTGAGAGCACCTGTGTGATAAATAACCAAAATTTGCGTAGTTTCCCTGTGATTCGCAGTCGTTTTCACGTCGCTTAGCGTTAGATAGTTATTGGACTGCATGTGAGTAGTGATTAGTGAGAGTGCCTAGTAGCTATGGAATCCTAAACAAGCAGAGACGCCATTCCATCAACTCCATGAAATAAAATACACAAAATCATCTATAGGTGGCGCGCGTAGCTCAAATTTGTTGGTTTTGGTCCGTGCATCAGCATGAATTGTCCAGGGAATCCGGGGACGCCAGGGCGGCAGAGTTGGTGACGAGCATAACTCAAAACCAACTCCACCAAAACTTACCAAATCACTTTTAGTTAGCACCTGCATCGCTTCGCAGTCCTATATAACCATTGATGATCACTCCAAGTCACCGCACTCACAGTGGTGCCCACCATCAGCTAAGCAAAGCAGGCCATCTGCCAAAGTCTACCTGTGTCCATCTAACAAAGCCAGCCGGGTGGTCCGTGTTCTTGATTAAGCTGTCTGCAATCATCATGGCTGCCGCCATCATGGCAGGTCTGCTGATACTCCTCGCTGCCGTCGCCGCTCCGGCGCACGCCAAGGATTACACCGTCGGCGACTCGTCCGGGTGGACCAGCGGCGTCGACTACACCACCTGGGCGAGCGGCAAAACCTTCGCTGTTGGCGACAACCTAGGTGAGTACATACTTCTACCCTTTCGCTTGTCTCATAAGTCGTACTTTTTTTATCAGTCTATTAGTGTTTTTCTCCCATAATAAATTAGTTATAATTTGTGAATAGCATTATGACTTTCGAGACAAGTGAACACGCTTTTAACTGTCGTCAAGGTCACTGCTGAGGCTGACAAAGTGCACGCGTGCATGCAGTGTTCCAGTACAGCATGATGCACACGGTGGCGGAGGTGAGCTCCGCGGACTTCAACGCGTGCTCGGCCAGCAACGCCATCCAGTCCTACAGCGACCAGAACACCAAGATCGCGCTCACGGCGCCCGGCACGCGCTACTTCATCTGCGGCACGGCGGGCCACTGCGGCAACGGCATGAAGCTCGCCGTCACGGTCCCCGCTGCGGCCGCCACCACCCCGCCGGCGTCGTCATCCCCGCCCACCACGCCGGCGGCGCCCGGCGCCGACACGCCTCCGGAGACGACCACGCCGTCCACGTCCACGCCCACCGCGACGTCGCCGCCCACCGCGACCAAGCCCACATCGAGCAGCGCTGCCGCTGCCTGCGGTGGGGAGGCCCGGCTCGCTATGGGCATGTTGGCCGGCGCCGCGGGCCTCGCTGGGCTCGCCCTGATGGGCTAGGCAAGAGGCAGTGCTGTTTCCATGCTTTTCCCGTTGGTTGTTGGAGGCTTGTGGGCTTCTGGCCCATTGTGTTTATTTACTATTTATTACGCACTCTGAATTTCACGTTTATGCTCGCGAATGGCTTGTTCGAGACTCCGGCTGTATAAATGTACGATCATTCTTACTCCTTGGTTCTTACTCCTCTCTTCCGCCTAGAGCTGGTACTGGATTAGAATTCAAATCTGGATGGAAAAATCTAATTAAATCTACATAAGATTCAATCCACATTCAGTACCTAATAACTAATGCCCTGTCTAATTCATTCTAAAAAAAGCCCAATCTAATTCATGACGTTCTAATAAAAGCAAAAGTAGTACTACATGTTGATCTTGATCCCATGCATAAAGTTGGACTTTAGAATTAAATTAAGCGTTCACATGTTTACTTTTATGCCAATCGAATTATGCTATATACCCATATCAAAAGTTAGACACTCAATTTGTGTGTTTAGTTGTGACTTGTGAGGCAATGAGAGATGTTCCATCCCCTATTTTAGGGACGGGACCGTGTGTCCGTGTATGCTCTCCAATGGATTTTTGAAATCAATGGGTCACATGGGGATGGATATCTAAATTTAAATGGACATTATCCAAGTATATACAAGATTCCAAATCAATAAATGTCCAATCAAAATTTGGACGATCCAAATTCATACCACCCCTAGTTCTGCCTATTGGGTTACCCATCACGGGCCAAGCTGTTGCACAGCAGAGAGATTTTGATATTTGATACTAAATTTACGTGCCTCATAGAATTTGAAATCAAATTTGCACGAATTTGAAAATTTAATACATTGACACCACTTGCTTCAGTCTAGTGGACTACTGGACTCGATCCTCTTTCCTTTTGTTTTCTTTTTTTTTTTTGAGATTAACGACGGGGAATCAAAATCAATCTCCACCTAATTTCATTCCACTGATCCCGGCAACGTTGGTGGGTGGTAGGGGCATGATCTTCGATTACAAAGGGTTACAGCTATGGCGAACCATGTACATAAAGTGAGATTTACAGGGCAAGAAAGCATTTACATATTATAAAAAATGGCACTCCATCTCCCGGCAATCGTCATGTTCCTGTTGGATATCCGACAACACCAGGTGCACCAGGAATCCTTGCAGGCGACGATCAAGCGGGTTACACTGGGCTCTTAGTTCCTGAAGACCACCTCATTGCGATGCTTCCAAATCTCCTAGCAGTAGAGCAGGATGAGGGAATTGGTGATGCTTTGGTGTACCTAGGGTGGTGCCCTCGTGAGCCATAGCTATGAGGCTTTGGCTACCACCCGATTAGGTTCTAGAAGCTCCATACGAACCCTTTTTATTTTCTTTTCATTTTTCATGTCCTTGTGTTTTCATTTCCTAGCCCATATTACTTGCGGTTTTTGCCCCCTTCCATATCCAAATAACTAATTGGATTTTGACCCAATCGGTGGACACGGGACACCAATGACCAATCGTCATCTCTATCTCGCCCATCTATCTAGGTCTGATATTCTGACTCAATGCCGCAACCGTAGATTCTCTTGCGTCGCGACAAGCTAGTGCGATATATTGATTCTCTTGCCTAGTTGCCGGCCACGACAAGCTGCTTTTGCTGATAGAATTTGTCTTTATCACCATTATTGAGTTCTAGGCCTCTTTGAGTAGTAGTATGTTCAAAAAGAAAACTAGCACGAGTATTCTATCCTATATATATGCCACAAATATCTTAGTTGTACAGACACTTCAAAAGAACTAAGCTGGTAAATCGATCTGAGATTAACAAAGTCACCTCTGGTGCCTCTTTATTGCACACCTTAATTCTATGAGCACTTCTAAATGGTTGAGGCGATAGATCTCAAGTACGTGCACACACACCCTGCACCTATTTAGCATACAGAGAGGGCCTATCATTGTTCACCGAATGGAGCCAATGAAAGGATATCTTATCTTCATAGGTCAGGCTTAAGTTTTTTAGTAGACGAAATTGTCAATGTAGGAAGGTGTCGACGAGCATGGTTTAAGTCAACAAGGTGAGACGTGGCAAGCCACTCACTCGAATTGCCTAGACGACATCTATGCAAATCATAAAGAGAATTATGACGATGCCATATGACGCGATATGATTTACAAGAATATCAAACCAGTAGGATGGATGAGGGATTAAAAGGAAAATGAAAAACTAAAATAAGAAGGACAAGGGACAAAAAAGGCTCACCGTTGCAACCAACCCATATAGCCATCTTGACATTTTGCATGACCTACTTTTGGTCATCCGCTTGTCTCTCTCCATATCACCCATTATTGATGTCACAACCATTCCTCCCCACCTCCCCCTTTCTCATTTCTGGTACCGCCCCCTTCTAAATCCTCTATTGTTGCCCCTTCAAGGACCCTCTATCTCCAATGTCACATAAGGTAGATAGAGAAGAAAGGTACGATGGTCACAAGAGTTAGAGCCCATGGGGATGGGAGGAGAGACGGGTGCTTATCCTTGCATAGTCCTCACGTTTGTTCTTCCTCTCTCTTCTTCCTCTTCAGCTCTCAGATTATTGATTTTGTGGTTGAGGCGATGAGGATGGATAAATGTTTTTTAGCACATGGACGACTAGACAACGTCTTAAAAACCATGTACTCGAGTCGGGGGTTATCTACACGAAGTAGAGTATAGCGAAGAGATAAGTCATTTATTAGTCTGGCTCTTTAGTTCTCTAGTGTGTTGAGCAAACTATTGTTTAAGATTGTAACATTTCTTTACTGTATTGTAATATAATACAACTTGATCCTTTTCACAAAAAGACACATCTATTTTAGTATCTATATTTATATTAAAGTTTTAGGAATCAGACAAAATGGATAATTGGGCATATCCATTTCTACCTAGGGAAAAAAAAATCCATTTCCACACCTACCGGGCAACCGGCCTATCCTGAACACGGATAAGAGTAGGCTTGAGTTTTGCACCACAAATCTCTAACCCCATACCTATCCTCACGACCTGAACTCATGGACTTCATGGTCCAGAGACTGCAGAGCATTAATCCTAGCACCTCGGTCGTGCTCAGCGTTTCTGACGACGGCTCCACGGCCGCATCATGGCGCCATGGCCCGTCCAACCACACCTTGCTCCCCATTTATGTGCATGCTGCATGCAAGGCGGAAGCGAGAAACCATCATCAGGCTGCTGAAAGCGCCTTTCATCATCGGCGAAAACGACAGCTTAGCCCCAATGAACCGGGACGCATTTCTGCGCGCGTAGCGCCATTTCATTCAGGCACGCACCGGCGCCGCTCGCTCGTCCGCTCCAACGGCTTTAGAGACAACCGAAAAACTCGACGTGCCCTTCGCTCAGACAGCCGAGAGAAGCAGACTCTACTTTTGCCCGGTGGAGAGGCAGCCCCGGGTGGGAAAATGCTGAATCTGCTTGCCGAATCCGTGGTGCAAAAATGCGAAATGCATGCGCTGAATCTGCGCGTGCAGTGCGACTCCCAATGGCCCATGAGCCTCGCCGTCGCCGGTATACCTGCAACGGGTTCGGTTCGACCCGTTTCTAAAGCCGACCCGCACCTGGAATTAGCCAATGGATCGAATCGGGTCGACCCAGAGCAGAAGAGGGCCTAAAGGGTCGTGACCCTGTCGACCCCCGGTGATCCTCGGGTTGACCCTCCGACTCCCTCGTAGCTTCAGCTGCTCACCGCCGCCCACTGCCCAGTCGTCGTCGTCGCTGCTGCCGCCACCGCCCTCCTCATCCTCCTCCTCCGCCACTTCCCTCACACTACGGCCTTATCTTGGATTCCTGCGCACGAGTACCTCCCTGCCCGTCACAGATCTGGCGGCGGCAGCGGCGACGACGGCGGCAGTGGTGAAGGCTCCATCCTCGACACCTCTCTGCTCGGTGGAGGTAGATATATTTCTTTTTTATTTATTCTCATTGCCATCTCGTCTGATTTCGATCCAGGGTTCCAGTTATGGGCTTGAGCTTCTTTTTGCCTATACTAAATCATATACGTGAATGGGAGGAAGTGTTGTTGTTTTAATGGGAAGAAGGTGCTAGTCCTTGTGAGTTCCCTTGTTGCATTGATGCGTGATGCGTCCTGTCAAAATGTCCTCAGGTGGATTTCATTACCTGATCTTAGTTGTTAGAGCAATCACCGTTCAGGGCATGGATTGGCCAAATGTGAGGACCAGAGTTCTGGCGGAGCTACAGCCAGACCAACCTGGGGAGCGCCCCCCTTGCACTAAAAGTTTTTTTTAGTGATTCGATTGATTGCCTAGGTGAGCTGAAGTCTGAAGTCCAATAGTTCTGTATGCCAGACTTCACTCTTGAGTCTTGGCTTTCTTACCGGGAAAGAACTGCAGCAGCATGCAAACCACAGCAATTACAGTCATTGAATCACCCTATGGATGGATGCTTGCACGAGTAAACAATCTGTGTTGTGGCCTCCGCTAGCTTGTCCGTTCATCCAGAGTTCTAGACTCTGCATCCTAATTCCTTGACCGGGTTGGAGCTCTGCGGCACTTGGCAGACATGCTCCCATGTCCCAAATTTCGAATCCGATATTGTGAGTATTGAACTTGTGAACTGGTTTATGGTCACTCACGGTCTACTTTTAGGAATGGTTAAACAAAACCCATTTATCACTAATCCAAAAGGAAAAAAGATGAATCAGTTGTGGACCAATCTCCAATTCTTGCTCTATTAGCTGAACTGAAACAAAAGCAAGGTAAGCAACAACAGATAGATTCATGTGTTGTGTTTAGGGGAGTAGATTTTAGAACCAGACCCTGTATAGCATCTATGAAATATATTATAATATAACTTGTATGGGAAAAATGGCCCCTCCTATATTTTGGTGCGAGCTCCACCACTGTTTGACTTTGTCACTGTGCTTTTAGAGTGTTGTCTAGTCAATTTTGTGGTAGTCTGAAGAGAGTTCTCAGGACCACACTGCATTTTTTGCAGCGAAACCTATTTGCTGATGAATTCTACTGCATTTTTGGATAACAACCTATCTCATGAAGAGACTGTCTTTATTTTCATCCTATCTCATGAAGTTTCCTCATTCTCTCAACCTTAAGCGATGTTTTTTTTTTAAAAAATAGCTTCGGTAATACATGTCCGCAACTGCTGCAATTGAAAGTATAGCATATTTATTTGGTGTTGGCATCTCACTGGACATGCCTAATAGCAATTTTGATAAACAGGACGTAGATGTGATTTACTTTTCTTGGTTTTAGAGCTCAAAATGTTGTATCTTTGAATTTACAAGATATTTTAATTATAAGTATTTGCAATTTACAGTCTATGTGTTTATCTGCAAATTGTTTGGAGAATGTTAGTTGCGAGTGAATATTATTTACTTAAGGCTTTAGGGTATGCATATGACTCTTTGTGAGCAGATAAGTCAGTATTTTACTTTGCTAAATGGAGTAACCGTGTGGTAAATATTACTTCTGTCCTTATGCCTTCTTGCTTGTTGGGTATACTATACTAGTTTTACAATATATTACCCCAAGAGCAGAGAAATGAGTCATTTTTCATATCATTTTCAATCATTGTGTCTTTGTTTGTAATTGTGTGCCCTCATGTATGCAGTACTAACTCATATGCTGATGTGATTTAGAAGTTAGCATATGAGCTTTAACTGTACTTCTACTATCATGAATTTGCTAACTAATTGTATGCAATGTTATGCAGCTTGGCATGCATATGTTCCAAGACTTGAGATTCTCACACCATAATGTTCAGAAGATGCATGAGGCTTGCTCAAAGCTGCTATTGCTATTAGGGATTTTGATCCTGTTATTTTCCTAAAAAATGAATTTTTGTTTGTCAGTGTGATCTTGTTGAATTATTTTGCTAGCCACCTATCATTTTGAAATTATTTGTAGGATAAATGTTCTCATGGTCATGTAAATGATATGCTTATTTCCCTCCCTGCAATGGAAATACACTTTCCGTAGTGAATGTTCTCAAGTATCAAGAGAGGTTATCTACGTTCTGAACTATTTGTAGTAATGAATCTTAAACTCTGTTTTAATAAATGATCCACCCCCGTTAAGATTGTTGGTCCATGTTCTAAACTATTTTCTGTATAATTTGTTTCTTTTTTATTTCCCTTGATGATAATAAGATATGATAGTTCATGGCTATTAAGCTTGCTTCCTGGTCAAATTATCCACATGTTGACGATGAAACAACGGTCAGCAGCAGTGAACTATACGTAAGCATCAGCGATACCTACCCATATAGGTAGGTGAGCAGCAGGAACGCATATGGTTCGACCCCCGGTTAACCACGGATCATGCGGGTCAGACGTGGGCACTGAAAGGTTCGACCCGTGAACCTGTTTTGCCTTAGATGGGGCGTGGGGTCGGGATTAGGAGCGCTCCTAACCGCCCCGTTTGCAGGTATAGTCGCCGGCCGGCAACCCGCGGCACAGCTCCGACGGATTATTCCTTTCCTTGTGTACCGCGCACTCATCCAAATCCAATGATCCACCAATGGCAGCAGGATCCCATCCGCATGTCCCACTCCCATGCATGATGACATGATCCCATCCCACGCGCATGCATGGCGTGTCTCCGAAGCGATGGCGGCCCGGCCGGCCGGCCGGCGGCGGGTAGGGGCGAAGCTAGGCTTTGTTATTGGGATCAACTGACCCTAATAAATTTATAAAAACTCAGTAATAATTACTGTTACGTAAGACCCTAATGTATATTAGTACTGAGTACTGATCCCGGCGCCACTTTTGGCTGGCTTCGCCCCTGCGGTGGGGGGTATTGGCGCCGTACTTGAGCGACGTGGCGCAGCCGCGCAGGGGCGACACGACACACGGACAGCGATCTGCGCCGGTACGCGCGTCCCCGGGTCCATCATCGGCTGGCGGCGGGCGGGCGGGGCGATCACCTTCAATTCATTCACGGTGATGCATGCTGGCGCGGCGCGGCGCGGCGCGACCTCGGTCCTCTGATCCCGCCAAGTATCCGCTACCTCCCCACCAACCGCCGGCATGTCACGTTGGCACTGCGGTGCCGGTGTTTGCCCGCTTGTGTCCTCGATCCACCGCTTTTTCCAGAGGCGTGGGCGTGGCCCTGCATCATCAAAACTTTGATTGAGTGTAGCACTAGTACATTCGTGTCGTGGCAACTGCATGCTCGGTGATCGGCTGATCGCTAGCAAATGGTTGCCTGCTGGTTGGTGAGAAGATTTCTAATCATTTCACGTGCAGTGGATGCATGTCCAGATTTAACATATATCTTTGCTGTGCAGGCCTTGTTTAGTTTCAAAATATTTTGCAAAATCGACACTGTAGCTCTTTCGTTTGTATTTGACAAATATTATCCAATCATGGACTAACTAGGCTCAAAAGATTCGTCTCGTCAATTTTGACCAAACTGTGTAATTAGTTTTTATTTTTATCTATATTTAATACTTCATGCATGTGTCTAAAGATTCGATGTGACGGAGAATCTGAAAAATTTTGCAAATTTTTTTGAGAACTAAACAAGGCCAACTCAACCTACAGATCCAGCGAGGGCTCTATATTGTTGAGCGCGGGTACGTAAATAATGCGAAATTGAGGTGATGAAAGGACGTACGTGGGGGCACGCTTGAATCGGAGGACACTGGGTTTTTTTACTCCAAGCTCACTGTGTAAAAACTATGACCTGATTTTTACAATTTGGTAAACTCCGCAGTTTCTCAGGGAAAAGCTAGACGAATGAAGTAGTAGTTTTTTTTCCCTTCCAGCTTAAATGACTTCTGGTACTATTCCGCTTTTTTCTTTTTCATGACACCAGACTAATTCATGTTGGGCCCAGCGGCTGGTCTCTGTTTGTTCATCAAAACAGAAAAGGCCCAATTAATTTGTGTCTACCTTTTTTTTTTCTTTCAGAAGAACGTCCCAGACGGTAGTGATTACATCAAGGACGCATTAGTTTCTGTCAGCGTTTTTTTTTTTTCCAAATAGTACAGCCCATATCATTTCCCGCTTTCCGCATCTAGATCCAAGCAAGACGGGAAATTTTTTTCGTGATCTAAAAGCGTCCGTGCTTTTTACAGCTGCACATGGTCACTCACATGGACGTGTTCCTCCTATCTACTGTACTCTTCCTACCTGCAAACGCGCCGTGGTAACTGCACCAACTCTGAATCCGAACCAGCACAGCACGAAGACTGGACATGGTCACGTGGACACTCACATAATAGACTGATAGACATGCTCGCAGCTATAGCTATTTCATACAAATCGTACTACGTACCTGCACTGCCGTCTGCCAATGTACCATGGTATACATTATACTCTACTACCCTGAGTTTTGAACCAACACATTGAAATGCTCGCATGCATGGGATCGATCGATCTATAGTCCAACACGGTACCAAGGACAACGAAATTTTCAGCACCGGTACTAGTAATTAAGGTCGTCAAGATCTAGTGAATCTGTAATTCTGTATACATGATCACGAATCACGATAAATAAGCTGCACAGAGAATTTATTCAACGGCCATAGAAATAATGCACCACCAGAATATACACAAATCCTCTCTCTATAGAACCAAAATGAAGTGCGGTAAAAGTACAGGGCGATCGACACCCGCGGGCAGAACACTAACCACCACCCGCCCGCGGATCCAAAGCAACTTAACCAATGCATCATCATCATCATACATCAAGAATCGATCATAGGGCCGGTAAAATTAAATAACAACACGAAAGGAAGAAAAAAAAGAGAGATGAAATGGAAATGGAGCGCAGCAACGTCGAGGCACGGGGAGGGGATGACGACATCGCCGGGAGGAAGAGTCGGAGTCGGAGTCTACTACTCAAAGCAGGACGGCGCCCGCCAACGCCACGACCGTGGCGAATCCTGCGGCGCGCGCGCTCGCACCCGAGTCTTCGCCTGTCGGCGTGCCCGTGGGCGAGAGCGAGGGCGCCGGGGACGTGGCGGCGGCGGGGCTCGGCGCCTTGGGGCTCTTCGGGGACGCGGCGGGTGTCGCCACGGGCGGGAGCGTCGGGGCGACGCTCGGGACCGGCGTGGGCGCGGCGGCCGGTGGCGGCGGGGTGGCGGGGGGAGGGGGCGTGGCGGGAGGCGGCGCCATGGGCGGAGACGGCGGCGGGGTGGCGGGAGCGGGTGGCGGGCTCGCCGGGGGAGACGGCGGCGGGGTGGTGGGAGCGGGTGGCGGGCTTGCGGGCGGTGACGGAGGCGGCGTGGTGGGCGCTGGAGGAGGAGTGGTCGGCGGGGCCGGGGGCGGCGTCGTGGGAGCCGGGGGAGGAGTGGTCGGTGGTGCCGGGGGCGGCGTGGACGTCGGAGCCGGAGGAGGAGTGGCGGTGGGCGCGGGAGGCGGGTTGCCTGCCGGAGGCGCCTGGGGCGCCGGCGGCGGGTTGCCGGCTGGAGGCGCCTGGGGTGGGGAGTTGGACGGTGGCGCGTTCGGCGTCGGCGGGGGCTGCGCCGGCGGTGACTGCTGCGCTGCGCAGGAGGCGATCAGGAGCGCGAGCACGAGAGGGCGGAGAAGAGGCGCCATTTTCGTTCCGTGGGTTCCTTGAGCTGAGCGAGCTCGAGCAGTGGGAGGAAGCGAGCGGGTGAGTGATGCTTAAATAGCGTGGGCTGCGTGGCGGCGATCAGCAAGCTTAACCTCTAGCCAGCTCACTGTCCACACTCCCACTCACTGTGGTGCAGCTTGCTAAGCTCGCAATCAAGGTGGAGGTCGAGTACGTTTACGGTCACAGTATAAACTATTTTGCCAAGTACTTGGATTATTAGTAACATAATCTTTGTACTTATCAAACGTATCTGCGTACGCCGATGGAGTATCTGAGAGTGAGAAGGGTACATGCAGGACGAGTTTACGACGACGTCGTAGCTGTTTCTACGCGTAAACGAATGCATGTGTGTGAGCTGAATGCTGATGGCCGGATCTTTGCCCTTGCATCGGTTGGTGCAGCAAATGCCAGCTGCCCAGCTCGGCAGCTGATCCGTAGCCTTTTTTCTGCCCTAACCTTTTTGCTCCTGAGGTGAGGGTGACGGTTGTGCCATGGAGGTTGAACAATTAATTTGTCTGCGTGTCCTTTGCTTCAATAGTGCATGCACGAGAAGGGAAAAGTAGCAGCTCGGCCAAAAGGAAAACACCTAATTTCTAGTGCGTCAAGTTATAGAGAGAACATTCGCCCAAAAGAGTTGTTGTGAACATTAGCTAAGGAAAAGCTTTATCACATAGGAAAAATTTCCGCCATCATACTTGAAATTCTCTTTTCTGTCTCCCCCTTCTATGAATGTCTTCCTCAACTTTTATAAGGTTGCTTGTAGTTAGGATTCTGAGATTGAGTGCTGCGATTTTAGAAAATGCTAGTCATAGGAAGATTTATCTCAACACAGTAGGTCGCAGAGTGGGGTTGGGGTCAATAGGAAGTCATGAGGGATGGATGAGAAGGTGAGGTAAAAATGACTGGAGAGCCCGCGTCAAAGGTAGTGATGGATCTAGCAGAGGAAGGCATTGGTAATGGGAGAAGGAAGGCAAGAGGTGAAAGCGCCACGTGGAGAGGATGCCCGGTGGCGGGTGATGTGCTATTCAGGAGGCCGAACTAAACAAAAAAGACACATGCCCATTGGGTCTTTATGTAAGGGCCAAAAAAGATTAAAATGTAGAAGAGGGGAGAAAATTGCTCAAGTCAAGTCCAATTAGAATCAAATAATGAAATGGGTTAATTATCGCTTGTCTATTCCTTATTCTGCGCTTTCTTCCCAATATGTTGTGGAGTTTTATAACATCATAATATGCTTTTGAAACACTTTGGCATCATCTTATCTAGGCTTAAAGGATCATGCATAACTCATTCACTCGTTCCTGTCCCAATCTTATACAATTATTTGTTCTCTAAGAACAAATTAGCTGCAGTAAGAAGCCAAACTCTTTTCATGAACATTATGTACCATCATTTCTAGGCTGTCAAGCTAGGGCTAATGCAACGGGCAGCATTACAATAATAAAGAGCGAGCATGTCACTCCTGCCGCCTCAGATCAATGATTAAAGAAGCAAAAGGGGGTCTACTAACTAAAGGTAAAGGCAAAGCAACCGGCTTTTCCAGATCATCATTATATATATAATATAGTAGAACGTTTTAAGGATTATATTTTAGCAAATTTAGGTAGGGTTTGCATGCATGGCAACAACCACACCCATTATCATACCAATATACAAAATAAATCATGTCTTTTCATTCTCAGGGCGTGTCATCTCCAATCTCCATCCATCCATGGATCCCTCAACCACTGGTACGGTGTGCGGCGCGCGGCATCATCGATGCCAGTTGCATAGCACTGCACCGGCCGGCCGGTGGTGGCCTTGCGTTGCGTGACCCAGGAGCTAGCTAGCGACTAGCGAGGCTGCCTGCATTGCCGGCTGCATTGCCGCCGTGTGGCAATAGACGACCTAGCAGCAGCATCTTCGGTTGGCGAGAGAACAGCGCGGTGACTTGAAGCGCCAACGAATCGCTTGGACACCGACGGGGATCGGAAATATATATGGAAACATATGTGTAGTGTAGGCAGGTGTTGGTGCGGTCCAAATTGTACGCAGACGATCTCTGATGATGGACGTACTGGTCAAGGCTAGCTGACAGCGATCTTGTGCAACTCTGAAGCAAGTCCTGGCACTTGCTGCCGCCAGCTCGGATCTGTGAATCGATGAATGTGAAGCACAAGCACTTGTGCATTTGTGATCGTTGCAGCGTCCGTACGCACAATCCCATTGTCAGATAAGACCCCCTTCAGATTATGTATTGAATTCGAGTTCGTAATCGGAAACAGGGTCTTGGCTAACTAGAGCGCACTGTCCACAGTTCTGTGCAGGCACCAGCAGGTTCAGTTCGCACAGGAGGCTAAGTATGGCTACAGACAATGCAATGCGGTAGGTTATTAGGTACGCTCTGAGATCGAGCAGAGACCACCACACGCACGCGTGGGTGGTTGTACGTAGCACAATTGTACTACGATCGGCCGCCCATGCACATCTGAAGCTGTATGCTGAACCACACCACAGATCGATGCAGAGCAGAGGTAGTAGCCGCGATGAGGCTTTTCCCTTTCCTATGTGCAGAACAGATGCCAATGCCCAATGGCCGGCACGCCCACACCTCCACACGCACATAGCTAGTTTTCACAAAGATCTGATCGCGCTAGCTACCAACCAGGTGCATGCAGCAAAGCCATCCCTTGAATATAATCACTCGATCACTGGCCAGTGGCACTGCTGCTCGATCGATCACTGAAATTATATATGCAGGTGACAGTGACTCGCAAACCAACTGGATCATATATATGTATCCTGGCCCATGACCACGAGGCCGGCCTACTGCACCAACAACCACAGCCTGGACGACCTCCTCGATCAGCATATCCTGAGTGAGGGCGCTTGTTTAGCTGCTGCTCGCACGGTCTCGAGTACGGGCAGTACAATTAGTATTATGACGCGCACATTAATTAGTGGCCTGGCCTGGATATATAGGTAGCTGCACTGCACCCACCACGAGTCGAGGCACGAGCCGATGGATCAAATTATTATTATTATTATTATACATAAAAAAATAATAATCAAACAGCTAGCAGTAGTATTTGATCCCAGTGACAGTAACGTGGCTAGAGTGATGACAAGGTTGGGTGGGTGGGGTACATTGCAAGAGAAGCAAAGCGACCATATTCCATCCGTCCGTCACCTTTTCGACGATCCCCATCCGTCGTCCTTCGTCTTCCTCCTCCCAACCACCGCTACTGAAGTGCGTGACCAACCATTATTCACCACACAGCTGGGTGAGCAACTGCAGAGCAGTTGTCACTGCGTATTGTGTACTGCAGTGCAGGCCAGTGATAGTAGAGTATGTGCGAGGCGTTGTGTGCTTCACCTTGAGCCAGGCTTGAGCAGAGGAAGGGACAGGACAGGACGGCGCGTGTCGGCGTTGGCTGGCCGCTCCGCCTCCCGCAGGTTGATTTCTCGCCGGCCGGCTCGTGGTCGTGGGTTGTTGGTTAGGGCCTGTTTAGACTGTAGATGAAAAACTTTTTTGATGTCACATCGGATATGTCGGAAGAATGTCGGGAGAGATTTTTAAAAACTAATAAAAAAAACAAATTACATAGCTCGTCAGGAAACTGCAAGACAAATCTATTAAGCATAATTAATCTATCATTAGCACATGTGGGTTACTGTAGCACTTAAGGCTAATCATAGACTAACTAGGCTTAAAAGATTCGTCTCGCGATTTTTAACTAAACTGTGTAATTAGTTTATTTTTTTTTATCTATATTTAATGTTCCATGCATGTGTCCAAAGATTCGATGTGATAGATGAAAATTTTTTGAGTGGGAAACTAAACAGGGTCTTATGGTTATTACGACGTGCGCGGGCGCGGCGGCAGGAGGTGCGGTGAGACGTATCCGTTGCTGTACTGCAAAGATAAAAGAGGAGAGCTTTTTCCTTCCCCGGCCACCTGCTGTGTTTCCGTAGTGTTGGAATTTGGCGGCCGGTAAATTGGAGTGGAATCTGGGCAAAGAGTTACTTCTCGTCTACTGATGAATGACCGATCGGCTGAATCAAAGCCGGATCCTGCTCTATATCTTCTTTGCACGGCGTGGCAAGTTTTCGCTGGCCGACCGGAGCAGCTCCTCTGCAGCTGGGACAGCGATGATATTGGGTGCACGCGGCGGGTGCTGCCGGCCCCGACCAAACTTTCCGTGATCCAAGCATTGATGAGTGGAAGAGCACAAAAGAAACTTGTTGGGTGAAACCAGCGGATTTTTGCCGTATGCGTACAGTTTTTTTTTTTTTTTTTTGCGAGTGGTATGCGTACAGGTTGGTCTGCGGTCGAAAGCTGGGAGCCAAGAAGGCCAGAGGCCCAGAGCAGACACGGCCCAAACAAAGGACCGAGTTGCCCTTAGGCCCACGGGCTTTCCCCTCACAAAACCGATGCCGCGGACTGGACTGGATCCCCCGGTTGTCCCCGAGATCCGCCCGTGACTTCGTGTTGTCCATGCATGCTTCCCTACAGGTTTTCTTCTTCTGCTGGATCGCTAATTTCAGTGGTGCGTTGGTCCAGGTACGTCTTCTCTGTGGCCTGTTGCCTCCAGTTGCTACTGGGCTACTAGTTGCCTGCTTGAGCAGTTGTGATTGTACGCACTGCTAGATTTTCAAGTCCTTCCTCAGAGGCCTCCGATGTGCAGGTGGTAATTAACGAACTTCAGGAGCAACCTGTAGAATCGGACTGTGTGTGATACTGCTGTAGTGTAATGTTATTTGCTAACTGAAATGGTGGGGCTGGGGCTTCTTTGTTTTGGAAAGATTAACAGTTTCGTGTTTCGATTTCAGAGTAGGCACAAAGCATATATGTCTGCAAGATCCAATGGAAAGTTAATATTTCATTCACCCATTTTTTTTTCACCCGACTCCCCTTAATCAACTTCTTAGTGGTTCTGCAAGTGTAAATGTCAGCTTAGGTCACAAAATAAAAGTAGCAGAACGCTGGTCATTCCGACACGCTACTGCAAAATGTCCATCAGGGATTCTAACAGTTACCATCAAAGGGCAACTTATCAGCCATACCGTTTCAGCGAAATAACAGTATTTTTCTCTCAAAACAAATCAGCATCAGTCATTTTTCCAGCCAAGCCGAACAGAGTGCACACAGCCTTCATCTGTATTTTAGACTGTAATAAGTCATTGTTCTATCTTCCTAGGTTCATCTAAATCCCTGAAGTACATTTGATACGCTAAAGATATACAGTATATTCTTATACAACAGATTTAATGTATCCAAAATTTCTACTGCGATGGGCTATACCATCATTTTGAGAAAAAAGATTATATCCCACTCCTTGTTTGCTCAAATCAATAAGCATTAGGGACAGGAACCCTTTCCTTATCATGGTCTCATTTGGCTTTTCTCCAGAACCATCACACTACCTCACTTACAACAACATGACAAAACTGTCGCGCACTAGGAGCAGCACCGAAAGATCTCCCCGTCAACTTTCGTCCACTAGAAGTGGCTGAACACCAGGATCTATTAAACAAAGAGCAAGGAGAACATCAGCACAATATACTAAATCACTAAGCTTTTATGATAGTATTTAGAATGGGACATATGAAACACTACTGCCTATAGTCATTACCTGCATTTCCATCCTGCGTATTGGTTGATCGATTTCTCCACTTCTGGATGATCTGAGGAATTTCTGTTTTCACATGACTTGACAACGACACAGCAGCAACCAGTGCACAAAGTGCAAGCATTATGAATACTGAATCCCATCCTTTCCTTGAAATGAAGCCCGTTATGAATGGTCCTAATGCAGCACCAAGAGATCCTGTCCCATCTATAATTGCCGTTACCGTGGCCAATGCACGAGAATCTCCTTTAAGGGATTTGTGAGTGCCCAAATCAGCAGAAACAGCAGTTGTTATGAGAGCATAAGGTCCATTAACAAACAGGCCACTGATCATCATCAATCCAATGTTTGTCGCTTTTGAGGTACTACCATATGCATGAAAGAGGAAAAGAGATGGAATCGCCAAGTACATGAAAACTGCAGCAGTGGTTGCCCTAGCATTGAGCTGGTCAGATATGAAGCCGGCCAGAACTCCCCCAACTATTCCACCTACATCAAACAAAACTGATACATATCCAGCAGATGCAGCTGACATATACTGGCCTCCAATAGCTGGAAAAAGAAATACAGTATTAAAAGACGTGTCATTTTAAATGTTGCATCCAAATATGAAGTATAGTAGCTAATAAAGTCAGATGTCCTGCACAGTATTAGTAATTCCACCAAAAAAAAGGTTACAAGACAATCACACAAGTCATCTGGAGCCACTACAATGCATTATGGATAATAGTATAATACAGATATTGATACATTTGACTTGAAAATGCAAGTTGTACTCAAATAAACAGAACAACAGATAAAAAATATGTGAGTCATGGTATATTCAAATCAAAATGCAAGTTACGTTATTGTTAGTCCATTCCAAACTTCAGTAAAAGAAACGATCAGCTCTGAACCTCTGACGAAACTTATACAGACGCACAAAGGATATGCAGGGTAAGGATAAACTGGTTGACTAGCAGAACATAAATTCCTACCACATTTTGCCTTTTTATGTGCTACATATATCTCTTGCACGCCTGATATACTGCAAAGCATAATATGCTACTGCCGCAGCATAACTACCACATGTGCTACTCTACAATGTAAGTTCATGTCCACCCCAATCAGAATTCAATCACAAGCAAATATGATAACTTTCACAAAGAACCATATCATTATTTGACTAATGTAAATCAATATTAGAGATTCAGGGGTGGCTTGGGACCATTCTTTGGTTCCTGAACAATTTGTATTAGCGGCGCGCCTTGTGCCGCTAATTCATGCTGTAACTTGCTCTTTTCTAGATCAATGAAAGCCGGTAACGGATCTTTCAAAAAAAAAAAAAAACAATCTAACCAAATGCAGAGCAGGAAGGTAACAATTCATATCAATCTAATCAAATATGATCACCGCTGTGGCCAGTTCTAATCGATACGGAACAAACTCATTGAAAGAAAAAACACGGGCTTACCAGTCTGGCTCAAGTAGAATGGGAGCCAGTACAGGAACGTGTAGGCAACTAGTTTGGCGAAGAACAGACAGAGCGCGAAGATGACCACACCGGGAATGGCTAGTGCCTTAAAAATTCCGACGGCATCCCGTCTGTCCTTCCCATCGCCACCTGCGGCACTGATGTCCTCCCCGTCGGTGCTCTCATCCGTGACCGGTTCAATCGGCGAGGGGCCGAAGCCGACGTACTGGGGGTATGGCGCGAGGAAGAAAAGCACAAGGACGCCACCGAGCGCAATGAGCCCACCGGGGACCACGAACGACCATCCCCACCCGTACCCAAGCATGGCCGCGGCGACAAGCGATCCGGTGATGTTCCCGACCGAGGTGTGCGCGTTCCATACGCCCATGATGAGGCCGCGCCTCCGGCCGCAGAACCAGTTGCCCACGATGGCGACGACGGAGGGCCAGCCCGTGGACTGGAGCAGGCCCGCGAGCACCTGGGCGACGACGTAGAACACGAGGGAATGCAGGCCGAGGAAGTACCCGGCGCCGAAGAGCGCCACGGCGGCGCCGCTGGTGACCATGCCGAAGGCAAGGAAGCGGCGGAGGTCGAGGCAGTCGCCGAGGTGGCCGGCGACGAACATGCCGAGGGAATAGGAGATGAGGAAAGCGACGTCGGTGGCGCCGAGGAGCGCCGGGTCGGCGAAGGGCGGCCAGGACCGGGCGAGCTCGCGCTTGACGATGCTGGGCGGCTTGCGGGAGGCGTGGTAGAGCGCGTAGGCCAGGAAGGTGAGCCCCAGGACGAGGGCGCGGTGGGTGTTGTAGGAGAGCGCGGGCAGGGATCGGAGGCCGCGCGGCCCACGCCCACCGGCGAGGCGCGGCGGCGGCGGCGGCTCAGGCGACGGAACCGCCGGTGCCGGCGGCTTCGTCATCGCGGTGCGGTTGGAGTGGAGGTCGCGTGGGCCGGAGAGGCAATGGCCGGTGGGGCCGTGGGGAAGGCCGGAAGGAAGGGGAAGAGAGAGGACGTGGCGGGGAGACGGGTCGAGGCGCTGGACACGCGTCCCAGTTGGTTATGGGCTCGATTCCATTGTCTGCTGATTTCATTCAGGATTGAAACGAATTTTATGCCAGTTTTCTTAAGGACGACATTGGACATGGCTCCTGTTTGCATTCCATTTTCTACGCCTTCAGTTTGCTGATGTGGGTGGCTTGCTTGCTTAATTGTTTCTGCTCAAGGTTGGAAGCCTTGTTGATTTGTGCCTCCCGTATTCGCGCGTGTTTTGCTGTTTGCTGTTGAAATCAAATCTTCTGTATCAGTTTTTTAGTTCATTTAAGAACGTATGTTTGGATCTCATTCTCAAAGTGAGAATCTGGATTTCAGTGAATGTAGAGTTTGGTTTTTTTTTTTAAAAAAAAATAGAAGGGTCTTTGAATCTTATTCTCATAGTGATTACTACTTTCTCTATTCCAAATTATATGACATTTTGATATTTCTAGATACATGGTTTTTATTCCATACCTAGACATAATTGTATATCTAGATGCGTAGAAAAATTATAAATTTAGAAAAGACAAAATGTCTTATAATTTGGAACGGAGTGAGTAGTATTGCGTAGTGAAAATCTTTAAATGGTAGGTTTAGAATATATATTTGGATTCTGCGTTTGAATTGAAATGTTTGTATCTAGACATAACACATATGACATATCTAGATATATAGCAAAGCGATGTATATAGAAAAGACAAAACAACTTATATTTTGGGATAGAGGGAGTATGAACTTGAATCATAGTGTTTTTTTCCTTTATTTTCTTTTTCCAAAGGAGGCCCTATAGATGCCGTGAAGTGTGGCATCTTGGTCATGTTGTATTGTTGTTGTTTATCCTCACTCCATGTTGTTGTGAGATTACATTGTTTTTAGTTTCACCTTGCTGATTAATGTTTGTTAGACCAACATATAATGATTCTAGAGTTAATGCCACAAATCTCATGTTAACCTTTTTACAGGTGAGAATAAAAGCTGGAGTCAATTGGTGCAAGTGTATAGTTCACTTAGTGTATAGAGTGGATCTAAATAGTTGCATGAAGCTAATTATAGAATTGAAGATTGTGTTAGAGTTGAGAACCACAATGAGATAAAAAGGGTCCAAATAATTGTAAAGTTCCATCAGGTAGGGTCTAGTTTCTTTGAAAAATTATTGTGTTTTAGTTTCTCTAATACGATTTGTGTTTCAATGAAACATTTAGTCAGCTGGTATTTTAGTACTTAGTCTTGAGAAGCCATGTTTTCATGTTTTCGTCATGCAATGTAAAAATAGAATTATTTTAGCGAGTTTTTATGTTTATCATTTTGCAGGTTTTCTAGAGTTTGTACCAAGAAACTAAAATTATAACTACAAACCCTAAGTAAAGTGGCAAATTATCAAGATATTGCAGTTTATTAGACAAGCAAGGTTATACCACTTTTCTTCATAAGCAAAGGAAAAATAGATCATATTCTGCATATACATGCACTTATCATGTCTCCGTTGAATTGAATGTTCCTTCCATAGCAAGGTACCCGTGTATGAATAGACGACGAGAAAATCAGAGTCCCCGTTTGATCTCAAGTGGCTGGGATTGAATGTGTCATTGCAAGAATCGTCGGCGCCACAGGGATATTTGGCGTGATTCTCATGGCTAGCGATTGGTGATTTGAATTATAAGTATATCCAAGCATGTCCAATGACACAACCCTACGAGAAACTGAATGGATTCTATGAGGTTATCACATGCTTTTAAAATCCTAATAGTATGAACTTACTTACACAATCTGTTTTTTATTAACTAATCTCCATTAAACTGTTGGACATAGTCCAATAGATACACAATAGGTGGTTCTAGTTTATACTATCAATGGCCTAGCCTTTCAAACTATCGGAGCTCTAGTTAAAGGAACTATCAAACAGAAGGTTCCAGTCAAATTCCTGCGTTCAAAGCGTCCTTTTTTCCTCCTCCGCATCCGCAAAGGAGTAAAAAGACCAACGGCTCCGATCTCAGTGTTGGTTAGAAGTCTGGGGCCCGCGTGCAGCGTCACAGCCCCCACCCCACAAAGAGATAGGCGGATAGCGTCTCTCCCCAATCCTCCCGCCGCGGCGCCGCGCCTTCCCCTCCCTCCTTCCTCCGTCCCATGCTCCGCCGCTGACACGTTGGCCCGACTCAACCTTCCGATGGCCGCCGCCGCCTCCGCCACCGCCATCTCCGGCGTCGTGCTTCCCCACGCCTTCCTATCCCACCGGTCGCCGCCGCCGCAGGTCCTAGCCGTGGCCTCCTCATTCCGCCGGCTCTCCCTGTGCGCTTCCCCTCGCCGGACCACCCACATAATCGCGCGCGCTGACGCCAGTGCCGAAGCCGGAGAACCGGAGACTGAGGAGCCTGTCACTTCCTCAGCTGAATCCGAAGAAGAGGTGGCCGAGGGGGCTGTCGCTGTGGCGGAGGCCGAGGAAGAGGAGGCAGAGGAACCGCCGCCGCCGAGCAAGCCGAAGGTTAAGTTCGGCGAAATAATTGGGGTGAGGATTTCTTGCACGGGCTCTTCATGAAGTTGATTAGCATCTAGTATTGGATAATGTGAAAATATAGGCTGCGAATTATACTGTAGAAAGGTTAGTCTGCGACTGCGAGGCAGCAGGTTCTCGTCTTATCGAGGTGTAGCATCACTTTGCGTGCTTTTCAGAATTCTAGTTCTCTGTGGCAAATGCTTACAAGTAGCTTGTTTAGTTCTTGGCAGCATAGCCTCCAAGCAGCGGCCCATTGGAATTAGTACTGGACGAAGTGAAGAGCTTATTTTCTCACTATTTATGCAAACTTCTTAATACATGTAGTCCTGTCCTGGAGAGCCTGGTAATGTAGAGAAGTCAGCAACGTGTCTAATATCTTTGATGAGCTTTATTTAAGTCTCTGTTTTCTTGGACAGTTGCACGGTGTCATTAACACAGTCACATGGCGGGGTATAAATTTGGTGTTTTGACTGTTTTGCAAAATCCCTGGTTGTTCATTCATTGTGTTGGTACAATGCATTATGATTCTGTGAATCACTGAAGCTTGACATGCTATGTCCTTATTCCTTGAATTATTTTCGTGTTGTAGATTCTGAATAAGCAGTTTATTGAGGAGGCTGAGAAGGTGAAGACAGTACCAGATCTGAGGCCTGGCGATATCATTGAGCTTAGGATGGTAAAAATTTCCCATCTTTGGTGTGGTGCTTGGTCCATTCCTAATTGGACAATAATTGATACCTGAAGCAAAATCTTGCAGCAACGGCCCAACAAGAGGAGATTGTCACTCTTTAAGGGTATAATCATCGCAAAGCACAAAGCTGGTGTTCACACCACAATCCGTGTCAGAAGGATCATTGCTGGTGTAGGAGTTGAGATTACCTTCCCAGTGTAAGTTGTTTGTATGTTCTTTATCTGTGCTGTGCATATATTTGGTTAGTATTTTGCAGTGACACTGTTGCTAAAACGTTACTCCCTCCGTCCACGAAAGAATCAATTTCTAGAGTTGTCCTAAGTCAAACTTTTTAAACTTTGACCAAATTTCTAGAAAAAAATGCTAAGAGTTATGGTATCAAATTAGTATCATTAGATTCATCATAGAATATATTTTCATATGATGCACATTTTATGCCATAGATAGGCACGGATTCTAGGAATTGATTCTTTCGTGGACGGAGGGAGTAGTACTCAAAAGTTTTTATGTATCCACGGAAAAAAATTGACTGGATCTATGTCATTCTGTATGTTAAAATAGAAACAAGTCTACTGGAGTACTGGTATATTAAAATTTTGAAGTGCATCTGTCATTCTTTATATACCTTGTGACTTCTGTGCTCTCATAGGATACACTTTGAATTGGGTTGATTGGTTCTGATAAGTGAATAAACAATGAAATAATGAACACGATACTTGGTGTACCTTTGTTTAAATGGGATATATAATTGGTTCAGTTTGCAGTGCTTACAAGTGCGTAGCGGAACTTGAAAATTTCTTTTGAAATGTTGTTATGGACGAGGTGTATTTGGGATAACTAGGCCTTATGCTTTGCCAAGAGCTTTGGGATAACTAGGCCTTATGCTTTGCCAAGAGCTTGAGAGATTGAGGGAGACTAGAATTGTTTCTTCATAATTTATTGCTTGCTTTACATTGTGCCGCATGGGCTGAATATAAAACGTACATAGGACTAACACCTCTTGTGCTTAGACAATATGGTACTATTCCTATAGACAAATAACTAAGAGAGACACTAATTAACACTAATGGGCTTAAGGCCCTCACTTGCGCCCTACGGCGCCCCTCTTTATGCCCATGACATCTCCCCCGCCCTTGGAGACCTAGCTCGTCCTCGAGCTGGAGAGCTGAAGCGAAATAGGGTTAAGCCTTTTACATCTCGGCTTCCCTTTTTTATTGAAGACTAAAATATAAGGATATCCACCTGGATCCCATGGAAAGAGCGCCTCTGCTGGCTTCATGTAGGCTGAAGGGTGGAGTGTGAAGCAGCTGGCTCTAATGCTGAAAGTGTCTAGCACCACGGCAGGCACAAGGATGAATAAGATAGCCTTTGATGCCTGATGCTGGATGCTGATGCGAGGTCGCTGCACTGGAAACACCCATACTTGGACCCCCACTGCAATTGGAGCCGCAGGCCGTATCGGCGAGTCCGAGTGGATGAACACGTACGACAATGTCGAGCTGAGGAGCATGCGTATCTGCCGCACCATGCGACGGACAAGCATTCCTCGCACTGCTGCCTGGAGGCGCACCGTTGCTTGCTCCTTCGATGCTTTTGTGGCACGAAGAGCCTGCGCTCGGCGACGTGCCAGGAGTCCCCGTGCTGCTGCCTGGAGGCGTACAACTGCCCGGCGTTCACGGTCCTCCTTCTCGAGACGCACCCGGAGGCGATCCAGCTGTGCGGTCATCTCCGCAAGGCTGCGTAGGCAGTTGTCGACACCAAGGGACAGCCGGTGGAGCGGATTGGGGCGCGGAGTTGGTTTGAAGCGCCGCTGCAGGAGCTCGGTGAAGCGACGCCATGTCGGGGTGCCCTCCTCCTGGACTTGGAGGAACCACGTACGAGCGCCATCGTCCAGATGACAGGAAGCCATTCATACCTTTTCTTCCTCCATGATGCGCTCTCGACGAAAGTATGTGTCGCAGCTGTTGATGAAGATGAGGGGGTCGGAATTACCGTCGTAACGCGGAAAACCCAGCTTCTGGAACCGCGGCGGACGATTGTTGTGGTGTTTCCCGGCAGCCGAGCTGTTGCTGGACGCCGAGCACTCAGTGGACAGGGCCTTGATGGCGGCGGCGTTGGCCCTCATGGCGGCTGTGATGGTCGCCAGGGAAGCTTCGAGGTCGGTGCAGGGGGAGGCGGACGGCGGCCTGGTGGTTGTGGTGGTGGCTGCCGGTGTTGGAGTTGTGGCGGCGGCGACGGCGACGGCGGCGGCGGCGGATGGTGGTGGGGATCGGGATCTGAATCGATGTTTTTTTTTTGGATGAAGAGGATCGCTGGACTCTAGATACCAGATGTTATGGACGAGGTGTATTTGGGATAACTAGGCCTTATGCTTTGCCAAGAGCTTTGGGATAACTAGGCCTTATGCTTTGCCAAGAGCTTGAGAGATTGAGGGAGACTAGAATTGTTTCTTCATAATTCATTGCTTGCTTTACATTGTGCTCCATGGGCTGAATATAAAAGGTACATAGGACTAACACCTCTTGTGCCTAGACAATATGGTACTATTCCTATAGACAAATAACTAAGAGAGACACTAATTAACACTAATGGGCTTAAGGCCCAACTAGGACACTTGCGCCCTACGGCGCCCCTCTTTATGCCCATGACAAATGTTGATAGGTTGTCATGATTCATGAATTCTAGCTGAATACACATTATCTCTCAGTATCATACCAGAAGATTTACAAATCCAGATAAATGCCGTGCCTTGGCCATTCTTTGATCCTCTTGCTTTCCCTTTATTTATAATTTCATCTCAGCAAAACTGAAGGGCTATCTTTCTTTTAACGCAAGAAAAAAACTTAAGAGCTATCACATAGGATCAGAAGCATGCAAGTATTTACAGTGATCTCTTGTCATGCTAAACAATTATCCCATAGTCCTATTCTACCATGACACTTTGTTTTGTTATACCTATGTGAACTTGAGATTTTTCTGCAAAAGAAAAGG
This sequence comes from Sorghum bicolor, assembly GCF_000003195.3. NCBI lineage: Eukaryota > Viridiplantae > Streptophyta > Magnoliopsida > Poales > Poaceae > Sorghum > Sorghum bicolor. Next base: position 63,753,534 of record NC_012873.2, read on the forward strand.
TATTGAGATTAAGCACTATAATTGTATTGTTTATTATTACATAACTATTTGTCAACTTCGCCATCAATTTACCCCTTTCGTGTGTTCAAATGGACTTAGGGTCTATTTGGTTTGGCTGTGATCCGTGGAAAAGAAGTTGTGAGCTGTGAGATGTGAAAAGGCTACTGTGATCTATGTGCTGTGAAAAACCTATAAGTTGTTTGGCTAAAACAAGTATAAAACCTACCCATCCTCTCTATTTCCACCAATTTCAAAAGGCAGAAAGCAGAAAGCCAAAAAACGAAAACAGCTGCTTCAGGTTTCACCTATTTGGTAGGCTTTCTACTTTTTGGAAGCAGAACACTTTTCAGAAGCTCAACCAAACACAGCTTAGCCATCTGTTATGTGCTGTTGACCATGTTCTCAGCAGACGGTGAAGAGAATTTTTATTTTGATAAGCCTTACTTTGTGTAGGGCTGCTCCCTATGTGGCTATGTGGTTACCTGCAGTTCTGTTTATTGGATAAGTTATGGTGGCTGATCGCATGCTAAATGCTTGAAACTTCAAACTCAGAATACATGCAGCAAATTTGGTAACTGCACCTACATATTTCATTGCAGGTACTCACCCAGGATCAAGGAGATCACGGTAATCAGGCACAGGAAAGTGAGGAGAGCAAAGTTGTACTACCTGAAAGACAAGCTTCCCCGCTTTTCAACCTTCAAGTGACATCAGATCTGCTGACAGAACATCTTCTTCCACCACCATTTCGATTTCTCTTAGAAAACCTTTTTTTCACTTCCCTGTCCAAATCAGCGCATTTCACTGTAATTCTCAGATATCAGATGTGTAATGTCTACTACAGCTTTATAACATATACTACTTGGCTTGCAATGCAATGCTTCTTTGTCGTCTTGTACAAAATTCGTACTAAGGCCTTGTTATTATGAATTTAATTGCATCCTTTTATGAGGATCATGGGGACTCAAGTACATGTGCAACTTATTTAATATGTACTGTACGTATGTTGTTATCGTCAAAAAGAATGCCTGTCATGGAACATACGCACAGTAGGCCTGTGTTTTTTGTGGATTAGCAGTTGACATGACTAGCCCTAAAGTCCTTGTCCTTTGCTGGACAGGACAGGTTTGTTGAACCTTCAATCATTTCAGTATCCCTCTAGTTTGTAAAAGACTATCTATCTTCAAGTCTGGTTTACTACTAGTACCTCAGCCCCAAAATTTCAGTTTAAGTTTAGCTCGTTTTTCCTTAAAGCAACAACTGGGAATCTGGGACCTCATAATATTCTTTGTCACTCCTGTCTGACAATGACAAAAATGATTGATAATCTCATCTGGTATGTATAAAAAAACTGCATGAGTTCCTACCACAAGTAGAGTACAGGTCACGTATGCCCCAATGGTTTGTAGATGAGAATGCAGAGCGAAACTGCTAATGTTTGTTTAATACTTCAATCAGACAGAATATTCTTGAGAGATATTTTTTGCACTTCCCGCTTTGTACTGTATGGAGATTTATGCGAATAAATGCATATAATTGTGGCACTACAAGTACCTTGACAGGAGCACAGCATCACAATTTTCTTAGATTTTAGGAATTCTAGTGATGATTTACTTTTTGTGCTAAATAGCCCCCAAAATACTTGTTCCTAAATTTTTTTCATCAGAGTATTGCAAAATGTGTTTATGTCATGTAAGATAACAATATACTATTAAACTGAAACTGGTTAACAAGAACTACAAAAGCCATGCCTTTCCAGTCCTGGAAACAGCACGCTGAATAAAGTAGCATAAATCACCAACCACCAATAAAAGAAGAAAAAAAGAGAGAGCAATGCCGTTCACTAAAAAAATAAATAAAACCCCCCAGAAAGGAGAACTGCCACAGTGCCACGGGCCCAAGAAGTGAGTGCTGCCCCGTCAATGTCGCTGGGAGCCAAGAAAAGCAAAGCAAACTGCAAACCCATTGGTTTCTCTCTTTCCTCCTCCGCCCCCTGGCTTCCTCCCCTCCCGACTTCTCCTCCAAATCGTTGCCTTTTGTTAGTTTATCTATTTTGCTTGCACTCAGTTCTTGGAAGGAAAGGTTCGGAATCCGCTCCAAACAAACTAACAGAAAGTAATCTCTTCCCTCTTTTTAATGCGGCAGTATATTCATCTTGTGGCTTCTTTTTCTGTTTATTTGATCAGGTGGTTGCAATGGGAGGTAGCGGAACGCTGATCTCGGTTTACCCCGAGGAGCTCACCTTCTTGTGTAAGTTGTGCGGATTTCTTGGTATTTTCGTTCGCATTGCGATTGGTTAAACTTCCGTGGAATTTCTCCGCGTTGAATTCTTGCGCGCAGTTGAGCTGGAGAAGCCGTGCTATTGCAATCTCAAGGTGGTGAACAACAGCGAGCACCATGTCGCATTCAAGGTCCATAACTTTCCCTATTCCGTGATGTTCACCTCAGAATTTCCGCGTTTTGCTTGATGAAAATCGAACCAGGTTTGGTGTTTGAGGAGAAGAAAACTAAACTAGGTCTGGTCCAATTTGCCCAATTTATTTTCAGGTCAAAACAACATCACCGAGGAAGTATTTTGTCCGGCCGAACGCGAGCATCGTCCAGCCATGGGATTCTTGCACAATAACGAGTAAGTGTTTGTGATCCATGGCTATGTTTAGGATCCTCCATTTGGATTTCGATGTGTAAGTGTTTGTATCTCCCTGCCTTCCAATTTGGGGGTTCAGTTACGCTGCAGGCACAGAAAGAGTTCCCACCAGATATGCAATGCAAGGATAAGTTCTTGATTCAGAGCACGAAGGTGCCTGCCAGTACCGACATGGATGAGATCCCCCCTGATACGGTGAGCAAGAAATGCAGAACAGATTTGTAAGGTTTAGGGTCACATTATCACTATAGTGAAATGATATCCACAGCCATATGCTATATGGTTACATATGCGCAGTTCAACAAGGAAACTGATAAGGTAATTGAGGAAATGAAGCTCAAGGTTGTTTACACATTACCTAGTGGAGGTTCAGATGACTCTAGTGTGTCATCTCTAGGAAGCCGGAGCTTCAAAGGGGCATCTGACGATTTGACGGTGAGTTTGTGGCAGCTCTGTTGTGATATGTATGCAGCTTGTGATACACTTATATTTTCAGTTTAAACTCTTACTATTGATCGTTTGTTTGGCTGTACTTTTCAGATGCTGAAGAATGCAAGCATTGAAGAGGTAATTCGCTTTATCCCAGCAATTCTTATCACTTTTAATTTGGTACTTGATCGAAAATACGTGATGTTTAAGATTTTCCTCTGATGAATTTGTAGGACAAATAGTTGTGCTAACCTGAGTATGTTATGCTTTAAGCTTATCATGATTCTGTAACGATTGTGCAATGAGAACAACTGTTACTCCATTTCATCTTAGATTCTTAAAGTGATATTGGGATAATGCCATGGTGGCATTAATATGAAATTTGGGAAGTGCAAGTCTAAGAAATAATAAGGAAGATGTTGACGTAACATGATTTGACAGTTGAAAGATCGTAAAGTTGATTGTGGGAAAGGTACCTATAATTGGGATGTCATTATTGAGGGAGGGAGGAATGCCCAGAAGCCCATGAGCATGTTGCCTCATGCACTGGGGACAGAATTTGGATTTTTTTTCTCCCTATAGTCCATTTCAACCAAAGTAGCTCTCTTTAACTTGATCGACATGTTCCAAGTTTGTAACTGAAAATTCAGAGAAAGTCTTGGGTTATCCAAAGATATTGTTTCATTGCAACACAAAGTTTGTGCATTACTGATCAAGATTGTATGAATGAGTAAACATCCTTTGGGACAATTTGGTCATTTTTTTTCTCAGTAAGTTATCCCCTTTTGTTTTGCTCAGATCCAGACAATTCAGCGGTTGAAGGAAGAAAGAGATAACATGCTTCAGCAAAATCAGCAAATGCAACGTGAATTGGTACAGTGTATCAAACTTCTTTCGCTTCATTTTGTTCCCATATTCTACTTGACATATTCTACTTGACATTTGGACTTTGGGTCGCCTTTTTTTATTAACAATTGGATATTGGCCTAATAAGAACTGTAACATGAGTAAAGTAGTTAACGAAGAAGTTTTTGTGGCCACAGCTAAAGGAAATCAAAGTAGTTAGCCCGGCTGTAGTTTGTTTAGTAAACTTGATGATGTGTGCGAAAAGGTTCATCATCTACAAGCATTGTTGAATATATCCCTATGCATTTTAGGTTAGCTTTTAGGAAAAACACACTCTTTTTCTTTCTTTTGTTGAATTTTGTAGATATCAATAACAAACACTACGGTTTCAGGATGTGCTTCGGAGGCGTAGGAGCCGCAAGGGCGATGCAGGTTTCTCCTTGACGTTTGCTGCGTTTGCTGGGCTAATAGGTGTTCTGGTGGGTCTCCTGATGAGCCTCATCTTCTCTTCTCCACCGGCTGATGCATAAGATGCAAGAAAAGGTTGCAGCCTATGGAAGTATTGTTCAGACCGACATCGGGAAAAATCTCGCTCGGGAAAAGAAGATGAAATTTCTGCCCTAGTCTCCATTTTCATTATTTTGTTGTTTGCATCGTAGTTATATGAAACGATAACGGGTTGCAGATCATTCCATCCGTGCTTGGTTCATCCTCCATTTGTATTTGCCCCTCTGTTTTCTTATTCTTTCTGTATCTAGTATATCAGGACGGAAGCTGTATTCATTCAACGATTGGTAGTGAGGAACTGATATAGGAGTGTCAAGAAAGAGCGTTGATGTCTATTGCATTAGCCCCTTTGGAACAAAGGAAAAATAGAAGAATTCTAGAGGATTGAAATTCTATAAGAAAATTTCTTACGAAGCCCTTTGGAAAAAGGATTGAGTTTCTACAAATCCTGAAATTAAATTCCTATGTAATAAGAGTCTCTTTAGAACACAGGACGCAGGTATAGAGTGTCCTAACATCTTGAATTCTGTGGATCGAGAAAACACATGAAATTATAAGATTGAACCAAATATACGAATTTGATGAGAGAGAGAGAGAGAGAGAGAGAGTGACAACAGAAAATTTCATGAGGTTTAACCTCTTGGTACAATTCCTATGAAACATGCCATTTCATAAGAATTTCATAGCGTTTGTAGGAACCAGATCTTTTTTTTCAAAGGGGACCATAGGTAATTTTACTATATAAATAATATTAATTCTCTAGAATTTTCTCCATTTTCCTTTGTTCTAGAGGGGGGCTTAATAGCTTATTTAATAGGAATTTTGGAGAAACTCCACCGGGAGGTTGAACCTCAGAAAAATTCCTTTGTGTCATTCATTAAATTATTGTATTTTTCCATGCTTCATTCATCCAAATGTTCTAATCTTGCATTTTTCTTGCGTTTTTCTTTAAATTTATAGGATTCAGGATTGAAGAAGTTCAGGTATTCTACGTTTTTTTGGTTCCTGATTTAGAATGTTGAGTTCCAATATTGTAAGTTGGAATTCTGACGTTGCAAAGAGCATGTGAGGAGTGTTGTTCTGAAAGATAATTGATTGAATAATTTTGTTGAAGCTTCTCATTGTTGCTCTGAAAGAGAATTAACTGCATATGCTATATTGCTGCTTATCATCGTATACGTGCAGGTGGGCTACGGGTTGACCTTTTCTATGGCCTGAAATAATAAACCTGTTTTGGCTGGGCACCAGTGCACCTCTGTAATTTTGTCAAGGGTGCCTCACTGTGTCTGGTATGTCCGTGCCACTTGTTTTCCTCTTGTTATCGTGTGGGTGCCTCACTGTCTCTGAGGGGAGGAATAGTTCTGTTAAAGACCAAAGCAGAACCAAAATGCTGGTTCTAACTTCTATGCCACGACCTTGGCACATGGCAAAATTCTTATGGCACCATAAAATTGCAAAGAAAAATTAGCAAAATACAGTCCGTTCGTTTGTCTACGTTCACTGATTTGTTGTAAGAGAAAAATAATATTGAATGACTGACACGCACGGGCCTAGTTTTGTACTTAAAAAACAAGAGTTGCCGAGGCTCATGGCCCATAGAGTTGGTGGCCCAACATACGTATGTCCCCAGCATCTGCCTATCTTTACTGCACGTTCGACTTCGACTACCTGTACAATTATACACATGTTCACGGGGCAGCTAGCTTCAGAGGGCTTGGAGATCGCTGCACGGCTGCACGCTATTCCCTTCGTCGCTCCCGACTCTCTCCACCGATCCAGGCATCCAGAGCAGTATCTCCACTGCACCAGCTCCGATCCACGGCGTCTGGGAGGTTGTACAAACTGCCAGCAGAATCGTGAAAACGGAAGCCTAGCCACCCCCACCGTACCATGCATGCATGTCCCTGTGAAATTGCGATATATACGATGATAATTCGCAATCGGTTCCCTCTTCCCTGATCGGTAAGCACGAACCGACGATACGTCGCCACGTCGTTGACATATATGCTGCATGGAGAAGGCTTCCCATGCCTTGGAGAATAGTGACTGGTGCCGTGGTGCGCTGCACTTGCACGCGCACACGCCACACTGCGGCACACACATATCTGCCTTGCATGTGCGCTGCCAACAGATCGATGCGTGCCCCTTGATGACTCAGCCGGGAGCGATAGTTTAGGCGGATTCGTCATGGATTCGTAGCGAGAATCTTTCGGAACACACGTTGCGGAGCTTGCTCACACTCGATCTATATCAAGATCTAGGTGGTCAACATCGATCTGTGACCGACCTGACCTAGGCCTGCGAATTAAGGCTTTGTTTAGTTTACCCCAAAATTAATTTTTTTTTAAGATTTCTCGTCACATCAAATCTTGTGGCATATATATAGAGCATTAAATATAAATAAAAACAAAAACTAATTGCACAGTTTTTCGTGAGACGAATCTTTTAAGCCTAGTTACAACATGATTGGACAATATTTGTCAAATAAAAACGAAAATGTTATAGCGTCAAAATCCAAAAAAAATTTAGATCTAAGTAAGGCCTAAGAATGCCATGCGTCATGCACTCATGCGTGCGTGTTTCAGTTATTAATAATCTTGCTTGGTGTTTCAGAAGATGAGGTCTTGTTATTCTTGTTTGCCTCGCTCTACACTTGGACGATGTTACTAGCTAGTTCTTGATGCACAAAGTCAAGTAGTATACAAATTATAAGCTCTGTGGCTTGCTGCACACCGATTGGTACGATTCCCCCGCTAAATTTGGAGTTTGTAACCACAAGGTAGCGACAGTTTTGCTGAAAACAGCGACGCAGATAGGATCGGTTCCTTCGTTGTTTTTTTGGTGTTTCCAAGCATGTATCACGTGACGTTCACGTGCACAGCAAATCAACGCCAACTAGTAGGTTGATTTTAGAGATTTAGAGGGGGGGTTACTGGGAGATGATTCATTTTGTTGCCAAGTGTTGCGCATGAATGCATGATAAAGTAGTTAAATCATTACCGCTACTTTGTTTGACGGGAATGAGGTTCCATATATATGCTCAGGTACGCACGGATTTAATTTGTTTTTGAAAAAAGGAGAATAATTCTTAATTCGATCGGATCGACATTGCGGCTTTACACCAAGACCGTCTTCTATTTAAAATTTTCAGCGTGCAAATCAGTTTGATGCTTGTTCGGACACCAATAATTAGCACAACACTTTTGTTCGCTTAGGTTGGTATAACAACTCGATCGGATTTATAACAACTCGATCGGATTTATTTATCATCGGTTGAGCACTTGAGCGTGAGAGGACCAATATCATTCGGGTTCCCTTTCCCCCTCTAAGGAAAAGTCATCAGTGACTTCTTTCTGAAGGTTAATCGATCAGTATCTAGTCACTTTATAAAGCTTTAAAGCACGATCTCACCGCAACGTGGGTGATAGTAATAGTATTATTGTTATGCTCAAATGTTCCATGCATAAAAAGAGGCGCCAATGCAAGCCGCCGCCGAGTACTATTAGAGATCAGAGCACGGCAAAGTTCACATCATCCTACTTAATCCTGATAATGATGAACCCCGTAGGATCTAATCATGTCGACTTGCCCCCTTAATATAATGATGCTCACTTTTTTCGCCAACCATGCATTCCAATAAATTAAAAACAATGCTGGGAGCCTAGGACCATTAAGCACCGTCACGGCGTCACCTACTAGCTTACCCGAATTCGTTACCATCCTGTGCTCTGTTGTGGTGAGATCCAAACCAACGTACACAATAAAGTTACAGAGAAGAGTAACATACCATGCACAAAAAGATTTATTTATATATAACGACTCAAAATTCAGTAGCCACAACAAATTCTTCGTCGTTACGGGCTACTACGGTTCTCCGATCCAAACATGCCGTTCCAAGCGCAAAAGCCCATGCTCGAAGCACGGGGTCCCAGCTCTCCGATCCGATCCGAAGTGGTGACCAGCAGCTTGCTTGCCTGCCTGCCTGCTCGCTCCGGTGCACCGATCCAGGAGACGTACGCGTCACATCCCAATCCCGTCCCGTCCATCCCATCCGCGCGCGCGTCCCGCGGCCCCGGCACCGGCCCGACACGCCGCTCGGTCGCGGCGACTTCACACAAAGGGCTGCTGCCTGCGTCCCCGCGCGCGCGCGGCGCGCCCTCGCTCTGACCACCCGAGGTCCCGAGGCGTACCGCGCCGCGCCGCGACACCGACCATGCGATCGCGCGCCCCCGCCGCCCGAACCATCGTTTTCCGCCTCCCGCGATGTGAGAGGAGCGGCCACCGTGGAAAAGTGGGGAGGGGGGGGCAGCCGGAGCCCACGGCGGCGGTGTCGGCCCGTGATTCGGTGATCCCCCCACACGCGCCCGCGGCGAGGGCGAGCGAGACGCCTTTTTCCCTGGCTGGGGTCCGGTCCGTCCGGCAGCCTAACCTGACCGTCGAGGGATTAGGACGGCTCACCGTCTCCTCTCTCAACATCGTCATCGATCGTTGGGTTTGCAGTTTAATTTGCTCTGGCTTCTGAGCTGCACATTTGAAAACCACGATTTAGGAGCTCCTGATACATACATTATTTTATTAATTACTATATAACTCGTCTTCGCCCTTGCTTGCAGGTCTGCAGCAGAGTCGCAGAAGATACAGTCAACGAAGCACTCCATCTCCGTTCATGGCTTGTTGCTCGGCGGCGCATCGGTTTGAACGGCGCCGGTTTGTTCATACCGATGCTCGATCGGGCGTGTAGTACTACGTTCCCCGCCGGATCGCTGCGCATGTATGGAAAGTGCCGATGAACTAATGTACGTATGGAAAGTACTACTACTACTACTACTACTTTTATAAGGAAGATGGGCGTTTAAGCATAGTCCCAACCGACACACACCATATGATTAGCGTGACGACGAATTCGCTGCCTTTTGAAGGGAAAAAAGGTGTGGGTGGGATTAGGTCAGTGGACAGCGTAGGATTAGGACGCTGTTCGGTCCAGGTCCACCTAGACGAGAGACCGGGCGTTGAACTGGTAGTCGCCACCTGTCAACACCGGACCAAACTGGCCGCGCGCTGCCTCAACGCAACGGCGATAGCTGCGTCAGGTCAGCAGATGACAGCTCAAGCAATCCGATAGTACATTACATTGATCTTTTAAGAAGCTCTTCGGGTGGTTCAGCAGATCGAAACAGATTACCCACCAACACCAATGACGAACTGCGCTCGATATTGGGTTAGACAACGCATGCGTGCTCAAATAAAATTGAGCCGGCTGCCTCCAAAAGAGAACTTGACAGCAGGGGGCATTTTTAGCATATATAGCTGTAGCCACCCCAAGACTTTATATAAGTTTATAATTTTAGAATGAATCAAAAGTAGTTATTATATGTGTCTAGTCCAAAATCCTAACATAGTTATTCACCCGATTCTTTTTAATATACTCATAGCTCCAGCTCTACATTTCTTGGAGCTACGCCATTCGCCAAACTTCCTAATACCTCCCTTGATGAGCTACATTAACACGTAAACACACTGATCTACTCCTACAAACTTAGATTAGGTACCCCCACCTTCCAGAAAGATGCAATTTAGTTTTGTAAAATCAAACCATCTTAATTTTAATTAAATATAAATAAAAACATATTAATATTTAATAGCAAATAAACATGGGGTCATATAAATATTGATACTATTTTTTATGAAACTTAGTTAAATTATTAAGGTAATTTGGTTTACGTCAAACACACAATTACATATTTTTTTTTTCTACTACTAGGACGGAGGCAGTACTTGGAAAACGAAAAGGAATATATGCCCCCAAATCAAACGAAGCAAAAGGGATTTTTGTGAGGGGTAATTAAACTGATAAATATATAAATAATAATTAAAGAGAAAAAAAAGCGAATCGAGCAAGCAAAGGCGAAGAGGGACAGCATTCCCTATTGATTTATCCACAGCAGCAGCGGCGGCGGCAGAAGCAGTGCACCATCATCGTCCAGTCCAGCGCGGCGCAGCGCGGCGCCCAACCAGAACAGAACGACGAAGCGGAGCCAGCCAGCCAGCCAACCAACTAACCAACGGACGGAAGAGGCGAGGCAAGGCCGCCGCGAAGCCGTGCCAATCCGGCCGCAACCCGCTTTCTCCTCTCCTGCCTCCTCGGGATCTGCCCGCCAGCCTTGTGTGATCTCGACTCCCCGCGCCCGCGATTGGAGCTCCGGCTGCACGCCGCCATGAACCCCTGCGCGTAGAGGCCGGGAGGGAGGGAGCGGGGAACGAAGTTAAGCTAAGTGGGGGGAGGCCAGAGCAGGGTCGCTGTTACGCCGGCGAGATGGACGGGAGCGCCGGCTCCTTCGTCGCCGTGCGCCGGCTCTCCGGCTCCGACCGCGCCGCCGCCTTCCACCACTCCTCTTCGGGTGCCTCGCCTCACCTCGCCTCCCGATTTGGATATTTCCTCGTTTGTTTTGCTTGTATATATGGCGACTGCTGTTGCTCGCTCCCGCCACGGGGTGATGCTTATGGTCTGTGCTGTCCGTACGCTGTTGCTGCAGCGGAGGTCGTGACGGGATCAAGCGCATGGATCGGGAGGGGGCTCTCATGCGTCTGCGCGCAGAGGAGGGACAGCGATGCGCGCCTCTCCTTCGATTTGACGCCTGTGCAGGTGGGATTCGTCTATTTCTTAACGATTTGGTTCCCAGTATGCTCTTGCGGTTCTGAAGCGGTGCCAGATTCTCGGCCCTGTCGATGAAATTTGAAATATCTCACTGTTTAGTCCCCACTGAATTCATCCTGAACTTCAGACCCTCCTCTGAATCTCACATTGTTTCTGCACCACCTGCCTAAAAATTGCTCTGACTCTGTTAATTCACTTCAGTGCCTTTTTAACTGAAGTAATTTGTTTATTAATTTGATGAATTTGGGTCTAACTGTACACTGCAGGATAGTGTTTTTTTGCACAGTTGACATTCTCTTTTGCGTGTTTCAGGAAGAATGCCTACAGAGGTTACAAAACCGGATAGAAGTTCAGTATGACAGTGCAAACAGAGAGCATCAGGTACTTCTTAGGTTCCTGTCGAGGCAAAACTGTCCTTACGAGGTTCATCTCGTGTTGCTTGTGAAATTCCATGTTCTATTACGAAGTAGGTGCATGCTATTTTCCCACAATTTTCTAATCAAAATATTCAGCACAAAATGATGGACCTCATATATGGGATTTTTTTTTGATGGTCCATATATGGGATATTCAATTGAGTGGCCATGAAATTTGACATGACTAGAAAATTGAAAAATCTAGCAGGTCTGTAGATATGAGCAAACGATATGAAGTACTTGCTGTTACTTTCGCTCAACATAGATGATCTTTTTTGCAAGGACTTCAGTTATGTTTCTGCTCATCCTCCTTTATGAGTTAACACTTAAAACTTAACCTGCTCAAGTTACAAATATACATCTCAATCCAGATCATCCTTTTCATATTCTGGTTTTGCTCATCTGTCCTTTCAGATGACATTTGAGAAGCATAGCTAGTTACTTAACCTGTTATCTCATTTTTCTCTCTTATTTTTCTCTCTTAGGAAGCACTACAGGCCCTTTGGTGTGCTTCTTTTCCTGGCACCGAGCTTCGGGGGCTAATATCAGAACAATGGAAGGAGATGGGTTGGCAAGGGAAAGACCCATCTACAGACTTTAGGTATTACATTTTCTCTTCTGTTCCAGCTGCTATCTGTTACCTGTTTTCTCAGTAGTAACCTTAGTTAACCTAGAGAGTAGAGATGGGTGATCCTTTGTTGTGTTGGCATTACAGAGGTGGAGGCTTCATCTCCTTGGAGAATCTATTGTACTTTTCTAGGAACTATCCAGTGAGTGCAAATCCTTATTTCTAGCAATATTTTGCTTTTGTCACATGCTTTTCTGTAAATGATTTATGTGGCCTTAAAGACTTGAGGCTCTGATGTACTCAAGCGTTCAGCGCTTCTGTTTGGAGCATAGCAAACATGACCTAGATGGCTTGCTGAACATAATCATTTGCTGGTTAATAATAAGATGTGGCATATGCTGCTATTTTCTGGCTATAAATGTCTAATATTCCTTGTTAAGCCCTTCAAAAGGGGAAAAGAAAAAAAAAGATCCACTGTATATGCTCTGGGCTAGACTGAAAAAAAGAGCAAACTACATCCAACAGAATAGATGCTGAAACAATCTGGTTACACATGTGATTTATTTAAATATGAAATGTTCATGATGATATGACGTTGTGATACTTAACTAAGATACCTATTTATACCTCCCATAAATCACTCTAACCAACTTTTCTGTGCAGAAATCTTTCCAGGAACTTCTTCGCAAGCAGAATGGTGACCGTGCAATCTGGGAGTATCCATTTGCTGTAGCTGGTGTAAATATAACCTTCATGCTCATTCAGATGCTTGATCTCCAAGCAGGTTTGTCAAGCAATAGTTCCTGCAAATTTTAAGCAATGTCAGAAGAAGTTTTTGGCTATTGGTTCACTTTAAATTGATCCTAATCTCAATGTTCTGTGCAGTTAAACCGAGGTCATTGTTTGGAGCAGTTTTCCTAAAGCTTCTTTCAGGTATAGTCTCTATTTCAATTGTCTATTTCGGAACAGGCATTGTAACCTACTAGAGCTGTTTATCACTAGTTTCTTTTGTGCCAACTATTCCTTGTACCATAAAGTTGTTTGGCATTAGGTTGTTTTCTTGTGATGATGGCTATGATTGAAAGAATAGTGTTTCATCAATATGCATAATTTAAACAAGTTCTGTGTGTTTATATGACCAGAATGGATCTGTTGATGGTTCCAGTTTGCTAAGTTCCACTCCATTATTTTAAGGCCACATAATATATTAATGCTATCTTTTAGTTTTACACTTGCACTTCTCAGAGGTAGAAAACCCTCAAATGTGAGCTGACTGAAGGATCTAGTTATATTACTTACAAATGTTGATTCAATGTTTCGACTTCTGTTGTTCAGAAAACGATCGAGCTTTTGACATTCTCTACTGCATAACCTTCAAGCTGATGGACCAGCAATGGCTTGACATGCATGCTACTTACATGGACTTTAACGTATGTTCTTTTCTGCTCTAGATCTCAAAAAATTCCAAATAGCAACTTCACCTTTCTTGACCTTATGAAAGATCCATAGATAATTGAAGAGCCCAGACATTGGGTCTTGGGAACTCTTGCTCACTTGACTGTACTATTAAAACTGCAGACGGTCATGAAGTCTACACGGCGTCAGCTAGAAAGGGAGCTGTTGATTGAAGATATTCAGAGGATTGAGGACATGCCATCATACAGGCTTCTGGGCCGGTAGCTAGAAGAAACTGAAATCTTAACATGGCTACATGTTGCAAGGCTTGAGATGCTAATGGATTGCAACTTGTGTCCACAGCCGGTGACAGTCTTGAAATGTAGATGCATATGTATCCTTGTGTGTTAGGTACTTGTGGTCTCTGGTAATCTGATCTCTGAAATTTACAAGGTAGGGTTTTTCCTGGTGATAGAATGCCACGTAGGGTGACTGAAGTGTCTGATCAGCTGCCATGGCAAAAGTTTGTAGGGTGTGTTATTACAATCTGGTCGTTGTCCATCATACCACGAAAAGAAGTGTTCCTAGGGTTGTCGTTGTAAACAGGAGGATTTGGGAAAGATGATCTGAGTTGTCTCCCATATATAAGAGGCTAGTTCTTTAAGTGCGCACTGCGCAGCAACTATATGTCGTTCATTGGTTTTTCTAAGATCTGTTTGCCCTGGTTCGTGCCAAGCCTGCCCTGTACACCAGTTGGCAATTTTCTTCTCATCCCACTGGTTTAGATGCATGCGTGCAGTTTTCTGTAATTCTTTGTGGTTCATGGCTAATGCCGCGTTGCCGCGTCATCATATATAGCTTCAGTACTTTATAAGCTGTTCTTCAACTGTCGTCTATTAATGAGAGGCAATTTTCTTCCCACATCCCACTGGTTAGATGCGTTGCATTCAGTTTTATTGCTTTCGTGTGATCTTAAAATGTTTTTTTTCCTGACTGGACAATCCGCAGCTGAGTCTCCAGTGTGAGCGTCGTGACCAAGGACCGGCAGAATGGCAGGTGCGTTCCATGTAGGAGCAGCAATAAGGGGGCACAGGGGGGCGCACCATGAGCTGCCGCCAGCCTGATGCACGGCCACTCTCGGCCAGTCCTCCGATTCCGTGTTCCTGTTCCTGTTCCTGGTCTGGTGAGGTTGCCTGGGCCCTGGGCCAAGGGGCAAATAAAGCTGCTAGGCTTTGCGTTTAGAGATGCCCAAGATTCCAACAAGGCCAATAGTATTCCGCCCCCGGGCCGGCGTCTAAGCGAACAACGTCATGCATGGCATGGTCATGTGGTGGCTATCTTGCTGGATTTTGTCAGTGATCATTTGGTTACGCATCAGTCCTCTGATGCACAATCGACGATCATCATACTAGCTATGCATATCGCTGCATGAGGGCATGTGCTCAGCTAGCTGATACGCTCTGGTGGCAGTGAGCCAGTGATGAACTGCTGATATGCTGCTTCCATTCTTGTTTCCTTGTCCAAGAATATTGCTTGGATCGAATTGAAGTACCCAACGCAAGCCAATTTTTTCTCTATGCTAGATAGTTTTGGGGCTGCTGGCAGTAGCTTCCGTAGGTCCGACCAATGAACGCTCCAATCTCCTCTGATTAGACTCCCATATATATGGATCATTCTCACGAGGATAAGATAACAAGGAAATTCGTTCCTCGATCTATCCAACAATGGCACTACTCACGCTAGCAGTAGTAGATGATCTGTTCTAGCTAAGTAGAGTCCTAGATCGTGTCTCATGATCTTGTGGGTGGGCGTGTCGTCATGTTGTGATCTCATGGCGTGTTTGACGTACGTGCAGGTGCAGTCAAAGTGAGATCAGATGAGATCTGCCCGGCCGTGTCGTCGTTTCGTCCCTGCTGCCGACTTGCCGACGACGATGACATGAAAGGCGGGCGGGGTCATCATGACGACGAGGAATCCAGTAGAACTGATAGATTGCCGCTAGCTGCCTGCCTTTCCCCATCCTGTTGACACCATTTTTGCTGCCAACCTTAGCTGCGTGTGGTGTGTGCATACTCTCCTACTCCTACGTACGAGTACGTCGAAAAGATCAGGTCCGAATGTCCGATCCTTACCGTACCCACCCAATTATATATATGCTCGATCTTGTTGCTGTTCACGTGTGTTGTCCAAAGTTTTCCAACACAACTAATAACGGACAGTTTCGCCAAAGAGCTAGGACACTACGTACACATCATTCAACAATGTTGCACGTACGGCAGACCAAGCAAACGAGTGCGCATATATGATGAGTAGCGCTCGCAATGGTACACACACATCCAATCCAAGTCGTCCGCGCGCCCCGCCCGCCCAGTGGAAGCCGAAAGCGGTGCATGCAGCCTGCTGGTCCGGACCACCAGCTTGCATGCTTGCGCGCACGCGGTCGGCCGGGCCGGATACGCACGGTAGCGGCCGGCAGGACGACGGGCATTATTCCACCGCGAGACCCGCTTGATTTGACGATCCGCCGATCGAACGAGACGAAGCGATCGTGAGGCGGGTGTGTGGTGGCACAGAGGACATCAGCGGCGAGGCGGCGGCCGGCCGCGCGCGCGCTGATAGATACAACGTGCCGGGGCCGGGACCGCGCCGCGCGCGTTGCTGTGTGGGGATAGCAGATGATCATACATAGACACGCGCGCAGCTGCAGAGGTCGCGGCAGCGTTTGGAGGGGGAGCGGTGGTGGTGCTTGCATTGTTCTCGATCTTTTTTTCTTTTCGTACGCGCTAGCTCGTTGGATTCGTCGACGAAATAATGATGCGGTTCCTGAGGATACCGGCCCATATGGGGGCGCCGAAAGCCTGGTAGCAGGCTTGCCAATGGCAAGCACGTCAGCTGTGCGTCCACCGAATTCTACTGCATGCATGCATGCATGCATGCGCTTTTTATTTCGTTGAAAGAAATTCAACGCGGAATCCGCACTCCATTTTATTATTGGTCTTTGTCTATCCACCTGAGACCTGTACCGGCAACGGCGCCAGAAATGCTTATTGGCAATTATTAACGCAATCACCAAAAGTAGACACAAAGTCTAGTCCCTGGCAACTATTGACGGTGGTTAATGTCAACTTTCATTAGAACTTTAGACCTAGAAGAAAACGTGAAAACACAGTAGTCTAGGGTTTTAATTGACAATTTCCACGAGTTTTGCATATTCTATATTTTCCACGGTTTATTTCAGAAAAGTTGAAAAGTGGGATTCAAGTGCAAAATTAACACGAAACCTTTCCGCTACGGGAAACATCACGAGAAGACTCAGAAACCATCTAGAAGACACCCGAAGCAATGGGGGGCCAGGCCGTCTCCAGGTGGGGTCGGCCGGCCCCACCATAGGGCCAGGTGGCGCCCTGCTGCTAGGGTTTGCCTCCCCCTTTTGGAATGTTCCTCCACCGCCTTTCCTGATGCATCTTGGCCCTTGGTTACGTTGGTTTGATCCTACGGCGCACGCGTATCCCACCGGACTATAAATACATGGGTAAACCCCCCCATCAAGGAGCACCCCACCAATTCATTCCTCCTCCTTCATTTGTCAAGAGTAGCCAGAAGTTAGGGTTACCAGAGATTAGAAGTAGAGCTCTAGTTCTTCAAGTTCTTAGTATAGGCGTCTAGTAAGATTCAAGTAGAGGGCGCTCCGCTCGGGATTCAATATAGATGTGATTTATGATGATTATCGTTATATGATCGTAAAGCGCCTGATTCAGTACTCGAGTGAGTTAGGTGGTGCGCATTATGTAGACGTGGTGCGCATTATGTAGACGTGGTGTCTAGGTATATGATGTACCTATGGAGACACCTTGATGTGCCGGGTTGTGTGGTAGTCCGCGTAGGTGACAGCTACATTGGTTCCTCTGTAGTCCACCCCCCGTACGTAGGACTAGCCGAGCACGGTCGCGAAGGAGGTGACCCTTGTATCTTAATATCCTCATTAGTTGATGTTCCTTATGATGTCTTCTGAGTTTATTACGCTATAGATGAAGATGTGTAGCATGGCATATGCCGTAGACTTTATATTAGCAATTACATAGGTTTCCTTTACTCTAACCGACAAGGAAATACATTCTCTGTCAGATAGGGAACGACAAAAAAACAGAACTTACACCGACAGGAGAACACTTGTTTTTTCCGTCGACCTTAGCCCGACAGAAAATAAAAATTTTCCATGTTGACTCTCCACCGACAGGAGAATTCAAACAAACTGACAAAAAATAAAAATTTTCCATGTCGACTCTCCACCAACAGGATAATTGAAACAGACTGACAGAAAATATGTTATTTATAATTGCATTCACCAGACCAGAAAAGAATCTTATTCACAATTCCATACTATTCAGCTAGAACACAAATATATTGCATCAATTTGTCATCATCCACATGACATACAGATTAGAAGCCCACAACTAGCATCAATAGCTACAATTAAGATGCTCATAGTTTTTGCATCCACAGCTACATAATAAGATGTCCTAGGTCTTGCATCAACAGCCACACAAATAAGATGTCCATAGGTCTTGCATCTAATATTTTTACAAAAGCAGTAGTTGATTTCTCTTTCCAAAAACTGGCATCAACTACTTGGCTGCACCTTTACTATCTAAAGGTTAGCAGTGGCATGTACCAACAGCTTCTACAAACACAAAATGGCATTATCAGATTGTGATGACTCCAATCTTCATGCATGGTTTCCACAATGGCGGTCCACTATTTCGAGTGCAACTCGGCGTGCGGCATTGTCTTCATCTTGGCCATCTGTGGCGTTGTCATCGTTAGTTGAATCCGAGCCAACATGAGAAGAATCAGTGCCCTATATACGAGGAGAAATATTAGTTAGATTGGTAGAGGGTAGTAGTAGTAATAATTTTTCAGATGCTAATAGCAGCCAGTAGGTAAACCCATGCAGCCATATCCATACGGGCATGACAATCTACCATGGGTGCTCCATCCAGCAAAGTCTCCATATGCCATGAAGTCATGTATGGACCAAAGGTATGCTGCCTTCATTTTGAAACTACGCTTTGTCGAAGCATCGATTGTGTCAACCCCTTCCCACAATGTTTGAAGTTCATCAACTAAGGGCTGCATTAGAACATTCAACTTTTTACCAGGATGCTTAGGGCCAAGAACAATAAGGGCAAGAAATATATACTCTGGCCTTAATAGTGTGCCAGGAGACAGATTTAATGGCGTCACAAAGACTGGCCAGCATGAGTACGGGGTAACATTTATACTAAATGGTGTGAAACCATCGGTTGATAAAGCAAGCCGCACATTTCTTTTGTCCTTTGAAAACTCTGGAAAGTCTCGATCAAATTGCTGCCAAGCTTCTCCATCACAAGGGTGCACCATCTTACCAGATGTTGATGGACTAGGTGACCGCATTAGCTTGGCTGTATCCACATGTGCATACAACCTTTGCAGCCTATCTTTGATGGGTAGGTACCGTAGAACTTTGCATGGAACCTTTTTTCGGCGACCTTCGACATACCGGTTTTCACCACAAACATCACATTTCTCCTTACTTGCATTCTCTTTGTAGAAGAGCATGCAATTGTTATAACAAGCATCAATTTTCACATACGGCATACCAAGACCCTCTAGTAGTTTCTTTGATTGGTAGAAGTCATTAGGCAAATTAGAATCTGGAGGAAGAAGTTCATGTATTATGCCCATTATATCATCATATTCTGCAATTGACATGTTGTGTCGTGACTTCACGGCAAGCAAGCGAGCAACAGCAGATAACCTAGAGTGTGTGGTCTTGTCATGCACCAACTCACCCGCACTATCAACCATCCTATAATAAGCTTTGGCAAATGGTGTCGGTTGTTCATCTACTATAGGTGGATTATCCCCAGCTAGATCAATCAGCATTCGATCCATTCGATCATCCTCATCAAAACCCTCCCCATTTGCAATGCTATCACCTTCATGATGCCTAATATGACTCTCCCCATGCTCCGTCCATGTTTCATAACCCTCTCTAAAACCATGCTTGCACAAGTGTATCGCTACAATATCCTTTTTGAGACTGAAATAGTTTCGGCACATGGCACAAGGACACTTGATGGTGTCATTCTTAGCTACATCCATATTGGAAAATGCATGGTCCAAGAATTTAGTGGTTTCATCCATCCATTCACTAGAGGGTGCTTTACCACGCTGCCAACCACTATACATCCAAGTGCGGTCTGATATATTAACTAGCTGTATTTGAAATATTATAATTATTAGTCATAACATTGTTTTTATCTTGTAGTGTTTTAAAAACAGGACAAACACACAAAGAGAAACAAAGCATAACACTTCCAGTGACCAACAAAATCAAGAACTTAATATTTGCCAAAAAAAATTGTAGGAATACCATTCTTTCACAGCAAAGATTAAAGTATTACTCAACCAAGTGAAAGAAAAATGCTCCAGT
Organism: Sorghum bicolor; assembly: GCF_000003195.3. Lineage (NCBI taxonomy): Eukaryota > Viridiplantae > Streptophyta > Magnoliopsida > Poales > Poaceae > Sorghum > Sorghum bicolor. The sequence continues at coordinate 63,773,472 of NC_012873.2, forward strand.
ATAGGACCCTTGTTCTTATAAAATAGTATCTTTGTGAAAAAGAAAATGCTACACCAATATGGACACCCAAGAGCATTTCCATAAATCACATGGTAGGCACACAAATTATAACATTTCATTACTTGAATGCAACAAAAGATGAAAAAAAGGGATAACTAGCTTAGCTTTCAGTTTCTTGGTTCAACCATAGACAGGGGAATAAATACAAATTAATAAGCAAATTAAGCATAACACATGGAGAAAGAAACAAGATTTACCTTCTAGGAGGAAAGAGAAAGCTGCTCCGGCTCCTTCGTTGTAGGTTACTCGCACTCCTTGTCGTGGCCTCCTCCACCTACGCCTCTATCACGAGGTCCTTCAGCCGCGGGCTCCTCCAGCTGCAGATTTCCCGTCGCCTCCACCTAGGTCTCCATCATTGGATCCTCCCACAGCCGATCTGTGACCACACACACCTCCAACATCAGATCTGGGCATTAGCAACTTGGGGGTGGGATTGAGGCAACCATAACAGGGGTACAGAGAAGAGGGCAATACCTCGGGTGTGAGCAAAGATAGGTGGAGAATGCCGCCGGGTCGTGTGGTAGCTGAGGGAGGAAACGTCGTCGGTCCCCAAGGCAAGCCGCGTGAGGAGCCGAGGAGGTATGGCCGCGGCGCGAGAATGGTCCACGCCAGACGAGACGAGCGACGGGAGAAGGTCCAGCGGGGAAGGGCGGCCTCCGTGTGGTGGAGGGTCGCGAGGGGAAGCTGGCGGCGCGCGTGGTGTGGAGGCGCGAGGGGAAGCGACGCCGTGCGGGGGAGATGCGAGGGGAAGCGGCGCGCGGGCTGTGTGGCGGCGCACGGATGACTCTCGCTCAATCCTGAACTGAGGCTAGGTCACGATGCGGGTTGGAGGGGTTTTGGGTTTTTTTTATTTCTTTTTGCTGAGAGTTGAGTCACGGGCTTGTGGGCCTTCTCTTTGGGTTTGGCGCGCTGAAGCCCTTTGGCTTCCCGCCAGATATTTAGATTGGCAGCAATTCTACACGGAAAGTATTTTTCCTGATATTTCAAGAGAGTTGGGTCACTGTAATTTGACTTACAAGATCATAATGATTAGTGGAACTTAATTTAGAAACGTAATTAACAAATTCTCTGTGTGTTACGACAAATACCGACAGAAAAAAAGGTACCCCGATAGGAAAACACATACATTTCCTGTGTGTTATTTATTTTTCTGTCGGTAACGCGTGCACCGACAGGTAATTGTCCGTTTCTTTGTCGGTATCCTAATTTTTCTGTCGGTTGTCTAAACCCGACACGATAATTATATTTTTTCTGTCGGTCTTGTTTATACCGACAGGAAATTTTCAGTTTCCAGTAGTGTTAGGGGTACATCCAGTGGGTCTGGCACAACCCTAGACTCCATAAATCAGTAGCCACCGCTTATTAAGTTAGGGTTTAAGTTTCGCTTAGATTATTCTGTTTACAACAATTTTGCCGTCGTCGGTTTGTGAGACCCCAACTTCACAAGTTTATTATTCATCTGCAAATTTAGTTGCAATCTTTCTTGTTCTTGCTTGTGTTCTTCGATTCACAGATAAGGATTAGCCTTCTTGGTGAGGTTGACCATGCAGCACCAGTCAATAATCTGAGGAAACGTAGTGTTACGATTGTGGGGTTGAGAACGCGTTGTTTGAAAACTAGATCGAATTGCGACTCAAGTCCTATGGCTGCGCGGATGAATTAACCATCCCTCTTCGCTTGATATTATATGTCATGGTTTAATGTTTTTTATAATAAATTAGCGAATAATACTTTTGAGGCAAGGTTTTCGGCGAAACGAACGGTAAAGAAACGAACCAGCGCTGCATGCCTTCTTAGGCCTTGTTTAGTTCCGAAAAATTTCGGATTTCGCTACTGCAGCACTTTCGTTTTTATTTGACAGATATTGTTCAATTATGAACTAACTAAGATCAAAAGATTCATCTCGTGATTTACAGTCAAACTGTATAATTAGTTTTTATTTTCGTCTATATTTAATGTTTCATGCATGTGCCGCAAGATTCGATGTGATGTAGAATTTTGAAAACTTTTTAGATTTCGGGGTGAACTTAACAGGGCCTTAAGCTTGCTGCTCCAAGCTAGCTAGATCTAGCAAATAGTAATGCCGATATACTATCAGGGCTAGCTAGCTAGTAGTAGCTAGTAGCTAGTCGCCTACCTATCTGAAGAAAGCCACGTAAGCTAACTGTTTTCTTTTCAAACGGATATATACGCGCAGGGATAAGTTTGTTTTGCAACTTGCACAAATGCAAACGATCGACACCGAAAGCAACAAGCTAGTAGCTACGATCGAGGACGGGCAAAAAGCGAGAGAAAACAAGGAGAAAAAGGATCAGGGCTAGCTAGCTATTTGTGCACACAGACACACACACCATGCATGTACAGAGACAGCAGTACGCGCGCCATCATTCGTACGTGCGTATTTCCCGTTTCGTTTTCTCCTTGTCACCTTGCGTCTCCGCCCCCCTTTCTCCATGCACGCATGCATGTTAATCATCTCCATCTCTGTCTCGACGTGCGCAGTGGTAAGCTACGACACCGCCGCCACTTTAGGGTTTCTATTCTTTTCTTGCATGCCGCTGCCGCCGCTGCTTGCCTGGGCAGTACGCGGCAGAATATACGTACGTACGCACTATACCCTATTCACGGTTTATCAGCTAGCTCCTTGTGCCTCTCTCTGTTGCTGTTGCAGGGGCACGCCATGCGAGTTTCAAGGACACTCGCTAGCTCTCTCAACTGTGCGTGACATCATTGCATTGCCACTTCCATTCATGAGATAGATTACACATACGCGTTCATGAGATTAGTACTTATTTGCATGACAGTAGTGCGTGCATTTAGCATTTGAAAGTTTATGTAAACGTCGACGAGAATATAGGGGTTGAGTGCTATGACATACTCCCTCCATTCTGTCATTCCAAGAATCTTGGATAGTCAAGCTATCCTAAGTTTGACCAATTTTATATAATAAAATAATTATTATTATGATACCAACTAAGTATTATTAGATTCTTTCCTAATTATATTTTTATAGTATACTCATTTTATGTTATAAATCTTAGCATTTCTCTTTATAACTTTAGTCAAAATTGAAAATGCTTTGACACTCTAAGATTCTTGGAATGACTTGCAATTTGGAATGGAGGGAGTAGCAGTGAGCACTTTTTTCTCTTATGAGATTGAGGAAGTTTCTCGATACTTTCCCATGATTTTGGGTCATAGAAATTGGTGTGTCAATTTTTTTGGTAATAACCTAAACAATAACCAAATTTTATAGACATGCCTTAATTTTGATTGCGCAAGTTTTAGAGCGCGACCAATCAGGCCCATAATACTATCAGTGATAGCAGTATTTGATACCCACTGTACCTGTGCACATTGGGGAGCAGTGGGCTGGCCAGTGGCCCATGCATATGGGGACCTGAAGAAGAGGCTTTTGCAGCAGCTCGCAATGATAGGAATCCGCCCCTGCCTCCTGCAAACCGTGACTCAATCTGGAAACATCAATGTGCGTGCCTGCAGCAGCTGCTGCTGCCACGCACAGCCAGCAGCAATGTGTTTGGTTTGCCAACATCTTTTGCAGCCCCACTTCAGCAATTTATCTGCTTCGCTTTTTAAAACTTTTCAGCATTTTTGAAGGAAGTGCTAGTTGACCAAAACTGGATGCATTATAATTATTTATGTGTGTTATTTGTGCCATGTTAATAACATGATATTTGCAATTGTTCTTTTGTTATATTCCTTTGTAGGACGAGGTTGGGGGGAGATCGAAGAGAATGCTAGAGGCAATCATAAAGGTGTGATGCTCGATGGAACAAAAGCAGAGTTCGCCACCTCCAATTTATGTATCGATCGACTTGTGACACATTGACTTGTTGGACTTGAATGGAATTAAAAAATGCTTTTATTCGAGTGGCGCTGACGAGAGTATGGGAGTGGTTCGAGGCGACGCATCCTGAAAAAAAAAATCCTCCACTTATTTGCAAACTGCAAATTTTGATTTTGATACTTGTGGTCAACACACCAGAGCTACTCTAAATGGGTTAGGGTTGAGACTACTGCATGTTTTGCAATGCACGATGGAAAATGACGCTATATATGGAAATAAAGGTCAGAGAAATACAGTAGTACTGTTGGAGCGAAGTAATGTGGGTGGCTAGATATTTCCCTGCAAATTGAAGAAATAGAGCGAAATGGGTGGCCATTTTTTCAGAAGGGTAGTAGGTGGAAAAGGTAGCAAAACCTGCCCTGACACCCAGCCTACACTGAACACGTACGTACCCAATTACGGTGATGATTCAAAGGAGAGGAGAGGCCGGATTGCAATGTGCGCGCTACAGAGATACTGAAAACGAGTGAACCGGCCGGCCAGTGCATGCATGCTCTTTTTGTGAGGAGAGCATCCTAGCTAAAAGGACATGTGGATCGATCGGTCGATTGGGCAATCGATCGCAGGGGACAAAAGGTACAAATCAGTGCTATCCCTGTACGCCGAACAATCGCTGCAATAATATGTGCCCTGCCTGATGAAAAGCCTTTAGTTTGCTGCGGTTGAAGCGCCACTGAAGACGCAATTAGCTTGGAAGAAAGCTGATCGATCGAGGTAGAGATTAGAGAAAAAAAATGCAACGACTGATGATCATTAACAGTTAGTTTCCCCGTGCTTTTAACAGAAACAAAACGTGATGATCGAAGTACTATATAGTTAGTTTGCCTTTATTAATTACGTACATCAACGTACGCGCGCATCTATGATGATAGATGAGATATAAATTAAAAAAAGGCAGATCTCTGACAGCATGTATGAAAGCTGCTGATGAATTAGCACGCACTAGCTGGGGCCTTCAGGGACATGCCAACAGCTAGTACTGAAGCAAGTACTGTACACACAGCACAATTTGAGCTAGAGGCCCTTTAAAGGGCTTGCCTAGGCTAGCTGCTTGCTCCGGTACCCATAGTACTCGATCCTCTCAAGCGGCCATATAGCATAGCCCACACCACACCACTAACCCCAAAGCATCATCGTCATCGTCAACCTTATCGTGCACAGTTATTGACACCCGAAAGGGGCAGAGATCCATTCCGATCCATCCTGCGAATTTTCTGCCCCGCCCAACCAAGAACCAGATCATCATCAATCGAGATCGCTAGGGCATATATGCAGGCATATATGGAGGGAGGCCAGTTGAGTGCTTGCCTTCCTGGCTTCCTTGTGCCGGATCACTACGCCTTCCCTCTTCCTCTCCCGCTACAACTTCCTAGCAGCCAAAACAAGCTTTTCCAGATGCCGTTTGTAGTTGACCAGGAAGCAGAGACCGAAAACCATGGCGGCGGCGGGATGCTCTCCTCCGACCATTGTGGACTATACCCGCTGCCGGCACTGCCCTTCGGCAGCTGCTCCGGTGCCGCCGGCGCCGCAACAGCGTGCGGTGGGAAGCCTACGGCCGGTTTCATGCCCAGTGCTATTGTCGCTGAGGAGGTGAGGTGATCTAGCTCAGCTTGAAGCTTTTCTGTCAGCGTCCTTTCTTGCTTGTTGTTCCTTATGAAAGCTTTCGTTCGTTCTTCCGCAGGTCTGCACCTCGGTGACTACTAAATTAGGTTGCAACGACAGTAATGGCACATGGTATGCTCTATCTCTTTGTGATATTTCTTGAATAAACCTTTGGCTATATATAGTTAATTAGGGTTTGATGGTGTGTGCAAGCTAAGTGGGCGTGTGATTGTGCAGGTGGAAGGGTTCGGCAGCTACAACGATAGCGGAGAGAGGGAAGATGAAGGTGAGGAGGAAGATGAGGGAACCGAGGTTTTGCTTCCAGACCAGAAGCGACGTGGATGTACTGGATGATGGCTACAAGTGGAGGAAGTATGGGCAGAAGGTTGTCAAGAACAGCCTCCATCCAAGGTATCTACAATCCACATCATATTCCATGAATTAATTTGTGTAGAGGTTGTTATCCATGACTAGCTACACACTCCATGCATGCGCCGTGGCATGCTTTTCTTTTGTTTATGAATATGTGGAAGCTAGCAGATTAACAAGTAAACCTTAGATGATTAATTTTATGTGTTAATGATCTACAACCCCTAGTCGTCTAGTTGTTGTATCGTTGTGCTCAGTCTAAGCTTTCTTCTTTTTAATAATATAATCGGCAGCTCTCTCCTGCTTGATTTGTTTTTTTTAAAAATGATCTACTCCTATAAGCAGTACCTTGCCTCTTGAAAGATGCCTGATAGATGGTATATATATAGAGGGTCAATGTAGCTGGTGTGGTGGTGATCGATTAACAAAAGTCCTGGTAAACCTTATTTAATTTGAGACACAGTAGTAAAGCCCGTTCGCGAAAAAAAATTTAATTTGAGACACAGTAGTATGTTAACTAATTTGTAATGAACCACATGTGTGCAGTGTGTGCTAGCTGCTGGTTTTGCAATTGCTTCCAGTTCATGTATCTATTAGCTAGTAGCCCCCATGCGGCATATGTGAAACTAAAAATATATAGAGAACTGGGGAGTTTTTGTGTCTTTTTTTTAGGGAAGAGTTTGTATGTTTTATTCACTCCAAACGCATGCTAGAATTCGAGTTACATTTCATCTCTGTTTTTGCAGAATTATACAACTATATATATAGGAGTAATAATGATCTCTTTTACACGGTTACAAACACATTTATGCTAATAACAACTACTTGTTTATAAATTATAATTCTGCCTTCCGGTTTTCTTTCTCTACTAGAATTAATTGAAGTGGTACGGTATTAGACTTCTTAATTGAGCATATAGCGGATTGTATCATGAGTGAAATTATTGGAAGGTACCATACGTTGAAGAAGATAACCAAAGAGTTGGGAAAGGAAAAAGATGTGTCAGTGCATATTAATGGCGCTGATCGATCGAGTTAGTTCTGAACCGTGTATAGGTGGGATAGACACATAGATAGTGGATCAGAAGTTCAGTCTTTCAGATCATAGTGTCCCATGCCTGGTCTACCGTAGGCTACAGCAAACAGAACGAACCAAGTGTGTGCACATGCACATGCATACACAGAAGGTGTATCAGAAGTGTCCCACTGTCTCTAAGATCCTAGCTTGTGTAGTTGTGTTTGTTCAAAGATAAGATGTACACAAGTATAGCTAGCTAGATCAAGCTAACATATCTAAGAGATCTACATATGCACCACGATGATAATCATTTAATTTGGTCTAACCTACAAATGCACATGGTCTGAATACTACAATCTTGATATATTGCCATAAGAAATGCCTTAACAAAGTTAACACTTACATACACAGAATTAATTAAGTTGATTTGTACTGTATGAACTACCTCTGGTCACTTGATGCTTTGAACAATATCCAATCATCGTTCTTTCTAAACTTTGACTGTGTATAGTTTCCATTGTATTCAGTTTGCACGCGTAAAAATCATGTATAGCTTCATCTTTAAAAAGTAACTTTGATTATCCCATACATTTTTTAGATTACAACTGCTTTCTTTTGTTTGAAATTACAAGACATCATATAATTTGTTCAAATAGACAAATTAGTGGCCAAAGTTTCACCTCAAAGAGTGACAACATGATTTTTTTAAGCATTAGTCAGAGCATACTATATCACACTTCTCTTGTGCAAAGAGACATCGGGCCTGTTTAGATCGGCTAAGCCTAATTGTTAGCTGCATCCAAAAATTAGCATGCTAACTATATATTAGAAAGTGCATATATATATATATATATATATATATATATATATATATATATATATATATATATATATATATATAACCTCAGCTAATAGGTGCAGACGGCATTGATACATCCCTAGCAATGTACTATTAGCTCTCTTGTTAATTAGACGACTAGTCATCCCTAATAATAATGTTCATACATGACAATAACATACTTCACATGCAAACCACTATATGTCATATTTCAAGGTATAGGAGTATGTATATATGAGTATTCCTAATTAAACTACTCCCTCCATTCCAAATTATAAGAGTTTTGTTTTTTCTAAATATATTATGAGTATTTCTAAACTACTCCCTCTGTTCTAAATTATATTGTGATACCTGCGTCTAACGCAGAAACGTTTGCTTAGATCTACTTAGGTGAGATGCTCACGAGAGATCGTACACACCGCATAAGAGACTTGATGTTTGGTGCCATAGGCTTCGGCCAAATCTTGTTATTATAAGAGCTTTGTTTTTTCTAGATACATAGCTATATCTGATTAACGCCGCCGCCGCCGCCGCGCACCTTGTTTGGCGCTTGGCATGTGCACATTGTGGCAGGAGCTATTTCCGGTGCACTCACAGCAACTGCCGCGTGAAGAAACGGGTGGAGCGGCTGTCGACGGACTGCCGCATGGTGATGACCACGTACGAGGGCCGCCACACGCACTCTCCCTGCAGCGACGACGCTTCCTCCGCCGACCACACCGATTGCTTCACCTCCTTCTGATGATCAATCTGTCTATCTGTCCCACGACCGCATATATACATCGACGACGCTAGCTGTAAGTTCTGATGAATTGAAGCAGCAAGGTGATCGAGGGCAATATATATATTGATGATCTCGATCTTCAGTTTTGCCGGATGATATATATGGATCGGATGACACAGAACGTGATCGATGAACCCGGCCGTCTCATGCATGCGTACTACTCATGTCCGTATATATGTAATCCGGTCGATGTGGTATGATCATCCGCCAACCGTACCCGTGCAAATGATCCATCCGTCGATGTAAGCGGTCATGTAGTATTATATCAAATAAAGCACACTTTTTTTTTCACTTAGAACGATTTGTACTACCGAGGGACGGAGCAAAAAGAGTATTGTTTTAGAATTTTAGATTTAGATATTTTATTTGACCATTCGTCTTATTTAAAAAATTTATATAAATATTATATATATTGTTAAGACCAATTTTATTATTAGAGATATTTTATTAATGATTTATTTATTTTATAATTTATATAAAATTTTTGAATAAGACGAACAGTCAAATATGATGTCTGAAAGTTAAAAACATTATTTTTTTTAGAACGGAGGGACTATGCTATATGATCCGTCTGTTCCTAAGGCCTTGTTTAGTTCTAAAATTTCTTGATCAAAAGCAATATATTTTGTGTTTTGGGAGTAAAATGGGTCAAAATTTTTCGGCTCCAAAGTGTGCAGACCCAAACTAAGGCATCGAAGGGACTGTTTGTGTCTCTGTTTTGCAAAAATATTTTGGAACTAAACACCAAAATCAAAAAAATCTGGTGTCAGATTTTTGGTGGGCTGTTCAGGATTTTGAGATTTGGGTTGGAGGGGGGGTGCAAAAAAAACAGAAACTAAACAAGACCTAAATATTTGTCGTAACGATTTACATGTCAACAACTTTAACTCGATTTATAGAAAATATGTGCAATATTTTTATCTCCAAATAAATTATTAAAAAACTAAATTCAAATATCTATCCAAAGATACTAATTGTGTATCATGAATATTATTATTATTTTGAATATATATTTAGTCAAAATTATTTTTTAGAAAACGAAAAGGACCTACATTTAGGGACAGATCTCGGGTGTTTTTTAAAAAGATTCCTGCTATCTTGCAGTGGTTATCTGCACGCTGAAGAGAGCTAGCGGCACACAAACACACACACACACACGCCGTACCGTACCATCAGTAATATTGTATGTACACGCACATTCATGCACGCTAATGATTGTGGAACAGGCGCACCGGCACCTGTTGCACTGACGACCGAGAAAACGAACACGGGCTCCCAAACAAAAGCACCATTAATTCAGAGAGGAGGGGGAAAGACATGGCTGATGGCTTTGCAGGGTCATGATATATAGGTGCAAGTGCAACCTGGCGTCCTGGCCTGCCCTTGATCAGGTCCCCCGGCCCAGATATGGCCGGAATCATTGCGAGATCGAGCGTGTGGCTGCAGGATGCTGCATGGACCGTCCATCCATCCATCCATCCATGCCGAGTATGTAGGCGTATGCAAGCAGCAGCATCATATCTTTTGCGATGCCCTAGCTTAAGTTTCTTTTTTCTTTTAAAAAAAAGAAAGGAAAAAAAAAATCTCAAGATCAACAAATGAGCTAGTCTGACGAAACTCAACTTTTGAAGCTACATAATAGTAGTATGTATACGCGCTCAATTAATTTGAAAACGCACTGGATGCTAGTGCTTTGCAAGGCCCACGCGATAATAATGGCCGGCCGCAAGCGAGACCTGCGCTAGAACGCGCTCGATCGACGACGACCATGGCCGGCCATGGGAGCCGGCCGACCGACCCGGGTGGTCCCCTGCTGCGCGCGCGCGCCAATCTGTCCCAAAAGTTGTCAACTTCGCATGGATGGACTGCAACTGGATCACTGGATCATGCACATGCCACCAAACGATTCTTGACGATTCCGGTGGCCGGTGGCGTCCGCGCGCGCCGCCGACCCGGCTCCTCCTCCTGCTGCTTGCATTATTGCCGGCCGCCCTGGCAGTCGCCCTGTCGCGCTCGCGCGTTCACCGACGTACGGTATGGGCCGCCTCACCGGAGCAAGAAAGCTCGTAGAGGACGGGCGGGCCGGCCGGAATGGAGACGGAACGGCTGCTCGTGGGCTGATCTCTAATATAGGCCCGTGGGGCTGGATTTCTGGCTCTGCTGCCTGCGGCCCGGACGTACAGCCCCACCCCACCATACTTTTGACTGGGCCACATTTGGGCTGCACGGGAACCGAATGCACCCAAGGTATCTCTCTCTCTGCTCACCTGAGTTTGATGGCAAATGTTGACTCAGATTTTTTTCTTACATGCTAATCAGCCATCATGTGCCAGAGGAGTATATATACATATATCCATCTCCATCTGAGGGTCTATTTTATGATGAGAACGGCAGGTGAAGCGTTTGTTAGTTAGAGAAATTGACAGGGACCCGTCTGCTGCATCCGCCCGCGCAAACACATGACAGGTGCTGCTTTCTTTGCTATATATGCCGATCTCTGTCGAACGAAAGCAGCTAATTTGTCAGCACCGTACTGATGACAGTACATTAAGCTCTTTGATCCAACACGAGAGGGACGACTACAAAAGTGGTTGCAATGACAAACCTCTCAATCCAACCCTCTCCCTTGATTGCATGCATTGCATGCTTACCTGGAACTGCAGTAGTTACAGTAACGACAGATATCGTTCACCAGCCAAATCAGGGTAGCAAGAGGAAGCAACCATAATCAAGTGTTGGATATGCGTCTCATGATCCAACATTTATTCTTTTGAATATCAGCATGTGCGACGACTCGACCCACTCTGTCAGACATGTATATGAGTTTATAAACATTGAATGTGCTTGCAGTATTATTATATATATATTGATTGATGCTGCTTCTTTAAAAACAAAAGTAAACTTTTCTATTATAAAAAAATGTCCCACGATATATAGGAAATTTGATATACAAACAACTGGCCGGATCAGAAAGGTAAAGGTTGCTCTTGCTTTCTTGTTGGAGCGGTGCACACGTTTGTTTCGATACAAAAGGCCTTCTGCACTTGCTGAGTGCATCCTGCATAAAACAGCACATAAGGTTGCATGCTGCATCAAAAGTAACTTGGGCTGCATTATGTCCTGTTTTTCTCGATATATAATGGCCTTTCTGTTCTATGCGGTGCATGCGGGATATCCGTGGTGATTTACCTATAGAAAAATGAAATCAGACGTGCCAGGGTGTTGGGCTTCCTCCTTTTCCAATACAAAGCCATTAAGCCAAGACAATAACGGTTTGGCGAACTGATTATAGATTCAGTTGGTTAGGTTTTTTATGGTGAAATCTACTCACCGAATTCAAGTTCTCGACTTGGAACGAGTGTTCAATTTTTCTGGATTTATTTCAGGATTTATCGGTGCTATGCTTTCAGTGGTAGACGACGTCTTCATCGACAACGAGGCACCTGTGGTGACTTCGTGAACCTCATGATTTGCCGGCTCAGTCCTTCAAATATGCTCATAGGGGTACAGTTTGTGTATATGTGTTCATAGAGCTAAGGGTGCGTGCGTTGTGAGTGTCTGTGTTGTACTGTGTAATTCTTAAAAAAAAAGACAATCACAGTTTGACATTATGTACAACACGTTTATTTTTTAGGTTTTTATTGGATGGTCAAAAATTTATTAGTTAGTTAGTTATTAGTACTTTTTCCTGAAATACAGTATAGAATAAAAGCTTAGAGGCCATCTGGTACTGCTCCATTCCACGTTTTGCTCTACGTTTTTCAACCAAAGAGATAAAGCTAGTCAAACTATACTTCAAGAAAAAGATTTGAGATGAAATAAGGTACTAAATAGTGTTCGTAGCGGCCACTATGTGGACATAATAGTAGTTACCTTACCGCTACCGCCACGGCGGATATGGCGGGTTGCAACTTAGCATCCGTTATTTGACGCAACAAACCACTATAGCGACCATTATTTGACATAGCAATCCGTTATAGCAATTCAAGTGTAGAACATGACTAGTTCATTCTTGATTTAAGATATATTTGATCATAAATCAACTCTTTGAATACAATTATTTTATTTACACCATTCTATTTCTATATGTTATTAGCCTATAATGAGTTTGTATTAGTTGATTTGTCAATGTGTAAAAAGTTACTTTTTAATATATATATATATATATACATAACCTAAATTATATAAGATTATTAGATAATGTTATTGAAACTTAGCGTTCGTTGTAGTTTTCACTATCCACAAGTAGACGCCAATCCACTATAGACTCACTATGTGTTATTTGTTCCTTTGAGTTGAAAGAGCACTTAAATGGGTGCTTGAGAAACTTCAGTTTTTTCGTAGAGCAGGTACTGCTTCACTATATAGTTTGTGGAGCAAAGTTAGTAAAACGGTTCTAGACTAATTCATAGACATATGTATATGTTTTGTTCATTAAAAATGGTATGAAAAGGTACATTTTTTTTGCCCAACTCTCAAAAGTGAGCATGGAGGGAAAGTGAGATATGGACCTTGTTATCTTATATTATACACAAATATAGTTTTATATGACTAAGTGTTAATAAAAAAATTGAGCTTTGACCTGCTATAGCCCTTTGAGAAGTCCCAAGACCAGTTATTTGGCTGAGTTTAATGAGTATTTTTTTATAATAAAAATTAATATTAAGTACTATCGAACGTGTTCGTGTACCGATCAATACATAAAGAATTATTTATATCATTGTTAGATTTGAGTGGTTCTAACTTGTATAAACATATAAACACAAGTTATGAGTCCAGTTCACATACAAGATGCATAGGAACGTGACTTAATATGTATTAGAATCGGACTCCGTATTTATCATCGCTAGATACGATCTAGTCCTAGCTCGTATGAGTATAGCTCATGAGTTCGTGCTACATACAAGATACGAAGCAAACTTTTCAATGTCTAATAGTTAGGGAGAGATGGACGAATAAAATAGATGGAAAGAAATTTATGTATATAGATTAATAAAAAATAGACATAGATGTGAAGATTACTAAATAGGTTAACCTTTTAAAGTCAGTGATTCAATATCGTTCAGTCGTTGACTTAAAGTGGTAGCAGCCTAGTTTCTCAGTTCTCAACGAAGATGCTAAACTAATAATTTATAAGTTTTGGTTAAAAAATCTCCGAAACCAGCACGAAAGAAAATCAACGAAAACCAAATTAACCACATCTCTTGTCCTCCGATCCGTTCTATAAGACAGGTTCTGATAAACTCTCCCCACCCGCTCTCCACCGGCCCCGGAGCTCAACACGTGCGCCACACCAGAGGCCAGGGAGGGAGCCCGGCCCGGAGACCTCCATGGCCGAGTGCGAGGAGCTGGTGGAGAGCGGCGGCGCCGAGGACATGCCCCGCGTCGTGGCCGCCCTCGCCGGCATCCTGGAGCGCGTCGCGGACCGCAACGACGCGGTGGCGGCGGCGGCCGCGGAGCTCTCGGCCGTGGCCCCGCCGGCTTCGGCGTTCCGGGCGACGACCAAGCCGGGCATCTCGGTGCGCGCGTACATGGCGCGCATCGCGCGGTTCGCTGGGTGCAGCCCCGCGTGCTACGTCGTGGCCTACGTCTACCTCGACCGCCTCCTCCGCCGCGGCCGCCGCCTCGCGCTCGCCGTCGACTCCTACAGCGTGCACCGCCTCCTCATCACCGCCGTGCTCACCGCCGTCAAGTTCATGGACGACATGTGAGTCCGATATATCCCTCCCTCTCTCCATGCCTGTGGTATCGCGATCAAACGAACCAACTGTCTAGCTGAATTTGCGGCGTAGCTGCACATGATCGTCTTCTCGATTAGGTATTTGTCGGTCTATAATTGGGAACACATAGGTCAAGTAACTTTTTGGTGCGGTTCACTCTGTTCTTGGTATGTTCAGATGTTCTTGGTTCTGAATTTTTCCGATTTAAACACCTTGCTGATGGTGAATTGGTCGGGACAAAATCAATTGGACCACCTGAATTTCTCTTCTTTGATATTAAGATTTGTACAGAGGAAAATTCAAATGTTTTGGATTCTTGTGCAAAGAGTTGCTGTGACAAAGTGCTCTATTATTACAAGTTTACAACTCAACATATAGGCATCTTTTGCTGCTCCCCTGTTCTCCCAGCTCCCAAGTTCAGAATTCTGCTAGCCAGCCAGGAATAGTTTAGGAGTGCCGTCCAAGTAACTCAAGCATCATTTTCCACTCCTAGGAAGCTACTAGGATCTCTCCGGAATTGCATCCCATTATCATGTAACTATTCGGTGAAGTTACTTCTGGTAAACGTCAAAAGAAAAAGGAATAATTACTTACGATAACATTATCGTCAAAGTGTCGGTGTTACAGTATCACTTACAAAAGTTTGTCCTAGTAGCATAAGAAAAGTGTGCATTACACTCATCAATTCAGAACTTTTGGCGTCAGACATTGATCCATAGATACAGTACTGTGCTAATGATCAATCACAAGACAAGAGCAGGTAGGAGTACTAGTAGTAGTAGGCTCCTAGGCACTCAACTATTCAGCTATGCTATGTGGATGAAACTAGGCCTTTCATTGGGTAATCCAAGCCTTCATTTTTGTCGTCCTTTGCAAACGAGGCATCGATCGACCATGGACGACAAAGTTATGCTTGTCCAGCGAAGCGACCCCGGTTGTTCCTGAGTTGCTTGCGTGCATCCAACCACACACATCCACCGTGGACCCGAAGACATACACTAGAATTTCCACCCTGCCCCCCGTCACCTTTCAGCTGCGGTTTGGAATTTAATTCGGCGCCAGTTGTAGGGGATTGGGACTGCCAACTTGCCAGCCATCTGCATCTGCTGCTGATGTTTGCCCCTTGCTCACTTCCTCATGTCAGGGTCCCAGGAGCATCCAGCCATCCACCTCTTCTTGCTTTTCTGGTTATTATTAGTCTTCGCTTATTGGGCAACTTGCCATTCTTAAAAGGTGGTTCCGTTCGGTGCCTGTTCTGTTTGGTAAAATTTTGGTCGCGCTTTTGTTCGGTTGCATGATTATTGCTCTGACAGGCACTTTTACTGTAATTTTGCCGCCAATCATTGGCCAAACTCAATCATAAGACTAGCAGAAAGAATACAAGGAATTTACTCCCATGTAGTATGACAAATTGACAATGTGCTTTTTTCTTTTGAAAAAAAAGAAGAAGAAGAAGAAGTTAGGCTGAGAAGAAGTTACAGTTGAACGAACACTGAAAGAGAGCCAAATTAATTAAGCTGATGTGTATTTTTGCACTGACGCAGATGCTACAACAACGCCTACTTCGCCAAGGTCGGGGGCATCAGCCTGGTGGAGATGAACTACCTGGAGGTGGACTTCCTCTTCGGCGTCGGCTTCGACCTCAACGTGTCGCCGGAGACGTTCGGCGACTACTGCGCCGTGCTGCAGTCCGAGCTGCTGTGCGCGGAGGCCGAGGCTCCCCCGGCGCCTCTCAGGCTGCAGTACTGCTGCCTGTCCGAGGACGACGCCGCCGGCGCCGGATGCAGCGCCCAGCAGCAGCTCGCTGCATGAAACCCAAGCCGATGGCATCGACTTGGGAGCATGTGCATGTCAGTCGGCACGTGTCGACGACGTATGTACTACTAGCTGGTGGCTGTGTTCTTGATGTGCAATCGATCTTCCTGCATTTTTGGTTGGTTGGTGTAGTGGTGGTGGTGTAGGTGAATCAAAACATATAGTGTAGTCGTCATTATCGGTTGTACCAGCTGCAGTAGATTGTATGTATATATAGTGTTGGTGTCTTGGTGACTTTTCTGAATCGTGTGCGTATACGTTGGTTCTGATAGCAAAGGTAGCTTTAACAAGCAATGAGGATGAGGTGTGTGCTACAACTACAATGCAGCAGTGTCTCCATTGGATGCAGCGATGCGCCAACCACTACTTAAAGGTGAGTGCTGGAGTATTGTAAGAAACAACAGGGGCGGTAGTAGGGCTCACACGAAAGATCCGATCGTATGGCAATAATTACGTGCAAGCATCCAAATCTTTGGTACAGGAACACTGCACCACGATGATAAAAGTTTGAACATGGTGGTGGCCTTTTCATGTGAATAAGTAAGGCCACTCTCGGTACAAATTCCATTCTCGTTTCATGGAGTGTAAAAAAAAAATCAATGCAATGAGTGTATTTGAAACAATGCACTGAGTGAACTAAAGGGAAAAAAGGTACAATGAGTTCCATCTGGATGAAACATTTTGAAACTCCTATTTCTAAGTTTTAATGTGCCACAAAATTAAATGCGTGAGTGTATTTCAGACATAAAAATTGAATCTATGCATTATGCTAATGTTGATCCAACCATGTGAATCAAATGCTCTATATATGCCGATGTGCCATATTTGAGTGATGCACACTTGAGGCAACTTTGTTCAGTACACACTCAACTTGCTAAGTAGCACTGCCACTAGCTCCCCCCTCTCCCTTTTTGGTGTTTTTTTTTTGTTTTTGGAGTTTTTTCTTTTATATTATGGAACTTTTGTTGATCTTCTTATTGCCATTCCTCCCTACCTCCCTTCTTCCTTCTAGTATCCGATGGCTCCATCCTCTTTCATCCTTATATGGCTAACACACAACCTCATGGTGTTGACCACTACCTATGGCTTCCACCACCACCCATGGAAGTGGAAATATGAATATGTTGCCCATACCCTCTCATCTCCCCCAAATCCACTAACCTCTTCGCTTTCTCATCCATGCCAGACCCCCCATGGTCCTCAACCAACTAATGTGGCCTTGCCTTGCCACTGCCATGTCGTCGCCCACCCACAACTATCTTTGTACAGCCACACCTATCTATTCTTCCCTAGCTTCGATATCAACCCTAAGCCCAAAACCTAAACTTAGCACTCACCGCTGGTTTGATGCAAATAAACATTGTCACTGATCGACGATGAAAATCATTTCACCAACGGTTCCGTAACATGAACCGACGGTAGTGAAAGTGGCAATATTAATGCTGAATTGCTTGGAGGGTGTGGTGCTGGTGGCCATGGACATGGTGCTACCAAGAATGGTGCTTGTGGCAGCACACAAGGCGACAGTGTGTGGCGAACGTGAGCATGGAACCCTAGACAGCTCGATCTCCTTGACACGTCGGAGTCACGCTTTGTCGTGATGTGGCCGACAACAATGGTATTTTTTATACATCAATGCTTCAAGTGCAAGCTATAGCAAACATAGCACAAACTCACATCACACGCACTGCACCTGCGCACACATCATGTGCAAGCTACATCTGCACTTGACATTGCAAGCTGAGAGAGAGAGAAAGAGAGAGAACCTGGATATGAAACATGCAGCTCGTTCGTTTTTATTAGGAAAATTGGCTATGGGACATGCAAAATGGTGGTCATTTGTCAGCGGGCACTAGGAAAAATTAGATTGCTCAAAGACACTCCGTTTCTTGTCAAATTTGTTGGCGGACACTACGTCTAATCAAACATTATTACAAAATAGATATAAAAATCATATAAGTGCTAGAAAATTATACTATAAATTTTTTTACACTCTACATGATGAGAACTATAGTGTAAAAATATTGTTTTGCACTAAAATGACTATTTTGCCCCTGTTCATAAATAGACAAAGATAACCATGGTTAATTAGTTAATATATTAGTAAGATACTAAAAATACTAAACAATATTTTTACACTACAGTTCTCATCATATAGAGTGTAAAAAATTTATAGTATAATTTTCTAGCACTTATATGATTTTATATCTATTTTGTAATAATGTTTGATTAGACATAGTGTCCGCCAGCAAAATTGACAAGAAACGGAGTGTCTTTGAGCAATCTAATTTTTTATAGTGTTCGCTGGTAAATGGCCACCATTCTGCATGTCCCATAATATGGTACATTTTGTCTAAAACTAGTCTTCCAAATATGCCCTAAATAGTTTTTCTCTCCAATTTTGATTGAGCTCTGCTTGGGCCCATTTAAAGTTGTCGTCTGGCCCAGTTCGGCCCAACATGGCCTGCCATCACCGTCTATGTGTGATCTTGCGGATATAATTTTTTTCGCTCCCCTGATTATAGGAATATTAGGAAAAGGGTTCTTGTTTCCCTCAAAACACCCAAAAGGAAAAGGGTTCGTGTTCGCCGGAGTCACGACGGCGCAGTGGCACGGCCACGGCCGCGCTACCCGCCTGTGTTCCTAAAATCACCAGACCTCCCCGCACCGCGCCACCATGCCATGAAGTCCGAGGCGTCGATCGCCCATCATCTTGGCCCCGTGGTGCAGGTACTCAGCCGCCACCGTCACCGCCTCCCGAACGGCCGGCCCTCTCCAGTCTCGACATTGCTCGCTCGGCCGCTTCCTTAGGTTTTGTCTGACTGTTAGCGCTTGCAGGTATCGTGGGCTGCTTGTTTGGTCTGACCACGCGAGGCGTCGATGGAGGGCGGGGGCGGGGGCGGGGGCGGGGCGCCGGTTTCGCCTACTGCGGGCGGCGCGCGGCGGCACAAGGTGCTCGCGCCGTGGCGCTTCCAAATCGGCTTCGTGCGGCGGGAGATGAACGCGGGCGTTGTTTCCGATGGGAAGCAGGGCGCCTTGGAGACGCCCCAGATGAGCTGCCAGACGGCGACGAGTGACGTGCCCTCCGTCTCCCTGAATGACGGAGGCGGCGTGGATGGGGAGAGCCCCGCGGCCGATGGGGAAAACGAGGTTCCGAATAACAGAGGTGCCGGCGCGGTCGACGGAGCGAATCGCGGTTTGGGTGGTGTCGACGGCAATCCGGCTGCCAAAGAGGGCGATTCGCTACCCAAAGATGGCGAATTTCTTGTGGACCTTGAGAACGACGGGGTCACAGCAGATCCCCATGGGATGGCCAAACCTAGCGATCTCCCGGGTTTTCAGAACAATGGCCCTACCGAGGAGATCAATTTGGCAGTGAACAACTCAGAGGGTTTCGTGACCAGTGAGGGCACTGTACCAGGTTGCAGAAAGGGGCGCAAGACTGTTGTGCCATGGAGGTTCCAGATCGGGCACCAGCCCAAGTGGTCACAAAATTTGTTCTCAGGAAATAGATCTAATGGAAAAGCTGAAGATCCAACATCCAAGGTCGGAGATCGATCAAGAAAGGATGCTCCTGCCATGGCACGCAATCACTCTTGTCTCAAAGGTTCAGCTACTAGTGGACAATCTTCAGTGAGAATTCCTAAAGGAACTGGTTCAGCACCAAAGAAGAGGAAAGTTGACAAGGATGACCAGTATGAAGCGACGGTGAATAACAGAATTTCTGTGGTCAGAGAAAATGTATTGACTACATTGCGGGCGTTTCGGATAATTTACGAGAAGCTCCTGGAGGAAGAACAGATCAAGTGGAGGGAAAGGGGGCATGGTCTGAGCCCTGATCTTGCAGCTTTCAATATTTTTAGGAAGAGATTTTGTGCCAATTATGATGACCTTAAGTATGACGGAAGCATTCCTGGAGTTCGTATTGGTGACGTGTTCAATTCTGTCATGGAGCTTTACATTGTTGGTATACACCGTGCACAATCGTTACCAGTTGATCACATAAAAAAGAAGGATGGGACGTGTCTAGCTGTTAGTGTTGTGTCGTATGCTCAACCTTCTGTTTTTGATAGTTTGGATTTCCTGTTACATGTTGGATCAGTGACTGACACGTGTGATCAGGAAATGGAAGGAACTGACTTGGCACTAAAAGAGAGTATGGACACTGATACGCCTGTCCGCGTTATCCATGCAGTGGTAACGGACCTAGGTGATGACTGCCAACCCAAACAGCTTACTAGTTATGTATATGGTGGTTTATACTTGGTTGAGAAATTCAACAGAGAAAAAACATCGGGAAGTCAGTATGTTAGTATTTTTCATCTAAGAAGAATGACAGGGCAGAAACACATCGACCTACAAGTTTTGAAAACTAAAATGCCGGAATCATTTGCTGGCACTTTCATTATAGACATATCTGGAGGTCTTGAGAAGGTTCCTATTTCTGCTATTAACTCTATATCAAACGAGTACCTGACAACATTTCACTACATTTCACAAATACAGTATCCCCTAAAGTACAGGCCAGATCCTCCATCAGGTTGTGACTGTGTTGGTGGGTGTTCAGTCTCTCAAAAATGTGCATGCGCGGTAAAAAACGGTGGGGGCTTCCATTTCAACGATATTGGTGGACTTACGGAAGGAAAACCTCTTATTTATGAGTGTGGGCCATCATGCAAGTGCCCTCCTACTTGTCGCAATAGAGTTAGCCAGCATGGAATCAAGTTTCGCCTCCAGGTCTTCAAAACCAAGTCAATGGGGTGGGGAGTAAGAACTCTTGACTTCATACCAGATGGAAGTTTTGTATGCGAATACGTAGGAGAGCTATTGACGGATGAAGAGGCCCAGGAGAGAAAGAATGATGAATACCTATTTGCTATTGGGAACAGCTATTATGATGCACCTCATTGGGAGGCCGAGATCAAGGCTATTCCCTCTCTTCAGAATGGCCCTATTGAAGATGATGAAACTGTCTTTGCAGTTGATGCATTGAACCAGGGCAATTTCGCAAGGTTCATCAACCATTGTTGCACCCCGAACCTTTTCCCGCAGAATGTCCTCCATGACCATGACAATATAAGTATGCCTCACATCATGTTTTTTGCTAGTGAGGATATTCCTCCCCTTAAAGAGTTATCGTATGATTACAATTATCAAATAGATAAGGTTTATGATTCTGATGGTAACATTAAGATGAAATATTGTTTTTGTGGGTCTAATGAATGCAATGGACGGTTGTATTAAATCAATCCTATGATTACAATCATCAAATAGTTTATGGTTTATGATTCTGATGATGATAACATTAAGATGAAACCATGTTTTTGTGGTTCTAATGAATGTAATGGACGGTTGTATTAAACTTAGTTCCTTTGTTTTTGTGGACACCATGTTATGAATGTAATGGACGGTTGTATTAAATTTAGTAACTTTGTATTTGTGGGCGCCATGTTTTTTTTATCTATTGAGATTACTTTCTTGGTTTAGATGAAATTTGTTTCTGCTTGTAGCTTGCCTTATAATTTTAGTTTGTAATTATGTCTTTCAGTATTGGATTGGAATAACTGGTAAGTACACTAAGTCATGCAGACTTCCAATTTTTACTAACCTCAATCGTTACCAGATAGTAAACACTTCACATTCATGTTGTTCATACAATACTTTGCACTTTAAACCTATGCATTCATAAAACAAATTGTTTGATCCTTCGCATTCACTAACAGTTTGATTAATTAAATTTGAATAAGAATAGTATTAATTCAAAGGGTCATGTTGACCCATTACGAGAAATAATCCAAAATTACTATTGTGTCCCCTATCCGGGACCTATGGTCTTTGCCCATTATTTTCTTTAATTCGAATGATCTGTGTCTGAAAAACAGGCATGAATTACTGTATTTGGAAAACAGACATTTTTTATTGATTGTCAGTTGAGCCATATTTTCAGCCTCTATCTAGTGAACTTCGTGTCTGAATCTAGAATCCAACATGGAACGCTGCACAATTTTGTCCCCTGAGTAAAAAATCAATTAAAACTAGCTGTTGTCTTCTGGACGCTTATTGTAAGCAAGTTTCCAGGAATAATTATTTATGCTTTCATGGGCACAATCTCCTGGATGAGGATATAAAAAGGGAATTCTGCCCTTGCATATCTTGGTCATCATGGTTGGAAGCTGATCAGCACCTCAGCTTCTTGAACATTGAGATTTAAACCTATGTCTGCAAAATCTGAAGTTCCTGAAGCTAAACCCAATGTACGCTGTAATCTGACCTGATTCCATTACCTCCAACATTATCTGCTTTTATCTGTTTCCTAAGCTTACTTTCAATTTTGGAACCTAAGCACTTTTCTGCAAGGATCCAGTTATGTTGCATCATATTTATTTTACTGATGTTTGATGAAGAATCGTAGTAATGGTAACATTAGACTAGGTGAGTTCGGTAGCATCTCTGAAGTCAATAACTGGTAACGATGATATCTGTGCCAGTAGAGAGAACTGTTTTTAAGGTATGCCAAGTTGGTAATAGCCATAATACCATCTGCTGGTTTATCTTACACATCACAGGCACCGGAGTAATTTGCACTGGCGTCAGCCAGGGAAAGGTAAGCATCAGTTGCATACCAGGGTCATGATACAGCTCTTCTGCCCAAACTGAAGCTCGTATTTCTGTTTCTTACACCTATTAGTACTGAGCATAAGGGCACTTAAATGAGCTATGACTCGGATTGCAGGCGGGGCGGGTTGCGGACGGCCACTTACCCACTAAGCTTGCCGCAAACTAATTAAGCGGGTTTGTGGCTGTCCACGAGCGCAACTGTGACCTTCGCTGTGATTCCACGGACTCTGTGGCTAATATAAGAAACCCGCAAGGCCCGCAAAGCACACTGCTAGTGCTAGGTTTGCCATTGCCGCTGCGCTATGAACTCATCAGCAGCATCGCAAGGATTCGCACGAACATGGCAGCGAAGGAGCTAACTAACTCGCCGGCAGCTGCACCTCCGCTTGTGGAGTTCAAATCCTCTGATCTAGTAGCTGCTATTGCTATTGCTGGACAGGACGACCTGGAGAAGATTTATTAAAACCCTCTGATCAGTGGGGGTCTGGCCTGCAACTAGGTGCTCATGGATGTCGCTATCGTGCGTGGACGGTGAGGTCGGCGAGGTCGTCTGGGGCAGCCGGGGCCTTGCAGCACCCAGCACACTCGCAATCGTCACTGGAGAAGATTTAACTCCTCATCCTCCACGCTCACCACCCCAAGCTCCTAGCCGATGGACACCACCAGAACAAGAAGATGCCGGTTGTCGCGCTGGATATTTGACGAGGCAGGACACAACCATTGTTGCGGGTTCTTGCGGGACGTTGCGGGCTTGTGCTCTTGTCCAATGGGCTTCGCGGAACAGCACACATAATGCTGCAAAACTGTTGCAGCTAGTCCGCATGTGCCACAAAGCAAGATTTTGCGAGGCGGACATGCGGGTTGCGGTAAAAACCCGCCCCGCCTGCAAGCCGAGCTATGACAGTCGACGAGAAGCACGCTTGATAACACCATGGATGCACTATATTACATCGCACATAGCTACAGTACATGTTTCTGCGCTCTGTAGACAACAACATGTTTTCTGCCATTGCTAGTTGTATGTAGGTTGCAGACAAGGACGGGCAGCTTCAGTTGTCGCCGCCACCGTCCTTGTGTGCTGGTGCTGACTTCCCGCCGCGGAGGAAATGACCACGCTTGCTCCAGCCTCCACCGCTGAAGAGCCCCTTGCCCTTATACCCAGCACCACCTCCGTCGCCACTGCCGCCAGATACACCGTGAAGCTCATCGCTATCTCCGGCGCCAGCACCGGAGCTGCCGTATCCACCACCACCAGCGCCGTCGCCGCCACCATATCCTCCACCGCTGCTCCCATCTTCTCCATGCTGACCACCACCGAACCCACCAGCGTCTCCACCACCGTAGCCGCCGCCACCGCCGATGCTGCTGCCACTGCCGAAGCCACCCCCACCGCTGCCGCCTCCAAAGCCACCCCCGCTCCCACCACCGTAGCCGCCAGAACTGTCACCAAAACCACCCCCGCTGCCACCACCGTAGCCGGCAGAACCGCCGCCTCCAAAGCCGCCATGATGGCCTTTATACCCACCAATGCCAAAACCAAACGCCTTTCCACCACTCCCTCCACCGCCGCCGCCGCCACCACCACCTCCTCCACCGCCTTCGGCTCCGCTGCCACCATAACCAAACCCGAACCCTCCTCCCTTGCCATCAGGTCCCGCAGCCCAGCTCCATCCATACTCCCAAGAACCGCCGCCGGGGCTCGACCCATGCGCGGACCCCGAGTCACCGCTCCACCCGGGCGGCAGCCCCGTCGCGGGCTCTGCCACTGCCGGTCTGCCGCCGCCCTCCTTCTCCCCGTCGTCGTCGACGCCGCCCGCGCACTGCACGAGCGCGAACGCGGACACGAGGAGAGCCAGAGCAAGCACCAGCGCCCGCTCTCTCCGTTGCTGCTCACGCCTCGTACTCCCCATCGTCGCTTGCATGCCTGCCAACCCCTTCAACAAAGCTACGGCGAGCCTACCAAGACTCGAGTCTCGCTCTCGCTCTCGCGCGCGCTAGCTCTTGCTTTTCTAGGCCTCGATCGAAAGCTTCAAGTAGGCTTGTGATTTGTTGCGGCCGAAGGGATGTCTCGTGGCCGGCCTATTTATAGCGCGCGGCCATGCGTTGGTAAAGTGGTAATGGATGGGTGAAAAAAATCTGTCCACGAGATGTCGCGCACCACCGGCCCATTCTGAAGCGATCTGCTTGACTGCTTCTCTAGCGCTGCAGTGTGCTGCATGCTTTTGGCATCCGCTTTGCCGCATCGTGCATGCTCTCTCTGTGCTTTGCGCCGGTCGCCCGCCGTAATTACAAAAAAAATCCGTCACGAGAGTAGCTTTCAGGCTTATCTCCTCCGTGACCGCACTGGAATTGCATGAAAGCGAAGCATTGTTTGTTTATCCGATAAGAGTTTTTTTTTCCTTCGCTGTGCGTGCTGGGGTGCTGGTGCTCATTGGCGAAGCTAAACTAGGGGTGCAAATACATCCCCAAAAAATTATAAAAACAATAATTAGATCTAAAATTTTATCATATATGTACCTCTAATAAAAGATGTCTATGTATCCACAAGCTAAGTGTATCGTTCTCTAAGAGCAACTCCAGCAGTAGCCCCAAAACAAGGTCTATACTTTTCATTTAGGTGCTCCCCTACTTTTTGGATGCCCAAAATTTTTGCTTCCACTCCAACAGTACCACCTAAATGAAGGCCTCCAAATCCAAACTGGCAGACAATGACATGTGGGACCCACTCGTCATTGGGTCAAACATTTCGCTACTGCATGGTCACAAGAAGGGGAGGCTCGAGCTCGCGATAACCATAGCTAGGGCTGCTCCCGCTCATCGAGGAGAGGCCACTCTCACCAGAAGGGATGGCGGCGAGGCCCAACGGTGGAGATCGGAGGTGGAGGGAGGGAGCGCGGTAGTGAAAATCAGCACTGGAGGGAGATGGACGAAGTTGCATTTGTTCGGTGTGAGAAGGTAATTGCCACACCACGCAGGATGGGGGCTGGGCTGTTGGGCCAACAGAAAATGGAGTCTGCAGGGAAGATTTGGGTGCCCACCCCAATTTTGGAGCTCTAGTAGGGACCCTGCTGGAGTGCTGTTTTTTATCTGGGCACATAAATTTAGCTATATAAGGGCTCAAAGTAGGGATCCTCCCGGGGTTGCTCTCTAACTTCGCGGTCCTGGTTGCCAAGAGTCCCAAGTCCCGTGAGCCCCGTGACCTGAAGAATCTAGTAGCTGTTGTCCGTTGGCTAGTGTCGACACATATGCTTTGCCGATGTTGCCGAAAGCACTGTGCGTCTAGGCATGCAGGTGGCTTGGCTTTGTTCGTCCGTTCGAGAAAGTTGGGATCGAAACGACACTGCCAAGCGCGTCTAGGCATCTACGAAGTAGCATGCCCGTGACTCCGTGAGGCGCGCGCGTTGCATCCCCGTTTGATGGGGAAAATCAGTGTGTCAATACTTCTTTTTTTTGAGGGAAGTATGCTAATACTTTCATCCAAGATTTGGAGAGAAAAAATAGTAGACCTGAAAATTGATATTTCCGACTGTCAATGTAAATCAATTTCGTTCTAGGGACCATCACAAAACTGTAACTAGAAATGCATGATTTCTAGAGAACCTTGGACAGTCCCTTATAATTGATTTTGTACTAATGGATGATTTTTTTTTTGAAACTAATGGTTATGATTTTTAAAATTTTCTGGTATTGTCGATTTCTTTAATAATTGATATTGTCGATTTTTTAAACTATTTTATTTATATTAGTTTCTTTTGACTTGTTTTTGGTAAAGCACCACCAAGTATGGTACTCTAGTCTAGATTTAGAATGATGTATCTTCTATTTTCCTTTTAACTAAGGCATTTGCTATAGTATATCTAAATAACTATCAGCTGTTCATTTATTAATGAGAACGGATGATTAGGGCAGTCATCTATTACTTCTTAAGAGATAATATGTGAAATGTTTATTTATTTATTTATTAGTTTCGAAAATTAGGATAATTGAAGATTAAAGAAAGTTCTAGATATAAAAATTCTTCTTTCTAAATTTAATTGATGCATGCATGACTTATTTGATATGGTAATTTTTTAATGATTTGATTAGTATAAATTGTGATGACAACTAATTTAATTAGCATGTAATTTTTTGTTCTCTTGTAGCGTGTTTTGTTCAACATTTTTAAATTTAGAAGGTCCTCTTAATTATATCACATAGTTTTAATCGAGTGACCATAAAGCACATTTAACTATATAACATGTTAGTGTGTAACATATTTTAGATAACTAAAATTCAAGACTTCAATTAATGTGTTAGCTACCTATCCTTTTCATACATGTAATATATTTTTCTTAATTGATTATACAACATGACTTTTTTCATATGTAATTATTTGTCAAAAATAAATAACCTTTTCCGTACGTAGGTACACCTGCGCGCACATGAAAAAAAACGACCGCTTCTTGCTGCTGCACGGTGCGTTGTGCACCACGCGCAAACGAAAATAAAAGGAAAGGCTTTGCTCCTGTGTAAAATCCGGATGGAGGGTCCCTTTCCCTGTGATTACGGGATTTTGGCAGATTCTTTTTTCTTTTCTATGGTATTTAATTTATTTAATCAATTCAAAAAATCTAATAAATAAATGGCTCAGATTGAAGTAATAGTTGTATCGTAGCATTGCCATAGCGTTGCCACGTAAGATATAGCAAAGGAATTCGGGAACAGGAATTAAAACGGCAGGGGATCTGGTTGAATAGGAGTACTAGAGAGGAAGGACTACAATTTACAAGTAGTTTAGTTTGTTCTTCTGTTACAACTTAATTTATCTCCTATTACAGCCAGTGGCGGAGGGAAGGGGGGGCTGAGGGGGGCCTGGCACCCCCCAACCTTCCCATAACTCCCTTAATACACCTCATAGATTAGATGTTTAATTATCTAATTAGCTAGTTAATGATATTATCTGTACTAAGATTTTTATTCTTATTTTATATTAATCTCTAATAGTTTCTTATACAAAATAGAATCTAGATCTTTCTAATATTTTCTTCATATTTTTTATTTTTATTATTGCCTATCAAACATCAGTTTGTCCCCTACCACACACTCTAATTAGCTAGTTAATTGAAAATCGGCGTTTTCCTTGTTTAATCCTTCTAAATTGATCTCCAACAATGGGATATATATTATTTAGCATTAGTCTTCCTATTATCTTTCTTATCTCCTATGCTTCTATCAATATTCGTCTAAACTCTAAACGGTCATTTAGCCCGTTGTACTCAACTTTTAAACACTAACAGTGGTATGGTGTTTCTGTTTAACCTTCTATTTAAATGACTATTTTACCTGTTTAAGTGATCGTTTTGTCTAAGACTAAATGATATGTAACTGATTGTTTGTCATTTGATGTTAGGATCTAGTACTAATTAATTTTGCCCCCGTTTAACTACTTGTTTTTATTGTGATTCTTTTCCTGGGCAAAGAAATAGAATGATTAGGTGAAGGTTAGAGACCTAAGGCTAGTTAAATTTCTCTTTCTCTTTTTTATTTTTTTTGCTTTTTTTACATCGCAACGCAAACGTTTATTTTGGTGCTATGTACACCTTTGTCATGTAATATTTTGAATTGTTCTTGGTTTGCACGGCCTCCCTATGTTCAAATCTTGGCTCGGCGCCCCTGATTACAGCTCGCCTTTTATACGGCAACAACGGCTTGTGCTAATTCCTGCCGAGCAGCTTCACGCCACCTGGGCCGAGTGCTGCGTCTTGGCCTGTTCGTAGTCGCCGGTAGCTCTTCGGATGTAGAATTCTAGACTCCTCTGCCATCCTGGTTGCTGCATGCATGTAGGGCTCCTGATCTGTTCTAATGAAAAAACTAAAAAAGTAAACAGAGAAAAAAAATGTGATTGAGGCAAATACAAACAAGATCAGTACGCAGCTTACAGACAGATACAGGCCCTGCGATTTTTTTCCCGTATATATAGGCTCCTATATGCGTGGCGCAGTTTGGAAGGTCGTAATCAAGTAGCCATATGACACGATGATATTATTGTCCCGCACACACTGCCCTGCACGGCCATGATGATCACAGGCATTGCCATAGGTCGTGATAAGCACTAGAGCACAGCCGACAACTTTGACTTTGGGGGTCGAGGTGAGCCAACACGAGCCGTTTGTCTCATGTTCCCGTGCATCATCTTTCGCTTAGCTTAGGCTCGTCGTGCAAGCTTTTGTGCCCTGCTGACTGCCGATTGAGATTGAACGGATCGGAAGAGGAAGGGCGGTGCAATCAGGATCGGAATAATGGCGGATGGCGATGTCCGTCTGGCTTTTGTAATGAATATCGGATGGTGATGTCCACTGCGTCCTTGTGCGCGCGGGCGCGCATGGCGTCCAGCGTCGCTTTCCATATGATTTAGGGCGACTTCGATGCAATTTTCGCGCGTTCTGGCTAAGCCAGTTCCAGTTCCATCTTGCTGCTATAGGATGCTAGAGTTTTTAATAGTGCAGCCCAAACTCACCTCGCCCTGTTAACGGGGGGAAACCCAGCCCGTATCCAACCCACCTCATCTAATGATTTGATTAGTCGATCCAGTCCAACCAACCCCACGAGTGAAATGAACCCAACTCAACCCATACACTCGCCAGAGCATCAGCGCCGGCTAAAGCGCCCACCAAGTCCTCTTCCAAATCCACGCCACCCTCCTCATCAGCCGACGCTTTCGCGTCACTGCCGGCCGCCGCGCCGTCCGCCACTCCGGCCATGCCCGCGCCCAAGTCCTCCTCCAAGACCAGCCCAGCAGCGTCGGCCACCGCGCCTACGACCACCCCCGCCACCCCAGCTCCCGCGGCGGCGCCGCCCGACCCACGCGTCCGCGCCAGCGCCCCCACCAAGGCGGCCGCCCCTGCCCCAGCCACGCCTGCTCCCGTCGCCACTCCCACCCCCTCGCCGCCCGCGCCCGTGGCCGAGGTGCTCGCAGTGGTGCCGGCGCCGGAGACCAAGCCTGTGGAGGCCCCGCAGGGCCGTCTCTATAATTTTATGGACGCTTGTGCAAGCAAAAGGTAGGGCCCATCAAATATTTTTTTATATGTACTATATATAAAATACATATTACAACTAAAAAAAATTAATTTGCACCATATATTTTAGTTTATAAAAGATAATTATAGTACAACAAATAAATAAGTATAATAGAATTAGAAATTTAGATAATTATAGTACAACAAATAAATAAGTATTATAGGCCCCTTAGCACCATGGCCCCCCGGCTGTCGCACCGGCTGCCCACCCCCTAGAGACGGCCGTGGGCCCCCGCCCCGGCGCCCGCCAAGAAGAAGAAGAAGCGGTCATCTCCGTCCAAGGACAAGAAGAAGAAGGCAGCGTTCGCGCCTGCTCTTGCCATGGTACTGCCTAGCGTTCTGAGTTCCGTGGAGAGGAATTAGTGAGTACCCATGGATTTTGTCCCATGCGTCAAAGCCAACCCAACCTGTTGATTAAGCAATCCGTTACAGCTCATCCAAAGCTAACCCACTTATAACTCCAATCCAAATAACCCATTTCGACCCAACCCATTAGCAATGCGAAACTCACCCAAACAGCGGGAAGGGGGAAAAGTGGATAAGAAAGGCACGCATCTGACCTATGTTCTCGGCGACCAGCCAGTGGCAGGAAGATTGCCATTAGCGCAACCGACGAGGTGGTACACCATGGTTCGACGCCAAGGTGCAGTACACGGTGGAGGAGGCGCGGGAGGTCGTGGGCAGCTGCTCAGGCCTCGCACCACGGACCAGGACCGTCCACAACTGCGCGCTCCATCTCCGGAGCCTCTCCGTCACCACGCCGGACACCTTCCTTAGGAAGGACGTCGAGCAGGCCACCGTCAGATGGCGCTTGACAAGGTGAGGCTAAGGTGTCCTCCCTGTCGACGCGGTGCAGGGCGGCTCAGGTCAGAGCACTCCCAATGTAGAAACCATTGTGGTTTCTATAGACATTAATTGCAGTGTCACCTAAGCATTTTGCTGATGTGGCAATGTATTTATTAAAGAGAGAGAGTAAAAATCATAAAAACTGGATCGAAGTTAGAAAACATGTCTACACAAAATCCAAGACATGAAGTGATAAGATTGGATGTAAAAATATTCTATAAAAACTATCCATTGGAACAATAATTTCTATACATAGCATCTATAAGAATTAATGAGTATAAAAACTATATGCAGTTTCTAGCATCGGAAGTGCCCTTATTGCGACATTGGTAACTACTCTAATCCAGTGTCTTGATTGGCAAGCCAGCGGGGTCACAGTTTGCCGCTAGTACAGGAGAATTTAGGTGGCACAAATCCTTGGCATTGAAATCAAGCTCTTCTGTCAATCATATAGTTACGCTGGCATCTCGCTTAGAAGGATGAGTATTGGTGATTAGGAACCGAAATTCTGATTCTGAGCGAATGATGAGCACGAGTGGTGGGTGAGCGAGCGGCAAGAGCGCGTGAGCTCAGCCTTTGCTTCCGTCCCGACGTCGAGTGATGGCATCGGCGATGCGAATCGCAACCACGCAAGGGAGAGGCCTTGGAAGGCCGGTCGTCATCCACACGGAGGAGAAATAGCCGAACCGCGAGCGGGACGGCGGGAATAGGTGTCTGACCCAGACGAAAAACAGCTCAGAGAAAAAAAGCTACAATTTTATCTTTTTATTATTAGGAATAGATATTACGGCAGTACTAATCTACACCCTAGGCATTAAATATTATTTATCCTGAGTAGAAAAATACTAAATAGTATTGAATGGTGTTCAATATCATTCAGCACTAAACAATACTAAAACACCGATATCTATATCTCTAGATCTAGGTGTATATAAAGGAAACATATCTAGTGGAAACTACTCATGCAAACTAACACAAAGATATTATCTAAATTCATTAAAAAATCACACATATAGATGATATGATTATACACAACCTTGTAAAATATCTTGTCCAAATTCGAACTTGTTTGCGAGATATAAAAATAACAAATTTTAAGCTAAAAAGCTGTCCACAAGAAATTTTTTATTTTTATATCTCACAAACGAATTCGAGTTTGGACAAAATGTTTTATAGTGTTATGTATCATCATATCATTTACATGTGTGATTTTTTTGTTGAATTTAGACGACTTTTTTGTTGTGGTTTGCATAGGTTTTCATGAAGGTTGTGGTTTCCAGTAAATACATTCCCATATATGAAAGGAAGATATATATATATATATATATATATATATATATATATATATATATATATATATATATATATATATATATATATATATATATATATATATAGTTAATCTCACATTGCAATTTTACCTTTGAGTGCACATACAATGGAACACATACATGATGCCTCTCAAGAAAAAAAAAGACAATGCAAGACTAATGACTTCACTATTGCACATATACACACGTGATGCCTCTCAAGTGACCCTGTTTAGATAAAAAAAAATAAACTAATTACACGCTTTGATTAGAAATTATGAGATAAATCTTTTAAGCCTAGTTAGTCCATGATTAGCATTAAGTGCTACAGCAACCTACATGTGCTAATGATAGATTAATTAAACTTAATAAATTTATCTAACAGTAAGCATTACAAAATTCCTTACTCTTACAAGTTACAAGCAAACCATACCAAAGAAACATATTTTCTTTTGGCCTAGCCATAAGGCAAGTACTTGCCAGATGGATATCCAAAGACCAAAAGAAAAGGAAATTTATATTGCACCATGCTCGTGTAGCCCACAAAACTATGTAACACTGGACCATGAATAATGGTGCCTTTGAAGAGAAGTCCTTTAACAAATCTAGCAAAGTACTCTTAATCCATCATTTATGCCTTGTTCAGTTGAGAGAAATATTTGTTTTTGGCTACTGTAGCACTTTCGTTTGTTTGTGATAAATATTATCATCATGGACTAACTAGACTTAAAAAAAATTCTGCTCGTGAATTACAAGTAAACTGTGTAATCAATATTTGTTATTGTCTATATTTAATACTTTATACATGTGGCACAAGATTCGATGTGACGGAGAATCTTTGAAATTTTTTGGAAACTAAACAAAGCCTTATTTACATGACCAAATAACCTCGCCACCTGCGGCCCAAGGCCGCGAATGGACAAGGATCCTGAAGGGACACGCAATGTAACCTTAGATTTGACTGAGCAAAGAGGATTAAAAAATAAATCTAAACGATATGTTTTAAAAATTAGATACAATGTTGTGGGTTGATGAATGAATGAATGTTGTGGGTTCTAAAAATTTTTAGATTTTTTAATAAATATTGTCTAATCAAAGACTTATTTACAGATAAACAATGCACTTAGATTTTATTTTTATCTAATTTAATACTATATACATATACCGTAAAATTTAATATGATAAAAAATCTTGAAAATTTTTTTGGTTGTAAGGTTACTAAACAAAGCCTATCCTTCCAAATAGGTGTCGTAGACAGTAACCTCTTTTCTTTTATAAAAACATCTTAAAAAAAAAATTTCAAGATAAAAACATCTTAAAATTATTGATGATTTATATTCCTAATGTTTGACTCAAATCTTATCCAAAACAACACCTATATCCTAAATCAAGAGAAATCATTCCTAAAATTTTCACATTCACAAACACAAAAACTTAATAATTATTAATAATTTATATTCTCAATATTTGATCCAAATCATATCCAAAATGTCACCTAAACTTAATAATTATTAATAATTTATATTTCCAATATTTGATCCAAATCTTATCCAAAACGACAACTAAACCCTATATACGAGTACCCTTTAATAGATGGTTTTCACTTTTCAAAATTCCACCAAAATGAGTGAATTTATTACTATCAGATCCGAATGATTGCGAAATTGTCAAATCCACTGGAGTTTCAGCGCGCAAAGGCGCACAAAAACCATACAAAACACGAAACTGATCACCTCGGAAAACTTATTAGAGCCCTGCTGCGCTGCAGCACTGATCCGAAAATTTTTTAAATTTTGAACTACTTTCATTTTTATTTGACAAACACTATCCAATCATAAACTAGCTAGACTTAGTTTCATCTCGATTTATAGGTAAACTACGCAAGTAATTTTTATTTTCGTTTATATTTACTACTACATGATTGTGCCACAAAATTCGATGTGACGATGTGAACAGAGAATCTTGAAAAAAATTAAATTTTGGGAGGCCTTTGTACAGCGATGAAACTGATTATCATTCTATTTTGCTACAAAACTTACATATTCTTACAAATTCTTCAAATATTACAAAATCAAAAAGAGTGATTGTATTGTATATGACCACTCAATCATTAGTCCGCCACAAATGATTACAAATTCTTCAAATAATCCACAACCAATAAATTTATTTAAAATATAGAAGCACAAGGTACCAATTAACAGACTTCAAGACAAAACTAACTGTCAAACTTAGCGTGCCCTCAGACATCCAAGGAAGGAATTAGCAGCATTAGCTCTCAAGCCTGGCAGGGCGAAAGCTCTTAGGCGGCAACTGCGAATGTAGAGAAACAAGCCTTAACTTCTATCATCATTGGGCAGAATCAGAGCTCAAGAAAGAAATGAAGATTAAGAAAAATCGAACACAGAAAATGTAGAACACACAAACGATTCAAACTCCCAGCAAAAAAGACAACTACCAAAGAACAAACAACTCATTATTCTTATTGCTTTGCATCAGACATCCAAGGAAGGATTTAGCAGCATTAGCTCTCCAGCCTGGCAAGGCGAAAGCTCTTAGGCGGCAACTGCGAATGTAGAGAAACAAGCCTTGAATTTATCATCATTTGCAATAAAAAAGCAAATGCCTATACATTTTGGTTCAGGCTGCTTTTTTTAAAGACTATCCAATCGAATGTTTAACACATGTATGGAGTACTAAATAGACTATTTACGAAACTGAAAACACAGCAAGAGAATAATTTGAAAATCTACAAAACTGAAAACACAGCAAGAGAATAATTTGTGAGTTACAGTACCTTTTGAATTTTAGCACCGCCAACCAAACAACCCCAACACATAGGTATGAAAAAAATGTTTGAAATACATATGGCTCAGATATCCAAGGAAGGAATTAACAGCACTAGCTCTCAAGCCTGGCAGGGCGAAAGCTCTTGGGCGGCTACTGCGAATGTTGAGAAACAAGCCTTAGCTTTATCATCATCACCATACACAATGCAAACATACCAATTAAAAATAGAGTGAGTGCAGAAAAATGTGATCACATTAACCGGCTCTGTGGACAGACAGAGAAGCAGTCCCCAGGTTCCTATCAACATGTGAAATGTTGAGACAACTTTGTTTTGGCCTAATCATAGCATCTCTGGTCAATAACGTGGCTAACAGAGACGTGGCATCAGGCCCAAATTTCATTTCATTACAATTCACAAACTAAATGATGTTGAATAAGTTAAATAGGCAGTTATCATAACCCCTCAGAGACCCGATTTAAATCACACACCACAGCTTAATCAAACAACTACAGATGGGACTCTATCCTAGACAAAACCACAAAGGTTATGGTCGAAGGATAGACACCTGCAGCTGAAAGAAGCAGCTGCTGTTTACAGGGTCAAACGGCACTTCCTATCGGTAGGTCTTGGGATCCTCATTGGGACTATTGGGACTGCAACAGGGCAACCACGTCTACATAATCAGATTAAACTAACAAAAGTACATGATCAAAACATGAAATGTATAATATGTATGCTTACATAAGCCTCAGCAAGCCAGACAATTTTCGTCATAAGTAAATCTGACGGTAATTCCAGATGTATAGCTAATCATCATTGGCTTACATACAGATCACGTGGCAGGATAAGGCCGTAAGGATACCTGCCTAAAGCAAACAAAGACACAGACCAAACGATAAAAAAACGAAAATAAAAAGGCTAAATCAAAGAGTAATTGCAGTATCATCAGAAAAGAATTGCCTTCTCACTCACAGAGCTAACAGCACTGTGTCAGAAGGTGTCCTAAGATTGTTTCGTGGTTTCATCATCTGATACAAAGAAAAAGACAGATACAGTTCAACAACACAAAAAAAAATGAAAACCATTACAGCAAGATGTTAAGGATTCAGATGCAGAGATGTATGTGCATCACTCGCTCGGCAGAAGCCGGCCTCGGATCAAGTGTTGGATTATGCATCAGTTGATCTTCACTATCCAAAATCAAATTACTGAGCAGGAAAAACAACAGCAAAAAAAAGATTGGAGGGGATCTGTAGTTACTCAGTGGTGGCAATAGGTTATTGGTTCGATTCTGCCAGCGAGTGTCCTCAGTGCTTTCAGAAGAGGGAG
Organism: Sorghum bicolor; assembly: GCF_000003195.3. Taxonomy (NCBI): domain Eukaryota; kingdom Viridiplantae; phylum Streptophyta; class Magnoliopsida; order Poales; family Poaceae; genus Sorghum; species Sorghum bicolor. The sequence continues at coordinate 63,809,491 of NC_012873.2, forward strand.
CTTAGTATCCTCATCGCAACAGTCCATCCCACGCTCCAATGGAAAAAAAAATAATCAAACGAAAAAAAAAGAAATCGCACGGAGAAAACATTTCGAGCAGATAAACGAGACGCAAAGAGATGAGTTAGATGGCTCGGTTCAGCGGGAAAATCGGCATACAGATCAACCTCGAGTAGAGAGAGACCTGTGATTCGGTCTGTTGAGCTTGAATATTACCGAGTCGTCACTGCCATCCATCTCACTTGACACAAACAATCGATTACGAACAGAAAGCAATATGCACACACGATCTGGAGGTGTTCTAAACCAAGAGCTCTGCGGATCTGGGTTGGCGTCGGATGGATTGGGGCGAGGTGTTCTAAACCTAAAGCTCAGCGGCGATGCGGGGACTCCAGTAGAGGCGGCGTTTATATGGAGGGGATTGGTGAATTAGGGTTTGAGCAGGAGGTGCAGGTGGATGTGCGGTCGAGTTGGGCTAATCCGTGGGCTTTTCCGCAGGCTATGGTTTGGGTTTGGTGGGCTGGTGGGTTCGGCCTAGCCCACAGAGTACTGTTAGGGGCCGTGAGATACGTAATGTGGCGCGGGGAGGGCGGCGGGGCGGCTGAGAGCTGAGGCGGCTGGGAAGAATTATGTTTTCATCTTAGGTTATTGTTGGTAACAAAAACATATTTTCCCCTTGAATGTATGTTGCATAAGTCATAGCCAAACTTTTTTTTACTCTATTTGTTTTAAAATCTCAACCTAATATGTATCTAATCGTATAATGAAAATTACCATATCCGTTCTAATTGTAAGACTCTTTAATTTTTTGTTATATCAACTTTATTATATATCTAGTCTAGATATAATAATATGTGTAGCTATATAGTAAAATGGATATAGAAAAAAGTCAAAACCACTTGTAATTTAGAACGGATGGAGTATGTACGTAGAAAAGGTAGAATACCTTAGAGCCTATTTGCTTGACCATATGTAATGAATCTGTAAACTATTTAATAGTATTTTTCTCTCACGATAAATCAATGTTTGGCGAAAGCATTATTCATTAATTTTTTGTGAAAGAAAATATTGATTCGATAGATAAGCTCCAATCAATAGGGCTAATATTTCTGATTTCAAAATTCCAGCCTAAATTTTGATTTTAAAGGTACAATTTCAGAAGTGTAAGTGGGCGCCTGGCCGGTGGATGGAGGCGACGAGGCGTGCGTGTCCACGGTCCACCTCCTCCAGGCTCCAGCAGGTCGGCACTCCGGCTCAAGTGCCCCGCCATCAGAATCCACTAATTACTGATATTTGTTTTTCTTCACCTGTCGCAATCGCCATTTTTGCTAGAGAGAAAAGAAAAACAGGGCTCGAAAATACGAGCTCCACTACTCCCTGCTTCAGGCACGCTCATCTTCCCCGCTCCAGTGCTCCACCGATCAGGAATTCATTCAGAACTCACCGCCACCGCCTGCTCCCTCCTCGATAAATCCAGCCTATTATCCAAACCGTCTCCCGTCTGATCCGTCGCCGTCGAGGAGTCGACTCGTCTATCCACAGGCAAAAGAAGTATCTAGCGGGGAGCGTCGCCGGCGATGCTCTGCTCCGGCCGCATGCTGGCCTGCAACGGCCTCTTGCCCGGTCGGCTCCGGCTGCCGAGGGCCGACGCCTACCGCCTGCGCCCACCAGCGCTCGCGCGGAGGTGGAGCGTCGCGGCCTCCGCTGCGGCGTCCGGCGGCTCATCTGACCTCCCATCGTCGTCGTCTTCGCCGCCTACCCCGCCGTTCGGGGTCGGGGACGACCAGGCCGCTGCATCACCTGGGTAAAAACATTTTATGTAGGAAGTTGGCAATTTTAGCTCTGCTGGCGAGCTGTGAGGCGTGAGCAAAACATTTTTGTTTCCGCTGTGGTCTACCTGCGTGTGACTAGTGAATCGGATTCTGATTGCCCGTGCGACGAATCTCGTTCAGACATAGCTTCTCTATCCATCAAGAATACATGAACATGTTGGATCTCTTTTCGAAAGTAGGTTAATATGTTGGATCTAACTGACAAACTGTTGGCCTTGAACTTTCCATGAATATTTGTTTGTACTCTTTTGCATTCATCGATAGTATTCAGGTATGGTTTGTGCTGCACGGAGATAACATTGGCCCCTGCTTGGCTTTTTGCAGGTTTTGCATCATCGAAGGGCCTGAGACGGTCCAAGATTTTGCAAAGCTAGACTTGCAGGAGATTCAAGATAACATTAGGAGCCGCCGAAACAAGATTTTCTTGCATATGGAGGAGGTGTGTTAACTTTGTACTCTTTTGTCATATACTGCTACTTGTGTAGTAAAATATTAGCTTTGTAAGCTTGGCGTGTATGAAATTGCTTGTCAAAATAGATAACACTAAATAGCATTCTGCCATCCTTTGGTTACTGCCACACAACTAATCTGGAAATGGTCACACCCGTTTCTAAAACATAAGTATTACTTAATTTGAATTAATTACTAACGCTTAGTGTGATTGTGTTATGGGACAATTTGTTCTATAGCACTGAAAGATCGCTTCTTTTTGGAAAATATCACTGAAACAACCTAAATCATATAATACCACCGAAAGTAATACCACCGAAAGATAGAAACATTGTGGAATTCTATCTCTGTGTTAGAATTGATCGGCTTTGAGCACATTTTCCTTGCTTATTTTCTCTAAGACACATAACTGAAATGACAGAAATTCCCATGTGCTAGACTGGCCAGAACAAGGCTGAACCACACCCTATCGGTTCTGTCTCCAAATTGATGTGGCTATGCTCACGTGCTGCACACACTCCCCTTTGCTCCTCTCTGCCCCAGGCCGCCACTTGCCCCTGTTCCACACCTGGACACGGCAACCCTGCCATGTCCCCATCGGCCCATCCAAGCACCAGGCACCACCCGTGCTCATCGCCCCCAAGCCATGATGTCAGCAGTGAGACAAGGAGGGTAGCTCCCAAGCAGGATTAGTGCATATGTGCTAAAATGCAGCGCTATCATCTGTGTTGAGAAGGCAGCTAGCATATCTGTGGAGATTCTGCTGACTGGTTGTGTTAAAATGACTGGTTCTTTGTTCAGATGGCCTGGGGAATTTTGGTCGAAGTTAACGGCAGCCGGTCCAAAATTATTAAACAGAACAAAAGATTGCTGAATCCCGTAATGTTTGGATCTTTGAATGGTATCTTACGGAACCAGGTTCGTTCGGTGGTATTTTCCAAAAGACACGAGCTTATAATGGATTTTCCCTTGTGTGATTGGGCGCTGTTGCTATACTCATTTTTTTGGGAATCCATGTTATGCAGATACTAGATGACTGCCCATGTGAACTTTCAGAAAACTTGAGATATCCATCGATGTTTGCATGTCTTGTGCAGTTTCTTTCGTTCTCTACATCCGATCTAGTGTTTTAGTTGCCTCTTCTAGTTGATTCTGGTTGCAGCGGTGCCAGAAAATGCATCATATGCTCTTTCTGAGTCTTAGTTCTGTTTGCCTTGTTCATAGATTCGGCGATTGAGAATACAGCAAAGAATAAAGAATGTGGAACTCGGAATTTCAGATGAAGAGAGTGATCGGGAGCTCCCTGATTTTCCATCATTTATCCCCTTCTTGCCTCCTCTGGTATGTATCTGTGCCTTTGAGCACTCAGACACTACAATGCATGGTTGTTACTGATGTACAAACTTTTACCTTATGTGAACAGAGTGCAGCTAATCTAAAGGTCTACTATGCCACATGTTTCGCCCTCATAGCTAGTATAATGGTCTTCGGTGGTCTTCTTGCACCAATCGTAAGTCACAGTTCTCAATTTTGGTATCACTAATATTGACTGTTATAGTTTTATTTTGCCATATAAATTGCTTGAAATGCTTAACAACTTGATGTGCTCTCGTGCAGCTGGAACTTAAACTTGGTCTAGGGGGCACATCTTATGAAGACTTTATCCGCAGCGTTCATCTGCCGATGCAGTTGAGGTACTACCACTTCTCCACAGTCCATTAATCTATCAAGGATCATCTAGCTAGGGAAGTCAAGACTGGTCTGCCATGGCTACTGACTGCTTCTCTCTTCATTTGTCTACATGTACTGCAGTGAGGTAGATCCCATTGTGGCATCTTTCTCCGGCGGAGCAGTTGGAGTTATCTCTGCCCTAATGGTTGTTGAGATAAACAATGTCAAGCAGCAGGAGCATAAGCGGTGCAAATACTGTTTAGGAACCGGTAAGTTTTCTTCCAAAACCTTATTTCTCAAACATGCAGGACTGCAGGAGAGCTGCGTACACTGCATTAAGAACTAGAACAGGGTTGAAGAAACCCTTACAAACCCACACAAACATGTGCCCAGAAGCACATGCACTCCACAATAGCTTAACTAGCCTCCAAAACTTTTTCATGATCATATAACATGAACATAAGTTCTATGGAAGATTGCATGTGCCATTCAGTTTTCGCAGCTATATAGTCAAGTGTTACCTAACATTATTATGTTGGCCTGAAGCTCACACTGAAGCCTGAGATATGTTGTGAAGTTCGTTGCTTGCTCAGCTTTAGTGCAGTAATAAGATGTTGAAACAGTGGCGAAGCTAAAGTAAATTAGAGGGTGGTGCAATTCTCTAATAAATATGAAATTTTGAGGTGTAACAATGGTGAAAATTTGATTGTAATAGTAGTTTTTCAATTTTCTATGGGTGCATGTGCACCCACAACAATGAACTTAGCTTCGCCACTGTGTTGAAACCTGGGTCAAAATAGTTTCGCTGAAATTTGGTTGTTGCCGATGCTGATGCTGATTTGTTGTGAGAGGAAAACACTGCTGAAAAACAGTGTTGTGTCCCCATATCATAAACTTGTTATGCATTCCATATGATCACCAAAATATACTTTTTCATGGAAGTCTTCCTTTTTAGCTATGTATGATGTGCCTAGATGTCTTGTAGGATACCTGGCATGTGCCCGCTGTTCAAGCACGGGTGCTCTTGTGCTCACTGAGCCTGTGTCAACATTCAGTGACGGCAATCAGCCTTTATCCGCACCAAAGACAGAGAGATGCCCGAATTGCTCCGGCTCGGGAAAGGTAAATTATATCTTTTTACATGCTGAAAATCTTCGTGTCACCACCTCATTAGTGATTCTGATTGCACATGAATATGAATCATTTTTGTGAAAAAATCCAGGTGATGTGCCCAACATGCCTCTGCACTGGGATGGCCATGGCAAGCGAGCATGACCCCCGGATCGATCCGTTTATTTGAGGCGCACTGTAGTCCAGGAACTGTTGTAGCGTGTGGAAGACTGGAAGTGGAAGATGCTTTGTAGATAATAGTATCGACAAATGACTCACAGATAGGCCGAATCGTGAAATTTGAATCGACATTGTACTTGTACGGCACGAATAGGATGAGCTGAAGAGTGCAGAGAGGTGTTATGTTGCAAAGTAATAATTCGCGCGTCACTGTATACTACTACTAGAACGTCTTTTTTCATCCGACACTAATGACTCAAATCTCATGATGAATTTGGTCACGCATGTCATACGTGTATCTATTAGCCCCAGATGATGCTTTCGGTTGTCGATGCATTGATGCGCTCTTGGGGCAGTTGGGGTGGTGTTCCAGCCATGTAATCGTAAGTTATCTTTGCAGCGTATTTTTTCATTGAGTCAACAGTGTTTTTTTATGATAAATCAGCGAACGGTTTAGGGTTCCGGTTTCTGTCACCATTCAAACAGTGTAGCCCCGGGCTCTACTTTCCTGCCACCACTGAGCAGAACTTCCAGTGATTGTTGCAGTTCACACATGTGACGAACGGGTAAACATTGGTTCAACAGCAGTATGCAGCTGATAGTAGGCCTTATTTAGTTCCTAAATAATTTTATAAAATTTTTCAGATTCTCTATTTCATCGAATCTTACGACACATATATGATGCATTAAATATAAATAAAAAAATAACTAATTGTATAGTTTACTTATAATTTACTAGACGAATCTTTTGATTCTAGTTAATCTATGATTGGATAATATTTGTCAAATATTGTCTCCCGCTGGCCACATCTGCCACACTTGAACTGATCGGTTGTTGCCTTTGGTGCTGCTCCCCGCTATACATAATTAGTACATATGAACATATGACCTATGGCGATTACCTTCTTGATTAAACAAAAGTCTTATGTGAAGGAAAACTATATACTCATATCACGATAATGCGCATGTCGCACATACATCTATACCTACTACTAAATTGTGAAAATTTCAGTTTGCCTAAAACTTTCTTCTGCCACCAGGTATCTGTCCGCCACGAGTATGTCTATTCTTTATTTCCTTCCAAGGCCACCGCAACGTTTCCTTCCCACGCCATCACCGCTCCTGTCTCGCGGTGCCGTCCCGCGCTGGCGCTGCACGCGAGACATCCCCTTAGCATCCGCCCACAGCGCCCCCACTCCTCCCGTCCACGCATAGGGGCGAGGTCGCCGCTCCTCCTGTCCGTGCGGAGCCTCACCACTCCTCTCATTTGCGCACAGGGCCGAGGAGCTCCAAGCAAAGAAAGAACGGACGACCGCCGGCAGCCGTGGAGGAAGAACCATCGTTTGGGGCTTCCAGTTGCGGGCAACATGCAGGCCACCGGAGTCATGTTCTCACGCATCGGACGGCTGGGTGTACTACTCGACGTCAAATCGTCGGAGCGGCAGCTTAACCATGGCAACATCGACAACGCCGGAGCCAGCGAGTACTCAGAGAGAGACCATGTTTTGGCCTTGCCGTACGGGATAAAGGAAGTCGATGCCTGGTTTGTTCATAGGGATTGTCTCGTCCTAGCAGTGACAGGAATAGGTAGGTGTGTTTTCTGTAATGCCCTTTTTATATTTTATAGTTTATTATTTTTCCCCCACATGAATAGCAGTTTTGGCCTCCTTTTCTCACATGGATAACTCTACTGGCAGGAAAGTCCCTTTGTTTTTAGATCCTAGCTACACTAACAACAAAGATCATGGTGGTCATATCACCCTTGATTAGTTAATGCATGTTTAGTGCCTAAAACTTGCAAATCATGGGATACCTGCTGCTTCCTTGGATCAGGATAACCTGATAGCCATGTTGAGGGTTTCATGCAGGAGGTGATATCAAGCCCTGGTCTAGAGCTTGTGGACAATGATGAGTCCAATAAATCTGGTCGTGATGTTCCTAATGGGTTGTTTCATATCCTAATTTTCAGTTTAATGAACGATACAAGATCTTAAATGTACCTTTTATGATTACTACTGAAAATAGAGTTCCCGATATGACCAAACTAATTCAGAAATTATATATTATGGAACACCCCTTAGTCATTTATGCTGCAATCAGTAACTCATAATGGTCCATTCTTAAATTAATCTGAAATGTAATATTCCTTACTAGATGATCATGTATTTGTAAATTCTAGGTCTAATATGCATATTGTTTTGCGAGTGTGCACGTGCTTGGCTATTTATTTTGGACAAGTCAGATAAGGGAGGTGAAACTTATTATGTACTCTAATTGCTGGCGTACCAAACATAATTGTATAAGCAAGAATGATTGTATATTTTGTGAAGCATCTTGAAGTGGAATAAAAAGATATTTAAGCCTGATTAATTCCGTGTCTTTGGTTGTGATAATTAGCATGAGTACGGATCAATAAATTGTATATCTCCCGTTGCAACGCACGGGCATTTTTGCTAGTAATATTTAATTTAATTATGAAAATTTCAGTCTGCCACTTTTTCATCCGTCTAATTTTCATCCGTCCAATCTTCTCTATAACCGAATTCTGCACCAAAAGCGGGCACCCGATAGCGCCACGTCACCCGCTTACTCTCCAGCCGTTGGATCGACCGTTCACGCGATCGGGTCCATTCGATACAGGTCGTAGCGGGTCTCTCACCCGTCAACGGTGGTCCCGAACGGTTGCGGATCCTCGCGAACCCGCTCGCAGTCTCGCACGCTATTCCCGCACATCCTTCCTCCCAGTGCGGCAGGCCAGCGGCCCCATCGTGGGCAGGGTGCGGGCGCTGCGGCCGCGGCGCTCCCGGCCATCCCGGCGCAGGTGGGTCCCCAGAGACCTCGGCGACCCTGGCGGCCGTGCCGCGGTCGTGGCCGTGCGCCGCGCCGCTGCAGCTGGGCCTGTATGCGTAGCAATCAGGCCACGGCCTACCTCCTGCCGAGCCACGGCCGGCCCCGGGAACATGCGGGCCCGGTGCAGCTCGCTGGCCGGCCAGGAACCGCCGCCGTGGCCATCCCCGGGCGGAACCAGCCGCCGAGAAGGCGAGCTTCGAGGCGGTCGCCCCGCCCTCGCTGGCCCTGATGCCATCGCGGAGCAAGGAGCTGTGCGTCAGCAGCAGCCGGTGCTGGATGAAGCGAAGATGGGAGGAGAAGGCGAGCAGCGTCAGCTGCAGGGCAAGAGCAAGCGACAGGCCTGACTTGTTCTCACCTGTGCTTGTAGCCATGGACTGGCAGGAGTGCACGTACGTTTCTTTCCTCCCTCTCATTCTGCCCGAGCGTGCCAAAAAGTGCTCCAATTTCTCGGTTGAATTGGTATAGCCTTAGCTTTGACCTGTGCCACCGCTGCCTACTGATTCACGTGGAGAAATCTCCCCTTTTCACTAGCTGATTGAGCTACTTTGCTTGCTGATCAGTAGATCAGAAACCAACGTCTACTCGAATGGAAGCAAAATTACCGTTGTCCACTGAATTTTATACTGGGCAATACTGGGAATTTGAGTAAAATGTAGTACTGACATCTACGAACGGTGGTCCATGGAAAATAAGGAGTGAATAACTTGTGTAATCTATTGATGAGTATTTCTTGGCAGCCACAACAGATGCTGGTTTGCATTGGTTAAGGCTGGATTTTGTAGGGCCCAGGCTGTAAATGATTATTATATATGTCACCCAAAACACCTGTAAGCAACTAGAACTATATTCAATAAATGTTGATATGTACTCGCAATAGGCAAGGCTTGTAAATCTGACCATGTGGACTCTGATCAGAATTCAAAGTGTAGATAAAAGGTCACTGCTTCCTGCTTTATAGTTATAGGTGACTGCTGAGTACTGGGTTATGCATGAGTTTTGATTAAAAAACTTCCCAAACAGTATCTTCAGTGAATAGCTTGCTAGACTTACTTGCTTAACGTTTCATAGAAGTTCATTCATCAAAATTTTACCTAATTATACCCCTGTTTCTACAGCAAATTGCAAAGAGATTTATTTGCAGACTATAAAATCTACATGAACTGTATGATGCATAGATCTTTCTCTTGGCCTCAGTACTAGACTTCGTTTCTTTTTGTTTGCCCCTTGTGACATTGTAAATATGATTTCAGTGTGTGTTTTCCTCCACTTTAGTTAATATGGTTATTGTCCGCTGTTTCCTTTAATAATGCTTGGCATTGCATATATTGTGCTACATTAAGTATGTTCAGTTTACAAATCCTTGAAGATAAACCTGATCTTTCACGGTGGACTCTGAAGTACGAGGTCCTTGGGTGGGATGTAGAATTTTCTTGGCTTGCACGTAACATGACAGTAAGTATCTGCTTTTACAAGGCTGCTATCAGTTTAGATATGAACATCATTGACATTACTCACGTGTCAGCCTATTAAAAACCAGAAAACCAATTGGCAATCTCTCCAAGGTCTTCCTAATAGGTAAGTATTACAGAATCTGCGGCTATTGCATACATAAATTAGAGAAAGGTTAGGTAATAGAGATATAGATATAGATTTGATAGTTTTTTTTCTCCCGTTGCAACGCACGGGCATTTTTGCTAGTGTTGACTAATATACAGAAAGGATCAACTGATTATTTTCCTATTAGCCCCTCATTTCTTTCGTAAGGCGATAAACAAGACACCGGAAAAAGAAACAAACTAGTACGAGATTGGCACCATAACAATCATGGAACAATATCCGCTAACAATAAGGGCTACAGGACCTTGTTCGCTTGACCTTATCAGCCGAATCTATCAGCCATTTAGCAGTATTTTTCTCTCACAACAAATCAGCCAACAATACTTTCAATAGTGTTTTTCTCTTACATGGCTTATCATGCTACGTGCAACCTTTAATTAGCTTATAGCTAATTTATTAGTGACTGTTTTTTGGCTTTGGTGGGATGCTTATAACAAGGCGAACGCTAGGGATAAAATCATGTCTATTGAGGAGATGGTTTACAACATATATTCTATGAAATATGTTGATACTTTTCATACAGGCCAAATAAGAGGAAAAGTATGATTTCTTGTTAGGTTCCCCCACGGACGATGTCATAAAGATTAACATTGATGGAGCTTTATACAAGAAGAAAAGAAAGTTGCTTGGTTCTATTGTGAGGGATCACAAAGAGGCCACGGTGTGCAGGTATAATCAAATTGGTGCATGATGCATTAAGTACTGAGCCCCAAGCTTGTAAGCTTGTTTTGCTACCTTTTGCATAGCAATAAATCATGGTTTATCCCGGATCATTTTGGAGAATGGTTCGACAATTTTAGTAAATGCTCTACAGTCCTGCTTTTATGATTCTTTTACACCAGAAGCTAAAAATCATAAAAGCAGAAGCTAAAATGTTGTATTGTTCATGGATTTTAATCCTCTTGAAAAATATATTGCATTCCATAGGTCCTTGATCACGTCAATCCCGCTGGCACGACCAAATAACATAGTCGCGCCACATGCGTTGCCGTGGCAAGCTTTTAGCAGATATTGTTCCATGATTGTTATGATGCCGATCTCGTAGTTGTTTGTTTCTTTTCATGTGTCTTGTTTATCGCCTTACGAAAGAAATGCTAATCAGACTAATAGAAAAATATTTTGTATATTAGTCGACATGTATGTGCGACATGTGCGTTATTATGATAGGAGTATATAGTTTTTCTTCACATAAAACTTTTGTTTAATCAAGAAGATAATCGCCATAGGTCATATGATCCTCTCTGCGTCACTTTGCCGATGAAAACCTTTCACCGAAAATCAGTTTTGTTTTCAGCCTTTAGGTTGAACAAGATTGACATGCATTTTGTCTTATGAGACCCAATGAAACGTCCAACGATCCAAGCCTCTCAAATAGTGCTGCAAACTCAACTATCACAGTAACCTTCATCCAAGATGTAGTTATGCAAATTTACATACTATCACATATATTAGGTGTAGAGACTAGCAATCTCTATGAAATCTAATTGATGAAGACTTTTTGTTATAAATCGCTCAGATTACTTAGAGTGACTGGCCTTGTTTAGTTCAAAAAGTTTGCAAAATAAACACTGTAGGACTTTCGTTTGTATTTGACAAATATTATCCAATTATGGACTAACTAGGCTTAAAAGATTCGTCTCACAAATTATAAAAAAATTATGTAATTAGTTATTATTTTTATCTATATTTAATACTCCATGCATACACCGTAAGATTAGGGGGGTGTTTGGGACTGCTCTGCTCTATGTTTTTAGCCAAAAGGTTTCAGCTCCACGCACTAAAGAGGTACTTCATAAACTCCACTTTTTCATGAAGCTGCTCCAGTGTAGTTTGTAGAGCAGAGTTTGTGGAGCAGTACCAAACACCCCTAGATGTGATAGAGAAGCTAAATTTTTTTGCAAAATTTTCTAGGAACTAATAAACAAGGCCGGTGAGTTTTGGCTAGGCGCAGTCGCGGGCCCTGCCTGTCAGCCGTGTCTCCCATCCGTCAGCCATTCGTTCCCATCTCCTCCTTCCTCCCGAAACTTGCCTGCGCGGCCGCCCGTCTAGCACCACTCTCCGCGAAGCGCCGCCCGCCCCGTGCCTCCCACCGGGCCACTTCGCTAGCGCCGCCCACTGCAGCACTAGCCGTTGAGCGCGGCGCTCGCCGCCGACTTCTCTCGCGGCCGCGTCGTGGACCCACATCCCCACCGATTCGGCTGGGGTCCAGCGAGGGGAAGGCGGCCGATGGACGCGCTCATGGCGAGCTACGCGTCCGACTCCGACTCTGACGGCGGCGAGCCGGCTGCCGTCTCCGGAGGCGCCCCGGAGATCCCGGAGCCTTCGGCCTTGCTCCCACCACCTCCCCTCGACCTCCTCCAGCCCCCCAACTTCGCAGGCATGATGATTCCTTGCGCTAGCATCTCTTTGAACCTTATGGCTGCTCATGTTCTGAGTGCTGACGGTATGTGCCTATCTGGGGACAATACGTGGTGCAGGTTACTCGGCGATGGCGCAGGGGGGTCGCGTCCGGAGCTTCCCCCATGTGGAAGGCAACTATGCTGTACATGTTTATATCCCTGGTCTGTGCTTTTGCTTGTTGGTCTTGCTACAAATGTTCATTGTTCTTGGATGTGAATGTGCACTTAGAAATTGAGATCAAATATATATGATGTATCCTCTTAACTACTCCCTGCATCCCAAATCATCAGATGTTTTGACATTTATAAATTCAATAGCTTTTACTATGTATGTGGACAATGTATATCTAGGTCTGTAGCAAAAGTTATCAATCTAGGAAGGTCAAAAACGTCTTATAATTTGGATTGGAGGGAGTATCTTATAATTTGGAACAGAGGGAGTATATGGTGCTCGGTGTTGTTTCAAGGATTAGAATGAGTTTGTCAATAAAAACTTGGCAACTAACAGAACACGCCTGGAAATAATTTCTCAAGTTCGCAGTGAAGGGGAAAAAGATTACCACATTTTTTTACTGAAATTGTGGCCATCATATGACCTCACTGCCCCAATGTTCACCCGAATACTTGTAGAACTAGAATCACAACAAATTTTTTCAATCTATAACTGCTCCTCGCTTATATTTAGCTGTCTTATGCAGTCGTCATACCTTCCGATGCGATGAAACAGCTGGCCCTTTCTATGAAAAGAGCTGCATCTCTTGTGCCGGATCTCTATGCTGTTGATGCAGACTATGCACTTTCTGAATTGTGCAAAGATGAACAGAAGCTTGAGAAAATGCTTCTGAGCAGGGAGTTTCATGTAAGCTTGGGAAGACCTGTTGCAATTCAGGTGCATCAGATTGACTCATTTATTGCAATGCTTCGCCAGAAGTTCCAGACACAACAACGGTTAGTCATCTCTAAGAACTTCGCTGCTTGGTGACTACTAGTTTGTCCCCTCTGTGGATGCATTTTCCTGTACAGGGTTACAGTTGCATAGTATTTTTTTTTTGGTACTTTTCAACTTTTGTGTCTCATTGTCACTGATTGAGATCTTTATACATGTGGAACAAAGGTACTGGATGGAGTTCAATAAATGGGAGCACTTTGTCAATGACGATTGCACACGGTCATTTCTTTCACTAGAAGTTACAAGAACTGGTTTGCCAGAGGTATTTACAGTACATGTTTGTTCCATCTTGTGTTTACATGCATTAAGGGTGAAGCGTCCGCTTATGTCTATGTCAGATTGAATTTTCACAATGAAAACCTTTTGCATCTTGTGTTTACCCTCAGTTTTCTTTGCAGATAAGGAAGCAGATACTTATGGTAGATGAAGTATATCGATTGCATGGTCTTCCTGAATTTTACACGGTAATGGATATTAAGTTATGCATTATATTAGTTTTAGGATGAGTGACAAGATGCTATGAAACATGAGCTTTTCCTTGATTTCAAATTAATTCATTCAATTAGATAAATCTAGCACATAATTCGTTCAAATAGATAAATCTAGCACCTTGCTTGTAAAAAAAAAATAGCCAGCTCATTCTTATGGTGGAATTGTCTGATATGTGTAGGCCAATAGTATGCAAAAAAGAAGCTGATGTCTTTCATGCATAAGACTCTTCTAATTTTGTCACCAAATCTAAATGTTATTTAACTGTCACTTGATCATTTGGCAGAATCCACGGCCACATATATCATTCGTGTGGGCATTGGGTGATGTCAGCAGCAAACTAAAGCAGGCAATAAAGGACATTGAAAAATATCAGAGCAGTATGAGCTCATTGCAAAAATGTAACGTTCGATGCAAGTTCAGTCGTGTAGTTTGTAAAGTAGGTAAGAAGGTGCATGATATCTGTAAAGTTGCATATTGAATCATTGAAGCACACATGAATTACGTTCGATAAGCTTTGAGGTACTGACCTCTTATGGTCTGGGCTAATTCTTCGGATTGGAGCATTGAAACACAAATTTATGCTCTTCTTCACATGGCAGTCACTACTAACTTTTCCCATGCAAATTACGAAATGATAAAGAGGTCTATTGAAGCGTAAGAGCATCTCCAAGAGCTTTGCAAACAAACTTTGCATTTTGCATTGCCCTATTTGCAAAAAAGAGTAGAAAATACCCCTCCAATGGTTTTGCAAATAAGGTTTGCAATTTGGTTAACTTTGCAAATAGAGGTTCAGGCTTTGCATATATGCAAACCTTCCCACCACTTTGCATCTACAATTTCGACCTTCCACGTCGGACTCTGTCCCTCCGGCCCTCCCACCCCGCGCGATTTCTCTACGCCCGTCCGCCCTCCCTGCCGCGCGCGCCCGCCCTGACGGAGGTGGACGGAGCCGAACTGACGCGAACGACGACGGCGACGAACGACGAACGTGGCCTGGGCTGGGCGGCGACTGGCGCAAAGACCTGGGCTGGGTGGCGACTGGCACGCACGACGTACGTCAAAATGGCGCGAAGTACGTCAAAATGGCGCGAAGGAAAAAAAAACGCGCGGGTGCGATCGGTGAAAAAAAATTCAGGGGTGAGATCCATACTTTGGGTTTGCCAAGTCTAAATGCAAAGTCCTTTAGAGTTGGACTATTTTTAGACTTTACAAATGAGTTTGGGAATTTGCAAACAACATCAAATGCAAAAATTATTTGCAAAGTCCCTTGTAGATGCTCTAAGAGCTATGGCACAAAAAACCAAATTGTGTTATTCTGCTACCTTTTTTAGCTCTCCCCAACTATTCCTTCTACAGCACCCACTCTTGTTGAGTTGAGCTGAGCAAACACAAGTGGTTATAATAGCTGATCTTCCCAAGGTTGCAGTTTTGAAATTTGCATATGGCCTTTAAGTGACATAAAACACATGTCACATTCCTCTGAAGTTCCTAGTTCACACGTTCTCATCATCCACATGAAACCTTGAATATTCTGCACCATTTATCAATTGGGATGAACAGAGATGCCAACAGAGTTCAACAATGTCCGCTCTCTTTTTGGTAGTGTGGCTCCATATGCTGTACCGCAGGTATCTAGCAGTTCACTTAAGAGTTAAGAAGACCATTGGATTCAGAACAGAGGTAATCCTACTGTGCTGCGATGCATTGATGGTCCTGAAGTACGGAGTATTGGATAACTTTTTTTTATTTTTAGCCCAAATTCAACACATATTTCAAATTTGACCCGGTTTCGAAAATATTTTCAAAACTAGTCCGTTTGGCCCCCGCCATGCATGGCGGTGGGGTCAAGGTGCCTGCTGCCGTGGCGGGGTACGTGGCAAAGTGTACCCCGCCACCCATTATGGTGGGTTAGGCAACCCCGCCGCCCATCATGGCGGGGTATTGTTCATTTATGTAGAGTATCATTCAGTCTTCAAGTATCGTTCAATTGCAGGAACCAGTAGAAAAGAAAGTAATCACGGTTCACGAGAAGGGCCAGGCAACTTTCATATCCTTTCAGCTACATGGACTAGCAGCATGGAGCAGCAGCTGCAGGCGATGTACGGCCTTGTTTAGTTCCAAATTTTTTTGAAAAACGGTTACTGTACCACTTTTGTTTGTATGTGACAAATATTGTCCAATTATAAACTAATTAGGCTTAAAAGATTTGTCTTGTAAATTACAGATAAAATGTGCAATTAGTTTTTATTTTTATTTATATTTAATGCTTCATACATGTGTCCAAAGATTCGATGTGATAGAAAATCTTGAAAAAATTTGAGTAGACCAGCAGCAATAGGCGGCTATGCTGACCCAGCAGCAGCAGCAGGCAACGCCCAGCAGCCAGCATAGGCGATGCTCAGCAGGCGATGCCAGACCTTATTTAGTTTCCAAAAGATTTTGCAAAATTTTTTAGATTCTTCGTCACATCGAATTTTTAAACGCATGCATGAAGTATTAAATATAGACGAAAATAAAAATTAATTACACAGTTTGGTCGAAATTGACGAGAATCTTTTGAGCCTAGTTAGTCTATAATTGGACAATATTTGTCAAATACAAACGAAAATGCTACAATATTGATTTTCTAAAATTTTTTGGAACTAAACAAGGCCCAACACGCCCAACACTAGCGGCTTGTCAAGGGCTCAGCGTGATAAGCCTTGTCAGTCGCTCAGATAGAAATTGCGCGCAGGCGATGCCAAGGATGATAAGCTCGCATATTTATGCGCTGAGCAAAAAAATATGCCAACTTTTTATTTTTGTCAAGTTAGGATGCCAAATTATTAGAGGATGCAGAGAGAGAGCGCGGGTGGGGTCGGCTCGTGGCTTTTGGTGGGCCTGGACATACCCCGCCATGATGGGAGGCGGGGTATGCCTAACCCGCCATGATCCATGACAGGGTACATGTCAGCAACTCTTGGTGCTGCATGCCACGTGGCAGCTATATCCCGCCGCCATGCATGGTGGGGTATAGTTCATTTGCTCCTCCATGCATGGTGGCGGAGCCAAACGGCCTAGTATGAGTCAGATGTGCAAATTCTATACCCGGGTCAAATTTGAAATATGTTTCGAATTTGGACTAAAAATAAAAAAAAATTCTCAAAGGCTGAGCAAGTATGAGTCAGATGTGCAAATTCTATACCTTTTTGTCAGAAGGTGTGGCAGACTCAAAGATTGACATTAAACGGGAGTTCATGTCATCTCCCTCTATGCTTGTTTGCTTGTCTTATAAGTTATACTTCTGTCAGCCAACAGTGTTTTTTTTACAATTAAATCAGCGAACAATATTTTCATCCATGACTTTTTAGACCAGCGAAAAAAAAGATTGCAGCGTCCTCGGGTAAGTGAGGTTATTCCTGGAAGGTTTTTGGCGCCAGAAGACCTCTATTGGCATGACCCAACAGGATGTTCTGAAGTAACAGAGGATTTTGTTGCAACGAAAAACAGAAGCATGTTCCCAAGAAGAATGCTGTCTGCAGCCTATCCAAACCTTTGTGAATTATCTATTCTGACATGTAGTGTACCAAAGGCTCCAACAACGTCAAATTATATTGAGATGCTGCTACGGCTGTCTACCATTGCATTGCCTTCACAGGCAGCAAACCATGTCTTCTGTGTGTTTGTGTGATGGGCTAAGTATCTGAAGTCTGAAAGTGGCAAGATGAATGACATATTGTACTTGAAAAAAAAATCTCTTCAGAAATTAGAAACAACAATATTGCCCACCTCAGCCGATAAATGGGTCTCTCTACATCCTTCTTTTGGCCTTGTTTGCTGGGTAGATGATGATGGGTTGAAGCAATAGTTTATTAACTCTAGTGATGTTTACTCCATACAATTTGGTGACCTTTCTTCTGAGGATAAGCAAATGCTGTATGGAAGAGTTGCGGCTTTGATGCAAAGCTTAGGCATCCAAGCACTTTCGAAGGTATGGTACATCAGAGAACAGAAAAAAAAACGTTTCTTTGATTTGTTGGCTTTTGCCATACATGCAACGGTACATCTAAAAGATGCATAGACATACTTATATCAACTTCCAGAAAAATGACATCATGAAGATTAGCAATCTGCAAGTAGTAGTTGTTGACAAGTTATTCCACAAGTATGTAATGAGGGGACTTGAGAGCTCTTCTAAGAAAAAATTCAAATGCCACTTGCTTTTGCAGGAGATACTCTATACGCAACGCAACATGCTGATTCATATTCAGTATTTTTTTTGGAGCTTTCTAGAATTTTCTTTGATGGATCCCCTGATCTTCATTTTGCAAATTTTCTACACAAGATCAAAACCATGGCAGAATCTGGCACCCATGCTGAGCAAATATAGTCTTTTATCGTTAATGATCAGAATTACCTGAGCATGAAGCTATCTGGTCCTTCCCTTCGTTGTCTGCAACCGACCAAGGTTCAGCCAACCAATGTGGTGCCGATACCCAGGGGGGTTGATTCTCTACCTGTTCGTGAATTCAGTGCTCCCAATCATCAGAAGGCACAGGTTGGCCTAACCATTGGAGAACAGCACCCGTCTTCAGCATGCAAGAGGCAAAGGTGAATGATGCTGGACCTTCATCAAACTTAAACATGCCTGCTATGTATGGACACCGAAGATAGTTTGCTTTCAGTTGAGAGGTAGTTCAGCAGAAATCCTTGATGAACCTCGGATGGTGATGTCTGCTGAACCTTTCAATGCACCTGCTTATTTGAACTTGGAGGCTGGAAGTTCAAGCCCAACGGTCCATGCTGAACTAAAATTTCGATTAGAATCTGGCCAATCTTGCAGAAGACAAGAATCAGCGGTCTTCAGATGCAAGCCAGTTAAGAACAGGGAGGCTTGGTGAAGCACTGGTCGAGAAATATTTTGTCAAACAGCTAGGTTCCAACGATGTTAGGTGGGTGAACGACAGAATTGAAACCGGACTGCCTTATGATATTGTTATAACACACCCAGAGGGTTTCGCAGAGTGTTTGGAGATTGAAACAACAGTATCTTCAAGAAAAGATTGGTTTGACGTCTCACCAAGGGAATGGCAGTTTGCCTTGGAGAATGGGGATTTATTTAGCATTGCTCGTGTCATGTTAGGTACAAAGAAAGCAAGTATAGAAATGTTAAAAAACCCACACAAGCTTTATAAGCAGAAAGCATTACGGCTTGGTCTCCTGATATCCAGATAACATATATAATCTCGTCAGCAGCAACCTAGACCAAAATGTCAGTTTTGTTGAGGCTAGCACCGATGATCTTTCTGCAGGTTGTTATGATTACTCTGACTAATAATCTGCATATAAGTATTTGCTGATCCAAGTTAGCAGATTATCCATTTTGGGGAGAGATGGGGTACAGTACAGCATGACTGCATGAGTGCAAGACTGCAAAATACGGTTCAGCCTGTCTATAGTAGTCTCCCCTTTTCTATTATTCTAACTTGAGTAATCTTCTCCATTGGCAGCTCTCGACATGTGTCCATGTCTCTTGTCACATTTGTAACCCATTCTGATATTTTGGTGCATAATGAATGAGATTTTGTCAAAAAATAAAAAAGAAGAGAGAAAAGAGTTCAAAAATTGGAGACTCTATCGTCGGAGACACGAGATACAAAGAGAATATTCATTGAATAGCTCTTTAAATAAAGCTATTGAGTCCCTTAGAGTTGCTCTTATATTAATTAAATGCTGGGTTTCCAGATCTTAAAAAAAATAGCTGTGTTCTGTGCACGTTAGATTGATCGATGCACCAGAATGGAAAATTAGAAACAACGCAATTGTCAAAGAATCTCCAGTACAAGAGCAATACGATCAACATATCTTTCTGCAGGTTTAGCCACAGCTCACCTGTGCTGTGTAGATAAACTTCTTGGTCATCCCTTTCGACTCTAGCTTAGAACCCTCACGGATCTGAGGTCTTAGAACACAAGAAACCCACCAAATTTCCTTGGCAGCGACAGCATCTTCATAATCTGTCATCTGGTTTAGGGCCCTTCGTTGTTTTCCACCATCCTGTTTCATATTATTAGTCCTGCGGACATGTATTGTTCTTCTCCATCTCTCCTGCATCGATCCACAGAAAAGAAGACTAACATCATTATAACCAGTAGCTCCAACAGCCAGTTAAAATGAAAGTTTCCACACTGCTCCAAATAGTATGGCATGATGCACAGCAGGTTACTACTAGTGTACTTCCTCCGTATAGGATGTAGAAGTCGTTTTGGGCAAGGTTTGTGTCAAATATTGGGAATATAAATCATCAATAACTTTTAAATTGTTGAGTTTGTAAATTTGAAAATTATATGAATAGATTTGTCCTGAAAAATGCTTTCATAAAAGTATACATTTCTAATTTTTTTTAATAAAAATAAGAGGTTAAAGTTATGTTTCGGAGACCGTATCGCTATCCTAAATGACTTCTAAATCCTATACGGAGGGAGTATATCACCAATATACTTCTGCACGGCCACGTTCTTATCAAGGGCATACAATCTTCTAGAACTCAGAAGCTTCAGTAAAAGAGATATAGCAGGAATGGGGGAACATACAAACAGTATTGAACATCATAAAAAATGTAAGGCAAATAACAAAACATGCATAAAAATCAGAATCTATTGCGCTAATAAGATTACTAATCTCAGAAACTTCACTTACCACGTGACCCATCAGTTTGATTGTCAACATAAATCTTTACAAACAATTCTTTGAGGTCTTCACGTGCAGTCATTTCTTCCAAAACCCTATCATTGAACGTCAGTTCTGGAGGCAAGTTGCATTCTCCATGCTCTGGTTCTTTTGAAAAGAGCAATTTAGACATGTGCTCCTTCTTAGCTTGTGTGTCATATTTGCTCTTCTCTCTTGTTCCTTGTGCAATTAGATTGTATGTGTACACAATCTTTTCCTGACCAATTCTGTAAGCTCGGCCAATCGCTTGCCTTCCAACAGAGGGGTTCCACACAACATCAAGTAGAACCACACGTGATGCCCCGATAAGTGTAATGCCTTCACAGCATGCCTTCGTTGATGCAAGCATTACCTTGGCCTTGCTTTTCATGTCATTGAAGACCTCCATCATGGTTTGGCGATTTTTAACAGGAACTTTTCCACTCATTAGCAGGATCTCTTTGCCTTCAGCCCAATTGAACTTTGCTTTCAGCTGCTCCATGATCAACGACAATGGTCCAAGATATTGACTGAACACTAGCACCCGTTCATTTAGCGCTTCACACAGACGGACAATCTCCAAAACAAACCTCGTCTTAACCCCTTCAGATGGACGGGAGCGTAAACTCTCTAGCTTAGGTATGTCCAAGATAGATTCCTCTTGTTCAGACAATTTTGCACTGGCAAGGAGGGAGGGATGTATTGATGCAATCGAGATTTTGTATTCCTCATCAAGACCCGTCGTTGCCACAGTCTTCTCCATAGTTGCGATGACTTCTTTCTGATAAGGAAGAGGGTTCAGAATCACCACGGATTCTCCCAGACCTGGGAGAGACTTCTGAAGAAATTTGCCACTGTGAATGTGGACAATAGGGTCCAATTTTTTCCTCACTTCATTTATGTCTGCCTCTGTGATGTCATTCAGTCTCAATGAAGACCAGAAATCTTTGCCCTCGTCCGTCTCTAGATGCACTGCATCTGCCTCCTTTGGCCCATCTGCCTCCTTTGTCCTGACAAGGCGCAAGGTGTTTTTGAGCTCCTCAAAGTTGTTTTGGAATAGAGTGCCCGATAGAATTATTCTCTTTTCAGTGGAAACCCTTTCAAGAACCTTCCAGATAAGACTCTTCTTGTTCCTTGGTGTGTGCCCTTCATCAAGGACAAGCAAGCCAGGTTTCTCAAGCAGCAGCTTCCTCACCTTATCCCCGTCCATGCCTTCATGATTAGCTAGCTTCCTAAAAAGCGAGTAGCTCAAACCGATTATACTGGTACCATTCATCCAGGACCCTAACTTCACCAATCGCCTATAATTTTGATCCATTTTATCTGTCAGCAGCCTTCGATGAAAAGTTCCATTCTTGGCAACCTGTTCTTGGATGGTCTTGTCTTCACTCCAGTTGATCTCAGTGGAATTCAGTACATGAAAAGGGAGCTTTACCTTCCATTTCCTGAACTCCTTCTCCCATGTCGCTAACATCCCCCTGGGGGCAATGATAACCGGGCGACAGCGTGGGAAAACCTCAAGGTAGGATTGAACAAATGTGATTGCTAGTCGTGTCTTTCCCGTCCCAGGTGCATGAGAAATCACACAACCACCTCCAACATCAGATTTTACGGTTTGCTTTAGCTGTTCAATTGTAGTACCTCCTGCAAGCTTCGTCCACAAGAACTCAAATGCATCCTGCTGGTGCGGGAACATAGTTTCCTTGACTCCAGGAATGAGATCCCAGACTGAACCAGCTTTGTGACCACCAAAATTACAAGGTAGTTCATGTCCATTTGATACCAGCACATCATTTTGTTCAAAAACACTGAGCATTTCCTTAAGCATCTTGTCCAACTCAGGGTCGATTGCTGATTCCCTTTCTGCAGAAAATTTCCCCTAACAGACGAGGAAAAAAAAGATCTTATTAAAGGGCTTGGTGCTACCTAGTACCTAGCAAAGCATAATCATGTCTTGAGGAACATGTTCTATACTTGTATCGAACATTTGCTTACCAAAGTAGGCAGTACATGTCGGATTTCGATATCGACAACATTGCAATGCTTGCACCGAACTCCTATTTGTTCGTCAATAATGAATTCATGCTGCCCATTATTGCAAGAAGTTACTTCCACTGGAGGTATTTCTAGCCCATCCTGAACATAGTAGTGTAAGCATTAGTTTTTTGTTTGGATCTTGATTGAATTGGAGTAAGAGAAACTGCATAATACACAGAATCCATCAATGCAAGCATGCATTTTTTCTGAGGGGCTCAAGACAACTACTCCAAACTAGATGCAGTATTCGTAGAATCAGTACAAACGAAGTATATATAAACTGAATGACATTAACATAGGTTAAATACCTCTTCAGAGCCGTTACCAATATCCATGGATTCAAAAGCAATGTCGCATTCCCTCCACAGGTCTTCTTGATACTTGTCGTTTTCTATATTCTCTTCTGCATCCTCATCTCCGAATGAGAATACCAAAGGTAAACTATTTCCAGCTGCTGCATGATCAGGATCATTTATATGATCCTCCCAGCCAGAGAACAAGGAATTAAGGAGTTCGTCATATGCAGCTTTCGCTACTGGACCGTGCTTCTTCATTCGAATCTTATGTGCCGTTCTTTTGAAGAAAATACCATCCTGTTCATTGGACTGGTTCTCGCCATTTGGACCATTGTATTTGGCATGCCCAGGATTTGAACCAACATACCTTCCGCAACCTTCCTTGCCAGCCTGAAGTTTGGATAGCCCCTTCTTCAGCCTCCGAAAAGGCCTATCTTTGCCGTCCCTAGCATATACTCTGTACTCCTCGTCACTACTGGTACTCGGTCTCTTGCGCCGTCTGTTTTTTATTGCTCTTCTGTGCTTCCTTTTGCCAAAAGTTATGTTGCCTTCCTCACTTGATGAAAGCAGTCCTTGCTGTGGCGCTGGTGGCTCAATATCTTCTTCAGAATCAGAGGTCGAGTCTGGAATATCAATATTGTAGGGTTTACTGAAAGTTCCACGTCTGAGCAGTTTTTTGTCCTTGCATTTTCGCTGTGATCGCGTCCTCGCTCCAATGCCCTTGCCAACAGTCTTGCGTGGCTTCTGAGGCAAACATATGCCCTCAAAAACCCTCCTCCTGAAGACTCGTGTGTCATCGCCTCCTGATCTCATACTGCTACCTGCAATGGTGTTGCTAGGCGTGACTGGCTGCGCCTTCCCTGCTCCATCCAGTTCCTGTTCGTCCTCCTCCCCAGTTCCATCCAGTTCCTTTTCGTCCTCCTCCCCTGTTTCATCCATTTCCTGCTCAACCTCTTCAGATGCATCCTCTTCTTGTTCACCTTCGCCATCGTACATGCTATGGCTTTCTTCTTGATTGTCATCTTCCTCCTCTTCCGACAATTCCTTTTCCCCCACCTCCTCCTCATTATCAATCAAAGCATGGCTATCCTGCCTGCTCCTTCCCTCCAAAGCCTCGTCCTGCTCACTCTCTTTCTGTATGCCATTGCCAGCCTCATTGGTGTTGTTGTCGTCGTCGTCATCTACGTCCATGGACTCCACATCTTCCACTCTCTTCTGCTTCTGCTCCTGCACTTCGTCCTCCCCTGTATCCTCGGACGACACTCGAGCAGAGTACTGCCCTGTCCCCTGCTTCCGCGACCTTGACCGGATCCGCGACCCAATGCTGGTGCCGATCCAGTTCGCCGGTGCCACACTAGTGCTCCTCTCCCTTCTCGCACCTCCTCCACTCCTCGCTTTTCCCGGTGCACCCCTGGATTCTTCGCTGGACACGAGGGCCTTCTTGGCCGAACCCGGCCGGTCACCCGCGACTCCTCTGCTTGACTCTCTGCTCTTCACACCCCTGGAGCTCCTGGCGTCGTCGGACATCCACGCCGTGGGATGACCAGCCCCTGAAGCGCTCGAATTCCGGTCCAACGCGTGAACGCCGCCGTCGGCGCGCTTGTCGGGCTTGGCTCTGCCGGACGATGCTCTCTTCCGCTTCCTCTTCGCGTGAGAGCTTCCGGGGGGCAGAACCGCCACCAAGGCGCGCTTCGCCTCCGCTGAACGAACCCAATCGCAGTCCAAGTCGTCGAGAGCCTCCTCCTTGACGGGCCTCACGCGACGGCCGCTCTCCTCGATCATGTCGAGCGGCACGGCGCCACGGAATCGGGAACCGCCGTCGTCGTCGGAGATGGCGATGATCTCGGGCTGATGCCGGTCCTCCGGGGCGACCGGAGACGGCGAGGACGGCGCGCGGGGGTTTTGTGCTCGCGGCGGCACAGGCACCACCCCAAGGCGCGGCGCCCCCGGTCCCAACGGGTGTGCGGCGACCAGCGACGGCAAGGACGGCGCACGGGGGCTTGGTGTCCGTGGCGAGGACGGCGCGCGGGGGTTTTGTGCTTGTGCCCGCGGCGAGGACGGCGCGCGCGGGTTTTGTGCCCGCGGAGGCACAGGCACCGCCCCAAGGCGCGGCGCCCCCGGAAGCACCGGGTGGAAGCCCGCATCGTCGACGGGCTCTGGCTTGACGAGCTTCACGGCCTCGCCGGCGGCGCCGATCGCGGCGCCGCTCCCAAGGTCGCGCCCTGCTTGGCGGCCGCCGCCGCCGACGCCTTCCTCGTCGCTATCGATGACGATGATCTCGCGTGGCTTGGTGCGGCCCTTCCCGGGCACTGCTGATGGCGGCGCGGGCATCGCCGGCGGTGGGTGGGGAGCGGAAGCGGCGCGGCGAAAGAGGGTTTTTGCTCTCTGTTCTGTGCGCGCGTGTGGAATAGGAAACCAGAGCTGGGAAAAGGAAGCGTCCTCGCCGTGCGCTTTGGGCCCCACCTGCCAGGGGCGTTACAGTTACATGGTCTGCTGGCTGGCTGGTGGAGATGAGACCTGGACTGGAGAGCGTCATCACGAGGAACGCAAACGTCTTTGCTGCAGCCGTGCATGCGTGGTCTCACATGCGTCAACAGAGTTTCTCAATCGAAATGCGGGGCCCGGTTGCCGGTGTGGTTTCCATCGTACTATAGGTTTCCAGTTCGGGATGAAGGCCAGACGCCATTGCTTTTACTCCTGCCTAGCAGTCTTGCCTCAAAATGGCATTTGTAGAACCATGATTGGAGAAATGAAAAACGTTAAAATTAGTTTCAATGATGTTTCATCAGAATTTATAGACATTAAATATATCGATGTGACACCATATTAATAAAGAGAGAGATGATAAGAGTTTTATGAAAGCATACATTGTTTCTAAAATATAGATGTGTTGAAAATTAAGTAATGAAAAATCTCTACTAAGGCTAGCCTAAGCCGGTTTGAGTGATGAGTGATCTGCTAGAGATAGTAGTGATTTCATGTGCCTCATTCAGCATGTTACTGACGTAGCTTTGAATTTGTAGACCAAGCATTGTATTGTATCCAGATCTAATGTTTTTGATGCCCTTGGCTGGCTAGAAAAACAGCTGATGCTGATATAGATGTTGATGTTGATGCTGATTTATTTTGAGAGAAAAACACCATTATTCTGTTTAAAATGGTATGGCAAGTTCAAGAGAACATGCCAAACGAGTTGTTATGAAAAGTTTAATTGAAATTGAGTCTAAGATGCGCAGGCCAGAGTTTCATCTGCATTAAATAGCTTGTCATATAGACATTTTTTTGTGACATAACAACATATTTAATAAGAGAGAAAAAATGATGAAACTCTCTTGACACGAGTATCAACTCTCTATGAGTCATAAAATTAAATATCAATAAAACTATTGACAGTGGGTGTTTCATCCAAGTTTTATTATATTATGTATAATATGATAGTTTTGGAAACAATGCTATGAAATTGTCATTGAAATCTAAAATTACATGAAGGTATCTTGGCATTTTCTCATGCATATGGTGTCCGATGTGCGACGAACATTATTGCCAAAAGCATATGTAGAGATACTTGATACAAGAAGTATAAGAACTACAATATTGAGAATTTTTCAGAGAATTTTGTGTGTGTACCCTTTTTCTAACCTGCAACGGTGATTTTGCCTCTACTTTTTAAACATTTTAAATTTGTTCTTGTGGTTTTCATATAAATCTTCTATTTACCCTTGTTTCATAAAATCATTAGATCTAAGTTAATTAAATGATTAAAAGAAGTACAACCACCTCTGGCTCACTTCTTATGGATGTTCTCCACCCATTGCTCTAGGCAACCACCAACCAGCCTCAGTCGAGCAATAGGCAGCTTCAGCCGAGCAACATCACAGTAGCAATAGAGCATTTTTATGTAGCTACCATTTTGAATTCAACCAATTCAATTCAAAAATTGGCACCAAACCAACAACATGCAATCAAAAGGTGGTGCCAACACATGTGTTTAGATAACAAAACAACACTTTATTTACAAGACATTCATTTTGAATGAAATAATTGTTTTCCACAAATAAATAATAGTTCATAACAAGTCATTCAACAATGGACGCTACAATAGTTTTCCACATAAAGAAATAACAGCTCATAACAAAAGTGTTCTAATAACAGTTCATTGCAACTAATAGGTCTTTATAAGGCCATTCAAATAATAGTTTCTTAGAAATAAGAATACGTACTATATATGGCATTAACTTAAACCTTTTACATATAAGTATAAGTGGAGCCTTTACAAAACTTGTAGCCGTTCCAAACCACATGTGAAACAACTGCAAGTGAAACAACTACAACAACAAGTGCATATAACAATCTGCCAACTTGTTCATGCCATCCTCTACTCCACATACACCACGGCCTTAAGAATATGTCATCACCTGTATGTACACATATTGGCATAGTATTAAAATTCAGCACACATGATCACCTACATCTATCAAAACTTGTAGAATGCAGCAGCCAAAATTGCCATACATGTGCACTACACTAACTAGATTCTAGCAGCGATCCAATTATGGACAATTGCCATGTCAAAACTAGCATTTAGTGCTACCCATGCAGATACACGCGTAGTCTACTGTTTGAGCCATGTTACTCCCTACAAACATGCGTTCTTTCTTGTCCAACAAAAAATTATGCAGTGCAAAGCATGTACTCCCTCCTTACCTAAAATACTTGACGTCCTGGGCTGTTGGCTTGATTTTGCAAAAACTGACATTCAAAGCAGGCCGCTATGCGCGTGGACGGCGATGCCCCTAGCGCTCGCGCGTCCGTTCGGCTCCTGGCTCTGGCGATGCCTGACGCTCACATGCCATTGCCCGCTCGCCCTGACGCTCGCATGCCATTGGCCCTCGCGTCGGTGCCTCTGGCAATCCGTGCCACTAGCATGCAAAAAGCCCCTAGCCCGCTCGCATGCAGAAAAGCCACAAGCAAAAAAGAGCCACTGCCAGGGCTTGAAAAACGCAGGCAAAAAAGAGCCATTGCCAAGGCTTGAACCTGGGTCGCAACACTCCAACTTCTGCACAATGACCAGCTGAGCTAGTTTACTTTCTAATACAAAGAGCACCCGCCATCGTATTTATTAGGGGCAAACATGGAAAACTAACCCCTAATTAATCACTTTTTGGTTACCACAATCATGTCCTAAACGACAAGAATTATGGGTACAGAGGGAGTAATAATCATCTTTGATTGCTTCTCCCTCTCATAGAATGATACTCCTCGTAAAATTTGTCACTTATTTTCTACAACCCCCAAATGAGCTTCCAACAACATTACGAAGACTTAGAATGGTTAGAAGTTAAATTTCTCATATAAACCATGAGCACGTCTCTGGCTAAAGCTCACTAAGATGATACCTGGTATTACGATAGGGGCCAGATATCCAGGACACACTATGTAACCTAAGTTCACTAGATAGTACCTACCTAAAAAAAGCAATGATACAACACCATAAGTTACAACACAATTGCAATACTTCATGCATGTACTCCATAAGTTGTAAACTAACCTAGTGGTTGATGTGGGAAAGTTGGTGTCTCAAAGAAATCCTTCAACACGACCATGTCATGAGCAGACCCTGCCATCCTCGCACCAACATATGTGAATCGCCGTCCATGTTCAGTACAGCTAACACTTTAAATCTTGTCCAACCTTTCCTATTTCTGATATCCTCATGGGCCTCAACACAGACTCTCACTAGAATGTGGGTTCCATCTAAAGCTCCTATGCACCCATCTAAGATCCATGTGAATTTCATCAAACTATGATGAATTGTGTTGTACGTTGGATTCTTTGGCCGTAGAACTGTTTGTGCAAACGAAAACATGGCTTCAGCCACTACACCCATCTTCCTACTTACTGTGTCCAATGATCGGCAAAATTTGGACTTGATCTACCGCGTGGGCTATTGTGTTCCACAAGCCTAGAGGAACATACCTAAAGCCTCAACCAACTCCACTTCTTGTGTAGACCTAAGCCCATGCCAACTGACTAAGTAATGACGCAACTCAAGGAATACGTCAGGGTACATACGGAAATTGTCGTAGCATTTCCTTCTGTCCCACAAGTTGACTTCAACCCATTGTCATCCGTTCAACTCTTTCACAGGGAAATGAGGGTTGAACACTAGTCCTCTAGTGTCCATGGCAGCTGCATGCCTGCATAAGATGCAATAGCCTCCAAACGCCGCCAAGTCATAATTGATAGAGTCCTCACTGTTGCTGTTGGAGTCGTCAATGTTGCACATTTTGAGAATAATCTTCAAAAACAGAGTGAGAGCCACACAAAATACAGAAAATAGCTCTATGTTAAAAAAGAACATGTGAATATGTGTTGATCGATGCTAAGAATTCACGGAAGCCTTTTCTCATTTCATTTCCTCTCACTAAAATCTATTGTACATAAATGAAAGTATGAAGTTGGGTAAGACACCAACAGTTCATCCATTGCAATTCATGCTACCCTATAATAGTGAGAAACATGTCCTAAAATCCAAGGAGATGCAACGTAAAGCAGTGTTGTCACCATCTTATCAATTTAAACTCAGTGCTATAAATTAGTACATCTCTGGAGGATGCTAGGCGGACGTAAGAGTGCAGTAGTAGTAGTAGTAGTAGGAATGTACACTAGGATACTAGCTAGGAGAGTACAGTAGAAATGTACGGTGTGGATAAGCAATGCCTAACATATAGACACCAAAAAACTGCTTTCTATTACTAAGTACAAAGTAATCGCTATGATGTACAGAGTACTGTAATACTGAGTAGTCCTAAGCGTGCTCACGACATAAGCCTTGTTTAATTTGCGAAGAAAAGTTCATGGATAGTAACTATAGCAGTTAGTGTCCAATTATAAATTAATTAGACTTAAAAGATTTTGTTTCGTAAATATATGTAAATTGTGCAATTAGTTATTTTTATTTTTTACTTTATATTTGATGCTTTATACATATGTCCAAATATTCTATGTGATGAGTGAGACGAAAAGTTTTTAGGTGGAAGCCAAAGTGCACACCATAAAGTCTCCACTCGCTGTCGATAGTCACGTCGTGAGGCGTTGGGCCTTGTGCATCCACTGAGATGTTTGGTTGGATGTGTTAAAGTTTAATAGGTACTATAATATTTTTGTTTTATTTGGTAATTAATGTTCAATCATATACTAACTAAGTTCAAAAAGTTTGTTTCATAAATTGTTCTAACTATGTTTTAAATTTTATAACTAGTCTATATTTAATATTTTATGTATATATCTAAACATTTGAGGTGATATACGGTAAAGTTTAGCACTTGAACCAAACAGGGCCACACGTAGCCACCTATTGAGGAGGAGTATCGTTCCAGCACGACTGGCGGACTGGGCATATCGGAGCAGGTATTTTGCTGCCATCGCTTTTGTAGGCTCGTGCTGTGACGATCTTTTGAGGGACGTGCCCCACACCATCTCCTAGACTCCTGCTATGCAATCCACTGGAAACTTTGTGCGCCTTCCGCTTGCGCCTTAGGGATGGGAATGGCCGGCCCTGGCCTTACCCACCCCGTGGCCCTAAGGTTAATTTTGAAAGTCATGGATTGATCCGTTTTACCAAAAAAAAGTTACGATCTCATTGGTTGAATAAACAATATGGTTTGATCGAAATATTTTTTGGGGGGCTACTATAGAACATAAATAATATCAACTCTTTTAATACTTTTAGAAAAGATGAGATACAAGATTTTAATCATCTCTTTGGTACTTATAATGTTTCATCGAGTTTTAGCTCATGCATGGTGTCCATCCTTTTAATAGTTAACATATGTTATGTTGACAGTTTATATCTGCTATATCTTCTCCATTGTATTACATTATATGGACATAAAGCCGGATAGGTGTTCCATGTAATTTAAAACGGTAAGATCATTGACGTTGGAGCTTTAGAGATAACAAAATGCGCAGATTTTCAAGCATCAATATAGATAAAGGAAGAGGCTCGAATATGGTGTAGTGTGGGAGCTAAGTGACTTTGAAAAATTTTGCCTATAGCTTAGTTCGTTTGCCTCTTTTGCTTTTAGGGCCTAAAATCCTCATTTAGGCATTTGTTATCGCTTGTACTTTACTTCTTTCCTCTCCTCTGTTAGCGTATTTGTCTAACAGAAGTCCTTTGAGAAACAAGTTTGTAACATGAAGAAGTAGAAGATCCGGCGTTGTGCACTCGAGTCTCTCTTTCCACTTGCTTGCTAGTCACAACAGTCAGTAACAGGTCAACTCGATGAACCGCGATTGAGGCTCTGTTTGGTTTGCCCTAGTAAAGTTTAACTTCTGTTTTGGACACATGCATGAAGTACTAAATATAGACTATTTATAAAACTAAAAACACAGTTAGAGAGTAATTTACGAGATAGATCTTTTAAACCTAATTAGTCCATGAATCATTAAATATGACGAAAATGCTACACTACATGTTAAAATTTTAACACTCCTAACCAAACACCCCTAAAATGGGGATGGTGACTGGATCGATTTAGTCACAAGGCACGTCGACACAATGACAGTGACCGATCAGGATAATGAACAAGTCGGACATGATTAATTGTGCCACAAGCCTGACGGGACATGCCAACATGGCTAGGCTGTCACAAAAAGCAATAAAAAAATAAACAAATATCACGAGTTTACAAATCAACCGCATGATTACAGATCAAGCGCAAGTTCACACTGCCACGGATGAAGCACAAATCAGAAGAATTCGCAAAAAAGAAGCAATGGATCTCGCCCACAAGCCACTCCTCGCCATCACCGCCCGCCTACATAGCTGCACCAATGCATGCCCTACTCGCTGAGGAGGATGCGTTGGTTAGTGATGTAGGAGTAGGACGAGCCACCATTGAAGCTAGCAGATAGGGACGCAACAGTTGCAATCGCGCCTCAAGCATGGTGAACGTTTCGTCCGCCAGACAATTGGTGAGGTTGGGCACCAAAAATGAACTAGCTACTGTGGGTGCCACCGAACCTTTGGCTATGTGTGGCATCAGTGTTTGGTGAGTGCGGTGTGCCGCGAGTTCGGCGTGGCGATCTACGGCAGACGTTGGACATCATTCAAACACGACCCTATTGTGTAGGGAGGCAAGGGGACAGGAGAGGAGAGGTAGGGAGGAGCGGTGACATAGCTAAGGAGGGGGACTGACAGAGTAGGAAGAGGCGGGCACGCGGTGGCCTCGTGGAAGATGGAAGGGAGGTTGAGTGTATAAGAAAATAGGAGAGGGATAGAAAATCACTTTTATATCTAGGAGTCTCCATGAAGGGGGCCTTAACATGTCATTCTCATGCCAACATTGTGGCCTGAGATGGCGGCCCAAACATGACACTAACCATCAGTTGTGGCAGCATAAGCATGACTTGCACCATCCGATGTTATGGGACATGCTTAATTGTACCTAGCCTCATGCCATCCGTTGGGCTACTCAATTGTGGTAGTGGGATTGCCAATTGGCACAACACCAACGCATCGATATAACCTCAGATCAGTATACACATGGGCCATTATGACCGGAATCCAAATAGAGTTGGATATCACACGTCAATGACAAGTTAGCGAACACAACAGATCAACGAATGGCAGAGAAACCGGGCGGGGGAAGAGAACGGGTAGTGTGATAGATCGCCACCTCTAAAAGGACATGTGAGCACCCAATAGGGTGTGTGTGTAAATTGGCTGTATGAAACAACTTAAATTCTAGGGATTAATTTAAACTACTACTCGGAAAAGCATAAACTATTCTAGCAAGATACACATATTTTTTCTAGTGTGCTCTAGCTTACCTCAACCCATAAAGAATTTTATAACTTAGAGCCAATGGCAATCGAGGATCCGTCGTCTCGCCCCGTCGTCTCGATCCGTTGTCTCGCCCCGTCGTCTCGTCGTACCGTCGTCTCGGCCGAAGGCGCATCGCCCCGTCGTCTCGTCGTCTCTTCTTTCACATGCGTGCACAATGGGGGGAGGCGGCGATGGGAGGCGCGACGGGAGGCGGCGCGATGAAAAGGACGCGAAGAAAAGGAAATAGTCGCGCGCGGGTGGGGGAAAAAAAGAGTCGCGGCCGGGAGGGGGAAGGAGGCGAACGAG
Source organism: Sorghum bicolor (assembly GCF_000003195.3). Taxonomy (NCBI): domain Eukaryota; kingdom Viridiplantae; phylum Streptophyta; class Magnoliopsida; order Poales; family Poaceae; genus Sorghum; species Sorghum bicolor. Next base: position 63,842,196 of record NC_012873.2, read on the forward strand.
CGTGGACAAGAAGTCCTGGATTCCCGGGATTCTAAATTTGCCAAACCAAAGAGCCTATGCAAAAATGCCTAGTTTGGTCCATCAAATGCCAAGTTTGGCAAAATGCATAAGTCAAATGGCCAACTATTGGAGAGCAATTTTTATGGTTTTTGGCAAATTCCTAGAATGCATAACCCAAATAGCCAACTGTTGGAGATGCTCTAAGAAATTAAAGTTTCAATGGATATGTTTGTGTTTGCTGACTAGGTCTATGGGAACCAAGATACTAGTCAACTGGGCTAGCTACAACTACAAACAGTTTTGCAAAATGCTTACACTCATGCCAAAGAAATACTTTTAGAAAAAATAAAATCAACAGAAAAAGCTGCCTATTGTATTGTATTAAAAAAAGAGCCTAGAAAAGCTCCAAACGCCTCATCTGAGAAGGCCTCACATCAAGCACATAATAATATTTTAGAGACGTGTTTTGCTTCTATCATTGCCCACAGACTCACCTCATCCTTGATTTTCTGTGTTGGTGCTGATTCCTTACGCTTAAATATTCTTGTATTTCTTTCATTCCACACCTCCCAACAAACAAGAATAATGATGGAGCGTAGTGCTCGTCTCGCTATCGAAGGTGTGCGATCAAAATTGTCTCACCAAGTTTATAACGATTCTCCAAGCACCTAGGTGGAAGGTGATAGCTGCTCATTACCCAACCATATTGCAACGTCCTCTAGATATACCTTGTGTAGCGACAGTCTTAGAGAGATGGACACTAGATTCACTATGTCTATATAAAGGACACACCATTATTTAGCCATCCCCACACTTGTAGCCTATTGGTGGTTCCATACCGTTTTGGATGGCGAGCCATGTAAAAAAATTGTATTTTGGCGGCACCTAGACTTTCTAGATCATGTGATTGAAAATTGTCAATGTTACTCTAATAAATTGTATGTGATGGACCGATCTTGTTGTGAATTTTCCATCTAGCTTAAATTTCTCGCTGATGTGGTTAAGAGAGCGCCAACATACTCGACAATCTGCATGTCGCAGGTCTATGTCCCTAATCCACGCTCTGTTGTGTTGTGAAAAGCTTCATTGAGTGATTTGTTTATAACCCTGAAGAAAACACTGTAGAGATTGGGTAAGGGCACTCACAATGCAGACTCTATTATAGAGTCTAAAGTTATTTATTACCTCGAACAATGTGGACTTAGAGTCTAAATAAGACTTGGAGTCTTATTTTTTCTACCTCTTTCTTCAATAAATATGCTGCCACATCAGCAAAATACCATAAATAATATGTAATTAATTGTGATAGAGTCATTGCATTGTGAGTGTCCTGATACGACCATCTGGTACGTACTTAGACCAGAGTCCAGAGGACACAACAGAAGAAAAAGTCAAAAGGAGGCGGTTGGGGGGCGAGGGTTTATTGCAGTTTGCAGTTGCATCCCCACCAGTCTCCTCTGCCGTCGCTCTCCAGGCACCTCTGGTTTGACCTCCCGATTTTCTTATCATTTCCCGCACTGGCTTACGAGCGCGATCTACGCGTCCAACCACCTCCGTCTCTATCAGCTTCATCGCTTCCTGAGTTCCTCTCCTCCTATGCCTGCGAGAAAGAAGCGTGGGCAAATTCCTCTGCGTTTCCCAGCTTCCTGTTCGCCTTGGACTCGCAGGGAGTCCAGCGTCAAACAAAATCCTGCTTCGATCTTTTGACATCTTCGCTGGGCCTGTGCCGCCTTCCCCATGCCCGCCGTCCCTGCCTCGCTGCGCCGTCAAGCCGCCAGCCAAGAATCCTTTTTTATTTTCTTTATCAAAAGTTTGCGTTTGATCGGTTTCGTTCCTAGGAGCTGGGCGAGATGTTCTTGATTCAGAAAGGGAGGAAAACGAGAGGCTCTGTTCCTATCGCGATTGTTGGAGGATCTCGCCGTAGTTTGAGGCAATAGAGAAGACTAGACAAGAAGCCACGAGCTGAGCCCCGCCGCCGTCTTGCTCCAACTCGAAGCGATGTCTTGCTTCCGCTGCTTCAGCAGCAGCAGGACCGAGAGGGGCACGGGCGAGAAGCGTCGAGAGGGGTCGGCGTCGCCGGCGGCCGCCTCGTTCCCGTCCACCGTCTCCACGGGCGCGCCCTCCAACCTGACCTTCTTCTCCACGGCGTCGTCGGCCGTCGGCACGAGCCACTCCGAGGACTCCAGCGCGGTCATGCGGCCGGCGGCGAGCAAGTCGTCGGGCTCGGGCTCGGTCTCGGTCTCGTCGGCGCGGAGCATCCCGGAGCTGTACGAGGAGAGGGGAGCCAGCACCCTCCGCGAGTTCGGGTTCCGGGAGCTCCGGGCCGCCACCAGCGACTTCAGCCGCCTGCTCAAGGTCGGCGAGGGCGGCTTCGGCAGCGTTTACAAGGGCGTCGTCCGGCTACCTGGCGGGCCCGCCGGCGGCACGGTGGTTGCCATCAAGAAACTCAATCCCAACGGTCATCAGGTATCGTCGTATGGATCTGTGGTATCTTGGCTCAATTTGTCTTGGTTGATCACGAATTCATCAGCATTTTACAGTCTATTGCTTACCATTTACATTCTACAGACTATAGCCCCTAGAATTTTTTAGAGTTATCTACATCCCCCAGAATTACAGTGAGACTCTGTTTTTTGGCTCATGAAATGGACCGTAGCTTGCATAACTGTGTAGAATTCATTTCGCTAATGGCTCGTGAAGCCTAACGTTAGTACGTACCATGGAATATGGTAACGCGGCATACTAACATGTGTGATAAACATGTCATGATACTCGCGCACCGACATAGATCCTTGCTTCAAGTTGAGGAACTCCTCCTTGATCTCCACCAAACCTTCTGGAACATGGTAAGATCTAAAAGCAGTCTTGAATTCATCCCAACCAATCTGATTTACATCTTTTTCAAACTGGAATGATTCCCACCAGTCCTGTGCTGCACCCTGGAGTTGGCCAGACGAATATAACACTTTATCATGGTCGTTACACTGGGCTATATCAAGTTGTCGCTTCACAGCTCTAAGCCAGTCATCAGCTTAGTGGGTTGCTTGCATGAGAAAATGTTGGTGGGTGTCCCATCATAAATTCACCACGCTTATCAATAGGTGGTGCTTGATGCTAGTTGTTTAGCACATTTTGAACAACAGTTTGTAGTATTTGAGTCTGCATCATCAAAGCTTGCTCTATAGTTGGAGGATTTGGTGGCGGTGGATTAGAATTGGGAACATTCCTTTCGGCACCTTGTGAAGCACTTCTCCTAGTAGCAACCATCTGTTTTCAATATGTATGCATTAGGATTCAGTCATTCGTAGCATTTTAAATGTAGCTTCATGAGAGGATAAGATAGGATTGATAGCATGAGAGAGAAGAGAAAACCCAATCATAGAGATAACCGGTTATTCCAAATGAAGTACTAGAATGTGAGAAACTTCATCTTGTAATATGGTGATGCTGGCACTATTTAATTTCAGAAGTTCAAGGTTGTCTCATTCTGGCATATTCATCTGCATCCAAGTCTCAGTTTTCTGTTCGTGCTCTCGACTTGATCAGGGCCACAAGCAATGGTTGGCAGAAGTGCATTTCCTGGGAGTTGTTGAGCACCCAAATCTCGTCAAGCTCATTGGGTACTGCGCTGCTCGAAGTGAGCGAGGTCCTCAGAGGCTACTGGTCTATGAGTTCATGACGAACAAGACCCTGGACGATCATCTATTCAATAAAGCATATCCCGTCCTTCCATGGGACATCAGGTTGGAGATAGCACTGGATGCCGCTGAGGGATTGCTGTACCTCCACGAGGGATTAGAAGTTCAGGTATCAGCTCGGTACTCCAGTACTCCAATAAGGTTATTCTGAATGCTACCAAATAACTTCTCTATAAGAGTGATGGATTAGATCACATGAGAAGGAGCATGCATATCACAGGAAATATGTTACAAGCGCAAACTTTTATAGTATGGAAACCTATCTAAAATGCAGAATAACTTTTCTTTAAGAGTAACTTATCTAAAATGCACAATAACATTTCTTTAAGAGTGATATATTGGTTACATGAAGACGAGCATGCAGTATAAATTTTGCACATCAGTGGGTGAGCGGTGGCAATATGTGCTTGGTCCTATGACCGGTGTGTTTGGCACCATGGGTGCTCTTGTTTTTTTCTATCTTAATTGAGCGACAGAGCTCCTGCCTTTACTTTCAAAAAATAAATTTTGCAAATCACAGGAACTTGCACAAGAACAAAATTTGTAGTATGGTAACCTATCTAAAATGTTGAATTGTGATAATCCATACTGAATCATATCTAAAAAATGCTGTGTGGTAATCCGTACTGAATCACTGGACATAAATAATAGATCTATCATAGATCAAGTCAAAACTTGGGCTTGCACATTCATACATTCTTGGAAATTGAAATATTTGTGTAATGAGTTATCTGTTTTTCACATTCTGAAACCTTGGATTGTTCATATTATTGGATTAGACAATGTCATCGTGTGATCATGTTGATTGAATGTGAACATGGTTAAGAGAAACATGTGCTATAAATGTCATTTGCTGCTCTGTGCATCTTCCCTTGACAACCAAGTTAGTCGATATGATTTGATTTTGTTTCCAAAAAAAGAATGAGAGATATTTGTGTTTGGTCATTACAGGTCATATATCGCGATTTCAAAGCTTCAAATGTACTGCTGGACGAGAAGTTTAGAGCAAAACTTTCAGATTTCGGATTGGCAAGGGAAGGACCATCGGCTGGTGATACTCACGTCTCTACAGCAGTATGTGTTGATTTGCCTTCATAGAACAGAACAAGATTATTTAACTTATGCTTGGTCATGTTACAGAATTTTGCTATATTGAATTCTTATTCTATATCCCAATGAAAATAATATGCAATCAGGTTATGGGGACCTTGGGCTATGCAGCTCCAGATTACATTGAGACAGGCCATCTCACTACAAAGAGTGATGTGTGGAGTTTTGGAGTAGTTCTATATGAGATCCTCACTGGACGGCGCTCAATGGAGAGGAACCGTCCCAAGAACGAGCAGAAACTTCTCGAATGGGTGAGGCTGTATCCTGTTGAAAGTAAGCAATTCAGCAAGATCATAGATAAAAGGCTTGAGGGCCACTACTCTAAGCAGGGCATTAGAAAAATTGCCAAGTTGGCCAATAGCTGCCTTGCAAAGCAGAGAAGGGACCGTCCAACAATGAGAGAAGTGGTCGAGAGCCTGAAGCAAGCAATGCAGCACAAGGAGTTAGATGGGAAATCAGGGAGTTTGGGTGAGACTCCACCACCAGAGCAAGTATCTGGAAAACCAACCACAGAGGATGTTGCCGTGGCATCAGCAAGGCGGAGGATGCTTCATCTGGCTGCCCTAGGTGAGAATGCAAACAGCATTGCGAGGAGGAGATTCATGCTCATGAGGACTGCGGCTACTACTACTACATAATTTTGAGTTGTTGTTGTGATTTTTCTTTTTTACTTTTTTAAGTGGTCATGAATATAGGATCGTTGGTGATGTTTTCACCATGTCAGTATAAATCTATTAGGTGACCAACATCCCTTTTTTACTTGTGTGCTTTCTATAGGTAGGTTAGATCTGAGACTCAAGAGTTACTATTGTAAAGGTTTCATTGCTATAAAGGATCATAGGTGTGAAATGTAATTCAGTTCTCTATGTTTGACTGCAACTTTGCACGTTGAAAAGGTAGATAGTAATAAAGGTGCCACATTCTTCCTTTCTATACTGGATTTTACTTTTTACCATTGACTGATAATTCTATAGCGGTATTTTTAAGGCCCTCTGTTTTAGACTTTTAGGTACGAAATACATGTTGGCACTATTTTTACTGCATGATTTCAGCTTGTAAAGTACATACATGCGGTTGAAAAGGAATCTTGTCATGGATGTGGCTACAGCCAATGGCTGCCTAACTTGGTCAAACTCATCTTAGCTGTGGCTACCAACCGAAAAGGGCTGTAAAAATATTTAAAACACTACTCAATCAGGTTACAAACAAGTGGTGTTTTCATACATTTGAAACAGATTGCAAAGTACTACAACATATGATAAGTACTACAAAGGCGAGATTGAGGCCAAACTTGGTAGCAATGGTCTGAGGACAGTTAAACTTTTGATCGGGGATATATACTGTTATGAACACATATGATGAGTACTTTATTGAAACCAAACAGCATGTGATGAACAGAACCAATGGAAAACCAATCTAGAAAAACAGCTTGGAGAATTTCCTACTTAGATGCTATATTTTCAGATACAATATATTTATGAACAATCAGTCACAGCGATTTTATGTTTGGAGTAGAAAAGCAGAGAAAAAGGAATTGCCAATGGCATGAATCTGTTCGAATCTTCACAGAAACTAAAAAGTAACCTGATTTCTCTATAATGTCAAATTCTTCCTTTCCATACTGAATTGCCAATGGTATTCTCTATGATGTTTTCTTTCCCCAACAGCCACCTAACCTCCACTGCTTCTCTCCTGTCCATCCTAAACTATCAAACCATAGAGCTATAGTTAAATTCATGACAACAAGTGGAGCAAAGTGATAGTGAAGATAACCATGAGAACACAAGCAGGACATATATAAACCTGTTGCACTCTTCTGCATTGCGAAGTCTGTAGCTGTGGTCTGCAGTTGACCGTGCCAGTGGTGCTATCTGATCCTACACCCATCATGCCACCTCTTTCGTCCTGCAGTAGCTAACACGATAATGCACTCAGATGGACTCATAAAAGTGTGCCAAAAAAAAAAACATAAGAGGGCCCAAACCCTGAACCTGGCTGTGCCTTTGAGTGGGCGCACGGATATGCATATGTTACTACTGCTTTCTATCATCTTCCACGCTTTCCCACCTCCGGTCTTGATCGCCTGGTTCCTGGTTGGACGATGGAGACCATCTGCAGAGCAAATACCCTTCAGACACCGAGAGGTTTTCTGTAACCTCGTATTCCACCACTTGGGCATTGTATCGGGCAGGTAGCGAGCACCTCGGCCCACGACGACCTCTGTCCCTCGTCAAGGTCCCTATCCTCCGGAGCCGAAACGCCGCTCCTTCCTCATCTCAGCAACCACACCCTTTCGTCTAGCACGACGCCTCTTCCAGTCCTTTGACGAGCTTTTCCATCGCGCCCGTACTCTTTCTGCTCCTCGCCGTCCTTCCGCAGTGGGCATGGCGCCACGGCGGAAGGGAGATCGATGGGTCCGCAGAATCTGCGACGCAGGGAGAGATCGGCTGGCCGTCGGTGGATCCATTGGGTGGCATGCCGGATTTGGTGTTGACGATTTGGGTTGGCCGGCGGCCGGCGGGGGATTGATCAGATGAGAAGCAAGGGGAAGGCGCGAGCGCGAAGACGCGAGCGATGGCGGTTTGGTCACTTATAATTAACCGCCGCCGAGGAGACTATCGCTGCGGGCACTGATTGTGGACTTAATATATTGGGCTGGACTGATGGGCCATCCATGCTGCAGTGTTGGGCTGGATTTTGGGCCAAAGCTCTTCTTCTCATTTTAGCTTTGTCACATTCCACTGAAAAAAAAACTGTCACATTAAATCAACCAAAAGATGCCTTATGAATCCGTATATATCTAAAATATTATATAAGCTCGTTTAGCATTCACATTAGTTCACAAGATAAACAAATATATTTGAGGTTACCTGTTGCTTCAGCTGGAAAGATATCCGTTTTTCTACTGGTCCTTAGGCAAAGTCAACCAAACATAGCTCTGATTGGCTTGATACAATGTTGGCTCCAAAGTCAACAGTCCTGGTAGCAAAACGGCATGAAGTAGGCCCGTTGCTCTGGTCCATTTTGCCCGGGGTCAAATGAGACAACTTCCCAAGCTTACCGGAAACATTCTCTGGTAATCTGGTTGACTTTCAGAAACATTTTCTTTATGTATGTTTGTTTTATCTCTCATCAAAATTAGCCTATCTCCGGTTGCTCACTCTGAGGCCTTGTTTAGTTTCAAAAAAATTTGTAAATTTTTTTAGATTTTCCGTCACATCAAATTTTACGGCACATGCATGGAACATTAAATATAAATAAAAAATAACTAATTGTACAGTTTGCCTATGATTTACGAGATGAATCTTTTAAATTTAGTTAGTCCATAATTAGACAATATTTGTAAAATACAAACAAAAGTGATACAATGTTTATTTTGCAAAAAAAAAAGTGGAACTAAACAAAGCCTGAGACTGAGGTTCAGTGCAACAACTAGCAAGGATAGATAGGTAATCTAGGAACTTCATATATATATATATATATATATATATATATATATATATATATATATATATATATATATATATATATATATATATATATATATATATATATATATATATATATATATATATATATATATATATATATATATATATAAAGATTGAGTACATGCGGTGGTATATATATATGTTTCACTGTTTATTTAGACATAATGTATAATAGTAGTGTAGCAAAAATCCAAAGAAAATTCTTTGAATACCACCGCATGTACTCAATCTTTATATGCCAATAAAAATTTTGTGCTTCCTTTATCGTCGGTGGTTTATAATTTCTGTTGGCTTATATGTTTTTTTGAGTAAGTTGTTGGCTTATATGTAATTATTATCGTTACGTTGGAGTCTGTTTCAATCCATCCAATTAAAGTTTTTAGCTAACAAAAAAATTCAAAGCAAAACTTTACCTAGCTAAAAGTTCTCCTTGTTAAACTTTAGCAGTGGTGTTTAAATGCTCTAGCTAATAGACTGAACTAAATTTTAGCTAGATTGAAATAACTAAGCTTTATCTGACCATTTGGATCCTTAACAGTACACTAAAATTTAGTTACGTGGCACTTGAAAGGAAAACCAACAATAGTGGCACATTATAGGGGGACTAAAATTACAAACCAATGACAATGAAGGGAACACGTAGTGGCACGCATAAAGGAAACGTATAATATTTCAATGGTATTCAAGGAATTATCTATAAAATCTATATACCTAAAAAAAGCTAAAATGATTTACAATTTAGAAAGGCGTGAGTATCCGCTACAAAAGTTGGTCTAGGCTCTTTATATTTGGACAAATTTCAGATTTCATTTAGTAGAGTATGCACAAGTTTTTCAACGAGCAAGCCCTGTTTGGATCCACCCAACTAGAATTTAGCTAGCTAAAATTTATATTTAAACTTTAGCTAGCTAAAGATTTCTCCAGCTAAACCTTAGCTTGGGTGTTTAGATCCTTCAGCTAATAGACTCCACTTAGCTAAACTTTAGCTTGTCTTTTAGTTGGACTATTTGAATAACTAGCAACTAAATTTAGCCGCCTAAAATTTAGTCGGTAGATTCAAAAGGGCTCTGATATGGCCTAACGTAAATTCCCCTATAAACTTCATTCAAAAGAAGTCATCATTCCATCAATTTGTCAAGGTGAACTGTATACACAGACCTGACGGCAAGAAAAATGCTGGCACACATCAACTCGCTGGAGTCGCTTTCCTTCTTCTCCTAACAACTCTCTTGACAGCTAATAATGCGACGACTTGAAAATTTCTTAGTATTTCTCTGCGACGAAAATACTTCAGGGTTTGGACTAGTGATTCTAGGTGAGATTTTTAGATAACGAGTTATTCTAAGTGAAATTGGCATAGTTGACTTTCGAAGAACTTCACTATATAAATCCCGGCTACTATTAACATCTAACCTCACCATCTTCTGATTCAGCTCACCCTCTTGGGGTTTGCGCTTATAGACATCGGCCTCTACACTTCTCTTGAGGCAGCGATCCAGCGAAGCCGCCATGGACCGATCGCGGAGCAGTGTTGCAGCCGCGGACGACGAGGAGATCGAGAAGCACGAGCCGGTGCCTGAGGACATGGAGTCTGACCCGGCGGCGGCGCGCGAGAAGGAGCAGGAGCAGGTGCGGCCGTGGCGGGAGCAGGTGACGCTGCGCGGCATGGTGGCGGCGCTGCTGATCGGCTTCATGTACACCGTCATCGTCATGAAGATCGCGCTCACCACGGGTCTGGTGCCCACGCTGAACGTCTCGGCGGCGCTGATGGCGTTCCTCGCGCTCCGCGGGTGGACGCGCGTGCTGGAGCGCCTCGGCGTCGCGCACCGCCCCTTCACGCGCCAAGAGAACTGCGTCGTCGAGACCTGCGCCGTCGCGTGCTACACCATCGCCTTCGGCGGTCAGCAGCTCAGCTCAGCTCAGCTCAGCGCGGGATGCACGCCGGCGTGACGGTTGCCGTTGACTGATTCGCGCGCGCGCGTGTGCAGGTGGGTTCGGCTCCACGTTGCTGGGCCTGGACAAGAAGACGTACGAGCTGGCCGGGGCGTCGCCGGCCAACGTGCCGGGGAGCTACAAGGACCCTGGATTCGGCTGGATGGCTGGATTCATCGCGGCAATCAGCTTCGCCGGCCTCCTAAGCTTGATTCCCCTCAGAAAGGTGCTGTTCCTCTCTGTCTCTATTTATCATTCTTCTCCATCTGCTAGACAAAATATTCCTATGATTTTGAACGGAGGAAGCATTTTTCAAGGTTTTTCTTTTCCATATTTAAAGTTCGATTAACAAACGTTTGAACAGCTAAGGTGACAAGCTTTATCATTCGAGGACACAAAATGGAAACTGAGGTTGAATACCCAATATATAATTTCTTGAGTTTTTCATCATTATTCCACAGACAAAAAAACTTATGTAATCCTTTTCTTTTGCCATTGACGCATAAATGAAATAGTTTTTGGTAGCAGTGGTAGTTACTCAATCCAGATATAAATAAGTGATGTTCTGAACATTGGAGCGCACGGTCGACATTGATAATACTATTTATTACTATCTTTTATAAAACTAATTCTCACTACATATTTTATCTCAACATACAAAACATTTACATCATCTTCCACGGTAAAGTTTATTTTTCTCTTGAGGATATGTGCACTCACTCTCCTACCAATTGGATTTGCTTTGAGAAGTATGCAAACACACATCTCAATGCGAAACTGCTTTGAGATGTGTGTTTGCACACTTCTCAAAGCGAATCCAATGGGTGGGAGAGTGAAGGCATGTGCCCTTAAGGGCAAAAAAACCGCCTTCCATCTTCCACTAATTGGCCAAGTTATGTTACTAACTTTCCAACCTCTTAATACAAGCTATCTCAAATTCTATCAAGACATACACATCATCTTTCACTAATAACTATGTTATGTCACTAACTTTCAACCTCTTAACGCAAGCTATCCACGCTATCTTAAATTCTAGCTCAATATGCAAGACATCCACATCATGTTCCACTAATAGCCATGTCATATACCTAACTTCCAACCTCTTAATGAAAGTTTTCCGCATTATCTCAAGTTTTATCTCAACATACAAGAAATCCACATTATGTTCCACTAACTATCCACATAATCTTTCACTAATAGACATATCATGCCACTAACTTTCAACCTCTTAATACATGCTATCCATGTCATCTCTACTTAATTTCTTTTTTTTTTTGCAATCTCCGCACCAAACGTGCAGAGTATCTTCTAGTCTATGAAATATAGCAAAAAAGTATTTGTATGGAACTCAGACGAATATATTCATGTCATTTATAGTGTCTAAACTCAGCATATAATTTAGAATGGTTGACTTAGAGCAACCTCAAAGTGTCACTTACTAGTGATCGGAGGGAGTACAATGTTTACAAATCTAATGAAAAGTTTGCTAGTTTTCAGTTATGAATAATGCTTCTCGTTTTACAAGACATTTCTACTTTCCAGGTTTTGGTCATTGACTACAAGTTAACCTACCCAAGTGGAACTGCAACTGCTGTCCTCATAAACGGTTTCCACACCAAGCAAGGAGACAAGAATGCAAAGTATGGATTTCATCACCCCACCTATGCTAGGTTCATATATTAGGCTGCGGTTGGATCAAGCATCCCTTGATCACGAGTTACTGATCCAAGTGAACTAATTTACTTTCCATGACAGGATGCAAGTCCATGGGTTTCTGAAGTACTTTGGGCTCAGCTTCATATGGAGTTTTTTCCAATGGTTCTACACAGGCGGTGATGTTTGCGGTTTTGTTCAGTTTCCTACTTTCGGTCTGAAGGCTTGGAAGCAAACGTAAATATGCATAGTCTGCTGCTTCAAATATCTTCATAATTTGCAGCACATAATGCTATCTAATTCTCGGTTTCTTGGCTGTCAGATTCTTCTTTGATTTTAGCCTCACATATGTTGGTGCGGGGATGATTTGTTCACACCTTGTGAACATCTCCACCCTCCTTGGTGCGATCCTGTCATGGGGGATACTATGGCCACTGATCAGCAAACAAAAAGGAGAGTGGTACCCTGCAAATATACCAGAAAGCAGCATGAAAAGCTTATACGGTTACAAGGTCTCTCTCTCTTATCACCAAACTCTTATTTTTTTGACTTGCTTATTCTTGAAAAAAAAAGAATATTGGAGATCATGTGTCACTAAACATGTCCATTTTTCCCCTTCCAGGCATTCCTCTGCATAGCTCTGATCATGGGAGATGGTACGTACCACTTCTTTAAGGTCTTTGGTGTCACCATTAAGAACCTACATCAACGACTAAACCGGAAACGTGCTAGCAACAGAGGTGAGAAAAATGAAAAACACCACAGACTCAATTCTAATGCATAACTTTTCCACCTTTCATCGTTTCAAAATTTCAAGAGAGGGAGATAGACTAACCTGTTGTTGTTGATTGAATGAACAGTAGCAAATGGTGGGGAAGAAATGGTCGCACTTGATGATCTACAGCGTGATGAGATCTTCAACGACGGATCTTTCCCCTCGTGGGCAGCTTATGCCGGATACGCATTGCTGACCATCATTTCCGCGATCACCATCCCACATATATTCCGGCAGATCAAGTGGTACTACGTCATCGTGGCCTATGTCCTCGCCCCTCTTCTCGGGTTCGCCAATTCCTACGGGACAGGGCTCACTGACATCAACATGGCCTACAACTACGGCAAGATCGCATTGTTCATCTTCGCAGCTTGGGCTGGCAAGGACAATGGAGTCATTGCCGGCCTCGCTGGCGGCACCCTAGTGAAGCAGCTGGTGATGGCATCCGCGGATCTGATGCACGACTTCAAGACAGGACACCTGACCTTGACATCGCCGAGGTCCTTGCTCGTGGCGCAATTTATCGGGACAGCCATGGGCTGCATCATTGCGCCTCTCACGTTCTTGCTCTTCTACAACGCGTTTGACATCGGGAACCCCAACGGTTACTGGAAGGCGCCATACGGGTTGATCTACCGAAACATGGCGATCCTTGGTGTGGAGGGTTTCTCTGTGTTGCCCAAGCACTGCCTTGCGCTCTCCGCTGGGTTCTTCGCGTTCGCGTTTGTCTTCAGTGTCGCCCGGGACGTCCTACCGCGGAAGTACGCGAGGTTTGTGCCCCTACCAATGGCGATGGCTGTGCCGTTCCTTGTGGGTGGGAGCTTCGCGATTGATATGTGCATTGGGAGTCTGGTTGTCTTTGTTTGGAACACGATGAACAAGAAGGAGGCTGTGTTCATGGTGCCTGCGGTTGCGTCCGGGTTGATCTGTGGAGACGGCATATGGACCTTCCCATCTTCCGTGCTCGCTTTGGCCAAGATCAAACCACCGATTTGCATGAAGTTCACGCCTGGAAGCTAGAAACATTATGGACAGTTCGTGAAATTGTAGAATGTGAGTGAGATTCAGTGAAGGCATCAAGTGTGATTAGTGGTAGTGGACATAATAAGTTGAAGCCATGTCGCCTGTATTATCTTTGTTGTGTATGTGTGGGTTCTCCTTCTCCGAGAGCCACAATACTTGAGATTTCTAGAGCTGATATGTTTTTCATCATGTTGGGTTTAACCTATATTTATGTTTTGGAAAAAAAGATTACTACAATATTGTCTAACGGAAATTAATGCTCATTTTTGTATTTACATTCTTTCAAGATTTTAGCTACTGACTTGTATAATATGCTGCCCACAATATGAATTCATAGATTAGGAAGTAAATCTAGTCAGGGTTAAAAGTGTAGTTGTGCATTCACAGTTTCACACAATGTCACCATCTAGGTAAATTCTTTTTAACTAAGGGTGTGTTTGCTAGTGATTTAATTCTTGTAGAAATATTTTAGATCTAGATTTTTTTAAGAAACATTTCAGATAACGTGGCGAGGTGTCACCTGGCGCTTGGCTGCTGGCCTAACATGGATGCCAGGTCAAACTAGCATAGGAGATGGTTCTACCTCCCCAACATTGCCCCGATGCTGCCTCCTTATTCATCGGCCAGGCTAGGAGACGAGGTGCCACCAGCCCGCCTGCTCCTCCTTTGGAGGTGAAGGGGTGGATCCAACGGCCTAGGCACCAGGTTCCTCATTGGTGGCCGCGAGAGCCTCGGTCGTGAGGGGGAAGTGTTCTCGGCACGGACCTTTGGTGGATGAGAGGCTCATTCCATTGAGCATTCGACTATGCCAATCATGCCGGTGACTCCTTCTAGGCATATTTTCTTCTTTTGTCGAGTTCAGTCCTTTTCTAGTCTGTGCTTCGATTCCACCATAATGTGCAGGGCCTTCTTGATGGGACCGCCTCTTGGTGGCGTAGGCCAGTCTACTGCTGCCGCTGGCTCCTCATCACGGCATCGACTGACGTCGCTAGCTACCATTGTGGTTCACCTGCCGTGGCAGAGCCCTCTCGTCACCCCTCCATGGTCCTCTAGCTTTGAGGAGGGGGGCTTGCTAGGCGTCATCCCCCTGACAAGGGAGCATGACGAGGCATGTGTGCCACATCACCGCTGGCTACCTCGCTTCGCTCATGCATGCCATTCAACACATGGCTTAACAATGTTTCGAGTGCATGCAAAGGTGTTCTTTTATATTGCCTAAGAGCATATACAATAATGGACTTATAGTCAAGCTAATGTTGATTTGGAGGAGAAAAGACAGGAGAGAGATGATAGCTTGGCTCTCATGTAAGCACTAAGCTACGCACGGATGCATAGGTAGTGGTGGCCCAAATAGCAAGTATTGTAAGGAGGAATCGAAAAGAGAAAATGTCTTAGAGACAAGTATGAAACAACTTACTGTATAACTTGGCTCTAATCACTTGGCTTATAGTCAACACTTGACTCTATTATTAACCTTGCTCTAAGCAGTAATACTCAATGGTGTACATGTGCGAGGAAAACCAACAATAGCGGCACAAAGGGGAACTAAAATTGCAAAAATCAATGACAATGAAAGAACACATAATTTTCAATAATGGAACACAGAAAGGAACAGTATATGTTTCAATGGCGTTCAAGGAATTTTTTTATAAAATATATATACCTAGAAAAACTAAAATAACGTATGATTTAGAACGGGGAGTAGTTTTATATTGTACCTGCTACAAAAGTCGGTCTAGGCTCTTCATATTTGGACAAATTTCAGGGTTTCATTTTGTAGAGTATACACAGGCACTTAGCTTTTTTTTTTTTTGAAACGAGGGTACCGGCCTAATGATAATAGGACATGATTCCCCGATAACCTGCGTTCAAAAGAAATTCCATCAATCTGTACGAGATGAATTATACACAGATATGACGGCAAGAAAAATGCTGCTACCGATCAACTCGCTCGAGTCGCTTTCCTTCTTCCCCTAACAAGTCTCTCGACAGCTAATAATGCGACGACTAGAAAATTTCTTAGTATTTTTTCTGCGGCGAGAATACTTCAGGGTTTGGACTAGTGATTGTAAGTGAGATTTTCAGATAACGAGTGATTCTAAGTGACATGGCATAGTTGACATTTGAAGGATTTTTCTATATATAAATCCCGGCTACTAACATCTAAACCTCACCATCTTCTGATGCAGCTCACCGCCTTGGGGTTGCGCTTGTAAGCATCGGCCTCTACGCTTCTCGTGAGGCAGGGATCGAGGCCGCCATGGACCGCGCGCGGAGCGGTGCCGCTGCCGCTGCCACGGACGATGAAGAGATCGAGAAGCACGAGCCGGTGCCTGAGGACATGGAGTCTGACCCGGCGGCGGCGCGCGAGAAAGAGCAGGTGCCGCCGTGGCGGGAGCAGGTGACGCTGCGCGGCATGGTGGCGGCGCTGCTGATCGGCTTCATGTACACCGTCATCGTCTTGAAGATGGTTCTCAGCACGGGGCAGTTGCCCACGCTGAACGTCTCGGCGGCGCTGATGGCGTTCCTCGCGCTCCGCGGGTGGACGCGCGTGCTGGAGCGCCTCGGCGTCGCGCACCGCCCCTTCACGCGGCAGGAGAACTGCGTCGTCGAGACCTGCGCCGTCGCGTGCTACACCATCGCCTTCGGCGGTCAGCTGCTCAGCTCAGCTCAGCGCGGGATGCACGCCGGCGTGACGGTTGCCGTTGACTGATTCGCGCGCGCGTGTGTGCAGGTGGGTTCGGCTCCACGTTGCTGGGCCTGGACAAGAAGACGTACGAGCTGGCCGGGGCGTCGCCGGCCAACGTGCCAGGGAGCTACAAGGACCCTGGATTCGGCTGGATGGCTGGATTCGTCGCGGCGATCAGCTTCGCCGGCCTCCTAAGCTTGATTCCTCTCAGAAAGGTGCAGCACACACACACTCTCTCTTCTTCATCTGCTAGACAAAGGGCTTGTTTGGCACAGCTCAACTTCACTAGTAAAGCTGTTTTTTTAGAAAATAGCTTCATGAGTGACTTTCTAGATGAAGCTGAGCTGTTTTGGAAAAAGTGTTTGACAAAATAGCTTCACCAACTACTTCATACATAGTTGAGAGAGAGAAATGAGGGAGAAGCTGCAATAAGCTACTTTTTTCCAGCTTCATCCAACTTATGTCTCTTCACACATGAAGCTGTTTTGGAAATAAGTGTTTGGCAAAAAAAACAGCTCACAACAGCTCATGAAGCTGTTGTGAGTTATACCAAACAGGCCCAAAGTATATAACCAGTTCGTTTGACCTTATCGCCGAATCTACTAGCCATTTAGCAGTATTTTTTTTATCACAATGAATCAGTCAACATTGCGCTCTCTCTCTTTCAAATTATAAGAGCTTTTCACGAAACATTTTTTTTCTATATACCTAGATATATATAATGTGTAGATACATATTAAAAAATAATAAAAAAGCTATAGCATTTTATAATTTGAGCGGATGGAGTAATTTTGAATGGAGGAAGCATTTTCCAAGGGTTTTCTTTTTATCATCTTTAAAGAGCCATTTAGCCTTTCAACAGCTACGGTGAGAAGAAGCATACCAATGGAGGCACAAAATGGAAACTAAGGTTGCATGCCTATATATATTCTTGAATTTTTCATCATTCTTCCAAAAACCAAAAGACCTAATGTAATCCTTTTCTTTTGCCACTGACCCATGACCTAATGTTTTCGACATTGTCACGGTCTTTGAAATACAATTGTGTGATAGTATGTTATGAGACTGGATAACTAGATGGAATTCAGAGTGGGAATAGCAGATATTTGAGTAGGATTAGCAAGAACAGAGTTGAGGAAGGGTGGAACATGGCAGGAACCGTGGGTGAGGACGGCGACGAAGGTTGTTTCTCAGTTTGGAAATGGCTATTCTTTCTTATGTCTCACGCCACGTCTGTCAGCTTGTATCTCCGCTGGGAACGTTACTAGGCCGCAGCGGCCAAGTCCATCTTTACTCAGCTAACTATGGCCCAAGGCCCATTACATGACATAGTTTTTTATGAAACAATTACATGACATAGTAATATTTAAATAAAACATGGCAAAAGAATAATTGCATGGAACTATATTTCGAGACCAATCTATTATATCATTTTCAAATGGTTAAACTCAACATAGAATTTAAAATTTGACTTCTGAAAACCCCAAAATGTCAATTATTAGTGATTGGAACGAATACAATGTGTAAAAATCTAATGAAAAATATGTTAGTTTTCAGTTATCTATAATGCTACTCGTTTTACAAGACATTTACAGGTTTTGGTCATAGACTACAAGTTAACTTACCCAAGTGGAACTGCAACTGCTGTTCTCATAAACGGTTTCCACACCAAGCAAGGAGACAAGAATGCAAAGTATGAATTTCATCACCCCACCTCTCTTAGGTTAATATTGTATTTTGCTAGACTGTGATATCAAGCATCCCTTGATGATGATGAGTTATTCACCCAAGTGAACTAACTTAATTTCCATGACAAGATGCAAGTCCGTGGGTTTCTGAAGTACTTTGGGCTCAGCTTCATATGGAGTTTTTTCCAGTGGTTCTACACAGGCGGTGATGTTTGCGGTTTTGTTCAGTTTCCTACATTCGGTCTGAAGGCTTGGAAGCAAACGTAAACATCCGTACTCTGCTGCTTCAAATATCTCTATAATTTGCAGCACGCAACACCATCTAATTCTCGATTTCTGGGTGTCAGTTTCTTCTTTGATTTTAGCCTCACATATGTTGGTGCGGGAATGATTTGTTCTCACCTTGTGAACATCTCCACCCTCCTTGGTGCGATCCTGTCATGGGGGATACTATGGCCACTGATCAGCAAACAAAAAGGAGAGTGGTACCCTGCAAATATACCAGAAAGCAGCTTGAAAAGCTTATACGGTTACAAGGTTTCATCACACTCTTCTTTTTGTTCTTGCTTATTACATTTTTTAGAAAAATATTGGTAATCATGTGTCATTAAACATGTCCTTACCCCCCTACCTTCTAGGCCTTCCTCTGCATAGCTCTGATCATAGGAGACGGTATGTACCACTTCTTTAAGGTCTTTGGTGTCACTGTTAAGGGCCTGCATCAACGGCTAAACCAGAAACATGCTAGCAATAGAGGTGAGAAAAATGAAAAACACCACAGACCTAGTTCTAATACATAACTTCCGCCTTTCATCATTGAGAGAGATGGGGTAACCTGCTGCTGTTGACTAAATGAACACAGTGGCAAATGGCGGGGATGAAATGGTGCCACTTGATGATCGACAACGTGATGAGATCTTCAACAATGGTTCTTTCCCCGCCTGGGCAGCTTATGCCGGATATGCATTGCTGACTGTCATTTCAGTGATCACCATCCCACATATATTCCGGCAAGTCAAGTGGTACTACATCATCGTGGCCTATGTCCTCGCCCCTCTTCTCGGTTTCGCCAATTCCTACGGGACAGGGCTCACCGACATCAACATGGCCTACAACTACGGCAAGATCGCGTTGTTCATCTTTGCAGCTTGGGCCAGTAAGGAAAATGGTGTCATCGCCGGTCTTGCCGGCGGCACCCTAGTGAAGCAGTTGGTGATCGCATCTGCTGACCTAATGCATGACTTCAAGACAGGCCACCTGACCTTGACATCGCCGAGGTCTCTGCTCGTGGCGCAGTTCATCGGGACAGCCATGGGCTGCGTCGTCGCGCCTCTCACGTTCTTGCTCTTCTACAACGCGTTCGACATCGGGAACCCCAACGGTTACTGGAAGGCGCCATACGGGTTGATCTACCGGAACATGGCAATCCTTGGTGTGGAGGGTTTCTCTGTCTTGCCCAAGCACTGCCTTGCGCTCTCCGCTGGGTTCTTCGTGTTCGCGTTTGTCTTCAGTGTCGCCCGGGACGTCCTACCGCGGAAGTACGCAAGGTTTGTGCCCCTGCCAATGGCGATGGCTGTGCCGTTCCTTGTGGGTGGGAGCTTCGCGATTGATATGTGTATCGGGAGTCTGATTGTCTTTGTTTGGAACAAGATGAACATGAAGGAGGCTATGTTCATGGTGCCTGCGGTTGCGTCTGGTTTGATCTGTGGAGATGGCATATGGACCTTCCCGTCTTCCGTGCTCGCTTTGGCCAAGATCAAGCCACCGATCTGCATGAAGTTCACGCCTGGAAGCTAGAAACATTATGGGCAGTTCATGAAGTTGTAGAATGTGAGATACAGTGAAGGCATGAACTGTGATTATTGGTAGTGGACACAATAAACTGAAGCCATGTCCCCTGTATTATCATTGTTGTTTGTGTGGGGTTCTCCAGGAGCTGATCAGCCTGCTCGGCTGTACTCATTCGTCTGCAGTTGTTTGCTGTTTATGTTTGTGTTTTAGAAAAAAAAAAAGATGCTACAGTACAGTTCAACCGAAATTAATGCTCATTTTGGTCGACACATTCTTTCAAGTTTGTGGCTACTGACTTGTATAATGTGTTGCCTACAATATGAAATCATAAATTAGGAAGCGAGTCTGGTTAGAGTAGAATTAAAGTGTGGTTGCGCACTCGCACCATGTCACCATCTACCATCTTTAGATAATGCATATTGTATATCCAGCTTCTTCTATCAATAGATAAAATCAGACTAATTATTACAAAGTTATGCCAGTGGGTACAAACACGGCCTGCAAAAAATACTTATGTAGTCCACCAGCGGAAAACCAAAACGAAATAAGGTTTAAATTAAATAAGACCAATGTATCTTGAGGACAACCACCCATTGGAACTAAAATTGCAACGTCGATGTCTCTAGTATCTGTCCAACTTAGATCAGTTGGTCCCTCTGATCAACATGCCGCTGCAGGCTTTCCCACTGTTGGAGCCAGTACATTCCCCTGCAATAAAGTTTTTGGTCTATATTTATTAAAAACCACTTCATTCTTAGTTAACCAAATTGCCAACAAAGTGATGTTGTTGTTGTTAATAATAATGAGTTATACTTTTTGTGTCCAGTTTTTTACCAAACTAAAAAAAAGATTACTCATATCTGTTGGAGGTGTTAAACCAAAAAAATTATGTATAGCACGCCATAAGAATTTGACATAAATTATCAAATGTCTTGTGACACTGTAACACCATTGTTAATTATCGCAGCATACATGGACTTGACTGTAAAGGTTCCAGATGCGTTCAAGCTCCACACAAAGACATCCTTTTGCTCAGACCAGGTAATGTCCTATACAGATGCAAAAATTCTATGCCAAGTCCTTAAGTTTGCCCCTACTAAAATCCTTGTGAAGGAAATATTAAATGGGATAGACCTAAGCACTTGTGCAACTGAATCTTGTTTGAGACCCATCCTTTATCTTGAAGGAGCCAAGTTCCAAGAAAGAATCTCTAATATTCATTAAACTTTTCCAAAAATAAGAATCTATTGGTTTTTTAACACAACTCCCTAAAGTATTATCTTTGATATATTTATTTGTTAGCAACTCTTGCCACATGCCATCTTCATTCAATAATTTGTACAACCATTTGCTTAATAGACATAAATTTTGGGTATCTAAATTTTGTATTCCCAAACCTCTCTGGTCTTTGGGTTGACACATAACTTTCTATTTGGCTAATCTATATTTTCGTTTGTGTTGATTATTCTGCCAATAGAAACGGGACCTGAAGCAATCTATTTTTTCTAATACCCCTCTCGGCAGTTCAAAAAAAAATATCATAAACATCGATAAACTAAACAGCACCAAGTTTATGAAACCAAGTGTCCCCCTACTAAAAGCATCTTTTCTTTCCAATCACTCAGTCTTTTTTCTACTTGATCCTCAATTGTCTTCCAATCTTTATTGTTTAACTTTCTAGCGTTCATAGGTAGGCCTAGATAATGAAAAAGATACTTACCAATAATAGGTAAGTTCTTTCAAACTTATGATGTGTTTGGCACTGATCCAGTCGTAGAAATAATTTACATCAAGATTCTCTTAAGAAATGTTTAAGAATTACCTTATGGATAGATTCTAATTCCAAAAAATATTTTTTTTCATAATAGAATTATATAAATGAAAATATTGTTCAGAAAACCCTTTTTTGGGTGAAAACAACTTAAATACAACATGTTTAATTTGTTGTGCTTAAAAAGTAGTTTAACTAGAAAAACTACGACCGTTAGTATAGAGAAGAGCAAGAAATGAAATATGGCAAACTACTCGGCCACCGTTTCTGGCTCGTAGGGAAAAAAGGGATAGATTCAAGTGATTGACAAATTTGTTAGGGATTCTAGCGTTTCACACGAGAAACGAAACTGGCGAAACGTTTCTCTACCTACCTGTTTGGTAGGGATTCTAGCGTTTTACACGAGAATCGAAACTGCTCTGAGAGTGAAACGTTTCTCTACCTACCCGTTTGGCAGAGATCCTGACGTTTCACACTAGAATCAAAACTGTTTTGAACAACCAAAAACTAAATTTGAGCTCCTTTGTAGTTTTCATGGTAAAAACCTGTTTAGCTTCCTCCTAGGTTGGTTTTAACTTTTTATGCATGCATAAATTTGACATGGTAACTATAGTGTACTTTTTTTCTACCGTTTATGGTAAAAAAACATATACTATTCTTACTTGAGGAATTTTATTTTCCATTGCATAAACAATCTTTTTATTTTATAGAATATTTTTTTTAGAATCAACAACCATAGTTAGATGTTTAAATATATACTTTTGCTTTTGGTTTTGCTGAAAGGTGGATGAGGAGATGGAGCCTGCACCATCCCATGAACCCACCTGGCTTCCCAATGGATCTAAACCAACCTAATCTATCCAAAGCACTCTTTATATCCTTTTTAATTTATAGAAATAGATATTTTGGTAAAATAAATATACCCTCTAGCAGCCTTTTTAATTAGATCTCCAAGTATAGACATTTCTCACTAGCTAAAATGAAGAGTGAGAATGACTCTTAGAGTACGCTAAGATATAGAGAAGCTATTGGAGTATACAAAGATATAGAAAACGATCTTTACTCAAATGACTTTCTGAATAATAATTTAATAAATTTTAGAAAGACTCTCGAAGTCTTGCTAAAACTCTCTAAGTCATTATTAGGAAAGTCATTTAAATAAAAATTGATCTCCATATCCTTCCACTCTAACAACTTCTCTATATCTTGTGCATACTCTAAAGACACAACCGCGCTCTTCATCTTTGACTAGAGAGAAACCCGAATAGAGAAAGACAATATTGGAGAGTCAATTAGAAAAGTTGTTGGATGGTATTTTTCATCAAAGTCTTTATTATTCCTATCAATAAGAAATGATATAAAGACTTGAAGTTGCTCTAATAATCCTTATTTCTAAAGAGGAAGAAGTCATCAATAGCTTATATGGATATGCTGAAACCATCTCCCTCTTATTAGTGTAAATAGGTCAGTAAAGATATGTTGAGGTTCCTAACTGTTATAACTTTGAAAGAAAAACAACATCGTTCGATGACTCAAAGAGATGATGAGGCCATCTTCGTAATATCCCCATAGCTCCACACAACACAGTGGGCTCATCCAGATATGCTAAGTCTTAATATCTTGGAGCTAAATTGGTTACATTTCACTATAGATATCTAAGATCAGATAGTATTTATTATTTCCAAAGGAGAAAACAAATTCGACAACAAAATGGTGTATATATATTACTCTAAAGAGCATGCTATATAGTGTGAGGAAATGACTAGGCCGATTTCATGAACAATCTCATTTGAGTATCCACAAATCGGATTGTCTTTAGAGTATTTTGGATAGGTTTTCTAAAATTCCATTTGGTCGGGCTCTAAATTCTCTAAAAAAATGTTTCAAATGTTATATCGGGAAATGTTTCCTGGTGAACTGGAATCGTTTTAAGGAACCGTTTAGCTATCTACCTGAATTCAGATTAAAAGAAGTAGAATTAGAAAACAAATATCTAAAATCGTTATCTCTTCCCTCGTGTAGGTCAAAAGGCTAAAATGTTTCTCTCTGGTTGTAATAGAAACATTTCCAGCTACAATGCGTTAGGCATGGAATACAGACACTGCACTGAACTAATTCTCTCGTCCAAATATGTCATAGGAAGATCACTAGTTAGTAGCTCTCGTTAAAGAGCGACGTACTTTACGCATACCATGTACTGTAAGATGTAGCAAGCAAACCTCTGTTTTTTTATCTCACATGGTTGCTGAATTATTACTCACCTATGAGCTCAAGTCAAAATATCTCTACCGATCAATTGCAAAACGGTAACTTATTTGTTTAGATTTCCGACAAGCACTCCTCTGCTTTTTACGTGTTATATTAACTTTGTCCTAAGTCAAACATTTATATCTTCAATAATCAATTTTTTTTAAAAAAAATATATATAGTTCTATGGCATAAGATTTATGTTTTTAGGTTCTCTAAGAGAAATTTTTTATAATATATAATTTATATGTTATGAAAGAATAAGGGTTTTTGAAATAGATGGCCACAGATATTTATGTCTGACTTAGCTCAAAACTAATGTGACATGTAAAAGAAATAGAGGTACGTCTTTTATTAAAAAAACTGGACATCTAACTTTTCAAGAAACCAATCAATTTCAGATTTAACTAAGCTTATAAAAATAATATTAACATTGATGTTTTCAAATAGTTGTACTATGAAAATTATATTGCATGATTATTCTAACTATACTTATTCTATCATAGATGTTAATGTTTTTTATAGATTTGATTAAACATAAAATTGATTGACTTTTTTAAAAAAAAATAAGACGTGTATTCTTTTTTGGATGTAGGGAGAGTACGCTACTACAGTACGTTAGTGTTCCTTTGGCCGCATCGCGCACCCCCCCTGCAACGAGCACGCGGTGGTGCAGATTTATTCCCACAAGTCACAGCTGAATAACCGAAGCATACATACTGCGGAAATGGTGGAAGAACTGCTCGACGGCTCGACAGGAAGCCACAAACCTGAAAGCTCCTTGATTTTGGATTTTCTACATTTTTGGATGACTTTTGCTTCTACGCCATGTCGACATCCTGGACACAGAGCGAGGTTGCAGATGCCGAGGACCAGAAGGCTTGCCCATTTATATGGCCCGTCGTCAGAGCCCTGGGGGCTGGGGCAGTCCGCCGCTAATCACTCCAGTCCACAGTAGTTCTTGCTCTAGCCGCTCTGCCAATATGGAGATCAACCCCGCGGACGAGATCGACAAGTGCGAGGCCGGCGGCGGCGCGGAGCCGCAGCCTGCAGATCCGGAGCCCGAGGCCGCGTCGCTGGAGCTGGAGCAGCCGCAGCCGTGGCGCGAGCAGCTGACGGCGCGGGGCTTGGTGGCGGCGGCGCTCATCGGGTCCATGTACACCGTCGTCGTGATGAAGCTGAACCTCACGACGGGGTTCGTGCCCACGATGAACGTGTCCGCCGCGCTGCTCGCGTTCCTGGCGCTCCGCGGCTGGACGGGCGCGCTGGCCCGCCTCGGCGCCGCCGGCGCCGGCAGGCCCTTCACGCGCCAGGAGAACACCGTCGTCACCACCTGCGCCGTCGCGTGCTACTCGCTGGCGCTCTGCGGTACGTGCCAAGACACCCCTGACAGCTCAGCTCAGCTCGCTTGGCTTGGCTGGCACGCGCTTGGATGCGCGTCGCGTCGTCGCACTTGGGCCACGTGTCGTGACGCGTGAGATTGCTGTGTGCGGCGGCGCTGGCGCCGCCGCCTGTGCAGGGTTCGGGTCCTTCATTCTGGGCCTCAACAAGAGGACGTACGAGGCGGCCGGAGTGGACACGCCGGGAAATGTGCCGGGGAGCGTCAAGGAGCCAGGATTCGGCTGGATAACCGGCTTCCTCGTCGCCAGTAGCTTTGGCGGCCTCCTCACCTTGATTCCCCTCAGAAAGGTGCTTCATTTCATTTCACATGCGGAAATCTTCTTGTTTTGGGGGCGAAAAAAATCCACTTCAGAAGGTGGGCAGTAATAAATTATTTACTTTTATCAGGCTTTGGTCATCGACTACAAGCTGACATACCCAAGCGGGACGGCAACAGCTGTTCTTATAAACGGCTTCCACACACCTCAAGGAGACAAGAATGCAGAGTGCGTATGGAGATCTTCTCTCCTGTTCATTAATGGTTATATAACAGCTAGAATGAAGCCGATTATTAGACAGTAGTATGTGTCTATAGCCCCATTTGGTACAGCTTCACCACCAGCTTGATGAGCTTTTGTGAGCTATTTTTTTTTACCAAACATCCTTTTAAAAAGAAATGGAGAGGGGCGAATCAGAAATAAGTAGCTTTTTATAGCTCTCTTCTTCATTTTTCTCTATCAGCCATGTATAAAATTGTTGGTGAAGTTGTTTTGCAAAACATTTTGTGTAAACTAGCTCAAATGCTCAATTGCATCGAAAAAGCTGTTTGGGAAACAGTTTTCAAAAAGAAAAGTTTACTACTGAAGCTAAGCTGTACCAAACGGGGTCTGATCCGAGAATGTGAATGATCTATTCTTGCTCATACTCAACTGCAGGAAGCAAGTGCGTGCATTTCTGAAATATTTCGGGATTAGCTTCTTCTGGAGCTTCTTCCAGTGGTTCTACACCGGCGGCAACGCCTGCGGATTCGCTCAGTTCCCTACGTTTGGCCTCAAGGCCTGGAAACAATCGTAATATACTGTCTTCATGAATTCTTGCTTGTGCTACTCATCCTACTATTTCATACATACATAAATGGCGGCGACCCCTCTGAAGTCTGAACCCTGTTTTTTGCCTGCTATGCTTGCGATCAGGTTCTTCTTCGATTTCAGCATGACGTACGTCGGCGCCGGGATGATCTGCCCGCACCATGTCAACCTCTCCACCCTCCTCGGCGCGGTCCTCTCCTGGGGAATTCTGTGGCCACTCATCCACAATCGCAAGGGCGATTGGTACTCTGCAGACATACCGGAGAGCAGCATGACCAGCTTGTATGGTTACAAGGTCTGCTGACTCACACACACTTTATCTGAGTTCATGGAGCAGTACATCTTAGTACAGTAGCGATTTGGTTGCTCTGCCGTGCAGTCCTTCGTGTGCATAGCTCTGATCATGGGTGATGGCATCTACCACTTCGTCAAGGTCCTCGGCGTCACCGCCAAGAGCCTGCATGAACAATCAAAACTCAGACGTGGCAGCAACCGAGGTAGCAGTAGCACTAGCAGAGGTGGAGAGTAGTGCAGTCCTACTCTACCTTCTTTCGTATTTGCTACTTGTAATCTGATTCTTCAACACTAACTAACTGAAGTGAATCTGATGGTGGAACCGATCGAACGAGATGCAGTGGCCGACGAGGGCAACGCGGCCGCGATCGACGACCTGCGGCGCGACGAGGTGTTCAACCGGGACTCCATCCCGGCGTGGCTCGCGTACGCCGGGTACGCCGTCGTGAGCGCCGTCGCGGTGGTCGCCATCCCGATGATGTTCCGGCAGGTGCGGTGGTACTACGTGGTGGCCGCGTACGCGCTGGCGCCCGTGCTGGGCTTCTCCAACTCCTACGGCGCCGGGCTCACGGACATCAACATGGGCTTCAGCTACGGCCAGCTCGCGCTCTTCGTCCTCGCGGCGTGGGCCGGGCGCGACGACGGCGTCGTGGCCGGCCTCGTCGGCTGCGGGCTGGTCAAGCAGCTGGTGCTCATCTCCGCCGACCTCATGCACGACTTCAAGACGGCGCACCTGACCCTGACGTCGCCGCGCTCCATGCTCGCCGCGCAGGCCGTCGGCGCCGCCATCGGCTGCGTCGTCACGCCGCTCACCTTCCTCCTCTTCTACAGGGCGTTCGACGTCGGCAACCCCAACGGGTACTGGAAGGCGCCGTTCGCGCTCATCTACCGCAACATGGCGCTACTGGGCGCCCAGGGCTTCTCGGCGCTGCCCACGCACTGCCTGCCGCTGTCCGCGGGGTTCTTCGCGTTCGCCGTGCTCGCCAACGTCGTCAAGGACGTCCTGCCGCCGCGGTACAAGAGGTACGTGCCGCTGCCGACGGCGATGGCCGTGCCGTTCCTCGTCGGCGCTAGCTTCGCCATTGACATGTGCGTAGGGACCTTGGTGGTCTTTGCCTGGCAACGGGTTAACGGCAATGACAGCACGTTGCTGGTGCCGGCGGTGGCGTCAGGCCTCATCTGCGGTGATGGCGTATGGACTTTCCCGTCGTCGTTGCTTTCTCTCGCCAAGATCAAGCCACCCATGTGCCTGAAATTCACACCTGGAAGCTAGATAAATGTCGGATCCATTGTCAAGTGTTAGTCTTCGGATACTGACCTGATGCAGTCTGAACTCTGAGGAAATGATTAAATTGGGATGTATCCACATCTGCTACTATTTATTCAATTGAAAGGGAAAAAAATGTTCGTGGTTCATGGTGTATATGCCCATGAGGCCATGCATTTTTCTGTAGTACAAAAGAAAATTTCGTTAGATTTAACGCTAATTAAGGTCTAAGTATTGTGATTCATATCAATTCACGTGTTGAGATGGATTAGAATAAAACTTGAACTAATTTCTACCCCTAATCCACTCAATACATGTGGATTGAGGTGCATGCAACAATATCCAACCAATGCCTCAGCGGAAACGTGGAACCATGGCACGTTGTCACCCCATTATGTGAGGTGTTAAGCCAATGGTGCAACCAAACAATGTGATGTTGTTCTTGTTCTTCCTGAGAAGGTGATAACACTTGTCATGCTAGTATACATGACGTGATAAAATATAATGGTCATGCTGCGCTAGTACGCCTACTTGACTAAAATGGTTATATATAGCTATAGTTCTTTTGCACAGACTATTATTGAATTATTCAATAAAAAGGGTTACAAATTCAAATAACCGAAGTAGATCAACATTAATAATTTAGTTGTTATATTGACTTTTTTCCTTGTAGAATAACTTTTAAATCATTTATATACGTCATTTGTAGTATTAAAATTAATATCATTAAGCATTAGTACTATAGATGCATACTATATATAGATATAGACATATCAGATAGTTTCACCAATCTCTCGTACCTCCTATATCTAAATAGGAGAACCCTACTAACCTATTTTCTTGCAATTTTATGAAGCCACCTTAGCACCCTTCTTTCCATCTACTGTATCAAAGAGCAACTGAAGCACCCCGCAAACCCGAAGCGAAATTGGCTTGAAAAACTCAGGCGCCAGCCGTCAGTCGACACTACATCAAGGGGCCATTATGCACCCGTTGCACTTCTTCTCCCACGTCACTACCTCAAAGCACCTCCCTCTCATTCACTGTTGCACTATACATTCCAGCAGTCTTTTCCCTATAAAATGAATCTAGATTAGCCCAGTCCTTCTTGGCTCTCCTGTTGCATGGCTGCTACCTTGCGGTCTGCAGCAACCCCTCTCCGACTACCTCCTCCATCCTTACTGTCAAGGCGAATGAGGACCACCACCATCTCTCTCTCTAGGAGTGGAGGATGGATGGGGGCGCGTATCAGCGCAGGGCTGGAAGAGCATTTGGTCAGGGCTAGCATACTGGAGATCAAGGCCACATGTTGTCACCTAGCGCACATCGATCGGACACCGCCACGTACTCACTTCCTCTAATGACGGCTTCATTCCCATCCGCATGGTATGCTTCTCCGAATCCAACAAGCGCACGACTATGGCTACCTTCTCCTTTTGTCGTGGGCTTCGGCTCTAGATCGAGATTTTGATGAGGAAAGATGTTTGTGTGCGTTACAGGATTAGGCTTGAGCATTTTTTAGTCTGGGCCCAAAAAAAGCACTCTTATTTTGGGCCGAAAAATTTCTGCCTATGATTGTTCCACTGGGTAAGTTGAGTTAGTTTCATGCTGGGCTCGGGCTTGGACAGGCCACCCTCGCGTTTTATACACACTATAAAATAGCCAAAATAGTATTTTGGGTTGGGTTCAGGTCTAAAAAAAACTTTCCCAGGCAGCAAGATCTATGATGAGGCCCTGTCCAGTAAGATTTATGGATGGGCCAAACCCATCATGCTCAGGCCGGCCCACGGGCCCAGGCTCAATTTGCTCAAGTATATCTCAGATTACGAGTGGAGCATAGACCATCTCAGTTTCTTTCTTTTTTTTTAACTAGGTTCATGCCCGTGCGTTGCTACGGGACAGCTAAACTTCTATATTAAAAATACATAGATCGCACGATAAGATAATAATACTATAAAATATTAATGTTAAAAGGATACATTTAGTCCAAAACATAAAATTCATGAAGTTAACACATTCACAA
This sequence comes from Sorghum bicolor, assembly GCF_000003195.3. Taxonomy (NCBI): domain Eukaryota; kingdom Viridiplantae; phylum Streptophyta; class Magnoliopsida; order Poales; family Poaceae; genus Sorghum; species Sorghum bicolor. The sequence continues at coordinate 63,872,116 of NC_012873.2, forward strand.
AGAGCGTGGTGTTGCTATAGAAATGCAACAGTATCCAACCACTTTAGCATAGAGCAAGCGACAATCATAACCAAGATCATCAAATTATATACAATGTAGGGATCCGACAAGAATGGACTTTCAAAAATTAAATCCTAGTCCTTTACCATTCTAATTTAACACTTAGAATTATTCTTTGCATTCAAACACTAATAATATTCTAACTGTTCTAACTAATAACCCAATTCTAACTATTCTAACTGTTCGCTAGGCCTTTTGACAATAATGCAATCATCAAAGCCGCCTTTCCCTAAGGGGAGGCCTCAACAACCATTTTTCTATCATGCTTCGATCATTAGGTGTTGTTTGTGGCCGCTGTCAGAAGGGACCTATTAAGATGACATGAGTAATCCGTTTTTGCATAGCATCAAGGCGTCTTTATGAACTTGCAAGTAAATAGCGACAGGTGTTCAGGAAAAAAGTTTTGTTCCACTTACTTTTTTCATTCCCAATACGTATTTACGAGCAAAATTTGTGGGCAAATGACATGAAATGTGGCATTGCTATGATTCTATTTAGCCACTTACTATCAAACACTAATACAGCTTCTTGAAGAAAAAATAAACAAGGTTACGACGTGCATAATTGAAAAGAATATATCAACGAAGCAACAGAAGCTTGGCACTCTTGTAACAGAAGGTTGCTTGTTTCTAACCTTCAATAACTGAAAGGATCACAAATACGTGTCATTATTTATCACAACATCAAATAGAATTTAATAGTTATTTATGTCTATATTACTTGTCTTAGAGCTTACTATAGCAGCAAACGATCACAAGTTTACAATATTATTGTTCCAGATACTGCTAGGATTGCAACAAGAAATATGAAACACAACAAGAAGTTTATCAATGGCAGTGAAAAAAATATTATTTTTATGGAATTACATCCTTAACGCATGAATGAATCGTGTTAGGAGTTTCCAAGCACCAAGCAATGTCGAAGTAGAATACCTCCCTTGGACTACAAAAACCATGTCAGGTTTTAAAAAGCAAAAAGCCATCAGAATCAACACAAGAAATACACATTTATGAAAATGCACATAGATTCCATGTTACATCTAAGAGTCATCCCTCTCTGTTCTACTCTTTGATCTTCATTACCTTCGAAAAACATCTAAGATTAAGAACCAGGGACAGCATAAGTAGAGCAATTTTCGCAAAGATGGAAGGGCCATAAGCTAATATGACTTACTGAGCTCATAACAAACTAATACTAATTACAGTAATCAAGGAGTGAGTTATGTTTGGATTGATAATTATCTTGCCAGTAGTCAACAGAAATAATTACCTAATTGATTGCAATATCAAGAAACAAAATCCAGTTAAACAAAAACCTGTTGTAGGTGGCAAGGGCACCAAATATTGTGGGCTTATGTGTTTGACAGTCCACTCATCCAGACACCTATTAAGAAGATACACACGGTATAATGAAGAATGAAACATATGCTCCACAGACCACAGCTCAGAAGAAAATATTAAAAAATCAGTAAAAAGGCAATCGACATGTAAAATCCCTCAAATTGCCATATGAACATCACCATTTCATGAGATGCAAATTTGAGAAATGAAATTAAAGAAAGCCAGCTAATGCTTTCTTACTGTTTCATTTCCAATCACACAAGCCAGCTAACACATTTACTGTTCCAATCACACAAGCTAGCTAGCTAGCTAGCTCGCTTACCATTCCAATCATAAAGCCCAACCAGGTAATGGTGATAGTTTTGGCTTATATCTTGGATTGCAAAGTTTTGTGTCGTTCTAATGAGATATTCTTTAGGTACAAAAGGTCAAGATCATACTATGCTTATTGCCCTCAGTAGTACAAGAGCATAAGAGGGATCTTCCTATTTTTATTCAAAATGTTAGTTCTTCAAATATATTATCCCTTGCTTTCACAAAAATGCATATACTCCCATAACTCTAGATCAGGAAATCATTTGCAACTGATTGACATTTTGTGTCGGTTACTCGATTACTTAAAGCTAAAATCTATATCATGAATATCATATTTGCCAATTTTTGAGGTGAGTCAAACATGTATTTTACCTATTAAAAAAGTCTTAAACCAAAGTAACTATAGGGAAAGAAAATTAATAAGTGGAGTATTTGAACAAACCTGGAAATATGTAGCTTATACTAACAGCTGCTCACCTCCTGAATTATCCTAAAAAAATTGGCTTTAATAAGCGACATGGAAATATATATAAGATCAACATGCTATGTCAGAAAGCTCTAGAATTGTTAGATCAACGATTTTCAGTATCACAATGGCAATGAGATCTACATTGGTAAAACGGAAAAAAGGAATATGGTAATTCTAGTTTGTTCCAAAGACCATTATATTTTAAGCAACGGGTATCAAGTCACAAACATCAGGACATTGAAGATGAAAACCAGCAATAAAAAGCTGGGCACCAATCCAAGTAGAGTTGGAAACTGTAACATGTATCCCACCCTTTTCTCCTTTTTGACAAAAAGCAACTTTTATCACCCTTTTCTTTTGGTCAGATAATAGTCACACAAAACATATGTCGCTGCCTTCTGCTCATAACTGAGTCATGCACTATAAGATATATTTTTAGAAGTTGCCATAAAGGATGCACATTATATCTTGCATGCTAATAATTCTGCTGTTGCAGACCAATACGGAAATACGAAACATTTGTCGGATGAGAGGGAGAATGTAGGTAGACTTTAAAGGGATACCTGACTTATAGGAGCTGTAACACAAATTAAAATTATGCAAGCCTTTTTAAAAGTCTAAAACTATGAAACATACAAATTCTCTACATTGGCATTTTATCAAAAACATTTCAGCCTAGGTGATCTGCTCCCTTACCACATCAATCCATCAGATCTGTGAGCCCAACAATAATTGTTGTTTAGCTTTCTAGACTCCACAACAATCATTTGTTCACACATAAATAGATCTAAATATAAAATGTCTAATACATCGATGTTGAAAAAAGACCAAGGCAGATCCAAGAAATAATTGTTGTTTAGTTTTCTAGACTCCACAATAATCATTTGTTCACACATAAATAGATCTGAATATAAAATGTCTAATACAACGATGTCTACAAGTCATCCATACAACACATGAGCACGTCTTTAATAAATATTGATAGTGTGTCAGTTCAACAGAAACCAAGCAAATCAAAATTATCAAGTCATAATGATTTTAGTAAATAAAAGAGAAGAACACATGGTTTAACCTATACACGGATTGGTAGGCTTACAGACTCGCTCTCGTGGAGCTCGAAGCTCTGCAGCCAAGCGCCGTCCGCGTCCTGCTCCATGGCGGCCGCCCGCGGCCGGCCCCGGCTGGATCGCCCGCCCGCGCCACCCGCCGGATCCCCGCCGCGGCGCCCCCGGTCGGAACCCTAAATCCCCCGCCGGCAGCTTGAGGTAGAGCATTCCCCGCGGCGTCTCCCCCAGCGAATCAGAGCGGCTCCCGCGTGCTTCGGCCGGGCTCTGCGGGACTGGACCCCCCGCGAAACCGCGCCCTCCTCCCGCCTCAGGGCCAACGGCCAAGGGTCCGACTCCGACCCAGCCCTTCGCGCTGCAACGTCACCGGAGCCTCGCTTCTCGAGCAGGGGAGGAGGCTCAGGAGGCCAGGAGAATTCCGCGAGGCCAAGGAATCCGCTGGCGCAAGGATGGGAGGGAGGAGGAGGTTGCGGCCCTCCGCATCCCGAGCTCTCCCATGGCTGCCTCCTGGGCACACACCAGAACATCTAGCAGTCCTCACAGTGTCAGATGCGGTTCCCGTCGGTGCCAATGGTTGGGGACTTGGGGGCAATCCGCAGGAGACCGTGGGGGAGAGAGGAGGCGGCCCCGTTCGGCTTCGCACCTCGCCAGATCTGGGAGGGGGGGCGCGAGCAGGATCTGGGAGCGGCTTCGAGCAGGATGCGGGATGCGGGAGCGTGATTTTGTTTCTTTTTTTTGACGGAAGAGAGAGCTGGGTCCTATGCGGGAGCGCGGTTTGCGTGGCAGGAGGCAGGACGAAAGCGGGAGGGGAGAACGTCGCACCAAAACAATGTCCCCTCTTTAATCTTTTCAGTTAAATAATTATATTATAGGAGATATAGGAGATAGGAGATAGGAGATGGTACGGTTGCCTTTTTCTTTTCTATCGGGAGACGAATAGATCATGGTGATTTTACAAAATGGTGGTTGTTAGAGTCATGATTTTACTTTAGCCCATAGTTTATACATTGGTTTTATTTTATGCATTTTCCTAAGGCCAATAAAACATTACCGATCAACAAATTACGTGTAGATAATGAAGTCGTAGATGAACTGATGTGATTGTCAACACAATTTCCACAATAACACGCAAAATATCATCTAGTCACTCAAGAATACAATAATATTGGACACACCTAAAAATAAAAATAAAGATTTAGATACAACTATTTTAGGGCCTGTTTGGCAGGACTCCTCTTCGGCTCCGGCTCTAGCCTCTCTCTAGAATAGCTCTGCCAAACGTTTTTCTGAAAAAAATCTGTTTTAAGTAAAAAAAACAGATGAACTGGAGCCGTTTTGACGAAGCTACAAATTATGGCTTCTCTAAAATGGCTCTAGCTCCTCTAGAGGAGCCCCTCGTGAGGAGCTCTGGCAAACAGGCCCTTAGTGTCAAATATCGATATGGAATTTCATTTTAACTGTTTAACTGATAATTGATGGTCCCTTTATTCTCTCTCCTCTCCCTAAAGTTTAGCCCCTATTATATCGAATATTTGAATACAATTGTATAAAGTATTAAATATAGAATAAAAACATAATTAGCTGCATATGATACTTTTAAACTTTAGCCCCTAAATTTAGACCTTGTTTAAATCCAATGCACAAGAGGTAGTACGCGCGTGCCGGCCCCTCTGGACCGCGATGGCCGTGGCGTTCCTCGTGGTCGCCAACTTCGCCGTCGACATGTGCGTGGGGAGCCTGGTCGTGTTCGCCTGGCGCAAGATGGACGGTGTGGAGGCGCGCGGAGCTGCTGGTGCCCGCCGTCGCGTCCGGATTCATACGGGATATGGACCTTCCCGTCCTCGTTGCTCTCTCTTCTCTTGCCAAGGTGAAGCCTTCTCCGATCTGCATGAGGTTCACACCAGGAAGAGGAAGCTAGTGCGATGGATCAAAGATGGGAGAGGCGATGAGTATAAAGAATTAATGGCCTTGTCACGTGCGTGGCCTCCGTTCTGTTTTCACATGAAAGCTGAGGTCGTGTTTGTTTTTTCAGCGGCGGCAGGCCTAGATAGCCACGGATCCGAGTTCAGTTGGTAACGTGCAGCATGTACACGAGCGTATCCTTTGAGGTGGACGAAATAGGATACTGGCATGTTATCCTTTCAGGATGTCACCAACCATTTTGTTCCGTACCAAGGGGAATATGCAAGAGAGCAAATTAGGTCCCCAATCGAAAACAAACAAGACTTAAGCCGGGTTATTACATAAGAAAAGGCCCTCCTCGATCGGTTCGATGTCCTCCGCTGTACAATCTTGCAATTCATCTCACTCAATTCTGAATCCAAAATCTCAGAACTCACACGTGTTTCCTCCTATATATACCCGAAAAGTGTGTGTGAAGACGGATACCACCGAAACTATTCTCTTGTACAGCATAAGCCTTTCCTTGTCAATAATAATAAGTGGCTATCAATTTGCCATCCACCACTTTGGATCAATCATCCATTTGAAGATTTTCGTGCTAGCACCACAGCGTTCGTTTCAGCTTTTTGTTTCCTCTCCGTCCAGAAACGGCCAGAGAGAGATCGGCACGGAATTCTGACCTCACTTCAACCACAAAACAACCGACGAACAGATGGCGTGGCGTGGGCGTATGACCGTATGTGCAGAGCCCATGGAGTACTTTTTCCGGTGCCTTCCGTTGCGATGGAATGGGAGGAACACCAACAGGAAACGGCGCGGAAAAGACAGCGAGTGATGGTTCCGATCGGTCGTTGGCGTGATGCTGATGGGCATGGCCGCGCACTGCCATTGCCTGTGGGGGAAAGTTATTTTTGCCCTCAACCGTGACTGACCGAAAGCGAGTGGGGATGGATGATATCTCACGAGCAATGGTTGCTGTCAATATCCTGACCAGCGGATTATCATCAATCTTAGAGCATCTTCAAAGGCTTTGTAAACAAACTTTACATTGTCATATTTACAAAAAAGAGTAGAAAATACCTCTCCAATGGTTTTGCAAATAAGGTTTGCAATTTGGTTAACTTTGCAAATGGAGGTTGAGGCTTTGCATATATGCAAACATTCCCACCACTTTGCATCTACAATTTCGGCCTTCCACGTCGGACTCTCCCCCCCCCCCCCCCCCCCGCCCTGCGCGATTTCCCGTCCGCCCTCCCTGCCGCGCGCGCCCGCCCTCCCTACCGCGCGTGCCCGCCGTCCCTCCAGCTGCCGTGCGCGCCTAGGAACAGAGGTGGACCTTCCCTCGCGGGGACCTTCCCTCAGAGGAGGACGGAGGTGGACGGAGCCAAACTGACGCGAACGACGACGGCGACGAACGACGAATGCGGCCTGGGCTCGGCGGCGACTGGCGCGAAGACCTGGGCTGGGTGGCAACTGGAGGCGACGTGGCCTGGGCGGCGACTGACACGCACGACGTACGTCAAAATGGCGCGAAGGGAAAAAACGCGCGGGCGCGATCGGTGAAAAAAAATTCAGGGGTGGGGTCCACACTTTGGGTTTGCCAAGTCTAAATACAAAGTCTCTTGGAGTTGAATTATTTTTAGACTTTGCAAATAAGTTTGGGACTTTGCAAACAACACCAAATACAAAATTTATTTGCAAAGTCCCTTAGAGATGCTCTTATGGTATCATCGTATTGAGCCGAGGCAATTTTGATCCTGTTTTTTTATGCTAGTTCCACGGTAGTATCTCAGTAGATCGATCGGTACGGTAGGATATTGCACTGAAAGACTTCACCAATGTCTACGACCAGGAGAATTCGAATATAAATATATAACTCTTTTATTAGCATAATGATAGAGATTATACCCGTGTTTAGCTGATGTGGATATCATAATTCTTGTGCTAGTAAACTTTAATGCAAATAATAATAGATTATTAAGATAAACACTTTGCATGTAAGAGAAAGTTGATAGTGACAAATGATAGTGGAGTGCTGAGATGAACCTTTTGCATTTTTAAGAAAAATAGATAGTGTGATTGATAGTGGACTGCTAAGGTGGATGTTTTGCATGTCAAGAGAAATAAATAGTGAGGTTTTTACTTTATAAGAGTTATATATCAGTTCATGTCAATGAGAAATTATTTGAGTCTGCATTAGTTCGTCGTGGTATGCTTTTTATCTTCTTTACGACATGTTATGATACATCAATTTGCAATAATTTATACTACTAAACATGTCATAGTTTAGACCCATATTATAAGTTTTGATTTTTATTACTGCATGTTACAAGTTTTAGAATATGATAGGATCATGGCCCTACAATCCACATCATGCCAAAAACAGGCGAAGCCTGTGAGCCCGCCCACTTCAGGCCTATAACCATGATTCACAGCTTCGCCAAACTCGTATCGAAGATCTTGGCGCTTCGGCTTGCTCCAAAAATGCACACACTTATATCATTCGAGCAAAACGCCTTTATCCGTGGCAGGTCCATACATGACAACTTCAAATACATTCAGAGGGCTGTTCTCATGCTGCGGAAGAAGAAGAGACCCAAGATACTATTGAAGCTAGATGTAGCCAAAGCGTTCGACACTGTCCTGTGGCCATTTCTACTGGACGTACGGCAGGCAATGGGTTTCGGGGTGCGCTGGAGGCGATGGATTACCACACTTCTAACCACGGCGTCCTCCAACATCCTGATGAACGGACAACAAGGCAAACGAATTCGTCATCGGCGTGGCGTGCGCCAGGGAGACTCCCTCTCCCCCTGCTGTTCATCTGCGCCATGGAAGTACTTGGTCGCCTGTTCGCCGCGGCCAGAGAAGACGGTGTACTTAGGAGCCTTGACAACGATGGAATCAGATTCCAGTGCAGCATGTACGCGGACGACGTCATCCTTTTCGCGTACCCGAACGCTGATGAAGCTGCGGCCATCAAGGGCTTGCTGCGAATCTTCGAGGAGGTCTCGGGCCTCAAAACCAATCTGGCGAAGTGTTCGATTACGAACATTTACGGGGCAGAAGAGACCATCGCCGACCTGCAACTGATCCTTGGATGTCAGGTTGCGCCATTCCCCATCCGCTACCTGGGATTGCCCTTAAGCACAGCAAAGCTTCCCAAAACCGAAGTGCGACGCACGATCGACGCTGTCGCTTGCCGGTTGCCCGCCTGCAGGGAGCCCTTATGGCCAAGAGCGGGCGCTTGATCTGGGTAAAATCAGTCCTCGCAGCCATACCCATTTACTGCATGATGGCTGACGGTTTACCGCCCTGGGCGCGAGCAGAGATCGATGCGGTCTGCCGGCGATTCCTCTGGTGTGGGAAAGATGGAGATGTGCGAGGCAGATGTATGGTTGCCTGGAAGACATGCACTCGGCCGAAGGAGCTCGGTGGGCTGGGCATTCCAGACTTCAAATTGGTCAATATGGCATTTGAGGCGAAGTGGCTATGGCTCCAGAGCACGGACACATCGCGGGCGTGGTCAGAGCTGCCACTGAAGCAATCCGTCGAGGCACGGGACTTCTTCAGAGCGTCAACAAGAACCATCGTCGGGAACGGACGTGGGACGCTGTTCTGGCTCGACAGCTGGATTGACGGTGTGTCGATCAGGACGTTGGCGCCAACGCTCTTGAAATTCGTCCCCAAGCGGATCGCCAACCGACTCACAGTCGCTGAGGCGTTGCCGGATCGGCACTGGGTACGCACCATCGGCGGTGGTGTGACGGCACCAGCGACAGTTGAGTACCTGTGCTTGTGGCACGCGGTCAATGGAATCACCCTCAACGCAAACCAGGACCGGATGATCTGGCGCTGGACCTCGGATGGCGGCTTCACCGTCCAGTCAGCCTACCGGGCGCTGCACCTTGATTCTCATCCCATACCGGGCTGCGTTCGCGTCTGGACCTCGGATGGCGGCTTCACCGTCCAGTCAGCCTACCGGGCGCTGCACCTTGATTCTCATCCCATACCGGGCTGCGTTCGCGTCTGGGAAGTTTGGGCGCCATTACGAGTCAAGTTATTCCTCTGGCTAGCAATTAGGCGACGACAATGGACGGCGGACCGACGACGGCGCCATGGACTGGACGTGCACAGCGCCTGCTACCTCTGCGATCAACAGGATGAAACAATAGACCACATCATCGTTGAGTGTCCATTTGCTCGGCAACTATGGGTCGAAGTTGCGGCAGCACTGGGATGCCACATTCAGGAGCAGCCTGCAGGGGCCATTGTCGACTGGTGGGAGACTTGGCGAGGCTTATGGCCATCGAAGTACGCTGGAGGAGCAGACTCCCTTTTCGTACTGATCGCCTGGGAGCTATGGAAGGAACGGAACGCTAGATGCTTCCGGGGGGCAAGCACACACCTCAGCGCGGTCAAGGACACGATCAAGCAACAGGCCGAGCTATGGATCTTCGCAGGAGCCAAGAGTCTGGGGCGTCTAGTTCAGAGAATAGGCTAGACTAAAGTAAGAAGCGAGGAGGAGTGATCTTGCATATGTAAACTGCTTCGCTGTATTCAAACCTTCCCTCTTAATGAAAATACGCGCAAACCTTTTACGTGATTGAGAAAAAGCAGAAGAAGAAAAAAAATCTTAGCAGAGCCCGCCGTCTGATGTCCATATGTTTTAGCCCTGTTTAGATTAGAGATGGAAAAATTTTAGGTGTCACATTCGATGTGTTGGAAGGGTGTCGGAAAGGGTTTTTAGAAACTAATAAAAAAACAAATTACATAGCTCGTCTGAAAACTGCAAGACAAATCTATTAAGCATAATTAATCTGTCATTAGCATATGTGGGTTACTGTAGCACTTAAGGCTAATCATGAACTAACTAGGCTTAAAAGATTCGTCTCGCGATTTTCAACCAAACTGTGTAATTAATTTATTTTTTTATCTATATTTAATATTTTATATATCTGTTCAAATATTCGATGGGATGGATGAAAATTTTTTAGTGAGAAACTAGGGCCTTAATTTCCCCCGTGCACTTGGCTTGTTGCTTTGCAGGCAGCCTGCCCAAATCAATCTCGCTCTCGCCCCTCCCCTTGTTCGTGCAAACTGCGGTCTCGCCCCTGGTTTTGCGCCGCGGTGGTACACAAGGCGAGCTATGTTTTCCGGTGCATTTCCCCGGCTCCTTTTGTGGCATTGCCCCAGCATTTCCCCGACGACTCCCGCCGACCGACCGGGGGCGGGCGCTGTCAACTGTCAAGGCAGGCAGAAGTGCTGATTCTCGTGGCTGGCGTGCCGATGCCATCCACCATTGCCGCGGCGTGTGTGTTACAACTTCGACGAGACGACGAAGACGGGACGGTGCCGGCCGTCGTGTCGTTGTCCGCGCCATGCTCGTCCGTGGAGACATCTCGTGCCAGACCGAGACCGAGACAAGACGAAGACCGTGAGAGTGATGAAACTGGGGGCCGGCCCTCCTATGTCTCTCTTTTATCTCCCCAAACAAACAAAGCCGGGAGTCACGTTTTGTCACGTCAGGCAATGATCGGTCAACAGTCAACAAATTAAACATGATGTATGTTCGAGTTGTTGTATTGACAATGCGGGGAATTTACCGTCCCAGTTCGAACGACTTTTCGCTGCTTTTTTTTTTCACCGACCTCGTGAGCCGTCCCTTGTACGGCACCATGCTCCATGCCAAATTTTTTTTCCTCTCTGCGTGTTATCAACCTAGAACTCGTATCAGTGAATTAATCCGGATTTTAGAGTAGGACAAGTGAAAAGAAAATACTAAGAGAATGAGCCACAACGAGGCGGCGGCAGCAACAGCATCTCGATCTGCTCCCAGCTAAAAAGATTATTCGCTGATTTATATTATGAGAGAGAAAAAACAGTTAAATGGTTGGTAGATTTAACAAATAATCTCAAACGTCTCTCTACCTTCTGCAACCCAAAATGTCATGACACGTGTGAGGCACCGAGTGGAACCGAGAGACCTGCCACGGCGCCAGGTCAACAAACGTGAGACGGCCGCGCCGCAATGGCTATATTTAGTCAGCAGCAGCGGCCGGTGCAGGAGCCGGGCACACGGGATCAACCGGCCAAACGGTGGTATAGCTACAGCAGAGTCATCATCCCTTGAGGCGCGCCCTGCTGCTCGACCTGTGAGCCTGTAAGTGTCCTCGCTCACTATATATACACCCAAAATCACAAAAAGAGTTTCTGAATAGAGTGGTTTCTTCTTCATCTGTTTCCGTTGGATCCTCGTCTCCGGAAGGTGAAGCAAGGTCGCCATGGCGGGAGGCAAGGTTTACTCGTTCGAGGAGGTGAGGAAGCACAGCGATCGCAAGGATTGCTGGCTCATCATCGCCGGCAAGGTACGTATATGCTACTTACCTAACAATTGATCCTCGTTACCGACGACTCCGATGCAAATCTCCATCGTCGACAATTTTATCCGATCGAGCAAATCAAGGAGCAAAGCGTGTGTCTTCTTCCTGGTTTGACCGATCGACCGTGTCTTGTCTAACGTCCCCGGCGCCGGCGGCCTTGCTGCTGCTGTCCTCAGGTGTACGACGTCACGCCGTTCATGGAGGAGCACCCGGGCGGCGACGAGGTCCTGCTGGCGTGCGTCGGTAACTATCTTCAGTTTCCAGAACGGCGATGATTTTTCCACGACTCACCGCCGCCGCCGCCGCCGTCTTCTTCGTCTTGCGCAGGAAAGGACGCCACCGCCGATTTCGAGGACATCGGCCACACCGACTCCGCCAAGGAGCTGATGCCGCAGTACTGCGTCGGCGAGGTCGACGCGGCTACCATCCCGGCCAAGCTCACCCACGCCGTCGTCACCAAGGACGCCGCCAGCAGGTCCGAGAAGACCACGACGGCGAGCGCCGGCACCTGGGCCACGCTCCTGCAGCTCGCCCTGCCCGTCCTGCTGCTGGCCCTGGCCTTCGCGCTGCAGAACTATAGCAGGGCCAAGGCAGCGTAGACAAGATAGATAGCTACCGTCGTTGATTCCGCCTGTGTGAGTGATACCGTCGTTGATTCCGCTGTGCCGCGGGCCTGCGGCCTCTTGGAAGCATCTGAAAGCTGGAGCAGTTGTTGATGCGAGTGTGACGTACTGTGACAAAGTATATCCTAAAGTGCTAATTAATTAAGCCGCTCGTGGTATCGTTACTTTCGTATAATAATGGTTGAATTTTGTTCCTGGTAAAGTTTGTTACTCTTGTGTGCTGAAACTCATATATTCAGGCTTTCTTCAACTCATATATTCAGGCTTTCTTCAAACCCTTCAGAAACAAGCACTTCAGGGCTCGCATTTCTATTCTTTCAAAAAGCAATCACCATTCTGAAGAACAATTCGCAATGCTCCATGTGCAAGAGGCAGAAAACCTTCCGTTACCGGGAATGTCGACAAATGATGGATTCGAAGCCCAATGTATATTGCAAAAAGTATATCAATACAGGAACCATAGTCCGTATAAGCATTATCCTATTGATCATTTCTAGGATTGTATTGTAAATAGAGGAGAAAAATAACTTCCAATAGCGAGAGGACAAGAACCTAGGGAGAAAAAAGAATCTTTTACATGTGTAACACCGACTTAATCTATGAACAACATGTGAAACTGAATCACTTAAATATTCCTGAGGTTGATGTTACAATGTTACAGCTCAATATGAATCATCTCTGGATTCCTTTTTTTTTTCTTTTCTGTAGTCAAGGGTCCAGGAACTGCAATGATAGATATTTACATCATCACTCGGGCATGTCGATTTCCTTTTCTGAAAACTCTCCTGGCTCGAACTCGTGATTCACCGAAGTGTGGGTGTCCGACCCAGTTTATCTTACCAGACCCAGTTTGTCTTAGCACGAGTGGGTGGGAGGTCAAACAACCCACCACATGGCCACAGGTCTGTTCCCAGTATGAAGGTTTCCATTGCATATCTTGGAACTCGCATGGTATGTTCTAATTGTTGAGCTAGTTTTGTTATGTAATTAACTTTAATTCCAATGTTTACTCCTGATGCTAGGAGCTTGCTTCCAGCTGAAGAACTTGCTCTTGCTGTCCTCTGATAAAAGAGGTCAACTCTTTTGGTGCAACAACCGACTTTAGCCACTCTTGAAGCTCCTCGCCTTCAACCTTTTCGTTCTCTGAAAAGCGCATGAAAACAAGAAGTTACACACCACACATAAAACATTTATGTTTACCTGATGAGGCAAATAAAAGAATCATAACATAAGACGTCCAGATCATTGGGCAGATCACCTTCTAAATATGCCCCGAGGCCTTCTAGAACTGCAGGATTAGCACGGATAACTGAAAGAGCTACTTCCAGTGACGACTGTAAAAGCACTTTTACTTCCCTCTGAACAAGATCAACTAGATGGCCCTGCCATTAGGTTCGAAGTTTGAGCTCAGTGCTTGCAGATGGCAGGTTAATAGTTCTTGAAGGTGCAGGAAAAGTTTTGAGGCAAACCTGATCTCTTCCCCATGGAGAGCCACCAGAGTCATCTAACCCACCATTTGACAGTGTAGCAAGTGATATTGGCCCGATGCGCTGATTAAGACCATATTCTGCTACAGCTTTGTAGGCCATGTCAGTAGCACGTCTTATGTCATCAAGTGCACCAGTGGAAACCCGTCCTCCTAAAACAACTTCCTCTGCTGCCCTCCCACCAAGAAGTGTTACTAAACGGCCACGTAGTTCATCAACAAAGAGTAAATATCTATCCTCTGTGGTGGGAGGGGTGTACGTGAAGCCTAATGCACCTCCTGATCTTGGCAATATACTCAATTTCTGATAATCAGCATTAAAAAGTAAGTCAAATTAAATCTTTTTTTTCTCAAACTGTTCTATCAGTAGTTGCTTAAGTTCAAACCTCCACACGTGGCTGTCCAGGAAGAAGGTTTGCTACGGCAGTCCCCACAAGTGCATGACCAACTTCATGCCGTGCAACAACAGCTTTTTCATTACCCTTCAATTTAGCATGTTTTTTCTCTATCCCCTGATAATATAATGTTCACAATTAGCTTCCAGCACAATAGCACGAAGAACTATCATGACTGACAACTGGAATAGAATATAGAAAAAAGATAGGACATCAACAGAGAAATATACCCTCAAAAAGAAAAACTCCTGGCCATGATTAGATATACATGCTAACATATCAAATGCCATATGCGGAGAAGAAAGAAAAAATACATGAAATGTTTTTTTAACAAATGGTGAAGATGTTGCAAGCTCTGTGCATCGCATGGTTAAATAAACATAGAAATAAGGAAACAAGAAAATTGCATCTTACACTTACGCATAATACAGTCTGGATAGGAAACTTCAAATTTCATAGTAAAGTCCTTTAGGTTGAAATTAAAAAAAAAAAATCGACCTTCAGGGGGTAAGACAGCCCCCAGGCATTGCATTAAGAAGACCTCAGACAGGTCGAGGAAACCCTCAAACCCCTGCCCTACCCATAAACAGCCTGTTTGGTTCGAGTTTGGAGGCCTGGCAGGCAACACATCCTGGACCCAGGCGTCCAAAATCGGACACCTGGGATATATATACCTGGCCCAGGCAACCTTTTTCCAGCCTCCAACCAAACTGGCCCACACAGCAGGTAGAAACAAAACAATTTAAAAATAAAAATGAGAAGGGGAAACAACATACTGCTATAGATCGCTCAACCGCACGGATGAAGTCAATCTTTTCCACCATTTCTTTATTTAACCGCCCAGCCAACAAAGCAGCTTCATTTACCAAGTTTGCAAGGTCTGCTCTGTATAGTATAAAAATTATTTAACATGTCAATTTGAAATCTCTACAATGTCAAGATCAAGAAATTGGTAGAATAAGTTTTACCCAGTAAAACCAGTTGTCATTGCAGCAATATCAGCTAGATTTACATCTTTACTCAGTGGAAGCTCTCTTCTGTTCACATGAACTTTTAGAATTGATTCTCTCCCAAACCTATCAGGAGCTTCAACCTGTCATTTAGACATTAATGACATCTGAGAAAATTTGAACAGAATAGCACCATATCTTGTTGAGAAGGGAAACTAACCATAACTACACGGTCAAATCTCCCAGGGCGCCTAAGGGCAGGATCCAAAACATCAGCTCGATTTGTTGCCCCCAGTACAATGACAGCCGAGTTGGTGTCAAAGCCATCCATTTCCTGGGGAGAACCCAAAATTAAGACAGTTAAACCATAATAATACTATTTCTACCCTTTCTCAGAAAAAAATATTGCATGATAAAGCAGTATTCTTAGTAGTGAAGTAGTGTGTGGCAAAAATCCCTTTTAAGTTTTACCAAGAACACAAAATCAATTATCAGCCAATAAAGGTACAAGTAGAAGCTTTAATTGTGTCTCAACTTGCGATGCAGCTAATTTAGTGAATACACAAAAAATGAGAAAGAGCACTGTCCTACCGTGAGCAATTGGTTTAGTGTCTGCTCACGTTCATCATTACTGACAATGCGATATCGACCATCACGGCTTTTTGCAACGGCATCAATCTTCAAAGACAAGCCAGACGGAAAGGGGTTAATCATACAATTCAGTACATGAAGCTAGATTGTATCATAGATTTGTAGGTTACCTCATCGATAAAAATAATTGAAGGTGATTCCTTTTTGGCCCTAGCAAATAGGTCACGTACTCGAGCTGCGCCCATGCCTACATACAGCTCAACAAATTCACTAGCAGAGCAACTTATGAATGGGACTTCTGCTTCTCCTGCTACGGCTTTTGCAAGAAGTGTCTTTCCAGTCCCTGGAAGACCCACCTGTAGATGAAGAATTAAATTATGGTAACAAACACAATTGTCAAGCAGTAGTTGCCATTACTAAAAGCATTTGCAGAACCAACCAATAAGACACCACGAGGAGGGCGAGCACCAAGACGAATATATCTGTCTGGGTTCCTTAAGAACTCCTGAACAAAAAATATGTATGGACCAGCTTATTTCCCTTCATTTGATCGCTGTAAGTACTACTATCAAATTGTAGGATCCATTACATTCAAAAAAAATGTAGGATCCATACCACGATTTCTTCCAGCTCTTCTTTTGCCTCATCTACTCCAGCCACATCAGCAAATGTAACTATATCTGTACTTTCGGAAACTTTTGTGCCACCAGAATTTGAATTCTTCCTATTCCTCAACTGACCGGCTGAATTCTGAGTTTGCATAAGAAATTAGATACATACAAATGAAATGAAACTAAGTGAAGAGTATGCACTTGCCAATTGATTGAGGTCATGCATCAGTACCTGAGAAAAGCTTATTGGCAACCGCTGCAAAACTACTGCAATCAATACAACATAAATAAGAGCTACCTGCAGAAGGTAATGGCAGTTAGAGTGAAAGGCACCAACTGAAGAGGGTCTGTATGTAAAGAATACAATCACATGTATATGTATATATAGATGTATGCAAGCATGTATGGGGGGGGAAAAAACTGGAATTTCAGTCCTGTCAAATTCCTATTTACAATACTCAATTAGGAAGTTAAGAATCCATCTCCTCTACAAGGTTACAGGAAACCTATGCATTAATTTTGTCGGTTCCAAATCAAATTTGTGAGTTCAGTTTAATGTTTCACACGAACCAAAATCCTATTTACACATGCAATACGATTCCATGTTCTGACATTAGGTTAAAGAAGAGTTCTTGCAATTTGTTTGCATGTTTCAAAACCAGGAGAGTCCGGTTGCCTAATTTTCATGTCAATCAAATTCTCATTCAATTCCCAATTAAACTTTCCGTGGTCCCATGTTAGGTCAAAGACCCATGCATTTTTATTTGCAGCTCCAATATCAGACCTGGAGTTTAGTTTCCTGGCTTTTTTTAGCTTCTGCCAATCAAACTCCAAACTTCTTTCTGCTTTTTAGTTCCAAGGATCATGGAAATGCTAAAACTACCATCCATATGTTACTGTAGAATGTTGAATCTACTCTACAAGTGAGCTTTCCTCTAATGTCCATACATTTTT
The DNA here is from genome assembly GCF_000003195.3 of Sorghum bicolor. Classification (NCBI taxonomy): domain Eukaryota; kingdom Viridiplantae; phylum Streptophyta; class Magnoliopsida; order Poales; family Poaceae; genus Sorghum; species Sorghum bicolor. Next base: position 63,889,259 of record NC_012873.2, read on the forward strand.
GGCTAGCTGTCCAAAAACGTGGTACAAGGCTACTGAATATAGTATAATCATAGTTGCACATTGGAAGCAAAGATGGGTTCACAATGAGGATGGCACATGGGAAAGTAGATATAAGCCTTAATAATCGAAGATGTGCTTCATCGCTTCTAATTTGAATTTTGGGTATAAGCCTTAATGTTTGTGTAAAAAGAAATGCCTGCATGAGTCATGCATATTAGAAACCTAAACATGTGACACAGAAGAATCAACAAAATAACTGCTGAGACACGCTAATACAAAAGAGAATCAAAATAAAAATATGCTACATTTTTCTAGAGCACTTTATGTATTAAAGTACTAGCAAGATCTTACTTTAACATATGCAAGTGCAAGGAATTATAAATCATCACTTTATCTACAATCCGAACACTGGATCATATCATATTGCTGAATCATTACTTACAACAGTATGATCAACTAAACATGTTATTTCCTGAGTCTAGAAATAAAACAGAGCAGACCATATGGTCATGTTGCATCTGTTGAAAACACTTGGATTCTAGTCAGTACAAATATAACATTGCAGAGCAAGAATTTCAACATATAATATACAATATTCTGACTCACTGTACATTTACACCGCTCACACAAAGTGGATCTACTGGATTCACTCATCAAATATCATTATCAATTGTTCGTCCATCAATTTCAATGCTTAGAGCATCTTTGACGTTCCAATCTCTGACATTTTACATGCTTAGATACAAATTTTAAAATTACTAATCTGTTATAATTGGTACTACTCCTAAATTAATTTCAAACCACAAACTTTGCATTTGCATTAGAAATATGTTTCAGCATAAGCGCCTTACCAGGGCAGAATTGAGCATGCCGCCGGACCTCTTGTCTGGTGACCCAAATTCAACCATGTTTTCCACCATCTTCTCGTACGGTGTCTTTATGTCCACTGGACGAGTCGTCGTGAATACAATTCTCCTTGAAGCTCCAGTGTTATCAACCACAGCATCTGCTCCGCGCTGTGTTGGTGTCTGCACCACACGGACCTGGGACTCAACCTCTGGGCGGAGCCGGAACATGATGTGCACCCCGTCCACCTCAACCTTCTTCACCTGGTCCTTGTCTATGCTCGCCAGGAAGTCGCTGTATGGTACACTGACGTAGGTGGTCTGCGGGCGGGGCTCTGAACCAGGCAACGCGATCTCTGGCCGAAGCATGCGTAGAGCAAATATGGCGAAGCCGAGCTGGAGCAGGAGGAAGCCCATCTCCCGCCCCTGGACTATGGGCTCCCATAGCCACCGCCCGACGCCGCCGCCTCCCTTAATCAGCCTCCGCCGCCACTTATTTTCGCCCCTCTTCGACGAGGGCGGCGGCGGCGTCGCGGCCGCGCTCGTGGTGCTCGTGCTGGTGGTATCGCCCCCGGACTCCGCAGCCGCGTCGCGGTCGCCGCCATCCCCGGACGAGGACGACGGCTCGCCGTTGCCGGAGGCGCCGTCGCCGTCGCGCTCGACATTCGCGCGCGCCGCTGGCGGGCAGCGGCGCACGCGGCGGTGCACGAGCGCGAGCCCGAGGCCCCGCGGCGGCACGGCGGATATCCGGATCGACGCTGCGCCTCTCCCGGCGGCAGCGGCGGCGGCGGCTGGTCGCTGGGGGAAGGGGCGTAGGAGCGAGCGGGACGGGGATGCGATTGGGAACGAGGCGAGGGTTTCCGCGGCGGCGCAAGCCATACGGAGGAGGAAGGCACGAACCCTAGACGTCCTAGCGTGCGGGTTGAGCGAGAAGCAACACCACGGAGCTCGCCCGACTCCGCCGCTGCTGCTGCGCACGTGCGCGTTGAGGAATCGGTTCGCGGGTGGGGCGGGGGGTGAGGAGACGAGAGAGGAGAGGAAGATGAGGAAGAGAGGAAGGAAAGAGGTCGATACGAGACGAAGAGGGATGGAGGGAAAGGGAAGGGGGTGGCGGCCGTTTGCTGAGTATCATCACGCCGTCAAGCCCGGTTGTTAAGGATACTCCTCTGCCAAACCTACTCTCGCAAACGATAACTGACATATGGGACCCACGATTTTAACAAAGGTCTAAGGGCCCACCGTCAGTGACTGCTTCTTGATGATATCAGCTTGCGCGGGCGCCGGGCGGAGCTTATCCGTTTGGTTTGAGATATCGCACGGAGTTGCTGGGGACGGGCTATGGCCCACTGATATGTCAGTGAGAGAAGGAGTGTCTGTCAGAAGGTGGGGCACTCGAGATATTTTTTTTATTTTGATTGGGCACTCGAGATATTTGGCGCGTCGGATGGCGTAGGGCGTCGAGCTCACGATGTCCACAGAAACAATGGACGACGGCTGCGGAATTTGGGAGTATCTTCTCTAACGAACAAAAATAAAATATCGATTTATTTTGGCTGTGGATTGTTTAACTTAGAGCCCGTTGGCCTAGCCTACACCTCTCCTCTCTTGTCACGCTGGATCGGTGGCCAATTTTGTTGTTATCGGAGCTAGAATTTTTTTTGCAACTTAAAAAAAATATGGTTAATCTTGGAAAATTTATAGCAAATTTGTTTTAGCATGAAAAACATATGAAATCAGTTTTAGATTTTTTTCCTCTAAAATCATACTCTATCTATCTATCTATCTATCTATCTATCTATCTATCTATCTATCTATCTATATATCTATGACTATCTTGAAGTTATGTGAATCTTCTATGATCTTTTTTTAATGTTTACTGTGAACGTAGAAAGTTCATCTAGCCCCCCCTAGTCTGCTTTGGTGGTTGAATTATAAAACAATTAAATGACTAATGAGTTTGATGAGCTTGGTTAGTTTCATTATAAATGATTGTATGAAATTAATGCCATATCTAGAATACAAGAAAAGGCAAACAAAATGGTAAACGAAAAGGGAAAATAGAAATGGATATGATTTCGTCTCAATGAAAGCTTTTGCGCGAATGAGAAGTTTTTGGCAGTTCATTGAGTGTGAATTGTGATCAAAAATAGATTGTTGAAGAAATAAAAGCAATGATCAAATTATGAAGAAACAATATATAATGGATTTATCAGGTCTCAACATTAGTTTGCTTCTATGACAAAGGCACCAAAACGGTTAATCAAAGTCACTAGATCATCTGGTTATTGTGCTATAATATTTTGTGTGTGTTAGTGTTGTTGATAGGGGTACAATGAAGGATCCTGTGTGGACCATGGATGATCCATTGCCATTATGATGTGAAGACTTTCAAGTTGGACATGCTTCTTGGAGCATATTTGTCTCATAGTGTCATTTAGATCTTTGGACTCGCCTTGTTTGTTTGGGCTTATCAGCCGAATCTGTCAGTCATTTAGCAGTGTTTTTCTCTCACAATAAATCAGCCAACAATATTTTAAATGTTTAACATTAAACAATCAATCAATTATTGTTTAGCTATTATCAGGCTAAACAAAAAATATTAATTTAAATGAGACAAACGGTTGGTTAAATGGAGATAGCATACCACCACACAACGTATAAACAATGTGTAAATGAGCTAAATGACAATTTTTTTAGGCAAACAATGCTCAACATGCATTTTCTATGTACTTATGGTATCATCTAGATACTCGAACCCTAAAAATGTTTTTTGGGTACTTGTACTTGTCTTGGGTGTCGTTCAGGTCTATAACTATCAAAGTATTTTTTTTTATTAAGTACTCAAACTATTTTGTTATCTACATCTAAACGAGCTTTAATCAACCCATTGGTCTCTATTGTCTATATGTCGTGCCACTCTTCTAGTTTCATCTCCATGCTCTTGTTCTTTCTCCACATTTCAATCTTGTGTGGCACTGCATCATAGCTACCAATTACTGATTCTCAATCAATGTTCTTGCCACATTGCATCATAAAGCTGCCAATTAGCCATCCTCAATTCATACTTTCATAATCCTCCATATCAAAGGTCATTATGTCATCAGTAGTGGGCGTAATAAGACCAAAGCTACCGCTCAAAGAGGTATAGTAAACGTCATAAGTTTTTTGATAACTCAAGCGAGCCAAATTGGCTCGCCACGCCCGATAAGCTTGTCATAGCCAACATTGTTGGTGAGGCCAAACGAACTCACCTTTAACTCATCGCGCACCTAGCTGATCGAGTGTTTAGATCTAACAGATTTCCTCATTTTCTGCGCTGGCAAGGATGTTCCTTGCTATCTTTTTTTAAAAGAGAATCAACTCTGCTTTTAAGAAAGCACAGCGTAACAGGTTCGTTGGGGTTACCTACATTACAACTCACGTCTAGATCAGCCCAAAGATAGAAAGGTAAAGACGACATCTAGAGCACAACGACTAAAAAACTGTTAGATTTCGAAGACATTAGTAGCAGTGGAAAGCTTGAGTTTAAAGAGTTCGCTTGAGTTTAAAGAGTTCCTCGCTATCTCAGGCTAGCTAATTTCTCTCTCGCCCTAGTGAGATGAGGCTAGCCTAGCTTGGCATGGTGAGGTACTGAGGCCTTGTTTAGATCCAAAATTTTTTTAGATTTTGTCGTTTTTATTTGACAAACATTATCTAATTATGGAGCAACTAGACTTAAAAGATTCGTCTCGTGATTTAAAGATAAACGGTGCAATTAGTTATCTTTTTTATCTATATTTAATGTTCCATGCATGTACCGCATGATTCGATGTGATGAGGAATATTGTAAAGTTTGTATCTAAACAAGGCCTGAGTTGAGGAAAGCCCCGAATCTGCGTTCACCACCAATGCTACTTGGCTCTTCCATGTCCCACACACGTGACAAGAGAGAGCCAGACAGCTCGACCTCGAAAGCAGGAGTCCAAAGCCGAGTGGACAACTGGACACCCAACAGAGCCACAGAGGAAACGAACCCGATATGGCCGCCGCCGTCCCCACGCCATCCCCATTCCTCGCTTCAACCCGCCGCTTCGGCTTCGCCCCTCGCCTCCGCTCCCTCCTCCCCGCCGCTGCCATGTCTTCCGCCGCGGTATCCGCCTCCGCCCTAAGCCCCAGTTCCGGCACTGGGGAAGAGGCGCAGGCGGCCCCGCTCCCGCACTCGACCCTCGAGATCGCGGGGGCGCGCCGGGGCCTCCTCTCCGGCTTCAGCAGCCTCCGCGCCCCGTACCGTGCCTTCCCCGTACTCGCGTCCAACCGACACGTCGAGACCATCTTCGCTGCGTTCACGCGGTCGCTCCCCGCCGTTAAGCTGCGGCGCGAGTGCCTCCGCGCCCCTGACGACGGAGCCATCGCGCTCGACTGGGTCTCTGGCGACGACCGCGCGCTTCCGATGGATGCTCCGGTGCTTATACTCTTGGTACGATGCTCCTTACCCGCTCGCGTCGTTGCGCGTTGCAGCACTGACTGCACTGTACACGCAGGAGCCGTAGTGCGTGCTCTTTTAAGGGTCAATGATATCTGTGATTAAGGCAGGAGCCGTTCTGGTATAGTTTGCATAAGTTTAGGACGTTTACGTTTAGTGAAATAGGCTGCAGTACTGTAGTAGTATAATCTGGAACTGAAAATGTAGCATTGTTATGAGTTTATGAGTTAATAGGAGTTTGGTCCCAATTGCATAATCTGTTTACATTATGTAGTCTCAGCATATTCAGATGATGAACTAAACGTCCATGCCAAATGCTAATAGGATCAAGTCACAAACATGTTTCAGCCCTTCTGTTCTTCAGCATGATGTAAAACGCACAAGTTTCAAGGATACGAGGATACTATTTCTCATAATCGTTTGGAATTGAGTTCTAGTTGAAATTCACTATAAGATACAAATGGAATTAAATGACCCCAAAATAACTTTCACCTGAAACAGAGCAAAAGGGTGTGGAACCGAATAATTTTCAATTCCATTATCGTTTTTGTTTTGCTTATAGCCTAATGTAAGTGTGATGTCTTTTCAGCCTGGTCTTACAGGTGGAAGTGATGATACATATGTAAGGCATATGCTTTTGAGAGCTCGAAGCAAGGGATGGCGTGTTGTGGTGTTTAATAGCCGTGGATGTGCAGACAGTCCTGTGACTACACCCAAGGTACTTCAAATACTTTTTCCAATTTTTTATTAGCAGTTTAGCACTGAAAGCTTATCTATAGGCTATAGCTCAATAGCTCATTAAAAGTTTCAAAGCTATACAATGGACCATATTTTCCCTTTTGATACCTGTCATGGAGAAGTGCTAAGATCTCACTTATATGGTTTGATTCATTGAGAAGTGCACTGCCCCCCTTTAAGTTAATTATCAGCAACAGTAGACACACCCATTTTGTTCTGGTAAGCTGGACACAACTGAACCTCTTCCTAGCTTAGAGCATCTCCTGTGCTGGCTAAAAGTTGGCTCATCCCAGTTCATATGTGCAAACTGTCCAAATATATATATGTTTTCATGTTGGCATCTGGTGTGATAAATGCACTATATACATCATTGCTTCTGTGTACTCTTTCGCTGATGACTGTTCCTACTTAGGGTGTAGCCAGAAACTGACTAAATGGCGAGTGAACTGGCTTTTACTGTAAAACTTGACAGAATTGAAGTTTTGAACTGAAAGTAGGAAAAGGTTAAAGAATATTGAAGTGTATGATTAACAATAAATTGCATTGTTGCTCAATGTTGAATGTTTTTTTGGTTTTATTTTGTGGCTACTTGCTGCCCTAGTAAAATAGACCACCTTGTGTCCTTAAACTGACTTGGCTGTCATAAATTTATATGCTTCACCCTGATGAGTACAGCATACCGATAAATTGATGATATGCATGTTGCCAACCAACATCGTTTACCATGGGACCTTGAATCGAACTCAATGGATAAACCTTGATGATGAAACCTAGGGGTTAACAAAGTGTACACAATAAGTAAAGAGATAAAGATAGCAAATGAAATTGAGGCCCGAAGCTGTGGCAGACCATCTTCTTTTTAGGACATACGTTGACTTGCATCTTCTGTCATGTGCAGTTCTATTCTGCTTCATTTACAGGGGATCTCCGCCAAGTTATTGGTCATATTTTAGGACGTTATCCCCAGTCTAATGTCTATGCTGCTGGTTGGTCTCTTGGAGCGAATATTCTTGTGCGCTACCTTGGCGAGGTGAGTTCTGCACCCAGTGATAAGCAGTCTACAATAATTCTTTGTATTGTCACATTCATGTGATTGCGGTTCCACTCATCTTTCTGTGGTGAAAAATGATTAGTAGCTAACTCATATATGCACTATTTTTCTTTGGGTGCAACAAGTGATCTTTCATACACACCACCCCTCCCCCTCCTGTTGTTCCCTGGCGCTTCTTTGTATCTTCCTGCATAAAACTATGTATGGTTGATCACAAATATGTATTCCCCCCTGCAGATCATAACTTATCTTTATGTATATATATTCTTTTTCAGGAAACTGATAAATGCCCTCTATCTGGAGCAGTCTCCTTGTGCAATCCTTTTAATTTGGTAATTGCAGATGAAGATTTCCACAAAGGATTTAACAACGTTTATGATAGAGCATTGGCTAGGGCTTTGACGACTATATTTAAGAAGTATGTGTTTTTGTCTCCTCTCATCAATTCTTAGTGACATTTGTACCCGTTTATGATTTCTAACAGCTGATCTTTAGGGATTTGAACAAAATTTAGGCATGCTCTCCTTTTCGAAGGATTGGAGGGTGAATATGATATACCCAAGGCAGCGAATGCAAGAACTGTTAGAGATTTTGATGAGGGGCTAACCCGAGGTTTGCTGCAACTTCTAACCCAACTGTGCTAGCTCTAATTTCTATAGTTTTCCTGTTGGCACCCCCACATTCCAAAGGATACTTCAATGGTTTGCAGTTTCGTTTGGTTTCAAGTCAGTGGATGATTATTACTCAAATTCAAGCAGCTCGGATTCTATCAAGAATGTTTGCATACCCTTACTGTGCATACAGGTCAAACTTTCACTCTATCTGTTCTCTGTGCTTCACTAGAAGCTAGGACATTAGGACAATATATACAGTTTAAGAGCCTGAGGTGCATTATTTCTTTGTTTTAGATCATGCATTACTCAGTACTATGACTGAACTTTAACCCAAAGTTGTTAAACTACTTGAATTAAGAATATGGAAGTTCAATTAATTTATGTCCTTTTGGTTCTATCATTGGAATAAAACCTGGGGAAATATTTTAACACTAGCTTAGGTCTTGCATATTTAGAACCCTTACTTGAGAAAGTTGGTTCATTTTGTGGTAAAGTTGTCTATAAAACTCTACAAAGCAGCGTGCATGGTATTTTTTTTTAAAAAAAAGAGATTTAACAGTTTCAATGATTAGTGTGTTTATGTGCATATATTGTGAAGGTGAAAGCATGTCGTTTCTGTTGTAACTTCAATCATAATTTAGTTATGTGCAGGCTGATAATGACCCAATTGCACCATCCAGGGGAATTCCTAGAGATGATATCAAGGTATCTGCTATTGTACACCCCTTTTTCACCTAATAATGACTCAGAGATGATATGTTGCATAAGATCTAGTCCATCTGTTCCAAATTATAAGTCGTTTTGGCTTTTCTAGCTTTTGCTATGTATCGACAGTGTAGTATCTAGGTGCATAACAAAAGCTATGTATCTAGAAAAATCAAAACGACTTATAATTTGAAACATAGGGAGTACATATTTTGTTTCACTCTAATTGATGAGTTAGCCCCTTGAATTAATTTGAATCAACAAATTGCAGGCATACCTCAAACTGTGCAGCTGTATCGCCCATATATTTGTACCTTTTGTTTTGTTAATTACTTAATTGTGCTGTTCCTGTGCTTCTCTTTGGCTAAAGTGAGAATCTTAACTTGAAACTAGGAGTTCATTAACGACACATACATTGATTACACATTAGATGATAGGCTTTGGTTTGGTGTCATGTTCTAAGTGTAGATTAACCATAGCAAAATAATGTCATGAGAAAGTCAATATAAATAACATAACCAAATGTTGGGCCTAGGACAAGTCCATTTCGATTGTGGCAAGTTTAAATCATCCAAATTATACTTGTGTTAACAACTTATTTTTATGGGGGCAATAGTTATGTTGAAAGCAATATAAACATTGGTCGCTACCTCCAGCATCCTATGTGCTGGGGTCTTGGGTCTTTTTGAGTGTTTGTGTGTATTTGTACTTAGGCTGGATTTTGTTTCTCAAGCCCTTTGTACTCTTGTATTTTCTATCTTAATGAAATGACAATACAGCTCTCCTGCGTCGCTTGAGGGAAAAAAGGCATTAGAAACATACTATCTGGTGATTTGAGCTTGAATAGAAGTGGAGCGACTAAGGGCATGTTTGTATTCCGCCTGGCCAATGGGGTTGGCAGGCCAAAACATACATATGCGTGTTGCATGGGAAGCCAGACGTAGGCATGCCAATTATTGAGCTCGATCCAAACAGCCATGTTTGTGCTGGTCAATGGCTAAAAGTTGGCTTGGCAAGCATCCGCTCACATCAAAACAACCAAACATGATGAATATCCAGAGACGTGTGCCAAAATTGGACAAATTATTTCAAGCTGATAAATGTAAATGTTACCCCAATTACTCAATTAGTTCCTTGTTTGATTGTGCTTTAGAGTTTAGAACAAGAAATCGACTAATAAGTCACATTCGCTATGGTTTCAGGCAAATAAGAACTGTCTACTTATAGTAACACCACAGGGTGGCCATCTTGGATGGGTAGCAGGTGACGAAGCTCCATTCGGATGTCCTTGGACAGACCCAATAGTGATGGAATATCTGGAATATCTCCAAAATGAGAAGGACTCTAGTACAAAAATTAACATATCCTATGAGCAACAGGGTGTTTCAGAGGCATCAGTACCCCATCTAACTGTGCATGGCCAGAGATAGTAATATTTTCCCTTCTCAGGGTTACATATGTTTTATGGAAATAGTTAGTAGTTCATTTATCTGTCTGGTCTGCTGCTGCGCTTGGTACATGGTTCTTCGTCTAGAGGTACGTTCCTGTAACTTAATTTTGGGCCTAATTTTGTATTTTGATGTTCTTCCGTCAATACGTTATAACCTTAGCAGGGACATTGCCTGTGCAGGTCTAGTGGTCTACGCATGTGCGAGAAGATTTCTATGTGAAGGATGTCAGGTTCTGAGATCTTAATGAATATGTGTTGTCCAATTGTTCCTTCTGATGTGTTTCATCCGGTGTTTGAAAGGGATTCTCCGTAAGGGCTCATGCCCTTCAGTAATGTGATGTGTGAATTAAATGCAGGGTTGATGGTGATGGGCACAAGAGTGCATCATGTAAATTTGACAATGTCCTTCAGGGCAAAAAAAAAAAACGAAAATTGTATCTTATTGCCAAACTTAATCTTTGGCAGCATCCAAGAGTTTTTTTTGTGCTCATGCTAACACACATCTCATTTGCTAAACATAATCTTGGATTAACATGACAATCTGATAAAATACTGTTCTATGATTCTATTTCTTTTACAGATGCTACGACTTAAATATTTCGTACTACCCATGTTTAGATTTTCCATAATACAGAACTTTTTTATGGGACTGTTTCACACTTCCCAGCGTGGCTGTTAATGACCACTGCATTTCCTGTATAATATTATCAGGTGCACGCACACTAGATCTCCAAGGCAATGGACGGCGTGCACAACCGTGCAAGCAACGAACATACTCTACATGAGATTTGCATCGCAGGATACGTGGTACGACTTGCCACTCCTCCTCCCAATGACCAAGCAGATTATGATCCTCCACCTCCAGACAGACCAAGTGCGTGTACCCAGCGAAGTGCCGATGGGGGAACGAAGCACTTACCCAAAAGCAGAAACGGAAAGGAAAGCCAGGCGAAAGCCGAGCGGGACAAGGAAAAGCTCCGTCCACGCGCCGCGCCGCGCCGCTAGGGGGCTCCTTGTCCGCCGTCGACGGGCGCACCAGCAGCGCACCGTTCAGGCCCCCACGCCACGAGGACCGCGCGCTCGACGTTGACGCGGCCTCCGCGCCACTCGCGCGCGGCCGCGTGCCGCGGCCTGTCGCCGTCGTCGCCGCGGGCCCGGCCGGCGGTTGCCGCCGATACTTAATCGAGTGGACCGGAGAGTATAATTAAGTAAATCCTCGGCGTTAACTATTGGGTCATCGGCGACAGGTCATCCTCAGGCGCCGGGTCCTGACCTCGGACACGGCACAGGTGTCGGCGTCGCGGCCCCTGGGACTGCAAGCTCGGTCGCGGAAGGCATCGTAGGTTTCTTGAATATTTATACACGACATTGTTATGCTCTCCTCGCCCGCTTATAATACTTGAATATACTCGGGCAGACGATACTCATTGGTACGGACCGCGTTGGGTGGTGGCCGGGTGTGGCTGCGATTTGCCGTTTGCGTCGCTTCGAATTTGTGGCTCCGAAGGGCAGAGCCGCAGGTGCGTTCGTATATTTTACTACTTGATTGAGCAAGCAGTACGTGAGCGATGACTCAACATAGGACTGAGCAGTGAGCAGCCAGTTCAGGTGCAGCAGCCAGCAGCGCTGACCGGTGCGCGGATCACGTGGCGGAACCGGAACTTGCCGATACTTGACAATGGATCAACCTCTTGATGACGATATATATATAAACTTGCACGTCGATGAATGTGTACAAGCAAAGCTAGCACATGAGCGACTGACATGTGTACCAACCAGTTGTTGTCGAGCTATTAATCCGCGTTGTGATGGAGTAACTCTCAATAGTTTCTTTTCCCCTCGGGCTAGACGTGCGCAACTCGTTCGGCTTAGTTCTTACGGAGTACAGTTTATACTATAGATTTGGCTGCCGTTTTAGTCCAGGCGTGACCGATGCAACTCCGAATCCGTCGAATTAGTGCAGGCCACGCGTACAAGAACAGCGGATGACGATCGACTTCACGTCCAATATAGCTGCAGCAAGGCTACAAGGACTACCGCGCCGAAACCGAACCACGCTGAAGGTGAAGCCGAGCACGCACACGCGAGTGTGTCCGACCATCTGTTGGACGCGGAGGCGGAGCGGGCTCGCTCTCTCGCGGGACACGTAAACACCGTGCCGCCGATAAGCTCATCTGACTTTCAACGTACGTTCCGAGGAGGTGATGCGTTCGGAACTGAACACTGAACAACGACGTGTGCTGCCTTGGCTGGCTCCTTCCATCGACCGATCGATCGAGCTCCGGCTGGTCGACGGAAAACAGCGACCCCTCACCCGGCCAGACGACGGTAGTAGCATGAGTAGCAGCAGCAGCAGTAGGAGGAGTACGACAGGAGCCCCGGAGCCTTCCACGCGAGCCACCGCGCTCACGCAACGTGACAAATGCCGCGCCACCTCGGCGTCCCGTCCGGGACAAGCTCCCCGCCGCCGACGTCGACGCTGTCCCAGCCGCTCTGTTGCGGGCACCCACCCGGGGTCCCCGCCATGCATGCCAATGGAAAACTCCAGCCGCTGCGGGAGCACCACGTGTAAGGGCAGGGCCGGACCCGGCCGTCGCAACTCTCAAGACGGCCGGATAACCATTCCGGGGGGGGGTGCGAGTGCGACCAGCTGGATGCGCAACACCTGGACGCGGCGCCAAGCCATCGCGGGGCCTACATGTTCTCCCGTCGCGTGGGGTGGCGCCACGTGTGCGCATCCCGCCGGCCGGACCCGTGCGCCGATCGAGCGCCGGTATATATAAAGAGCTGCCCCGCCGTGTCCCGAGCTCCACTCCACTGCTACTAGCCTACTACGCATACACAGCCACCTGCCAGCTTTGGCGATCGAGCAACGACGACGGACGGCCGGCCGGACGGACGGTGGACATGGAGCGCGGCGACGACTGCCAGTTCATGGTGGTGCACCAGTACGACGAGGCGGCACAGCTCATGCACCAGCTGATGGTGGCGGCCGCGGGGGACCAGCAGGACCCCAACGCGGGCGCGGCGGGGCGGGGAGCCGGCGGCGGCGGCGGGGAGAGGAAGCGGCGGTTCACGGAGGAGCAGGTGCGTTCGCTGGAGACGACGTTCCACGCGCGGCGCGCCAAGCTGGAGCCCCGGGAGAAGGCGGAGCTGGCGCGGGAGCTGGGCCTGCAGCCCCGGCAGGTGGCCATCTGGTTCCAGAACAAGCGCGCGCGGTGGCGATCCAAGCAGCTCGAGCACGACTACGCCGCGCTCCGGGCGCGGTACGACGCGCTCCACGCCCGCGTCGACTCGCTCAGGGAGGAGAAGCTCGCGCTCGCCAAGCAGGTACATACCGTACCGTAAATCCCATCATGTCGATCTGTCATCAACAAACACCAGATCGGTCGATTCTTATACATGGATAATAATATACGCTGACGATCGATTTCTTGTCGATTGTTGATTTCCAGGTGGATGAGCTGAGGGGGAGGCTGCAGAGCGTCAGCGAGCGGCAAGACCAGAGCGGCAGCTGCGAGGTCAACGACGCCGCGGACGACGGCAAGAGGAACCTAAATAGCACCACCACCACCTGCCTGGTGCTGGTGCAGGAGGACGATGGTGCCACGCCGCCGGCCGCAGTAGACGCCTCCGGCTCCGAGGACTCGGCGGCGACCGAGTACGGCTACGGCTACGACTACGACCACGTCGTCGCGTACGGCGAGGGCCTGCACGATCCCTTGTGCGCCACTCCGGACCTGTGGGATACATGGCCGCTGCTGGAGTGGAACGCGGTGGCATGAACCCACGACCACGAGCGAGGAAGAAGCAGCAGTCGTGTACTCGATCATCTCTCATGTCTCTTCTTCTGTATCGTCACAGTGTACGTGTACGTGTACGTGTGGTGGATTCATGGTGATTCAGTTGATCCGTGGAGAGATTGACTGACGGGAAACAGATAGAGATAGAGCTAGCTGTGTATTGATCAGGAATCAGCTGGAGGGGGATCGATGGATGGACCATGAAAGCTTCATCACGCATTGTACACCAGGGCTCGAGCGAGGGGACGATCGATCCCTCGTCGGCCTCTCGATCGGCCGCCGTGCATCTTAGGATCCATGTCCGTGAGAGGTGTGATTCGATCAGAGCCGAGGCAATGGTGTCGCACGCACGTGGTTAATTTACGCATGCTGTTGTGTTGCTGCACTACGTTACTCGATCGATCGATGGATGCTGTTGTCGTACGTCGCCGTCGACGGGGGGGCCGGCCGGGACAGAGTCTCTGTCGCACAGGAGATGATCCCTGTTTCCGGTTGCTCGTTTGGAAGGGGATGCGGTCGTCGTGTCAGTCGTCCATTCACCCCGGTGCTGTTGCGCGGGGCGCAAAGGCGGAGGCGGAGGCGGAGGAGGAAAAAGGTAGCTGTCGAGAATTAGGAACGTTCTGGATTGGTGGCCCGGCGGCCAGGTGGGTGGTGGAAACGACTCACCGGACGAGAAAGCGATGCCCAACCGAATCACAAGTACGCAAAATGTTCCCACACGAGCTCCGGCGGAATATAATTAACTCTCGTGTAGGCGAATTTTGGGTGTAGTTACCTCACTTATACTATTAGCTAGGAGCGCGCGAGCGCTCTCTCTCTCTAGTCTCTACGTATATAGGTATAGGCCGGGTATCATTTCGTACCAAAGTATACAAGCAAAGGATACGTAGGGACAAAACTCTGCTAGAACACCACTCGAGGGAGCCAGAATATTAGACTAAGTATACGATGATGTGGCTCCGTCCAAGATTAATTATTTTTTCTAAAAAGAAATTGATCCTAAATATGTAAATTTAAAATATTTTCGTTTGAGATGCCAACAATTTTGAGTAAAAAACTTATCAATAACAAACGTGTAGATCAGTGGGTTGATCATCAGTACAACTTTGTTATTAATCATGTCAACATTCAAGGTTGTTTAAAAATTCTAAAATTTGAACTTCGAAATCTATGAACTTAAAACACATATTTAGAACTCTAAATAATTTCAAAGAAAAAACTTTTCAACTATAAAGGTATTTTATTGATAAATACAACTTTGGTGCAAATCATGTCAACATCTAAGCTCATTTAAAAAATTTAAATTTTCAAAATCTATTAGCTTAAAAAATATTTTTGGGACTCTAAATATATTCAAATATATATTTCTCAATTATAAAGTTGTAGATCATGTCGATAATATAATTTTGATATAAAATTTTCTTTCATTCAACTTATATGAAAAAGAATATGAATTACTTTTTCATGCAACTATTTTTAGAGATAGACATCTTAAGATGTTTTAGGGACGGGCCCTTAGAATGGCCATCTCTGTTAATACCTATTTTCAGAGACAGACATCCTAATGCAATTGTCTCTATAAATCAATGATCCACAAAGGCGATCGTGTCTCTCGCTTTAGATGATTAATAGAGGCAGACATTTTTCTTGAGGCATCCTGACTCTCTGTAGAGATGGTCACTAGATATGTTCGCCTCTGTTAATCAAATAGGATGTCTTCCAAAATCCTTTTTGTAGCAGTGTGGTATGATATTACCTTATCATGAGGGACCGAACTTGTATAAATCTATATCTTGCATTTCCATGAAGCTCTCAATTCAGCGCGTACCCTCATAATTATTGCAGGTGACAAAAACATAAAAGACAGTAGCAATATTTTTGATGAACCCGATGATGTAAAAAGGCAACTGTGGATCGAGAATTGAACAACTTGTGAGATTTTGGACAATTGTTTTACCGAGAAATGGAGCTTACTAAGAGGCACTCGAAGGCTTGCTTGATTTTTCCTCGGCAAAAATTACATAGCCATAACAACAGATTTAAGCCTAGAGATCGTTCGACAATAGCTACATAAAGTTCGTATCCATAGATACAAAGAAAAGATGTCAATTGCAATCTAATAAATTTAGGAGGTGTTTGGTTGATGTTGTTAAAGTTTAACAGATATTGTAGTATTTTTATTTTATTTGGTAATTAGTATCCAAATATGGCCTAATTAGGCTCAAATGATTCGTTTCATAAATTATTTTCTAGCCGTGTTTTTAGTTTCATAAATAGTTTATATTTAGTACTTCATGCATGTGTCCAAACATTCGATATGACAGACGGTAAACTTTATCGCCCGTAACCAAAGCCCTTAAAACTATTTATAATCATCTATTAAAAAAATGTTACAATAATAAAAGTTAGGTAATCCCGCTATTTGCATGTGCATCTTAACTAGCTAGTTTATCTATAATGTAGCTGTCGATCGTCGTGGAAACAAGAGTATATGACCAAGGAAAAAAAAAAGAACTTGGATTTCCTTGTTGCCAATATCATGCAGTACCGAAAGAACCAATTCGTAAACGACAAATCACTCCTGCTGATCGATGTGAATGGGATGTTGTTAGGACGCAGAGCCTTTCTCGTATCATCTCTTCGCCGCTCACAGAAAGCTCCTTTTGTCGTGCATTTACAATCATCTAAAACCCGTAGACGAAAACTTGGACTCTCCTCATGCGATGCGTCTGACCAATCACTGTATTACCTTTTTTTAGCAACAATCACTGTATCACCTGATGAGCAACGCTAGGGACTGTTTAGATTGGGGATGGAAATTTTTTGAGTGTCACATCGGATGTGTCGGAAGGATGTCGGAAGGGGTTTTTAGAAACTAATAAAAAAACAAATTACATAGCTCGTCAGGAAACTGCAAGACAAATTTATTAAGCATAATCAATCTGTCATTAGCATATGTGGGTTACTGTAGCACTTAAGGCTAATCATGGAGTAACTAGGCTTAAAAGATTCGTCTCGTGATTCTCAACTAAACTGTGTAATTAGTTTATTTTTTTATCTACATTTAATGTTCCATGCATGTGTCCAAAGATTCGATGGGATGGATGAAAAATTTTTTTGTGGGGAACTAAACAGGGCCTAAAGTTAAAGAACAAGAGAGAGCCCATTGCCTACAGAAGTCTATTTCTGTCACATCGACACAAGTCTGCCACCGACTGCGGCCCATTGATAATAGGAACGGGTTCTTTCTTTCTTTGGTGGACTATAAGTTTTTTTTTAGCTGGAGTTGAAACAGTTCATTTTGTAAATAGCCCAAGTTTCTCAATTTCGGCCTAGATTTTTTTTTTGAGCAACTTTCGTCCACCCACTTTCTACGGAGCATCCTGTATATATTGGGCCAGAATGTTAGTCACAAATGGGTTCCTGTGGCCATCTTAAAATGGTGCTAGAACACTGTTCATTTTGGCCCATTTATTTCTTGCCATGCATCGGCTAAGTTGCCACGCAAGTACTTTGCATATCATCCGAAGGGTTTTTGATAGTTCCAGCATGGACACCGATCAGGATTCAGGAGTGCGAGGTTAGCGACTTAGAGGAAGGGTAATAATTAGAGCCGGGCTGCTGGCTATAAGATTTTTTTTATAGTTTTTTCTAGTTTACTTATATAATGATATAATGATTAGGTTAGTTCATCACTATTAATACATCATACATAACCCACTTGTTTCTCTCACAAACTTTCTTGCTGAGCCGACTGTAACCTGCTTTTACTCTCTTTTCTTCTCTCTCCTCCACCTTAGTATTTAATTAGCTTACAGTCTACTATAATACTTGCTCTTAACACAAAGACCGGCCGAACTGTCAAATTGGCTTTTCCCATGCAGTAACCATGCATCGATCGGCGCCCATGCATATGCAAGGCGGTGGACCCGGCGGCACAAGGGACGCCAAATGGGCAATGGCCAAAGTAAGGGCAACAGATGAGCATAGTGTGTTGCTGCTCAGGAAAAGCTCCCCCGGCCGGCCCCTCCGCCATGTTTTATCCATTTCCAGCCGGCTGCCCCTGGATCTGCAGAGCAGGAGCAAGTGAGCAACAGTAGGAGAGAAGAGGTTACTAGTTGCACCGGTGGCTTGGAGAGAATTTCGCTTTCACCGATTCGGCTGATAAGCCATTGCAATAAGGGCAGTCGGAGCATTAATAGTAGTATCTATCCCTATTAATTGAGATGCCACGTAAGCAAAATGCTGACATGGCAGTGTAATTAATGAGGAAAGAGAAGCAAAATCATGAAAATCGTTTTCTATCAAAGAAACGGCTTCTACTCTTCACCCAAGACACCAAGAAACCGTGAAATCACCGTTGGGAAGAAATCACTAGTTTCTTACCCATGTTGTCGTCCTCGCTTGCTGGTTATGCCTGACTGCGCCTGCGCCGCTCGGCTGTACTGCCACATCTGCTCGTGCTGGCCGTGCCGCACCGGCCGTGCTCACCCTGCTCGGCTGCGTGCGCTGCCGTGCCCGCTGCTCAGCCACACTGCTGCATTAGCTCGTGCTTGCACCCGCTCTGCATGGCCGCGTGGCTTGTGCCCGCTCTGCTCGGCCATGCCACCATGCCTGCTCACATTGTCCCTGCTTGCCCGTGCTGCCATGTCCGCTCACGCCGGCCATGTCCGCTCATGTCGGGCGTTGCTCGGCCGCACCGTCGCCACTATGCAGGACGCAGGGGGCTGCCGTCCAGCACTCGGGTCTATTGCGCAAGCCATCATCAGTGTGTAGGACACGCCGCCATGCAGCTGGCTGCCGCTGCCGCGCTCGTCACGACAAAGGCCGCGTCGCCATCACGCAAGCTGCCGCTGCTGCAAAGAAGCGAGCTTTTGCCGCGGTCGGTGGCCGGGCCCTTGCCTCCATGGCGAGGTGGAGGCCAAACGAGGAGGAAGACGCTACTCTCTGATCGTCCGTGCATGCTCGCTTGGCTCTTAGCGAGCAAATGTGTTGCGGCTCAGGAGCATGGCGATGGACTTTAGGAGAGAGAGAGAAACATTTATTAGGGATAGAAACTTGCATTGTGTGATATGATTTCTATTGCTGGTTTCTTGCTGACGTGGTTGTTATGGAAATCGTGACTAGTTTCTTCCATTGGGACTGCCCTAAATATTTGTTACTGATTTATTGTGAGAAAAAACACTGTTAAATGACTGACAGATTTAGAACAAACAAGTCAAGGAGGTTTGATAGGTTATACGTAAATTCTAATTAGCCACGAGTTGGTTTCCAAAGTTTCTCTTCCAGATGAGCTGTTCCACGCAACTGGAACATGAGAAAAAAAAGAGAAATTAGACCCTTTCTTGGATAAATACACTTTAAATTGGCCTATAATGAGGCTGTTTGTATTATTAGATTTGATCAAACACCGTATCAATAAGTTAGGAAAGATAGTCGAATCAAAATCTTTGCCTTGAACCTCACCTGACACACTTAGAGCCAGAATGGGTCCGGCTATCTCTCAACCAAAAAAAAACTTTTTTGGATCAGTTTTTTTTTGTATGGGTCAACAATATTCTCTACAACTAAAAATTATAGAAAGGATCCATCTACCATATCCATGGTGAAGCCACAACTCACATCCCTTTTAGCCATGATAGACTATCCCATCAACCTAGGCCCCACTCATCCATGCATGCAAAATTATTTTAGCGAATTTAAAAAAGTCATAACTTTTAAACCGAAGATATAAATTAAATTTCGATTGCACCATTAAATTTCTCATAACAAATCCTTCAAAACAAGATCACACATAGATATATTTAGATAAAATTTTATTAATTAATATTTATCTTATAAAGATAAAATATTTTCTTTTATTAAGTAGAAACAATATTCTAGGTTCAACAGATAATGTTCTGTCTTTGTAAAAAATGTTATTGATTTAGAAGAATAGTATTTTTGTTTTAGGTTTATGAAACTGATATTACAATATACATAAAAATACATAAATACATGACATAGATAAAAATAATAAAAAAAATCTTGAGTAAAAAGCATAAGAAAAAAAATAAAAACACAAAAATGGAGAAAAATTCAAATAATGTCAAAGGGTTACTTTTTAAATATCATAAATATATTTATAGAACATTAACATCACTAAATACATTATAGAACATTATTAAATATATTATAGAACATCACATCTATTATAGATTACATGTATACTAAGTGAACACCGTAAGAAACATCATAGAACATCACATATATATTACGAAAACATGACATAACAAATTATAGAACACTAAATATATACTACATAAATATCACATATATATAGAAAATAAAAATAAAAAATAAAATTACTAAGAAAAAAAATATAAAAACAAACATAATTAACAAATGATAAAAAGGGCATAGAGCAAATAAAATTAATGAATAATTTAAATAAGGATAAAAATAATATTAAAAGGAAATAAAATATAAAATAAGAATGAAGAAACATAGAAAATCTGAAAAGAAAAAAGAAAAACAAATAGAAGCAAGGAAGAACAATAAAAATAAAACCAAAAGAAAAAGAAAATAAAAGGTAAAATTAAAACAAGAAAAGAATAAGGAAAGGACAGAAAATAAAATAAAATCGAAAAACAAAAACTAAAAAGAAATGAAAAAGGAAGAATATAGACACAAAAAATAAAATAACAATGAAGAAACATAGAGTATGTGGATTTTAAAACCCGTAACAACGTACGGGCATTAAAGTTGAAACTCATAGTAGTCTTTCGACACATTGCAAGTCAGGTTGGTCGAGTTTGTTGCGTAAAGTGGCCCATGAATAGATCTAATTTGAATTGTGTAGACTTTCTTTTAGCGGATTTGAGCTCTAAAGCTCTAACTGATCCAAAGAAGCTCTTACAAATTCCATGTTTCACCGTTGTAGATTATGTAGAGAACTAGAGAAGTGACATGACATGTGTGAAGACATATATATACAATATATAAGTGTTTCTTGTTATTTTAAGGTTTTCTTTGGGCCTGTTTGGATTTTTTCATCTAAACTTTAGTGCTAAAGCTACAAACAAGTGGTCTAAAGTTAGCTCTAAATTTTAGCCCACCTCACATTAGAGATTTATAGCTAAAAAATGAGCTGTCTCTAAAACTAGAGGAGGGGATCCAAACAAGCTCTTTGGATCACGGGCTAACACCTCTATTTTTAGAGTATTAAAGTGTGAAGGATTTCTTCCGTTTTACTTTTCATATTTTAAATATGATCCAGACTCATAACCCATGCTCATACGGGAAAGTTAAATTTGCCTTTAAGAGTAAAAAAAACTGCCTCTAAGTTCATACGAGAGTTAGAATGATTTGCATCCAACAATGGTACAAAGTCTAAACTAAGATTGTATTGGATCTTGTTGCTAATGGGTGGTTAGGTTTATTAGTCCCTATTACCCAATAATTAACCTATATTTAATCCTTTTTATCGTACATATTTTTGTATTTAAGGTGGCCATCCTGTTTTACTTTCTGCCACGATAAAACTGGATGGCAGAGAGAGAGAGAGAGAGAGTTTTAAGAATCAAATGTGTTAGGTTGGAGTAGTATTTTTTTTTGAAAGATCCGGACATTATCGGCTTTGATTAATAATAAGAAGAGATTGTGGAAAACATTCGTTTACAAGCGCGAGGAGCGCTCCCCATCGCAGCCTAGGCTACGTGGGGCTTTTCTTCCTAGTTGATTACTCGCTACTTACATTTTTAACTAAAGAATTCCTTAAAGCTTTGCATCCCGCCAAGGACCATTGATGAGCCATGTCCTTGATATCCACCAGCAGGGAATGTGGCGCCTTTCGTTCTTCCCTGAAGATCCACAGCATTTCGCCGGTTCCAGATGTTCCACACAGTCAATATTGCTAGAGTATGCTCCTTCTTCCATCCTGCTCTTATTGTTTGGTTAAAACAGTCTTCGAGCTCAAGTACTTCTTTCCATGATGTTGGCTGCAAGCTCGGGCAGCCACTCCAGGTAGCCACCAGTTGCCAGACCAGGCGGGAGTAGGGGCATTCGAAAAATAAGTGATGTGCTGTCTCAAGGTTCCGTTCACACAAGGCGCAAAAATAATTGTTCTTCCAGTGACGCAATTGTAGGCGCGCCGAAGTCCATAGTCTATTTTGCAATAGCAGCCATAAAAAGAATTTGCACTTTGGCGGTGCCCACGCATTCCAAATTAAGGCTGGAAAGGATGACTGGACTTGGCCGGCAAACTGAATTGCATATGCTGATTTGCTCGAATATTGGCCAGAGCTTTCTAGTGTCCAAACAATGGTATCCTCGCTTGATTCATCAAGATCAGGTCGGATGGAGTCGATGGCTGTCCAAAGATCGAAGTATTCTTTGAGAAGATCATGTGTCAAATTATAAGCAATGTCCCGAATCCACCACTCTAAGGCACAGTGAGAATGAGAAAGTAATACCAGTAGCATATATATTGGGCCCCAAGGAAAATGTATATATAAGCTGTGTAGTTCCAAGGAAAATGTATATAGTCTAGTTCCTCATCTCATCCAAAATCTATTTGGAGTTTTTCTGCGTTCCAAGGAAATGTATATAAAAGCTGTAGTCATAAATTGGAATGAATGAAGACAATCAATTGAATGGGGCCTGAAACTTCTATTCCACCGAGGAGTACTAGTGCACAGCAAGGACCCAAAAAAAAAAAAAGGAAGGACAACCCGAGCCATTATGCTATGCTTAGCACTTTAGGGTTTTTGGTACACCTAATTATCTCTTGCCCCAAGTCACCTCACAAGATAATACTAGTACTTGTTCAACACATAAAAAAGGATAATTTCATCGCATGAAGAACGCGACTGTCTTGCTCAACTGCTTCACTTCACCTTTAGCTATTGGTTTCTGGCCCCTACAGATAAGGAACCTTCAACTTTCCAAAACCTACCTTTAGTTGTTGTGCCATTGCAAGAGAGTTTTAAAAAAATCTGGTACCAGCAGACAAGAAAGACCAATATCACTAGCTAGCTGTTTGATTTCATGTTTTTTTTTGGACTGATGCTATAGGATCATATTCTACTAGATCAGTACTGTACTGTGGGCATGGATGCATGTCATGCGCCTAGCTCTAACAACTTAGCGACAACTAAAACAACCATGAGAATATATACAAATCCTGCATATGGGCTGATCTTGCTTGTACTTCTTTTGTATGTACAAACATAATCTTCAACAGTAAACTTGTGACATTAGTGATCCATATAGGACTGCAGCATTACCTGTCTCTTCTTAAAAAAAGGACACCACTGCCTGTCACATTTCACTTCTGGCCTGTAAAAATAGGAAACCAGCTGGCTGTTCCAGCCAATAAGTTACCTGCGTATATTAAAATAGCAGTATATACTGCTACCTCCTTTATTTGTGCATTTACCTGACACCAGTCATCAGCTGCATATACTAGTATATCAACGCTTGTGAACACAAGAATGTAAACCACACCAAGATTAACTGCTCAAACATTATACATAGAATAAGAGGAAGAATTAAGCAGAACACATTAATTTGTACTGGTACGTACCATATGCATTGTGTTTTGGTAACTTTATATCTATCATAAGTGAGTCGTCACTAAGAAATTAAAGTTAATGCCATCACTTGGATGTGAATATGTTTCATATGTATAGCATCGAAGCTGCTTGCATGTACCAGCTGTCTGCAAGTTGCTCGTCACTCTAGCAAATAATTTGGCAACACATCTCACCATCTATTCCATTATCCAAGGCCGTGTTTAGTTCGTGGACGAAAAGATTTCGCGACACTGTAGCACTTTCGTTTGTTTGTGGTAATTATTATCCAATCATGGCCTAACTAGGCTCAAAAGATTCGTCTCGTAAATTTCGACCAAACTGTGCAATTAGTTTTTATTTTTGTCTATATTTAATACTTCATGCATGGGCCTAAAGATTCGATGTGACGGAGAATCTTGAAAAATTTTGGTATTTTGGGTGGAAGTAAACAAGGCCCAAATGCATACTATGTCATATGTATTCAAGCGGCCTAGGACGGTGCTCCGAAAGCACCATTTTCGCGTTACCATTTATAGTTGTATAATTGTATACTATGTCGTAGGCTCTACTGCTGCTACACATTCATGGAAATGTTTCATAGTAACTTAACTATACAGCTGGAATATACAGCACATGGATGGAGGTAGAACTGTAAAGTTACAGCTTTGTGGAGGGGACGACGACAGGATGATCAGCAGCATGTGTGTCCTGCTTTGATGTATGAGGAAACAAAGGGAAGGAGACAACTACTACCTCATGAACCTTAATTTTTGGCCTGGCCTTCCCAAGAAACAAATATGTCATAGTTGTTAGTAGATGGCAGTATTTATTTGCATCGAGACGAGTACATAATCTCAGGGCCAAAGGGTCGTGAGAACTGTTATTCTGTATATGATAGCTCCTTATTTTAGTCTTCCCCAATCGAAAATAACACACATCAGGATGGAGAGTAGTATAGTACCTTAGCTCTGAGGTTACCGCCCTTGATTTTTAGTTTGTGGAAATTAACTTAGATGAACTAGAAACACTTGTTGGACATGATGATTTGATCAGTTTATGAGAAAAAAAAACTTTTAACCCAAGAGATATATATGCAGACTGATGATCGATGATACATATATATGACTACCGTTAATTAGATGGGGATTTAATTTGGCCAACGAATCTCTTACATAAGATTAAGATGAACTAGAAGACAGTAGCTACGTCTAAGAGAGAGAAAGATAAAGATGCTATAGTACGGATCAAAAGAGAGGATAAGAAGATCCTTCATGCATGTTGAAAAGGTAGCGATGATACACAAACTTTTCCCCCATCTTTCTCCTGTCAGATTAGGGATCAGAAAAAGTTGGGGCAGGAGAAAAAGACCGCAACTACATCAAAGGGACGGAGATGCCATGCCATAGTTTAAAGGAAGAAAGCATGCATATGTGTGTGTTCTGTTGAGTCAAGAATCCTTATGATTGCACCAATCTGCTGCATGCTGACCGCACGAAAACCAACACAGCAAACATTCGCCGAGATAATCATATCCTAATCATGCAAGATTCTAGCTGCGGGCCGGGGACAGTAATCTACACACCGACGGTCTCCATGCATATATAGGAAGGTCAAACGAGCCAAGAGAGAGAGAATCGCTAGATCGATGACGACGATGCCAAAGAAAACTCACCATGTGAGGCGTGCGAGAACAAGAGGGATCGATGGAGAACTACGCGCCGGGAGCTCTGCTTGAGGGGAATGAAGCCTGGTCCGAGATCAACAACAATCTAGACCGATGAGATCTGCATGTTCCTGCACCTCGAGCCAGACAACATTCCCCTCAAAGTAAGAAGGCTTCCCCCCTTCTCTTCCCCGATCGATCTGCTGCATGCGATTCCGGATCCGGCCTTCGTTCTTCCTCCTGTTCTTCATCTTCTTCCCCCCGCATGGCTCGGCTTGTTTCAAGGGGGAAAACGCCACCAGAGCTGGCGAGGACGACGACGGTCTGTTGTTGGTATCTATAAAGGAGGGTATGGAGAGAGAGAGAGAGAGAGAGAGAGGAAGTAGCGAGCGCTATCATCATGAGTGAAATCATTGCATTTAGGGGTCAGAATTGGGGAGGGACAAAAGGATCAACAAAACCAGCAAAAATGACGTGGCCTTTTATGAGCAACGCGATAAAAAGTCGAGCTAAACCCGGCCTATAGCTAGCGTGGCCCAGCTTTATGTTTACAGTTAGCAATATATCGAACTTAACAAATGAAGGTCCCGGAAAGTTGGTGAAAAATCATGCTTGCCTCTCACCCAGCCTGCCAACGAATTAGGTATGTTGGGCTGGGTTCCAATTAATGTACTGTGACTGTGAACATATTATTATTCCAGTGGGCACTAAAGTTTAGCTCACATGCATTACTAATTCATTTTTACAAGAAAATACATAAACTGATTAGTGTATTGTTTGGTTCTGTGTTTGTGCGCACAGAACTGGAAATCAGTTCTATAAGTTTAATAATTTTTCAGACTATCGGTCCCTACTTACAATCTTCTATCATGCTTCCATCGCATGGGTGTGTGAGGCAAAGCTATGGCTTCTGAAAAAAATTGTTGTGAGCAAGCATTTGTAGTTTGTGAATTGTGGAAAAGATATAAGCTGTTTGGTTCAAACAAGTATACAACTTACCTCATATCTCTATTTTTCTTGAAATTACTGTGAAGCAACTCTATTTTTACCATTTCAAAAAGAAGAAAGCCAAAAGCCAAAATCTATACTACCTAAAAGTTGCTACTTTCTACCCTTTGGTTGGCTTTTGGGTTTTTAAAAGGAAAAGCAACTTACAAAAGCCCAACCAAAACACCCAAAAACATGTGAACCATTTTTCACTTAACTAGAATATGGATGGTCACTTCTTGTGAAATTAAATACAAATGAAAAATAGTACGTGCACACATGGGTGCATTTAGTAGTAAGGTTAGGTCTACATTACTTTCGAGGTGTCATTTTGTCATGGCGACCCTCAAACTTACAGAATGTTCATCTTATTTAAACAATGTTTGGATCACATTACCTATCCAAACAAGTCTAGACCCGCTACGTGTGTCTCCTCCCCATTAAACCTAGTTTGCTTGCAATTTACAAGACGAATCTTTTAAACCTAGTTAGTCTATGGTTAGACAATAATTACCAAATAAAAACGAAAATGCTACAATACTCAAAAACTTTTCACCTCCTCAATTAAACAAGGCCTAAGCAACCCACATATAGTTGAATGTCTAGTATCCCACACTACCTATTCCTCTGCCAGCTCCTTCCTTGTCGAGCCCAACATCTGCATCCAGGCCCGGCCCTGGAGGCGGGCAAGCGGGGCGGCCGCCTGGGCCCCCAACCAGACAGGGCCCCACCTCCAAGTATGCAACCCAATAAAGCATGCAATGATTTTTAAGGTATTTATACATTTATATGAATTAAAATTATTGTATATGAATATTGCTTTTGTATGTAGAGTTAAGTATTTATGAGTATATATATACAAGTACTATTCTACACCTTCGAATTGTTATACTGACGTATCGTTCAGTATTTGCGTTTCCTAAACCCTAAAACCCTAAACCCTAAACCCTAAACAGTTTTTTTTTCTGGGTGTAGTACTAAATATCCCACGTTGTTCAGTACTATTCAGCATTTCTCTACTTAGTTTTGGCTTACGATGTAGAATATTTAGGTCCTATTTGGTTTCTCCTGCTAAATTTTAGCCAGCTAAGACTATTTTAGCTACTCTTGGGTGACTAGTGTAACTAAACTATTTTAGCTCTTTTTTAGTCAGTGTGTTTGGAAGTTTAGCTACTAAAGTGACTAAAATTTAGCAAGAGGAACCAATCAGGCGCTTATTCTAGAATAACAACAACTACAGCCTTGTTAGTTCCTGATTTTTTTTAATATTTCTCGTGACATTAAATTTTTAGACGTATGCATGGAGCATTAAATATAGATAAAATAAATAATTAATTACACAGTTTACCTGTAATTTGTGAGACGAATTTTTTGAGCCTAGTTAGTCTATAATTGGACAATAATTGTCAAATACAAACAGAAGTGCTACAATAGCCAAAACCAAAAAAAATTCCTTAGACCTTGTTTAGTTCCTAATTTTTTTGTTTTAAGTACTGAAACACTTTCGTTTTTAGTTGGCAATTATTGTCCAATCATGAATTAACTAGACTCAAAAGATTCATCTCGCGATTTGCAGACAACCTGTGTAATTAGTTTTGGTTTTGACTACATTTAGTACTTCATGCATGTGTCGTAAGATTCGATATGACCAAAAATCTTATAAAGTTTTTTGACTTTTAGGGTGAAATAAACAAAGCCTAACTAAATAAGACCTATGTATATGTATAAAGGGCGCCAGATATTTCTTTCGCCCCGGGCCTCTAAAAACTCAGGGCCGGCACTGTCTGCATCTTGGGGATGACTAATATATAGGAAAAGGACTATAGTTTAACAACAATGGCATATATAATTAATGTTTTTGAGTGACATATAAGATATTTAGATTTATGCCCATGGTATGTAAAAAATTAGTATAGTGTTAATCGGTTTCATCAATCCTCCATTGTGCACAAAGATATAGCCTACAAATTTGTAGGTATACTGTAGCTGGGTTGGCTGCCCTGGCACATGGCCACATGGGTATCAAACTCGTTACCCTCTTTTGTAGGCAACCGGGAAAGCGATTTTGTTGGCCGGCCGGCCATAGGATATGGACGGGTTAACAAAATGCTTGATTCCTGGCTGTATTTTCCTGGGGAGATACGAGCCTAGTACACATACTACCAACGATAGAACTGGACGTCCTTGAAATGACGGCGCCATGTGTATTTTAATTATGGAGGGCCATTGGGCCAAGCATATACCATCATTCCACGCTCTGATGATTGAGGACAAACGAAGATATCTAATATTGTTTGCTGATTTGTTATAGAATAGAAATATTATTAAGTAATTAGTAGATTCGGCTGATAAATTTAAATGAATATGGTTTTTGGTACTATTTTATTACACGGAGTATTGATCTCTCAACTTCCGCTGCGTGTACTAGTGTACTCCTGCTACCTTCCAAGAGACTGGCAGTGTACGTACGTACACATGCACTCGCTTTGAATTGGCGTACGTACAACTGCAGGGCCGGGGTAGATTGCTTTCATTTCGATCCCTGGACCTAGCAGCTGCTCTCCTCTGATCCATGCAGCGACGTGAGCGGTAGCCTGTCCTGCCCTCCATGCAACGTCTGTCGATCTGCTGCTCGCATTCAATTGGGCAACCTCAATGGCACTGCCACCAAGTGGCACGTACGCTGTCACTACACTGCCGTGCGTGGACCGGAGCTGCTACTCCTACGTACAAATACTCCAACTCATTTACTGTAGTAATATATATTAGAGCAAGTATAGTAAACAGAAAGAGGAGAAACCTGTTATAAGCTTACAACTGGCTTAGCGACATAAACCGAAACATTTTATAAGAGAGATAAATAAGACATATATTGATATTGAAGACCTAACTAATATGAGTAAACTGAAAAAAAAAACTAACATAACAGCTAAGAGATCAATTGATCCTTGTTCGTTTAGCTAATAAAGCTCAAGCGACAAGGCTAGCAAGAAACTAGCGCAACGTGCCATTAACAAAACAGCAGCAACTAGTAGCCACCTTATACAAGGATATCGGGCCGATTTTGAGGGCGTCGATCAGATCACCGGTCGAGCTGTCAAGTGGCTTGTCCCCATTCCTGTGGGCCGAAGGAGGAGACGTGACGAGGCCACGGAGTGACTGTCCCTCGCAGGGCCGGCACCCATGCTCATCCCCCCGCCGCGCCCGCTCCACGCCGACGCCGACGCCGTCCCCGCCACCTGCCCACTGCCCAGCCTTGGTTCTTCTGCGCCGCCGCCCCGCCGGCCCCCGGCGTGAGGCCGCGTGTCGTCTCCGGCTCTCGTGCGGGTGCGGCCGGCCACACGGAGGTGCCGTGCCCGCAAGAAGAGCAGCGTCACCGTCGCGCGGCGGCGGGCTCCACCGCGCCTCGCTTCGTCAACGCCCGGTGGCCGGGCCAGACAAAGCGGCACCACGTAAACGTCGCGTCGTCCCGCAACTGTTTTGCCTTAAAGTAATCCAAGCCCAGATTCACCCCAAGGGCCCAGTAGCGACCAAAAAAAAATATACAGTTTGCTACAAAAAAAAACTATACAAGCAAATGAACAAAAGCTCGGGAATTCTCCCTTTGGTTCAGGACAAATGCACGGCTTGAACTTAATTAGAAGTAGTAGGAGTAAACTAGTGCAGGGACATGACGTGCTCTTCAGTCTTCACAGATGACGTGCGTGTACAATGGACTGGAAGAAGAGCACAGCCGTGCAACCACTTCCCATTTGGCAGCGAACACAGCACACGTCAAGGCATGCAGTAGCATCAGCCAAACTAACCCACTTCAAATGTCAGCTTGTGCTTACCCAGCATCCACTCTAAGGGGTGTTTAGTTGGAGTTATTAAAATTTAACATGTACTGTGGTATTTTTGTTTTATTTGATAATTAATGTCCAATTATGAACTAACTAGACTTAAAAAATTATGTCTCGCGAATTACTCTCTAGCTATATTTTTTATTTCATAAATAATTTATATTTAGTACTTCATACATGTGTCCAAACATTCAATATGATGAATAGTAAAATTTAATGTCCCTAACCAAACGTGACCGTATACGAGCAATTGAGCACAGTACCTATCGTCAATTAGTCTTCTCTTGATGTTCTTTCTTTTATCAGAAGTATATTATTGCTCTTTCCGTTGCCTGCGAACAACGAACAACCAGTACTCATCTTGTGAAGTTGGCGTGTGGCACTTGCAAAAGGAAAGGAGAGAAGCAGCTGAAAAGGGACAGCTGGCCTTGTTTAGTTCTCAAAAAATTTCAAGATTCTCCGTCACATCGAATCTTACGGCACATGTATAAAGTATTAAATTTAGACGAAAACAAAAACTAATTACACAGTTTGCCTGTAGATCGCGAAATGAATCTTTTGACCCTAATTAGTCTATGATTGGACAATATTTTCTATAAATAACGAAAGTGCTACAATATCCAAAATCCAAAATTTTTGTCCGGCGTGCAAACATGCATGCGTCCGTCAGTGCTGGCAGACTAGCAGGTTTTGAAAGCGGCACTGACGCCAAGAAACACGGATGGGACCCTTGAGGACGGGGCCTTGTTTAGTTTCGAAAAGCGAAAACTTTTCGGTACCGTAGCACTTTCGTTTGTTTGTGACAAATATTATCTAATTATAGACTAATTAGGATCAAAAGATTCGTCTCGTGATTTCCAGCTAAACTGTGTAATTAGTTTTTATTTTTGTTTATATTTAATATTTCATGCATGTGCCACAAGATTCGATGTGACGAAGAATCTTGAAAACTTTTTGGTTTTCAGGGTGAACTAAACAAGGCCTGACGAACTGCGGCTTCTCCTGTAGAAATTTGAGCGACAAATTTTTTAAGCCTAATTAGTTAATAATTAGATAATAATTATTACAAATAAACGAAAATGTTACAATGTCATAAAATTTTTCATTCACCAACTAAACACAACCTTAAGCACGTCTTGTTTAGATCTGAGCGTTGGATGAGCTCCAATTACCTCAACCAATAAAAACACCCAACTAGATCTCAGCAAATTGAGCCCGGCCTGTGAGCTCAGCCCGAGCCCACTGGGTTTGCCCAGGTCCGGACATCCCTATCTAAAAAAATCTTGGCTCGAGCCTAATTATAAATATTTATTTTTAGTTCTTTTATACTATAAAATACACATGCTCTCTTTGAGGACGCGGCTCAAAAAGTAAGCTCACTCAGTGGGACAGTCAATGTTAGGGTTTATTTGACCGAAGCAATTGACCCCTTTTTTTCGGTCGAACCCGCAAAATGCTTAGGTCTACATCGAAAAGAGACAAGAAAGACTCAACTAGAAGGGGTTACCTAGCTACACAAGGGACAAGCATAGTTGAGATATACATAGAAACTACATCAATCTACAAAATTTTGAGTAATTTTTCTTTTAGCAAACTAGAAAACCGATCCATCCGATCAGGGTTTTTCGTTACCTCCGGACTATTTAAGGAGATGTAAGGTCTCCTGATGTGAGAAGTAAGGTCGTCATAGTCATCACCCATGAGCATCAGCACCCTCGCATCCAGCGTACATCATATATCATGGAAGCTCTTTCTCATTAATTAGTACATTGTACATAAACCATTACTACCTCTCTAATTCGCTACACTTGATTTGTTGAATGCAAAATCCACCACAATATATAACTAAAAATATATTTAATGAAGAATCAGTCCATACTTATTTAGTATCTTTAGTATTGATATAATTTCCTATATAAACTTGGTCAAACTATACATACTTTGACTTGTACCGTATTAAAATAATAAGATTATACTGCTTTTCTAGAGGAGGAACGGCGTAGTTATCTCTTATATAATACTTTATTTGTCCTACCTTGTAAGTTATCGATCTACGGCATGTTTAAGAGTTTTGTCACCTATGCTACAGGTCCGTTCAAACAATTCTGACAAGAGGGAATGGTTTTCATTTTTTGTATCAGGAATATTAGGTCGTCAGATCTTATACTAGTATTTGCTAATCGAAGGCTCTGTCATTTAATTGCTCAAGAGACGTGAGGTAAAGATATTTTTTATATAAAAATCAGGAGATCTTACCATCAATATTGAAGACCATAATTACCACTAATGAAAAATAGACATAAGATCTAGTTTGTTTCATAAAAAATGCCCACTTGTGCCGTTATAAATGAACAAGAGAGAGTGACCAATAAATTTGCATCCAAACATATGCCATTATGGAGCAAAACAACCCCTAAATTCACATCTTTACCCACACACTATGTCATTGTGAAAAAATAATCCAAATTAACCCTATAAATTTACAACTAAATATTATTCAAGAAACAAATGTGCATCTAAATTAGCCACTCTATCATCATTGTGGAAAATCATCTAGAAACCCTTTAGATTTGCATCTATATTATCACTTCTACCATTTTATGAAGAAACAAACTAAAATGTACCCCTCAAGTCTTGATTTAAATTATCCACATACCAATATTTATATTATTATTGTACATTCATTGATGAAAGAATTCATGTGTTATCATCATAGTCAAATTTGACATTGCTAACCACGCATGCCACGAGATGCCTATGATGCACGGTCCAGTTTATCAGGATTCAGGTCGTATATATTGCCGTCCGAAGAAACAACTAGCATTCAGTTTCTAGAAGCTTTCTGTATTCTTCTTTATTGTATCGGCCCATCCAAAGGCCCAAATTCCTTGTTGTCTGGGTCTTCGCTCCGAAGTTGCGGCCTGCTGAGGGCTCTCTCGGCCTGGTAGAAAAAGGCTCGGCAGTAGCCCGAGGCCATGTTGACGATCATTGTTTAGTTAGGAGTTGTAAAATTTTTTGGGCCTTGTTTAGTTCCCAAAATATTTTGTAAATTTTTTCATATTCTCCGTTATATTGAATCTTGCGGCACATGCATGGAACACTAAATATAGATAAAATAAATAAATAAATACACAGTTTATCTATAATTTGTGAGACGAATCTTTTAAGCTTAGTTGGTCCATAATTGGACAATATTTGTCAAATACAAATGAAAGTGCTACTATTAGTGTTTTACAAATTTTTTTGGAAGTAAACAAGGCCCCGGAAGACATATTTGGTTTCTTGCTTTTTTTGTTTTTTCTAATGTACTAGTTTGTACTAGTTATCCTTATGAATAAAGAAGAGTGACGCTCTGCTCAAAAAAAAAAAAAGGTAGCCTGAGCCCTGAGGCCGTGCGAACGTTTGTCCTTGATCACAGAGGACACAGCAGTACTAGTCTCATAAAAAAGTTGTACTACTCCATATAGGCCTAGGAATTTTGAGAACAATGGACATCCGACGCTCGTCGATCGCTCGCTTTTTGGCTTTTGATTCTTGACATACTGCAAGTACCTATTTTTTGAGCCTTGAGGGCACAAGTCACGTTGGAGCGTTGGGTCTAGTCTTAGAGCGTCTCCAATGACTTCCAAATAAGTAGTTTAGGAATAATTCTATTAGCTATTAAGGAAAGAGATTAAATAGCTAGTGACTTCCAAATAGCTAGTTTAGTATAATCTTCCATAAACATCTCTCTCATGATTCACATAATTCTTCACTACAATTAGCTTGTTCACTTGAGCTTATATGTTAGTCATTCAGCAGTGTTTTTCTCTCACAACAAATCAGCGAATGATATTTTTAGACATAATTTTTCAAACAAGCGAACATATTCATAATATTTATTTTTTATTATTTCTATATCTCTAGTTAGCTATTTACAGATTAGTCCTCCACCAACGGAGCCAGAAAGGGGTGGTGGTAGCGCCTCGTCGGCAGCTTTGGTGCATGGCTCTCGGCTTTCCCAACCTGGTTTAGTTTCAAAATATTTTATAAAATGGATTGTGTAGCATTTTCGTTTGTATTTGACAAATATTATCTAATCATGGATTTATTAGACTCAAAAGATTCATCTTGTAAATTATAGTTAAATTGTACACTTAGTTTTTTATTTTATCTATATTTAATGTTATATATATATATATATCGTAAAATTTATGTGATGAGAAATTTTAAAAATTTTACAATTTTTTTTGAGAAATAGGATAGCGCAGAAGCCTAGATGCTGCTGCTCTTTCTCGTAGAGGTCGGATTCTGACGGCACGGCGGCTGCGCAGGGCGGCAGGCAGAGGGACGTACTACTCCGTACCCCACGTGAGGCTCCGCTAGGATTCGACTTCGACCGGTCGGCCCGATCCGCCGGCTCTCGTGTGTTTACCGTTTTACGGCACGGTCTCGATGGTTCACGCTCTACGTGTGCAGCGATTTATGTCGCGTATTTAACTCACTGTCCGGAGTGAATGATTGGGTTTTTGTTGTGTGTGTGTGTGTGTGTGTGTTTTCTTTTCTCAAAACGAACGTGTACGCGGGCACGTGGTCTTATTAGAGCTTGCAAATGCCGAGAACGAGGGGGGAAAATTCGAGAGATCCTGAATGCACTCAACTTGTGTGCACAGGACCGTACCACGTGTCCATCCTAAGGAGAACCAACGTCTGTCTGGGAACTTTTATCGGCTGCTAGCTCACCCGTGCACCGTGTTTTGGCTCAGCTCCCAGTTGGCTGGCACGAGGTCAGCTACTACGTTTGCCGTGTATGCACAATTACTTGGTGCATACAGGATCCACCCTTTTTTTTTTCCCCGAGCGAGAGGCACCGGTACAGGATGCGCAACCGTGGATTTCTCGCACTGGAATTCCGCGTGTCATTCGATATATGCTCCTCTCTGTTCTGGAGTGGATTGAGGCGCCATTCTGAAGCTACAAAGGTTAGTTTTGCCATTCTGATGGGCCTAGCTAGTGACTATAGAAGTTAAGCAGACTGATAGCAATCAAACACTATCAAAAGAATTATGGCCGAATAGTTGTGGCACAACGTGAGGCTACAACCCAAATAGTTCCAGTATGTCCTCAATCTTGTACTCTAAAAGTTGATAGATATATGAGCGTAGAATAAAATAGCCGAACTGCAACTCATCAACAAGTCTCATCATGCTCTCCTTACAGTATTACACACGCAAAGCATGTGCGGATTTATTTGCTTTAAACCAAGCTTGGTAAATGGTCTCTTTCCTGAAACTTTGGAGGCCGGAATTGCTTGTAAGCGTATCCGGCCTAGAGCCTATAGCCTACCACTGCATGAAAAGAAATGGAATGAAAATATGAGAGTACATCTTGGACAGTAGTGGTAGTGTCCAAAGCATTGGAGAGGAGAGGCAGTGGTCCTTTATATTGCAGGGGCGATACATTATTCAAACATGCGTCCGCTCGCAGACATAGACGTTGCAGCTAGCGCTACGCGATTAGTGATTACTACAAGACTGGCTCATTGCTCTTTCGTCACCTTATATATGGTTCCCAAAATCTGCAAAACAAACTCTGCACCCATCAGTGTTCAAATACATTCAACTGTACTATAGTATAGCACTGATGACCTCGTGTCCTCGTCTTGCAACTCGCAAGAGAACGTAAACAACAGCGCCGAGTCACGTAAACAATTCCTTTGCAGTGAACCAGCAGCCTGAACCTGATTGACGCGTACTAGTACGTCCCAATTCCTATCGCCACACAGAAGAGCAGGCCAGGGGCCATGCATATGCATGTCTGGCCGTGTCCCGGAACGGCGGCCCGGCTCGGAGGGAAGCCATCTTCCCGTCCTCGGCTACTGGCAGCGAGCCCGGCGCCGGTGCGGCGGTGCCCGTTCATTGATTGCACCCTGCAGCTGCCGTGCGCCCTGCTTCCCCTAGCGCTGGACTGGACGGGTGCCCGGGGCACGCATTTCTGACTTGTGTACGTACTACGTGTGTCCCCCTGCCTGCTCCTGCTCTGCTGCGCGCGTAGGAGTAGTACTACGTACCGCCTGCATCTGCAGCGGGGCGTTTCCTTGGATCACGCGCCCCTGACAGATCACATCCGACCATCTATCCCCTCGCTGCTCTATGATTGAAAGTTTGGCTCCTCTGGATTGTTGTGTGCTTGTGCAGCGCAACCGTGCAGCATCCCATTAATCATTACCATCTTCCGAAAACTTTATCATGCTACTCACGCTTTTCTGAAAGTAAAAATTACCAATGGAGCGCGACAACATTGGAAATAGCATCCAATGTCAGGATTAGATATGGGTCCACCGTCCATTGTCAATGACACACCGGAGGCTACATATGTCATAAATACTAGCCTGAGAGCAAATCAAGCTCAAATTTCTAAATTAAGCTCTTAAACTTTTATTTACAGACTATAATAAAAAAAAAGTAGGGGCTCAAATTAAGACCTAACTCCAATAAAAAACAAACGAAGTCCTTATCTCACATGGGACCCACCTGTTATTGACAAATCCTACATCAAGTCCACCATTTGTAATTCTTGTCTTGATTTATGGGTGGGGAGAGGAAGGTGGGTGGGATCCACTAGATAGAGGGGTTCTAGATGTGAGGGACTGAAACTATAATTTGAGAGGACATGGATAATGGGAGCCCAAGTAGGAGGTGGGTTGAAGTTGATTTTTTTGATCAAGTCCCTAGATTTAGAATAGGGTTGTTTAGAAGGTGGGCTGGAGTTGCTCTTAGATTACTCTTTCATTTCAAATTGTAAGTCTTTTTATTTTTATCCTAAGTCAAACTATCTACAAATGTAACCAAGTTTATAGAAAAAATATTAATATTTTCAATATCAAATAAATGTGATATTAAAATATATTTCATGATATATCTAATAATCCAAATTTACGTTCTAGATACAATGTTTATATAAATTATATCTTGGGAACATAATATTAATATACTAAATCTAATAATATATCATCAAATAATGGTTACATATATTTTATGATATTTATCATGATAATCATTAATATATTTTTATAATTTATATTTGATTATATTTATTTAACAATATAATGTTTATATAAATTATATCTTGGGAACATAATATTAATATACTAAATCTAATAATATATCATCAAATAATGGTTACATATATTTTATGATATTTATCATGATAATCATTAATATATTTTTATAATTTATATTTGATTATATTTATTTAACAATATAATGTTTATATAAATTATATCTTGCGAGTATATTATTTATTATTTGATGTTAAATCTTCATAATTCGCGTTATATCTCTCACTAGTGAAATTATGTATTAATGTCTTTTATATAAATTTAGTCAAATTTAAGACAAATTGACATAGTACTATTCTAGAATTGCATCTTTTGGGGACAAAGCGAATATATATTGATGGAGCATGGTACTTGCAAGATTGTTGATATTTTTATTTATTTTTCTTATGTTTACACATAATATATATAAGTTATTGATCAGTGTCGGGTATACTACGCTCTAAAATGATGATTTAAAAAAGTGACAAATATGACTATGAGCAAGTAAAACCTAGAATAGGAACAAATAAAGCAAAAAACTCCAAGTAGAGCACCAACGAGATACATTATATGTAAAAATTATGTACCTGGTTCATATTCTCTAATTTAAAATAAATTATTTATGTGTTTTAGAAAATAAAGTAGTTTTCAATTATTTTTATTAAATGCAAAACCACATTAAAACTAGTTAGATGGCCAAACTTGTTCAATATTTATAATTTGATGGACAAAGATTTCTTGTTTAGAGTTGCACAACTACACACAAATTCGGGCAATAATTGGATAAATAAAATTAAGGTAACCCTAATATTAATGAAACCAAATTAGTATCATTATATATGTCTTGAAATCTATTTTCATTGTGTATTTATTTAGTGTCAATGATGTTGGTATTTTTCTAGGTAAAGTACAGTCAAATCTAAGATTACTTTACTTGTGATAACTCTAGGGTGTTGTGTTCTAATTTTTTAGGAAATTTTATGTCTTCAATAGTTGCATCCATGATCCATGTCTATGATACACAACTCTTAGATTTAGCTATTCAAATAAACAAAGATGTCATACGTGTCCTCAATGCAATAAATAAATCTAAACTTGATTGTAAGGCCTAAATAAAATTATATAACTCAACCACTCGCACACTATTTCATGCATTAGACAAGCTACATATATAAGCAAAGTTATTTTGTTAAGCATATGCATAGAGGCTTGCTACTTTAAAGTTGATCATGTATGTTTCCATAGTTTTTTCTGATATATTGATACAACTTTTCTTTGCACAAAAAACACTTCACTTTAATAATATCATAAAATAACCAAATATATTCACCTTCTTCCTTGCATGATTTACAAAGACATGTGCAATCTCAATCACAATATATTAATGAAAGAATCTAAGTTGTGAACATTTGCATATATTCAACACTTTGATTCATTGCAAGCATATTTTCATATTGAGAGATATGTAAAGTTCATCAATATATGAAACATAGGTAAAGTTCATCAATATATCTCATTCTTGAAATGGATCCTATTGAAACACATAGTTTGTTCTTTTTTATCGTGAATTTAACTTGTGAAGATTGAAGAATTAGATGAAGCGATATCCAAGGGCTAAATTATAATGAGCATTCTTTATCATGAAATGTGGTTATGCAAGATAGATATTCTTTGTGGGGATGCAAAATAGGTATATAAAGGCATATAGCACACACTATCTATATCTAACATATTTGAAATGAACTAAAGGGATTAAAAAATTTTACACGACATTTTTGTCTTAGAATTTGGATATCTTTCATGGGATGTGTCTATACTTACTCTTGGGGATTGAATGGCCCATTTCTATTTGCAACATTTTTTTTAATAAATGGTGGACTAAAATAAGAATATCTTATAAGTTGCGCATCTTATGTTGAGACATATATAGTTTCTCCTGCGGAGGCATACACGTATGCATATATCTCTAACATTTATGAAAGGAATCAGTTGGACAAAAATAAAAATATCTCGATACACACTCTCTAACATTTACGAAAGGAATCCATTGGACGAAAATAAAAATATCTCGATACGCACACATTTACTCATGGAGAAGTAATAAGAGCACATCTAGTATTTATAATATTTAATAATATGTATAAAAAACTAAAATATACATTACTATCTGTAACTATAATATTTATTAATATATGATTAAAAAAGAAAATTTGTATTTTTCATAGTGTACTTATTTAGTATCAATGATGTTGGTATTTTTCTTGATGAAGAACAGACAAATCTAAGTCTTTTTTACTTGTGATAATTCTAATAGTCAATTTACTTTGGGAATGGAGTTAGTACCGTTAGTATATTTCAAACTCATTTCATAGCTAAAGTTGGTCATGGCTAGTATGTTCCTGTAACTTTTTTGTAAATATATTGACAAAGCTTTCTTCACACAAAAGCACTTCACCTTATTAATATCACCAAATATATTCATGTGCTTCCTTGCATCATATACAAAGATTTTTGCAATCCTGATTACAAAATATTAATGGAAAGCATCCAAGTTGTGAACATTTGCATATAGTCTACACTTTGATTGATTGCAAGCATATTTTCATTGAGAGATAAGTAAAGCTCATCAATATATGTCATTCTTGAAATGGATCCTATTGAAACACATAGATTTGTTCTTTTTTTATCGTGAATTGAACTTGTGAAGATTGAAGAATTAGATGAAGCGATATCCAAGGGCTAAATCATAATGAGCATTCTTCATCATGAAACTTGTAGTTATGCAAGATAGATATTCTTTGTGGGTATGCAAGATAGATATAGAAAGGCATATAGCACAAGTGCACTATCTACTTCTAACATATTTTAAATGAACCAAAGGGATTAAAATATCTATAGGGCATTTTCTCTTAGAATTTGGATATCTTCCATGGGGGTGCAAAATTTATTTAATAAATGGTGGAATAAAATGAGAATATCTTATAGTCGCGTATCTTATGTGGAGACATATATAATTTCTCCTGTGGAGCCATACATGTACACATATATCTGTAACATTTACGAAAGGAATCCATTGGATGAAAATGTAAATATCTCGATACACTCTCTCTAACATTTATGAAAGGAATCCATTGGACGAAAATGAAAATATCTCGATACGTACTATTTAACATTTACGAAAGGAATCCATTGGACAAAAATAAAAATATCTTGATACACACTCTTTAACATTTAAGAAAAGAATCCATTGGACGAAAATGAAAATATCAATACGCACTCTCTAACATCTACGAAAGGAATCCACTGGACGAAAATGAAAATATCTCGATACACACACATTTACTCGTGGAGAAGTAATAAGAGCACATCTGATATCTATAATATTTAATGATATGCATAAAAAACTAGAATACATATATTTTTTCCAAAGTTCATAAATCTTCTGAGAGAGATATACTCACAATAAATCTTTTAGCACATTAGCACTAGTATATATCTAGTGGAGTTTACACATGTACCATGCCCCAACCCCAGGCCCAGTAGAGAGGGTCTTGGCTTTCTCTGCCTGCCCTCACAGCCCTCCACACTCTTTTGCCCCTTTCCAGTTGTCCATGACCCCATCCCATCCCTTTCACCACCGCCCCTCTTCCTCCTCCCCTACCTGCACAGCCCCTCGCTGCCAATTTCCCTCATAACCCGTCGTCCAGAGGCTCGTCCGTAAGTCTCTAATCTTGATTGTGGCACTCACTCTGTTCCTAGAGAGAGACGGGAGGGAAACGGAGACCGGGAGAGGGAGAGATGGGTGTAGAAGCAAGAATTCTCCCCAATTCTGTGCCTGGATTGCTTTCTTAGTCTAATGGTAGTTGGTAGTACGTAGCTGTAGACCGGAGCCAAGTGAGGGACTGTTTGCTAGTCGCAGTACTGGTTAAGCGATGCTGCAATTTTCTATTCCCTAGGTCTTTGTGAGGTGGTAGATCAACGGAATTTCGTGTTTTGGGCAGGGAAGCAAAGGTGGTGGTGGCCATGCTGCACCACCACGGTGGCGCCGGGTCCCCGTACATGGCCCCGACGACGGCTGGCACGGGCGCGGGCACGGCCCCGCTCTCGCCGACGCCGACGGCGCCCGCCGTCGTGTCTGTCACCGACATCCCAGCCGCCCCGCCGACGATGCAGCTGCAGCCGGCGGGGCCGAGTGCTAATTTCGAGGAATTGCCAGTGGTCGGCTCCGGCTCTGGCGTCGGCGTCGGCGCCGGTGCCGGTGCCGCGGCCAGCATCATCCAAGACGACGACATGCAGGCCGACTTGGGCGGCAGCGGCGCGGGAGCGTCCGGCTCGGGCGGCCACCACCGGTGGCCGCGCGAGGAGACGCTGGCGCTCATCAGGATCCGGACGGAGATGGACGCCGACTTCCGGAACGCCCCGCTCAAAGCGCCGCTCTGGGAGGACGTCGCCAGGTGAGAAAACGCATTCGCAAGCCGTAATCTTTTCTTTTTCCTCGCCCTCCTTTGCCTGCTGGCTGGCTGGCTGGCTGCTGCCGCGGAATGCGGCTAACGGTTTCACGGAATTTCACCTCTTCTCCGTGTCCGGCGTTGTTGCGTCGCCGGTGAAATGATGGGGAGCTATCCTGTCGTCTATCTTTACCCGGCCACTGCTTTTCCCCAGCGCGCTTTTGGCGTAATGCTCCCCGGTTTCTGTGAGATTGGAGCCTAGTGAAGTGGTAGGTGCCGCCAGGGCGCCAGCGCAGGCGCAGGCAGGACGATAAGGATCTGGAGTCCGTCGGCGCCCGGGCAGCCGTATGCCGCGGCGTGATTGTGCGTGCAGGCGCAGGCCGCACACACAGACATGGCGGCAGCAGCAGCAGCCTGCTGCTGCAGGCTATCACGGCACTGTTTTTCTATTCCCTCTATTCCTTTTAAAACACACTTGGACTTTGATGGATGCACCAAGTTTTCCGGGGGGGAGAAAGGTTGGAAAAGCATTTCGCTGGCTGCACCGGCGGCCTGCCGCTGTCATCACCGCTTAGTATGTTTGTTCCTCGGACACGATGCCATCAACTTGACATCATCAGTTCATCACCACATCTCTCTCTCTCTCTCTCTTTGTGCTGATTGATTATTCCTAGCACTGCTGACGGCTGATGCTTCCACCGTCGTCGTCGCTTTACATGTCTGTCCGTGTCTCCGATCCGCTTCCAAATTCCAATTCCTTCCGCGTCTGTTCGTCCAGTCCTTTTCAGAGAAAGAGGAAGAATGATGGCAAGCTTTGACCACTCACTTAGATGAAAGATACTCCTCTGCACACGCACACTGCACACACAACCCAAGTCATCACCTCTTCATGACTCATGCTGGTTGAGACGTGAACGCGAGAAATAGCTAACAGGTGAGGCGTCCGTGCTGGGGCGCATTTTTTTTTTTTTTTTTTGGTTTGCAGGAAGCTTGCAGAGCTGGGCTACCAACGGAGCGCCAAGAAGTGCAAGGAGAAGTTCGAGAACGTGGACAAGTACTACAAGCGCACCAAGGACGCCCGCGCCGGGCGCCAGGACGGCAAGAGCTACCGCTTCTTCTCGCAGCTCGAGGCGTTGCACGCCGCGGCGCCGCCGCAGCTGCTGCTGCCGCCGCCGCCCCCCTCGGGCATGAGCATGACCACGGTGCAAGCTGGCCCTCATCAGCCCATGGCAATGGCATGGACGGCGGGCCCTTCGGCGCTGGGCCCTCCTGCCGGCGCCGGCCTGCCGGACCTCAGCTTCTCGTCGATGTCAGGGTCAGAGTCCGAATCCGACTCCT
The DNA here is from genome assembly GCF_000003195.3 of Sorghum bicolor. Lineage (NCBI taxonomy): Eukaryota > Viridiplantae > Streptophyta > Magnoliopsida > Poales > Poaceae > Sorghum > Sorghum bicolor. Next base: position 63,931,837 of record NC_012873.2, read on the forward strand.
ACTCGGACGACTACGACTACGACGACTCTGATGCCGGGGAGGAGGGCCTCGGCAGGGAGCAGGGCCTCGGCAGGGGCGAGTGCGACAGGGAGATGATGGCGATCTTCGAGGGGATGATGAAGCAGGTCACGGAGAAGCAGGACGCCATGCAGCGCGTGTTCCTGGAGACGCTGGAGCGGTGGGAGGCGGAGCGCACGGCGCGCGAGGAGGCGTGGCGGCGCCAGGAGGTCGCCCGCATGAACCGCGAGCGCGAGCAGCTCGCCAGGGAGCGCGCCGCCGCGGCCTCCCGCGACGCCGCGCTGATCGCGTTCCTCCAGCGCGTCGGCGGGGGACAGGGGCAGCCCGTGGCGCGGCTCCCTCCGCACAGCGCCGGCGTCGTGCCCGCGCCGCCAATTCCGGACCACACCCCTTCGTCGCCTCGTCGCCACGACGCGGCGGCGGCGGCCACCTATCTTCAGCAGCTGGTGCCCACGTCGCACAAGGCGGTGGAGGCCTTGACGTGGACGGGAGGCGAGGGCAGCGGGTCCACGTCGTCGTCGCGGTGGCCCAAGGAGGAAGTGGAGGCGCTGATCCAGATGCGGAACGAGAAGGACGAGCAGTACCATGACGCGGGGGGCAAAGGCCCGCTTTGGGAGGACATCGCCGCCGGGATGCGCAGGATCGGGTACAACCGGAGCGCCAAGCGGTGCAAGGAGAAGTGGGAGAACATCAACAAGTACTACAAGAAGGTGAAGGAGAGCAACAAGAGGCGCCCCGAGGACTCCAAGACCTGTCCGTACTTCCACCAGCTCGACGCCATGTACAGCAAGAAACACCGTGCTGGCGGCGGCAGAGGCAGCAGCAGAACCGCACCTGCAGCCAACATGGCCACCGCCGTCACCGTCGCCGTCGCCGTCGCCGCTGCCGTGCAGGACAACCCGAGCCAGCGCGAGCTCGAGGGAAAGAGCAGCAACGATGTCGACCACCGGAAGAATGATGAACTGGGAAACGTGCAGGCTTCTCCCGGCAACGGCGATACAGCACCAACGACCACCACCCCGCCTGGCGACGGCGCCAAAAACAAGGTAAGATCGCACATTCACTGTTAAACTTTCCATATTTGGCAACCAATTAATTGCACAAGCTAACCAAGATTTAGAATGTGCAGACGGCAGAGGACAATGTGACTGAAACAAATGTGCAGCACCAGCAGCAACAGCAGCAGGGGTTCAGTGCGGACGAGACGGACAGCGACGACGACATCAACATGGCAAGAGACTACACAGTCTACACTGAAGAAGGCAACGACGAAGACAAAATGAAGTACAAGATGGGCGTCCAGAAGCCTGATGTGATCGGGAGCAGCGGCAACGTACCTGCATCACCACCAGCACCAGCACCAGCACCGGCAGCACCAGTGACGGCTGCAGCACCGACGAGTTCAGCTGCCCCAACGGGCAGCACCTTCCTTGCCGTTCAGTAGAGGGCAATGCTGCAGGAGCAGGACCAGTGCCAGCTGATCAGCACCAGTGCATCACCACCTTTTCCGGCCCATAATCACCTAGTATACTTGCCCTGGCTTTGAACCATCTGAATACCATTTATTGATTTGTTCTGTAATAAGTACCAGATCATGAAAGGTTAAAAAAAAAGGTAGTAGTAAGACTGAAGAACAGAGGAGGTAGCAGAGGCGCCTAAACAGAAAGTTCTTTTCTTTTTTCTTACCATAGGTCATGTTATACTTTAGCCTATTGCAAACAACTGTACATTCATGTGTCAGTCTCAACTTCCAGTAATCTTCTCCGATCAAAATTGTTCAGGGATTTGGAGCGGCCAATCGACATTTCTTTCAGCCATAAATGGCCTAATCTCTTTTTTTTAATCCTTCAGATAATGTTTTGCCGATTCCTGGTGTTTGTTTGTATGTGGTATTTTAAATCAATCCATGTGTTGGAGTAGATTGTGTTGAAAATTAGTTAATTGTTAATTTCAATGTATTCAAATATATGTGGATTGAATAAATACGGGTGCATCCAAACAATACCTTCGATGGTCGCATGGATTAGACAAGGAATGTATGGACCAGATCCTGAGTTATGCAATTGGACTTTGTATTCTTGAAATTTGCTAAAAACCTTAAAAATTGCTCTCCAACAGTTTTGCATTTGACTTATGCATTTTGGCAAATTTGGCATTTGATGGACCAAACTTGGCATTTTTGCATAGGCACAATGGCTTGGTAATTTTGATATCCCGAAAATCTTGGACTCCTTGTCGTGCCCGTACCCCCCACGTCGCGGTAGTTTCCCGTGAGACTTATGCGCGACTCTTTTCTTTCCCCCGCGGGCCGCCTCCTTTCTTCGCGCACCACCTTCTTTCTTCGCGCAGGGACGAAGAGATCCATCGCTGCCTCCTTTTCTTGCAGCAACGCGAGGCTAGGAGATCCAATCGCCGCATCTTCACCGTGTCGCTCCTGTACCGCAACGCCGTCATCTTGTTGGGGTTCACTGGCGTGAGGAAGACGTCGAAGTCCATGCGCTGCTGCCGCGTCGAGTTGATCACGGAGATCGATCGCGGCGAAGGAACGCGCGATGGGCGAAGGAATTGCGCGTGAAAAAGAAAGCGCTCGCGCGACGTGCGAGAAAATTTCCCGCGAAGATGAAAGATTCCCGGACAAAATTAGTTGGGTCCACTATTTTGGGAAATGTCAAGTCAAAAATGCCAAACACTTGGAGATGAATTTATTTTTCCTTTGGCAAAACGTTTAGGGATTTGGCAAACTCCAACAAATGGCAAATTTCAATTGCATAACTGTTGGAGATGCTCTAACATGCAATTTCTTGACCTTTTCTTGGAATTGGAGACGTTGGATAATTTTTCCCCTTGAGATGTAGTTTCAGTGTTTCCTAAGAAATTTTATGGTGCATGCAAATCGTGGAGGCTATTACTAATTGAAGAGTTCACACTAATCTTTTCACGAGAGTGGTAGTAAAAAATTATAAATCCTATATATATTTTTTACAATAACTTGGAAGTATACCATTTAATTTAGCTATGTACTCATTGTGGTTGTGGGTGTGTAGGAGGGGGTGGGAGGGGGGTGCTTGTTGGTTTTTTTGTGCGCTAATTGGGCCGCGCAAGTTGGGCCTACGTGGGAGGAGTGTTAAAGTGGAAGGAGGGACGGAGTTAGGAAGGCAACCAAATGGTTTTTTCTTTTATGGTTGTGGAAGCTTTAGGTTATTTGGTTAGTCAGTTCAATTTGCTGTTAAAACCAAAGCTAAGGTCAACTAGCAAAAATTCTAAATACAAAGATAGAACAAAAAAGCCCTAAAAACGGTTTGTTTTTTTGTTCTTTCAACTATAATGTGTCCACCCATAAGTTTATACCCATTTATCAACTCAGTCATGTAGTAGTGGCCCATCTATGATCCATCTCCTTTTCTCATAAAGTTTTTTGGTTGTTATGCATTAGGTGGCTATACTTAGAGCCTACCTCTCTTCTCGTTCTTCCTCTCTGTGCTCCACCTCATTCTAAAGCTTACTAGCAACTTCTTACTATATTTGCTCTAAGTGTATATGGTTAGAATGACCTTTGCTATGAGACGAAGGGAGTACAAGTTGTAGTCGGGTGGATACTTCGCCACCTGTGTTGCTTCTGGTGCCCCCCTCATGCCGGCGGCTGAGGGCGTGATGCCCCGCCACTTTGGCGGATGCTTTGTTGTCGTGTTGCTTGGGCGGATACTTTGCCGCCTTAGTCATGTCGCTTCTTGGTGGATTTGGCCACGCAACATCATCTCGTTTGTTGGTAGCCTCGTGTTGATGTTTTTTTCTCTATAGGTTCAGTCGTTTAGGATGGGGGTGGAGGACCTCTCCCTATTGTTTTTGTTCTGGTTCCTAACCACTTCCTTTGGGTTCGCCCGTAGTTATGTTGTGTGCGTTGTTCTTCCGGTCCTTTTCTTATTAATGAAATACACATGAGGTGGTGTTCTAGAAAAAAAAATGGAGGTGGCAACAAGTTGCATGATAAGATAAGAGTGAGAGAAAGAGTATGCTTGAGTTTATTATACCCCACATGAATATAGTTGAGACTTTATATACGCAACATAAACATTAGCTGTGTGCCAATCATATAATCATACTGTTTGAGATGCTTGACAGTTGTTGATCCTAAATTCAGAGTCACCGACAAATAACTAAGCGCCGCCTACTCTGGGCATTGTCAGATTTCATAACCGATCGGCATCACGAGCTACAAATCTGGAGCTTCATTTTGTCCGGTATATTTTTCAGAGAATCAGATGTTACCTGGGTTTTGTATAAAGAAAAAAAAAGTTACCAGGGTCAACTTACACTAACATATCTCATGGGCCAACGAAATGCAGGTCGCTTTTCCCTTAAAAGTTTTTTAGTGCCGCACATACAGAAAGCCCAAGTCCGGTAGATTACGCGCAAGCCTGTTCGGTTCGGTGATTCTTTTGGACGTAATCCGATCACACTGCAAATGACACCTCGTTATATGTTTCCACCGTGTCGGATATGGCGCTAATTCTATCCCGACCCCCCTCCCTTTGTGACTGTAAAAGCTTTAGGACTTCGCTTCCAGCAATGGCGACGCTGCTCCACCACCTTCCGTCGTTTTTTTTTTTTTTTGTGCGAGTGTCTCATGCTTCTAGCTCCGAGCTCGGCGGCGGCGGCGCGGTCGCCATAGGTTACCTGTCGTTGGTATCCTCGAGATCGACATTGCGCATGGGAGAGCTTCGCCACTACGGTGTCACTCTCACCACCATCGGTGGCATCCCGCGCGCCGGCTCACTACGGCTCCAGCTCCACGGGACCACGCTACCACGGCGAGTCTGCGGCGTCACATGAGAGTGACGATGACGAAGGCTGAAGATGACAGTCTGTTCGATGGCGCCATGGCGGTCGAATCGTGCGCTGGTTTTGCCGCTGCAGGAAAAGCGCGGGTGTCGTGCTAGTCGCTGTCCGCGGCTCAACATGCGTGGTAGTGGTAGGTAGTAACAAATATCGTTACACGACGAAACCAAGCGATTTACGGGATGGCCTAGTATGACGTAGCTGGTTCCCTCGTGATGGTAGATCTGTTCTTTTTCTTCTTAATCATCAACTAAAGTACTCCTACTAAGCAACACCAAATGATTGATGTAGCCTAGCTCATGCTACAAGTCCCAATCAGAGTAGTTGCCATCGAGCTCCAATTCAGCTTCGGGCCGTCCGGGAAGCATAAGAAACCTTGAAAATTGGTAGAAGACTGCAAAGGGCAGACACGTTTAATTCGTCGAGAAAGTTTCTTTTTTGTAATAGAAAGTCCAAAGCATGTTCAAGTACCGTGGGGCGCCGGTAGTCATTAGTCAGGTACTCCTGCAGTTTCATCAGTCTCAGGGAGTTGTTCGGGCAGTCAACATCTGAAACGCGTCTGCAGATGCTAGGCGTGGCGTCATCCATCCTGCTGTTTCTGAATCCTCCTCCTCCAGCAGCAGGACAGGTAGAGCTTGCCGTGGCGAATTCCGTGTGTGAATGTGATCTCCACTTCTATATTTACCCTGCAAAACATGTGCTACACCGTACACTCAGAATAAGAAACCACTAACCGCCATGCTCCCAGCTAGTAATGGGCGCCGCGCTCCTCCAATGACCAATGGGGAGACGAGCTACGTGATCTGGCTACAGGAATCTCAGTGGGGGCATGTGGCACACTCACAATCACCACGGTCCACGGTGTTTTTTTTTTTCCTTCACCTCCTGTACCTGCCGCGGTAAGTGAGCAGAGCACGCCCGGCCCGTTGAAAAAGCGGGACGCCTGTCGATCGCTGGACATTTCCATTTGGGACGTTACTCGCCATCGGATTCCATCTACTCATCCACTGACTGGAGACGTTTAGCTATAAACATGGCCATGACTTGCATGCAGGAAAGGGCGCTCTGACAGCAGCGGAAAAGAGAAGCCCTCAAACTCGTGCTGGACTGCCGGTAGCACGTCGCACTCCACGGTCGATCCGGTGCGCCCCCACCGCTGACGCCGAGGAAAATACGAGTAGCCAAATCAACATTCCGGCCTCATCACACGGTTTTTACCGTGCCGGCGTGCAGTGCAGGCGCGACGCTCCGGCAGAAAAAAAAAATGTGGGCGTGGGCGTGCGTGACGGCAGCACGCACAAGCATCACACATCTCAACGGGAGGAGCTCATCCCCGGCGCCTTTTCTTTATGTGCGCGCCACCGGTTAGTTGAGGTCCACTCGGGCACTCGGCGGGCGATCGATCGATCCAGTCAGTCAGTCAGTCAGTCAGTCCCCGGCCCCGCGTCGAGCCAGCGTCGTATATAACGACGGGCGCCAGTAGCCGTTCGGTGATCTGGCCAACCCGAGCACGGCCAAAAAGGCGCGCACCCAGCGGCAGCAGGCAGATCGAGCACCACCACACCACACCACAGCTCACGCTTCGTTCGCGCTCGCGCGTGGAAGAACAGGGAGCCGGCGTGCGGTGCGGTGTCCGTCCGGTGCCGGTGCGCAGTTGTGTGCGGTGCCAGAATGCTGCCCGCCGGGTGCGGCCTCCTCTCGTGCCTCCGCCGCGACAAGGGTGAGGCGGCGGGGCGAACCGACCCCCGCGTCGCGGACGAGCCCGCGTCGTCGTCGTCGTCGCCGTCGCTCGGCAAGGGCAAGGGCGGCAGCGGGCCGGCGGCCAGGCGGTTCGCGTGGGCCGAGATCGAGTCCGTCACTGCGGGCTTCTCGTCCCGCGTCATCGGCCAGGGCGGCTTCAGCACCGTGTACCTGGCCTGCCTCTCCTCCTCCCGCCTCGGCGCCGTCAAGGTCCAGCGCAGCAGCGAGCGGCTCCACCGCGCCTTCCGCCAGGAGCTCGACGTGCTCCTCTCGCTCCGGCACCCGCACATCGTCCGCCTCCTCGGCTACTGCGACGAACGAGGTAACAACACATAGTACACCATCAACTCTTCAGCTCCCTCCACTGAGGTACATACTACGAGAGCTATCTAATCTAACACAAGCACTGCGTGGCCGTGCGTGCGTACGTGCAGAGGAAGGCGTGCTCGTGTTCGAGTACGCACCCAACGGCGACCTCCACCAGCGTCTCCACGGCCGCGGCGGCAAGGCGACGCCGACGCCGACGCTCCCGTGGGCGCGGCGCATGGCGGTGGCGTTCCAGGTGGCCATGGCGCTGGAGCACCTCCACGAGAGCCGCGACCCGGCGGTGATCCACGGCGACATCAAGGCCTCCAACGTGCTGCTGGACGCCAGCCTCGACGCCAAGCTCTGCGACTTCGGCTTCGCGCACGTCGGCTTCTCGGCCGCGCTCCAGCCGCCGTCCAGCAGCGCGTCGGCGGCGCGCCCCGTCATGATGGGCTCCCCGGGCTACGTCGACCCGCACTTCCTCCGCTCCGGCGTCGCCACCAAGAAGAGCGACGTCTACAGCTTCGGCGTGCTGCTGCTGGAGCTCCTCACGGGGCGGGAGGCCATGTGCGCCGACACGGGGCGCCGGCTCGCCGCCGCCGTGGGCCCTACTCTCACCGGCGAAGGAGGAGGGAAAGTAGACGACGTGGTGGACCGGAGGCTCGGAGACGCGTATGATACCCATGAGGCGGCGACCGTGGCGGCGCTTGCGCTGAGGTGCGTCAGCGAGGGCCCCGGGATGCGGCCCTCCATGGCGGAGGTGGTTCGCGAGCTCCAGGAGAAGACCACCGCGCTGATCTCAGCCGCTGGATGCAAACCACCCGGCAAGATGGATTCCTGTTCTTGAGCTGTATTGTTAGCCGAAGACCGTAAATACTAGCTAGCTTTGTTTGTTTAGAGAGACTAGAAGGTAAACGTAATTGTTCTTCTTATTTTTTTTATCTACTTGAGTTTGTTAAATGCAGTGGATTAGTGGTTGTTGAATTGGATTACGTAGAAAATTCTTCGTGATGTCAGAGTTGGTTGTAGAGGGTGTGTAGTGGCTCGTTAATCAAATCGATCTTGCCCAATTCGTTGAAGATTGATGTGATTTACTCTACGACATGTGACGTGATCTTGCACGTACTTTGAAACGGGGTTTGTTGATTACAAGTCAAGTTGATCATCAACAATAAGGAATTCAATAGATCTTGATCGCTATGGAATAGTAGTACGGAGTAACATGCAAGTGGGTTTCGACGAAGCAAATCTACTGTATGCAAATGGCGTCAGTTTCAGAAGCTCTTTTTTTTTTCTCCTTATCTGCAGTTTCAGAAGTATTTTTCAGTTGGAGAGAATGTAAGGCAATGTGCAGAAAGTGGGCACATGGGTTAATAGTTTTACCTAAGCTCATTGGAGAAATACTTCTGAAACTTTGCATGTGCAATGGATACAACAGTAAAACCATTAACACGACGATGAACACTAGCTCAGTAACTTTGCATCTGCCCTTAAACACGATGAACACTAACAGAAAGGAATTTATTGAATGCTGAAGCGCAGCGTGTGCTTTCATATGCTCCAACATGTGCTGTGTTGTGCGTGTGCATCGTACGTGTGGCCTCTGATGCGTGCCGGATCATTCAGGCTTTTAAAAACGGAGTCGTGTGATCAGCGAGGCACGGAAACTGACCGAGTCACGGGAAAGAAAAACGCACGGAAATGGCGCAGCAGCCAGCAGACTTCAGACCGGTTGCTGCTGCTGCTGGTGGTGGTGACACCCCAACTAACAGCCTAATCTAGATGAGACGACCTGGAAAACCAATTAACAAATCGCTAATCCTCCACGGCATTGCAGTTGCAGAGCGAGCAGCATGTACGGCCAATGCGAAACGGATGTGCCGTATAATTGCAACCGTTAACAAATCAAATCCGCTGGAGAAGTTGGTTAGGCACAGCAGCAGCTGCTTGCAAGTTGCAGCAAAAAGGGCGCTTTTAATTTGCTGGTTGTAGATTGCAATTGCAAGGCATGGAATGCATTGCATAATTTGCATTACGTCGTTCTTGTCTTGTTTGTATGTGGTTGTGGTGCAGCGGTCCACCTGCAACTAATATTGCTGGCACTCTGGCAGGCATGTATTGCTGCTAGCTCATGCTTATCTAACAGTAAGTTTGGTGTGGTAGATGCAACCTCGTGCCTGGTGAACTATTCACAGGGAGTGGTGGTTGTACCTCCAGTAATTGGAGAAGGTTTATCATATCAGAGGCAAAAATTCCCAAGTTTCCCTGCCTGAACTAGTGGTGACAGTCTGACAAATACTTGAATACTAGCAGGTTAGCAGGAGCAGGAACACTACAGCAAGGCAGGGGAGTACAATACAGCTTGACACGGAGATGTGTACTCCGCGGTACTTGGCCTGCTGCGTCCAATGTCTTCGCCTGCCGTGCTGCCAACGGCAGGACACGACGATGACTGCAAGCTAGAATTGAATACCACAGCGACAGCCGGGGTTCAGAGCGGCGAAGCTGGTGAGCGTTTAGCATTTTTTTGCTCCGTCGCCAATCACATGCGATCCAGATCTCATCGCGCGACGCGAACAACTCTTGTGATTAGTCTGGAAACTAGTAGCACTAATGCTCCAAACCTGATTTGGAAATACTACAAGGTGTTGCTGCGTCCTACTTTCTACGCTGCTTGATTTGCTTGCCCGGTGACACTAACAGGCTGGTTCAGCGTGGAAGCCGCATTTGTTTAGCGCTTCGGCTCTGTTCATGGCACATGGGGATTTTGTTCAGTCTTCCGTCAGGCAGCCCCCGTACTAGTTTAGCCCTTGTTTAGTTATGAAATGTTTTTTTTATTTTGACATTATAACATTTTCGTTTGTATTTAACAATTATTGTCATAAATTAACTAGACTTAAAAGATTCGTCTCGTAAATTATAGACAAACTGTATAATTAGTTTTTACTTTCGTCTATATTTAGTGCTTTATGCACGTGCCATAAAATTTGATGTGACGAAAAATCTTGAATTTTTTTTTGAATTACGGGTGAACTAAACAAGGCCTTAGTTTGGTGTGCCAGTAGGCCATGGATGGCGTGTTGCAGTATTTGCTTTATTTGTTTGTTTATTCAGAAGAGAGAATTATTGTACAGTTTCAGGGATGTCGAAATGGATTCGCTGCGTGACTCTCATGTTTTTCTTTAAAAAAAAGATGAACAGTGGACGTTGATATGTCATATGTGTCACCATGGCCAGTTCTCCTTTTTTAAAAAAAATAAAGAAGGGTTCTTTTTTGTTCTTCCTTTAACCTTGCAGTAGTAACTGACCTCCAAGCACTAATTTGATACCGTTTAACTGTTGTTAACCAAAGATTAAAGCATACAAAAGAAAAAGAAACGGTAAATTTACACGGTCCGTTCCCGGTCGTGCGCGTGCAGGATTATGGCCCTCTCTTATTTATTTATTTATTTATTTATTTATTTATTTATTTATTTATTTATCTATCTATCTATCTATCTATCTATCTATCTATCTATCTATCTATCTATCTATCTATCTATCTATCTATCTATCTATCTATTAAGAAAAAGTTTACATAACCCTTCAAAACTATCTAGGGTAGATTACTTTACCCTCGAACTATAAAACCGGATATTCTACCCTCTAAACTTTTCAAAACTGCTCAAATAACCCTCTCGAATAGTTTTAGAGGTTTAATTTGGTTTTTCTTTATTTCTGTTGAATCTTTAAAAAATCATAATAAATTATAAAAAAATCATACAATAAAAAGTCTAAGCTTGTTGGACTCACATATAATATGGTATACTTTACTACAAAGTTTTTGTTATAACTTTAAATCGATGTGTTTTCTGTAACTAATTAGAATAATTCATATATGCAGTTTTTATGGTCCAATTATGATGATTTTTTAACGAGCTAATTATTGTATGATTAAAGTATAGTAAAATGTTCATACCCATTGGGTCACGTGTAGCTTACTTATAGATTTATTTAGCTTTATTTTTGTTAAATTTATGCGTTATCTATAACTAATAATACATGATCCAATGAGTATGAAACTTTTACCCTAGTTCAAGAATACAATAATAAGCTCGCCATAAAAATTTTACCATAATTGGACCATAGAAACTGCATATATGAATTATTCTAATTAATTATAAAAAAATATAGATTTAAAGCTACAACAAAAACTTTACACTAAAGTATACTATATTATATATTCACTATATAGATCTACTCACCGGAAGTCCAAAAAAAATAGATTTTTTATTTTATAGTTTTTATATTATTTATTATGTTTTTTCAAAGTTTTGATAAAAATAAATAAAAAAGAAAAAGACAAAACCATCCTTCAAAACCATTCGAGAGGGTTATTTAACCGGTTTTAAAAGTTTAGGGGTTAGAATATCTAGTTTTAGAGTCACGAGGTAAAGTAGACTACACTGAATAATTGAGGGGGTTATGTAGACTTTTTCTGTATTTATTACGTGGGTGATGACCTGTTGGGCCAGCAAAGAAGCCCAAAAGATGATGATGGGCTACAAATGGAAGTGAAGCTGTAGCGCGCTGTGGAAACAAAATGTCCAATTTGCACAAAGGCTACTTTGCATAGGCCCCTGAAACTGAAAACCTGTTTTATTTGTAGTTTTTTTTTGTGTCATTGTCAAGACTCAAGATCCTCTAAAAAAAATTGTAGAGAGATTTCTGGTCTCCTAAAAAAAGTCAACATCTAGCCTTCTATAGAAAAGAAAGCGATTTCTATAATTCTAGCCAAATTTTGTCTGACTTGTGATAGATATTAACCGAACATCTTGTGCTTCTGTTATATGACAAACAAATTTTCTTCAGATATATGATCTGCCCTTTCAGTGAAATGAAATGTTTACATCTGTGTGTTGTCAAGGCCCTTTTTACAAGAACATCAATTGGCAGTTGGGACAACCTCAGATAGGGCAGGCAAATTGTTTACAACACATTCATCAATTGATATGCAGAGAGCTCCTACTTCTTTTGGTACACCCGTACAAGAATGCATACTACGTACAGTACGTTTATTTTTGTCAATGACTCTAGTAGCTCAGAATGTACAGTCAGGGTCTCAGGGCGTCCGCAGAAGAATGTCCTCACGATGTATCGAAGTGTCGCACTTGGGACACGTGGCGAGGACCTTCTGCGGGGCCCCTTGGCAGTAGAAGAACTTGCGTGGGCACCTCGGCAGGCAGTTGTCCGCCAAGCTCACCACCGCGCTGCCGCCCTCCTTGAGCTGCCTCAGCTGCCTCGGCAGCGCTCCACAGAGATAGTTGCCTTGCAGCATCAGCCTGACGAACGGCACCCACTGCTCCGTGGCCTCCTCGGCCGCGGCACGGACGGCGTACCGTTCGGGAACGCCGCCTGTGAACCGGTTCCTGTCGAGCGCGACCGCCGCGAGCCGCGGCATTGCGCCAAGGCAGCCCGGCAGCCGCCCGGCGAGCCTGTTGCCGCTCAGGTCCAGCTCCACGAGCTGGCTGGAGGATCCGCCGTCGGGAGCCTCCTGGACGGCGTCGAGCCGGTTGGAGCCCAGGCGCAGCTGCTGCAGCGCAGGGTGCGCAAACGCGGCGGCCGGGACCGCGCCGGACACCGCGTTGCCCGTGAGGTCCAGCACCCGCACCGCGGGGAGCGCGGCCAGCGCCGCGGCGCTCAGTGGCCCGGAGAAGGAGTTGTTGCGGGCCGCGACGGACCAGAGCGACGGCGGCAGCGTCCCCGGCGCGGCGAGCGGCGAGCCCGACAGCGCGTTGCCGCTCACGTCGAGGTGGACGAGCGAGCGCATCGCGCCCAGCCTCGGCAGAGGCCCCGCCAGCGCGTTGTGCTGCAGCTCCAGCCGCGTCAGGGCGCCCAGGAGCGCCAGCTGCGGCGGCACCCCGCCGGAGAAGCCGTTGCGGGAGAGGTAGAGCTCCTGCAGCGCGGAGGCGGCGGTGAACAGGGACGCCGGGATGGAGCCCGTGAAGGCGTTCCCGGAGAGGTCGAGGATGCGGAGGCTCGGCGGCAGCGGGACCCCCTCCGGGAGCGCGCCGTGGAACCGGTTGTCGGCGAGGGACAGCGACGCGAGGAAGGGGAGCGAGGACAGAACCGCCGCGGGGAGCGCGCCGGAGTAGCCCGCGGGGTCGAGCGCGACGGCGGTCACGCGGAGGTAGGAGGAGTTGGTGGCGCCGGCGGCGGGCGCGTAGCAGCGGAGGCCGCACGGGAACGCCGCGCAGGGGTCGCGGGCGAAGTCCCACGACGCGAGGCAGGAGTAGGGCGGCACCGAGGACGCGGCCACCGCGGACCTCAGCGCCGCGAGCGCCGCCTTGTCGCCCGGGAATGTGGATGTGGATGTGGCCGCGGGAGCCGACAGCGCCGCGTGCCGGAGCGCGAGCAGGAGAAGGGAGAGCAGCGGTAGCAGGACGCGACGACTAACCGGAGCCATTGTTGCATCGATCGAGGTGGAGGACGGCCTTGATATCGGCGCTAAAGTGGGATCACAGTGGAGTGTGAGCTGTGCCGGCTTTCGCCAGGGTGATGCGTTTTGCTGGCATCTGCACTGCGTGTCACTGTTCGCCGCGAAACCCGGGGGGCAAGGAGACAGACAAACGAAACGAGGCCGTTTCTTTTGTGCCATTGTTTAGACGACGGTGGTATTCGGTGCGCATGGTGATGGCAGCTTTTTTTTCGGTGTAATTCCATGAGTCGGTCGTTTCTATCATTAGGGAGGAGGCGGTGGAGTGCCGTTTACTTCAGAATTTGGAATCAGACGGCGAAGACCGGTTTAGAGGACGTTATAGCCAAGCTATGTTGATGTGATCATGTAAAGGAGAGGAAAAAGAAAAGAAAAGAAATAAGAGCTTAGCTCTCGTGCAAGTAAGTTGGGCATAACTATATGTGTTAGTAGGTCCAAGTAGCAAGTGTTGTGGAGAGGAATAAGAATGATAAATTCTTTTAAGAAAAATAGAAGATACATGTTGTATAATTTGGCGCTTGTAGTTTGATCTGTAGTCAAACACTTGCTTTATTATTGACCTTACTCTTACAAGATGTTTGATCTCACAATCTTGTTTTTGTTACTACGTCGGTTTGGAAACAAATAAGTACAATTCTAGTTTTTTTATCAAGTCAAATCATATTAGATTTGATCAAAATTTATAATAAACGTATCAATACATATAAAACTAGCTAACAGGTAGTCATGCTCTTAGCTACTCCCTCTGACATTTTTGTTTTTTGATATATTGTTTTAATTATATATCTAAACAAAATATATATTTAAGTGCATAGTAAAAAATATATATTTAATATTTTATAATTTAAAATGGAGAAAGTAATACAGGAGGTCATTCAATCTGACGACAATCATACATATGGTGAGGTATATACCTGGCAATGATATACATAGTAACCAAATGATCATTTACTTCATCATAATAATAAAAAAGCTAAAACAAAGTTAAATAAATATCACAGAAGAAATAAAATTTAATTATATGTAAGTCTCCAACTTTCACTGGATCAATCTAATTCATCGACAAAAAAAGAATCAAGGTAATATAAAGAAAAAAGGATATGAAAAGGATAACAAGACATCTAGTTATAGATCAATACGAAGGAACTAGCCCAATTAGTATAAATTACCTCAGGCTAATATAAGATTTTGTTTCTATTTTTTCCCTCTATGTATAAATTAAGTTTTTAAGTTCAAGTGTTATGAGATAAAGAGCATGACAGTGCCGTTAGAACACACTTCAAGAAATTTGCATTATTAAATTTAGTAATATATGCTTATTACCTCTAGAATAAATAAATATCTATATTTGAATATTAAAATATTGAGCGCTTTGGTGGTTCTTCACTCTTTCAATGCCCGTACGAGTTATAGCACATGGTAAAAATTCTGACCCCAAGATGAATTAGAACGTGACCATTAGATAAATCTACAAGCCTCCCATACCCATGTAGGTTAGAGAAAGCACGTGTCCGGGCACAATACAAAGTGTGATTCCAACAAGAATTGAAATGTATGACTCGATGGTCAAGTAAATCTTTGAGCGGCAAGTTGTCTACATAATTGCACAACAAGTTGTATGTCTAATGCCAATATAATGGCATGTTTGCCCCTCTCTCTCTGTCCATTCTAAATTTTAAGTCGTCTATATATATATATACACACACACACACAATAAAGTTAAAGCAACTCACGACTTTGGAATGGCCGGATGTAGTAGTTATGAGAAATTCTTAAAATAATTTTCTACTACAAGTCACGGTGCACATAGTACCACCAAAATTTGAACTCAGAATTCAACTTGTTTGTTGTTTGTAGTGAAAGAAAAATGTTAACTATGTTAAAGAATAAGATATGACAAATAAAGTAACAAAGTGGGTTGTCGAGGGAAATGGACTTCTTTTTCTTTTATGCAAAGCAGGCCCCCACTTCTACGACACACTGGCCCAAAGTGAGAAAAAGTGCGGCGTACCTCAGGTTGCTGGGCCTAGATCGTACTTTCACATGGTCTGGGCCGTGAGCCGGACTGCTAGGGCTAGACGAAATGTTACATGATTTTTTTTTAACAACATGATTGATTTTGGCTCAACATGACAAATACCTAAAAAAAAATCTCATTTGCCTTCGGCTTGAAATGAAAACAAAATAAGAGTCGGATTTATTGAATCATCTAGTAAATACATTTTCAGCGGAGCTGCACACACATTTATTAATGTCAGGGTCATCGTTATGAACTATTGCTAGGTAATGAGATTAAACTGTGAGAACTGTACATTAGGCCGTACAGTAAGTTTCAGTTAAAAATTATTTTCCTTTTGACTAAACACATGTCAGTAATTAATACCAGCCAGCGGATGTGGCCAGAAACTGATGACGGACCAAACATGAGGAACAAGAAACCGCAACACACGACCTACTGTATACCCGATGGAAATGGAACGATGTGGCCAGAAACTGATGACTGATAACTCCCGCCTGCAGAATTCATGGATGCTTTTATATTCCAAAAAACAAAAATTATGGAGATGTGGATGTGCCATCGCTTCCATCCGCCGGAGGAAGACCTGATTGATGTCCCAACTGAAAAATACTTGTATTCTGCTAGGGCCTTGTTTATTTTCAAAAAAAAAATGCAAAATAAAATAATAGCACTTTCATTTGTATTTGACAAATATTGTTCAATTATAGACTAACTAGGCTCAAAAGATTCGTCTCACTAATTCCGACCAAACTGTGTAATTAGTTTTTATTTTCATCTATATTTAATACTCCATGCATACGTCTAAATATTTGATGTGATGGAGAATCTGAAAAATTTTGCAAAATTTTTGGGGAACTAAGGCCTTGTTTAGTTCCAAAAAATTTTAGAAAATTGACACGGTAGCACTTTCGTTTGTATTTGACAAATATTATCTAATCATGGACTAACTAGGCTCAAAAGATTCATCTCGTCAATTCCGACCAAACTGTACAATTAGTTTTTATTTTCGTCTATATTTAATACTCTACGCATACATCTAAAAATTCGATGTGACGGAGAATATGAAAAATTTTGCAAAATTTTCTGGGAACTAAACAAGACCTAAACAAAGCCTAGTAATAAATATCACTGTATGACGATAATTAACTTTGACAGGTATACTGTATACCTGCCGGCACCAGGACCCAGCGATCTCTGCTTGGATGGGACATGACCCTGATAGGCGTGCTCATCTCACGTTGAGCGGACACGATAGGGTCATGGTGGTCGCCGTCGCCGACTGATGAGTTCTCAGTTTTTATAAGCCAGATAGCGCCGTGGCGTTCACAGAACCATGCACTAGCAGGTCCTGGCGCGCATGACTCCACATATGGTATGGCAAAGCACACGGCAGTTTCGCCAGTACCGGGGCTGGGCTTGGGTAATATCGCTGCTCCTGTGCTCCGAGCCGCGCTGGATGTGGATGGGAGTAAGGCCATGTTTAGTTCACCCAAAAATCAAAATCTTTTCAAAATTCTCTGTCGCATCAAATCTTACGCCACATGCATGGAGTATTAAATATAGACGAAAATAAAAACTAATTGCACAGTTTACCTGTAAATCATGAGATAAATCTTTTAAGCCTATTTACTCCATGATTGGATAATGTTTGTCAAATAAAAACGAAAGTGCTACAGTTCCAAAAAGTTTTCACTTTTCGGAACTAAACAAGGCCTAAGGGTGCCCGTCTCAGCGTATGTACAGACAAAATATAAGATTGTTACTGTAGGAGTCAAAAAAAAAAAGACTGTTATCTACATTGCAGAAAAACTGTTGTTAGTAAGAGAGTCCTATGTCAAGTAATAGATAAGATAATATAGACAAATAACCATATAAAAAAGACGGTTACTGTATGAGTCAAAAAAAAGACAGTTATCTATAGTTAGATTGTTGTCAGTAAGAGAGACCTATGTCAAGTAGTAATAAATAAGATAATATAGACAAATAACCATATAAGGGGACTGTTACTGTATACGAATAAGAAAAAGAAAAAAGACTGGTATCTAGTAACACTGTTGTCACTAAGAGAGTTCAATATGTCCAGTAATAAATAAGATAATATAGACAAATAATTATATAAATAAACTATCTAGAAATCGGACCCTTGGCTCAATTGATCGCATAACTACATTAGTGACTCCTTTTATTTGATGCACGCGTGTCAGTTCCACTAACAATGCTCATCTTCTACATGGTTTCGTCTTCCTCTCATCCTCTCTTCCACCTCTGCTTGTCTTCTCCAACTACTTCTCTCACCAGCCTCCTTCGCCTTCTAGGTCATCGGCAACCTCATCACCCACCTCCCACCCTCGCCACCGCAACCCTGGCCTAGTGGCCTTCATTAACGTTGTGCTCAGTTGGCCCGCCGCCAATCCATGGCCACCCGTTGTGCTCCACTAAACGTCTAGCAACGCCGGCACCACCGCGCCTCCCCGGTCTCTAACCGCCACCACTACTGAGCCGGACACTAGCGTTGGCCATCTCACTAGCTTGGGAGGACATTTGAGATTTTCCCAAGCTCAAACCTAACTCTAAACTCGTCTACCCCACTGCCACCCGCCTGCGGTCGAGGCGATGATGTCATTGCGCCGCTCCACCCGTCCCACGTGCTCGCTACCCTGGCCTAACCAAGGGGCTTCATGAGGAAGACACCTATATTGGTCCTCATACTAATGCATGCACGATAAATAAGAATTTTGGCTAGAGATTTGGGTAACTGCAAACATCATATTCAACTACATCAAAGTGTGACAAAAAGTGAAGAGAAAGAGAGAAAAGGTATAAAACGAAAAAAATAAACACGGTGTACGGCATCATACTACACCCTACAACTAGGGCCTTCTTTATGTCTTGTTTAGTTTCATTTTCTTAAAAAATGGACACTATAGCACTTTCGTTTGTATTTGACAAATATTATTTAATTATGGACTAACTAGGCTTAAAAGTTTCGTCTCGCAAATTACGGGTAAACTGTATAATTAGTTATTTGTTTATTTATATTTAATGCTCCATGCATGTGCCGCAAGATTAGATGGACGGGAAATCTGAAAAAATTGCAAATTTTTTTAGGAACTAAACAAGGCCTTAGTTCACCCTAAAATCCAAAAACTTTTCAAGCCGTCACATAGAATATTGCGGCAGATGCATGAAGCATTAAATATAAATAAAACATAATTAATTGCACAATTTGTCTATAATTTGCAAACCAAATCTTTTGAGCCTAGTTAGTTTATAGTTGGACAATAATTACTAAATACAAACAAAAGTGCTATAATGTCAAAATACAAAAAGATTTCGGATCTAAACAAAGCATAGTATAGGAATACTATTACAATCACAAGAATAAATTTCAATGGCACGTCAAAAAAGCCACAGCAAATCAGCTAATTTCAGGAGAAATTAGGGTTTTTTTAGCACAAGGAGAAATTAGCGTTAAAAACTTATTGGGTCTACACGTGAAAGGAAAAGAGAATGGGATACCATGTCATGCTCGTTAGCTTGGCGCGAACGATCACCGAACTGGAGGGTGACAGTACATATACTCCTCCATGAAAATTTCAACTCCTAGAGTTGTAAGTCAAACTTTTAAAATTTTGATTAAATTTCTAAGAAAACATTAATATTTATAGTATCAAATTAATACCATAGAAGATATTTTTATAAGATACTTATTTTATATCATAGATATTGATATTTTTTTTCTATAAAGTTGATCAAAGTTAAAGAAGTTTGACTGACACGGATTCTAGGAGAGAAGAGGAAGTATATAGGTACGCCGGAAGTTGTGAATATATTGTTTTTTTTCACATTGAACACATAGATCAATCTCAGATTTCAAGTGACACGTGCCAGTCGCACATAAAAATGCAATGCAAAAGACAAAAAACATGAAAGGTGATAAAAATCTTGCAATTATTGGTAACTTAGGTTTATTGGAACTGAATTAAAAAAGATACAAATATTTGTAAATACTCAGAGCGTCTCCAATAATATCTAAAAAGTCACTTGGTAAATTAATGAGTTTTCCGTGTGACTAAAAAATTGGGAGCCTATTTGTTGGCTTTCTTCAACCATTTCCAAAATCTCGCTCTTCAAAGATAGAAGGTAATTTTGAAAGAATCCCAAGTTATTTTCCAACCACTTTTATACTCATTTTTTCTTGTACATTTGCATAAAAGAATTATGTCATCTTTCTTATTCTTTCTCATTTCTTCCACCATAAGACTGGCCGATGGATATATGTTTGTATATATCCACACGGCTAGGTCAATTTTCCAAAGTGAGGAAAGATTAGGAGCTCAGATATGGAGTTCTTGGAGACCAACTTTTTCGATCTTACTAAAAGACTAGTTAAGTGCCCGTGCGTTGCAACGGGAATACTAAATACCACAATAACATGTATATGAGAGTGTTTTACAATGTTGATACCAACCATATTACATAAATCTTCAAGAAAGATAGATAACTAAAATATAAATCTAAATTTAATTGCGAACTGAAACATCAGTAAGTCATAGCTACTTGTCTCTTATTTCTTTCTGACTTCCTCTATTATTATCTGAAATTTAGATGTATACAATATGTCAGTGCCTAAGGATAGATAGTTAAATCTTGCGACATATGTATGAAATATTGAACATAAATAAAATAAAAAACTAATTATATAGTTTGTCTATAATTTGCGAGATTAATCTTTTGAGCTTAATTAGTTTATGATTGGACGATAATTTTTTTTGTCTTAGGAACTAAACAAGGCCTTAATGGATGGGGGCCCATAAATTAGAGTGCATGGAGACAAACACCTACATAATGCATAGGAGTATATATTTACAACATGTATGAAACGTCTGATTTTCTCCATCAGCCATTATGTTCCTAGGCTCTAGGCAGCAGGCTTAAGCACCACTATGCTAGGCGCTAGGCAGCTGCAGGCCTCCGGCAGCAAGAGCAGCAGCGGCAGCACACTGCAGGTTGTACAGAGGTAGGTACAACAAGAGTACTGGGGCGAGCGAGCGACGGGCGGGGTCGACGATTTACTTTCGCCCTTTTTTAGTAGTAGGATTAAGATTGGGGATGGATATTGGAAACTTTTGAAGGTGCTCTAAGCATTATGTTCGAAACTAAACAACATGCACGTGCCTATCAAAAATATCTTTTAAATCAAACAATAATAGTAACAATGAAATCTTGGAGAATGTTCACATATATAATTTTAAAAATAATCATAGTAGCGTGTAAAGAAGTATGCAGGTTCAAAGACTAAAGAAGATCGGCTCAAAGAATAAACAAAATTCAGTCAATTTTTCAAAACTCAAATTTGGCATGTTAATTAAAAGATTCCCTTGCTAAATTTCTCACATATTTAACCAAACCAATAAAATTGAGACGTGCAGTCCGAGTACAGTAATGATAGAAGTTACAATTCAAAAATATGAGAGCTGAATGCTTATAATACAACAAAAATGAATATGTCATATAGAATAACGTTTTCCTATAATGGAAACATAAGATAAACTCATCCGCGCCGTGGCGTTCACTGAACCATGCCCTGGCACGTCCTGCGCGCATGACTACACGTATGGGTATGGCACACGGCAGTTTGGCCAGTACCGGGGCTGCGCTGCGGCAATATCACTGCTCCTGTGCTTCGAGCCGCGCTGGATATGTATGTGGATGTGGATGTACAGACAACTGCTGCTATCTGTAATAAGACTGTTACTGTATGAGTCAAAAAAAAACTGTTATCTGTAGTACTATAAGACTGTTATTAGTAAGAGAGTCCAAGTCAAGTAATAAATAAGATAATATAGAGAAATCACTATACAAATAAATTATCTAGATACAGTGCCGACCTTTGGCTGAGAATGGTTGACCACATATTTAGATTAGTGCCTCCTCAACCCCCTTTATTTGACGCACGTGTCTGTTCCAGTAACAATGCCCATCTTCTACATGTTTTCGTCTCTCTCAACTTCTTCCGCCTTTTGTCATCTTCTCCAACTACTCCTCCCCTTGCCGGCCTCCTCTGCCTCCTAGGTCATCAGCAACCTCACCAACTACCTCCCTCCCTTGCCACTGCAACCTCGGCCTTCACTAAAGTTATGCTCAGTTACCTCGCCGCCAGCCTATGCCCATCAGTTGTCCTCCACCACCCACCACTGAGCCGGCCACTAGCGTCGGCCATTTCTCTAGGTCTGAAGGACATTGGAGATTTCCCGAAGCATAACCCTAACCCTAAACTTGTCTACCCGACTGCTGGTGGCTGGCGATGATGATGTCGCCATGCTTCTCCACCAGTCGCCCCCTAATAACCAAGGGGCTTTAGGAGAAAGACATCGTGTATTGGTATTGTTATCAATGTATGCACGTCAAAATAAGAATTTGGCTATATTAGAGGATTTGCGAACATCATATTCAACTAGATCAGAAACAGGACAAAAGGTGAAGAGAAAGAGTGAAAAGGTAGAAAACCAAAAAAAATAAGCACGGTGTACGACATCATACTACACCATACAACTAGGCCTTGTTTTAGATTGGAGATGAAATTTTTTTTGGGTGTCACATTAGATGTGTCAGAAGGATATCGAGAGAGATTTTTAGAAACTAATAAAAAAACAAATTACATAGCTCGTCTGGAAACTGCAAGATAAATTCATTAAGCATAATTAATCTATCATTAACACATGTGGGTTACTGTAGCACTTAAGGCTAATCATGAACTAACTAGGCTTAAAAGATTTGTCTTGCAATTTTCAACCAAACTGTGTAATTAGTTTTTTTTTTATCTACATTTAATGTTCCATACATGTGTCCAAAGATTCGATGAGATGAATGAAAATTTTTTGGGTGGGAAACTCAACAGGGCCTTAGTTGACCTCAAAATTCAAAAAAATTTCAAGATTCCCCGTCATATTAAATCTTGTGGCACGTGCATGGAGCACTAAATATAGACTAAAACAAAAACTAATTGCACAGTTTATCTTTAATTTATGAAACAATTTTTTTGAGTCTAGTTAGTCTATAGTTGGACAATAATTATAAAATACAAATGAAAAAGTTACAATGTCAAAATTCAAAAACTTTTCACAACTAAATAATGCCTAAACAGGCCCTAGTATAGGAATACTATTACAATCACGAGAATAAATTTCGATGGCAACTCAAAAAGCCACAGCAAATCAGCTAATTTCAGGAGAAATTAACGTTAACACCTAATTGGGTCTACACGTGAAAGGAAAAGAGAATGGGATACTATGTCATGCTCGTTGGCTTGGCGCGAACAAATCAGAGGGTGACCGTACAGTATATATTTGCTGGTCTGCAAAGTTAAGACTAAAATTATTATTGGCTGATTTATTATGAGAAAAAAAACACTGCTGGCTGGTAAAAAAAAGTATAACTGAAAAGAAAAGAGAACAGGCAGACACACATAAAAGTGCAATGCAAAAGAAAAGGATGATAAAAAAAATCTTGCAGTCAGTGGTAACTTAGGTTTATTGGAACTGAATAAAAAAATAAAAATATTTGTACATGCTCAGAGCGCCTCCAATAATATCTAAAAAGTCACTTGGTAAATTAATGAGCTTTCCAAGTGACTAAAAAGATTGGGAGCATATTTGTTGGCTTCCTCCAACCATTTCTAAATCTTGCTCCTAAAAGATAGAAGATAATTTTACATAAGAATCCTAAATTATTTTCCAACCACTTATATATTATTTTTATGAAACAGAAGGGGTGGAAGTCCGTACTGAAATTTTATTAAAAATAAAACAATTGGTACAGAAGTGTGCTCATGAAACAAAAAGAAAAGAAAAGAAGAAAAAATAACTAAAAGTACACAAAGACCTCTAGGCAACCAAAGTACATATTCTTTTTACTTTCTTTTTCTTATATATTTGCATCAGGAACTCTGTCTTACTTCTTATTTCTTTCCCACGTTCTTCCACCTTCATGTTGGCCGATAGATATCCACATAATTAGGTCGATTTTCCAAAGTGCGGAAAGATTGGGAGCTGAGATATGGTGTTTTTCAGATAGTAATTTTTTCAATGTTACTGAAAAATCAAGATTGGGGGTGGATATTGAAAACTTTTGGAGGCGCTCTAAGTATTATGTTTGAAACTGAACAAATGAGAGAAAAAAAAAGGTAATTTTGATTCGGTGTCAGCCCAAATATATACTCCCTACTAAATCCCCTTTATCTTAATTTTTAACACTTGTATCTTTTTAATAAATTTGCTAGCTCTATATGCCCCTACCCGCGTGCATACCGGTACCGGTTGATTGATAGCTAATGTTCTCTGTCACCACCAGCACATCTCCACAGAACCCAACAGCACCAACTGTACCCATGTCGCCCCAATAACGTGGAACCACTCGGCCGTGGGGGACCCCTGGCCCTGGCTAACTGGATTCATTGATGAACGAACCCTGGCCACGAAGTCCACCATGGCCACGAAATCCAGTCCAGCCACACTGCCAGCCACGGCGAGCACGTACTATATAGCACGTGTTTGCGTGCACCGGCGGCAGCACAGCCCAGACGGCTAAGCCCAGGCAACACTGCGGCACGTACGCGCGCAGAGATACACAGAGCAGCTAGTAGCTCGCTCGCAACACCAGCAAAAGCTTGAGAGTCATGGGGAGTGTGCCAGAGGAGACGGCGGCCCTGGACAACATCGGCGACCTGGTGAGCGACCTGAGGGAGGTGTACGAGAGCGGCAGGACCCAGGACATGGAGTGGCGGCAGTCGCAGCTCAGGGGCCTCGTCAGGCTCCTGGAGGACGAGGAGGAGGCCATCTTCGACGCGCTCCACGAGGACCTGGGCAAGCACCGCGTCGAGGCCTTCAGAGACGAGGTTGGTCGTTGGTTTCTTGCGTTGCGTTGCGTGTCTGAATCTGAATTAATACTCTCTCTGCGTTGTGTGTTCATTGTTGTTATTCGCTCGTGTATATATGTTCAGGTTGGGGTTCTGAAGAAGTCCGTCGTCGACAAGCTGCAAAACCTCAAGAAATGGGCGGCTCCGGAGAAGGCAAGAAAGCTCTCTGGCTAATACATACTAATACACGCAAGGCGGAGCTTAATTTATGCCTGCATGCATGTAGATGGACATGCATGCTGTCAGCTTATTTTATCAGTATATATGGATTATTTCCTCATGACCTTAGGCTGATGCATTTCGTCATGCCTTGACACTTTGTGATTACAGGCTCACACGCCGCTCGTCGCCTTCCCGGCGACGGCGCTGGTGGTGCCGGAGCCGCTCGGGGTTGTGCTCATCTTCTCATGCTGGAATCTCCCAATAGGTGAGAGGCCGACGATGAACTAGATCTTTGCTTTACATTAGGCGTGCTTGCAGCGAACAATAAGATTAAATGTCGTTCTCTCTAGAAACTGGGAGAGCTACTGATGAACTGATCTGACTGAATGACTCTCCGAGCATTAATAAACCCCACGCTAGTTTATTTCTAACTTTTAACAACAAAATAGCTAGCTAGGGACTGAAAGGCAATTGTATATATGTTGGTTAGACATCACATCATCGTATCAGTTTCAAGCATAACTCGCTAGAACTAACGATTAAGTGAGTCGCATTGGTGACCCACAAGAAATGTATGACCGTGTGTTTGTGTCAAGTGTGTGGTGCAAAATTTGCCAACCTACACAACTTCACAAAGGATAGCTTCATTAATTACTTTTGCAACAAGATCCTCAGTTACATCGAGTTGGACCCTAGTCAAAGTTAGATAGCACTTTCTCCTATCACAATTCATTCACAACTAAATTAAGTTCACCTAGATTTGCTCGATCTAAGTCAAACTGATTACCTTTTGCTAACGATTTCTAAAATTTTACATACGACAACACAAAATTAATACTAGAATGTTTTTTTTCCATTAAAGCCTATTTAAGTGCCATATATATCGATGATTGCGTCGTTTCAATAGCTGTTCAAAATAATATAACACTAGTAAGAGACAGTTTTAAGCACTTTCCTAGGTATTGGTTTTACTCTATGTAGTACTGGACTCTATTGATTGTGCAATTTAGATGTGTTTTATTAAACGTCTAAGAGCATCTCTAACAGTTTGGTAAATGACTTTCCATCTATAATTTTTTTAAGTAAAATGAGGAAAAACCCTCTCCAACAGTTTGACATCCTAATTCACCATCTTTTCTAACTTGACATATCTCTTTATCTAGCGTGCAAATATGTGCATGGGCTCCATGCTTGGTATCGGTGTTTCTCCTCATGCTTAACGGAGCTCTTCGTTTGTTTAGCTAGGCTCTTCGTTAGCTTAGCGGGGCTCTTTATTTCGTTAGCAGGTTTTTGGAAACGAAATTTGTCAAACTGTTGGAGATGAGATTTTTTTTCTCTCTCCATATTACTTTGGGAGTTGACTAACAACAAGATTTGGAAAACAAATTTTACCAAACGGTTAGAGATGCTCCGAGAGCGGTACTATACTCGCACTGTCGCACAGCATGAATTGGCCAAGAACCTAACGAAAAAGGTCCAACCCAAGGTCCAAATGGTCGCTACACACTACCAAACTACAGTACACAAGCTAGTGTAATCATTGGTGAAGAGCTAGCGTAATAGCCGTGTCTCGTGACTTAACCAATCTGTCTGATGGCGACAGTGCGTATGCGTCACCTTTGTGAATTATGACAGGCAAGTAGATCTCGAACATGTTCTCCTTGTCCTTAGGCTAGCTGATGGTTGGACTTTTAGCACACAAATCGGTGAAAGGTCGTGTTGAATCTATCCGTCATTCAATAATATTTTTATTTTACAATAAATTAATAAACTTTCAATTATGACTTACAACTCCTTACTATCACAGCCGACTGCCCTCACCCTTTTTTTTTTAAAAAAAAAGTAAATTGCTGGTGCACCAGTGATGAGAAGAACCGAAGTTGAGATGAAATAGAGCCGCGATTGATATGATAACCAAATCATATCATCATCGACCTTCGCTCATGCAAACGGCAAATAAAACCACCACCACCACCCACCATGTTTCTGATGCTGGTTTCACGCGCGCGCAGGCCTAGCTCTGGAACCTCTCTCGGGAGCCCTGGCGGCCGGGAACGCTGCGGTGGTGAAGCCATCGGAGCTGGCGCCGTCCACGTCGGCGTTCCTGGCGGCCAACATACCCAAGTACCTGGACTCCAAGGCCGTGAAGGTCGTCGAGGGCGGGCCTGAGGTCGGGGACAAGCTCATGGACTACCCATGGGACAAGGTCCTCTTCACTGGTAATCAATCAACTACAGTCTAGCCTCTGAACAGTACCTGCTTGCATTTTCTTGCATGAGCGTATATCTGACCCTGCATCGGATCATTTCTCAGGCAGCAGCCGTGTTGGGCGCCTGATCATGACCAAGGCCGCCAAGCACCTCACCCCGGTGGCGCTAGAGCTCGGCTCCAAATGCCCCTGCATCGTCGACTGGCTTGACAGCAACAGGGACAGCCAGGTAAGCTAAGCTCCTCCCCCCACACTGTCTTGTGCTCTTCACAATTGTTCAGTCTTGCAACAGCAGCGGCTGCTGTACGTGTTCCAATCCAAGCCTCTAATTGATCTTACCATGTGTACCACGTGGACTATACTGCAACAATCAGATAGCTGTTAATCGCATTATTGGAGCGAAATGGTCCACCTGCTCCGGCCAAGCCTGCATCGCCATCGACTACCTGCTGGTGGAGGAGGAATTCGCTCCGATTCTGGTCTGCCTCTGCCTCGGCCCCCAATATCAGTGTATCATATGATATCTTCTGCTCTAGCATGTTACCTCAACTGATCTGACAACAACGCTTGTTTGTTCCCCCTGATGGATGAATGAAGATCGAGATGCTCAAATCAACGCTCGAGAGGTTCTTCACCAGGCCAGAGTACATGGCGCGCATTCTGAACGAGAAGCATTTCCAGAGGCTCAGTGGCTTCCTGGCCGACCGCAGGGTGGCGTCCTCCGTCGTCCATGGCGGGCACTTCAACCCCAAGACACTGTAAGGCACCCAACGCAAACGAGTGTCCCTGTCACCACAGAAACTGACGCCTCTGCTTGACGACATGTTTCCCGATTGCATGTGTTGTGCAGGAGCATCGAGCCCACACTTCTGCTGAACCCTCCGCTTGACTCGGACATCATGACGGAGGAGATATTCGGCCCGCTGCTCCCGATCATCACGGTGAAGAAGATCGAAGACAGCATCAAGTTCCTCAAGTCGAAGCCGAAGCCGCTGGCGATCTACGCCTTCACCAGGAACGAGAAGCTCAAGCAGCGGATCATCGACGAGACGTCGTCGGGGAGCGTCACCTTCAACGACGCCATCGTGCAGGTGCGCAACGACAATCAATCAATCCTAGGGGCCGTGGCTGACACTGACCTCTTTCTCCTGCACTGCACCTTCTTCTGCTGAAACAAATGCACACACACGAGTTTCTGAACTTTCTCCTGCAAACGACGTTTGCTTGCTTGCAGTATGGGCTGGACAGCATCCCGTTCGGTGGCGTAGGGCACAGTGGGTTCGGGCAGTACCACGGCAAGTACACGTTCGAGATGTTCAGCCACAAGAAGGCGGTGCTCAAGAGGAGCCTCCTCGTCGAATTCATGTTCCGGTACCCGCCGTGGGACGAGACCAAGATCGGGATGCTCAGGCGCGTCTACCGTTTCGACTACGTCTCGCTCTTCCTCGCGATCGTCGGCCTAAGGAGATAAAAGCAGCCGGCGGTGATGAGTGAATAATCCAGCAGACAGAATTTACCACTACAGTTGCTAATGGACAAGTTTGAGCAGCAACGGTTATGGATTCGTTTATATATATACTACTGGTCGATGAATACAACAAAGCGTCTATACTGTTGTTTTGTACGTGTCTGTCAAAAGATTTAAGAATAATCGATTATCCTTTTAGTTTGTGCTTTTCTTGAACAACAGGACATATTGCAACCCACTCAGGCTAGGCTATCTCATTGCGAAATATTGTAAGCATTAAGGATGTTTGGTTTGAAACCTGGCTGGCCTAGGCTAGGAGGTGCTGGCCACGCACGTCAATCCAAATCCAACCCAAGACATCCAAAATCGGACACGAGGTCCCAAAGCAAACAAGCCCTCACCGTTTATCTCAATTAGACCCAAGCACATCCAAAATCGGACACCACGCACCAGATCCTAAAGCAAACAAGCCCTTATTGCTTCGGCCTTATCGCTCGACTGATAAGCCATAGCTGAAAGTACTGTTCGCTAATTCGTTGTAAGAGAAAAACATTGATGAATGACTAGCAGATTCAGCAGATTAGACCCTAGGAAAGCTGCCTGGCTAGGCATCCCATGCGTCCAATTTTGACTAGCAGTAATTGTAGTCAACAACCAAACAATATATAAATGACTGACACTTGTTCCCTTCAATCCCTTAATTATTGTTCTTTGGACAAGGTTGAGGTAAAACTTTTAAACTTTGACTATCAATAACACTTAAAATATTTCTAAAGACATTAAGAAAACATGTGGCAATTAGTAGTTTTTAAAAAAGGCTTCAATAAAATTACACATTTGTTCATTTTTCTATAATATTGTAACAGAAATAACAGTCAAAGTTTTGTTGGGGAGGATGTGTCACTGTATGAAACAACAAAGATTCTGAAAGTGAATAGTTGTTCTTTTTATGATTTGGCATGGAATTAAAGAAAAGAGATGAGAACAGTACCCACCTATGGTTTTAGATAGAGTGACATGGTACAATGTACCGGGAAAAGTCTAGGGAGAACCAAACAAGGTAAAAGGTACTCCCACCATTTCAAATTAAAGTTGTTTTGGCTTTTTAAGTCCATAACTTTTGATGTGGATCTAGATATATGCTGTCTAAGATACATATAAAAGATTATGTACCTATAAAAGCCAAAACCACTTATAATTTGGAATGGAGATAGCAATAAAGTCATCGGAAGTTAAGGAATGTTACTGATGATACCTAGTTCGAATATACTGTACAAGTATACAACTAGTAGTTCATTGACCTACCTATACTAATTTCAATACTGAACAAGGTAAACCAACCAAATTCCATTCATAAGACATAGATGGGTAAGTAGAAATTATATGCAATTGAAGAGATCACACAAATCCAGCAGTACAGATGGTTGTCGCAACACTACCATGCTCACACATTCTGTCAGCCCTAAACAGAAAAGAACACCCCTCCCATACATATACTCACGTGTTCTTGACAGTGCAAGCTTGTCCAGTGATCCATCATTGTGACTGACTCTTCCCAAGAAGTTTCTCGAGCTGTCCATTTGAAAGTGCATTTACTGTATCTGCAATTATATAGCAAACAAAAATGTTGACTGTTGGTATCGACCAAGGTCGCAGTATGCTTAAATAGTTACATGGAAACAACAGTGCAACTGAAGGTTTAAGAGCACTCAAGGTTTTTAAACACTAACCGTCCGCGCCACCAACATGCTGGCCATTGACAAACACCTGTGGCACAGTACGACGCCCAACTAGGTCCAGGAGAACATTTTGAATGTCACGCCCATCCTCTGCATGGCATTGTATTAGGCTTTGTAATCCTTGCCGATAAACCAAACAAAGTACGCGATTGCATTGAAGTTGCATACAAATCAAGGATGATTACCTCGGGTATCTAGTTCAACAACATATGGGTCTTCCTTGAGATCTCGAAATATACGCTTAGCACGCATGGAGTGGCTATGAGAAAGGGAGCAAAGGAGCATTTAGTAGTAACAAAAGTAACCACTACAAGTACTTGATACTGGAAAAATAATCAGACCATGAAAAGAAGTGTTCTGTTTTCTTTTCAAATTTTAATTTAGGTACAAGTCCAGGAGTTCAGTTCACCTGGCATCAATACCATCACATTATCTGATAACCTTACTAGAGCTAAAAGCATTGGAGTAATTGTCCATTATGTGCTTGTATAGCAGTACCAATTTTCATGAATACACAGGAGAGCCCTGTATCTTTGCATTAAGTCTATAGCAGTAACCCAAGTGAAAGAGATAAAGATCAATATCCAAGTGGAACATGATACAGGAAATGAAAAGGGAGAACCCTTGATGTAAGTAAAATGCTTCTCTGATAAAGCAACAGCAACCATAATGTTGTTTTGTGCTGGCACACTGGATTTCCCTGAGGAAATGGAAGAAATAACAGCCAGCATCGTGCCCTAACAGAAAGGGCATAGTAGGCAGGGAAAGAGATAGTAAAACAAAGTCTATCGAGGTACAAAACAAAAACGACCCCCTTCCCATGAATGGACAGTGAGAACACGGTAGGCAGGGAAGATGAGGGCATGTTAACAGGGGATTCTCACTGTTCTCTGATTCAACAAGGGTGAGTTTTGAGAAGGTCCTTAAGTTGGATTTTCACCAAAAAATGCTTTACAAAGACACTACAAGATATACCTGCTCAATATACACAATGCTTGTAGCAAGCATATTTACCAAAAAAAACAAAAAAAACTCCTTCCCTGTATTTACCCTTTTTCTGATAAATACAAATTACAAATCAATATACCAAACATCTAGGTTTCATAAGCTGCAATAAAAACATGAAAATGGCATATGAATATAACCTTGTGGACCATGGTCTATGGTGCCTACTGTACTTCTGACCACAGAATAGGAATAAACCAATCTTATAAATTCAAACTCATCTATAGCTTCTGTCATGAAAACTAAGTCAGTTTATTTCAAAAAAAGAAAAAACTAAGTCCGAAACAAACAATACTAAAATAACTTCACGTGCAACCATGGTGTGCGTGTCTAGGTAGAACCATACAACAAGTCAGTTCAAATCCAAATCATCACTCTGCAAGTAACAGGCCAACTGGCTACTGGTCAGCTAAAGACAGTTGGGCTTGTTAGGTCTGTGAACAAAATAGTTCTCCCACATGATACAATAGTATACACTATAATTCACATGAAGTGCTGATCCACAACAGTATGATCTGAACCTATAGCCTAGTACAGCCTATTCTACTTGTAATAGAGTGTAGACCAGCATCTTATGCCATAAACTAGAGCAACATAATCTGCAGAACAAAGTAATCGTCACGGTGTTATACTGTTATTAAGATTCACCGGACCAGACCCATGTTTCATCAGAACATGAAACAGTTCCTGGGTTCCATTTTTCTATTTTTTTAGCAGCTAAACAGCCCCCGATTTGCACCGCAGGAACCACATCCGCAATAGCACTGAACGAAACCCAACCAATTGCACCGGAACTGTCCTAATTCGCACCCCAACCATCTGCAAAATCCATCCGATTCACTATATAAACCCAAAGCCTTCGCCAAGCAAAACAGCTGCTAGACTGTGAGCTTGATGGGATCTGAACTGCGCGCTTAGTTACACTCGGCTGCCCGTGCCGCCGTGGACCCCGAAGATCTCCCAGATTTCCAGGCCGAAAGCGAGCAAAGCAGAGAGAGCGGTATGCCGAAGCGGTTGGTGTTTGGGTGGGAGGACTTACGGGCAGTAGGTCTTGGAGAAGATGGTGATGCGGTTGGAGTAGATGGCGTTCTGGACGAAAGCCGACGGCGACCGCGTCGCCGCCGCGAACTCCGCCGCGGCGAGGAGGAAGAAGACGGGAAACGCCAATCTGACCAGAGCCATGCCCCCCCTTCTGAATCGACAGACCCAACCCGTTGCTCTCCCGTCTTTTTCCAGGAAGGCCGAAGAAGGCCACGCAGTTTGTTTTCCTTTTAATTTCCCTTCCTTTTTTAGGCTTTTTTTTTTTGAGAAACCCTTCCCTTTTTTTAGTGGAAGACCCGCCGCCATTCAGTTCCCATTGGGCTTTTGTATTTCGCGTAGGCTTTGGGCCCATAAGATGTCCTATATGATGCAACTCTCAATTTCTTTTTTCTTTTTTGAACAAACAGGCACGAAGGTGTGGCTATTTCATTGGTAGAGAAATAAATGCACTCGGGAGCCTGGAAAGAGGCAAAAAAGATTCTACCCTCGCGATAGAAGGCTCGCTAGGCTTTTTTATCTTGTAGCAATCCACGTTATGACCTCATTCTTTATTTTGATCAACAGGGCAAGAGGCGAGGCTTCTCGGAGCCTGTTTGTTTAGATTTTTTTGAGAGCTTTTGAATATCAATTTTGGAACCTTCCAAAAGCCAGGTTATGAGAGCTTTTTGGCTTTTGAAAGGTCCAAAAAATGATGTCCAAAAGCTCCCAAGAAGCTAAAATAAATAAGGCTTGAGGTTTCCAAAATCCAAAGGAGGATGAGGCTCCTACATGCCTTTCATAAGAATGTCGAGCATGGTGGAAATCTTTGTTCCACCATTGAATTGTGGAGTCGCTTACTTGCCAGTTTCGTGGACTTAAATTCACTTGACCTATGTAGCTAGGAGGCATCCAAACTTCACCAAGTATACATGGTTTAATCGTTCTGGGGATATCTTGGGCTGTGCGGATAGTTGCGCCTCCCTATTTTGATCTGAGTCCAAATGGGATTTTGGATAATAAACCATGTATAAAATTTTCAAAGGAGAGCAAATAGTCTACTTTGGCCCCTTTAAAAAAGTCTAGTTTGGTAATGGTGTGAAGAAACCAAATGCTCTCTCTTGTAGGAGAGGGTCATATGGTTGAATTTACTCCACGAATTCATCTTCTTAATTGTACTATGTTCAAGGGAAAATTATGCACCTTTATTTTCTTATAATTTTTTTATTCAAACCGATTTAGTTTTACCAACTCTGTGAATATCATCAATGTGCATTACACAACCCATCTGGTAGCTCACATTTTAGATCTTGTATGGAGTTCATATGAACATATTTTCTCAAGGACAAATGCATATGAAACATACGACGACGGCGTGATGTGTGAACATAAACCGCCGCTAATGTCTAGGGCGTGCTGTGTATACCAATGACCGTATTCTGTTGCTCAACATTGCATTAATTGCTCGCGGCATCTCCTCAACTTTGGTTTTGACAACAAGTTCGCACCAAACTCCAATCAAATTCGACCCACCGGCCGGAAATTCCACGGCACGTTGAAGAATTCCAGGAATTGCGGCTTCTACACGTGCTTCTTCTGGTCTTGGGTAAAGGTTGGAAAATGAAGACTGCACGTACTGTTGCTGCACCTCGAGATGATAGACAGCGATAGATTATACAGTAGGCTCTGAAGTTGCAACGAGCAAAAAGATAGTACAAAGGCACTGAGGTACATTCATTCTCTAGCGCCCCTAAAAAAAAAGCCCAAATTAACGCTCCCAAGCATACACTGATCATCATCACTCCACGTGAACGAGGACGCCCAGGAGCGAAAAAAAAAAATTGCACTGCTGGCAATTGAGCACGATCGAAACAACCTCAGTTACAGTAGTCAACAAGTAGCGTAGCGGTAGCAGTAATAATGCACCAGCCGAGGCATAATTAATAATAATACAACAGGCGGCGGCTCGATCATCGGCGACTCTGTCACGGTCGTCTTCCCCGTTGAGTTGTTCACCAATCACCAGTAGGAATACGAGGATGCCGCCGACGTGGCTCGGGATCTCTTGCTGCCGGCGCCGGCCACGGACAGCCCCGTGCTGCTGCTGTACATCGCCATCTGCGGCACCCACTGCTCCCTGATGCCCCGCGCGCCGCCGGCGGCGGACGAGTCCTCGTAGAAGAGCTGCTCCGGCGCCATCCACGCCGAGTAGCCGTAGCCGTCCTGCAGGCCGCCGATCCGAGCTAGCCCTCCCTGCTCAAATGTAGCGGGAAACCAAGGTTAATCATCACACACTTTGAAATGCATTTCCGTGTGAAACGAAGCAGATAGCGGTAGATCTGGTCTATTCTAGTACTCTTATTACAGTATTACTCTAGGCTCAGGACGCCGTGGCTAAACTGGCCCCGCGAGATTATTAATAAAGTTGTTCCTGGAGATATTTATGGTCACGCACACCCTGGACCAGCCGAGAGCATAGCTGCTACAAAACCGTACAGCGCGCCCATAACAGATGGTTATTGGTTGGATTGGATTGGAAGCAGCGCACTAATGCAGACGCAGACGTGCTCGATCGGGATAGGCTGCCATGCTTTGCATGTGCTTGCTTGCTCATGAACGGTGTCTAAAAGAGAAGGGTTCGTCTGTTCATGGATGGGATCGTCGCCGCTAAAACATTTTACTGCACGCGCGCCAATGGCCAAACGGAAGAGTAGTACAGTACGTATGGGACCAACCAATAACATCAACCTGATACGACGCGTCTGCGGAGACGCCGGCGATGTTTGTCGCGGCGCCGGCGGCGGCCTCGTCCACGAGGAAGTCCTCGACGTGCCACCCGGGCAGCGTCTTGATGAGGTACTCGGAGATGCTGCTGCCGTTATCGCTCCCGCTCCCGTGGCTGGTGGCGGGCGCCGCCGACGACGGAGGAGGGGCGGCGGACGCGTCGCCGCCTGCGCTGCAGCAGAAGCTGCCGCTGCCGCTGCTGTTCTCGTCCTCCGACCCCGACGGCGGCGGCGGCGGCGCCGGGCACGCGGCGGGCTCGGCGGAGAGGCGCACGCCCGTGAGCAGGAACCGGGTGTGGCGCATCGTCAGCTCGCTGGCCGTGTGCACCGACACGTCGCAGTCGCGGCACAGGATGGCGCGGTCCTCCTTGCAGAACAGGAGCCCCCGCTTCTCCTGCGTGACCAACACATCGTCTCAGCTTCTCGCAGTCAAAAATTAAACAAAACCCCGGCCCCGATCCAAAGATTCTGTATGCGTGGGCGTCGTCGATCGAACCTGGCAGATGTCGCAGAGCGGAGGCTGTGCCTGCTGCTGCGCCGGCGACCCCGACCCCGACGAGGACGGCGGCGCCGGGTTGAGCAGCGAGAAGCGGCGGTGCTTGCCGGCGAGCTTGTTGGCGCGGTGCACGCGGCGGTCGCACGCGTCGCACAGCGCGGCCTCGTCGGCGCAGCAGAACACCGACGCCGCCTCGGCCGCGCACACGTCGCACTGCACCTTCATCTTGCCCACTCTCTCTCTCTGCTTGTTGCTTTTTTTCCCCTGAGCGGCGATCGCGCTCTCGACGGGATTGAGGCGGCTCAGCTCAGGGCTTGATGAGCTGAGGTCAATCGCTATGGATGGATGGGCTGGAGGAAAGCGAAGCTGACTGTAGCAACCGCGCGGAGGAGGATGATAGTAGTACTAGTGTTAGTCCTAGCTAGCTAAAGACCGGGCTTATTAGCGCGGAAAGATATGTGGGGGCTATTGCACTTTTATATGCCGCGACGAGATCGCACGAGCACAAGGCGATTTGTGGTTAAGCTTAAGCACGAGCGATTAGGTGCCGATGTTGCTTGTAAAGCGAGGTGGCTGATGGGGATCAGCATTGAACACATGGCCAAGTCAAGACCGGGGGATCAGACGACGGAGAGGCAGAGATGCAGAGGGCCTCTGCAGCTCAGCGTGCATCTGCTGCATCACGACTAAGGCCTTGTTTAGTTTACCCTGAAAACCAAAAAGTTTTCAAGATTTCCCGTCACATCGAATCTTGTGTCACATGCATGAAACATTAAATATAAACGAAAACAAAAACTAATTACACAGTTTAGCTGTAAATCACAAGACGAATCTTTTGATCCTAGTTAGTCCATGATCGGATAATATTTATCACAAACAAACGAAAATGCTACAGTTCCAAAAAGTTTTCACTTTTCGGAACTAAACAAGGCCTAAGGCTAAGGCCCTAGTGGCCCTAGGCCTGAGTCCGCCAATGGCTGCATGCGTTGGGGGGTTCCAGCCGTCGGCGACTGTGCCGACCTGACGTGTTAGGCCCTGCGTCCCCGTCACCTCGGCGAGGGGAGTCATTCAGGCTCACTGCTCTGCTTTCGCGTGTCCCGGGTTTGGCTTGAGCTTTGTTAGTTCACGATTTTGTTTTGGATTTAGTTACACTAGTACTTTTATTTATATTAATAATTATTGTTCAACAATAGACTAACTAGACTTAAAAAATTTGTCTTTCAAATTGCAAATAAACTGTATAATTAATTATTATATATCAAAGATTTGATATATTGGAAAATTTTTTTAAAAAAATTAAACTAAACAAGGCCTTAATTTCGTGGACGGATTGTGACAGTACGGACGCGGACTTTTATAAAGTGCAATGTCAACTACTACAGAGGAAAAGGCAAGGGTCGGAACACCTTCGTCGTCTGCGGCGGTAGCGTCACGCCTGTTTCTTGATGGTTCTGCTGTTGACCACCGGAATTCTAAGATGGACATGTTTGGTTCCTTACTAAATTTTAGCTATCTAAAATTATTTTAGCTACTCTTAGATGACTAATAAAACTAAACTATTTTAATTTCTTTTAGTCAATGTGTTTAAAACTTTAGCTACTAAAGTGACTAAAATTTAGCTAACTATAATGTAGTTGGTGGAACCAAATAGGCCTTACGTGTCTAGTCTAGGAGTGCAAAATAGCATAGGCTAGCTAAGCTGGTCTCCTCACAGGATAGATTATCCTGGAAGTGAGATTCTGGTAATCTGGAACAGGGGTATGGCATTATGGCTGGTCAATGGAAGTGCATCGTATATTGACCTTTTAGATTAACTAGTAATTCGCTGAATTCAAGGTCGCTGTAATAAGTACTGGGCTAAACAATTTACTTAGAGGTGGTCTCAAAGGAGACTTATAAAAAAAATGTAGGATGGAGCGACATCTATTTATGTAGTTTTGCATAAATACATGGAACTAAGAACATTTCGTATAACCCAAATACTAAAAAAAACATCTTCACAATTCAAGGAGGGACGAATAGATGACCAACGGGTATCATCACGGAACACAGAACCACTCCCCTAAACGGATTTGACATATACGAATTGAGCATGGCTCGTCTATTTAGATTTTTGTGATGAAATCTAACCACCAGAGTTAGTTATTGGTGTGGCTGCTTCCAATTTCATCGACTTATTTTAGTATTTGACGATTGAACAATACTATTCTTCCTATGGTAAGCTACCTTTTCTGTCGCGAAGCACATGTGGTGATTTATGAATCTTGAAATCTATTGGTCTAGTATTTTAGAGGTGTGCTCATAGATAAGATATGTGTTTGTTCATAGGTGTGTGTGCTCGTGCACATATACATAAGCGTCTACAGCTGTACTTGATTCACAGTAAAAAGAGAGTCTCATTTAATAATAGTGCTGCTGAATAAGTTTGATGACGATAAAGCATCGATGATCACCCAAGTTAAGTGCATGCGCCATGACATTCAATATTAGCAGAGGAAATTCCAAATCCGTGTCGGGTATTCATATTCACTAATATAATGCATGGCCAGGATGCACGTCCAAAACCTTCAAGAAAAAGTGCAACTGATAAATCATTTATTTTCTGTTTTCTCCAGAAAGTGCTATCACTGAGTAATCTGTGATGTGGCTATACCTTTTTGAAGATGCCCATCCTTTTTGCAACGTTTTTAGTTTGTGGTGTGGCATCTTTGCTTTTCTATATCTAATAATATCTAACTGGATCACAACGTTATATATATACTACTCCAGTTCAGAACAATGGGGACAAATTCCTCAGTACCTTCTGGAGGATTTATGCTTATCTGATCTTTTTCGTTATTCCTCCGAAGAAACTCATGCTGGATCGGCGGACTTGATGGGCATGAAATGGGCGGGTCATGGGGTCGTCTAGCTAGCTCGGGCCTCGGCCATAGCAGCATGGGCGCTACGAGCTTTTTTTTTCGGATCATAAAGCCACCCGGCCTTCCTCAACTTGGCGCCCCTAGCTTCTCTTATCCTGTCGCTCTCCCGCCCACTTGCATACAACGCACGTTGAGCATCCGAATTCCGAAGTTGAATGAATGCTCCAGGACGGACCAGGAGCAAGCGGCCAACGGCAGAAACCACACACAATTCGCGGCTGCTGCCTGCTGGTTTACTTCCGCAAAGGCTATGTGTTTTTTCTTACAGCAAATGGACAGGCTGCAAATTGGGCCGGATTTGATTCTATCGGAGTATCGGTTCGTACCAATGCAATTGCTAGGCGACAGAAGATCGCTTTTTTTTAGCCACTAGCAGGAGCCAGCAGATCCCCATCCCCGTATGGAGGAACAACGGGTGTGTAGTGTAGGCAGGCATACAAGAGAGGTACGCTGGCCAACGTGCAGGCACTATAGCGATGGGACGCTCTTGTTGTGAAGAAAATCTGGCATGCAAATTGCAAAGGGAGGCTCGATCATGCGTCCGGTCCCGTCTGTTGACCCACTGACAGCCAGAAGTTAGCTACCACTACGACTTGCGTGCGAGCATTTCCCGTCTTGGCATATAGACTATTCCTTCTTCTGAAAACATACTAGTACAACCTTTTTTTTCAAAATGAAAAATGGTCTCATACTACAACTTTAGTCTTTGATTGAAGTGAACATGACAAAGGGAAAATGCATCTAGCTCATGAGAGCGACGTGTTTCTTCATTTTTGTCATCAATCAAATCAAAGGGAGCAAAAAAGAAAAAAAATCCCATCCAGCTCGTCTGGACATCCCCATTGGGAAGAGTTCAGAGTTGACAAGCAAAACCGAAACGAGCGAGATCTGTAGGCTGATGATTCTCGCGTCAATTTGGCCCAAATGGCCACTGTCAGGTTTTTCCAATCATGCAAGGCCTTGTTTACTTCCCAGAAAATTTTGCAAAATTTTTCACATTCTCCGTCACATCGAATCTTTAAACGCATGCATGGAGTATTAAATATTGCACAGTTTGGTCGAAATTGACGAGACGAATCTTTTAAGCCTAGTTAGTCCATGATTAGACAATATTTGTCAAATACAAACGAAAATGCTACAGTGTCCATTTCCCAAAAATTTTCGGAACTAAACAAGGCCCAAGCCATGGAGATGCGGAGGGGATGCGGCAGGGTCAAGAGGTGGGAAAGGGGGGATCCACCGAATCGCGGCCCTGGGATTTGATTTGCGTGCGGGCGAGATCGAGGAGAGGACGCGGGGAAAGTGGACCAAAAAGGCATGTTTTGGACGCATCCGCGGCACCGCTTTGGTTTTGGTTGGCCCCGCCCCCGCTGGCGGCGGCATGGGCACCGCGTGGGGTGCGGATCGGCACGCGGGCGGAGCGGACGCGCACGCGGGGGGAGTGCACTGGCAGCGAGCGCGTGGGCACGTCCCTCCGTCCCGCTCGCTCGCCACCACCAGCCCAGCCCCAGCGGAGAGCGCTCTGTGCGCGACGTCGTCGAGCTCTCGGTTCCGCGGGCCCTCCTCGGCTGGCTGCAGCCGTGCAGCCAGCGACTCGGGGAGCCTGCCTTTGATTGGGCCGCTTGAGCAGGTCAACCACCACCCCCGCTGCCTGTGCTGAGAGGAGGGAAAGGTCAGGAGTTCCGACGTCCAAGCAATCTGCTCTACTAGAGTTTGCATAGATAGCCGGCCCTAAGCTCGGACCGTTTATTGCGTGCTTACTAGTAGTAGGCACCAAGTCACGTCAGCAGAGGAATTGATGCGCACGTTCGTAACTTCGTATTGGGGCTGTGTTGGATCCTCCTGTAGACATGTAATACTTGCTCGGAACTACAGTACTGTCAGTACATTGATTGATTGTTGGTTGTGTTTGCCTGGGGGCGGATCCCCCAACATGACAAAGTACTGTATATCAATTTTCTCTTTTGGCATGTATATTTTCTTTTCAGAATTTCATTTCATTCCTATGTTTATGTGGTCATGCATGGTTTAAGTGTGAGGCTGCTGCTACCCACCAACAGGGCTTTCAAGGCTTACACACTACCATAAAACTTCTTCGTTCAACCGTACAGCTGCGAATTGATGCATACCTGTTTCCCTTGTTCTTGAGAAACAAGGAAAAGGACAGCGGATGATTCCAAGATATTTGGGGAAATGCTAAGCAGTATGTAGTACATAAAAAAATGCAACATTTGATCTTTCAAGAGAAAGTAATTCTATGTCCTCGCTCCGAGACAGAGTTTTACTTTTACCCGCTTTTGTTTTTCATCAGAAAATGGATATTTCCGAAGAGTAGAATTTCCTCCCACTTCCAAAGGTTACTTTTTTTTTTGGCCCTGACGATTCTTGCACGAGCAAAATG
Organism: Sorghum bicolor; assembly: GCF_000003195.3. Classification (NCBI taxonomy): domain Eukaryota; kingdom Viridiplantae; phylum Streptophyta; class Magnoliopsida; order Poales; family Poaceae; genus Sorghum; species Sorghum bicolor. The sequence continues at coordinate 63,972,350 of NC_012873.2, forward strand.
TTAGTTTAACAACCATGCTAGTTTCAAATAGCACGGCCATATGTTTGACATGACACCATGTTACTTAGTTTATTAGGATCATTCCACAAGTGTGTCACCGATGCGTAGCGTTTATCCACAGGCAACATGAGCAAGAGATCGAGAACAGGGCGTGCCCTTTCGGATGTCCGGAACTGTTGATTGAATGGGACTGTTTCGTAGACAGGTACCGGAAGAACAAACCTAGCCACACATGGTATCAACAGCGCAATGAAAGACGAAAGCCACCGATGGATCAAGTCAAAGCCAAAACTTTTTAGGCTTGAAATTATTAGATAATATGGTTGCTTTCCTGCGCACTTTTCTGCCACGGCATGGGCACGCATTGCGCTTTTCCACCATTATTGAGGATCAGGGTCAGGACAGCGCGATGTGGCATGCACAATCGGCCATGCTGGCTCCATAGCCCATAGTAAGCTCTCTGGAAGCTCCTGAGATGTTAGCAGCGCCTGAACAAGTCGTTCTGGACTCCTCCTGGAGTTCTGTAATAGGCTACAGTGACAGAGCTCATAGCTGAAGAATTTGCACCACGAAAGCATCATTGTTGAAGCTGAAAAGCTAACTACTCAAGCATTGTTTTTAACTTATCATTGGATTTGCCAAACAGTTACCCTCGAAAACTCATCAAAAACCATGTTAGCCTAGCCTAGAATGCTTTAGGCCTCCTGTTAACTAGTACTCCGTATACAGGTACATCAAATGTTTTGGTGTCCCAACGTCAGGCGTGTCAGGCTGAACCAAGTTCCTAAGCGGTGGCTGGCCTCTAAATTTTTGGTCATGTGTGCGTCTCCTGTGCTGCTGCAAGCAAGGAGTGTTTAGTTAGAGTTATTAATGTTTAATATGCACTGTAATTTTTTTGTTTTATTTAGCAATTAACTAACTAAGTTCAAAAGATTCGTCTCGCAAATTACTCTCTAGCCATATTTTTAGTTTTTTAAATAGTATACATTTAGTATTTTATGCATTTGTTCAAATATTTAATGTGACGGACGATAAACCCGTAACCAAAGAGGCTCCTAGCTTCATTCGTACTGCTGAAACTGTTGCCTAGTCATACTCGAGCGGGATCAATTTCCGATAGCATCCATGGCGGCTAATGGTTGCTGGTGCAGGATCATCCGTCCTAATTGTTTTTAGGGGAAAAATCTTCAAATCTTGCGTCCCATTCGTAGCATGTGCTCCATTTCCCGCTATCGGACGCCAAAAGCTAACCTTTGTCCTGTTCCTCTGATGTGCATGGCTTTCTTTAACATATCCCATGATCTCCCTGTCCACTAGGACAGATATTGTGCTGCTGCCTGCTGCGGCATTGGCATGTCCTTGCTGCCTTGTCATCAGATCACAAACGAGGGGGTTTACTCGTGTATTATTATTTTTTTTTAAAAAAAAGCTTTCATCAGGCATGCATTAATTGTTAGGGATGGGTTCATGGCATGGTGCTGGCTTGCAGCATGCATGGACGGATGCGATCACATAAGCAAGCAAGCAAGCCAATGGCAAGAGCACTAGCTAGTGTGATCTGATGAGAAGCCAGCAAGTACTGTCCTGGAAAAGATTTGGCAAGAAAATACTAAGTACGTTTTGAGAAAAATAAACGCAAAAGGGGATCTTTTGAACTTTAATAGACGAAGGTGAAAGGTCCCATTATTTGGGCGGTTGGAATTGGACCGCCAGTTTGAGGGTACAGCAGTACAGCTCCAGCCTGAGGTGCGCCGATGTTGATTCTCAAAAGGTAAATTTCTCACGTTGTGCAGTGATCTCTCTCGCAAACGCTTCATACATGGTTGGTAAAGGACAGTCCTAACCTAAAAACTAAGCATATGCTTACACGAAAGAGCCATGATAAAAACATCTACTCTTTGTGTAATACTTTATCCATACGACTTGATAAGCATGGAAACATCTAATAGTTTCCGGGTTAAAATTGCTCTAATAAATAGGTGCCCCTATTATTAGTTGTGGCGGATATGACCCATAAAGCACTTTGTGGAGCACCAATTTACGATCCGACGAGTTACACGGACAACAAGGACCATGAATTTTTGTGATGTCTGGTTTCAAACCTAATCAACACCTAGGCTTAAATTTCACATGGTCGTACTGCTGTGCTGTCTGATTCTCCAACCTGAAAACACTCCCACCTCTTCTGTTTCCAGAATAAAAGGGCGAAGGGGTAGTAGGCCAGTATCGCGTGGGCTTGAATTTCTTTGGGTTGGGCTGGCAGGCAGGCACGGCATACGGTCTTCTTTTGAGTGGGTCGAGTCATTGGCCCAATAACGTGAATTGGCCTGGAACTTTACCCACCCAAACAAGGAACTAGTTAGATGGGTTTCCTTCTCTGTTGCTGCCCCCAAACAGTCTCTTTGTAGTACGTCCATGGGCCCGTATGTGGCAGCCCAGACATCTGATTCTCCTCTGGTCCATTCTCGACCCGTTTAACTTTTGCAACTGGAACTCAGAATGTGTTTCTCGAAGGAAAAAAAAACATGCATGATTTTTTATACTGTTCCCTGAAAAATCAGAACGTTTGTTTGACTAAAAAGTTATGATTGAAAAAATTATTCGCTCATTTGAGTAAGAAATACTATTGAATAACTAACTAATTCGACGTCTCAAACGAACCCGCAAATACGGCTAACAAGAAAAAGTTCACATTTCTTGCTAGTCGTCAGTCACTCGTGTCTTGGCGAGGCGGGAGACTTGCCTGGAGAAGTGGGAACCTGAACGGCTGAACCCCCTTGGGGCTTCGGTCGGTCCCTTGTCAAGTGACCTCACTGCACTGTGCTGGTGAGCTACCACCACTGGAAGACTCACATTTGACTCCAAGAATTCGCTGTCGTGGCAGTTAACTGCCGTCAGCATCGGCCTGGCCTCGGCCAGCCAACCACTGACCGAGGGCTATTTGGGTCTTGTTTTGGTCCCAAAAAACCAAAAACTTTTAAAGATTTTTCGTCACATCGAATCTTCTGATTCATATATATAAAAACAAAAACTAGTTACTCCATAATTGAACAATGTGTGTCAAATAAAAATGAAATTACTACAATGTCAAAATTCAAAACCTTTTTGATCTAAATAAGGCCTTGGTTGAATGCGGTAAAGTTTACCGTATGTTATATTGAACGTTTAGACATATGCATAAAGTATTATATATGGATAAGTTACAAAACTAAAAACATAGTCATAGAATAATTTGGAAGACAATTTTTTTGAGCCTATTTGATCTATGATTAAACATTAATTGCTATATAAAATAAAAATATATAGTAACTATTAAAATTTAACTACCCAACCAGGGCCTTGTTTAGTTCCAATTTTTTTTTGAAAAACAATATTGTAGCACTTTCGTTTTTATTTGACAAACATTGTGTAATTATGAAGTAACTAGGCTTAAAAGATTCGTTTCGCAATTTACAGAAAAATTGTGTAATTAGTTTTTATTTTTATCTATATTTAATTCTCTATGCATGTACCACAATATTCAATGTGACGTGAAATCTTGAAAATCTTTTGGTTTTTAGGTGACTAAACAAGGCCCCAAGCACCCCCGGAGTGGGTGCAACCACTAGCGACTCTTGCCGGTTGCAGATCATTTTTAGGGTACGTTGGATATTGTCCAACCACAGGCCGCGGCAACAAGTGTTCTTCGTCAAGAAGTGTGCTATGCTATTGGGCTTGCAGAAATGGACGGTCAACATGTTTTATGGCACACAAGCCTTGGCTTTGTTTAGTTTACCCTGAAAAACAAAAAGTTTTCAAGATTTCCCGTCACATCGAATCTTGTGGCACATACATAAAACATTAAATATAGACGAAAATAAAAACTAATTACACAGTTTAGCTGTAAATTACGAGACGAATCTTTTGATCCTAGTTAGTTCATGATTGGATAATATTTGTCACAGACAAACGAAAATGCTACAGTACCGAAAATTTTTCACTTTTCGGAACTAAACAAGGTCCTTCTAAAAAATACGACCGCAAATCCTGTACTTATCTACTTTGATTTGATTGATGTATGTCATCGACACAAGTAGTAATATTTAATTTAATTGGAGGGCCAAATTGTTAGTACGCCACAAAGTAGATACAATGGCCAAACTTTGCAGGGCCGATGGAACATCTGTGCGGGCCCCAGTGCAGTCGAATTGATCCACAGCGTGTGGCGGCTTAACCGAGTCACAGGTAATGAACTAGAGCCACAAGTTAATCATTTCAAAATCTCCACTGCCTTTTCCTTTTGATTTTTTTTAAAAGACTCCACTTCTTTTTTGGGGGAGATAAGAAAAAAAAACCTCCGCTCTGACGTGGTGGGATGCGATTATGCTTATGCTCAGATGACAGATCCTTCCCCATAGTCTCCTTTAAACCCTGCTGATTTGAAGGACGCCACGTATGGCTGCTCTGATGTCAAAAATCGTCTGAAAGCTTACTAGGCCTTGTTTAGTTCACCCCAAAAAAACAATTTTTTTAAAAAATTTTCCATCACATTAAATCTTGTGGCACATGCATTGAGTACTAAATATAGACGAAAATAAAAACTAATTGTACAGTTTACCTATAAATCGCAAGATGAATTTTTTAAACCTAATTACTTCATAATTAGACAATGTTTTTTAAATAAAAACAAAAATATTACAGTTTCGAAAACCAAAATATTTTCAGAACTAAACAAAGCCCTCAGTGTCACCACGGATCAAACCGTAAGACACTGATACTGAGAGTATTTTTTTTAAAGAAAATACTCGATATCAGTGGCGGACGCAGGAATTGAAGATTGGGTGTACATGGTGTATATAGATACAGAACCAAACCATTATAGTATATGTAAAATTAAAGCAAACAGTACTTAAGTATTGAGTACATTAGTATAATTAATTAGTTAATATATAGTATTTGTGAAGTCTCAACTGATAAAGAAACATTACAAATTTAATTGTGTCATGGTGTGTTTTTTGTGCGGCTGTCGTGCCGCCTACTGGTGCCGACTTTGCGCCAATACCATTGAAATCAAACCGTAGGTGGCCGAGCGGTGCAGGTGGGGAACAAAATTTTTTAGTCGATTAGGAAAGATGAGTTCAGGTAGGCAGGGCAAGTGCTTGAGGCACCGTCACGGACGAGCAGAGGCCATCACTCTTGGTTAGCTGGTTCCCTCCATGAGTTTGCTTCTTGAGCTAGCAGTCAGACGTAGCTAGATAGTGGAGGGGAGGAGGCAGGAAACGTGGCCTTTTTACTCTTAGGTCCTGTTTGGTTACCCACATTAAACTTTAATCTCTATCACATCGAATGTTTGGATATATGCACAAAGTATTAAATATAGTATTTACGAAACTAAAAACACAGCTAGAGAATAATTTGTGGGATAATTTTTTAAGCCTAATTAGTCTATAATTAGACATTAATTGCTATATAGTTACAAATATGCTACAATACCTATTGAACTTTAGTCCCTTCAATCAAACACTCCTTTATTTGGATCAAATATACATAATTTGGTCTAGTTATATGTACAATACATACAAATGTATAGTGCCTGTAATTTTTTTCTCAAATTTATTGGGTGTACATCTGTACACCCATGTCCATATACTGTGTCCGCCAGTGCTCGATATATACAGGCGGTTTGCAACTTTCTTTATCCAAACGTCTCTAGAAATGAGAAATTTTGAGAGCATTTGAACAACCATTCTTAGAAATCTTTTTTTATAAAATATTTTGAAACATGGTCTGTCTTAAAAAAAATACACAAAAAGAAAATGATTTCTCATTTCTAAAAACATACAAAAAGTTTTTTACCCTTAATTTCTTTCACAATATGTTATCATTTGCTACATAATCACTATCATATTAAATATAAGTTTATGCATATCTATTGTTGCGACTTTTATGTCCCAAACTTATATATAATTTGACTAATTATTGGTCAAAGTTTAAAATACTTTTTCTTATATCAAACATGCTTATTATAGAAATACTCCCTGCAAGAGAGGCTGGATCCGTCAGAGCATGGAGCGCGCGTGCATGTCTGCGTTGATGTTAAGAGCATCTTGAGTAGACTACCTAAATAAACTACTTATCTCCAATCTGAATAGTGGAGGGCTAAAAATCCACTCCAGCAGACTATCTATTCCACCCAACAGATTTGTTGGCTACTCAAATCCTCCTCTCCACTACCCATTCCTGTTGAGTCAAGGACACTAACTAAATCTTCTCTCCCACCCACGCGCCTCTCTCTCTCTCCCATTCATGCTCTGATAGTAGGACCTAGAAGTCATCATCTGCTAAGACAAAAATGGATAGTTAGTTTTAGGTAGCATTGCTGGAGTTGAGAGCAAAATCTAGGTAGTATTAAAATGGGTGGCTACCCAAATAGATATTTAGGTAGCCTGATTTAGGTAGCACTACTGGAGATGCTCTTAGACTATGCGTCAGCTAGAGATTGAAGGAGAAGCTAAAGTGCCGAGCCTACACGTCTTTTGGGACATCCGACAATACAATGGCCTTTAATCACCTATTTGTGGGCTAACAATGTCGAATAAATAAATGGCGCAATTATGAAAAACTATAATAACATATTTCCAAATAGGCAAATAGGTATGATATTTCTCTAAACTTGCAAAAATGTAATGCTGCCTATGAAAAAAAACCAAACCCATATATTAAAGACACGTGAAGAAGCACAAATATGGATAAAAATTCACATAGAGTAATTGATAATTTTTGTTCGTGACAACCTGATAGAGTTAAAGTGTACTAACTATTTAGGTAGAAAGAGCGTGCGTAAAGATAAGTAAACACACAAACTTATACATGTACTTATTGGGCTTGCTCGTTAGAGCTGACTACAAAGAAAAGAGAGAACTTTTTTCTGAACCCTAATCTTGGAATGCTATTTATATGCCATGTTAAATAAATTTGAAGTGTTTACAAAGTTCACTCAAAAGGTGCCATGTTTGACCAAATAACGTGATAGTCTCGGACCACTGGCACTATCAAAGAATGGGCCTGCATAATTAAAATGAAAAAAAAAAGCATAGGGACCTCCGTTGGACTGAGGGAAAGAGAGAACCTCAAGACCGTCAAGAAAATTAATTTCTTTTACCTTCTATTTTTAAGTGTGTTTGTTTGACAGTTCCTAGTTTAATTTAGGATTATTTTCTAGGTGGCTTAACCCCTCAGCAGTCAGTAGTCAGCACCTCACCTCGCTGTCCAGAGTCCACAGACTCTGATTCCAGCTCAGCTCAAAGTAGCAGTAGTAGCTTTCACGCTAGAAACCGAGCAATGGCGCGGCGGCCTGATCGATCGGTGTCATGACCCATAATTTCAAGAAGGACGTCGGACGGGGACAGCTCCCTATCGTATCCCTATGGCTGAAGAATCCATCAAACTACTCTTTTACAGTCCCGTAGTTTATATTCCGTGTTTCCAAAACCTAGTAAGCTTTTAGGGCGCCGTCCCAGTCAAAAGCTGGCCATTATCAATCGGACAGCTTCAGTTTTCAAATCATAGCTAAACTAGGGTTTTGTTTACTTTCTAAAAGTTTTACAAATTTTTTTAAAATTTTCTATCACATCGAAATCAATAATTAGGAGAGTGAAACCATATGTCCTTTAAGGCAAAAAAAAAAAGCACCTCGTGCGGATGCGCCATTAGAACAAAAGTTTGATGAAGGATTAGTAGGCCTCCTGGTTCCTGATAATCCATGAGCATCAGCCACCACCCAAGGTGCCTGCAGCCTGCTGATATACAAAAGGCTTTGCCGATACGATTATACCATATAATAAAAACTCAAAGGTCATTATATTGGGCAAAGGCAAGAAACTTTCGGAAAAGAGGGTTAAAGCAAAAGTTGAAAAGAAAAGTAAGAGAAACGTACTCCAAATACAGAAAAACCAGGGTATAAGCAGTAAGCGTTCGCTTGAACTTATGTGCCGAATCTACTAACCATTTAGTAATATCTTTTTTCTTATAATAAATCAGCGAACAATACTTTCAACCATATCTGACAATGTATTTGTAGCGGGCATCGTCCATAATCAAAAACTTTCCCCGAACTCATGTAGTGTCGTAATTTTGTACCCATATCCAGCCTATATGGTTACATGTATCCATAGATTATCTCTATTCAAGGAAAAATATAATACATGCATTAAACTATGACTATATATGAGCAAACAATTAGAACAGTTAATATATATAACAAATGTAATAGAAAAATGATGTGAATATCACTCCTTATATGGCACTAATAAGTGTGCAGTTTGACCATGTTTTAGAGAACATTAGGTTGGAAGACGGTTTTGAACTATAGTTGCATATTGGTACTACACGTATCAATGGATTTATGGATTCATGTGTAGTACAAAGCTATACACATACCCATAAATGATAAATCAAATGGCAAGAACTTTTCCCCATTAACAACCTAGGGATAAGTAAATTATCCCACATTCATTGCCTAAATGGGTAAATACGTACACATCGAGTTTAGTCATGGGTATAGTACGGGCTTATTTGGTTTCCCTTCCTAAATTTTAGCTAGCTAAAATTATTTTAGCTACTCTTGTATGACTAATGGAACTAAACTATTTTAACTTCTTTAGTCAATATATTTAAAACTTTAGCTACTTACTAAAGTTTAGCTAGCTAAAATTTAGCAAAGAGCACCAAACAGCCCTACCTACACAGGGCAATGGCGGCTTCACATATGCCATTTCGTTGGTAGATAAGAGATAATCTAACATCGGATGCCACATGGATAGTACATACTTATATAGCTAGTATACCTACTCAATCATACAGTAATTAAGTAGTAGCCTCTGTACTAGGAATGGTAGCCGGATAGGATCTAATCTATCCGTGCTCAAGCAATTAGTAACGACTAACAAACCCGGGCGTACAATAATTTAATCCGCCAAGGCCCAACGCGCCGCCGGCGATGGTAGGTCCAGCAGGTCACGTGACGAAGCACCGGTGTGCAGAGTGCAGTGAACCGCTGGACGTGTCCGCATCGTGCCATCACATCTCATGCTCTCCGGCCGGCCCTTATCGCCGGGGAGCGGTGGCCCGCCCACGACGACGACGGCGGTTCGCGTGATCCGCTTGTTCCCCGCCCAAACCCGCCTCCGCATCTCACTCGCCATACCAGAAAATGTTTGTTACCTGATGGTTGACAATTCCACTCATAAGTTTAAGCGGACAAGCTAGGTCTTCTTTAGTTCTTTAAAAAATATTACAAAATTTTTTAGATTTTCTCATTATATCAAATTTTGTGATACATATACAAAAAATTGAATATAGATCTTAAAAAATAATTAATTACACATTTTATCTGTAATTTATGAGACAAATTTTTAAATCTAGCTAATTTATAATTAAATAATATTTATTAAATATAAATAGAAACGATATAATATCCTGTTTTTCTGATACTTTTCAGACCTCTCCGTTGCCCATGCGCAACGGCCTGCTGCCGCTGCGGGCGGTTCCAAGACGCACATGCTTTGCCATTGCCACTCAAATTACGGGTGAGTTCAGCTAGTAACTGAAACTTTTTTAAGCCATTATATTAAATCTTGAGATACATGTATAGAATATTAAATATAAATAAAAAATAATAAATTATATAGTTTATATGTAATTTTATAAGACAAATCTTTTCTAGAATTAGATAATAATTATCAAATAAAAACAAAAATACTACAATTGCAAAAACTTTTCAACACGTGAATACTACAATATAAATTACGATTTACAGGCAAAACTTTGTAATTAGTTTTTGTTTTCATCTATATTTAATTATTCATGCATGTGCCGCAAGATTCGATGTGACGGGAAATCTTTGGAACTTTTTGAAACTAAACTAGGTTTAAAAGATTCATCTCACAATTTACAGACAAATTGTGTAATTAGTTTTTGTTTTTTTACTTTATTTAATGCTCCATGCATGTGCCGCAAGATTTGATGTGACAGAAAATCTTGAAAAGTTTTTGTTTTTTTGGTGTGAACTAAACAAGGCCTAACATTGTGTTTGGCAAGGCTCCTCACAAGGGGTTGCTCTAGAGGAGCAGAAGCCATTTTGGTGAAGCCATAAATTGTGGCTTCATTCAACTCTTATACTTTTTACTTTTGTTGAATACAAACGAAATTGTTACAGTGTCTATTTTTTTAAAAAAAATTAGAACTAAACAAGGCCTAAGTTGTAACCGTGCCAAAAGATTTGTCTCGCAAATTATAAACAAACAGTGCAATTAGTTTTTTTTTTCTTTATATTTAATGCTTCATACATCTGTCGCAAGATTCGATATGACGGAAAATCTGAAAAATTTTGCAAATTTTCTTGAGAACTAAATGAGGCCTTAAGGGGTGTTTGGTTAGAAGTGTTATTTTTGTTTTATTTAGTAATTAGTGTCCAATTATGCTAGGCTTAACGAATTTGTCTCACAAATTACTCTCTAGCTGCATTTTTAGTTTCTTAAATAGTTTATATTTAATACTTTTCCTTTCTTCACTTGAGCTATAGACCAACTAAAATAGTTAGAGAAAGACAAATACGAACTTAAAGGGAGTAATTTGGATTTTGTTCTAAATTAATGCTAAATATTTCTGATTTGAAGCCGTTTGTCTTATTAGCCGTACTTTTTTCTGCTAGTCAATAATATTTTTCTCTCATAATAAATCAGCGAACATTATTTTTACCTATGCCTTTTCAAACTAGGAGATGGACTTTTTACTAACACGTACTCCCTCAGTCCCGAAATAAGTGTCGTTTGCGCTTCCCGAAAAATAACTTTAACTAATTATATAGTAAAAAATATTAATATTTATAGTATATAATTAGTATCATTGGAAAAATCTTTAAGTCTAATTTTTTAACAAATTTATTTAGAAATATAAATATTTTACATATTTTCTACAAATTGAGTCAAAGTTGTGGCACGAAAACCAAAACGACACTTTTTTTTTGGGACGGAGGGAGTAGGCTCCAAACGCTGTGTAGTAGTTTGTCTCAACATGGTGAGGAACTGCTAACACTAGTACAGTTCCATAGTTTGTCTGCATACCTTACGCGATATTAGCATTAAGGCCTTGTTTAGTTCAACCCGAAATCTAAAAAGTTTTCAAGATTCTGCGTCACATCGAATCTTGCGGCACATGTATAAAACATTAAATATAGACGAAAACAAAAACTAATTACACAGTTTGTCAGTAAATCGCGAGACGAATCTTTTAATTCTGGTTAGTTCATGATTGGATAATATTTGTTAAATAAAAACGAAAGTACTACAGTAGCGAAATCCGAAATTTTTTCGGAACTAAACAAGGCCTTAAAAGAAACTTACTACAAGGATGCAAAAAGTAACGCAAGAAAACTGGTACGTAGTGAAATTTTTGGGACGGAGGGGCATGAGAAAGGATCCCGCGGACAAGAAAATTTTCAAAGCGCGCGGCGGAGGTGCACACGGGCCACTGCCCACCGGGCACCGGCATCACGAGGCCCCGGCAATGGCAGCGTCCCAGCGCTGCTGCTAGTACTACCTGCTACTGCACGCTAGCATTTGTGTGCACGAGAGCCGAGGCACAAGGCCAGAATCGCGAGGTCCGGTCCGAGAGCAATTGGCTACAAGTGATCAATCACTCCCGGGTCTCCCGCCCACGCACGAAAGGTGCCATGCCTCGTACTACAACAGATATGCCTAACATTCAAGATACGAAAGGTGCCATATTTAGGCCTTGTTTAATTTTAAAATTTTTTGCAAAATAAGAATATTAGCACTTTCGTTTGTATTTAATAAATATTTTTCAATTATGGACTAACTAGGCTCAAAAGATTTGTTTTGTCAATTCCGACTAAACTGTGTAATTAGTTTTTATTTTCATCTATAGTTAATACTCTATGCATACGTCTAAAGATTCGATGTGGCGGAAAATCTAAAAAATTTTGCAAAATTTTTGGGAACTAAACAAGGCCTTATTTCTTTTTCATTCCGTTTTTAATCCATTCAAGATATGCCTAACAATTATAGGTACTTATGTATATTATTAGTACACCTACTAATCAACCAATTATACATGTTAACGTGTCAACGCACATGGCATGCAAATGAATTGTTGTGCGTCTTTAACTCTTTATGCATGCATAATTCTAATTTTCTTTTCTTTTCTTTTTGGCTCTCTCTATATTTGTTCAATTCATATGTTCTTATATCTTCGATTGTGTTTCCGATCTTTTTTTTAGACCCGATCCTGTTTCAAAAAACAGAAAAAAAAACGTGATGATGATGCAGCCAAGACATGCCAAAGCACACAACAAGCACAGCCTGTTTGCTTAGCTCACCAGTTATAGTTAAAAGTAATGTTCGTTAATTTGTTATGAGAAAAAAACATTATTAAATATCCTGATTCGGCTGATAATCTCCTCGTCTGACCATACTCTCGATTACAACAAGGGCAGTCAGTTACTTGTTCTGCGCCAAGGCACGCCATAATCTTGTCGACAATCAACATGACAACATCATTCCTCTTAGGGCAGGCCAAACACAATGCTTTTTCTGTGGAGAGCCTCGCCAAGTTCTTAACACTATGTGGCCATACATACCCTAACAAACCTAATCAACCACGGAAATCTTCTTAATTCCTAAACCTAACTCGACCTAATAAAGCTTCTACAATTCTGGCTAAATAGCACAGCATAACTACTAAAGATAGAGGTGGAAATTAAAAAAAAAACCAAGTACGGTACATCAGTCTAATAATTCCACCCGGGGAGGGAGGAAAAAATGTACTGCGTCGGCCGAACGACGGCCGGCCCAAGACCAAGAGGCGCGGCCGCCGGGACTGGTGGCAGCAGCGGGCCAAGGCCGTCCTCCCCCTCCTTCTTGCGGCGCATCTCCAGCACCTTGCGGTGGGAGTTGGAGTGGATGCTGCTCTCGAACGTGGGGCTGCACGCCGGCCGGTACTCCGGGAGCAGCCGGCCGGACTTGTAACGGACACCGCACGCGTTGCACAGCGTCTTGGCGCCCTCGGGCCCCGCGCGCCACTGCGGCGTCTTCTGCACGCCGCAATGGCTGCAGCGCCGGTCGCCCTGCTGGGCCGTTGCCGGCGCGGAGCCGGCGCCGCCGAACTGGGGCGGCCTGGGGTGGTGCTTCTTCGGCTTGCGCCCGCGCTTCTTCGGCTTGCCGCCGCTCTTGCTGCCGTGCTTCCCGTGCTTGGACTTCTTCTTGGGTGGCCGCGGCGTAGTCTCGTCGACGAGGAGCTGCGACGAGGACAGGAGCAGGGGCGACGAGTCCGCCGCCGGGAGGAGGAGCAGCGGCGAGAAAGAGGCGGACGAGGAGGTGCAGGACGACGTGGTGGTCGTGGAAGACGACGACGTCGTCGACTCCGACAGGGGCGCTCCGGCTCCGCCACCGGACAGCGACCACACGGACGCCCGCGAGCGCTTGCTGCGCTTCGCCTTCACGGGCACCAGCGCCTCCGTCGACAGCGCGCATATGGTCGGGGTCGGGCTCCTCCGCATAGCAGGGCCAGCGGCCGCCGCGCCTTCCAGCAGCGGCCGCCGCACGGCGGTGGGTCCCAACGCGGCGGCGGGCAGCTTCGGCGGCGGCGGGAGCTCGGCGAGCGAGTCGTCCATGATGCGGGACACCCACTCCAGCTCCTCGGCGTCATGGGCCTGCACACAGCACAAGCACCGAAACCTCAACAACCTAGGCGCGGAAATGAAACCTGGCTGGGGGAGGGAGGGGCAAAAAAAAAGAAGAAAGACGCCGCCTTGCCGGAGGACGAGGTCAAAAGTGAGTGGTTTTGCTCTTACCGGCAACGGGAGGTCAATCATCTGGTGCGGAACCGGGAGCGTCATGAGCTCGTAGGACACCACCGACGACGACCCGTGGGAGTCACTGGACAGCTTGTCCTCGTCCTCCACGGCCCCCGGCGCCGGCGCCGCGTCGCCGCCGAGCTCGGCGCAGCAGTCGTTGTCAACCTCGCAGAGGTCCTCGAGGTCCAGCAAGTCCTCCACGGAGAACTCGTCCGCAAAGACGGCGACACCCCTGTCCGCCGCCGCCGGCCCAGCCGCGGCGACCTCGTCGGCCGCCGCCTCGCAAGGCCTGAGGCTGCTCCTCAGGGCAAGGGCGGACGACATCATGCCCTCTCTCTCCAGCTGAAACCGCGCACGCAGAAACCAGCAAAGAGAACCAAAACTGTCGTGAGTTTCCAAGAGTAGCAAACAAAAAAAAGAAGACAGAAAAGAAAAAAAAAACGGTTTTCTTTTCTTGTTCTTGCAGCAGCCGTCGAGACCTTACCAGCGAGCCGTGGTGGTGCGCGACGAACGACGCCATGGCGGGAGGGGAGCAGGAGGAAGACGAGGAGGAACGGGTGAAAAAGAGAGGCGAGGAGCCGGCGTGGTGGGAAGCAGGGGAAAAGGCAGCAGCGAGGGTGGAAGCGATGAGCAGCGTCGTCTGGTGGGTCATTGAATGGCTGCCAAAAGTCCGTGCGCGCAACAAATGCACTGTGGATTTCCCTCCCTCGCCACTCCCTTTTTTCCCCCGCCCCACGGACCACGGTAGGCAGTTGGATTGCCCTCTGGTATAGCCTTTGTAATTTTTTATTACCGCTAATTTGAACTCCCGGGGAGTAGTACTGCAGGCCTTGTTTAGTTTTAAAAAAATTTATAAAATTTTTTAGATTTCTCAACACATCAAATCTTTCAACATATGCATAAAGCATTAAATAAAAATAAAATAAATAACTAATTATATAGTTTTTCTATAATTTAAGAAATAAATCTTTTAAATCTAGTTAATTATAATTAAACAATATTTATTAAATACAAACGAAAGAAAAATGATATAGTATCTATTTTATCAACTTTTTTTGCAACTAAACAAGGCCCTACAGTGCTCCGTATACTACTAAGGACAACTTGTACGAGCATGATTCCTCTTTAAGGCCTTCGAAAATTTTTGGGAAATCGACACTGTAGCATTTACGTTTGTATTTGACAAATATTGTCTAATTATAGAGTAACTAGACTCAAAAGATTCGTCTCGTCAATTCCGAACAAACTGTGCAATTAGTTTTTATTTTCATCTATATTTAATACTCAATGCACACGTCTAAAGATTCGATGTGACGGAGAATGTGAAAAATTTTACAAAATTTTCTGGAACTAAACAAGACCTTAGTTCCAAAAAATGAACACCATAGCAATTTTTTTAGATTTGATAAATATTGTTTAATCATAAACTAACTAGACTTTAAATATTTGTCTCACAAATTATAAGTAAACTATATAATTAGTTATTTTTTATATATATTTAATGTTTGATGCATATGCTGTAAGATTTGTTGTGATGAGAAATTAAAAAATTTGTAATTTTTTTTAAACTCTGTTTAGTTCTCCACCCAAAAATTTTTCATCCATCTCATCGAATCTTTGGACACATGTATGGAACATTAAATGTAGATAAAAAAATAAACTAATTACACAGTTTAGTTGAGAATCGCGAGACGAATCTTTTAAGCCTAGTTACTCCATGATTAGCCTTAAGTGCTACAGTAATCCACATATGCTAATGACAGATTAATTATGCTTAATAAATTTGTCTTGCAGTTTCCTGACGAGCTATGTAATTTGTTTTTTTATTAGTTTTTAAAAACCTCTCCCAACATCCTTCCGACACATCCGATGTGACACTCAAAAAATTTTCGTTCCCAATCTAAACAGCCCTAAACCAGGCCTCACTCTCGTTTCATATACGCGTCTTTAAATTAAAAAAAAAGGAAAATGTGCCTGTACTACTACTACAGCCGAGTGGAATCGAGGCAGGCTCAGGTTTGTCGCTGTGACGACTGACGAGGCGAAACACACATATTCGCCGCGCAATTATTCAAATTATTTTGCCGGTGACCTACTTTGGGCCGGCCAGTGACACACACGCGCACAAACAAACACATGGCCTTCTCTCTCTAAGGCCTTGTGATTCCTCGTCACATCAAGCCTTGTTTAGTTCCAAAAATTTTTGCAAAATATGAATAATAATACTTTCGTTTGTATTTAACAAATATTGTCCAATTATGGACTAACTAGGCTTAAAAGATTCGTCTCGTCAATTCCGACCAAACTGTACAATTAGTTTTTATTTTCATCTATATTTAATACTCTATGCATACGTCTAAAGATTCGATGTGACGGAGAATCTGAAAATTTTTGCAAAATTTTTGGAAACTAAACAAGGCCCAAATCTTTATACACATGCATATAGCATTAAATATAAATAAAAATAAAAACTAATTACACAGTTTATCTGTAATTTGCGAGACGAATCTTTTGAGCCTGGTTACTCCATAATTAGACAATAATTGTCACATACAAACGAAAGTGCTATAGGAGGCAAAACCAAAAATTTTCACAAACTAAACAAGACCTAAGATTTCCGGTTACATCAAATTTTTAAATACATATATTATCTATAATTTACGAGATAAATTTTTTGAGTCTAATTAATTCATAATTATACAATAATTATTAAATACAAATGAAAATGCTATGGCAGAAAGTATTGTTGACTAATTTGTTGTGTAAGAAAAACACTAACTAATAGCTGGCAGATTCGGCTCATAAGCTTAGAGCATCTCCAAGAGACTTTATATATTCTTCCTAAATGCTAGAAATAGCAAATTTGGTGAAAAATTAACCTCCAACAGCTTCTCTAAATGGTCATCCAAATATAGTTATTGTCTATTCCTTGTTTTTCGCTAGTCAAATATAGAAGACGAGAATGACTCTCTAGAGTGCGCATGAGATTTAGAAAAATTGTTGGAAAGTAAAAAAAATACAGAAAGCGATTTTTATGCAAATGGTTCTCCAAATGATGATTTAGAGAGTGAGATTTAGAAAGACTCTTGGAGATGCTCTTAAGCAAATAAGGCGAAAAATTTTCCCCTAGGACCTGTTTAAATGCACTCAAAAATCTAAAAATTTACAATATTTCTTATCACATCGAATCTTACGGCATATTCATGGAGCATTGTTAAATATAAATAAAAATAACTAATTGTATAGTGTATCTATAAAAATTACGAGATGAATTTTTTAAACCTAGTTAGTATATAATTAAATAATGTTCGTTAAATATAAACAAAAGTGGCACATTATCAAATCTTAGAAAAAAAAATTGGACAAACAAGGCTGAGTACTAAGCCATGCGTGGCGGGCCCGGGCCCGGGCCGGGCACCCGCGGCGTGGAAC
Source organism: Sorghum bicolor (assembly GCF_000003195.3). Lineage (NCBI taxonomy): Eukaryota > Viridiplantae > Streptophyta > Magnoliopsida > Poales > Poaceae > Sorghum > Sorghum bicolor. The sequence continues at coordinate 63,989,634 of NC_012873.2, forward strand.
CCTTCCCTTTCCCTGTACTATTCTTCGGAGAACGCCGTCGTGGAATCCGGATTTGGAAAGCCTAAAGCGCGGTGTGCTTGGGACGGCCGAATTGGTTGGCTGACTGGTGGCTATCAACGCCGGGCGAGCGAGAGAGATTGTACCGGGAGTTGATTCGCTGCCGGTCGTGGCACCGGCAGCGCACATTGTGTGGAGCAGGGGTACCCCGTGTGCTGGCTGTACCGGTGTTAGGCACGGTTGGTTTTGCTTTTGGTTCGTGCCTCCATAGTTTTGGCTAGTAGTCTCGCGCACCGTGTCTGCTACGTACAACCTGCTGAGCTAGACTGGGAAAAAATTAACGTGCGTTTGGTTTAGGTGTCCTACTGGGTTGGGTCGGAGCGAATTGGATGAAGGATTCACGCCTTGTTTAGTTCACTTTAAAAACTAAAAAATTTTTAAAATTTCTCGTTACATCAAATTTTGCGGCAAATACATGAAGCATTAAATATAGTCGAAACAAAAATTAATTGCACAGTTTGTCTGTAATTTGCGAGATAAAACTTTTTAGCCTGGTTAGTTCATGACTGGATAATAATTATCAAATAAAAACAAAAGTGTTACGGTACCAAAAACAAAAAAAATCGGAACTAAACAAGGCCTCAGTGGACTCAGTTGGACCCATAGCAGAATATTCCACTCGGATTTGGTTCAGCCCTATCTATCCAAAACGAGCGGATCACACCGACCCATACCTCGCACATGCGGAGGGCGAAGGTAGGGTGTGAGCGAGCAGCCGCGTTGCGCTTGCGAGCCCCGCGTGAACACGCGACGAGGGGCTGGCAAGGCAACGACCAATGGAAAGAGAAGCGACAGCGGGATTGATGGAGCAGGGCACATCACACAAGGATGAGCAAGGTGAATGAGTAGAGGAGCATGACCCAAGGAAGAAGAAGGGATGAGAGGTTGACACGCAGCACCCATATTTGAGGAATTTGCTCCCACATCTAGTTTATCTCCGACGAGGAAAAACATAGGATATCCATGTAAACCTAAGGTCTTGTTTGAATACATATGTATTCATCTTAATACACATGTGTTGAAGTGGATTAGAGTTAAATTAAACTAAATTTCAATCCATTCTATTCAACACATGTGGATTTAAGTAGATATACATACATCTACAATGACCTAACCATACACGGCATGAGTTCAACTCAACCAAAAAAAATCTAGGGCATTGTTTGCATGTTGTCGGATTCACTTCAATCCATGTGGGTTGGTGTGGATTGGGGTAGAATTTATTTCAAGTTCCACTCTAATTCACCTCAACACATGTGGATTGATGTGAATCCAACTACATCCAAAAAGGCCTAGGTTGGAATCAACCCATTTAACTGATTCTCGGTCGGGTTGCGCATAATTGTTGTGGCCACAAAGGAACCATCCATTTTAAGAGCACAAGAATCGTACTCCTGTTCTGGATTTATTTGAAAAGAGCTGCTTTAGCTATTGATATTCGAAATTCAAAAGGAAAGCCAAGATTGCAATTGATTTGTGTACAAATTTATGTTTCTCTTTTTCTCTCTCTTCTTTGGAGTGAAAAAAAGCTGCATGTTGCCAACCCAAAAGTTGTTTCGAGCTTGTTTGCTTGGCTAAAAGTATTGTTTAGTGATTTATTGTGAGAGCTGTTGAATGACTGATGGATTCGAGAGATAAGCCCACATGAAACATAGGCCTTGTTTAGTTCAAAAAAAGATTTGCAAAATTTTCAGATTCTTGGTTGAATCTTGCGGCAAATGCATAAAGCATTAAATATAGATAAAAGAAATAATAATTGTACAGTTTACTTGTAATTTACGAGAAGAGTCTTTTAAGTCTAGTTAGGCCTTGTTTAGATGCAACCAAACAGCCAAAAACTTTTGGAGAAATGAGCACTTTTTGGAATAATGGATCTAAACGGAGGACTATAAAACTTGGGTTGTAAAGATTTGGAATTTGGAAACTTGGAGCTCCAAAATTGTGTAAACTTGCTTAGAGGCCCGTATCACGTGTGTTGAAGAACAAAAAAATTGGAAAGCATTGAAACTCCTATTTGGAATGTAAATTACATCTAACAGATCCTTAGTCTGTGATTAAACAATACTTGTCAAATATAAATGAAAATGCTATGATGTCTATTTTACAAAAAAAAATTAGAGGCCCTAGGCCGTGTTTAGTTCACACCAAAAACCAAAAAGTTTTCAAGATTCCCCGTCACATCGAATCTTTCAACACATACATGCATGAAACATTAAATATAGACGAAAATAAAAACTAATTGCACAGTTTACCTGTAAATCACGAGACGAATCTTTTTATTCTAGTTAGTCTATAATTAGACAATATTTATCACAAATAAACGAAAGTGTCACAGTACCGAAATTTGAAAACTTTTCAGAACTAAACAAGGCTCTAGATTGAATTGGACAGCCAAGACGATCTCGTCCCCTTTCCCTCGGCACTCGGCACTCGGCAGCTCTTCACTTCTTTCCTCCCCCTCGACGGCTGCCGTGACCCACGAGGGACAGTGCACCGTCAACCTCAACCTCCCGGGAGTGACACATGCAGATGCAGCAGCAGATTTGAAAAAGGAAAACCACGGACACGGACAGTGCAGCGTGGAGTTCACAATCGAAGTTGTCCGCTCGAGTGAGCCTGCACGCGTTGACGCTGTGGTGGAGAAACTCGTGTATTGGCCTTTGGGCTTTGGCTGGTGGCTGAGGCTGTCTCCAATAGGAGACCCATTTGGGAACCCAAATCCAAAATGGGTCTCCAACACAATATCTATAGCCTCCAACAGAGTACCCATACAGAAAACCCATTTTGGGTATCAGGAGAGGCAAAACCCAAATTTCGGTATCCTCTCTCCTTGAGACCTATTTGCAGAGAGTGTTCTTTTAGGTCTTGTTGTTGGAGAAGACTAAAAATAGGTATGGAACCTTTTAACTATAGTTATTATATTTTGGGTAACAATCGTTGGAGTCTCAAGGCACGAAAGGAATCCGCCAATTTTGACCGGGGCGAAGTTACCAAAACGCCAGTGGAAAAACAGAGGAAAGCCCGGCCCGGCACGGCGGGACCGCGGCGCTGCCGCCCCTCGTTCACCCCGAGGAAACAGGGAAGAGCGGAGCCGCCCGCGTGGGGGCACAAGCGGGCGCGGTTCTCCCCGAGCCCCAGGGCAGTTTCGGCAGGTTCGCGGCTGCGCCTGCGCCTGCTTGCTTGCGTTGCGCGAGCGAGCGAGACGACGTCGTCTCCGCCGGGTAAACGTAACGGCGACGTGCGCTGGCCCACGGCACGGCACGGCGCGATGACCTTTCACTTCGTGCCAGGACACCGCAGTTCGCGGATGCTGCCCACCACGGCAGCATCTTCGTCCCTGGCCCGTTGGACCCCACAGCCCAGCGTGTCAGCAAGAGAGATGGCATGGGATTCTTTCTTTTTTTTTTTGTGTGACGAAGATGGCATGGGAATGGGAGCGTCGATATTCATCCGACGTGGCGAGAGCTCCAGCATGTCGGCGACGCGGTGCACGTGGCAGGCACCCATCGACCTCCACTCTCTGTCCAAAGTGTTCCATGAAGCGTTCGAATTTGAAACGGCGTGGCGCCGCGGGCCACGGCTTCCTTCGTCACCCGCACCATCTTCCAGCATCTTGAAACTTTTAGGCCCCCTTTGCAACATAGGATTATAAAATATAGAGATAGGAAAAACATAATTACTTTACAGGAATGCACTTGCAAAACATAGAATCCGAAAACACAGGAAAACTATTTAGGTAGGTGTTTGGATGGCTATAGGAAATTCATAGGAATAGGAATGTATAATCTCCCATGATGTGATGTGATGCTTGTTCTCTAGCTTTTTATTGCTTGGTAATACCTGTGATTTGGCTCTTGATATGCCTTGTTCCTACGCAAACCAGAGAAATAAAGAAGTAGGAGTGGATGTTTTTTTCCCTGTACTTTTCCTATGGAATGAGCTGTGAAGGAATGTTTCCTTTACATTTCTTATAGTTCAATCGTATAAGCCAAAGAGTGCTACAGTGTTGAATCCAATAGGAAAGGCAATCCTCCATTTTTCCCATGAAATTCCTGTGAACCAAAGGAGGCCTTAACCAACAACGTTTCACCTCACCAAACAAGGCCTTCCGAAAACTTTATGGTTTTCGGAAATGTAGCACTTTCGTTTTTATTTGACAAACATTTTCCAATCATGAACTAACTACTCAAAAGATTCCTCTCGCGATTTATAGGTAAATTGTGCAATTAGTTTTTATTTTTTATATATTTAACGCTCCATACATATGCTACAAGATTCGATGTGACGGAGAATCTTGAAAAATTTTTAGTTTTTGGGGGTGAACTATTAAACAAGACCCAATAAATTAAATTGCATAGTGTGTTTGAATTCCAAATCTTGTATATTATTAATTTCTGCACCGGCAATCTTTTCCCAGCATGCCATCCCGGTTGCCGACATGGAACTTTTTAGGCATTGTTTAGTTTTCAATTTTTTTTCAAGATTTCTCATTATGTCAGATCTTTCAGCATATATGTACTAGGACATTAAATATAGATAAAATATAATTATTTGCATAATTTGTCTGTAATTTACAATACATATCTTTTTAGCCTATTTAGCTCATGGTTGAATAATAATTATCAAATACAAATACAAGTGGTACGGTAGCCCAACTCAAAATAAAAATTCACTGGTCCGAAAAGTCATGGCTGAAAGTATTGTTCGCTGATTTGTTATAAAAGAAAAATACTGCTGGCCGGCAGAAAAAAGCACGGCTTATAAGATAAGCGAATAGACTTACGCTGCTCTAATTTTTCTAAATGCAATTTAATAAAGGGCCCTCATACTCCTTTCATACCCGTAAAAAAAATTGTTTAGGACAATGACATGGTTCCCAAAATCTAACTTTAATTACTCGTTTTTATAAAAATATATATTGAAAATTGGTATATGTATATTTTTATGAAAGTATTTTTCAAGACAAATCTATTCATATAGTTTTCACATTCCCAAACTCAAAAACTTAAAAACTATTTATGGTTTATATTCTCAATATTCAACTAAAGTTTTGTTCAAAATGACTTTCTTTATGCGTACTAAGAGAGTAGTATTTAGCAAACAGAGCCCTGTAAGGGAGAGCGTCGTCTTCCTCGTGTTGAACCCCTCACATCCACACACACCTTGCATATCCCACACTCACCTTCCTTGCCCGCCGCTCCCGGCCAGCAGCTCGCTCGGTGCTGGCCGGGCCGCCCACCATACCACCACTGCCGCTCTAGCATACCATCGGCTAATCTCACAATAGAAGGACAAGGTCACTCATCGCCTCCCCCTCCCCCTTGCTGGCTCAACCCAACCGAATGTCTTGCACTACCTGTTCAACGTCGCCCTCGCCATCTTAATTGGATTCAGTGGCTTGTCGTCTTAACGGTCCTTCCATTTCCATCTTAACGGACGTTTTTTTAGATCAAGGCCTTGTTTAGTTCCTCAAAAATTTTGTAAAATTTTTCAGATTCCCCGTCACATCGAATCTTTAGACGTATGCATGAAGTATTAAATATAGATGAAAATAAAAACTAATTGCACAGTTTGGTCGAAATTGACGAGACGCATCTTTTGAGCCTAGTTAGTCTATAATTGGACAATATTTGTCAAATACAAACGAAACTGGTACTATTCCTATTTTGTAAAATTTTTTGGAAGTAAAAAAGGCCCAACTGCTAGCTTGGGGTGCTTGAAGATGCATCATTGAACGTTTTCTCTACTCTTCCTGACCGCGCGCTTTGGTACTGCTCTCGTCCTCGTACTTCTATCTTGGATGGATTCAGTGGCTCTAGTCGAGTCGCATAATTGCAGTGATTGAGCGAGTTGGAGCCGAGTGACATCAAACTCGAAGCATTCTCAGATGGTAGATGCAGCCAAGCGCCAAGCGCCCAGGCATGACGATGCCCATGCTAGCACGCGTAGGCCGTAGGTAAAGATGGCAATGGGTATGGGTTTTTCTATATTAGGATAAGAATATGGGTCAACTTCGCTAACCGTGGGTTTGATAATGGAGCAAAATCTAAACCCAGCGGGTTTATGGGCATGGATCTGGGTGTGTAGTACCAAAACCCGCAAACCCATGGGTTTTTTAAACCCGATTCACCATATCATCACACAATATAATTAGTACATAAAGTACAAAATGCAAGAAAAAATAAATGAAATAGAGAACATGCATGCTTCATACCTTTTTTTAGTAGAAGCTCCTTATGTGAAAGCTGCAGCTAGCTAGCGCGTCTTAATGCATGCACTCTCAAAGATATGACAGATGTTGGCACCGAGCATTAGCAGATCATGACCCAGTGCATGCTAGAGGTGAGTGTTTCTGTCATAACTCGTAAATTTCTAGTGCGGAGGTGTAATAACACATAACATGCGTCCCACCTTGCCAATTAATTCAACTTTAAGTATTTTAGTGTGATATAGAGTAGACTTGCTCACTTGACTGGATGACCATCTTATGACATGCTGTGACGGGCACAGACAACTCGTTAAATACCCGTGACCCGATGGACATGGGTTTGGGCACAAAATCAAACCCTTAACGAGTCATGGGTTTTTTAGTAGGTATATTTTATATTAATGAGCATGGATTTGGGATGACAAAACCCTACGAGTTTATACCCGTTGCCATCTTTAGCCGTAGGGCACCCGCTACTCCTACACTCTCCACTCCGCTCGGCGTGTCCACTGCTGTCCGCCAACACACCATACTTGGGCCTTGTTTAGTTTCGAAAAAATTTCAGATTTCGCTACTGTAGCACTTTCGTTTTTATTTGACAAATATTGTCCAATCATAAACTAACTACGATCAAAAGATTCGTCTCGTGATTTACAGACAAACTGTGTAATTAGTTTTTATTTTCGTCTATATTTAATGTTTTATGCGTGTACCGTAAGATTCGATGTGACGAGGAATCTTGAAAACTTTTTGGATTTCGGGTGAACTAAACAAGACCTTGTGTTGTGTGCACTCAAGCGCGGCCGCGCGCGTGGTTGATGTCAACTTGTCAAGTCCCGACATGCCGAGGACCGGGTCTTCGCCAATCGCCGCTGAGTCCCTCAAATGGATGATGATGATGATATACTACTTTCGAGTGGTCACTAAGAGCCTGTTTAAATTGAAGATGAAAATTTTTTGGGTATCACATCGAATATGTCGGAAGTATGTCGGGAGGGGTTTTTAGAAACTAATAAAAAAACAAATTACATAACTTGTCAGGAAACTGCAAGACGAATCTATTAAGTATAATTAATCTGGCATTAGCACGTGTGGGTTACTGTAGCACTTAAGGCTAATCATAGACTAACTAGGTTTAAAAGGTTCGTTTCGCGATTTTCAACCAAACTGTGTAATTAGTTTATTTTTTTTATCTATATTTAATGTTTTTTCATACATGTGTTCAAAGATTCGATGGGATAGATGAAAATTTTTTGGGTGGGAACTAAACAGGGCCTAACAAGAACGGCCTGCGAAAGAGGAATAAAAATATGGTGAACCAAAAAATAGCGTGTAATCTAGGTCAATGGGCTACAAGTGCAAGTAATTATAGTTGTAGTATATTCATTGCATCTCAGAAAAGTCAGGCCTGCACGCACGTAAGCACCTTGAAATAATCAGTTCGTTCGGCTGCAGTGGTTATAGTGGAGACCACCAGCTTGCACACTCTTGTCGTGTGGACTATGAATTCTATATACTCCTGTATACACGCATTGGCCAGACCGCCAGAGGAGTTTTCAGGACATTGGCCAGGGACTGCAACAGTGCCTTGTTTTTGTTTAGTTTGGGAAAAATTTTGGATTTCGCTACTGTAGCACTTTCGTTTGTTTGTGGCAAATATTATTCAATCATAGACTAATTAGGATCAAAAGTTTCGTCTCGCGATTTACAGGTAAACTGCGTAATTAGTTTTTATTTTCGTCTATATTTAATGCTTCATGCATGTGCCGCAAGATTCGATGTGACGGGGAATCTTGAAAACTTTTGGAAACTAAACAAGGCCTGAAATCTTGTGCCACATGTATAAAATATTAAATATAGACGAAAATAAAAACTAATTACACAGTTTAGCTGTAAATCACGAGACGAATCTTTTGATCCTAGTTAGTCCATAATTGGATAATATTTGTTACAAACAAACAAAAGTGCTACAGTACGAAAAAGTTTTCACTTTTCGGAACTAAACAAGGCCCAGGTTTCATCCACACGTTGGACAAAAAGCGCTAAAGTAATGGCTGAAATTACTGTTGATGATTTATTGTGATAGAAAAATACTGTGTGCTGGCAGAAAAAATACGACTGATAAGAAAAGTGAACGGAGTAATACTCATTCTGTCATATAATACAGTACATTATCAGTCAAAATTTATTCTTAAACATAATGTATTTTAGAGGACAAAACATAATTCTACATTAAATATTTTCTATTTATCAATCAATCACCATTAATCAATGTAATGATAACATAAAATAAAATGAGGGGACATATATTTTATATGTTCTTTCTTAATTTATCTTAAAATTCTTAGAAAGTACTACATCACAAAGACAAAGATAGAGGGAGCGAGTAAGACACGATTCTTTAGATGCCAACATGGAAAACGTACTTGTTTCACCGTGAAATTTGGTTCTTTTGTCATCACCGAAAGTAAAGATGCCCCAAAAGGAAAAGGTAAAGGTAATCCAATAATCAAAAGAGAAAAGTGAGCGTTGGAGATTGATCTTCACTTTAACTCGTGGAAACATTGAGGCACGCGATTAACCTGCGCCTCTCCGAAGCACGGGTACCCTGGCCATGGATGCCCATGTACTGTAACTGGAAATGGAAACGATCCAAAGTTTGTAGTGAAAGGATGCGTCAATACTAGAATAGCATGATACTAGTGGTCATATAGCATAGCCTCACAAGGCAGCAGTGACTACTAGTGACGCTGTGCCAAGGAGGGCTAGGTGCCTGTGCGCTTCCATTTCACAGAAAGAGACACGCATACACGAACGGTGGTGTGGAAATGGAAGCATGCGTGCACAAGCTAAGGTGTCTACTGTCTAGGCGAGGTCCGGGAATGGCCAGATGGAGAGCGGGCTGAAACACACCGGGGAAAAAGCCGCTTTTCTTTTTCTCCTGCATCAAATCAACAGCTTTTCCTTTTTTGAGAAAACCGAAAAACGCCCGCGCAGCTTTGCCTTTTTTTTTTTTTTCCAACTCGTGTCCCGCGCGGGGCGGGGTTTCACGTCGCTTGCAAGGCACATCTTCTCGGCTGCTGCTACGCGTTGCCCCCAACAATGAGCGTCATTCAATAATATTTTTTTTCATAATAAAGTGACAAACAATACTTTCATCTTCCAAATGAATAGGTTTGGACATTGTTTAGTTCTCAGAAAATTTTGTAAATTTTTTCACATTATCCATCTCATCGAATATACATGGAGTACTAAATATATATAAAATAAATAACTAATTAGATATTTTGTCTATAATTTGTAAGACGAATCTTTTAAACTTAGTTAATCTATGATTGAATAATATTTATAAAATATAAACAAAAATAACATCGGTGCTCATTTTGTAAAAAAAAATGTAACTAAACAAGGCCTTGAGATATCTCTACGCTCGCTGTCAGTCAGCGACGTACCAATCATGCCAGGCGGCCGGCTCCACCAAAGAATTTTTGCCAAAGAGTATACAATGCCTGCCAGTGGCCGCGAGCCCAGCTCGATTGGCCCAACTCAATCACTTGGACGGCCCAACAATTCCAACGGAGCTTGCGTGGCGCCCTTATTTGAAGCCGAGCAAAAGGTTCCCAATTCCACACACACACAAAAAAAAAAAACATTTTTTTCGACTCTGTCTCCAGTTGTTTGGACGTTTCAATAGTCACTTGTTGGAGTTTGCCATTTGTTGGAGTTTGCCAAGTCCCTAAACGTTTTGCCAAAGAAAAAAAAAAGTTCATCTCTAAGTGTTTGGCATTTTTAACTTGGCATATCCCAAAATAGTGGACCCAACTATTTTTGTCCGGTAATCTTTCATCTTCGCGGGAAATTTTCTCACGCGTCGCGCGCAATTCCTTCGCCCGTCGCCGCCAATTCTCTCGTGCGTCGCTGCTTGGTCCAGGTCGTCGAGATTCGATCGAGGCAACAGTCCCAAGGTGCACCGCGGTATCCAGATCGCAAGGAAAAAAGGAGGCGGCGCGCAGAAAAAGAAGGCGGCGCGTGGGGAAAGAAAATAGTCACGTGCGGGGAGGAGTCGTTTCACGGGAAACTACCGCGATGTGGGGAGTACGGGCACGATAAGGAGTCTAAGATTCTCGGGATACCAAAATTGCCAACCCATTGTGCCTATGCAAAAATGCCAAGTTTGGTCTATCAAATGCCAAGTTTGCCAAAATGTATAAGTCAAATGAAAAACTGCTGGAGAGCAATTTTTAAGGTTTTTAGCAAATTTCAAGAATGTAAAGTCCAATTGCCTAATTGTTGGAGATGCTCTTAGAGCATCACCAAGGGTTTTGCATTTGAGGTTTGCATTTTGAGTAATTTGCCAAAAAGCTCCAAAAAGGGTATCCAACGGTTTTGCATTTGGAGTTTGTAATTTGGGCAACTTGGCAAATGAGGGAGTAAACTTGGCAAAAATGCCAAGTTGTAGACGGTTTTGCAAACCTGATCGCGTGTGCAAAGTCACACGCAAGGAAAGCGCGCGCGTCTGGAGACCTCTTATTTTTATTCTTTGCCAAGTCCAAATGCCAATTCCCTTAGAGATGACCTATTTTTATGCTTTGCATTTTGTTATGGAAGTTTGCAAACAACAACAAATACCAAATCAATTTGCCAAAGGTCTTTGGAGATGCTCTTAAACGGCCCAACAGTTCGAACGGGGCTTGCGTTTGTTTGAACTTTGAAGCCGAGCAAAAGGTTCCCGATGAACATTTTTTCGAGTCTGTCTCCAGTTGTTGGAACTTGGAAGGTTTCCCGTGTGGAGAAGGCTGAGTAATCTTCGGAGGAGACAGTTCTCCCTTACAAATCATAAGTCAGTTCAAAAATTTGTGAGAGTTAAAAATATCTCAAGTGTAATCAAATTTATATGATAATATAATAATATTTATGATACCAACTAAACATCATTAGATTTTTCTTAATTATATTTTCATAGTATATGTATTTGATATCATAAATCTTTATATATTTTTTTATAATTTTGGTCAAATTTAAGATATTTTGACTTTCTAATATTTTTGGGATCACTTATAGTTTGAGAGGGAGAGAGTACATGATGTTTTCTTCGCTCGTGTCGCTCTAATCAGCTTCTACTAAGGAAAAACCGTTGATATCTTCTTCGCCCATGTCATTGCTGCAATGAATGCTCAACATGTGACTGACTAACACGACTAAGATCTTGTTTATATATCCACGTAAATTTGGGAGTGGTTTTGCATAGAATTTATCACATCAAACCACCTCAACACACAAGCGTTGAGGTGGATACATGGTCATTCAAAAACCCCAAGGCCTTGTTTGGATGTAGGTCTTGTTTAGATGCGGAAAGATTTTGGATTTCGCCACTGTAGCACTTTCGTCTGTTTGTGGCAAATATTGTCCAATTATGAACTAACTAGGATCAAAAGATTCGTCTCGTGATTTACAAGTAAACTGTGTAATTAGTTTTTATTTTTGTCTATATTTAATGCTTCATACATGTGTCGAAAGATTCGATGTGACGGAGAATCTTGAAAACTTTTTGGTTTTCGGGGTGAACTAAACAAGGCCGTAGTCGTATTCACATCAATCCACGTGTATTGAGGTGGATTGGAGGATTGGAGTGGAACTTGAACTAAATTCCACCCCAATCCACACCAACACACATGGATTGAAGTAAATACGACAACATCCAAACAAGACCCAAAGTGGATCATTTGGTGTTTTTGGTGTTTTTGCAGAGCAGTCAGGCCTTGTTTAAGTCATGAAATTATTTGGGTTCAGCTACTGTAATATTTTCGTTTATTTTTTGTAATTATTGTCTAATCATGGACTAACGAGGCTTAAAAGATTTATTTCGCAAATTACAAGTAAACTCTGTAATTAGTTATTTTTTATCTATATTTAATGTTTTATGCATACCTCCAAAGATTCGATGTAACAGGAAATCTTAATTTTTTTAAAAAAACTAAACAAGGTCTCAGGCAGATACATGCAAATCATCCCGAAATAGTCCAAAGAACTTCTAAATCTTAATTTAGGTTGGCATATTCTTTCTGGGCCTCGCATGCTAATAATTCATAACTCAGGTCAGGCTGGGCCAAAAATGCTTGACAGCGAATGAGATTCGTCTCAGGTCAGGTCAGGTCTGCAGAAACATGCGAGACTGTTCTTCCAGTGCAACAAAGGGCTTGTTTACTTTCAAAAAATTTTACAAAATAGAAATAGTAGCACTTTCGTTTATATTTGACAAATATTATCCAATTATAGACTAACTAGGCTCAAAAGATTCGTCTCGTCAATTCCGACCAAATTATACAATTAGTTTTTATTTTCTTCTATATTTAATACTTCATGCATACGTCTAAAGATTCAATGTGACGGAGAATCTGAAAAATTTTGCAAATTTTTTGGGAGAGTTCCAAAATATTTTGCACACTGTAGCTCTTTCGTTTGTATTTGACAAATATTGTTCAATCATGGACTAATTTCCGACCAAACTGTGTAATTAGTTTTTATTTTTGTTTATATTTAATACTTCATGCATATGTAAGATTCGATGTGACGGAGAATCTGAAAAATTTTGCAAAATTTTTTAAAACTAAACAAGGCCAAAAACTAGGCGTCCAGCTCCATGCTACCGACAAAGACGTGCGCCTGGACCCGGAGGCCGGACCTCGTCGCCGCTGAATTAACTAGACCGGCGTGCGCCCAGCTCCATGCTCCCCTGCAGTAAAAAACACGGCGGTTCCGGCGGGCCTGACGCGCTTCCGGTGACACACGGACGAAGGAATCCACCCCACGGGATGCGGATGTTCCCCGTCCTTGCTCTCTCCTCTCCCACTCGTTTCGTTTCGGCAAAGCATGATCGCCGGTGCTCAAAATTCTCCGGTCCCCCGGCGCCGGCTAGGCTTCGGCCCGCTCGGTGAATTTGTCAGCCTGGCAGTGATGGATCACGAGAGCGCGTGCGTCGGCTGTTTATTGCGCTCCGCCTCAAGACCTGCGTGTGTTGTGGCCCTGTGCTGTGGGTCACAATTCACATGGGGCACGCGTATTCAGAGCATTGCAGGTTTGAAAAATTACGCGTTCCGACACGACTTTGCGGTGCTCGAACCGGAGACCATTTCTCTTTTTTTTTTTTCCGGCTGGACAAACGCCTTGTTTAGTTCGCAAAATTTTGTTTTTTTGCTACTGTAGCACTTTCGTTTTTATTTGACAAACAGTGTCCAATCATAAAGTAACTAGGCTCAAAAGATTCATCTCACAAATTTCAGGTAAACTGTGTAATTAGTTTTTATTTTTATCTTTATTTAATGTTTCATGCATGCGATCAAAGATTCGATGTGACGAGGAATCTTGAAATTTTTTGCGAACTAAACAAGGCCAAAATGTGGTAACAACTACTCCCACTAGTCCACTAGTGGGGGAGCAAAAAAAAAATCCAAGATTTTATGGTTGAAGAGAAATGCTCTTGATCTTAATTTCCGGGACCGGTTGACTTCAATTTTGAAAGTCAAGAGGCCATACTCGACAGGCCATGGCCTAAAATATTCAGAGCAGTAGCAGCTGCTGCTCCAGATTATAGCCGTTGGCAGGGTGTTGTCGGGAGGAGGTGTTTTCAAAACCACCGCGAGTTGCGAAATAAGCATTCGTCAGTGGCTGAACTGCACTTTTTAGTGCTGCAGGTGACAAAAATCATTTGAATTTGCTTTACATTTTCCTAGGCTACTATTCCCTTTATCCTAAATTATAAGTCATTTTAATAATTTTGTAGAGTTAAATTACTTAAAATTTGACTATATTTATATGGTAAAATAATAATATTTATGGTGTCAATTTAGTATCATTATATTGTTTATTAATTATATTTTTATATTATATCTATTTGATGTTATGAACTTTTATAATTATTTTTATAATTTTAGTTTAAAGTTGAGATATTTTGATTTTTCAATATTTATAAATAACTTACAATTTGAGATGCAGAGAGAATGTGAAGCGACTGCGTCGGAGGGACTTGAAAACATGGCCTCGATCGAGTGGCTGTTTTCCTATCCTACGGTTCCGTAAAATTTTCCCTGCATTGGATCTCCCTATCGTACTGCATTGAATCTGATTAAGGAGGTGTCTCTTCTAGTCTTTTCTTTACTTCACCGGCATCCAATGTTCTTGTACCGTTGTACGTACGCATGGCGCATTGCGTTTTCGTCTCCTCCAATTTCTTGTACGTAGCTTCGGAGCCATTGTCATACATTCCAATCCAAGGCGAGTCGCCGTCACACTTCGGAATACGGACATATACGTCGAAAGCACATCGCTATCGTATTATTTAAACTTGACCATATGTACAGCATGCAGAATGCAAATGCCAAATCCGAATTTTGGCCAAATGTGGATGAAGTCATGATGTGCCATTCACATGTATCGTCACGCGGAAAGATGTCATGTGCTTCTCTAACACATTCCTTCTCGTCCCATCATCAATATTTGTTTCCTTCCTCGCGCTGCAGTTTCGTTAGGAATTCAGCTAATGTTGGCAGGATCCAAGTTTCTCGCGGTTAATTAGAGCGTTGAACTCTAGGTGTCATTGAAACCCCTTGGTTGGTCCGGGTTTGAAACATGCCATCTGTTTAGTGCGACACCTCAGGAGAGTCTTTCGTGATGGATCACATTTTTTTCAGCACTACAGGGTCTAGATTTTTATTAGTGTTATCTATTTTTGTACAGTTAAATGTTGTACTATATTGTAGAGGTAAATTCAATCATTCAAATTTATCAGCGAACGACTTATATGTATTGACCTTTGTCTAGATATATAGCACCATGGCTATTCAACGTGTTTAGATATATCAATGGACGGCTTATATGATATCCTCGTTTGAGATTATTTGACGAATTTATCAGTCATTCAACAGTTTTTTCTCTCATAAAATAAATTAGCGAACAATATTTTCAACCATGACTTATCAGCCGAGCGAACAAGATGAGTAGCAATGTTTTGCTTTAATGCTGAGTAGAGGCAAACCATAGATAATTTCTATACCTATTAAATTGTGTACCTATTACACGTAGAAATTATATTGTCAAATGGTAGTTTTGCAAAACAGTTTTTTGTTCAAACACATATATTTTTCTCTATTAGCATGTATCTATTTGTCTGTCTATCACATTTTCATGTATGTCTTGGCTTTTGTGTAGACAAGGTTTTACATTTTTTTAAAAAAAATATTTTTCTCTTCTTCTATGTCTATATCTATACTTCAATATTAAAGAGACAAACATTTTCTTGCCATGGTTTTGTTTAGTTCTAAATTTTTTTACAAAATGGATGTTGTAGCACTTTCGGTTGTATTTGATAAATATTGTCCAATCATAGGCTTAAAAGATTTGTCTCGCAAATTACAGATAAATTATGAAATTAATTATTATTTATATTTTTATTTAATGCTTTATAATGCGCCGTAAGATTTGATGTGACGGAAAATCTGAATTTTTTTATAAATTTTTTTTGAAAACTAAACAAGGCCCTAGTCCATCCCTGATTCCCTCCCTCGGGCTCCTTGTGTTGCACGCCGACCACAGTTGGCCCGTTTCTGCTTCCAACCTCGTGTGCAATAGAGACTCCTAACCTTCCCTTCTTTTTCTTCGAGAGAGAGAGATGAGAGCTTGCATTTCGCATGAACGAATGAGGGATGACGGATGGATGGACACAATCGGCTCTTGCCTCTTGAACGATAAGGTTCCGTATAGAACTTTTGTTTTTGAACCCACCCAAATGTCAAAAATCTACCACTATCTTCTTTATTTGTGCCTTTAAATCTTATAAATAACCCCTTATTATTTTTCATAACCATTCAACTCATTATATATTGTGTCATCATGTACAATATTATGGATGGCAGATTATGGCAAAAAAAAACATGTAACACATAAGTTCCGTATATTATTTCTACAAATCGAAACAACTAATAAGAATATATAATATATCCATGTGTATACGCGATATTTATCTATATATGTATATTTCTAAACCACGTATAATGTTAAAGAAAGGTTATTCTTACAAATCAATTTTAATTCCCTATAACCCTCATGCTTCTTATTGTTGCTCATATGAGTAAGAATAACATATGTCCAATAACATTACAGAGTTTGATTATGAGATGCATCAAGCGGTACGACCTAATTGCTGAATATAGAAGTCATAGTTGAATATAGCAAATATAGTTGACATCTTAATTGTTGAATGTAGAAGTCATTGTAACTACTAGATTGGGAGTGCCTTTCACAAGGCCAATCTCTCAAGAGGGAATGAAGCACATTTTTATTAGTTAAATCTATCAGCTATTCAGTAATATTTTTCTCTCAAAATAAATTAGCCAACCGTTTCTGCTATAGGCCTTGTTTAGTTCGCAAAATTTTTTGTTTTTGGCTACTGTAGCATTTCGTTTTTATTTGACAAATATTGTCTAATTACGAAGTAACTAGGCTCAAAAGATTCATCTCATAAATTACAGGTAAACTGTGCAGTTAGTTTTTATTTTCGTCTATATTTAATGCTCCATACATGCGACTAAAGATTCGATATGACAGAGAATCTTGAAAATTTTGCGAACTAAATAAGGCCATAGTTTATGAGGCAAACGAACAAGCTAGGGTCTTGTTTAGTTTCTAAAAAATTTGCAAAATTTTTCAGATTTCCCGTCACATCGAATCTTTAGACGTATGCATGAAGTATTAAATATAAATGAAAATAAAAACTAATTACACAGTTTGGTCGGAATGGACGAGACGAATCTTTTGAGCCTAGTTAATCCATAATTGAAAAATATTTGTCAAATACAAACAAAATTAATACTATTTATATTTTACAAAATATTTTGCAACTAAACAAGGCCTAGGATGAGCTCTTCTTGAAACAAGCAACGACCATAGCACGCAAAAACAAACAATTCTCGTCCGCAGGCGAACCCGAAGGAAACAGTATCATCGCAACGGTCTCCTTCGGCTGGTGGCAACAAAAAAGGGGAAGAAAGGAGAGAAAAAAAAATCGGCAGCGTCTCCTGCACTCCAGAGTCGAAGACCCTCTCCAGAGTCGAAGATCGTGGGCTGCACTCGCCACTCGCTCTCGCAGGCGGTGAGGCGGCGCTATCAGAGCGGACTCCGCCCCCAACCCCTCCACGTCTCCCCACAGGTAGGCCTGCAACCATGGCCGCGGCGGCCGGGCTCAGCCGCCGCTGCACCGTCCGCAGCCAAGTCGACCTTTCGCCCTCCGAGAACAACCGTCTTCGTCTGGTCCTGGTAATCGCCTGCCCCTGCCCCCTTTGCTGCTATTGCTTGAGCGTCTCTGGTTTACCGGAGAGAGGTCGATGATGTTTCCTGGTGCTTACTGATGTGATCCTGGGCCAAATTGGTTGTTAGGTTTGGGGGTTTGGTTTTGCCTTTGCACGACACAGATCTGTTAACTAGGAATTCCCGGGTAGGCGGATGGTTTAGGAGCATTGCAATGACCAGCTGTGGGGGTCAGGGTGGTGATAGATTTGGACTAATCGGCGGTTCTCGGGTAGTGTCGACGTGCTAACCACCGCCCTAATTACGTTCGGAGTTGAGGGTCCACTGGAATTCATGCCTTGCCTTCTCCTCCACCACCTGTTGCCTGCTCCCTGTACAGCCTTGCCCTGCACTCAAACTCAAGGAAACAGGACAGATTCGTGCGTTTCAGCTGTCTAGCTTCTCCTGGTTGCTCTTCGTCTGGGTTTTATATGCTTTGCTTGCTACTTGTGTCTTATGATGGCGCGATTTTGGCAGGCTGTTTAAAAGGAGAGGAAAGGTAGGAGGAGGGAAGGAGTTAGTGTTAGAACAATGGGGGCTATTGGAGGTGACCAGTCGGTGCAGTGGGATAAAGTGGCTGGACCTGATGCTGTTAATGGCGGTGGAGGAAGTGTGGGGAGGATGGACAGGATACAGGTCCTGGTCAGGCTGAGGCCACTGAGCGAAAAGGAGGTTGCGAGGGGGGAGCCTGCTGAATGGGAGTGCATCAACGACACCACTGTCATGTTCCGGAGCACATTCCCTGATCGACCCACCGCTCCGACGGCATACACATTTGGTCAGTGCATCTTGCCCTCCTCTTTTGATGCTAACCTGTGCACTTGGTCATTCTTTTTGTGCTTCTATATGTTTAACTAGTCTGAACTGTATTTGAGGAAATCTTTAATACCTTTTACTGTAACCCAGTTGTTGTAGGAACAACTCCCGAAGCCTAATAGCTGATAATAAAAAAGTATAATTCCCTTCAAGAATCTTATGTGTTGTATTACATTTGAGGTCTTTAGAGCTGATGTTGGTTATCACCAGATAACAGGTATTAGACCACTACTGCATTTTTATGCACTCAATTCTATGGGAGTAACTTAGAGGCTCAGATGATTTATCGATGACTTTTGTAGCTCCAGTGGATTTAAGTTTTTAGTCAAATGTATAATATTAAAGCGGTGAAGACGGTTGTCCTCCCAAGCCACTCGCGACATTATTGAGTCATGACATTAACTGTATAGATTTCGTGTGGCGGCACCATCCTACACCTCAGATTCTTCCATTGGAGCTTCATCTAATCTGACAGCACCCCACCCAATTCTCACATGCACATACTAGATCCTTGCATAATGCATCTTTTCTTCTCAACGGATAAGCTTAGCCTGGCAACTATAAATATTATAATTTGACAGCACATTTCCCATTGCTTTTTACTCACATATACCACTGTTGACACTTAACAGAAATGCTCTACTTGCAGATCGGGTTTTTCATTCTGACTGCAGTACGAAAGAAGTCTACGAGGAAGGGGTTAGGGAAGTTGCCCTCTCTGTAGTTAGCGGCATTAACTGTGAGCATAGGCCATTCAGTGAACATATTTCTATTTGTGAAATGACAAAGCGTTTTCCCTGAATTAGAGCTTTTTTTCTCTGACAGCAAGTATTTTTGCATATGGACAAACGAGTAGTGGAAAGACTTATACCATGACTGGAGTAACAGAATATACAGTTGCAGACATATATGATTATATTAATAAGGTATAAGATCCATTCTCAAATCCCATGGTATTTTTTTTTCTTTTATTTTTCTTTGGTTGCGGCTATAATTAATCTAAAAAAATACTTCTTTTGGAAACTGTCATGGGCATAAAGAGGGGCGCCATAGGGCGCAAGTGTCCTAGTTGGGCCTTAAGCCCATTAGTGTTAATTAGTGTCTCTCTTAGTTATTTGTCTATAGGAATAGTACCATATTGTCTAGGCATAAGAGGTGTTATTCCTATGTACCTTTTATATTCAGCCCATGAGGCACAATGGAAATCAAGCAATGAATTATGAAGAAACAATTCTAGTCTCCCTCAATCTCTCAAGCTCTTGGCAAAGCATAAGGCCTAGTTATCCCAAAGCTCTTGGCAAAGCATAAGGCCTACTGCCCAATAAGTGTACCTTTTCTTTTTCAGCATGAAGAGAGAGCATTTGTTCTGAAATTCTCAGCAATTGAAATATACAATGAAGTTTTAAGGGATCTTCTCAGTGCAGAAAATACTCCTCTTAGACTCTGGGACGATGCAGAGGTGAAAAATAACCTTCCTAAGCACTGTAAACTGTAATTCTGCTCGGTTTGCATCTGTTGATGGTCTGGTGTTATTCTTTATACAGAAGGGCACCTATGTGGAGAATCTTACAGAGGTTGTGTTAAGGGACTGGAACCACCTCAAGGGGCTTATTGCTGTATGTGAAGGTGCAATATTGATCTTGCGGTGTCTTACATTATTTGTAGCTGGTGCTGGTGCTTAGATGTAGTCTCATGTTTGCACTATGTGATTGCAACAGCTCAAAGAAGGACAGGGGAGACCACCTTAAATGAAAAAAGCTCCAGATCTCATCAGATACTAAGATTGGTTTGTCCTTGTTTACATTAAGAAATTGCTTCGAAGTATGCTTTTTTCCTGAAATCTTTATTTATTAATTAATGCAGACCGTTGAAAGTTCTGCACGGGAGTTCTTAGGGAAGGACAAGTCAACTACACTTGTTGCTAGTGCTGTAAGTACATCCAGCAAATATGTGTTCTGTTTTCCTGTATCTATACATATGGAAAAAATTGTAAGCTCTAATCTTCCCATGCAGAACTTCGTTGATCTAGCAGGAAGTGAGCGTGCATCTCAGGCATTGTCTGCTGGCACGAGGCTAAAAGAAGGCTGTCATATTAACAGAAGTTTGCTTGCCCTTGGCACTGTCATTAGAAAACTAAGGTCAGTACCTTGACTCACAGTACATTTGTTCAATGCTAATAGGAAACACTTCTTTAATCTGGTATTAGATGCTTTGTTGGTTGATAAAACTTAAAGTTTTATCGTTTTATTTATGCAGCATGGGGAGTAATGCACACATACCATACAGAGATTCAAAGCTCACACGCATATTACAACCATCTTTAGGAGGTAATGCAAGAACTGCCATTATCTGTACACTGAGCCCTGCCACTAGCCATATTGAACAATCAAGAAATACTCTGTTATTTGGAAGTTGTGCAAAGGAAGTAGTTACAAATGCTCAGGTAAATGTGGTCATGTCTGATAAAGCACTAGTAAAGCATTTGCAAAAGGAAGTTGCTAGATTGGAGAGTGAGTTACGGCAGCCAGCTTCAAGTTCCAGTCTTGAAGCATTAGTAAAGGAAAAGGACAACCAAATTAGAAAGGTACATCTGCTTCCAACCTTTTGTCAACACATTTCTGTTCTTCTGTCACAATTGATGCATTGAGAAATACTTAAAACTGTTGTTTTTGTGCATGAGTTTTGTTTCTATATTTATTGAGTCATTTTCTTGCTTCTTTCCGTATCTATGACATATTCTTGCAGTCAGCATAGTTCCAATTTTTATGAAAACCCATTTTCTTTCCATATCAATGATATCTGTGTCCTTTAAATTGCAGATGGAGAAAGAAATTAAAGAACTCAAGTCACAGCGTGATTTGGCTCAGTCTAGGTTGCAGAATTTGCTGCAGACTGTTGGGGACCATGCGAAGCACTCGGTAAACTTGCTTCCTTGGTTTCTACTTAATAGCGCTATTCATCTTCTTATTTCTTCATAGATACATTTACTTTGGTTATGTACTTAGGGCTCAGGGAAGCGCTCAGCCCGCAGTCCTCCATCAATTGGAATACCCCCAGGCATAAGCAGGGATGATAGTTCTCAGATCTCTCATGATGATTCAGATCTTTACAAGGAAGTGCGATGCATTGAGACCAGTGGAACAGGAAGAAATGAACAGTTGGACCTGTCAGCTGGTGAAAGCAGTAGCCCTCAAGGTTCAAACATGAATTCTAGTTTGCATGGTAATGGTTCAAATGCATCGGTGAATTCTAGGCGTTCAAGGCTCCTTAGTGAATCTCCTATCACGTTGGAGCAGCATTTGGAGAATATCAGAAGGCCTTTTGTCAGTCTCGGCAGAGATCTAGGATCGTTGACACATAACTCATCAGGCTCCCGAATACTTGGCAGAAGCAGGAGTTGTAGATCACTTATGGGTTCTACCATGTTTGATGGCATGGAGATGGATGATGGCACCCCGCTGCATAGAAGTTTGGTTGGTTTCCCTGGAAGACCTGAAGGGGATCATAGAAGGGGATCTGCACCGAACTATGATGCAGAAAGTGAAACTCTTTCAAGGGCAGGAACCATAGTTTCAACCAAGACAAATGGTGCAGGCGTTACAGAGTTTACTGGTATAGGTGAATTTGTTGCTGAACTGAAAGAGATGGCTCAGGTTCATTACCAGAAACAGTTAGGAAATCAGGTACAAACTGAGTATCATAGGAATTTTATGCTCGTCACTGAAGCTCATTTAAAATAGAATGTGTAGGGCAAACTTTTGTTGCTTGCTAAGGTTTTATTCAAATGCACTTTATGCCCAGTTGCCCATTAGGGTAGGAAAAACTACATGTTACGCCAGTTTTGACCATGAGTTGCTTCTAGATGTTCTCTTTGAAGACTGTTTGCTTGTGTTTTCAACTATACATCTATACTGTAAAGTCTAGACTAATTTAAAACTGGTAATAATCTGCTGATTTTTCTTCCTCTATCAACTGACCATATTAATAATTTGTTAATCCTTGTTTCAGGATACAGATGGGGAATTTGGAGACTGCACCATAAAGAGCATTGGGTTGGACCCGATTGCTGATGCTTCACAATCACCTTCTCGCTGGCCATTAGAATTTGAAAAGAAACAGCAGGAGATCATCGGACTTTGGCATGCATGCAGTATTTCCTTAGTCCACAGGACCTACTTTTTCTTGCTATTCAAGGGAGATCAAGCTGATTCAATCTACATGGAAGTGGAGCTCCGGAGGTTATCATTCCTCAGAGATACCTATTCTCGGGGGAGCACCCCTAGCAATGCAGTAGTAGGCAGCTTGAACTCTTCCCCTGTTGCGAGGTAAGTAGTATTTCCTGTATTATAACTTGATGACCATGGTCACAGCGCCTCTTCTCAGAATAAGAAATGATTATCCAATGATATGCTTCATGCAGCGCCAAGAAGCTGCAACGTGAACGGGAGATGCTTGCGAGGCAGATGCAGAAGCGGCTCACAGCAGAGGAAAGGGAGCACCTGTACACCAAATGGGGCATTTCACTGGACTCCAAGAAGAGGAAGCTCCAGGTTGCTCGCCGGCTCTGGACCAATACCGAGGACCTGGAACACGTCAGGGACAGCGCCTCCCTTGTTGCCAAGCTGATCGGTCTCCAGGAGCCAGGGCAAGTCCTCAGGGAGATGTTCGGGCTCAGCTTTGCGCCGCAGCAGCAGCCGCCCCCTCGCAGACGATCCTCCAATGGCTGGAGATATGGGATCCCTTCGTTCGGCTGATCGGATGAACAACCACTTACAACAATGACACGGTGCAAGCGACTGACCAAAGAGATGTAACTACCCTCCTTTTTTTTAATCTTGGTGTGGTGTACTGATTTCTGTAGGCTTTTAGGAATATATCCACCGGGGCCATTTGTTTGTGCGGCTGGCTTCGTGCATGCTTTTCTGCCTAGCCGCCGCCCGTTAGGCCTCAATTCTATTTCCTGACTCTTTAGGGTTGACGTGCGCTGCAATGGTGCAATAGTAATCTGATGTTCCATGTCATCAGGGGGAAAAAAATCACTGGGACAGTCCCTATGGCTAACCATGGTCATCTACTGTGAAGTGTGAACTCATGATATGTATCTGCATATTGAATTATTGCATAAATTTAGAAGTAATAGTTGGAAACTATCTTTTTTATGAGTTGGATATATGCGAATTCATGATATATGTCCTACAATTGTCTCATGATGGGAGACCACGTCATTGTCGCACAAGCTGCAAATAAGAAAGATATATTAGAAAAAATATAGGCACTAGATCACGCATTTTGATATAATTTTTATTTTTTTAGTGCTTTTCTCTCGGTGCCTTCTTTTTTTTTTCACGTTTTCTAGACTCCAGTCACCTGATTTCTGGTGATATTTCACGCGACGTTTTTTTTCTTCCTCTGGTTCGAGGTTAGGGCCTTTGGTGACGAGATTTGTTGTTTTCGAGCTTAGAAGGAGGACCCTAGGGGAGGCTGGCCTGATCGGCGGCAAGCTTGGCAGCGGGGATGCCGTCGATGGGAGACATTCGGTTAGCAAAAGCCGGTGGTGTTTTTTTTTTTTTTTTGGGTTGGGGGGGGGGGGGGGGGGGGGGTTGGAGAATGCTGATTAGCGTGGTCAGATATAATGGATGCGAGGTCGCTGATGTCAGATATAATGGTGAAACTTGATTTAGTGGTGGCTGTGGTCGACGGCGGCGGTGGAGGCAGCGTGGACGCCACCGGAGTACAAGATGTGGTGGAGGCAGGGGCGCTCACGTCGGTTCTGAAGCATCAGGTTGTTAGGGTGGTCGTGGTCGTGGGCGGCGTGAACGCGGCTAGAGCTAGGCGGGGTGGGGCAGTGACAGGGGAGAAGACGTCGCCCGAGAAGTTGAAAAAAATTAGCAAACCCCTATTTTGTTCCGTTTTTCACTATTTGATTTGATACCTCCCAATATATGGTTCATATTTGTCACACTCTCCCCGTTGTATCATATTTGTCGTAGTTTCCCGACCATTTTTAGAGGTTTTTAGCAAGGCTTCTCCTAAGGGGCTCCTTCTGTAGAGCTGGAGCCGTTAGGAGGAGCCACAATTTGTGACACATCCAAAACAGCTCTGGCTCCACTGTTTTTCATTGAAAAACTGATCCTTTCAGAGGAGCCGTACTAAACGGATCATTATTGCACAAGCTGTAAGTAAGAAACATATTAGAAAAAAAATGTAGGTACTCATCCCACACATTTTGATACTATCTTTACCTAGTTAGCATTGTTAGTGTCTTTTCTGAGCACCTTCTAATTTTTCACTATTTTATCTCTCTCAACTACTAAAAAAATATCCCATCCCTTGTTTGGTTCATGGAGAGAAATAAGAAAGAGAATTGATGAGGGAATTCATATCTCTTGTTTGGTGTGGAGGTTTTGAGAGAAAAATTAAAAGTCAAATCACAATGGACGGTAATGATCTACTTTTCTTTTATTAAGGACACAAGTCCCACCAAATTTCCACCCCTCCCTTGATTAGTGGGAGTTGGTCCTCTAAACTCCTCTTTCCCTTTCCACCCAAACTCCCATTCCCACCAAATAAATAAAAGATTTCTAAACTCCTATCTCTAAACTTCTATTCCCTTTACCCCTAACCAAACGAGCCGTGACAGTTCTTTCTATTTTTGTTACTAATTGATCTCTCTCAATTGGTTCATATTTTTTTTGTCAAGCACTATAAAAAAAAAACTTCTAACAAATTGGATCACATAGGCAAATTGAGATGGAGGCAGATGGGGTGCATAGGGTGGGCCCCCTGAACAACGATCTAGGAACAATTTCGTTCCTTGTTCCAAGAGCAATCACATTTCTATAATAGTATAATAGTATAAAAAAAACTTTCTAAAAATACCATACCATGCTTCTTGTCTCTGGCGTTCTAGGAAAGTGGCCGATAAGGGTTCACCAGTGAGGAGCACTGTATGAATTGTTGATAATGCTCAAGAAATACGAGCGCAAAGCCTGCAATGA
The DNA here is from genome assembly GCF_000003195.3 of Sorghum bicolor. Lineage (NCBI taxonomy): Eukaryota > Viridiplantae > Streptophyta > Magnoliopsida > Poales > Poaceae > Sorghum > Sorghum bicolor. The sequence goes on from NC_012873.2 coordinate 64,015,050, forward strand.
GCGTCTCGGTTATATTCAGAAATAACGAATGGAACTTGGAACATTGTACGCACAATTACCGTATGTTGTACATGAAAATCGAAGCATTCTGTTCCTAACACAGACACACAGTCCGGCAATGGCAGGGCATGGCTCAAACCCCAGAAGCTGGGAACCGCCGAGCCGGACGTCGTAGAAGCGGCACTGGCGCACTGCGGGAAAGCGCCGGCGGTCAGAGACGGAACAACTCCAGCCTCCAGGTCGAGGACGAGGAGAAGAAGCACGCGCAGGAGCGGCAGGCCGGCAGCCGCTTTCCATCCCCGCCGGTGGCCGGTGGCCAATGCGGTGCTGCCGGGGCCCATGGTCTCGAATCCCCTCCTGTCCTCGGTTCGTTTGCTGGTCCCTGTCCCTCACGGTCGGCAGCCATGAGCCCAATGAGCTCACGCTGTCACGCCCTTTGCTGCGCGCCCAAAGTTATTTTTAAAAGCCGCATGTGGCTATGGCCATGCCCCATGCGTTTCCACTTGTTTCACACCGTCTAATCTGATGTGCACTTGTGTTATGTGGCTGTGCCTACGCGTGCACATGAGAAGAGTGAGACCGTATTACCTCAGCACGATGTGGGGAGGAAGGTGACTGAAAGAATTGAGGGAGAGGACAATGTTGAGTAGCACGCGGAGGAAGTCAAATGTTACTCTAATGTTTATTTGGTACCCTTTGGAACAAAGGATTTACACAGCGAAGGATTTTGAAAAAAAAAAAAGAAAGCTCAGAAAGATGTCTTTGAAAACAATGTAGAAAAGACAGAAACAAGACAATGAGATTGGAGCTCATGTTAGTTTTTTTTTATAAAAATATTCCTATAGGGCCCTTTGGAACATTAGGAATTCCATACGATTTTCACAGTTCAGCGCAGAAACGTAGGAATTTCATAGGAGTTCCGTGGTAATCTCAAAGAAATTATTTAGAATTGCTCTTTTGTTCCAAAGGCTTTGTAGGAGGTTTTCCTATAGGAATTGAATCATTGAAAACTCATATGGCCAGTTTTGATCCTTTCAATTCGAAGAAATAATTGAAGTCTACTTTGTGGACTAATCTTTTTGATTTGGTATTTGATATTTTGGAACTATTCAAAGTTTTGGGCATATCTTAAATTCATGGGTGGAAGATAGAAGTAAATTTCACGGACCCTTACATCATGTGCAACTTATATATCACGCTCTTTAGATCACTCAATGCTCTTTGAATCGTTCAGTGTAGCACACAAAACCTGTGGCCAACAACATTACACATACATTACGTAAGCTCCATGTTAACTTAATGAATCTCAAGGATCCAACTTATGTTTTTCCTCCATTACATGGTGAAGACTTACATGTGAATGGGACGGTAGTGAATGGATGCGTCTTGGCGAAGGCCTTACTTAGCGCCTTCCCTCCAACATTTGATCATTCGATGTTAGGGGTATAATGTTCAGTAGTCATTAGTACTAGAGCATCTCCAACAACTTGGTAAAAATCACTTGTTAAATCTTGAGTTTTAGCGAGTTGCTATTTTATTTAGCAAGTCAAAAAAAAAAGTTCTCTTCAACAATTTGCTATTCAAACTTACTAAAATAAAAAAAGGGGTCAGCTAGCACCCGACACAAGGAAAGCCAGCTAGCATCCAGAATCTAGTGAAACATAGTAGGTAGAGTCCCCGGCAGCCAGCACTTTCCCTCGACCCTGACTCCGGCGATCTTCCCACCGCCATGGCCGCCGCCGGCGAGGCCTCCAGCAAGCTCCTCCGCTTCTCTCACGTGCTTCGCTCTTGTTTCTCCCATCCTCAATCATCTGCACCTACAAGCGGGGCGGCGAGCTCATGCAAGTAGGGCGCGACGAGCACCGGCGAGCAGGGCGCACCGGCGAGATTAAGTTAATTTAGAGAGTTGTTGGAGATGCTAGAAGTATACATTAGTACTACCTACTGTACTTCAAGTTCAAGTTCGTGACAAAGAGATGAGTCCGCAAATGTTGTTGCTAGGCGCACCAAACACTTGCGACTTTGAAGCCTAGTACTAGGGAACTGAGCCAATGGGCCTGCCCTTCCCTTTTGATGCGTTCGATAAGGCGATGAGGACGAGGGCCCTAAAAGTTAGAGCAGTTGGAGACCTACTGGCCCATAGGACCTTCTCGGTGCAGGAGGACCAAACATTGACCGGAGTTATCTACTGCCAATGTGCTGCTGGTTTACAGGTTTAGGGAAGTGATGATGACGAAACATTGACAGGAGTTATCTACGGCCAAAATCCTACTTGGACGCGCCGGTATAGAGAATAGAGATCATACTAGGATTTTGCAGCTGCGACGGAACGTTCCAGGTCAGTTTTCTAAACCGGCGCGTCCAAGTGATTGCCAATTTGTCATCAGCAGTTACTGCAGATTTGTTAGGAAAGTGTTCTTTCATAAAAGATAGTGCCGATAAATTTAGACCTTGTTTAGTTCTAAAAAGTAGTTAATTTTTTTTTCAAAATTTCCCGTCCCATCGAATCTTGCGGCATATGTATAGAACATTAAATATAGATAAAAACAAGAATTAATTATACAATTTGTCTGTAAATCGCGAGATGAATCTTTTGAGTCTAGTTACTCTATGATTTGATAATGTTTGTCAAATAAAAACAAAAATGTTACAGTGGTCCCAAAACAAAAAATTTTAGAAAACTAAACAAGGCCTTAAGACAGGTCGATCGCGCATTCGGCACAACTCAAATAACACTTTCAATTTTGGAGGTAAAAAGGCACGTATTCTGGAAGCATTTCTGCTTTCCATCCCAGCACATCCGCGGTGGTAAATGCTTAGGCCGTGTTTAGCTGGTTTTAGCTAATGTATCAATTTCGTTTGTATTTATTAATTATTGTTTAATTATAAACTAATTAGAGTTAAAAGATTTATTTCGCAAATTACAGATAAATTATATAATTAGTTATTTTTTATTTATATTAAATGTTTAATATATACGTTTAAAGATTTGATGTGACGGAAATCTTAAACTTTATTTTACAACAACGAAGCCTAGGCCTTTCAAGATTTTCCATCATATCAAATATCAAATTTTGCGACACATACATAAAGCATTAAATATAGACAAAAACAAAAACTAATTATACAATTTGCCTATAAATCGCGAGACGAATCTTTTGACTCTAATTAGTTTATTATTGGACAATATTTACCACAAACAAAAATACTACAATAGCGAAATTCAAAATTTTTACATCTAAAACAAGGCCCAAGTCGAAAGCCGTACCACCGCGGATGCAGCATGCTCTGATTGAACAGTTGTCCTACACCTTTTTTTTTTCCGACAAGGACTCCTATTGTAGCGGAAGGCAGTTTTTTTAGGCGTACGTGTTGGGCATTGCTTATCTATACCGTTGAATATGCATCGAGATGTGTGAAACAGTAGGGAGAAGTGTGAACACAGTTAAGAGAAGTGCAGCAGCACGAATCTCAGAGCACATTTGGATGGTCCAGATAAGCTGTATTGCACTTCTCTCAACTGTGTTTACACTTCTCCCCACTGTTTCACACATCTCGATGCATATGGCCAACACGTACACCCTAAAAAACTGCCTTCGTAGCGCGTAGGGCAGCTGAGAAAGATAAAACCCAAAAGGAACACCTCCAACTAGCAGGCACTAGGCAGGCCGAGACAACGGCAGCCGCTCGCGATCGCAGTCGCAGTCGCGGGCGTCAGTCGCCTGGTCACACTGCCTGCGGCCTGCCTCCACACCAGCCACAGCCATGGCGCGCCGGACCAACCACACCTCCTCGCCCTCCATGAACGCCACGGCAGCGGCGGCGGCGGCGACGACGACGACGACGACAATGATCGCCTCCTCGCCGTCTCCCCCGCGGCCGCCGCCTGCGCCTCCCGCGGGAGCGTGGGGCCCCTACGCCAGCTCCCGCGCCTTCTTCTCCAACGTGGCCACCATCCTCATCATCCTGGCCTGCGTGTCCCTGCTCGCCTTCTCCCTCCACGCCGCCGCGCGCTTCCTCCTCCGCTGCCTCGCGCGCCGTCGCGCCGCGCGGGAGTTGGGGCAGCAGGAGCTGGCGCAGGCGCAGGCGCATGATGCGCAGGAGCCCAAGCTCCCCTCCGGCGCCGCTGCCAGAGCCGGCGCCGGCCCTGGCTCGGAGCCGACCGGTGCTGCCAGTGGTGCAGGTGTGTGGGCGGAGGCGGAGTGCGCCATCTGCCTGTCCGAGCTGGAAGGCGGCGAGCGCGTCCGCGTGCTCCCGGCGTGCGGCCACGGGTTCCACGGCGCCTGCGTCGACGGGTGGCTCGCGGCGCGCGCGTCCTGCCCCACCTGCCGCGCGCCGTCGCGGCCGGGAGAGCCGTAGCCGCGCCGAGCACAGCAAGGCTGCTGCCGTGCCGTCGTCGCTGCGCTCGGCCTGTGGCCGTGGCACGTACGATAAGGGACGAAGATCGGCGAGTACCCATTACTCTGGAGCAAGCTCTGCTCCCGTCCTCCATGCCTCACGGTTTCATTTCATGGCGTGTGTTTTAATTATGGCGTAGGAGAATGTATGTAAATGCAAATTGAATGGAATGGTGGCTGCTAGTAGTTCGCATGGAATTACGGCTCGATCATTTCTCTTCCATTATTATCATGATTCATGTGTCTTGGATTGGATTGGATTTTTTTTTCCTGAAATTAGGAGTAGCGAATCCTTGGTCGCGTAGGAAGTTGACTGCAAGTCTGGAACCATGCACGCCGATTACGCTGGTCATTGCAGTGCAGCGTGCTCAAACACTGACATTGCATTGCATGCCATGGCATGCTGCGGATTCCCTGGAGACAGACGAAAGCAATGACAAAAGCAGAGAATAGGCTAGCGTCGTGTCGTGCCCGTAGGCTAGGCATACTTTACGACCCCGAGTTGTTGGGTCGTGGCGCGGCAGGAAGCATCGGAGTCCGGCGGTGGTGTCGCAGTGGAGTCAGGCTTGGCCGCTTGGGCAGGGGCCCCGGCGTAGCAGCAGCAGCAGCAGCTCGCATCGGGCGCGGCGCTTATCACTGGCGCCAAGCACCACACATCTGCAGCAGCTCGTACAGACAGGACACTGTTGTTGTTGTTGTTGGACGGACTCCACTACCTGGGGCTGCAAAGCAAAGCCATGCCCATGCCCGTTTCATTTCGATAGGAAACACCCGGTCCCGAGCTTGTGAAATCCTGGCAAAGTGGCAATCCTGCCGCGCGTTAGGAGGGCCGGACCGGACCGGACCGGGGGTGACAGTGCGCTGGACTGGACCAAGTGGCAATCCTGGACGGTACATTGGGCCATGAACGCGTTGTTTCGGTCCAATCGGTCCATGGACCAAACTCGACGGATTTGATTCAGGTGGGCTGGTGATAGAATTGCAAAAACAAACGACTTTTATAATAAAAAGTTATAATTAAAGCACGGGAAAAAAATCTAGTTTTATAGATAAAAGAAAAGTTAAAGGAGCAAAAAAAAATATTATAGTTCTAAAAAAGGTGCAAGTCGTGTTTCATGCTCGCCGGGGCTTTGTCGCAACGCAAGTCATCATCGACCGGTCTAGGTTCCTACTACCACACGTCTACAGCTACGACGAATCGACGATGACAGTATCGATTACGTCTACGACAGACAACAGGTGCTGTTTACCCACGGTTTCGGTTCAACCAGCTGCCATCATGTCTCGTTTTGTACCAAACAGAGTAAAACGAAATAGCTCCACCAATAAAGCTTTAGGGTGTTAAATAAGCAAAAAAAAAAAAAAAGCTTCTTCTGGCTTCATTTCATCCTACGTGACGTGAGAGCACATTTTACGAAAAAAGCTGTGTTTGCCAAACTGTTTACCAAAATGACTCTAGCTCCACCGATAAAGCTGTTTATGGAACTGAAGTCATCTAAAAACAACTTCACTAGTGAAGTGGAGCCCTGAGTCCATACGGTATATCCAAGGAATTTGACCACGCAAAAGCTCATGAAATAAGCAGCAGCAAATTGTAGCATCCGTTTAGAAAATATTTATCGCAAGCCGACACGCGAGCGAAAGTTTGGAGGGGCATTAGTCGGCAATCTAGTGGTTGAAGCAACTGGCGGGCTACTATACAATCAGCCAACGATCAACACGTAGCTGAAGCAGAAAAGGAAGAAAGACAGGTGTTGTCTGTCTAAAGCTTGGCGGCTGACTTTCTTCATCCCCACACATTTAACAGCACAGCGTTTTTTTAGGGATCATGAGGCGCACGTTTGGATCGGATATATGTCCTCCTCCCATCCTATCTTCTCTATGAAAAAGGGATGCTTGTAACGATACCTAAATTTGCACGGCCGGTCAGCTTCCTCATCAGAGAGATGCTCTGGAATTCTGTAGGTATTCTACTTGCATAATGGAGCCGAGGGAAGACCTGGTACACAGATGGGAATTCAACGAACTATCGGCAGAGTGTACAATTGAGGAAATTGTGTCATTTCCAATTCCAGATAATGGCACGGAGATAAGGATTCTGTGTGTTTTTTAAAGGAAAAGATAAGGATTCCGTTGAACCTCCCATATAAGGACTGTTTGGCATGGTTCTTACTTCAACTTCAACACTACCCTAAACTTCACTTGGCAAATCTTGGATTTTACCAAGTGTAAAGCTCAAATGCCAAGTGAAAAAAGAGGCTTCTCCAACAGTTAGCTATTTTTTTGGCAAATTTAGACTATCTTGTGATTCCTGAAAAAATCAGAAGGACTTTTATGCAAAAGTTGCAATCTATTTAAGGCATGCGTGCATGCTGAATGTGTGGGTCCCACCGCGTAGGCAGGATGCCAAGCGCTCCCAACGCTAGTTGGCCCTCTTTTTGCCAAGCATCCTATTTTGCCAAGTGCATATAGGGTAGTGTTGGAGGAGCTTTTTCCATGTTTTGCCAAAAATTAGGATTTGCCAAGTGCATATAGGGTAGTGTTGGAGTTGCTCTTACTCCGGCTCCAGCAGCATCTTCTCTCTCTCTTTTGCGAAAGAAAAAAAAGAAACTAGCCGATACTAATTCCAGATAATGTTCAGAGCTGATATTAGGGTTGAATTCTAATTTTAAATTCTTATAATCATTCAAATAGTCACATTTGCTACAAAAAAATCACATAACAAATCTAATAACATTTACTTAGTATCATAAGTATTGATTTTTTAAGATATAATCGATTTTAAATTTTTTTGAGTCTTTGCTATGCTAAAAATATTCTTTTCTAGGTTGAAATAGGAATTCAACACCACAGGTCCATAACTGGGCTAACTTATGACCCATTCGCGTCCAATAATGGTACAAAGTTCAATTTCAAGGGATATTGAGTTTTGCTGCAACGTACAAACACATTTGGTAGTAATAGCCTTAAGAATTCTCGTGAGACATTTCAACAAAATTTCTAACATGCCATGTATGTAGGCACACTAAGACTAAGTTTCTGACTCCTGTTACTTTTTAAAAATATTTGTATTCCTCTATGTCTCGTTTCTATTTTGGTTCTCAACCATCATAGTTCTAGTCCCATTTTCGATGTAGAAATAGGAATAGTTAAGGCTGTTTTGATGTAGACATCTAGGCACATGAAATTAATAAATTGGGTTCAATACCAAATCAAACTTGCTATTGAAATTGGCTATAATTTAAATTCTATTTGTTGGGAAAGACTATTAAATTGGCTTTACAATCCTAGTAAGGTGCACCGGTCGTGAGAAAAAGTAGAAGGGCTGTTTGCCACAGGCAAGAAGAGAAAGGGGCGCGAAATAAGTTTGGCTGAAAAATTATGACTGAAAGTATTGTTAAATGATTGACAGATTCGGCAGATAAGTTTAAGCGAAGAAATGACTGCGACTATTGATGTGTTTTGAGACCGGAGGTGCTGTCTGGCTACGAAGTATTGGTGGACGGTTCATCAGGTGCAGCGGCGTATCAGGGCTAGTAAACACATACAACAAAATAAAAGAGCATGGATTGATATTGAAGACGAAGAGGATGCAAGTATAATGAATATACAAGCTAATATTAGGGTCAAATTCTAATTTTGAATTTTTAACCATTCAAATAGTCACATTTGAAGCTAATTGTGACGCCCAATGTTTAGCTCTAAACACTTGGAGTAGGCACGACCTGCGCCCCTAGCCCCCTAGTCCATGCCAATTGCCAAAAGTCCAAGGCTAGTACACTGTGCACTTGTACAGACAAGCAAGCACTTCCGCCGTCTGGCGATTCTTCACACGCCAAAGCAAGCGCAGCCGCCAGCAGCGGATAACGAGCGAATCGACGATGGCGTTTTTCCTCAGAGAGAGAGAGAGAGAGAGAGAGAGAGAGAGAGAGAGAGAGACGGTGCACTCCCTTGAAGCATCCTTCCTCCCATCCCGGCAAAACCAAGTCCAAGATCACAAACAAACGTACTACGTGCACGACAGTGCATCCACAGGCGCCGATCAACATTTCTATTCTTTTAGATTCGATCGGAAGTTGCAATTTCACCAACCCGGAACCGAAACGTTCTCAAATCGGAGAAACCACGTGCAAACCCGCGCCGCGATCGCAGCGGTTGTTGGGGGTCCGCGACAGCGAAGCTACAAACAAATCCCTCGCCACTCGTAGCAAGACACCAAATCATTAGAACGCCCAAGATAATTACTAGTAAATCCGTGCTGCCGTGACGGCACCAACAGCGACCCGTTAGCCGGATTCAAAACCGGGGAGGAATCCATCCATCCATCCCCAATTCCCATCATCGTCGTCGTCCCAGGCCTTTGCGCGAAGCCAACTCCCCCCGTCGTCTCGCAGATCTGTTTCTCCTTCCCGAACAATTCGAATTCGATCGCCCTCCGGGTCACCCGCGCCGGCCAGATTTATGCAGCCATGCAGAGCGGCGGGTTTCGGTACAGTTTGACTACTGCTGTCGCCGCTGCTACCGGGCTGAGGAGGGATCGGTTTCGGGATCCGCAATGGCGAGCCTGTCGGACTCGGCGGGCGCAGGCGGCGGCCGAGCCGGCGCGGAGCTGATGGTGCCACAGTTCCTACTCAAGGCGCTGCACGCCATCCTCGCCGTGCGGTCGCCGCGCCCGAACGCGTTGGCGCCTGCGCCCCCGGCGGCGTCGGCGGCGTTCCGGAGGCGGGACCGGTGGTTCCACCTGCCGCTCCACGCGCCGCCGCCGCCGCCCGCGGCGGAGCACCTGCCGGAGCCGTCCACCGGGGAGCCGCTCGTGGTGGACGTGTACCTGGCCCCGTCGGGCGGCGGACCTGAGGAGGTGCTCGAGAGGTGGACCGTGGCGTGCGAGCCCTGGCCCTCGCCCGCCGCCGTGGGGGAAGGGCTGGCGGTCAACAGGGCGTACAAGCGCTGCATCACGCTGCTCAGGTCACTCTACGCCGCGCTCCGCTTCCTCCCGGCCTACCGCGCCTTCCGCACGCTCTGCGCGTCGTCTGGCCAGGTGTACAACTACGAGATGGGCCACCGCGTCGGCTCCTTCGCCACGCCCTTCTCCCGCGCCGAGGAGGCGGCCATGCGCACTAAACGCCTCGCCCCCGTCGAGACCCAGCTCGGCCGCCTCGTCGTCTCGGTACAGTACCTCCCCAGCCTCGCCGCCTTCAATTTCGAGGTCACTTCCCTCGCGTCCGCCGCGATCATCACGGATTACGTCGGCAGCCCCGCGGCCGAGCCTATGCGTGCCTTCCCAGCTTCGCTCACGGAGGCCGCCGGCTCGCACTTTCCGCAGCCGTCGCGGCGCCCCAACAGCTGGGCGTCGCCAGCGCCCTGGCCGCACACCCTGGGGCAACCGGCGAAATTCTCGCCTCCGCCGGCCCATTACGCGTCGCCCACGCCCTCGCCGCCGACGTTTGGCTATCTGCACTCACGGTTTAGCGGTGAGACTGCACCAATGAGCATACCGCAGGCGGGCGGTGGCAGGGGCCCTGTGCACCCTCGGAACATGTCCGAACCCAGTAGGGCCTTCATGTTTCCTCCACCTTCGCCAAAAAATGTCCGAGGGGAAGCAGGGATGCAGGAGTCACCTACAGAGACCAATCGGTCGTTCAAAAGGGCGGATGGCATCCGCATGGGAGATCTCTATGCAAACTTGCCGCCTGGTTCAAAGGTGATTTTACTCCCTCTTGTCCTTAGTAAACTAGGTGATGTCTGTGTGCTTGTTTGGGAATTATGAACCTTATGATTTAGTTAGTGTGTTCATCCATTGGAGCTTCAATTTAAAGGCAGGTACTTTTTTTGTTGGAAGCTAATTTTCAGTATTTTTCTTTACCTGGAAAGGTTGACAGGGGTTTCTGCTTTGTTTAGATGAAGAAAATAATTCAATAGTAACTGCTAATTTTAGAAATGAAAGAGACACAAGCTCACTGAAATAACTGAGAAACAGCTGAGGCTGACTACTGTTGCCAAAATGACAATAAGTCAAAGATAGTCAGCACTAAACTTGTAGTAGCATCTAGGTGCCTAACAACTGAACTATAACAGCATATGCCTTTGTTGTCTTATTATCTTCTTGGAATTGGTTTTGTGATTTCAAGGATACTCAATGCCTCATTATGGAAAATCTTTTCATTTCTTCCTTTCCATGTGTTCCACGAATTGTAGATGATAATTGATAGCCCCACTAAATTCTTGCAATCCTTTTTTTAGATATTTAGCCTCCATGAACTAGCAGTCTTTCAGCCTGTAAAACTTGGCTAATATGCTTGAAAGCAAGCTAATTTCCTGTAAAGTTCAAATTTGTGTTGTTACTTGTCAACACAGTATACAGGATAATTTGACCATCATCCCTTGGTTATGAGACTGTCCGTAGTTACTGCCCTGTTAGCTGTTATGCAGTTTGATCCATGCAAGGGTTTGTTCAAATAAACCCATCCCCATGGGTATTGGATGGTGTTCTCCCCCCTAGAGTTCACCATATTCTCCTTCCACAGATTTGTAGTATTTGCATTAGTGTAGTAGGATAACCTAGTTACACCAATCTTACTGTGTACTGGCTATTCCCTGTCTGTCTACCTCCACCAAATTTGCTCTTTTGTTGATTTACACTACCTGTCTAACTTATCTTCAGCATGTATATAACATATACTATATATAGCCATGAATGATGATGTGGCCACATATTGTGCATTATTTTTCTTAACATGTTCTGATTGCATCTTATTATCGCCCACTGTAGCTTGGTCTGTCATCATGAATAATTTGAGCACTTTATTCTTTAAATGTCCAGTGAAACTATCTTTTAAAATAAGTGCCAATTGTTTTGAAGTTTAGCTGGCAATTTGGTGTGTTGACCATTTAGTATGCTACTCATGTCTCATACTGGAAGCCAACCCACAATCAGTTTCTCCATCAAGCTCATGATGCATAAATAAGCCCCCCCCCCCCCCCCCCCTTCATGGTTATAATCGATTGCTTGGACCATCAACATGTGTTGTGGCTAGCACAGTGGTGTTGTTTTCCTTTTAAGGTCTCTCTTTTTGTCACTTGTAAATGGGCTGCAGTTTGTGTTTCTCTAGGTGATGGTGTGGTTAAAGAATTAGTGGCATGTTTCAGACACTCCCCAGGAATAAAATGTCAGTGTTGAAATCAGCTATTAATGTGAATTCAGTAAGTTTTGTTATCTATGTATTTTATGTAGGAATATCTTAAACTCAACAGACAGCTATGGACAAGATGCATTTGCATATTTAAGTGCTTAACCAGGCTTCCCTTTGGCTTGTAAGGTCTGGAGACTGGAGATACAATGAATTTGAACTGCCAAATTTGATAAAGTGGCAGTATTCTTTTGCCATTGGATCAATGTTTTCTGATTGTCCGATTAATCATCCTTATTGGTACTTGGCACTCGATTAGGCCCTCCGATTAGATCAGAGCGAACTGAAACCTGGTCGTCCGATAAATCGTCGATTACTCGCGATTAATCGTCTGATTAGGTCTCTGGGTCGATCGGAACTAAATAGACAGATGGGCTGCTTCAGTTAGTGGGCTATATTTATTTGGTCCAGGCCCATTAGGGTTTTCTTATATACCTCACCCCCACTCTCTCTCCTCAGTCCTTACTCCCACTCCAGCCATACATATGGAGTCGGGGACAAAAATATGGAGTCAAATCTCACAGGTAAGTAACCAAGTAGAAATAGTCTTGATGCTTGATGTCTACTATATAAATATATAGTATATGGTATATATAACCATACATATATGATATAAAGTTGATCGTTGGTTAATTGTCCTGATCGGTACTAGATCAATTAGGAACGATAAGCCGATTAGAAAACATTGCATTGGATGTTTCATTTGCCATGTACTTTGCTACTCCCTTTGACTCCAAATAAAAGTCCATTTGTACTCATGGACAAGAATTATAATGTCGTCCATAGTATTGCCTAATCAATCAACATCACGAGATAGGTGATTGCTTGTCAGGTGAAGGGAATAATAGGAAATATTACAAAATACACTGAAATTGTTGCATTTGTATTTCTAGAATATTAAGGAAAGTTTGGTGGACTTGTATTCGGTAATAGTGATTACAAAGATCTACTGATATCAGGAACGGTTTGAATTTGTTGCCAAACTAAGTTGATGTTATCCTTCACAATGCCACAGTAAAGAAACATTGAGTGACTTTGCTTTTCCATAGATTTGTCTTTCCTTCGTAGTTTGGTACCTGAATACCTTTTGTGACTGGTTGTCAGATTTGCATCCTAAAAATACATTGAGATTATCATAATAATACTTCTGAAAGGTTCTAGAAACCTTGATGATTTGTAGTGTGGGGATGTCGTCATCGAAAAGAGACTAGAGACGCCAGGGGGAGTAGCACAGGAGTCTTGAGTGCTCTAGTTGATCCACACTCAAGTTTCCCAAATCTATGAATCAATTGGGAGTGGTAGGTAGGGCATGAAAGGAAGAACTCTATGAGGAAGGGTGAGGAATTGGTAGGCTTGGGTAAATGAAAAAACATCCTGGATCCTTTCCTTCCACACAAACAGAGGAAGCTTGAAGCAACGAAAATCTATATAGAGATTATAAAAGGGAAAGGTCCCTGACTCCATGGGAGCCTACCAAGGAAAAGCTTTCCCATTAAATGAACGTGCCTCACCTACTCTTCCGTTATTGTGGGAAGTGTGGGAATAAATGGATTTGACTACCTCCTCGTTTTCCTTGTATGCTTGTGTTGTGTGTAACGCAGTTTTCTGTTCTGATTCTGGTTTGGCATATCTATGGGGTTTACACTTTGCTCCATAAATTTCTTGTATTAGGCAGTTGTTCTTTGCATTTTATTACAAAGCAGGGTTGATTGCCTGAATTTGGAATGTATTAACATTTTCACTGAGTTTGTTTGTTTTAACCTTTCTTGGTACATATGTGCAGATTAAGGACAGTAGGGATGAATCTGGCAGGTTCTCTGGTGTCTTCTCTTCTAGTGGTTCACCACGACTTGGGTTCTCAAGAAGTTCAAGCAGATTGTCCATGCAGGATGATACTGATGATGCGGATTTTCCTTTTGCTGTGGATGATGTTGATCCAGATTCACGACCAGGGTATCTTCTGCTCCTACTTCATCTTTGGTTGATCATTCTGTGCAATAGTTCTGTATATGTCAACTGATTTGTTTTTTTGTTTTTTTACTCGGTTGTTCAATTTGTTAAGCAACATTGGCAGTCTCGTAGCTTGGAAACTGCAGCACTCATTAGTGAATCTTTGCTGATTAAACCATGCAACTTTACAGGAGTAGTGGCGGAAAGGACACAGGGGATCAGGCTGGTTCGTCATCCCATAAATCCCAAGATGCTGCTGTTGGGTATCTTGTTCACCTGCTGAAATCTGCTCGCCCCCTGCGAGATTCTAGCTACTCATCTCATACATCAAGGGGTGAATCTATGGAAGCTGGAAGCACCAGCTCTTTCATGTCCCGCAGGACATCCGATGCACTGGAGGAGTTCGAATCTTTCAAAGAAATAAGGGAGAACCTCCTAGCACGTAGTAGGTCTAGGCTGCAAGATTCATTGGATAAACCCTAGTGTAGATGCAGCCTGTGGTTCCGTTCCTTAACAGGTGAAAGGTCAAAGGGTCCAAACTGTAGAGTAGAATCATATGGTGAGCTTGGGTAACTCCTCATTTTAGACTTGTCCATGTAAATAACTAATCAACTGGCGCTTGTTTCTGAAAGAGAACACGCAGGCCGCCATTGATTCTATTGTTGGAAAACTTCTCATTCTTAAACTCAAAAGCAGGAATATCGTGTGCCTTTGTTCATAGTGTGTCTGTATACAAGGGAAACCAACTTGGATACAATGTTACTAAGCGCTTGTGAGGCTGTGACAGCCACAGCGCTTAGGCGTGTGGTATCATCGATCATGTAACTAGACTAAACTGTTTACTATTTATTCTGTTTCCTGTCGTATATTTCCATCGATGGACCTATCAAGCTGTTTCTTACTGGTTTTCTGATATCATGCAGATGACCTGATCTGAGAACGTATGTTTGTGTTTTGGGCAACATGCATTCCATGGGTTTGGAACTGAGTTACAGATTTCCCTTTTCACGTTCTCCTTTTGGTTGGTTTGACTGGAATTGAACCTCTGAAGTTTTTTTTTTTCCTTTTCTTTTGGACGTGCAATCTTTACAATCTTATCATTTTTTATTATGCCCCTGGAACCGAAAAGCAACAACTTCAAAATATGAATTCTTGGAACGTTGCTGCTTCTTTTAGCTCCTACATTCATATGCCTTGTGATCTGTCCTGGTTTTTGCATATTTCTTAGGGCTAGTTTGGATAGAAATCCCCTTGAAGATTGAGGGGGAATTGAACCATTCGTTCCATATTTTCATGTCGACTGTTCGAGATGCAACCAAGATCACATCTTACCGGCATTCTCTTCTGTTCTTATACCTTACTTCGAAGAAACGACAAATCAGAATAAAGCGACGCCATGCACCTTTTATGTCCCGAAATTTTCTGCTCGTATCATGTTTGCTAGTCGCTACGATAGAACAGATCGTTCCTGACGAAAGTAGTGCGATCAGCTCCCAGATATTTTATAAGGTTGTGTATCATCATATCATGTACATGCATAATTTTTTTTGGTGAATTTCGACGACTTTTTTGTCATGGTTTGCATGAGTTTTCATGAAGGTTATGGTTTCCACAAGATACGTTCCCAAATTCAAAGAATTAACTTACGATGTAGCACACCCATCTATAATCAGATGATTCCTCAGACCAAACATCACATATTGTTTATAAGAAAAAAAAAGAGGTGTTTATTTGTTACTCAGGAATAAAGCAGTATATGGTAGTACTTTCTCCTATGCTGCAGCATTATTTTAGAAATAAAATGTAAGCAAAATCAAGAAATGGCTTTAGTTAGTGGATTAATCCAAATGTAGGTCTCTCTAATTACTATTCGGTCTCTGAATAAATCAATTTCTAGAATTATCTTAAGTCAAATTACAATTCTTCCTTAGACCAAATATTTATACTTTCTTTTCTATAATTTTGCCCTAATATAAAAATGTTGACTTATGACCAGTTTAGAAATTGATTTATTCAGAAATAGAGGAAGTAACGACGTAGATATAGGTTATAGCACATTAGCACACTGGTTTGATCGATTTAGTGCCTTTTTTTTTGCCGGGTACATTGTTTGGCGCTGCTTGGTTTTTTTTTTGAATCATTGGGTATACTTTATTGATCAAAAGTGGTTAAAAATGGTTACAAAACGGGCAGCATTTGCCGATGGTGTAATGCGCGTATGATGAGATCTTTGGCATGTTGATGCCGGACCAGGGCCCATAACCCGGCCGTGGCCGCCGTCCACGCCGCCAGTCCACGGTCCACCAGCGGGGACCGAGCGCTCAAAAAAAAAAAAATGTAAGCACTCAGAAAATGACGTTGTAGATCTAGGTTAACACGCTGTGGTTTTGATCGATTTAGTGCCACTTTTTTCTGGGTATGTTGTTTGGCGCTGCTCGGTTACGTAAAAAAAACTCAACGACAAAACAAACACTACAAAACTGAAAGCATTTGCGGCCAGTCCACACAACTCGTGGCCACCGTCCACACGGTCCACCGGCGGGGACACCGAGCGCTCGAACTCTCCTATCTGGTAAAGGATGAAGATGAACGCCGGATCGATCGAGTAGCTTTATTCGTTCCAAGCTAGGGCCATCTTTTTCCGCTTTTTTTTTTCCAACTCGAGGAAGCGTCAGCTCCATTAACATGTAACGGAAAATCACACAGAATATGAGACCAGCGGATACCTAAGCATGTTTACAAACTGACTAGCAATCACTAACTGAACCTTAAACCGACCAAAAGGACGAGCGTAACCAGCTCACCTCCCAACTCAAAACAACTGAAAGTGCTACCGACAGAACTGAGTTTAAAATTTATTACAGAACTGCATTCGGTTGCCATGGTTTTGGCCCAAAAACTATTCTAGCTTATCTAAA
Source organism: Sorghum bicolor (assembly GCF_000003195.3). Lineage (NCBI taxonomy): Eukaryota > Viridiplantae > Streptophyta > Magnoliopsida > Poales > Poaceae > Sorghum > Sorghum bicolor. The sequence continues at coordinate 64,031,502 of NC_012873.2, forward strand.
CTATGCAAATTAGTGAAGCAAATTCATCTGGAATCATTTCAGGCACCCAAACCGGATCAACCGAACGGGCCCAGTGATATCAGGAAGACATTCAAAGGGAAACATTCAGGCCACGTTCGGTTCCAAGGAAATCAACCCTGAGAGGCCTCGTTTGTTTCTTCAAAAATGCACTAGGAATTATTCCAACTGACCAGTGCTTATATAGATTTGTAAAGCAATCTAGGTAGGATTCATTCTAGGTATCGAACGAGCCCTAAATTATATATAGCTAAAACTCTCACCAGGATTAATTCCTGCCAGGATTAGCCTCAAACGAACGAGAGCCCTCGCAGCACCGCATCCATGTTTTACGCCTTTGCTGATAAGCTAAAATCTGTTTCCTCCAGCCGTTCGTTATCGATGCCACCGAACAGACCTGTCCAGAACTTCATATATAGGGCACCTCGCACCAAGACCAAGCGTGTGGCATCCACGCTCCCATCGCCATCTCTATTTGCACCTCCTCCACCTTTTCCCATCACATCGATCGCCCCTTGCACCTCCCTCGGAGCTTCCGTTCCATTATCCATGGCTCCCAACCTCAGCTCTGACGCCCCTAAGTTCCCCACCAATCCGAAACACGGAAAGGCCGACGTCGAGGCAGCGGCGGCGGTAGTCCACGGATCGCCGGCCGGTTGCGTCGTCAACGACTACCTGGCCCGCGCGCAGTGGCTCCGCGCCGCCGTCCTGGGCGCCAACGACGGGCTAGTGTCCGTGGCGTCGCTCATGATCGGCGTGGGCGCCGTCCACGACGGCGCGCGGGAGATGCTGGTGTCGGGCCTGGCGGGGCTCGTGGCCGGCGCCTGCAGCATGGCCGTGGGCGAGTTCGTGTCCGTGTACGCGCAGTACGACATCCAGGTGGCGCACTCGGAGCGCGGCAGCAGCGACGACGACAGCAGCAGCAGCAGCAGCGAAGTTGGCCGCGGCGGAGGCGGAGACGAGGAAAGGCTGCCGAGCCCAACCAAGGCCGCGGCCGCGTCGGCGCTGGCGTTCGCGGTGGGCGCGGCGCTGCCGCTGCTGTCGGGCGCCTTCGTGCGGCCCTGGGCGATCAGGGTGGCGGCGGTGTGCGCGGCCAGCAGCCTGGGCCTGGCCGGGTTCGGCGCCGCAGGCGCGTACCTGGGCGGCGCCAGCATCGTCCGCTCCGGGGTCCGCGTGCTCCTGGGTGGCTGGCTGGCCATGGCGGTCACGTTCGGGATCCTCAGGCTGCTCAGCTTGGCGTTCAAGACGCATGTCGCGTCCGCATAAATCACATGTGTCCACTGTATTTGATTACTTAGTAAACAATAAATGATCGGTATACGACGATGGGCACATGATGGAGTCTGGTGGTATCGCCTGTCACGCACTGGCAATAAATGGATCACAATTGGCTAGTCTCAGTGGCCCGTTTCAATGCACTGTTTCCAAAACAAATCCGCCGACAGAGCGTCAATAAAACGAATAATGAAACAACATTCACAATGCATGAGTTTCACCTTGACGTTTTCTAGGCTGGGCAAAGCATTTAATTACTGCAAAATGATTGAATCACATGCAAGATGGTGAAACGATTTAGCCCGCAGTGAGAATTTCATCCCGTTTCACCGCGTGGGAAACAACGCCCGCAAAGTTTCACCATGGTGAAACTACTTCCTTCTCTCTCCTCTTCGTTTCATGCAAAAAATACAATTTTGCTCACATGACGCTCTAATAAATGTGCATGACATCCTGGTGAAACCTCCACTGAAACTAGCCTTATATTAAAGTGTCCATGTTCGGACTCGGATATTATAGCGGCGCGCAATGAACTGATTTCTGTGGATATTGCAGCTCATGTCTTCTTTTCTTTTCTGATGAACCGGATTTGAATGCCGAATTGAGCTGCAATTTGTTATGTGAACGAGTTGTTTGGATGGGTGTCTATCTCCTACATCTAAATTTCATGGTGTCACCATAGAGATGTTTGGTAGCCTGTTTAACCCATTAACCTGGCCTGCCATGAGCACTAACCATGCCCTAGCGGCGGAATATTTTTTCTCACTAGCCACCTTGGCTAGAACCTTAGCTCAACTCTGGTGTGCCATCCGCCTCCACCCTATGACTGCCATTCGTCGAGCTCCCCTCCCCATCTCATCTCGTCGCTCTTTCCTCGCCCGCTTTCACCTTATTAGCCATGCCGACTGTGGCGCTCCCCACCGCCAGCCACCATCCTCCCCACCTGCTACCGCCGTGCCTTCGCTTGGATCCCATTGGGCCCTGCGCCTCTGCCGAATCTTGCTAGATGTTACGAGCACTTGAGATCCGACGTGGTTGGGTGCTCGCTCGAGATCCCCGACCATGTGCACGCGCTGCTCCCCCTCCCCCCTCGCCCGTACACCACCAAATATGTTGATAGTAGGGGCCGTCCTACGATTTGGAGGACCCTAAACAAAACGTGTGATGTGGCTATAAAACTAGAGAAGCAAACTGAGATTATAACATAACATATCTATGAGACCTAGTGGAATGAGGTCCAATACTATAGCGGCTGTGGGCTGGACTGAGTTTGCGTGGTACTGTAGCGACCAAACTTTAGTATCATATTGAAAGTTCAAGAAGAGTTGAAACAAGTTAAAAGGCTGAACCTGGGAAGCTGTTAACTCCGAATCGATTTTTTTGCGCAAAACGAAGATGAAAGTGCAAGAGACTAAATTAGTAGGTGTGGTGCCTTCAACGTGTAGAGTGAGCCTTAGCTGTCATCCTAGGTCGAGGCTTTCAAATGGTAATCAGAGCCAACTCTCGTGATGTCATAGTTACGTATGGTTTGAAACCTTGGACGGGTTGTGCATGGCTTCTGTGAGGGCATGATACTTGGCCTAGGGAACTAGAAATATGAATGTGGCCAAGAGAGTCGCTCCTCGACATTCGTCCTGCTAGGTTTCGACGATGACGTCAAATTTTCTAAATGGGGGAGTATGTGAGACCCAATGATAAAGATGATAGGGCATTTAGAACCCCATGGGGATAAATTTGATACCATACCCGGTCTCTAGTTAGTCTTTAGCGCCGAACCACGGACTCAAGGAAGGGGCTCGTGAAACCACATATGTTTTTCTGTTTTCTACTTAGTACAATACGGTAATAGTATACTCCCTCGGCACTGGTAATTCAAATCGTTTTGGACATCAATACAATTTTGGATTATGATTAGAAAGTTCCCTTTTTGGAGAATTATCTTGTGCCAAATAGTTAAATAATGTCTATATGTTTTGTTTCTATGGGTTAGTATAAAGTGTGGACTCTTGTATGAAATGCTTGATAGTTGAAATTAGCAAGGTTTAGACCTTTTAAGCATTGCGACAAAAGAGCTAATGGTTGTTAGTTTTAACGGAAAATCCTGAATTCGTTAAGTCCCTAAATGATAGTGGACAAGGCTAATTTGGCGTCTAATTTCTAACAAAAAGTCTTAAGCACTAATATCATGTTTTTTGCACCATTGGTTGCATCAAGGTGAGCACTTGGGCATGATGTAGGTTGTAGCCATGGTGCTCGCAAAAATTGCCCGAAGTTCGCTAGAACGTGCTGGGACTGTGGCGTGGGTGCTCAATTCGTGAACCAGCATTTCAGTGACAAAGGTATGTTGACCTTTATGTATCTACCTCTCTGGTCGCTCTTTTGTCGGGGTGAAAGCTTCATTGGGAAGCTCGTGCAACTGGCTTTCGGGTAAACAAGATGGTCAAACCTCAACTGCAGTCCTCACCAGTTTTGCTTCGCTTTAAATCTCGTGCATGGCATCGTTCGCGCTGGCATGGCCTAATCCCATGGTTTACCCGAGCACTGCTAGCGTTGAGGTCTCGGCCGTCGTGGCTGTGTCTACGTGACCCTTGTCATCACATCGTCGAGGACACCGTAAACCCAATTCTAAGAGAAACAGAGAACAAATCTAGATCTATGAAACCTCTAATCACCTGACGAGATCGCCGAATAGAAGAGAGGAGAGGGATTGATGCGGTGGCGGTAGAGGTCGGTGAGAGGACTCCTCGAGGAGGAGCAGTTTCCTTATGGGGAAGACCTGCACCTTGGCCGCCACGCACACAACGTAGCTAGAGGCGGAGCTATATAGTTAGTAATGGGTGCGGCCGTACCCACGAAATTATGAAAAAAAAATGATTATGATCAAATTTTTACTATATATATAACCCTATGATAAAATTATATGTATACACAGGCATAGCGTATCTCTCTTAAATTTGCTCTAGCTCCATCACTGAATATAGCGGACGCACATCCAGCGAATCACAGCACAGCAGTACCACGTACTTACCAGTGCCTCCGTCTTGCGCCGAGCACGCCACAGGCCACACCACTAGCACACACGGGCACACGGCAGGAACACCCGGTGAGTCCGGCGGTCCACGCCGGGCGGCCGCTCTCAGTTGTCGCGCCGTCCTGGCGTTCAGCGCGTACGCGAGCCGTGGCGTTGGCTCTCGGAGAGTCACGCGTATTCACACGAGCAGCGCCGCCAGCCTGCAGCTCCAGGTGCAAAACATAAAAAAGCTGGGAAGGTGCAGATCTCAATCTGCATATGGAAGATGTCTTGGGGACTGTCTTGCAGATCTCAATACTCTGACAAATATATTTTACAGCCTAACTAAGCTTGAATGAACTGGGTCGTGATCATATAACCTTAGATATTATATGCAAGCTTCAACCGTGGCAACGACGAAGTTTGCGTGATCCACCAGAACCTCGTCAAAAGAGCAAAACCTTCCACCATATATGTACAGCTAGCAATTTATAGAGTAATTGTGCACAAGCTATTGAGCAAAACAAAACTAGTTAAACTGTCAGGTAGCAGCATACATGAGTTTAACAGCCATGGGATGGCAAGTGATATCGATCCCAAAACCATGGCGCTCACGCTATATATACAGCTAGCTTCCGACTCCAAGCGTGTGGCTACCACGCTCGATCTCCATCTCCATTTGCAACTGCTCCTTCCATCCCATCCCATCTCATCACCTCTTGCAGCTCGATCCGCGCTTCCGTTCCATCCATGGCCTCCAACCTCAGCTCCGACGCCCCTAAGTTCTTCCCCTCCATGTCGAAACGCGTAGAGGCCGACGTCGAGGCAGCGGCGGCGGTAGTCACCGGATCGCCGGCCCGCCGCGTCGACTACCTGGCCCGCGCGCAGTGGCTCCGCGCCGCCATCCTCGGCGCCAACGACGGGCTGGTGTCCGTGGCGTCCCTCATGATCGGCGTGGGCGCCGTCAACGACGGCGCGCGTGAGATGCTGGTGTCGGGCCTAGCGGGGCTCGTGGCCGGCGCCTGCAGCATGGCCATCGGCGAGTTTGTGTCCGTGTACGCGCAGTACGACGTCCAGGTGGCGCACTCGGAGCGCGGCAGCAGCGACGACAGCAGCAGCGAAGTTGGCCGCGGCGGAGGCGAAGGAGATGTGGAAAGGCTGCCGAGCCCGATGAAGGCCGCGGCCGCGTCGGCGCTGGCGTTCGCGGTGGGCGCGGCGCTGCCGCTGCTGTCGGGCGGTTTCGTGCGGCCCTGGGCGATCAGGGTGGCGGTGGTGTGCGCGGCCAGCAGCCTGGGCCTGACCGGGTTCGGCGCCGCGGGCGCGTACCTGGGCGGCGCCAGCATCGTTCGCTCCGGGCTCCGCGTGCTCCTGGGTGGCTGGCTGGCCATGGCGGTCACGTTCGGGATCCTCAGGCTGCTCAGCTTGGCGTTCAAGACGCATGTCGCGTCCGCATAAATCACATGTGTCCACTGTATTTGATTACTTAGTAAACAATAAATGATCGGTATACGACGATGGGCACATGATGGAGTCTGGTGGTATCGCCTGTCACGCACTTGGCAATGAACTGATTTCTGTGGATATCGCAGCTCATGTCTTCTTTTCTTTTTTTTTTCTCTGATGAACCGGATTGGAATACCGAATTGAGCTGCAATTTGTTATGTGAACGAGCTGTTTGGTTGCGTGTCTATCTCCTACATCTAGATTCCACGGCATCACCGTAGAGATATTTGGTAGCCTATTTAACCCATTAGCCTAGCCTGCCATGCACTAACCATGCCCTAGCCTGACTACCTAGGATCGCGGCGGAATATTTTTTTTTCCCACTAGGCACCTTGGCTAGCACCTTAGTTCAACTCTGATGTCATCCGCCTCCGCCCTATGACTATTGGTCGTCGAGCTCCCCTCCTCATCTCATCTCGCCCCTCTTTCCTCCACCCTAGGTTTTGACGATGACATCGAATTTTCTGAGTGGGGGAGAATATAAGACCCGTTGATGAAGAAGATATGGCATTTAGATCCCCATGGGGATAAATTTGATGCCGTGTCCGGTCTCTAATATGGGAATTGTTCACAGGAAAATCGGGGATCGGGTCCCGTTGTCATCTTTAGCGCCAAACCACGAACTTAGTGGAGGGGCTCGTGAAACCATATATATTTTTTCTGTTTTTTTACTATATATTCCCAGTATAATACGGTTATAATATACTCCATACTGGTAATCCAAATCGTTTTGGACATCAATACGGTTTTCAAAACATAACTTTTATTTTTTTTATAAAAATATTTATTAAAAGTGGTAGATTCATATTTTTATGAAAGTATTTTTCAAGACAAATCTATTCATATGGTTTTTCCATTTTCAAACTCAACATCTTAAAACTTATTCATGATTTCTATTTTCCATATTTAATCCAAACTTTGTCCAAAATAACTTAAATTACTAGTATGGAGGGAATACTGTGTAAATTGTTAGGAGTTGGGTTGGGAAAATGGGAGCCACTAGTGTATCCATGCACCCGGCCCAACAGTCCACACAAGTCAGAAGCTCGGTTAAATCGAGTCGAAACTCCAATTTTTCAGCCGTAGTCATGAACAGGCGTGTGGCACGCACAAGTGATATCGATCCCAAAACCGTGGCTCGAGCACAGTGGCTCCGCGCCGCCGTCCTTGGCGCCAACGACGGGCTGGTGTCCGTGGCGTTCCTCATGATCGGCGTGGGCGCCATCAACGACGGCGCGCGGGAGATGCTGGTGTCGGGCCTGGCGGGGCTCGTGGCCGGCGCCTGCAGCATGGCCATCGACGAGTTCATGTCCGTGTACGCGCAGTATGACATCAAGGTGGCGCGCACTCGGAGTGCGGCGGCAGCGACGACAGCAACAGCAGCGAAGGCGTCGACAAGGGGGAGAGCCTGCCGAACCCAACGAAGGCCGTGGCCGCGTCGGCGCTGGCGTTCACGGTGGGCGCCGCGCTGCCGCTGCTGTTGGGCGGCCAGGGTCGCGGCGGTGTGCGCGGCCAGCAGCCTGGGCCTGGTCAGGTTCGGCGCGGCGGGCGCGTGCCTGGGCGGCGCCAACGTCGTCCGCTCCGGGCTCCGGGCTCCGCGTGCTCCTGGGCGGGTGGCTGGCCATGGCGGACACGTTCGGGATCCTCAGGCTCTTCAGCTTGGCGTTCAAGACGCACGTCGTGTCGTCCGCATAAATCATGTGTCCACGGTGTGATCGAGGACACGGTATACGACGATGGGCACATGCCGAGGGTCTGGTCACGTACGGTATCACTCATCAGTCCGATCACGCACTTGCAATACATCTCGGTCATATTATTAGTTCCACGACTGGAGTACTAGAGATAGTATAGTTACGTGGTGATGCCCGTAGTCGGACTCGGAAATCATACTGGCCTTTGATGAACTGATTACTGTGGATATGGCGGCTCATGTGTCTTTTTTAATCTATATGTTAACTTGTTCTCTTCTTCTTCTTTTTTTCCTGCACTGGATTGGAATGCCGCATGGACTTGCAATTTGTTCTTTTTTTTTTACAAAGACACTCAAAAGAGCACCTCATATCTAATATATATCGAGAAAAACAAATACTAGTTAAGAAGATCAATAATGAGACATAAAAGGACCTTTAAAAAAATGAAAATCGCACTAAGTAGATGGTAAAGAAAAGGAACACCCGTAGAATCCCCACTAAACATGGTTTGCTGACAACGAGATCTTGTACTTTATGAAAGAATAAAAACACTTCAAGGCTTGCAATTCTTCACTATCAGAACAGAGTGTTGAAAATACAAAACCTTGTTATCAAATAGATTGAAAGATATCAAGATCACTATATCGAAAGTTAGCCATCTGCTTTCTAAGATTTAAACACACTAGCTACCAAGATCTGAAGAGAACCAACAGATTTAACAAACCATGCTCTCGCTAACCCCTCGTTGATGCCAAATGGAACATCATCGATGTAGGGAGAGGTTGGAGATCGTCGACATTACATTGCCAACGACACCGTAAACCAAACACTACGAGAAACAGAGAACAAACTTAGACCTATGAAATCTCTAACCACCCGACAAGATCGCTGAATAGAAGAGAGGAGTGGGACTGATGCGGTGGCGGTAGAGGTCGACAAAAGAACACCGCAGGGAGGAGCAGTTTTCGCGTGGGGAATACCCGCAACTTGTTGTCGTGAACCCCGCTGAGCAAATTGCATGCCCTTCTATAACAACCTTGAGCTTATCAGCTGAATCAACCAATCATTCAGTAATATTTTTTTCATAATAAATCGGTCTGCTATGACTTATCAGCCAAACGAACAAGATGACTTGGCTGCCACGCACACAACTTAGCGGACGCACGTCCCGTGTTGGAGCGAATCACAGTACAAGCCACATCACTAGCACACACGGCAGGAGCATCTGGTGAGTCCGGCGGTCCACGCCGGGCGGACGTTCTCAGAGCTTAGGGCCTGTTTAGATTGGAAACAAAAAAATTTTGAGTGTCACATCGGATGTGTCGGAAGGATGTCGGGAGGGGTTTTTAGAAACTAATAAAAAAACAAATTACATAGCTCGTCAGGAAACTGCAAGACAAATTTATTAAGCATAATTAATCTGTCATTAGCATATGTGGGTTACTGTAGCACTTAAGGCTAATCATGGAGTAACTAGGTTTAAAAGATTCGTCTCGCAATTCTCAACTAAACTGTGTAATTAGTTTATTTTTTTTATCTACATTTAATGTTCCATGCATGTGTCCAAAGATTCGATGGGATCGATGAAAAATTTTTGGGTGGAAAACTAAACAGGGCCTTATTTGCTGGTTAAAAAAACTATGATTGAAAATATACTAATTTATTATAAGAAAAAAATAGTATTGCCTGCTAGAAAAATACGCCTTTATGACACCAACATCAGTTGTCGCGCCGTCCTGGCGTCCCGCGCGTACGCGAGCCGTGGCGTTGGCTCTCGGTGTGTCGCGCGTATTCACACGAGCAGCGCCGCCAGCCTGCAGCCCCAGGTGCAAAACATAAAAAAGCTGGGAAGGGGCAGATCTCAATCTGGCCGTGGAACATGTCTTGGGGACCTGCCAGTGCCAGCCAGAGCTCATCAATCAAAGCGACAAAAACAACAATGTTGCAGCCACGACCACGAGCCCGTCTCGAGCATGGCAACCATGACATCTTGGAAGAGTCAGCTGTGCAAATGCAGTTGTCGGGAAGTAGTAAGTTTTGGACTAAACATGTGAGATGAAATGGTGTACTATATAGGTCTTGTTTAGTTCGTAAAAATTTTTAAAATTCTCCGTCACATCAAATTTTTGGTCGCATGCATGAAGCATTAAATATAGACGAAAATAAAAACTAACTGCACAGTTTACCTGTAATTTGTGAGATGAATCTTTTGAGCCTAATTACTATGTGATTGGAAAATGTTTGTCAAATAAAAACGAAATGCTATAGCCAAAAACAAAAAATTTTGCCAACTAAACAAGACCATAGTAGTTCCTTGAAATTAGTGAGGAGTAATACGTTATGTTGTCATGCTTCTTATTATATTTTTCCACCTTCCATCAGTTTTTATATATCTTATATGCACTCTAGCTAGAAAGCCAATCACACTCTCTATTTTCAAAGATCTAATTAAAAAAAGCTATTGAAGTTTTTTTTTTCACTACAGTCTCTTTCTATCAGTAATGGAAGATATAACAAGGTTCTTGGAGATGCTTTTAAAACTAAACATTGAACTTGAGATGATTAGAGTAGTTCCAATATTAGAAACCACAAGTAGTTTCTATCTATTTAATTTGTATATACACTACACATAGAAATTATGTTCTTAATAGTTTCTACTGATGTTTTGTCCAATCAAGTTTTTCTCTCACTCATCTATTTATCATATTTTTTATGTCTTGGTTTACATGTAAACATGATTTCTTATTTTTATGTTTAGTTGGTACTCTAAGGCTCTGTTTAGATCCCTCCATTTTTAAGAATCTGGCTTTTGGAAAACTGAGTGGGATCCAAACAACCCAATTTTTGCTATCAATTCTTGCTAGATTCAAGCCTGTTGCTTGTCTGAAAAATCATGATTGAAAATATTATTTACTGATCTGTTGTGACTCAGATTTGGCAAATAAGCTCAAACGAATAGGCTAAAACCAAAAAGGTGTTGAAACTCAACTTTTGTCAATTTATTATGACGTATAGAGCAATAGATTTTTAAAAACTAGAGGATTCAAACACCCTCCTAGTTTTTACTCACAATCTAAATTTTAGAAATTATAGATGTAAAAACTATTCTTTTAAGAATATGAAACTGACCCAATCAGGGCTTAATTATTAGATATAGGAAACAGTGGTTTTTGAGTTAGGAGTGCTCGGCGGAAATGGACGGACTGGTAGCACGTGATTGAGTCCTCTCCCGGAAAACATGGATCTCCCAAAGGCGTGCGCGCTTGTCTAGTTGCTCACTGCCCAGGAGGTGCTGAGTGGTTGACGCAAGAAATGAGACGTGGCACATTGAATCTTCGATATCATCATCTTCCAAGTAGTACTTGGCACATTGAATTTTCAAAATCTGAAACTTGGGCACGCACAATGAGATCTTTACATTAAACTGGTGCGCACAACCAAGTGTCTGTCCCACACCTGAGTGTTTCAAAAGTTCAAAACATATGGACTTCTACGTGCGCTAAAAAAAAAGTCATGAAACTCAAATATTTAACTGTATCAAAACATATATAGTACAAAAATTAAAGTTATAATATATTTATAAGTAAAAATTTAAGTGAATTGCAACGGGTGAAAAAAAATAATCTATCAAAGTTTCATTTTAATTATATATAGACTTAATAAGCATTGTCATATTATTGCCTATATTAAGTTATACTCCCTCCATCTATTTATCGGAGTTATTTTAGGGTTGTGCGCAATGACCAAAAAGAAATTAATTCATCCAGTAAAAGGAGTTGCATGTAGACGGTTGAATTAATTAGACCAGTGAGAAAAGTCACATGTGCTTGAAAAAAGATGAAAATAGTGATCCCTAGCTTAGATGACTCTGATTCTTGAACAAAAAATTCGGTAAGATGACTCTAATAAATAGACGGACAGAGTAGTACGGATGTTATGATCATCATAGAATAAATAATAGCTTTTAAATTTTATAGAAAAGGTAAAAGATAAATAGTGTACCACTTTCATTCTTATTTTTCATGAGCGTTTGATATATATTTTTTGTTTCATATTGCAACATCTAGATATGTTTGCTAGTAAAGTTTAAAAAACATAAAAAAAAACAACCACCTAAAATGTTATCATAGATTGTCTTGGATGCACTAGCTGCTGCCTGCTGGTGCTGGGAGAGGGACATCAAATCCGTCGTCCCGTCGACGCATCGCACGACGCCAACCTGCTCTGCACCTTGCTAACGCCCGATGGCATGCCGCCCCGTCCGTCGCAACAATGACGGCCCCCGCCGCTTACCCTCCGTGCACGATGCCGACTCGCCGAGCTATCGAGTTGGCCCGTAACCCGTCAGGCCATCCATCGGGCGAGCCCATGCTACGACAGCCCGAGGCTCAGATCAGGTCGGGTCCAGAACGGGCCCGGGAGAAAAACAGCAGGATTTTTGTGGCCCGACCTGAACACGGCCCAACCTATGGTCAGCATCTTGAACATTATGGAACTCCTGGGTCTAAAAATTCATCCATAGTAAACGCCAATTGGATTTTGATTTAGGGTAAAAACCAACCGTATTTTGGATTGTTACGCACCAAGCTGGGATTGGATTGTTACTCATCAAGCCAAAGACGGCGTTGATACCAGTTTTACTGGACACAGACTAGCAGGCAGCCCTCCTTGTAAAGGGCACATGCCATCAAATCAGGAAATCTGCGGATCAGTAAGTGGCTTGCGCATCATTTTAAAGTCTAGCATCAAGAAAGCAAGACGTTGCCTATACTTAGACTCAGTGCCACAAACACGAACAATCCCAATGTTAATTGCACTTACAATCCAACTGCTAAAAAGATTATCCCCCCAGCATGTTCATTCTTCTGCCGCTGCTGCTGCTTGTTAAAGGATATATATGACCCGGGGGGCATGTGAACTAACAAAGCCAAGCACAAGGGACGAACAAGCAGGTACAATCGCATCGTGCTTGATCATCTCATTTGAACTATCCCAGCACTTACAAGCTTCTGAATCTTCTGCATAACTCCGGGGTTCTTCAGGTGCTCCTGGGCTGCCCTTGGGTTCTCCTGGAAATCAATTAGCACCTGCAGAACATGAAATCATTAGCAGGCCGGTATAGTAAGTTTTGCCGCAAGATACCCCGGCCGAGTTCAGGGACTCGATGGTACCTGTCGCATGATAGGGTCGGTAAGAATGTTCTGGATCTCTGGGTCTTGCATAGCTTTGTTCTGCACAAACAGCATGAAGAACAGTTAACTGAATCTGAACTTTTGAAGCTGCAAATACCAAAGAACACAAAAGCATACTCCAATATGGTTACCTGTCTTTCTTGCAATTCGTCCTGACTTATTTCACCTCTGTTGGCCTTGTTGATCTGTTCAATACACCTGCAAATGTCACCCAAAAAAAAGGTTAACATGCTGTTTATGCAATATACACTGAACAATCAGATTACTGATACTGCATAAGCTTTAATAATACCTCCTAACACCATCAAGCAGTTCCGGGTTGTTTGGGTCATGCTTCAAGCCAGCCTGGTAGGTTTCCATGGCCTTGTCATATTCTTTCATGAAGAATTGAATTGCACCTTTCCTTGTATACCCTTTGGTGAAGGTGGGGTCTAGATCAAGACACTTCTCTGCGTCTTTAAGACCTTCAGGCATGGCTCCTAACTTGGTGTAGCAGGCGGCCCTATTGCTGTAAACCTGTAGATAAATAACATTTGAAGGTCAATTGGCTGCAAGTAGAACATGTAAGCTTATACACAGACACGGCTACAAAGTGCAACAACATTAAGCAGCTCAATATATAACAGCAGAAAGAAAGGAGGATATCAATTAACAAAAATATTACGGATTAAATTATTACAAGATCAGGTAATATGGTTAAGTAAGACAAAAAAGCAATTATTATAAGATCAGGTAAAATATTACGGATTAAATTATTACAAGAAAGCACAAGCACATAAGACATCAATAACAAGCTCCAACAAGTTAGAGCTACCTGCTTAGCTCTAAGGCCAACATCAATAACAAGCTCCAACAAGTTAGAGCTTTCTGCTTACCTCTAAGGCCTAGTCACATCCACCTCAACAAGAGCTAGCTTAAAAGATTAATTCTCCAATTATCTAGCTTTTACACAGTGCTCAAAGCTAATGTGGTTCTCAAAGCAAAGAATGAAGACTGGATGAGAAGTGATGTGACCAACTTAACATCAAGAGGCGTTCAAAGAGCTAGCCCTTCTCTCTCCCCTCCACATACGGAAAAATGATGATATGAATTCTATGAGCTAGTTGAGCTGAGTTGGCATTGTAGGAGGTATGCACACCCATCATTGTTACAACAACCAAGTAACTCAAAGTAACCTAGAATAAACAGATAGGGAAATACCTCAATTTGATGCAACCGGTGTTTTTGGATATATTAAGTTGGAATGGGAAAGGATGAGTGTGGGTTTTGGTTTGTGAAATCAACATCATTTCCCATTCCCTTGTTTGGCACCTACCTATGGGTATGGGTTGGAGAAATAGAGGGGAAATGAAAAAAGCATCATATCCTTTTCCATAAAGGTTTTTTTGGGTCATTTTACAAATAATAACCCAATTCCACCCCCCACAACCCAGCCCTCATGGTGGGATAGAAACAATGAGATATGAGGAGCACATACCCCTGTCCCAAACCAATATCTTTTCCCATAACCATAATTCAAACACTGAAACAAATCCAACCAATCCATCATTACCCTTACGGCCTTACCCACCCCTCATAAACCATTTGCCAAACACCACCTAATGTTCAAATAAGGTGCAATACCATCTAGTTATTGCAGCAAACACCATTTGTGTCTAACCAGGAACCAACAGTGGATGGTTCAAGTTGAAATGCTGAATCAAGGAGTCAAACCATAGTTTATCAGGAAAGCATTTCAACAAACAAGAAAAAGTGGAAGTTACAATTTAGACAAGAGACAACAGAAATCAATTGCATTTTCCAAGTTGAAGACCAAATGCTGAGTTAAGTAGCTTCATATAAGAGCAAGAATCCTTTTCATATCAACCAAGAAATGCATCTCTTATCTTCTAGTGACCATTCTTATCTCAATCAGCAGCGTTCTCCCTTCTACCCTATCGCGTTCTCTACTATGCAAACCAAGGCACTAGGCGGGACCACTCAGCATAAGCACAAATCCCACCCTTTAGCGACCCACCATCCAGGAAAACACAGCCATGACAAGCCATGCAAGGATGTGGAAAAACAGTCTTATTTTCCATTTTTGGTAAAGGAGTCTGGACTTATTACACAAACAATCAAGTCATGTAATTTATCAATGACCAAGTTCCCAAATATTTCATATGTTATACTCTAACAAAGGCAGACTGTATGAAACAGAGGTAGACGAATTACCCTAGGATCCTTTGGGTTCCTCCTGAGAGCCTCTGTGTAGTGTTTTATTGCTTCTGGGTATTTTTGCTCCTTGAAGAACTCGTTACCTACAAATCAACAGACAAATTACAAAACTATAGCAGAGGAACAGCCATCACCAACATGTCCTAGAGATGACATTATAAAACTTATACATACCTTTCTCTCTCTCCTCATCTGCTAATTTTGGATCATAATACTCTTGTTGCTCCAAATCTTTCTTTGCTCTCTCAGCCTCATTTAACTTTTTAAGAGTGTCTGGGTTCCGATGCTCAGTTAGAGCCTTCTGGAAGGTCTCGATGGCAATATCAAAATCCTTAGAGGTCTTAGCAAGTTTGACCAGAGCTGTTCCTTTTCTTGTCAGTGCCCTTGAAATCATCTTGAAATCAGCACGGAGCTCTCTTCCCCTCTCCACAGCCTTATCGCAATCCTTGATGCATTCATCGTACTGCAGGTAAAAGATATTAATGCATTACAGCAGCAACTTTTTGGCTACCAAAAGTAATAGAGGGCTATAGACTATCTAGCAAAAAAAAAAAGAGAGTATGTGATATTTCGGGCATAAGTCACAGTTAAATCGTGTAATACTTGTACTCTTACTCCTAAACTAAGCACCATGCAAGAATACAACTGCTTCTCAACTAAACACTTTTCACTATTAGCAAACGTGTGTGACAAACAAGTAATACAAATTCTCATAATGGCTACTCAATAGTATAAGTCACGCACCTAACTCCTGTAAATCTCAATTTAGTCTACTACTGATTTGTGCATTGCAAAAACCAAATCAAATGGACATCAACAACCAAACAATGTGAGAGCTCACTGGCCAGCAAAATACAACCACCTGATTTGCCCAATTTGTGCATTGCATAAACCAAATCAAATGAACATCAACAATCAAACAATGTGAAAGGTCACTGGATGAAACCAGCGAAATATATTAGCCTCACCTTTCCCATCTCAATGTAGACTGCTGCTCGGTTAGTCAGATAGGAAATATCCTCATCGTCAAGTTCCAAGGCTTTGGTGTAATGCTGGATTGCCGTCTCGAAGTCCTTCTTCTTGTAAGCTGTGTTACCTAACTCCTTCTCCTTCTGAGCAGCAGCTTTCTTCTCCTTGCGATCCTTTTCCTCATCAGTTAAATCCATTGGCTCTGGCTCCGGTTCCGGCTCTACCTCCCTCGCCTTTGTCTCAGGAGGCGGCGTCTGCTGCTGCTGCGGCGGCGGCTGCGATGGAGTAGACTGCGACGACTCGGAGGCCTCGGGTCTCTGGATCTTGACGTTAAGCATGAGGCTGAGCACCTGCATCATCCGGGGATCGGAGAGGTACATACTGATGCTGCTGGGATTCCTCTGCACCTCGCGCAGCATCTGCATAAAATCGGGCTCGCTAAGGTAGGCGCGCGTGGTGGGGTCGGACGCGATCTTGCTCCACAGCTCGGGGCCCTGGAACATCTGGCCGAGGCCGTCGGGGCCGGACGGCCCGCGGCGGGGCGGGGCGGCGGCCGCCTTCTTAGCGTCGTCGAGCCCCGCCTTGAGGCCGTCGTTGCTGGGGTCGAGCGCGAGGCCCTTCTCGTACGCCGCGACGGCGCTGGCGGCGTCGCCGAGACCGAGGTGCGCCGCGCCGAGGCGGGAGTAGCCCTTGGCCCAGTCGGGCTTGAGCTCGACGGTCTTGTGCGCGTCGGCGAGCGCATCGGAGTAGCGGTGGAGCGAGGCGAGCGCCGCCGACCGGTTGGAGTAGAGGACGTGGTTGCCCGGGGCGAGCGCGATGGCGTCCGTGAAGTGCCGCGCCGCCTCCTCGAAGCGGCCGGCCGAGAACGCCGCATTACCCTTCGCCTTCGCCTCGTCGGCCATGGCGGGGGGCTCCGATCGGATCGAGCTGTCGAAGGTCCTAGAAGTCTTGGCGGCTGGGAGGGCCGGAGGAGGGGGCGAGCAGAAAAAGTCTAGGGGTTTGTGGGGATTAGGACGAAAACCTGTTGAGATTTTTATAAAACTGAGAGGAGCCCAGCTGCGTTGGATCCGCAGTTCTCAAGGGTTCTCGAAGGTTCCTCCACGGAGTAGCCGATCAGGATCAGGGAAGGCAACGGAAGGGACGACCCGATGGATCACGGCCTGCCACTGTGTGTATTTCCGTCTTCTTCTTACGCCTATAAATGGGCCCGTTTCCAACTCTTACAAACATTTGGGCCGCTAGAGTTGACGGGCCGACAAAGTTGGGCTACGGCCGAGACATAATCTCCAGAATCCAGCCCAACCCGGCCACACCACTCGGCTACCCGGCTGACGTCAAAGCATGGAAGCGGCCTCTCCAGCACCTGCCCACGGCCGCACAAGCCGACGGAGCCGCCGCACCAGCTCACGCCCCACGCGTCCGCGATCCAGGGCGCCGTGCCCGTGCCATGCATGGCGGCATGCGCGCGGCCGCGGCGCCTACTTCTTCTCTCGACCCCGACCCCTGCGCCGCTCTCACGCTACATTGCTACCCTCCCACCGCTAGACTCTAGTAGCGCGACACGCCGGAGGCGATGGCTGCGCGGTGGTGCCTCGTGCTGCTCGTGTTGGTGCTGGCCGCGGCAGCGGCCGGCGCGGAGAAGGGAGAGTGGGACCCGGTCATTCGGATGCCTGGGGAGGAGGAGCCTGCAGCGTCGTCGCACTCGCACAGCGGCGAGGGATTTGAGGGAGAGGAGGATGTCGCCGTCGGGACGAGGTGGGCAGTGCTCGTTGCCGGGTCCTCAGGCTACGGCAACTACAGGCACCAGGTGAGCGCGACGATACCTTAGTACAGCGACTTGTATGCGTGGATGAGTCCGAAGTTCGATTGTAAGCGAGAGTAGCGTGGTGTTGTACTGTTGTTGCGATATTGCTCCTATCAGGTTGTCCGTTATGTGGCAGAAATTATTATTGTCGAACCGTGGAGTTGCACTTTTGGGTATCGAAGTTTTGGGGGCCCTAGTCTATATAGGATGCTCGGATTCTAACATTTCGAGTCTTGTCTACATCTTGAGTTAATTTAGTTGTCGGTCCAGCTAAAGTTCAGTGAAGAACTGCTCGGCCCAGGGGTTTCGACGGGTTTAAGGATCAAGTGAAAGTGCTGCTAGTAGTGACAAATAAAGTTCTGGGACTTCTTAGGATGCTTTAGATTTTTCATGTGGTCGTTTTCAGAGAAGGAAAATGTTTAAGGAACGATATAATTCAGGAACGTGAAGGGATTTGGAATTTCACATGTTTTGCTTCTATAAGTTTTTATGCAGAGGATGGATTGGTACCAAATTTTGCCACATACTAAAGAGTTGCATAAGTTGGCAAGAACATTAGATAACAGTTGAAAGAACAGATAAAACGTCTGTAAAACCACTTTCTTCTCCTCTTAATGAAATACATGCTAAGGCACGTCTGCAAAAAAAGATAAGAGCAGATAAAATATTTGATGGTGAGTACTTGTACTTGCAGTCAGTAAACTGGAATTATGCGTCCGTAGCTAAGAAAGTTGTTCGGATATCATCACGTTTATTGGGAAAATCTCCATTTTCGCTTTCGCCTTGTTTTGTCTCCTTTTTAACAGGGAACAGACATTACATATCAGCAAGCAATTATTTTCCATAGTGCCTTTGCTTACAGGTTGATGTGACTTTGTTTTATTGCAGGCTGATATATGCCATGCGTACCAGATACTGCGGAAAGGAGGGATAAAAGAGGAGAACATTGTGGTGTTCATGTATGATGACGTTGCCACTAGTGCACTTAACCCAAGGCAGGGGGTTATTATCAATCACCCACAGGGCGAAGATGTTTATGCTGGTGTTCCGAAGGTACCTCTTAGTGGATTGTCCTTCTATCATTTTTCTCCCAGACAGGGGGAAACGTTGGGATCATTATGAACTCAAACTTGCCTTTCAACTAGTTTCCACCTATAGATGTGTTAACTAGGATTCTGCATAGCCCTCTGGATGGGGACAGTGAGAACACCTTAGGACTCGTAAATCACAAGTTGCCTATGATTGTGTTGCACAGGCCGTCAATACTACACATCATAAGTTAAAGTAATTCGCATCCAATGCAGTCATATGCAGATGCTCCATGCATATTCTTATAGAAAAAAATTCTCAATGTTGATGCTCACCCTTAACAAGGCCAGATTTCTGGATAATTTAATTGTCCATACTTGAGAGTTCACACTAATGTGAAGTACTTGAGTTATAACATTTGATTCCAACCAAGCCCTAAGCATCTTCGAACCTGTTATGAGTAGCTTTTCGATTAAATAAGCAAGTTCTTTAGAAGGAGAGCATGGCATGGGACTATATCCTTTTACCATGTGTTTTTTAAGGTACCTTGCTTCAAGGATTCATCATCGGTGCATTCTTATTTAGCTGCATTTGGTTCTGCAAGTCTATTAGTTAACATAGTTTCTAATTCCAGGACTACACTGGCGACCAGGTCACTGCTAAAAACTTCTTTGCAGTTCTCTTGGGCAACAAAACAGCAGTCACTGGAGGCAGCAGGAAGGTCATCAATAGCAAACCAGATGACCATATTTTTATCTGTTACTCAGATCACGGGGGGCCTGGTGTTCTTGGTATGTGGAAGTTGCAAATGCTTCTATGCGCTATCAAATAAATTTGTTTCATATGGATTGACATTTTCTCTTTGCAGGTATGCCCAATCTGCCATATCTTTATGCTGGTGACTTCATGAAGGTGTTAAGAGAAAAACATGCTTCAAACAGCTATGCCAAAATGGTAAGGTAGTTCTTATTTACTTGTTGATAGGAAACTTGTCCTCTCTGAATGGAAGCATGTGGACAGGTTATATATATTGAAGCATGCGAAAGTGGCAGTATATTTGAGGGGTTAATGCCAGAAGACCTTAATATTTATGTCACGACTGCATCCAATGCAGAAGAAAGTAGCTGGGGTACATACTGTCCAGGAATGGAACCATCACCTCCTTCCGAGTACATTACCTGCCTAGGTGATCTCTATAGTGTCTCTTGGATGGAAGACAGGTAGAGTTCATATTGTGGATGCTTATTTTGTTGGCAACTTAGTCTTGAATCATATTTTTGTTAATTTGGAAGTGGCCACTTAGTCCTGTGATTGAATAACCATAATATTACTACCTGACAGTGAGACTCACAATCTGAAGGAGGAAACAATAAAGGAACAGTATGAAGTGGTGAGTCTGGACTTGCCTTCTAGGCATTTCATTTGACTATTTATAAACCTTTCCTTAACCACAGCATTGTGCACAGGTGAAGGAGCGTACTTCAGACTCGAACAGCTATGGTGCAGGCTCTCATGTCATGGAGTATGGTGACAAGACCTTCAAGGGAGAGAAGCTTTACCTTTATCAAGGTTTTGATCCTGCAAATGCCAATGTCACAAATAAGCTACTTCGGCCAGGCCTAGAGGCTGTGGTCAACCAAAGGGATGCTGATATTCTCTTCCTATGGAAGAGGGTAAGTCCTTGTGCTATATCACCACCACTCTATTAGCTTGTCTGTTCCTTTCTGGGATACAAAAATGAACTGATTTATCTACTGCCAGAAAACCACTATGTTTGCTCCTTCAAATGGTTTAATCTACAACCTGCTAGTTTTCCCAGCTGAAGTTGTTTCTTGCTTGGATAATTTGGGTAGATTTGGACTATGGTGACATTGTTTTGTACATCTCACTTGCTTTGTACTAGTTTTATCTTCAGTATTTACTTCATGCACGTGCTATGTTTGGTACTCCTTCCGTTCGGGAATAGATGATAGTCTCGACCAGAGAGTTGTGCT
Organism: Sorghum bicolor; assembly: GCF_000003195.3. NCBI lineage: Eukaryota > Viridiplantae > Streptophyta > Magnoliopsida > Poales > Poaceae > Sorghum > Sorghum bicolor. The sequence continues at coordinate 64,052,207 of NC_012873.2, forward strand.
GTAAGTAGACAAATTTCTTGTTGGTATGTCATAGCGGAATTTTGGTTTATTAGTATCCGAGCTATCCCATTGATCCTCCACCTTGAACCAGGAGGACTAGCAACTTTGTTGAGCCTTACATCAGAGCTTACTTGTTGGGTCCTAGCACTTCACCTGCTTGCCAGCAGGTGTCATATTGATGAGTGCCTGTCACCTAGACCTTGAAAGAACTGAGAGGCTTCCTACAGGACTGCTTGGAGCTAATAATGCGTTTCACAAATAGTGAATGCCAGCTAATAGGAGTAATTGGCTGAGAATTTTAGTTTCTATGCTAACTTCAAATGCTTTGTTAGCTAGTGTTCTTGGAGTTAATGGGGCACTCATGACTTTTGACTGTTGGCCAGCTTCTGCGCTTGCCGGTGCTACCATGTCTGCCCCTCCTCTGTGTCCCCAGCACTACAGTAGGCTTTGGAGAAGCTTGCTTGCGGTGACTATTGTGTCTCACGTGTCAGCTTCTTGTGCTCACACCAATGCCACCCACATCCACTACCACACACACAAAATAAGCCTCACGCTTCGCTACTGTGGCTAAGTAAGACTTAGGTCATCTATGGGCAAACGTGCAAATGCCTGTTTGGTACATTTTATTTAGGTCATCTGGGAGGATGAGGATTTAACCTTGATAAAGAGAGCATTTAATTTGCTCGGGCTTTGTAAAGGCTCTGTATCACTCTCTTGTGTTCTGGAAGGCTGGGGGAGTCTGTCATTGGCCCTATGACACTTCTATAATAATTAACTCTATTTGCTTTCTTCTTTATTGAAATCATGCCATTGCATTCAAAAAAGACATACACTTTATCTGCTTCGAGGTGCTTACAGTTTTTTTGTTTGGTTTCAGTATGAACTTTTACATGAGAAGTCCGAAGAGAAGCAGGAAGTTCTGAGGGAGATCACTGGAACAGTAAGGCATAGGAAGCACCTGGACAGTAGCATCGATTTCATTGGAAAGCTTCTCTTCGGCATTGAGAAAGGGCCTTTCACGCTTCAAGCCGTTAGACCTTCCGGCCAGCCACTCGTTGATGATTGGGATTGCTTGAAGCAAATGGTTAGTCAGAGACTCAGAGGCATCCTCTTCCTTTCTTTGAGAGCTAGCTAGGTTGACATTGTTTGTGTTGAAATTGACTCATTCTGGTGAGCCTCTTCAGGTACGGATCTTCGAATCCCATTGTGGATCGCTCACTCAGTACGGTATGAAGCATATGAGGGCGTTCGCAAATATATGCAACAGTGGCACGCCTGGCGCTTCGATGAAGCAAGCGAGCATGGGTGCCTGTGGCAGCTACAACTCGGCGAGATGGAGCCCGTTGGTTCAGGGCTACAGCGCTTGATCTTTGAAGATTCTAGGGGGAGCAATGCTTAGAGGACTATTACTGCTTGCTTAAGCCTGCTCTGGCCCAACTTTATATGGATGTGTATGTAGGGCTAGTCAGTACTGTATACTGTAAAAGTTGACCTTTGTGCCTCTGTAATGTACGGTTGTGTGTGTATATATATCGACAGTGTGTTTCTGAGTTCTGTATGTTTGGCTGGTCAGTGGTCATATAGCCTGTTCACGAATAGTTCGCGAATAATATTTTCAGCCATATCTTTTAAACAAGCGAACAAGCTTATAGTAAACGGAAGTAGCTTGCAACTTGCAAGGCAATCCGTTGTGGGAGACTAGTAGATGAGCTGCGCTGGGAATTGCGACAACATACGGCCGGACAGATGGAATCAGAGAAGACGCTGGCTGCGCACGGGTTGACCATGTATTAGGGGTGTTTGGTTTAACTAGGAGCTTCTAAATCAGTCTCATTTAGTTTGTTTAGTCAGTTTTTACCATGAAAAAAAATAGCTCGCTATTTTTGCCGCTATAGCCCGAAATAGCTTGAAAAAAATTGTGCCGCTATTTGCATTCATGCACAATTTTGTCGCTATTTTGCCACTAAAGTACGCTAATTACGGTTTATAAAATGCTAAACAACTTAATCTTAGCTCGCTATTTAAAACATGAGTTTTTACCTAAATACTATGACTAAATAGGACTAAATGGGTTTTAGTTCTCTTTAGCAATTCTAGAGTTACTAAATAGGACTAAAGTTTAACATTCCAAACCAAATACCCCTAAGACGAGAGCACGAAGCCCTCAACCCGTCAGTCATTACTTGGTCCTCCGAATGAAACCTATGAGAGCGATCACTAAGCTGGCGTCGCTTCTTGCTTGTGCTCACTGTGTCTTGTTTAATTCTACTTTTTTAAAAAAAATAAACACTGTAGCATTTTGTTTGTATTTGATAAATATTGTCTAATCATTATCTAATTATGAACTAACCAGACTTAAAAGATTTATCTCGCAAATTACAAACTATACAATTAGTTTTTTTTGTCTATATCTAATGCTACATGTCATTGCTGCAAAATTTGATGTCCGACGCCACAAAATAGATGGTCAAATAAGATGTAAGTAAAAAAAAAGATGATCAGCGCCATTCATGTTGGTCAAAATAGATGCCTAGTCTGGATTAGGAAACCAAAGACATCTAAGTCATAACAAAATAAATGATATTTAGGTAAAAAATTTTGAATAAAACGGATGATCATATAAGATATCTAAAAGTGAAAAACGATACTTTTTTTTTTTGAGATGGATAGAGTACATAACAACCTATCACGGGTACAGAGATCAGTCGGAGAATAAGATATATGTAAGCATCGGACAAAGATCAATACATACGGAGTACTCACCAAACATACCGTGTTTGGTCAAGGGTTCCGTTACAAATGCATGTTTGTATTTGTATATATATGTAGATATAAAGAGAGACACAACTGGTGGTTGCTTCGTGCCTAACGATGTAACATTAACATTGTTTGAAGCACTTGTCAAAAAAAAAACATTGTTTGAAGCACACTGTGGCCACCTGCAACAACAGATACGTGTATATAAGCCTACAAGAGTACTCAAAAGCATCAAGACGCCTAGCGACAGTAACGTGAAGGGATCCAAATTTCTCAAAGCACCACACAATTCGTTACACCTCTACTCGAACAAATCAGTGGAACACACGTATATATAATTACCGAAAATCTCAGCAGCAGCTCTTATTCCAACTAGTGACCCTCCGACTTCGCTGGCTTGCTGCGGACGTTCTTGAGCAGGTCCTGAATCTTGGATAGCATCATCGTCTGTGCGGAGTCACCTCCAGCACCACTGCTGCTGCCCACACCCACGGCTGGCCTCTGGTTCTCCTGCAGCTTGATCTTCTCAAAAAGGAACTGTTTCTCTGCCTCTGCCTCCTCCAGGCGCCGCTTCAGGTACATGCTGGCATAGTCCTGCTCGGCTGTCTTGGACTTGGTGAGCGCGATGCTCTGTAGCCGCTCCGCCTCCTGCCGGGCCTCATTCGCCTTCAGCTGGAACATCTCCGCTTCTGCCTGCTTCAACCGCACGATGCTCTCCAGCTCCTCCACCTGCTGCTTCTTGCGCAGACGCTCCGCCTTCAGCTCCTGGGCTTCCCTAACCTTCTCCTCCAGCTCTCGGTCACAGGCCTCCACAGCAAGACGGGCCTTCTTGTAAAGTCGCATCTTTTCTTCAGCGACGAGCTCCATCTTTCTCACAGCCTCTTGGACTACCTCTGCTATACGGTTGCAAGCTTCCTGGGGTGTGATTAGATGCCCAACATCTTCATTTTCGGAGATCTTGGGGGAGTCCATCTCAAGCTCTGTGTAAATATATGTCCATAGTAAATCAACCAATCAATTCTCAGTAAGCTACCACAGGAAAACAAAATAGTAGTATCTACAACTGCTGCAAAAAAAGGATCAGATAAACAAGTCATGTTAACCGTAACGAAAAAAAGAAGAAGAACATCACCCAGACCAAAAATTTATGTGATGAATCAGATGAATACAGAGTTACATGCCTAAGGTATACTGATTCTGTTTATGTCGTGGAAGAAGAGGAAAGAGGAGGGGTTAAATATAAAAAGCATACTACGCTGGCATGCCGCATCAGCATGGAGTGGGCATGGACCTGCGGTGCATCATTTAACAAGTTTAGGAATGCAGAAATGCATTTTCAAAGTTCGTGGACCAAGTGACGTGCCCTTACAAATTTGAGGGCCGCTAGTGCATTTAACTCTTTATCATATGCAAGCATCTCTCCATGGTCCATACTGTCAAGAATCCGTAGCTTTGCAACACAACATAAAAAACAAGTCCTAACAGGAACAAATAAGTGATTGATTTCTTTTCCCTGTTTTTAGACCAATTCAATATCTTTTCATGTTAACACAGTGAAAATGAATTGACATTGTTCCACTGCCTGGGTTAAGGGGAAGGCTGGATGGGGCAGCATAAACTGCTGAATGCTACAACATAAGGCTCAACAAGGACTGGATGAGGCAGCAGAGACCATGGCACAGGGGTATTGACAAATGCAGGGAGGCACCAATGACAGGCACTAAGGATTAGGAACAGGAGCAATCCTGGAGAGCAAATGAATGATGGGACTAGAGGGTAGTGGAAAGAGCAGGGTCAGGAAGACATAAAACCAATCCAGAAGTTCTTTCAAAAAAAACTTTGCAAACCCATAGATGAAGTTACTTTCAACATATGTGCGAAATTTGATGCTCACAAATTTGATCTGGTTTACAAAAATCAAAAGGTTCAAAAATGACAAATTTCAGGTGCATTTGCACTATAGGAAAAAATGTCTGAAATGCAAAGGCAAGTGAAATTTGTCATTTCCATATGAGGAAAAAGACTTCATCATGTTGTAAAGAGTCAATTCAGGTGCATGGAAAATGAGCTTTCAAAAAAAAGGTGGGTGGAAAATGCAGTAGAAAAAGTGATTTAGTGGAGTAAAAGAAATTGAAGGCATTTCTTCATACCCAATCCCAGAAATGCCAAATCATCAAGTTGTCTGACTAGTTGATATACAAGGGAAAGCAAATAAATAAACAACTGGAATCTAGCAGTACTTGCTGGATAATAAAATAATCTCCAATCCCAAATAAGTCCACTAGGACATCAATTTGGTCTCCATTTCTACGCTTTGACTAATAGTAGAAAGTGTCATATATTACAGAAGTATGTTTCATGATCAATGCAGACATGCAGTAACATCAAATGTTATCAATCTGTATAACTATTTGGTCAATGATGGCCAAAGGGGGGAAAATGACCATGGACAAAGATAAATGGACTTATATTTGGGATCGGAAGGAGTAAACAATTTTCATAGTCAACAGGGTGTCATGAAACAGTACCTAAGCAAACTTAGAAATTAGTATTAGTAAATGAGAGGAACAGAACAAAATAAGAAGCTAACAGGTCGAATGCAAACTTATGTTTCAGCCAGGGAAAATAGTCTGTCTTAGTAAAAGGTGCATGTGTTTTTCTAAGAGCTTAGGAGTGTGGGTGTGTGCTGTGCTATTGTCCCCTTTTCTTCTTAATACAAAGATACACAGCTCTCCAGCGTGTTCGAGAAAAAAATATAGACTTTCAGCCAGGGAAAATAGATGGAGTGAGTGCCTGACCTTGGAGTGCTTGTAGTATCACCCTAGGATTGATGGAATCAGCCGGAGCGTTCCTCAGCCTTTCAATCAGATCTAGACATTTCCTGAACAACACTCTCCCTTTTGTATCCTCACTTAAACGGAATATCTTACAAACAAACTCAAGCTCACGTAACAAAGCATCCCTATCCCAACCAGGAGCACATTGTTGGAAGACATCCTTAACCCAACCCAGCAGCTCTGAGGTCCTCTGGCAAGCTCGGCACCTAAAAAGCATTTCAGCATGACCAATGCTGCTTTTCACTGATTGTCCCATTCCTATCTGGCCATTGTGAATTGCACAATCTGTATGTGTCCAGTGAGAGCAGAAATCACAACCAATCCAACGGCATGTATTGACCTCAAAATCAAACTTGTTACAGATGACACACATGCACAGGTTGCAAAAGCCATTCCTGCTAGCACACACATTGCATCTGCACTCCTCAGCAGGGAGAGCACTCTGGCAAGCAATGTTCCGGCACCGCTTGTACAAGAAAACCTCCACCAAGCGATTGTGTGGAATGGTAACGCTGGGGTGCAGAAAGGCCTGTATCCCAGTCTTGATTGCAACAAGGATCTCAAGCTGCACATGGTGCGCCACTGAAAGCATGGATGGTGTCAAATCATCCCTGTCCTGGACAAGCTTCTGCAAGTACAAGAACTCCTCGATGTGGTGAGAACCTCCAGTGCCCTCCAGAATCGACCTGAGCTCATTCTTGACCTCCTCCAGGTGCTCCTCCGGCATCACCTTCATCTTCTCAGCAACCAGATCAACCCTCTCCCGTGCAACCTCCCGCAGAAGCATCCCACCCACACGAGAGGAGGGTCCGCGGATAACCTGCAGCTTGGATACACCATTCGCCACCTCCTTCTCCTTCTCCGCCGCCTTACTCACGACACCACTGGCAGCTACCCCACCATTGCTCTGGTTCGGCTCAGCAGGCCATGTGTCTTTGGAACTGGCGCTCTCAGTGGCAGAGTCATGCCCTGGGTCCGAGTTTGAACCAGGCTCCTGCATGTCAGGCGAGCCAACCTGCTCCGAAGAGGCCAGCGAGAGTGAGGTCTGCAACCCTGAGGGGCGAGGACCATGCCTTGGTGGCAACATCCCCTGGGTCGAAGGAGGTTGCTGATGGAAATTCGCGCCAGAAGAGGTCCCCATCTTTCACAATCCCAAGCTGCAAGCCTGCAACCTTAACCTACAAGGAGCAACAGGTCCGTCAGTTTTCAATGACAGATAAAATTCATTAAGTTGCTAACTAAATCATCAAACAATGAAATCGCCTTTGTCCCAGCGAAGACTGAAAAGACCAACTAGATCTAAGGTCACACCTATGAACCAAATTTCTCCTAAACTAACTGGATCCCCTCCCCCTTGATCATTCCTGCTTGGTTTTATCCTTGGGACACCTAGAGCACAACCCATTGTTGAAATTTGCTAACATAGTGCTCAACAAGTTGCTGATTAAACCATCATGTAACGAGCAAAGAAAACATACTTTATCCCAACTAAAAAGGAAACCTCCACACAAGATCTAAGCAACACAGCAATAAGGAATAAAATTCTTCCTACTGAACCGGTCAAAGTTTGTTTTACAATACTCCATGCTCCCGTGACACAGTTACAGCTCTACGCCTAGAACACAAATCAGTACCGGAATAAGCTAACAGGAAACAGCAACAAGGGAAGCAACCAATCCAGACGCATGGCCTCACCACCTAAGTCCTACAGAAAGCTCAGACCCTCACAGCAATAGGCTTCGTCACTTTTAATTCAAAGAGGTAGTAATTAAGCTATTGAAGGCATAGGACTCGTCAAGCTGCTAACTAAATCATCAAGGAATGAAATCGCCTTTTGTCCTGCCTACGACTTAAAACACTAACTAGATCTAAGCTAACTATGGCCCAAATTAGACCAATTAGAGTCTCAGAGGTCGATTGGATACCCTCCCTGCTCGATTTCCTACGCGAAGGAACCCCTAGAGCACAAACCAGTAGCGGGATTTGCGAAACCAGACCTATCCATCCAACCACAAGCAACCAACCAACCCCAGCCGCATGTCCTCCTCCTCCTACAGAAAGCTCAAACCCTTGCAGGTGAACACGAAGCGGGGGCGAATTGGCTAGCCAAGCTACTCACCTCGGTTCTGGCGGGCCGTATCGGCGGCGCGGCGTGAACCCGGTGCAGGAGGCGCCTCCGCCTCCGTCTTTGACCGATGAGGACGGCGAGGTCGCGTCCCGTCCCGTCCCAGCAAAATTTCCCCACCACCAGTCTGTGGTGCTTTCCTTTTTTTTCAAAATAAAAAAAAATCCTCACGAGGAATGGCCTGGGAGTTGGGGGAGTCCAACCGAGACGAACCCGCGTGGGTCAGAAAGTCAGAACTGATTGAGCGGTAAGGTAGAGCGGCAACAAGCTGCGTGCCGACTGTGTGCGGTGCGGGCGACCGGTTTGACCGGTGGGAGACGCGGGGAGGCGGGTAGAGCCCACCGAGCGCAGGTGGGGAAGGAGTGCACCCGACCCGACCCTCGACCCCAAGTAGGCAAGGAGAGGGGCGAGGGCGACGCGTGCTGCTCCGGAGGGCCGCGGGCGGCGAGCACGAGGTGGAGCCGTGAAGCGGCGCGACCGTGCGAGCGGCGCTCACGGTGAGACGCTCGGGATCGGGGTGCGTAGCCTGTTTGCTGATCTAAAATACTACGACTAAAAACACAAATTTATTATAAGAAAAAAATATTATTAGTTGACAGAAAAAATATAGTTGATAAAACAAGTGAATAGGCTTTAGAGGGTTTTTTATAGTTTTATATGATCTTTATCACAGCTTGTCATAGCTATAGAGCTCTTATCTGTCACATCTCAAAATTTCATGTCTTCAAATTAAGATAAAAATCAAAACCTAATCATATATCATGTATCTATACCAAGTTACTCTTTCACTATTACAACTATAAGGTGGCTATTTCATATCTTGTCATAGCTATAGGAATCTTGTCATAGTCTGTCACAGTCATATGACCTTTGCCACAGCGTTTCATAGCTATAGGGCTCTTGTCATAGCCTGTCACAGCACGTTAGAGGTATAAGACCCTTGTCATAGTCTGTCACAGCTCTAAGACCCTTGTCACAGCTTGTCATAGGTATATGACTCTTGTCACAACTATAGGACCTTTAACACAGTCTGTCACAGCTATAAGACTCTTGTCACAACCTATCATAGGTATATGACCTTTGTCACAGACTGTCACAGCTATAGGACCTTTGTCATAGAGACCCTTGTCACAGCCTGTCACAGCTATAAGGTCCTTATCACAACTTATCACAGCTATAGGGCCCTTGTCTGTGACACTTCAAAATTTTATGTCTTTAAACTAAGGTAAAAATCCAAACTTAACCATATTTCATGTATCCATACCAAGATATCTTTGTCACTGAAAAACTGAAGAATAATAGCAGGATATTTCGACAGAATGTACTGTACAGTTATCGTGAATGCTTCTGTATATTTCGCCAGGGCAAAAGCCCAGAGCAAGGGCCTTGTTTACTTCCACCTAAAATCTTAAAAATTTTCAAAATTCTCTGTCACATCAAATCTTTAGATATATACATAAAGTATTAAATATAGATAAAAATAAAAACTAATTGCACAGTTTAGTCAGAATTTAAGAGACGAATCTTTTGAGCCTAGTTAGTCCATGATTGGACAATAATTAACACAAACAAACGAAAGTGCTACAGTGTCGTGAAATTTTTTCATCGAGGAACTAAACACGGCCCAACTATTAGACGAATGTTGCTTGCAACTTGCAAGGCAACCCTGTGTAGTAGGAGTAGTTCATAATCAAGCCATATCCAACAGCTGAACAGAAACGTACATGACACTGCTGTTCGGGCAGCTTTATAAAGAGCAGAAGCAGGTAGTGAATCAATCTCTTGTCCCCGGCAAAATGAACGTGACGGTAGCGGTACGAGATCGACGGTGACGACCGTGCTTTCACGCAGCGTCTCTGCCTTGTAGGGTAGCTAGCTTGAGCCTGCGATCAGATACTCCAGGTTGGCTCCTTCCGTCTTTTTACTCGAGAAAAAGCAGGGTAAAAAAACACAAGAGAGATAACTGAACCAGAGTGGAGCTCACATGCTTTTCTGAGGAAAGAAATGAACACCACGAGTGCTGCTACCCCGGCCGAGATACCGATTGCTATTGCCACGGTCCTCCCAGCGTCATCCTCCGGGTTACCTGACAGCAAGCAATGCACAGAATTTATAAAATACTCCCTCCATCCCAAATTGTAAGTCGTTTGACTTTTTTTACTCCAAATTTGACCACTCGTCTTATTCAAAATTTTTATGCAAATATAGTCAAATTTTAAGTCATTCTTGAAGAACTTTTATTAATAAACCAATACACAATAAAAAAAATGATATTTTGTACAAAACTTTGAATAAGACGAGTGGTCAAACTTGATATTAAAAAAGTCAAACGACTTACAATTTGGAATGGATTGAGTAATAGCTAGAGTATGACATCAACTCGAAAGAAAACTGGACTAGCGCACGTCTGTATACGGTGGCAGAGTTCTTGCTCCCTGAAATTCTCGGATTCCTTGAAACTAGCTATTTATAACTCTAGTAAATTCTATGTCTAGAGCTAAATGTACATTCAGAGCATTTACATGATTCATTTTATTTTATTTTATTTATAGTTTAGACGTGGGCATTGTCTCTTGTTTAGGCAGCTCGATGTACTGATGGCACTCGCCGACTAATTGCTTGCCGCCCATCGTCTTTCCCAATAGTATTTGCCACCCTCCTATATTTTTAGAGTGAAAGTCCATTTAATCTCTGAACATATCACTGAGTCTAAAAAATTTCCATGAATTCATAAACTGTCCTCTAACTTTTGAAATCAGACAAATTACCCCTCTCACAGTTAAAAGTGGCCCTGAAAGTGTTTTTTAAGCCACGCCATCCTTCTTAGTTCAAAAAACCAATATAAGCACAAGATAAGGTTTTTAAGCCACAAAAAATATATTTGAGCCTAAAAAATAAATTGTCTTTTGAGTGTTTATCTACCTAGAACCCCTTATACTTCGATACAAATTTTAAGAGAAGATCACCCAAATGAAATACTAGAAACGTCTTAAAATATATAACCCTCCCTGAATACCATATTTAGATTCCTAATAGACTTTTTGATGGTAGGTATGCATGTGAATATTGTCTTTTGAGTGTTTATCTACCTAGAACCCCTTATACTTCGATACAAATTTTAAACTCTAGATCCAGAATATTTCAAGACAAAGGGAATATAGTATAATAAATGTAACTTTATTCTAGTATTTCCTCTGTCCAAAAAAGTAAATCTCTCTTTCAATGACTCAAATGTTAGGTTTACAAAGAATTGGTTCCTTTTTTGAAATACAAAGAATTGATTCTTTGAGAAACAAGATTTATATTTTTTGAGACGGAGGAAGTATTTCATCGATGAACTAAGGTTTGCCACTACACTAAGAGAATGAACAAATCACCTAAAATGTTGGATCAACATATGGAGGATCACCACGAGACATGAGCCTATTTGCTTGAGCTTATCTATCGAATCTGGTAGTCATTCAGCAGTATTTTTCTCTCAAAAAAAACTATATATATATATATAGTTATACTGAGAATGTATTGTTCAGTACTCGTGTTTCAGTATTGTTCAGTATTTTCGTGATCCTAGGTGTACGACTGGATGATACTGAACGTTGTTTAGTACTGCTCAGTATTTTTTCTGCTCAATTTTAACTTGCGGTATAAAATAATATTCTACACCTAAGGTGTAGAATAGCGCCTTCATGGTTGGTTGTTTTTCTTACATAAGTCGCATATGATAAAACCGTGTGTGTTTGTTTACATGGCAGAGCTAGGATTTAAAACTTAGCTATTCTCATTTCCATGTCACAGAAAAAATTCGAATTTATTAGGCTTAAAATATAGCTAATAACACTGCAAATCAGTAACTTTAAACCAATATTTACTTTCTAGAATCTAGACTTCTAATTAAAATACCAGTTCTTTTACATGTTTTGAGCTTAAATATGGGAAAATACTATAGATTATAGCATATTATATATATATATATATATATATATATATATATATATATATATATATATATATATATATATATATATACGTAAAAATATACCAAAATAGTTAGGTATTCTCAGAAATATTGGGAAATACCCCTAAATGTGCCTATGTTACCTTATATGTTTTAGTAGAGGTCTCATGTTTATACTATCAATAGAGAATGTGTTTTTCTTGGCTAATATTGATGTTGTTGCTGATTTATCGTGAGAGAAAAATATTATTTTATATTGGCTGATCTTAGCTGATAAGCTCAAGGCTTATGTAAAATCTGTGTACTAACTAATGATGCATTTGTTGTCAAAAAAAAAACTAATGATGCATTGGGCTGCTTTGAACACTGTGTAAGTCTGCATAAGAGCATCTGCTACGAACCAAACATGGTCAAACTGGCAGCATAAGGCTATATGCAGACTAATACTGGTAACCAATTAGAGTAATAAGCTAAGCTGGGTAGTGACGGTGTGTTTTATGTAAACATCGATCCAAAAGGCCGCAAAGTTTATGCCGGGGGTATATATTCTTTCTGTCCTCTTTATCAGCTTTGGAATGGAATGGAAGTTTACCAGTCCGGAATCTATTCCCAGTTCCATATCGCCCCCACTCACCAGTAGTCACACTCACACTGGTTGCAACCCAGCGATTATGGCACCCTGTAGGACCCCTCCGCTCTTTCTGCTTTTAAGATCTGGACTTTCGGTAACAAAAGGTGTTTTTTCTTTTAGTCCTACAGATTCGAGTTCGTGCGCATCAAAACATATTAATCATGAGAGACTACAAAAATACTTATATAGTGCAAAAGGATAAAAGAACGTTTAAATAGCCAAACCTTGTCATTTTCATCAGCTTATAGATATAATAGGAATGCGCTGATGCTGATTTAGGGCGTGAGAGTGTGCTCATTGCATCTGCAACTGCAACCACGTACCTTGCGACGGTCGGACGTACTTGGCGTTGGTCCAGTACCTCACGGAGCACTGCACCAGGTACACGTCGGCGGCGAGCGCGGCGCCACACGTGCCGTGGACCTGCGCCACCGCCTGCGCCAGGCACGCGGTGCAGTCGGCCGCCGCGACGCCGCCGAGGAGGCACTGCGCGACGCCCCGCACGGGGCCCGAGGCGCTCACCTTGTACCCGCCGCCCGACGAGGCCGTGGCGGTGGCGTCCACGCCCTGCTGCAGCTCCGACAGGACGGCGTCGCGGGACCTGAGGAACCAGGCGTCCCCGCTCGTGCCGGCGCTGCACCGGTGGTACGCCACGGAGGTGTCGTCGGCGCGGCCGACGAGGTTGCGCCGGGCGGCGCCGTACCGCACGTAGCACCCGTCCGACTGCAGCGACGCCGCGGTCGCGCCGGCGCACACCGCCGCGCCGAGCCGCAACACCGTGTCGCGCACGCACGCCTCGCACTCGCCCGGGCGCAGGTCGCCGCGGCACTGGTACAGGCCGTAGGCGGCCGACGCAGCGCCGTCGACCGCGGCGGACTCGGACTCCGGGCCGGCGCCGGAGGTGAAGCTGCTGTAGGTGGCGCCGGTGGACGCGGTGGAGGCCATGGATGCCAGGAGGGAGTTGAGGTTGCTCTCGAAGGCCGTGTTGGGCGCGTACCTCGACGGCGAGCACCCTGTGTAGACGAACGTGCCCGGCGCGGCGTCGACGTGGAGGAAGAATACGGCCGCGAGGCAGCTGATGATGATGAGGTGCATAGTTGAAGCCTTGAAGGCTTGAAACTGTTTGAGCTTGGACAACAGTAATAGGCTACTAGCTAGGACATCCAAACTGGCCAGGGATTTTGTGATTCGGTCTCGGTTGCTGCGAAGACCAAACGTATGTGCGTGTGGCTTATACGGGCTTGACTTTAGCTCTCTGGAAGCTTATTTGCATGCTTCATTTCGATCTACGGACGGTTGGTGCTGTGCTGGTGCTGCCCGCATCAGATTGTGGCATCACGACCAAAAACAATTCCTTTTGGGGGTGGGCCGTGGGCGACCATGCTTGGCATTGGGCGCGTGCGTTGCGTGGTGTAGCAAATTAGCAATAGCAATGGCAACTTCGGCATGAGCCAGCAACAGTTGCTGCCGTTTCGACGAGATGGATATGTTTTGAATGTTTGGACATATGCACGGAGTATTAAATATAGATTATTTATAAAACAAAAAACATAACTAAAACAAAAAATACAACTAGAAAGTAATTTACGAGACGAATCTTTTAAATTTAATTAACCCATAATTAAACAATAATTGTTAAATAAAAAAAGTTATAATACTTGTTAAACTTTAACTAACTAAATAGCCCCTCAAGCTTTCGATGGTGCAAAGTTGTATGAGCACGAGTTAAAAGGTGAAATAGTTTATGTTCAGGGATGTGGCAATGTGCCGGGTTCACGTCGCGGTAGCGTGTAGTAGCACAGTGGATGATGTCGGCCGCGTCCCGATGCTTGCGAGTGCCACATCCGGGAGCGACGTGCCATCGACATGACTACGTGAGCTGTGAGTGTTGGAATGTGATGTCAATGGACTGTGGTTAAGGCAGAAGATGGAAGGTCAGTGCTCATTTGTTACAGCGGTGAAGGTATTCGCGATAGCCATATTCAAATTCTCCAGGGAATGGATGCAGCACAGGGGAGCGATGATGGCATATCTCACAGATCCTCTCTGCCTTGTCGTGCTCACATGCTGGTGGCTTGTGTGCAGCATCAAAACGACGATAACAGGTCTTGCAAATGCAATCCGCTGAAAAACAAACGGCAGAAATAACATATTGAGTTAGTGTGAGGGAACAGGACTACAAGAGAGATACAGAGACACAGATAGAGACAGAGAAATACATCTTCCATCACGACGACTACCCCACCAAATAGGAAAACCCAGGACACTATATGCTTCTGTAACTGGTTCATCTGAAAACAAAAGCCAAAACAACAAAAACAAAAATCAGTTTCACACAAATGCGGTGCAGTAGAGAACACAATAATCAGGTTTATTCTCCAATAAATTTATCATAGGAGAAATCAGGTTCACAAAATGTAATGACTGGAATCACAATCAGAGTAGTTCATGCTAGAATTTACTCAAAATACTGACTATGCAAAGGACATGCATGATCAGGGGAATATCAAGATAAAATTTACAGGAAGCAGTTAAACAGGGACCATCCACTATTTATAAAGTTGATCATTCCTTTAGCTGTTAAACTGCTGAAATATTCAATGCACAACAAGAACGAGAGTAAAACACAGCAACTGATGTTTGAAAGATTAATCAGTATTGGGAATGCATCTGGAAGCCTTAGAGATGGAGAAGATGAGGCTAAGATATGAATTCTAGGTTGGCTGGGGCAATAATGAAATTTAAAATTTTCCAGCACAAAGGGTAGAAGTTTGGATCATGGATAGAGCATTCAGACATAAAATTTATTTATCTTAAAATTTGCTGCTTCAAAATATCCAGGTCATTGTTCCTGTACAAGGTGCTACAGGTGAAGGGTTAATCTAGGGAATATGAAGAACAAGAGTACAGTAATTGAATACATAGAACAAAATGAGGCTATTAAATAAGCTTCCAAAAAATAATTCAAGTTGCCATGATTAAGACTGTTCCAGAGAGAGAGAGAGAGAAGTAAACGTAAACATATGTAGTGCACCAGGAGGGGAAAAGATAAAGCTGTTCTGCAGGTACAGAATTTAATTCTTGAAAAGTTATTGATGCACAAGGAAATAAAAAGAAGTGCAACAAATATTTCCATTGTGAGAATGCGATCATAATGCAATCTCTTAAATTAATCGTCACAGGATAAATAAGGACATATATACCAAACGATAGCAAGGTAAAAGAATTGCTAAGACTTAGCAATGACTATGTGCCTTGATAAAACTGTAAGAATCAAGGATTCCTCGAATTTTACATGGTCAAAATCCAACCTAAAATGGCTTTAACAGCTAGCGTCAAGAGAAATTGTTGATGAAGTACTCCATCTTTTCCAAATTATAAGACCTTTGGGCTTTTCTAGATACATTGCTACTATGTATCTAGACATAGTGTATATCTAAGGCCTTGTTTAGTTCAAAAAAATTTGGATTTCGGTACTGTAGCATTTCATTTTTATTTGACAAACATTGTCCAATCATGGACTAACTAGGCTCAAAAGATTCATCTCGTGCTTTACAGACAAACTGTGCAATTAGTTTTTGTTTTTGTCTATATTTAATACTTAATGCATATGCCGCAAGATTCGATGTGACAGGAAATCTTGAAAAGTTTTTGGTTTTTGGGGTGAACTAAACAAGGCCTAAGTTAGAAAAGCCAAAACGTCAATTTGGAACGGAGGGAGTAACACACTAAATGCTACAATGGATCTCAAGCATTGAGCGTAAGTATGCAAGTGGGTATGCAATGGCATTTTGTGGGTCATATCGCTTAGTTCACTTGTACTCCTGAATTATTTAGGTGGCATGTTATTCTATTTCATTTTAGAAAGTTTTGGGTTGACCCACACAAAACATGTGGGACTTCCATCCCTAATTCAATGGAGCTCTTTATGTAGCGGCATTCCATCATTTAATAAACTTTTATATTTTGAAGTGACATATATATTCGGCACTAACAAAAGAGAAGGATCTTCTGCCACAAACACGTCCACTGTTCAATCAGTTACAGATGCATTAAAATAGGTAGGATTCATGATAAGTACCTAAGGGGACGCATGTGACAACTCCATTGAAGTCACTGGTGCGTTTGATCTCAAAAAAGAAGAGAGTCCTTGAAGCAGGAAGAAAGGAGCAGCGCTTGCGGCGAGCCACAAAGTTGCCATGAGTCAAGAATCCCATGTCGTGCTTCCTGACGAGTGTGGTCACCTCACCAGGAGCAGGTTCATACTCATCGTGCTGATGAATCAAACAATGAATGCATACAACAAGAGAGATTGATAATGAACAACAGAGAGCAATTGCGAGGTGAAATTAAACATCTAAGATTTTGACAAAACCAACAGTGGTGTGGTGTTTGTTTCTAATGTGTGGGAGTGGTCGGCCCTAGCCCCTATCCCTGCAGATGATGATGGGCACGGCAGGGAAAGCTATGTGGGCAAGGAAGAAGCATGCATATTTCATAGCAACAGCACAGATGAGGAGGGGAGGGAACCAACGAACCGGGTGCTGAGAGTTGTAGTGGCGAAGACATTCCAGAACAACCTTGCGATTGGCGGCTAAGCGCTCGAAATGGCCCTGCTCAAGAACCCTAGCATACAGTACAACATGGTCAAGGTGAAATTGAAGGCAATTAGCACTAGAAGGAAGGATAAGGCGAATGGGGGCGATGTGAAATGGGATCTGCATAGACTTACTTCTGCCTATTCTCCCGATGCCTCCTGAACTCTTCGGCGGTCATCGGCTTACAGACTGCGCGGGCGCGGTCGCGGTCGCGGGCGAACCAGTGCAGCGGCAGCCACCCGCAGCAGTCACGACGGGAAGGGCGGCGCGTCGCCGATGCGGCCGCCTCCGTCGAACCAATCGCTGGTCCAACTCCGAGTAGATGACGAGTTTGCTCCTCCACTGCTGCTGCTGCGGCGGCGGCGGCAGAGCTCATTTCGATCTCCATGGACGGGATGGTTAGAAACCATTTTGGATATGAACTGTAGTAATTCTTGTGGGCTTATAAGTATGTCGATGGGCTCACACTACCAACAGATAACTTTATAATTTACACAAAGAAAATGTTTAGATTTCTGATTTTACAGTTGTATCGCCAAAAAAATAGATTTCTAGTTCCACAGTTCTATCGCCAGAAAAAAACCAAGTTTTTATCTATTTATAATTTACTAGGTAGTGTGTACAATTAAATTTTTTTAATAAAAACATATAAATGGCACGATAAGATAACAATACTGTAAAATTAAATATCAACGTTAAAGTAATATTTTAATCCATGACAGAAAGTATTGTTGGCTAATTTGTTGTGAGAGAAAAAATATTGATGACTGGCTGGCAGATTTGGCTGATAAGCTCAAGCGAATAGGTTGAAAGTTTGTCAAACTACTAGTCATGGAGAGTAGAGCGACAATGCACAGCCTAATGACCCAATAAAAACCCCCACAATAATAAGTCAGTAACCAGTCAAAAAACCAATCGTCTCGTAAAGAAAAGATCACAAGTAACTTGTGATCACACAAAACCACATATCAAAACAAAGGCGGTGGCTTTAGGGAGCAGAGCGCGAGGGGAGCTGAATCCGGCATCAAGATCGCACCTTGCTTGTCTCGGCGGCATCAGCGGTGGTAGAGGAAGAGGAGGGAGGTAGACGATGCTGGAGAGAAGGATATGCGAATGTTGCATTACCGGGCGGACGTGAGTGCCATGGAGTTTGTGCCTGCCGGCCTAGCATGGACATTTAGGGCTGAATCGCCACCATTAGATAAGACAAGACAACACCCCTCTCTTAGCTTTAGCCGGCACGGTGGCGACAGGGATCACCTCGAGTGATAAGGACATAACACTTTTGTATATTACTAGATTATAAGATGTACTCATTCATATATTTGCATAATGATTTTTGGTATAATTCACTTGGTTCCACATGTACATATCATTATTTACTTATAGGTATGAATGTTTCTCAAAGTGCAAAGTCATCAATGTTGAATTTTCAATTTGCTAGTGGCTCGACAACACTTCATTCGAAGGCTATAACTTCCTTTGTCCAAAGTGATTTGAGGTCCATGCATACTTGATGAAAAACTTATTTGATAACCTTTCAAATGGATCTAGTTTGACTTCAATATCATGTCAACAAGGCCTCAAAATCATTAAGACATGTTATTGTTATTTCTGTTGGGAGCTACGTTAACATCATCAGCTTATTATTTACTCTTGGGATCCTGGTCCAAGTTGGATCATACCCCAAGGAGATGGAGAACACCCAAAGGAAGCTTTTGAACGTTCTCCCTCTTAGCCACAACCTTAAGAGGTCAGCTAGGTCGTCCAAGCCAAGTCAGGGTTCAACCTAAGTTAAGTTCGATTCTATCTCGGACTTTAGGAGCAATTTGTAGTAAAATAGATGCCCAAAACACACCTAAACTCTGCTTTCGACCATCCATATAGATGGAAATTAATTTTATAAGCTAGATTGTGTCGTTATTCTATACGGAGGAAGTACGTACCTATACACTAAAAAATGATTCTTCAGGAGCCTAGTAGGTTGGGACACTTGTATCTGGGCCGAACAGGATTGGTGATCGTAGGCAAAGACACTGGGTTGGGCTGGACTTTTGTAACGGCTCTGGCTTTGATTTTGATTTCCAATTCCTCTGCTGCTAAGGGCATTCCTTAGCATGTAAAAAAGAGAGGTCTTAAGGAATTTAGCATCAAACTCATACGGATTACGTTTTTTTACAATAGTACGGAGTACGTTACAGAGTCGATACATGGGTATTACCTATTACTACCAGAACCAGTCACTCTTCTGTCATTCCTGTCCTACTGGCCACTGTAATGTGTTCACGAATCCACGTACTCGTACCAGCATAGTAGGCACTAGTGAAAAACGCGCGCCCTCGCGCGAGGGTTAAGGACCATAGTAAGATTTATTCATATACAATGCACATGTCATACACGTGTGTGTTTACCCAATGGTATAACATATGCAGCCTTGAAAGGATATGACATCTTTATGAGGTGGTGGTTCAATATTCTAGAGCAGTACACGGGTGTGAACACAGGCCACACAACAAAGCATGGTATTCATCTAGAGGTGCAGAAATACAGTCCACAACTATTTAAAATCTGCTTGATAACACATAGCTACGACGCAACGAATGTGTAGTCTATGCTGGTCGCTGGTCGACAAAAGGCTGGATCACCATGTAGAAGACACTTTTGGCTTGTCGTTCATCCTAGGTAGATCTGAAATGCAGATTTTGGCAAAGTGTTACACGCTGATTTTCTGTAGTTGGTGTCCAGCAAAAATAGAACGAGCTATAAGGATGCATCCTAGTACTTGGCATTGATAAGGTTGGTTAGAATCTAAACACAGTGTAACAGGGTGAACCTGCAATGTATCTCTAGGCTCTCTTTGGGGTCTTGTTTCTATGTGTTTGCTTTGAATCACTGGTCCTAGGGGCTTCACGTATGTCACTGCATTTTACAAAGCACACGATATTTCATTGGAGGCAGGTAGATTGAGTGTTCATATGATGCAGTTATGTTGATGAGCGTACCACATTTGTTTTTTGTTTTCTGCCATTGCTCTCGGTGCTGTTATGGCCTTCCTCTCCACAGCTCTTGTCATCCTGCACATGATGGAATAAATGTGAAGGCATGAGGCATATGCAAGATAAACTGAAAGAAGAGCCATATGGATCACTGTGGATATATTGCTGATGACACATGCAGATGTGAGGGAAATTGTTGAACACCTGATTCCCAAGTGAAGTGTCCCCGAACAAATGTTTAGGAACATTGTTATGGGCCAAAGTTGAGGATCCAGTTGTTGTAGCAGGACTGCTGAAATAACCAAAAAAAAACTTGTTAGCAGTATAAAGTAGCAGAAAAAGGTGGAGCTGGTGAGACGTGGAAGACTCTTTTGATGTGGTGTGGGCTAGGACAGGGGGGAGAAAAAATAAAACTTTTTTAAAAAAGAGAGTTATTAATAAAATGTATATGGATTTATTTACATGGCCACCATCTGTTTCGTAGGTGTTTCCTCAGGGTTGGATCCAGGTGGAGGTTTTTTTGAAGAACCGATCCAGGTGGAGGTGTCTAACAATAGAAAGAGACAACAATGAGTTTTAGTGATGACTTAATTTATGTGAGTCACTGATGTGTAATCGTGATTGTAAGCCAAAAAAACTCTGGATAATAGAAACACAAATGGATGCAACAGTGTTGATGATGTTAGTAGTTTGTAAGTATGGCAGCTCGTGCTCGCCCTGAGTTGCTCCTGGTGGTGATGTACCGGAAGGTATCTGCAATTTGAGTTCACACAATTTTTTTAGACATGTGTGATAACAATTAAAGATATGTTTGCTGCTATATTTATATTTGGCTAGCTGAAGGCATTACAATAACATAAGAAATGTAACACACCAAGGTATAGGTAATCTTCCCCAAATCAAGATTAAGGTATCTTTGCTGGTAGTTTTATATTGTTTCAGTCTAACTTATAAATAAATTCTAAAAATATGCTACTTTACCTTGTTCTAGGAAATTCAGAAAGAGGGGAAGAGGGACGAGAGAAGGGAGAGCAACATAAAGATGCATTCATGAAACATGATCTCTAGGCCTAGGCTATTCACTGAGATTGCCTAAATGGCCACTATACATAATTAAAAGATGTTAACACATACATGTGCTAGCAGCACTATGGAAACATTAACTCAGGTGTTGTCCTCCAAAAGTCATGTCCTTAGTGACCATGCATTTCAATTTAATTGGAGCAAAACATACAGGTCATAAAAAGGACTAATTATTTTTGAGCTCCCACCAAGGATCAATCACTGGCAGGGCAAAAATATTAATGATAGATCATAGGGATGGTTGCTTTCAGGCTATTAGCTATAGAGAGACAATAAAAAGAAGAAAAGAGGAATGTTATTTTGCAGTAACTGCTGCATTGGGTACATAAGTCTTATTCTTTTTTTCTTTATAGAACAATCAGGGTAAATTAAATCTAAAACAAATTATGGATAGGTAACAATTGTTCATTTAACTGGGACCATATAAAGGACTTATTAGCCATTGCATCATTTTACTGGAAGTTACATACGTCATAAAGGACTTATCGAGCACTACATCAAAAAACCTAGCTAGTTCATGATATCACCCAAAGGCTGACCAACCAAGGCAGTGCTAATTGAGAATGGAAAATTGAAGAGTGTTAGCTCTGTATAGTAGGATTTCAAAAATTTCTAAGTGCAAATATGCAAGCATAGGAGTAAAAAACAGACCAAATGCTATCTCTGAAATTAGTTGAACCGCTCTCCTTTTATGGGTAGCTCAGGAACCAAGACCTGCAAGGGGATAATAAATAACTGAAATGATGATGTTATCTCAAAATGCTCTTTCAAAAATTCACTTATGGAATGTGGTGTTTCTCAATCCAAAATTCACGCACAAGGTAGTCATTCTAAGAAACCTAAGCAAGCATTAACCAAAACAACTTAGCTAAAAACTTGATACTTACCACTCAGTAAATAATTCAAGAAAAAAGAGCAACATAGTATAAATTCACAAAAATGAAGCAAGTTCCTTCAACATGATATAAATTATAGGTTGAAACTGTATCAAACTGGAAAACCAAGGTTCTATATATATAGAAAAATAGCACAATGGTAGAAGAAATCTGAGAAAGAAAGGAACAAAATGGCAACCATGCTCAATGCAGGAGTGAGTATCTGCCGGTACACAGTATCTGCACACAGTCTTCCTCATCGCCATGCGGAACAAAATGGCAACCATGCTCAATGCAGGAGTAAGTATCTGCCGGTACACAGTATCTGCACACAGTCTTCGTCATCGCCGTGCCCATGAACTGCGAGAGTGTACCACAGAAACCAAGCAAGAAACACAGGGTCAATCCTCAATGCAGAAAAGGAGCATGTGTAGTTAGCTAGAGAGGCAATAAAACGACAACCTAATTAGTAGCGAGAACATCGCTCAGCAAGCATATGATATATGTTCTCCTACATTCATGTCTAATCTGAGAGGAAACTCAGATTTGACATCATGAATAAGGCAATCACATTGGACTAAGGAGCACATTAGCTACAGGGAATTACATATTCAAGTTGGGACTAAACCGCACGTTGACTACTAAATTTATAATAGGAACAATTTAAATTCCAAGAGTAGATCATGGAACACACAATCTAGTTGTAGTGGGGATTTTGAAGTCAGACAAAATAAATATGCATTAACATATATAAGATGAAGCTAGAATTCAATCTATGTTTAGGATTTTGAAACCAGGAAAAACAGAGCACACCATTGGATGAACGGATAGGCACTGATCTGCACATCTGATATTGCATAATCACCATCTAAACTTGCAACAATGCTATGATGAGAAGCTAACAAATCTGCATAGAAGCTATGGCATATGCAGTTACCTTACATGGACAGATTGTGCGATATCGATTTGCTCCTGCGCTTGACGTGAAGTTGAGCTTTTGCTACAAAGCACCAACAACATCTTGAACCATCTGCAGCCAAAAATGAGACACTGCAAAAGTTTAAGCACTTATCAAATCAAATAAATCATCTTCAGCCCAAAATGGGACACTGCAAAATAAGGGGACGAGGACAACCTACAGGCAGCACGTCATCTTATTCATCCTTAGATATTTTATTTTTTCTAGAGCTCATTGTTGGATCTCTGAAGTCCCTAGGCATCCTCCACCAGTCGGATCTGAGAGAAGAAAGGATCACAAATCAAATAGCAGATGGAGATCGAGGAGGGACAAATCTCAGTTTGTGCCCAGCAGGATGACCATGAACGGAGGAGATGAGGACGACCTGCAGGCACCTAGGGTTCCTCGGAGCGCACGTGGCTGCGGTCGTCAGGAGAGAGACGAAGTGCAGGCGGGAGTGGGGGAGGGAACGCCGGTGGCCGTGCCTGTGCGTCGCGCCGCCCATGCCGGTGGGCGTCCAGTGCGTCGCCGCGGTGGAAACCAACCGCGCTCGGGCCTGCACGGTGCGGCTGCGCGGTGTAAGAGAGGGAGAGGGAAAGGAAGGGGAGGGTGGGGTGGCCCGGCGTGGCGCAGCGCTCCGAGGTGGCGGCGAGCGGAGCGGAGGGGCTAACGTCGAAGAAGAAGAGAAGCGTTTTTTTCCTCAGAGAATGACGAAAGGCTTCTCGGCTTCGGTTGGAGGAGATATTTTGCTGGGGAGGACTGGAAGGCTAACACGTGCACTACACAGTAAACTACCGGTGGAGTCAACTACAGCCGTGAGATGGAGATCTGATGGCCTAAAGCTTTTTCAATGACGTGGCCGGGCGCGTTCCGAATTAAAGGGGTGAATTGGGCCTGGTCACCTGCTCTCTCTCTCTCTCTCTCTCTCTCTAGCTTCATTTGGTACACGCATCAGATTCCCGTTCTAAAATTGTATAACCGTCTGTCAAGGAAGGAGCAACCCGCAGAATTCCGCCGTCTACTCGTAGTTGGCAACTTTAATCTTCTTCTCATTAATCACGTATGAGTCCAGTTTGGTACAGCTTCAGAGATGGAAGAAAACGTGACCGGGATAAGCTGATCTAAATTATTACTCCTACGTTTTAGTAAAAGGGGCCCTGTGGAGAGAACTGCGGCCAGATAAAAACTTAACTTACAAATTGTACCAAACAAGCCCTAGCTATACAACTGCGTTCCCTGATGAATCTACGTTCATTCTGTGTGGAAGTCCCGTTCAGTCGTTTCATAACCTAAAATTTCCACGAGGCCTCTCAAGCCATTTGTCCGCAGCCGTTCGGTACAAGTACACCATATGAATCGCTACTCTGAATGTTATGTAGTGTAGCCGACATACATGTCGACATATAACGTCAAGCAGCTTCGTTGCTGCGTCTGCTTCGAGGCCAATCTGAGTATGTATGGCTTGTTGCTTTGCAGGTGTGAACAGAATAGACTTGGCTCCACCAGTTCTTGAAGAAATGGAAAGGAAATTAAGCGAAAATGACGGTAGGCCTACTCCTAGCTAGTATGTCCTAATGCCTCTTCACTTGGTCGTTCGGGGGACCGTGCCCTGTGTTACTCCTCCTCCATAGTACGTAGGTTACAAATCTCAATCTACCATGCACGCTGGCAAATCAGCTGGGCACTTGTTGTAGCTGTGGACAGAGTTTCATCAGAGCCCTGAAAGAAGAATCTTTTTGCCCGCCTGGTGCCCCGTGCCCGTAGTCGCGCTCATTCGCTTTCCCGTGCCTTTCACGGTAATCGTTCCAACAGGCCAAAGTACACAAGTACCACGACCCAGGCAGGCAGGCAGAATGTACCTACCGCTGCTCTCAAGGAAAACAAGCATTTTGTGTGCTCCGTCCACTAGCTCGGCATCTCTTTGCTTGGGGTCTTGTTTAGTTCATCCCAAAAATCAAAAACTTTTCAAGATTCTTCGTCACATCGAATCTTACGGCACATGTATGAAGCATTAAATATAATCAAAAACAAAAACTAATTATATAGTTTGCCTATAAATCATTAGATGAATCTTTTGAGTCTAGTTAGTCCATAATTGAATATTAATTGCCATAAACAAACGAAAGTGCTACAGTGGCCGAAATTTTTTCGTTTTGGCAACTAAACAAGGCCTGGGTGATTGTGTCCAAGTAGTACTAGGAGATTTTGACAAGGAAGAACCCCCATTCAATGATTTCATACTACTACCTTCATCTCAAATTGTAAACTATTTTAAGAATCTTAGTGAGTCAAAGCATCTTAAATTTGACCAAAATTATAGAAAAATTTACAAAAGTTTATGGCATCAAATAAATATACTATAAAAATATAATTAATAAAAAACCTAATAATACTTAGTTGATATCATAAATGTTATTATCCTATTATATAAATTTAGTTAAATTTAAGATATTTTAATTCTTCAAGATTCTTGAAATGACTTACTCCTACAATTTAGGGATGGAGAGAGTATCTCACAACACCACACAGTAGTAGTAGCCGCGTAAACACTAAACAGCCTTCACCGGTTGTGTAACGTCGTTGCGGAGCTCGCGTAGCCACCATCCGGGGGGAACAGTGCACGCGCAACGAGTGCATGCGCAGCCATGTCAGCGTCGATGGGAACTAGCCAGCCGCGCAAACGCGAGCGCAATAAAAAGGACCTGATATCCTGATGTGTACATGCGAACTGGACACCAGCGTGCTTGATTAGTTAGTTGATTTGCAGCATGATGGCCTCTTTGGTCTTGGAGTTGGAGTTCGATGCATGATACGCGGATCAGTATCATTTCAATTCAATCGCGTGTACTGCAGGAGTGTGTCGCTTTGTGTCAGGGTCTTGTTTAGTTTACTCAAAAACCAAAGATTTTTCATCACATTCAATCTTGTAGCACATACATGAAGCATTAAATATAGATAAAAATAAAAATTAATTGTACAGTTTGCCTATAAATCGCGAGACGAATTTTTTAAACCTATTTACTCTATATTTTGACAATGTTTATCAAATAAAAATAAAAATACTATAATGTCAAAATCTAAAAAAAATTAGATCTAAACAAGGCCTTGCTTTCTATTCCTGCTTGTGTTTTAGACACTATTTGTTGGGCGCGTTAATCCTTAGATTTTTGCTAGCTTTATACTTTAACAACTCTTATTCTTCTTAATGAAATGCGTACCTTGTAGAGCAGTCTGCACAAGAATATAGCAAGCTTTGGAGGAAGTAGAGTACCAGGGTCTCTAGGGGTGTGTTTGGTTGGGTCTCCTGGGCTGGTTTTTGATTTAGCTGGGCCAACATTTGATTGTTTGGTCGGCTGGCCAGCCTATTTAGCCAGACTCTAGGAAGCCAAAAGTGCCCCCCTAGCCAGATCTAGATTGAATCACCAAGTTGGTGTTTCTTGTGGAGCCGAGCTAGGCTCGACCTTCTTCGTGTGTCTTCTCACTGCCCTCCTCACCGCCCCTACTCGGTCTCACATCCCGTCGCTCCTCCGCCACCGCCGCTCTCCTCCACGCTCACCGGCCTCCTGGTCCTCCTCGTCGTCGCGACCGCCGCGTCGATGGATTCCTCTTTCACCACGGCGGCGGCCCCGAGCGTCGCGGAGAACTTCGTGCGGCGGTCGTGCCGGTCGACGGAGTACCCACGGGTGTGCAAGACCACGCTGGTCCCCTGCGCGGCGGCTGGCGCGAGCGGCGCTGGTGGTGGGCGCCGACCGCGCGCGCAACTGCTCCGCCTACATCCACGGCGCCGACAGCAGCAGCGGGGCGATGGACTGCGCGGAGCTGGCGCGCGACGCGGAGGACCGGCTGCGGCAGTCCGCGGCGGAGCTAGCGCGCGACGCGGAGACTCTAACCGTTAGAACAGAACACACTGAGGGACAACTTCAGTTTGAACAAGTAGTAACAACGAGATTATTCCATACGCTCAATTGCTCCGTTTCCGGTGTTTCCTTTTTTAGCGCAAAGTAGCATCACTACTTCAACATAAGTAGTATCTTTAAAAAAAATAGAGCTGGATCGATGGGTTAGTTGCAAAGAGAATCAGAACACACCTGACGTACATATTTGATGCTTTCTAACATGGACTTGCAAGTTGGGGGAATCAGAATCGGAACATGTCTTTGCTGACCCTAAAATTAAACAGCCTTGTTCATTTCTCAAACTACAACTATGCATCCTCCTCGCATCCCATGCACATGCTCAATCCACACAAGGAAACGGGGGGCACAAAAAAAAGTCAAACTAATGAGGAAGAGAGAGAGAGAGAAAAAAAAAAAGAAGAAGGATCTGTCCCCATGGGAATCGGGATCCTCCTGCCTGAGGCTGAAGCTGAGGGTGAGAGCCTGAGAGGCATGCATGTGTGTATGTACACCGGCCACCGTGTGGCCACGTGCTGCTACCACCATCCAGCACCAGCAGGCACCTGCTTCTTCCCGGCGGCCACGGCGGCTGCGCGCTCGAAGCGCGAGGCGGCGCACGGGATGGTGATCCCGCCGGGGTGCTGGAAGCCGAACTCCTCCTCGGCCTCGCGCAGCAGCTCCCCGAACAGCGGGTGGTTGAAGTACACCACGGGGACCACGTACCGCATCGACTCCCCGCCGGGCTCGGCGCCGCCCACGTACACGGCCACCTGCCCCTTGGGCGTCGTGGCCTCCGCCGCGGCGTTGTCCTCCAGCAGCCGGTGGCGGTGGTGGTCCTTCCCCCCTCCCGCACGCCGCCGCAGGAGCCTCATCCGCCGCGCCAGCGACCGCCCCCACGTCAGCATCCGCGGCGAGCCACCAGACTCATCGCGCTGCTGCTGCTGCTGCACCACGAGCTGCTGCTTGGCGCGCACCGCTGCTTCATCCGGCAGCGGGGATGTCGACGGGGATTTGCTGCTGCCTCGTCCTCCTTGTTGCCACGGCTGCTGCAGGCGGAGGTACCCGCGGCCGCGGCGGCGCCGGCGGTGGCAGAGCGCCCATCGCCAGGCGCTGAGCAGCTTCCGGCCGAGCCGGAACCCTCCGTGCCGCCTCGTCAGCATACCACTGAGACTGACGACTGCTGTTGCCTGTTGGAGCTAGCTAGCTAGAACGAGATCGAGCGCAACTCGCGCAAAGGTGGTGGTCGTCTCCGCTTTCTCGCTGTGCTTGGATGGATAAAAAACCCGCAAGGAGGCGTGGAAGCTGCGACGTCGTCCTTAGTGGCTGGTGGCAAAGGGAGCGCGACAGCGCGGGTTGTCTTATAGGCGCTGCGATGTGCGCGGCGGAATGGCGGGTGGGGCGCGACGCGGGCGGGCGGCAAGCGCAGGACTCATCAGCGCTCCTGTGCGTGTGGGGGTGCGAGCGGACTCCGCGCCTTCGGCCCCGTGTGGGGTGGGGGAGTCCGGGCGAGAGCGAGTGGGGGGATTTTGATCGTTTTGGCCGTGATTCCAGCGCGGTTTTTGTGTGGAACATGGCGAGATTCGCTTGAGGTGGCGACCCTCCGGGCTCTCGTCGGTCCCGCCCCGTTGCCGGTTGGTGGTTTTGGACGGTGTGGTACACGGTGCACCCAGCACCGTACTATGCGGGACGGCTCAACCACATTTGGTTGGCTAAGCTTTATTTTTTTTCGTCGCCAGGGGCCCGGGGTATATGACTCAAATCTCTCAAGGATTCTTCATTTCCGGTTTTTTTATAAGTGGAACAATCAATGCTAACGTGGTCCAATGAACATTTGCCAAATTTCTCATGCATACTAAACAAAAACGTCGGTCGTTTCTTCTTTTTCTTTGACTTGACATTTCCCAACTGTGCATGGAACTAGTCTGCCGCTGTACGTTCTTAGAGCATCTCTGCTAAAACTCATTCTTTAAATCATATCTGATCGTCATCTCGTGAATAGCTATTTATATAAAAAATATTTTCTATAATTTTTTCACTTTTTTAATAACTTTTTATATCTTGTGCATACTCTAGAGAAGCCATTCTCACTATCTTCCTGTGGATAGCGAGAAATCTAGGATAGAGTATGGGCTTCATTTAGAGCAACTTCAAGAGACTCTATATCCTTCCTAATTGTTAGGAATAGAGGTTTTGATAAAAAAAACTTTTCAATAGCTTTTTTATTTTTTTATTCAAATATAGCAAAAAAAAAAGACAATGATAATGATTCACAAAGTGCACACAAGATATAAAAAAAAACAATTGAAGAGTGAAAAAGATAAAGAAGGAGACTTTTACACAAATAGTTCTCCAAATCATAATATAGATAATGAGTTTAGAAAGAATCTTAGAGTATCTCCAACAATTCCCAACAAAGCCTTCTGATCTAGTATTTTTTTATAAGAATAGAAAAAAAAATCTACCGTCAAGAGTTCTCATCTCACCTCCTAGTCTTTTGGCACTCGAAAAAAATCATCGAGCGCGTGCAAATATTCGTGCGTCTTCCACGCACGTAATTCCTCCATAGCCGTAAAGAAAGTCGTTTAGGACAACGACACAGTCTCTAAAGCCTAACTTTGCCTTCTTATTTTTATAAAATTATTTATCAAAAATGGTATATGTATATTTTATGAAAGTATTTTTCAAGACAAATTCATATGGTTTTCACATTTTCAAACTCGTCAACTTAAAAGTTATTCACAATTTATATTCTCATTATTTGACCCAAATCTTGTCCAAAACGAGTTTCTTTACCGTTATGGAGGGAGTATCAGTCTGTCAATCTAGGGTGGAAGTGCGTGGGAAAAAATAAAGAGTACGAGAGAGTTTTTGATGCATATCTTCAAGAAAGAAAAATATATAAAAATGGTTAGGATAATTTATAAATTGTATAGGATTTCTTTTTGATGTAAATTCGTCTCATATGTTTTAGGAGTAAATTATTGTAAATTGTTGGAAATAGTCTCGTTCATTCCTCCCAATACTTTTTGGCTAGCTAGTTGGAAAACTCTATGATTTTGGAAAAAAAATTGTTAGAAACTCTTGGAGAGGTCTTACAAAGAGCATTTCTAAAATCTACTCTCTGTATCATTATGTGGAGAGTCATTTGAGTAAAAATCATTTTTGATATCTTTATACTCCGCAACAACTTTTCTATATCTTATATGCGGTCTAGAGTATCATCCTCGATCTTCATTTTTGTCTAGCGAGAAATCCGGAATAAAATATATTTAAATTTGGATATTCAATTGAAGAATCTCTATTTCTATAAATTAGAGAAGACATATAGAACTGATGCTCTTAAATAATCAACTAAAGAAGTTGCTTTTGGATATTTTTTTTATTAAAATCTGTATTCTAAGACCAGCTATAGGCGGGCAGAGGCAGCCTATTCTAAGTCTCTTGGCGTTTTCATAGGTTTTCCTTCGAAGATAAAAAGGTACGAACTGAGACCAGAGCGGGCAGCGCGGCTGTAAAAGCACCGTTGCTGAGCGCAGGGTAGGTCCAAGCCCAATAACAACAAAAACGAAGAGCGTACAACAGTGCAGCCTAGAGTATATACACGAATGGATCCATGCCAAGAAAGGCGTGCAACTTGGAGCTAATTTGAAAAGCGGGATAGGAGTATAAATTTATTCGGCACTTGGACAGACAAGTTGTGAGTTAACCTGAATGGATATTCCAAGTAGGTCTTGTCGGAATTATATATACACCTCTCAAGGTGAAATTCCGTTGGTCCTATCGAAAATTTTGAGATGGCGCAAGCGCAGGACGCGGATCCGGTCCCACCATCGCACCATCTCCGCAAAGTGGACTTCAGTACTTGACTTGCGAAACGTCCTTCCTGGAAGACCGTTCTGAGCTGCAAGGTAAGGTATCCCATTTCTGATTTCTTAATAAAGTTTTTCATAGTCTAAACAAGGCATTTCTCTGTGGCACAGTATTGTAAGCTGTACGTACGGTGTGCCTGTACACGTCGGTAGCTGTCGTTTCAAACGACGGACAAAGGGCGTCTGGCAAAGTCGGCACAAACGGACGAGGGAGCACCTCCCAGTCCCAGCAGGCAGCCTCAGTCAGAAGCGTGGTGGTACGCCGTCCCAAGACGTACCAGTCCCACAAAATCGAGCGTGTATCACGCGAGACAAAAACGCACACAGGCCCGGTCGGCCGTCACGCGGCTGAAAGCTCAAGGCCACTCACCGGGGACGACACTCGATCGGTGCGGCATCCGATCCGGAGTGCTTGCCACTTCGCCATCGCCAGTGATAGATCGACATGGATGGAGATCCCAACAAAGCAGCCGTGTCCGCCGCGTTCGTGCACGGCGGCTGACAGGAAGATTTGTCAGCTCAGATTCGGTTTCAAGTTCGTCGAGCGTGGCCGTCCTTTCTTTTATATGGATTCGCATTGGGTGTTGCAGCTAGCAGCACATTTTGGGAGCAGCAATGGCAGCAAGTAGTACACCTGGGCTGGATGCCTGGCCTGGGTGTGGTGTGAGGTGTCCGTCGTCCGTCCCCGTCCGATACCACCCTCTGGCCAGCTAGGCCTTGTTTAGTTCCAAAAAATTTTGCAAAATTTTTCAGATTCTCCATCACATCGAATCTTTAGACGCATGCATGAAGTATTAAATATAGATGAAAATAAAAATTAATTGCACAGTTTGATCGGAATTGACGAGACGAGTCTTTTGAGCCTAGTTATTCCATGATTGGATAATATTTGTCAAATACAAACGAAAGTGCTACAGTGTCGATTTTGCAAAAAAATTTGGAACTAAACAAGGCCCTAGTAGTAGTAGTAGCATCTTCTTTTCGTGGGAAGAAGAGCCATGCTAAAACGAGGAAGTTTCTCAGCGCAATGTGAGTGACATAAAGAAAACTTTTTCTGACATTCAACCTTTTGGTAGAATTCCTCTCGTGTCTATTTGGTACATGCCATTGCATAAAAAAAAATTCAGAAAATTTATTAGGAACCTAATCCTTTGTTCCAAATAGGTTCATATAATTCCCCCCCCCCCCCCCTCCAAGATATCAATACTCTAGAATTCCTTTATTTTTTCCTTTATTCCAAAGGGGGCCAAGTGTCTTTAGGATGTCAACTCGATGCTTTGCTTTTTCATCTGATTCTTTGATAGGGTTTCTCCTTCTTTGCATTTCACCACTTGCTCGTTCAAAGCTATTGCATCAAGGCATTAGATGAGCTCGGAATGTATGCATTGCTCCCCCACCCTCAATTCCAAGTGTTAAGTCCTGGATGACATCATGCCAAGTTCATGGTGGAGGCTCACAGTCTCAGCGGGAAGTCAAATTTGATGTGAGCTTAGCAATGATTACTCATGTCAGATTTTGTTAGTGTGCATTTTGTGTCAAGTGCGTAGTCGTAATAAGGAATAGTGGTGTTTTTTAGTTGTTATGCCACACCTCTAGTTACAAGGGTTGTGGTTTCCTCAAGTGAACTATGCAATTGTTTCATCTATCGTGGCACTTCTCCAAGCTTGTGTTATATTAGTTTTCCTCCAATAAAATATGGAGTTCTTTTTTTTCTTTGGGCCGATTCTTTGTTACAGGCTAGTCATAGTGTTCTCTCCGTTTCAAATTATATAACATTTTGGCTTTTTCTAGATACACTTATCTAAATGAAAATGTCTTATAATTTAAAAAAAATAGAGTTTGTTTCAAATCTAAAAGACATATATAGTGGTCTATCTTTATCTGTGCCTCCCTCTCACTCTCCCATGTCGCTGCCCTAGCTGCCTCTTCCTCCTCCCCTACACCTACACCACATTCTCAACCCCGACCAAAGTCTATCACATCAATGTATCTAGAAAAGCTAGAACTAACTCTTTTAAGTGTCACCTTCTTTATTTCAAATTATAAGATGTTTTGGCTTTTCAAGATGTATTACTTTTGCTATATACTTTCTTTGTGCGAAAAAGAATGTAATTAGGGAGGTTAGGGAGACATGCTAATCAAACTGACTCGGGGTTAATCAAATTTATAATAAATAGTATTAGCATTTATATTTCCAAATAAATTTACTATAAGAATATATTCTCTAATTAAGTTGAAGATACTTATTTTTTATAATAAATGGTAGTATTTTTTTAATATAATTTTGGTCAAAGTTTAAATTTTTTTTTTGAAAAGCAAGAATTATATTTTCTTGGGACGGATGAAATATGTATATCTAAATTACTATAACTTACCTAGAAAAATCAAAATATTTATAATTTAGAATAGATGAAGTATTAATACCATGTCCAGCTACCAAAAAGACGAGTAGTAGCTTCGTGTTACATATCTTATAAATATTATATAAGCCAATATTATGGGGAGACTTTTTCACAAATTATCATATGGCTAGTCAACTCCATGTCGATGTGATGAACGGAAATCTGACGAACCCATGATCCACGTGAGAAATGCTCTGCATCTGAGTCAATAACCAAGAAACTTAACGTGACGAAACTCGCTTAAATCCGGCTTTTTGATGTGGTCCAAGAAATTAAACCCACTTTAAAAGGGTACAGATGGATGAGACTGACTTTTGTGGTAGGAATACTGCTACTCCTGCTCCGTAGTCTCTGCTTTTACTCCTCCACAAACGTGTCATGCCACTGTGAACGTTAGTTTCTAAAAGGTTTTGCAAAAATATTTAGATTTTCTATTATATCAAATCTTACAGTACATATAGAGAGCATTAAATATAGATAAAATAATAACTAATGACATAGTTTATCTGTAATTTGTGAGACTAATTTTTTAAACTTAGTTAGTTTACGATTGGACAATATTTAATAAATACAAATAAAAATAATACATTATCTATTTTAAAAAAAAATTGAAACTAAACAAGGCCGTAGGCAGCTGTAGTAGACCAGCAGGATTGCAGTACGGCACCGTACGGACCTAGGAGTTCCGTGCAGTGGTTCGCTTTGTCTTCTCCAGCCGAAGCAACAATTGACGACGAACCTGCCGTGCCCGCCTAGTAACGCAACACCATAGGCTTTGTTTTACGTATCTGGATCGGAAGGTTAAGGCCCTTGTTTAGTTTCCAAAAAATTTTGCAAACTTTTTCAGATTCTCCGTCACATCGAATCTTTAGACACATGCATGAAGTATTAAATATAGACGAAAATAAAAACTAATTGTACAGTTTGGTCGAAATTGACGAGATAAATCTTTTGACCCTAGTTAGTCCATGATTGGATAATATTTGTCAAATATAAACGAAAGTGTCACTATTCATATTTTGCAAAAGATTTTGGAAGTAAACAAGGCCTAAGTAGTACGAACCGTACGGCACTCTCAGCGTGGTGAAGCCGCCGCTAATATCCAGCTGGCCGGCCAGTAGACTAGTCGGGCGGCGTCGAAATCATGCATGATTGACAAGAATCGCAACGAACTACATGCACACCCATGGTTCCTGGTTCGTTCCAACAGCAGAATGAAGTTGTGCACACGCACCCTGCAGCACTACCGATCAATCACTACGTTATATGCTGCTGCTGCTTCCCTAACCGTTAGTTGGTAGTAGAGCGGTATGCAAGCATCTCGATCTGTCACGTGCGGGAAGCTCTCCTCTGCCTGATCGATGGATCAAAAGGTCAGCTCTCTCCTTCCAGCCGAAACTCTAAACAACTCGATGTTGCTGGGATATGATACGGTTCCTGAGTGACATGGAGGGGAGATATATGTGTAGCTTCTACCTTGAGCAGCGTCAGACAAAAGGGCAGTTCGCCACTGACCTCACAGCTGCCAAGTCGCCAACCACCTCAGAAGGGCAGAAGCAATAGAAAACCTCCCTGTTGATCCTGTGACATCCTACGCAGCTCGCAGCAGCATGCACTGGGCATCTGATCTGAATCCGAGTTCAATTCCCAGACGACCCAGATCGAGCCCTGGCGCGCGCAGGACGAGAAGTGGTCCTGGCCGGTCCCCGGATGGTGAGGTCTGAATCTGATCGAGGTGGAGGTGGGTGGCGGCGACGCAATGGTGGCGCGACAACGCCGAGCTCTCAAGATAGTTTAGAGCCGCCGTACCATGACCGTACTTACCGTGAAAGCGCAAAAAGGATGCGGATGATGCAGTCGCTGGTAGATAAGCCTGGACGACACGGACGGCCGCTTACTTTGGCATATATAGATAAAGTGGCGGAGAAACTGCAAAACAAAACGCCCACTTGTGTTGTGATTAAACAAGGATAACAAGGGAGAAGACAACCGGCAAATGGCTCGCGTCACGGCTAGTAAGACTAGAAAGCTAAGCTAAGCTTTATGTATCAGTTTGTTGATCGATTAATTACTCTACTAGCTTATCCTAGTCATTGGTTGGAGCTGACGAGGATTACGAGCAACGGATTGATCAATCAGGCTGACGGGCCCACGCAATTAGTCTCTTTTTGGAAGTTACTAATACACATTCAGTTTCTTTTCGAGTTCATAAACTCATGAAGGAGGGGGCCCATATATGCATACAGCAAGTTGATGAGTGAAATTGACAGACCCCCCTGGGCCCCTGCCGTTGGCGATGATGATCATGCGTGCACTCCATTGTCCACTTTGGTTTGGATCCATGCTGGACTGACGACGTTGATCGGATTCTCTTGTTGAAGGTTGATGAAACAACTTGCACTGTCTTGGCCCTAAGTACCTCCAAAGGACCTCGAGAGTACGATCAACTGTACGAGTGAGTACCTGATCAGAAACCTTTTCTAGTCTTAAATAATGACGAATTGAAGCTCCATCTCGTAGGTGCTATCTGCTGGAGAAATTTTGGGCCTTGGAACAGCCCCTCAACTTGGACTCTAGGAGAAGACGTGCATGTTCGCAATATATAAAGTCAGAGCAGTTACATACATAGCTGCAGCCTCCCCTGAGCAAAACCGGCAGGGACGTCTAGAAATTGAGAACGGAGGGAGAGCTGGTCAGCTTCTCTTTCTCTGATTTCTTCATGGATCGCGTATCATCTTTCCTGGGCGGCTGGGTGGGTACTGAATTTTCTGAATAGTAGCCAAGCTGACGAGCGACCGCCTCCCAAAATAAGCGTACTTTCTACCGGGAGACCTGGACAGATGACAAGTACAGTACTTCCGTATTTCGTTGCTGAACGCATCTAACATTTACTACTATACTATAATTGACTATTGCAAAGTCTGCAGTCTGTACAGTGCTCTTACTATTCCAAGACAAAGTAAAAATAATAGATAAAAATATGGTTGTATTGTATATATGCTACAAAGATCCACAATACATATGTTATTTTTGTTCAGAAACAATACGCAACGTACGTAGGTCTTAAACCAAGCATAATCGTCCATCGGTTATGGGAGATATATATATTACTGGGATGCACTGACAGGTTACTGACTATTGGTATTTGGTTACAACTAACGTTCAGTTCAGTGATCAGTGAGTAAGACCTCTTTTTTTTCCTTTTAAAAAAAGGTATTTCTGAACTTAAGTACGTAGCTAGTTGTACTCTACTGATATCGAGCAGAACTGAATGGAGGGAAAAAAAAGTCTGAGCCGGATCAACGAAGATCCATGCATATTCGGTCGTCGCAGTCACCGAATGATTCGGAGCCAGAACGATGCTCCAGCTGCACCGCAGAGATCTGCTCTGATAACACACATGATTCCAACTCACCTGTTCCCAACAGTGACCTGTTGTTTAGCGGGGACATTCAAAATCTCCCCTAGTGATCTGCTTCTAAACACTATCATATTCTTTGTTCAGTCTTTCTATGCCGACTAATGGGCTGTTGCAATCAGAGTAGCCAAGCATCCGTAATCCCCCTCCCTGACTCTATGGAGTTTGGAAGGTCAGTTGATCTGCTCTCTGTTTCAAGCGGTGAATTTGGGTTTATATTGGCCTTTGGCTGCAATTTGGGAAACTGGCCATGCTAGATTGCTGGTTGATGAGGACGCACATAAAAGCTAGCACGATCATGTACCTCTACAAGTTAGTGAAGAATTACGTCATGTCCATGCTAAAATATTCTTCAGTTGAGGTGATCTTGTACCTCCACAATATCATTCCGCACTTCAGCTACTGATCTTGTTTACTGTAGATAAGCTGTTCGACGAGCTAACAGTGCTTGGGAGAAGAAATAGGCAGTGCTGGGATTGTAGTTGTGCCTTCACATTGAACATTGAAGCTTCCTCATGTTCTACAGTCACCATTATGCGGTAGTAGTAGTTAACAATATCTGAATCCTGTTTCGTCTGAACTCCTGATACCGTTCCTACTATATTGTTCCCTTTCAATCAATTGCATAGACCTCAATTATAGAGCTAGCTACTTGAATTAGTTTGTCTTTCAGTTAACATAATGAAACATTGACCCTTTGGAAATTTGCTGGTGACAAGTTCGTTGCTGCACGAAAAATCGCAGCTTTCCTTGGACCAAGTGACCACGGGAGACGGCGACCTCGTGTTTTCTGCTTGCGATGGCACGCCGCGTTAGCTCCCTTCTTCTCTAATCGCTGGTCGCCGTCGCACTCGACGTATGCGTCGCGGGACAGTTATTTCGAAGGAGACCACCAAGCCAATGTCTGTTCATGCCGTGTTTCGTCCCATTACTTAATTGTCTGTCTGTGTAATCTGTTGTTAGTGATTTATAATCTAGTGCTATCACTGAGATTTTTATGTAGTCGCCATTTCTCTGTAGGTTTCTGTTTGTGCTTTAGAAAGATTTTATGGCAGTGCACATAAATGCTGTTATGACGAAAGCAACACTGGGCTGTAGGTTTCAATTGCATTCGCGCCCTAAATGTTATTATATAGAGAGAAATCTAGTACTTTCGACAGATCAACACTAGGCTTTTGTGCAACGTAACGGGCTAGTATTTCGACTGTTATTATAGAGGACTGTTATTGTAGAGAGATAAATTGGCCTAGACCAAACAAAGTGGGATTTCGGATATTGTAGGCCCACAAAGATGAATTGTGGTCTCTCTTTCTCATTTGCTGGCTACGGACATTGCTGAGGACTGACATATGCATTTGAAACAAAACTGATTCCAGGCTCTGAAGAAATAATAGAGTCCAGCACGAAGATTCTGGACCTACTATGAATGAAGAAACAAAAGAGTCGAGAAACAGCGCACTGGCACCTACATAACAAGATGCAGAAATGATGCAACAAGCCGGCCATATGGTGAAAGTGAGAGTTCAGGTCCAGGTAGTGCCTTCCTCCAGCGCTCATTGTCACCAATGAGGCGTCGACAGTAGTTAACGTTTCCCTTGGTCAAATTCGGGTAACTGGTTCAGGCTTAGGTGCTTAGCAAGTGAATTTACTGACCAAAGCGCACAGAGACAACCTATAGTAGTAGGTCAACTACTAGTGCGCAGTCACCCCAAAAAAATTGTTGGGAAAAATAGGTAGCATCTACAAATCAGGCCATTTATATCATGGAACAATGTCATGAATATAAGTTATATAACAGAATAAATAAGACCAGCATATAATAATATGTAATCAGGAATGAGATTGCACAAGATAATTGGTTTTACATAACAAAAACCGACCAAGGAACCACGGTGCTACTAGCTTATATCTTAATACCGACTCGCATCACATGAACAAAAATACAAAGCAAACCAGATGCCATGTGAAAATCTGCGTCGATATAAGCAGGGACTGTTCTCTAATCCTCCTGAACTAACATTTATATTGGAAGTATATATTGTGACATTAACCAAAGACACCTTTCAAATCCAGTAATCAACACATCAGGGCCCGTGAAGAAAAAAAAAAAAAGTTTACCATGTGGGAAGAGCACGTGCAATAACTCACAAGGAGTGGACACGTGTAGAATAGATCCTCTGAAAAGTGATGTGTTCATCAATGAAACAAGAGGTTTATCTAACAATGAACGGTCAGAACATCTTCTTTACTGGCGACGCAAAAGGCTACATCCTCTTTAACTTAAGGATGGTCAATCATCCTGCTCAACCTTCACACTCTGCAGCTTCGAGTCCAGCTCGTCCTCATTGTCCACAGCATCCTCGTCCCCTTCCTAATCATCAGGCTCCCCGTCACGTTCATTCTCATCTAGTGAGCCCAGAACATCCAAGGAACTCTTACCAGCCTTCAGAATTTTCCTCACCTCATCAATCCCTTCATCGGAGATGAAATTTCCATTGATGTTCAGTTGCACAAAAGCTGGTTTATTTGCGACTGCTCGCGCAAAGCACCGAGCTCCAACCCTCTGCAGCATGTTTGTGCTCACATCAAGTTCCTTGAGATCTGTGTGGCCATCTTCCAATGATTTTGCAATAATCACAGCACCGTCATCCTTCAGTTCATTTTCAGCCAATGTCAGCTTCTTGAGTGACTGCATTACTGCTAGGCATTCTGCCAAATTTGGGGCTGCTTTGGCATTTATTTCATTTCCAGCCATTTCAAGGACCTCCAACTGTGGTGCTGACTATTTGAGGGCACTGGCAATTGCTTTTGTACTCAAGATTGAGATCACTGAGATACAGCTCAACTAGATCAGGAAGCTTTGGAAGGGTTTTGCTGAGAGCTAACCCTGCATCAACACCAAATAAGTTGTCCCTGAGATCAAGTTTCTTCAAACAAGTGCATGTCCCTAATGCCTCAGACAATGCAACTCCACCATCAGATCCTATCCTTGTTGCTGAGCACCTGAAACTCTCTAGATTTGGAGAACGCTTAACCATCTCAGCAATATACATAGCACCTTCATCTCCAGTCATATTGTTGTGGAAGTGAAGAACCTTAAGCTTCTCAGTTGCAGGAATAAGCTCAGATAGAGCTTTTGCAGCTTCCTCTGATATGCCATCATTCATCACATAGAGTTACTAGAGATTCCTGTGATTTCAAGAGCTCACTGAATGCCCTCACACCCTTCTCACCCAAAGCATCGTCAGAGATATTCAGATATCTCAGGACAGAACCCTCTAATGCTTTGGAGAATATGCAAATCACATCGAGGGCTTCATCCTCAGGCCTTCGTTGCCCGATCGGGCTCACTAGTCAGCCATAGAAGGCTTAAAACACATAGTTCTTGCATTCTTTTGTGGATGGAGCATGTAAAACATAGCTCAACCAGGATAGCCAAGAGACAATGTATTGGACAGCGGATGCTGCAATCTACTGGGGAAAAAAGAACTGTACAGTCTAATCAACTTTTTGTGTCATAATCTCATCTAAAGAAGTGTAAATGTGTCAAAAACAAAAACTAAAAACCCGATAGATATATGTCACCGCTTCTTTTCCCTTCCCCCCACTTAAACCCAATAGATGTAGTACAGGGAAAATAAAGAACATCATATCATTGTCGTCGTCATCCCTCCTCTATCTAATGTGATATCCTGTGCTCCCATATTTGTTGCAAAACTAAAATAACATAGAATGCCATAGCATCAGCTAACATTCATTTGAAAATGACATTGTATATATTGGCAGCATGCATGGCGATGTATATGTCAACTAACATTCATATAACGGCAATGTATATGTCAGCATGCATGGAAATTGTCCAAGGAAAAACAAATACAGAAGAGTTCAGACTGTCTATGAGGAATTGAGGACTCCTAATACTTGGTGCCCTGAACTGAGAAGGTCCCCGAGAAACGAACTTGGTAGCCTTTGTCAAATTACTGCAGAGTCCCAAAAATGGTGGGATAAATCCTATCCCAGGGCTATCACGATCTACAAAATAATAAAGGGAGAATTGGCTGTGGGACATGCAGAACGATGGCCATTTGTCAGCGGACACTAGAAAAAATTAGATTGCTCAAAGACACTCTGTTTCTTGTCAAATTTGCTAGCAGACACTACGTCTAATCAAACATTATTATAAAATAGATATAAAATCGTATATGTGCTAGAAAATTATACTATAAATTTTTTTACACTCTACATGATGAGAACTATAGTTTAAAAATATTGTTTAGTATTTTTAGTATCTTACTAATATATTAACTAATTAACCATGGTTATCTTTGTCTATTTATGAAGAGGGGCAAAATGGTCATTTCAGTGCAAAACAATATTTTTACACTATAGTTCTCATCGTGTAGAGTGTAAAAAAAATTATAGTATAATTTTCTAGCACTTATATGATTTTATATCTATTTTGTAATAATGTTTGATTAGATGTAGTGTCCGCCAGCAAATTTGATAAGAAACGAAGTATCTTTGAACAATCTAATTTTTCCTAGTGTCCACTTGTGGGGGTATAAACCCCTATACCCTCATGGGCCTATATGGGCCGCACCGTCAGAGGTGGCTCGGCCCACAGGATGAAGACCTGCGGCGCACGACTGGTCGGCGTGCACCACAAGGCCACAAGATATTGTACCAAATAGGATACTTTGCTTGTAACTCTGTCCCTTCAGGATATATAAGGAGGGGCAGGGGTCCCCTAGAGGACAGATCATACACATTATTCGCTCAACACAAATCAATACAATCAGACGCAGGACGTAGGTATTACGCCAACTCGGCGGCCAAACCTGGATAAAAAGCTTGCCTGTGTCTTGCGTCACCATCGAGTTAGTAGTTTGCGCACCGTCTACCGATAAACTACTACCGCGGGTATACCCCAAGGTAGACTGCCGACCAGCTTTCGTCGACACCACTGGCAAATGGCCACTATTCTACATGTTCCACAGCCAATTCTTCCAATAATAAATAAATCAAAGTACATTAGTACCGATTCCATTTTGTATGGAAGGGAATAGAAATACATTAACATGCTTAACTAAAGCATCAATGCAAAATCAGCTTGCTGGAGCAAAATAGATGCATTGAAGCCAATCGGTGAAAATGTAGGAATTTTTGCAAACAGAATCTACTAGAAGCAAAAGAAATCTGAAAAAAAGACACATGATGTTAACTCTATAGATCGAGGAAGAAGCTGGAGGAGAAAGAACCCCGTTCTTGACGGCTGCTGGATCCAAAAAACGGTTGTTCCTAAGAAGGAACGCCCAAATCTCCCAAAGTAGTGGATCCACACTAGAATCGCAAACAACTCAAGAACCCTAGAACGCTGAGAGGCGGCAGAACTAGGGAGGATGGAAGAGGATTACTAGTGAGGCGGCGGCCGTTGGAGGAGATAGAAGTCGGAGAGGAGAGTACCGCGTCCTTAGTGCCCTCGCCCTCACCGCCGCCACTGCGTCGCGTGCGGTCACTCTCTTGCCTCTTTGTGTGCGCTCGCCCGTGTGGTCGTGTGGCTGTGGGCGCCGCCGCTGTGAGAAGCGAATGCGATCCCAAGATTCGAACCCAAGAAAGAAGAAGACAAAAGCAACAATAGGCTTTTGTGCAACTTAATGGGCTAGTATTTCGCCTTTGGAATACATAGAGATAAATGGGCCTAGACCAAACAAAGTGGGCTTTAGGGTATTCTAGACTCATGAATGCGAATTGTTGGCTCTCTTTCTCATTTGCTACTGTACTTGGTATAATGGTATCAGAGAAGAGTAACGTGTAAAGTGTAATATAGCCTGTCTAGAACAGTTTCTTGTGAGGGCTTCTTCTGCGCCAACAATTGTAGTAGCCCTATTTATATATTATAACTTATCAACTAAAGTTAATTTCATCATTATAACTGATGATACTATAAATCGGTGTACAAGGTTGTTGGTATAAAAGCGGTTCCTGTTGTTTCTAATTATCAACAAGCTTGCAGATTTCACCGGTTGCTTCTAATGATTTTGACAGCGATACCTCATTATGGCTTCTTCTTTTTTAATCCTCGACCTTCAGTAGCTAATCGACAGCTATGGCTCTTGCAATAATGAAAATATCAACATTTTACACTCCAGGATCACCTTTACAGTGAAGACGACAAGACCTCTCCATCCGTATATTAGCATTTAGCAGTAGTGTACACATCCTTGCTAGTAGTAGCTCCATGTCAGTCAGTCAGTATCCCCAGCGGCAAACATCAATCACCTGCTGGAGTTGAGAACCAAACCAACTCTCATGCTCTTCTAGATACTTAGGCATAATGCATATACTTCCTCTGTCTAAAAAAAGATACAGTATAATTCTAATATAATATTGAATCAAACCATCTTAAACTTTACTAAATTTATATAAGTTAAAAATATCAATAGTTAATACACATCACTCGCTGTTATGTTGCATTGCATCTCTCATTAGTCATTACTCATTAGTTTGGTCTCTGCCTGACGCCGCCCT
Organism: Sorghum bicolor; assembly: GCF_000003195.3. Taxonomy (NCBI): domain Eukaryota; kingdom Viridiplantae; phylum Streptophyta; class Magnoliopsida; order Poales; family Poaceae; genus Sorghum; species Sorghum bicolor. The sequence continues at coordinate 64,095,135 of NC_012873.2, forward strand.
ATTATTCGACCATATCATGTCAATATCAAACCAAAACCATATCATTGTACTGCTATGAGCCTATGACGCACCCAAATGGAGAAGGTTCGTACGCTGCGCAAGACCACCAAAAGGCCGAACGGATTAGCTAAAATACAAACCTGAATTCCGATAGAGGAAGACACAAGTATACTGATCAGACAAGCCTTGTATGCTAATACATATACACAGCCTAGCTACATGAGTAGACACTCCACAGACAAATCGTACCAAACGTCCTAGCTACCTTTTCGTTTGCCTTTTGCAAGCTCGCTGCTCTTCCAAGTGACCAATGGCAGCCACACAGAAACACTTGCAGCAGCAGCAGCAGCAGCTGGTAGCATCCTAGCCAGCAGGTAGTAAAAGAAAATACCTAGCTGGCTCGATCTACTACTACGTACTCCAGATGTATAGGCCCACCAGTTGCAATTGCAAAATCTGCGCAAGCTGTGTACAAATACACTCGCAACCGCAAGAAAAGCTGGAGAAATATACATGATAGATTGCAGAGACGTACACCAGAATTCAGAACCCACGCATAGCATAGCACACACTGCATGCATGCTGCCTCTCTGCCTGCAGGCCTGCATCTGCATACTCCCGTCCCCTGAGCTCTGTTGTGGCCTCTCCCTATGACATGTGGGACCCTCATACCACTGCGTGGTGGGACCGCAAATAGATCTGTAAATACATATCTGCGGGCACGCGGTTACGCAGCCTTTCGCGCGCGCTTTTGACTTTTCCTCGCGCATTTTCTCACCGCACCAGGTTACATGCATGTGCGTACACGTACAGACGTAGGAGTACTACTGTATGCGGTATGGTGGCGTAGAGCCAGCCAGCCGTAGTGCCATGATGGTGTACACTGAGCAGGTGGGTGCGTGCAGCTGCAGCTGCAGGTTCTGGTGGGGCCCGAGGAGGATTGGCCAGCCCGCAACGTCCCCTTCCCATTGGCCGCCCGGGACCCTGCGCGACCAACCGACGAGCGCCACGTCGGCCCTCCCCGCCATCGCCAAGATCGGCTCATGAGTTGTGTGTGGCGGCTGGCCACGGCCACGGCCACAGGTGATTTGATTTGCGGATTTGCCCCGGGTAATTAGTAATTACCCAGCAGCTTGCTTTGGGGTTACCATGATGCCTAGCATCATTAGGCGTAACCACCGCCTCCACATCCACACTGAAATAATTCGAGGAGGAGATCGATCGCCTCTCTTTTTTCACTGCGATGCAGACACCGTGCAAAAGTGTAAGATCTTTCTACCATCAGCAGGTCAAATTAAAACGGATTGAAGCTGAAGTTTTAACAGAAAAGGTTTGCGGCAACTAGCTCCTTGTTTAACCACCACGCACTCCGACCCGATCCTGCTACACACGATCGAGTGGCGGTTTGTTGCATCGTCTATCAGCCATCGATCAGGTGCTGGCTGCCTGTCCTTGCGCCTGGCGGTGCACGCTTTGTCAGTGCCACCGCCTGTGAATTGTGATCTCTTTTCTTTACCTGACGACGAAAGTTACAGCCAGGGTGGCACTCGATGGGGTAGAAGAACAGAAAGGGAGCAAAAGTTACAGCTCGCTCTCCATATATAAGGGCAGGGCCGGCCTTTCTATATTTCTGCATGCAAGTGGATATTGTTGTGTGTCTGCTGCTGAGCCCCACGTTTCCAAGACGGCAGACGTTCAATCGATGGATCGGATAGATAATGCAGTCTATCATGTCAATGCATCAAGGCATCAAGCAATGTACGTAACGTGCGCAAGATCAGTAGATCGGCATGTGAAATCACCAGTAGAGAAGCTGGCTTTAGTCCCCGGACTGTACAACCGGGACTAAAGGTCTTGATTTTTGAGTTAAAAAAAGCTGTAGTAGTTGTGGAAATTTAAACGCAAGACCTCTTACTTCAAACCTTGCGCGTGTTGCCATTCTTAAATCCCACCACACATCTGACATATGACTTAGATAAGATATATTTTTCTTTTAAATTCATTCTGGATGCACCTTTACTCTGGGTTCGAGACACAAATCGGGACTAAAAGTCATACTTTTAATCTGGGTTCGTGTCTCAAATCGGGGCTAAAGCTTGTCACTGACATGTCTTGATAACTGTTTCAAATAAGGACTAAAGGGTGGAATTAGTCCAAGCTTACATATGCCTCTTTTAGTCTCGGTTTGTAATTTCAAACAGGGATGTACTAAATGTTTTTTTGGCCATTGACGAAAAGTCGTTTCTCTACTTGTGAAAGGCCCTCCACTCAAGTCATGAAATTAAATGCCATCACTAGCTAAATTGAAGGAGCAGCGGTCAATTCTCTAAGAGACTCTCAATATTCTTCCTAAAATGCTAGGGATAGAGATTTTGATAAAAGACTATCTTTCAATAGCTTCTCTAAATGGTCATCTAAATATAGAAGAGTAGAATGACTCTCTAAAGTGCATATGAGATGTAGAAAAACTGTTGAAGAGTGAAAAGATATAGAAAACTATTTTTATACAAATGACTCTCCAAATAATAATTTAGAGAGTGAGATTTAGAAATACTCTTGGAGATGCTCTACCATCAAGCTAATTTGTATGCAGTTTATATAAAAAACCTGTTGTGCTCCTATTACAACAACATGGTAAAGGGACAAAAAACAAACCGATGGGAAAGGCCAACCAACAAAAGACAACACCCTGCTCACAACTATATTAACCGTGACAAACTAGTGAGCATGCAATTAAATAATGGTAGATGTCCATCAGCCATGCTTGCAAATCACAACTACATGGTGTTTCTTAGCACGGACACGCATGTAATTTTTTTGAGCAATATTTTTATTAAAAAAAGTCCATCTGAAGTGTCTTTTTATTTAAACCTATTTTAGTCAATATTTTAAAAATAACCTACCAACCAAACTCAGATATGAAATTAACTAATACTCCATCTAACTTTAAATTAAAAGTCGTTCTGGCTTTTCTAAATTTATAGCTTTCCTATGTATCTAAATATATATTATGTCTAGATATATTATAAAAGTCATGTATCTATTAAAGATAGAATGACTTACAAATTGCTGAAACTAGTACATGATTTAATTAGCTTGACAGCGTGATTATTTGCCACGCCGCTAGATCAGACTTGCACAACCAAATGGGTTAATCTAATCTTTTTTGGATATGTTTTAAAATTCTGGTTCAAAATAAATTAAAAATAAAACAAATGCTTCACAAGCTTCCTATACGGGCCTTGTTTAGTTCCCAAAAAATTTTGCAAAATTTTTCAGATTCCCCGTCACATCAAATCTTTAGACGCATACATGAAGTATTAAATATAGACGAAAATAAAAACTAATTGTACAGTTTGGTCAAAATTGACGAGACAAATCTTTTGAGCCTAGTTCATGATTGGACAATATTTGTCAAATACAAACGAAAGTGCTACTATTCCTATTTTGAAAAAAAATTGGAACTAAACAAGGCCCGTGTCTACGTGTACTACTCCTCCGTTCCAAAAAGAACACATTCTAGCGATGAATAATCTGGACACTATCTATGTCCAAATTCATCACTAAAATTGTATTTATTTATGGGACAGAGGGAGTAGCTAGTTTCTGCAAAAAAAAAAATGCAATTTGAAACGAAACCTGAACAATGCGTTGCACAAAAAAAAAAGACAGGGGTCACCCACCCTACCACTGGTAGCCACGATGCAGAAATTCTTGGGAGGCCGGCCGGCGCCGCCTCACGCTTGCGGCTGCACCTTTTGCACCTGCCGTTCGTTGCTAGAGCGGGCGCTTTCGGAGTCTGACAGCACACGGCTGTCACCGCATGTGGTCGGGGACGACACAGCCGCAAATATACATCGTACTCACATTTCGTGGAAGGCACGAAGTTACTAAACATAAACAATATCCAATAGCAGCAATATAATAAGCCCTGTTACGAAGGGTTTTTTTTTGAACGTAACGTACGGTTATTACAAAGTTCCGAGAACAAACTCAAATCACAAGTACATGCAAGACGATGGCCGCGCCGTGTATACACAGCACACAGCAGCATACAGGCGTGCGGCGCGGATATACGTGCGCAGGATGCAGACCGATAGATACGATTCAACCCTTTTGCTTCACTTCTCTCCAAGTGATCGACACTATATACAAGATGCGACCAAATAGCTGCTAGCGTCGTCGGCAAAAATATAATGCATCTATCCGAGAATTAATACAACTTGTATTGTAGATATATGTAGTGGTCTATATATATGCCGTTTTCGATCGGTCGATTGAATTAGTGCGTCATCATCATCAGAGTCCATCAGCTTCAAGGCTTTTATTTATTTATGTTTAGTATATCAATTGGGGATTGATGGATCGAACCCCATGTCCGTGAATCCAATAAAATTTCTCGTCACATCGAATCTTACGGTACATGTATGAAGTATTAAATATAGATAAAAAAAATAACTAATTGCACAGTTTACCTGTAAATCACGAGACGAATCTTTTAAGTCTAGTTATTTTATAATTATATAATATTTATTAAATAAAAATAAAAATACCACAGTATCAAAATCTAAAAACTTTTTACGTCTAAACAAGCCCTAAAAAAGCTGCTTAATCCGCGCGCGGCGGCGTGTGCTCCCGACATCGTCATCATGATGATTCATGTCGAGCCTCGAACGGTCGAGCGCGCCTGTATATCTGTGTACGTGTCGACCGGAACATGAGCTTATTAGTGGGACAGCTTTGTTTAGTTTTGTGATGATTTTAATCCGGCCCGCTCCGCTCTAGCTACCGTAAGCCAATTGAGTTTATCCTAAAATCTCCAATCTTGAATATTTCTTTTTTAAAAAATATACACCAGCATATCTATATAGCACCTAATTAGTTCGACAAAATATCCATGTAATATATCTTGATAGTGTAAAAAAACATGATCAAAATTAGAGAAGTTAGCCTTAGGAAAAAAAAAGTTGAAGTGGACATGCTATATTGACAATATCATTTTTAATATTTAGATTTTTTTATATATTTTAACTGAAACATTTTTATGGCATATCTACATTGATATTATCATTTTATATTTTTTTAGAAAAATACTATTATGCATATATTTTTTTGAGATGAAAAATTAGTATCTTGAGCAGTGGCGGAGGATATATATATCAGAGATGTATGATCTCGTTGGTCTTCGAAATTCCTTCGTAGTAATTAGTAACTATTAATTATGTGAAGCATAACCATATTCTTAAGGTTAGCATCCTCGGTCCCCTCATATAGTAACAAGAGTGCAACATGCGATCCAAAATCTTTACTTTTTAATAACATACATGGTTACAATTTTAAATAAATGGTATAATGAGTATAATAGTTGCAATTTAATTCATTTAGGATATAAAAATTTGTGTAAACAAATAATATAAAAATTGAAGGTCAAAATCTAAATTAACTATATCACAAGACATAGGCTACAACAAAAGGCGTCATATCTTAAGCTAAGATTAGCATTTCTCCAAGAGTCTTTCTAAAGCTCATTCTCTAAATTATTGTGTGCACTCTAGACAGACATTCTCGTTTTCTATTTTGGGCTAGCGAAAAATCTAAAACATAGAGAAGATGGTTATATTTCGAGAACCAAATAAATAAGTTGTTAGAGAGTTTTTTTTTCATCATAATCTTTATTTCTAATAGGAAGGATATGAAGAGTCGCTTAGAGTTGCCTGGCATCAACTAAAGGTCATATTTAGATTTGCCGATTTGCCAAAAATATATGCATATACATCCATTAGTCATCTTTTTTTGTGTGAGAGGACATTAAGTCTTACAACGAGCTTGCTGCATATCAAAGCATTGGATTGTGGCTTGAACTACAGACAAACAGTCGTGCACGTGAGGAGTACAAAGACATCACAAAGGCGCGCGTGTGATGTGAGTTGTTCCATCCATCCATCCATCTTTTGTTGAGAGATGAAACATGCATGTGCAACAAAAACCCATCTTTCCAGCAGCCATCTATAATCGTTCCTCTGTTTCAAATTTGCGTGCGAACAAAGCGCGTGCATGGCACATATTGAGGACCACACTATACACAATAGTACATAATGCATGGATCGGTCTACGCATGCCCACAAAGCTGGATTATTATATCTAGTATCAAGTGCTATATATTTATATCTAGCTAGCTAGGGTTCCCACATTGAACTGCGTCTATGTCTAGTCACGCCTACTAGGTAGTCCACTCTAGCTCTGATGATGTTAATTGTAGCTTCGCTGTGCTCTTCATTTCAGGACCATTCGTTCGCTCCCAACGACGATATTGTCACATGCATGCTGGCCTTTGCTAATCAAATCTGTAGATCCCCTCTCTCGTCACGACTAATTGGGCAAAACTTACCGATGACAACGATCGACGGGTTGTTATATAGTAGGGCCGGGATCTTCGAGAAAATCACTTTCCCATTCTGCGAAAGGGACAACCAGCAGCTAGCCTCGCGCGCTCGTGCGTGTGTGGAGCCCATATATATCGAGTTCATCACCACCACCATCAGCTGCTCTCAGCTCCAGTAGCTGTTGTAGGGAATAGTCGAATAGAAGAGGTCACTGATCACAGGAGTATTGAGGAAGAAGGTGAAGGAAGCTATCTACGGAAAGAGAGAAAAAAGCAAGGTTTGCTAATGATCAGGTCGAGCCCACGCCGGCCGGACCACCCGCCGCCACGGCTTCACGACTCTTCCTGCCACTGCCAGCCAGCCTCGGCGTGCGCCAGGATCGACGACGCAGCCTCCCTCTTCGATTCGATGGCCTCACAAATAGACATTGTTTATTTATCCTTTAGTAGCTAAAACATACTCGCTCTGTTCTAAAATAGTCATTCTCGCTTTCTGAAAAGTTAACTTTTAAAAACTTTGACCAATTATATATAAAAGAATAATAATATTTATAATATACAATTAGTACTATTATAGATAGATCGTTGAATATACTATCATAATAAATTTATTTAGAGATATAAATATTGCTCGTATAATCTAATTAAAGTTGAGAAAGTTTAACCAACATGTATCTGATAACCTAATCTATTCTGAGATTGAGAGTCGTCCATCAATAGAGACGACATGCTTCTTAGTCAGCTCTCTTCATCCTTCCTTTCTTTTTTTTCTTTTCTTTTGTTGTTTCGTCGACACATACTCATTCACACGTACCCTTGTTTTGTTACATAGTAGTCCTCGACTACTGCTGCCATATGGTAGGTGACTGCATGCATATGTTGATTTGTGCCTTTTGAGGTTATAGTTCCAATTCACCAAGTGGTTGGATTGCTATTATGCCAGTACTGTTTGCACACCGGCAGGACCAGCAGATTGCCAGAAACTATATATATAATAATTAAATTGCAGCACTGATTATATAGATTACTAGTATTCCAGTACTTGATTACCGGCCAGTTTACTAAATTAAGGCACAACATCGATCTGATAAGAGGTTATGGACTAGCAGGATAAGATGTTTGGCTTCCTTTAAACAGGATTTTCCATTAGGAGAAGGGTCGCCATCAAAATATACTAGTAGGTCGGTCGGCCGGCCTGGACGTGGATCGTGTCGTCCTGGCAGAGATCGGCTGAGTGACCGTGATCAAGTTGTGGGAAGTAGTATGTGGCAAGTCAATGAGCCCCAAGAGACATAAGTGTTGAAGGACAACGATGAAGCTGAAGAGGACAAGAAGGCTTGGAGGGAGCTGCTTTTGCTAAACTTCTGCTATTGTTCCGTCATTTGTTTCTCCCTTTTGTGACTGTCCCTTCGGGGTTTCTTCTTCAGTTTAGTGGTTAGTTAATGCAGCTGGTAGTACGCTCGCTAGAATTTCTGGATAGTCGTAAGTGGTAGATCTGGATGTCTGTTTCTGTCTAAAAACTTTATGTTTAAACTGTATTTCCGTTGGTTGCAATAGAAATGAGGGAAGATCCCTCATATCTAAAAAAAAAGTATGGAACCGATGTGAAAACTATGACATACACAAGCTTGGAGTCGATCGGGCAGGGTACGGTGTGCCCTACCCCTAGCTATACTAGCTAACGTGATGCTATGAACTATAACGGCGGGAGAACGAAACCGGCGCCGGCCGATCGATCGACCTCAGCGGCTCAGCCTATCTGCCTACACGATTAATTGGTGCCTTGGTGCATGTGGCATTTCGCAGAGCCAACCGAGCCGAGTCCTACTGCTGAGAAGAGGTACTAGCACTAGCAGTAGTGATGTTTCCGCCTCCAGGACTCCAGCTATGCGCTAGCTTCCAGTGGCACCACCGGCCCTCTCCGGCCACCGGCCGCCACCACGTACGGTATATAAGTGGGCGCAACTCCGCGTCCCCCGTTACATTTCACTCCACTCCAACTCCATCCCACACCGCGTTCCCGGAGGCCCGTCGGCGTCTCTCTGCCGCCTGTCCCTCTCCCTCTCTTTGCCAGCAGTGATGAGGGCCGGGACGCGGGGCGGCGCGGCTAGCTAGACAGAGACGTGTGCAGGCCGGCCGGGACACCGGCGCCTCACGCGCGCGATCGATCGAGGTGACGACGACGACGACGAGCGGAGGCGGAGGAGCTGCTGGCGGTCGCTGTTGGTGGCTGGTGGAGGTGGTGGCGGTTACAGTGGGGGAAAGGCAACGCGGGCGGGCGGGCGGAGCGGCCAATCGGGGAAAAGGCCCGGGCATCACAGGCAGCAGATCCAGGCATCCCAGGATTTCTGCGCCCAGACTTTGCCCGCAATCCATCCGCGCTTTCCGCGCACACCCTCCGCCCCACCGGTCCGCGTCAACCCGGCCGGCGGCCTCCGATCCATCCGCTCCCGTCTCCGTCTCCGTGCGTGTCGTCCCTCTCCCTCTCATTCCCCGGCCTGGGCGGTGAAAGCGATCGATCCAGCGTGCTGCCTTGCTAGCCTCCTGACCGGCCTGGACAGCTGCGCTTCTGCTGGTATATATAAAGCGGAGGCGACCTACAGATTGGTGGTGAGCCCCTAATAACCATACATGCATGCATGTTCTTCTCCCTCTCTCCTCTCATCTTCAGCTTTAGTACGTTTCGCTGTGTGTTCTAGCTAGCTAGCTCCATACGCGTGCATCCTAGCTGGTCGTGGGTTACTGACTGGGTGCAGCGTGCCTAGCTGATCGCCTGATCCATCTCGTCCGGGGCCCAACAAGCAAGGGTACATGCATCAAGAGGGGTTGTTGGCCAGGTGGTGAATGGCTGCTGTCCAGGTGCATGGTGAAGGACAATCAAAGGATCGAGCTGTGAGTTTGAGAGCGTGCTCTGATAAGTGTCATTGGCTCTCGATCGGTGGGCTCTGGGCGAGCTAGATTTGGTGCACAACAAGCTTGGTGAGGCCTCGATCACCTCTTCCTGTTCATACTAGTGCACTGCTTTTTTTTTTCTTTCATTTGCTTAGTTCTTGGATTGGGTCGATGCTAGCTGCTGTACGTGTAGTGTGACCCAGCAATACTAGCTAGCTAATAATAACTAGGCTAACTATTTGGGTACATTATGTTCTTAAATTTGAAGGTCTTTTTTTGGGGGGGGTACATTGGTATTTATGCTGTTGGCTACTCCAAAATCCAAATCCATGCACCCCAAATAATTAAGGCCTAGCTAGGTTGTTTAACCTCTGTTGTATAAAATTAATAACTAATAGGGTTATTGGACAACAGAGGTCCTTGTAGAATTAAGTTAATGCAGACACAAAAACTAGAACAATTTTAAGTTTGATACAAGAGGTTTAATTAGTCCCAACAATTCCTGTTTGAAATTTTTAACCATATTTATTATGAAATTTCTACAGTCTTCCAGTATTTTAAGGAGCCAGATTCTCTTGTCTTTCTTTTAAGTTTTTCTCATTACCTCCTTTTCTTTCATGGAGGTTGTTTCAGTTTAGGCTCACATATTAATAGGTTATTTTATGTCAGAACAGACCCTCTATCTTCTGTAAATGTGTGTGCCAGTGTAAGCGTGTGCTTTTTTTCTTCACAATTTGGAAGCTATATGTGGGTACTATACATTTCGATGTATTTTCCTTTGTCCAAATATATATTAACATGAACATTCCCAATTAATTGTTTAATCTTTTTAGAACTATTTAGCCATATAATCTATCATCATATATGGGGCACATAAATTTGTTTGCGCTTATGCATATTCATATGTTGTTTAGATCATGTATATTTCTTTCATCACAAAGGTCCGCATGTGCACTAAGTTAGCTTCCTTGGCACAAAAGGAACCAAGCGAACCAATGAATTAATCTGGTAATCGTATACATGATGAAAGTATCTACTTTTTATCTACTGCCATGATTACTCGCCTTTTTCCTGAAAATATCATCCCAGTGGAAATAAAGAAACTGATCCATTTGTTGGAAACTGAAACATGTACCTAAATATATCGTCAACCAATGCCAAATTAAAGTTGATATGTATGGAGTAGCAAATAAAATTTGGGGCAACAAAAAAATATTATTGGACTTCTATGTATGGGCAGAGTTGAAACGGTTAGATTTGTACATCATGATCATATATGTGCCAACTGTGCTTCAAACTTTGTGTCTGTATATATAGACATGCTAGTTGTGTACATCGTGATCATGGTCATATATGTGTGCCCACCCTAGATATAAGATGAATCGTAGCATGTACATATGTTATCCCTTGATTTGGGTGCTAGGTTAGTTACCATGTAGCATTGCTTCTTCTCTATCAGAATTATTAACTTAATACCTTGCACCACTTAGCAGGGCCGGGGTTTAAGGTTGTTAAAGTATTTACTTGTATCACTAAACTAACAATAGTCTTAACACCACTAGCACATGCCTTAGCATTGATGTGTCATGCATGCTAGCTAGTCTTGGCTAACATACCTTAGGCCATCCTCAATGGGAATTTCATGACACAGTTTCTAACACATCAATATTTTGAAAACAGTGCATAGGAGTTTCATGGGGATGAAACTCTCTCTACTCCCATGAAACTCTTATCATCTCTCTCTTCATTAATATAGCGCCACATCAGCATATTTAGTGTGCATGAAACTCTAATGAAACCTCCATTGAGACTGTCCTTATACCTATATTATGTTGGTGCTAATAACTCATTTTTCTCTCCTATGGCTTCTTATTAGCGTCAGCGTGGATGCACATAACTCTAGCTAGTAGGGCGTATGACAGGCAACCTTTTACATGGCTTTGAGCTAATTTTACTCCATTGGCACTGGCATGTTTAAATCGCTGATGAAACCTTTGTACCGCGTGCAGGGGATCCGCTGAAAGAATGGACACTTTTTCTCATGTACCCCCTGGATTCCGTTTCCACCCCACTGACGAGGAACTCGTCGATTACTACCTCAGGAAGAAGGTGGCGTCCAACAAGATCGACCTTGACGTCATAAAAGACGTCGATCTGTACAAAATTGAGCCCTGGGATCTCCAAGGTAAGAAATAAATACATTCTGAAACAAGTAGTTCATGCAACGGAGTTGCATTGGTAGTACATATAGACTTGCTTCTAGTATATATATAGATGCACACAATCTATTATTGGTGACATGACATTACACATGCATTTGGAATGGGCACAGAGAAGTGCAAGATTGGGATGGAGGAGCAGAACGAGTGGTACTTCTTCAGCCACAAGGACAAGAAGTACCCGACGGGGTCTCGCACCAACCGGGCGACCACCGCCGGCTTCTGGAAGGCGACGGGGCGCGACAAGCCCATCTACACCAAGAGCTGCCTCGTCGGGATGAGGAAGACGCTCGTCTTCTACAGGGGCCGTGCGCCCAACGGCCAGAAGTCCGACTGGATCATGCACGAGTACCGCCTCGAGACCACCGAGAACGGGACCGCCCCTGTACGTAAGCCTGCCTAGCTCAACAACAAAAAATCGCCGTTCGATGTGATCGAGCATGTCATTCAGCTCAGCTGAAAGCATCTTCTTCTGCTTGCCCCACGAAATGGTGGTTCAGGAGGAAGGATGGGTGGTCTGCAGGGTGTTCAAGAAGCGAGTGGCGACCGTGCGGAGAATGGCCGACGGCGCGCCGTGGTTCGACGACCACGTCGCCGGCGGCGGGTTCATGCCGGACCTCATTGGCTCGCCGAGGCAGCTGATGCACCACCACCACCACCCAAACGCGGTGTACAGCGGCGGTCAGCAGCAGCTCTACCACTGCAAGCCGGAGCTGGAGTACCATCACCTTCTGCCCAGCCAAGACGCCTTCTTGCAGCAGCTTCCTCAGTTGGTGGAGAGCCCCAAGCCTCCTCCCGCCTACATTGCCGCCGCCCAAGGCAGCTGCAGCCTCCAGCTCCAGTCCCCCGACGAGGCCACTGGGTACACCACCCAGCAACCGGCCCTGATGATGGAGGCCGCCGCTTACATGGACGACTCGGTCACCGATTGGAGAGTGCTCGACAAGTTCGTCGCGTCTCAGCTCTTCAGCCACGGCGACGGCACAGCGAAAGAGGCCGGCTACTCCAGTCCGGCGCAGGTGTTTCAGGCTGAGAACAAGCAACCAGAAGAAGCACTGGACTACGCCTCCACATCTGCCTCTGGTGGCGGCGAAGCGAACATGTGGAAATAGCTACTACAGAACGTACACGAATCCATTGGATGCCCTATACAATTCATCTATATAATATATGCCTCAGAAACCTGATTTAGTGTACAAATATATAGCTTGCAATCCGTGTGATGGCACATGAAAATATATACATATATGCATAATGAACATGTAACCGAAGTGGTTATATATATTATTTGACATCAGGTCCTGAGACCTCATGTTAATAAGGTAGCTAGCTGAAAGCTGAAGCTAAGGAGCTTCAGTAACTGACTTGACAATTTGTAAAAATAGTCAAGCTGTCGATGGACGTCTATTTTTGAGGTCCATCCAGAACGGCAGCTCTGGTTGCTGCCGAGGCATCAGCAATGCTTGTGAAATGGAGTGGAAAGTTTATTTACTGAGACACTCCCCTGTTGAACTTCTGCTTTTGGATATGTCGGCTTTAGAACAAAGCAGGGGCCACTTCTTTCGAGCAAGAAGCGCATGATATGATCTATTTCATATACATACTATGCTATATATGGTATTCAGTACTCAGCGCACACATCTCATCTACATCCTGAATTTACCCGATTCCGCTGCAACGTTACAACAATTGCAAGACGAGAAGAAAAACGACTGGTTTCTCCGCACTATACTGCTCTTACTCAATCTCCAATGTATGTACACCATCCAGTGACCATTTTCCACGTTGGATCAATCCTGTCTTCAGTTTGCTTCGCACATTCCAGTAGCTGGATCACAGAAACCATCTCGGTCAAGAAGCTTTTGTGGCGGGGCACTCAACAGAGGGGATGAAGGGCTCCCATATGCATTTCGACGGCTATTGCCACATCCTAGGCTTTTTCGGGTGCTAACCCCTGTTATGGAGTTGGTCCCACTTGCATATTTGCATAATGCCTGCAAAAATAATATCAGAAATCAAGAGATCACACAAGCATTGACCACAGAACCAGACAATCTCCAAGAATAACAGTATCATTATGTAATAGAATTTGTCATTTAAGTAACTACGTACCTGTTTCTGTGGTAGGTCAATAACAGCATCACTGAAGTCAGCACCTTCAATGATCGCTCCTCCAAGATCACTACGTGTTAGGACTGACCGTACAAGAACAGCGTTTGTAAGGTTAGCTTCATTTAGAACCTGCCACAAACATGCAATACCTCAAAACTTATTTGAACTGAAAATCTATCAGGGAATTATGTATATTGACAACTTCCTATGTCAAATGCATAACAGGAAAATAGACTCCACTAGTTACCATGGTATATTGCGATTTAAATGTTGAAATGACATTTGCAGGTCTAACAATGCAAGCATTAACTACGCCACACCAGAACAAATATAAGATCCTATTACTACACCCAGTTCTTCGTCTGGCTTGCTTACATAAACATAATTTGGACGGCCCAATGGCTAATGGAAGAGGATTCTCAAACTAATAGTTCGCCCCAATGTGTAACTGGAGCTCAAACACACACAGAAACTGCTCGCTGGTCAGCAACAGTAGTCAATAACTGCTTCCTGACAACTATCCCTGTTCACAGATTGGTCTTAAACCATTAAACTTGCCAGCCATACCAATCTGTGCATGCGCTCATGGCGTCAGTCACATCCATATACCATGGCCGCATGATGAATGCAGTTGAGACAATGGTTGAGCTGAAGCACCACCAGGCAAACCACAAATGTGCAATCGTCGACAAGTGGGAACATCACTGCAGGTGTGAGTCATCAACAGTGGTGCAAATCTAGATGAGGAAGCGCAGAGTACAGTGTAGTCTATCCATGCCAAGCAGGGGGGTCCAGATAGATGACACAGGGCCATTTGAGCAGGGCCAAGGCTGTCATCCATGCCGGCGGTTACCGTCTCGGCTTGATGTAGCATCCACAATGCAACCTAATATGGCCATTAGCTACTGTCAGGATCCTTATCTGAACTTTTTTCAGTTAGTTCATTCAGTTTCGTCAGAAAGGAAGCCAGTGCTGAATGCTCAAGTTCAAAGACTCCGTTCTTCAGCATTTTGATTGCTATCCAACGAATTTGCTTCAACTGAGTCACTTGCCTTGCTTAGCACCAAACTATGTTTACTTTCTTATTTTTCAGAAGTTAAAAGTGTTTGTCTTTTAATTATGTAGTCATCGATGCCTCAGTCTGTAAGGAGATTGAGTGTTGGCTGTAAGGCTTAATCGAAGAACCCTAGTTCTGTAGTGGTAGTCGAGTAAAGCAGCTGTCCTGTACTTGAATCCTTCAATCAGTTCAGTTATCTGCCAGTTAAGGCATTCCCCTCTCTGTTCTTCAGCTCTAGCTGTTCTTTTCTTGTCACATCACTCTGGTTCTTGATAGCTACAACAATAGAACCACTCCTCATCCCAAACGGAGGCAGCAACCATGGTGATGTGCCATTCCCTGTTTCAGCCAGAGAAGGTATATAGGGTGGGACTCGTTCCCTTGTTTAGCAGTGGCATCCATGATGTCGCTCCTCTCTCTGACATGCAACAACAGATGTATAGAGGAATAACCAGAAAAGTTCAAGTGCCCCTTGCTGGGTGCGAGCTTCATCTAGATGCTTCTGGTGTATGATATGGTTTAACCCAGCCAAACCCTAAAACCCAAACAAAACCAACCCAGCAATTATCAGCCATAAAACCATAGAAAACAGACCGATTCAGCTAAGATCGACAGGTTAGTTTCAGAAACCAGAGCAAATCTCCCAAAACCGTGGATGAATAGGCCTGCTAGCAACTCTCTCCCATCTACTGGACACTGGGTTAGCTGCCAAATAATGGACTAATGACTCAAAAGGTTTGCTAGTAAAGGAAACAAAGAAACAAGTGCATCTTCCAAACAAATTGGCCACCACACTGCAAATCTAAGTTTGTTCTCATGGAGGAAGCATCACTTAGACCTTGGCTAGAGCAAAATGCCTCCATGGGAGAACTTTGGAGCATATGATTGTCTCAGAATATAGGCCTTGTTTAGTTCGTGAAAAGAAAAGTTTTTGGGTACTATAGCACATTTGTAACTATAGCAATTAGTGTCCAATCATGGACCAATTAGGCTTCAAAGATTTGTCTTGCAAAATACATGCAAATTGTGCAATTAGTTATTTTTTTATCTATATTTAATGCTCCATGCATGTGTCCAAACATTCGATGGGATGGGGTGAAAAGTTTTTGGGTGGGAACTAAACAAGGCCTAAAGAGAAGGATTTTGCCTACTGCTTTTGCTTATTTATGTTTCTTAATCTTTGTTCAGTTTCTCTTCCAGTAGTTTTTTTTAAAAGAATGGCTTGCCACTAGGCTATTTGTAAAATAATTTTGCATCTCTAATATAATTGTGGGGAGAACCGAACAATAGCTTGGTCGGTGGAGCCCCAACAGTTGAGAGGTCGCCCACTCAGGTTCGAACCCAGGTGCTCGAAGGTTGCATGAGTACCTAAAGGTTGGGTACTTGGTACTCCTCCCTCAAGAAAAACCAAAGGGAAATCCCTCCCCATGGCCATTTTTTAATATATTTATGTGGGTAGCTCTGCTACATATAAATTTATGAAAAAAGTACATCTACTCTGAGCAAGACTTATGCTTCATTAAATTATTTTTAACACCCCAATCTCAAAATCCTGTACTTGAACAAATGTGAGGGTAGTATGGAAGAATGTGAGGGAGATATTACATTCCCAAAAGGATGTAGAATTTTCCTTAAGAGAGGATATGTTTTGAACTTGGCCATATATAACTATAGAGCCGATAACATACTTATAAATTTCTATATTTTATTCTAGTAATGCAGACAATTCTTCAAAATACGACCAAGCGCATGTTTACATTGTTTCAGAAAGTGGTATATGTATAGATATCTTGAACATAGAGTAAATGAGTAGTGCTGCTCCTAAATTTCCAATGACTTTCCACTGCACAACAGATGCTTTTTTTCCTTCTTCCTTTCTTTTTATCTTTTTTCTTTTAAATTGAGCCTCTAGATGTATATGAATCCTGTTAGAGATATGTGTATTTGTATATTGCCTGCATATTGTACATTACACATATTGGGCTTCAGCCCCTTCTACTGAATACAGAGTTCACTTTCCTAACAAATCCATGGCCCAGAAGAAGATGCAGTGTGTCAGTCTTGTTGATTAGTCTCAGTTAGATGTACTTGTAATATGTACCAAATGCCAAAGGTTTATCCATGCTATTCAAACATTTTCTGAAAGGATACTAGAAACAGAGGAAGCCAATGCCATCGATATTATTTGTAGAACTAAAAGTGGAGATAACATTCCAATAGTTAACCAACTTGGGTCCTATTGTGATATCTTTTATTAACCTCAAAAATCAAGAAGGATTGTCGCCATCATAGTTTATTACTACAGAAAGGAGAAAACATAGGGACAACCTTTAAAGCTGACCTAGAATGTGTAATTGTGTATGCTCCATCTATGCCTATTATCACTGGAAATATGAACTATATATTTCAATAAACATAAGAAATCTCATGCATTTGGAAAAAAAGATCAGTATGGGTCAACAATATGACAAAGCTAAAACCTAAAAGTACTAATTCAGTTTTTACCATGCGGTCCATTAATGTATCACTCAAATCGGCACCTGGAAAGGTAAAACAACGGCACTGTTAAAAATAAATCACAAAATAACTGCATGAATATTCTAAAATGTTCCAAGGGTCATATACTCAAATGAGGTAAAAATCACATCAACAGGATAAAAAAGATTCAGATATAGAGTTCAAGTTCTGTAATTTACTTTGTTTTTGCTCAAAATAAGGGAAGTTTCTACAATTCTAGATAAAGTGCTGGAACAACAGATATAAGAATCCCACATAGCCAGGCTTCAGTGAATGCCAGAAGACCAGAACTACTACCGAACTTCGATATAAATAGCATGATTAGTCAACTTGAAACCAGAAAAAGAAAAAGGAAAAAAAACTGCAGTTAGCTTCCTGTTGTGATTTTATACTGAAATGGTGGTGAGGCAAGTAGCAGATAAGAGGTTCTCTATGATATCTCTGGTTGAGTAACTTCCAGAGTAAGGTACATTAGAGGACCACTGACCACTATACAAAGGTAGTTATGTGCATCAAGCACACACATCATGATGAAAATAATTCCTAGTGGTGTGCGTTGGTGTAGCTTTGTATGGGTTCTTCCATTTTTTCTTCTTAATATAATAATACGCACCTCTCCCACGTGTTCAAGAAAGAAAATATTAACCTATCTGCATAATAAAAAGCTGTTGTTTCACTCACCAGTGAAATTTGCCTTATAAGCAACAGCCTTTTCAAGATAGGCACCATTGAATGTGGAACCACTGAAATCCGACTCTCTCATATCAGCGGATGTGAAGTTGGCTCGCCTACATCAATAAATGATGTATTTGGTAAAGGAGAGGTGATGAATAGCAAAATCTATTGTTTCTTTAGTTATCCTTATCCATATCACAGATAATTACTCTTACTCTGCTAAAATTTTGTTTGGCAACACAACAGTATACTTACAGTAATTCTGTAGCATATTTGTTACACATTTTCTCCATAAATAGGCATTTTATACAACAAGTTGTAAACATCTAGCATATATGACCTAAAAGCAATGGTCAGAAAATGCATACGGACACAGTGCTGAACAATTATGGCAACAATACAGTTTATAAACTCACAGTTATCAATCGTTACATCTGGGAAGTGGCCATCGAGTTTGGCCAAATCACATCAGACCGAAGCTGGCAGAAAGTTAAAAAATAGGATTCCTTTCTACTAACTATTCCTTTAATCTATCACAGGGGTGACATTGAATAATTGGGGTTTTCTAACTCGGAACAAGTGAAATTAAGAACCCACCTGAAGTTCTCGTTAACGTGGACAGCCTTCCTGTAGGACCACACACACAAAAAGCAAATCAGCAATGCAATTGTAACAACAAAACGATCATGGAGAAGAGATGCGAAAGAAGCAGAGGTGCTGGCGTACTTGAGATCGGCCGAGCCGAACTGCGCGGCGGAGCCAATGCCAAACTCGCCCCGCTGCTCGGCTTCAAACTTGTTCAGGTCCGCGTAAGCTGGCATCGAGGCGGCGACCACGGCCGCCGCGAGCACGGCGGATACCGCGGCGCGCCACCCCGGCTGCTGCTGCGGCGCCCGCGAGGCGTTCGATGCATTGCCGCCCCCGCGGCGTTCGGGCGCCGCCAGGCAGGAGACGCGCGGGAGGCGGCGAGGGGGGCAGCGAGAGAAGGAAGATAAGTTCGTGGGTAGGACGGCGGCGGCGAGAGGGAAGGTGGATGCGGGAGTCATGGCGGCGACGGGTTTAAGGCGAGGAGCAGTGGCCGCAGGGAGTAGAGGGAAGAAGACGGTGACTTGGGTGGGTGTGGGTGAGGTGGGGAACGGACAGACGGGTAGTGGTGGCTTGCGCGCGAACACGTAACTGCTAGTCGGGCCACGGACGCGAAGGAAACTGCCTACTGCATTCCATCACATTCAGTCATTCACAGCCTAAACGCTCTCTATAGAAGACAAACACTCTAGGGAGAGAACCAAAGAAGTTTCCCACGCTTGAGTAACTATGTCAGATTATCTAGCATGAAACTAGATATTTCGGTCAATAGGCCAATAATAGCTAAAGCTAATCGGTAATTCTCCCTATCAGACGTCCGTCGTCGTGTCCGGACAGACCGCTCACGGAATGACTCGATCGACTCGGCGTTGCAGCTGCAATAATTCTCGCTCTGCCTCCCTCATCCTTATCCACTCCCGCTACACACGCCCAATCAGCCTCTCGCTCCCTCATCCCTATCCCCGACGCAGCACCCTCCCCCACACCCCGACGAGGCTCGCGATGCGCTTCCACCCCTGGCACGACGCCCTCCCTCACCCGTGGCGAAGCGCGCGGCGCCCTCTCCACCCTCGGTGCAGCGCCCTCCCCCACACCAGGACGAGGTGAGGCACAGTGGTGAAAAGCGCGGCGTCCTCCCCCACACCGGTGTCCCCTCGGCTGCTTTCCTCCACCATGGCGTACTCTCCTACCAGGATCCCCCAACCTAGCGCGACACTCTCCCCACCTCGGTACAGCATCATCCCCATCCTCTGGTGGCACTCTCTCACCCCCGGTGACTGAGCTCCTCTCACCCGACAGCCATGACGCTCCCAGTGCTAGGATCTCTTCCCCACCCTATGTTGCAATTGTATGTTTCAATTGTTTCAGAAGGTCTAGAGGTATGTTTCAGTGAAATCTATATATAGATGTTGCAAAAGTAAATCGGGGCATGTTGCATATGTTGTAATTATTTTCAAGGGAATGTTGCAATAGCATGTTTCAAATGTTTCAGATGTATAAGAGGTATGCTTCATGTGTGTTTTCTGGATGCACGTTGATGTTGTGTTTATGTGGATGTTGCAGTGTTTTATTCGGATATTGTGTATTGTTGCAATGGCTTTCAAGTGTGTTTCATATGTGTTTCACAAATATATTTTAAGTGTTTCATCTACCTTGAAAAGTATGTTGCAATTGTTCAATCTCCATGTTTCAAAAGTAGTTCGGAGGTGTTTGTACATGTTGCAATGGCGTCGGTGACTGGCGAACAATAGCTTGTTGCAGGGCTTTTGGCTCCTACCTCATGCGGCGCACCTCACCCTCTCCTCTCCTTCCCCCTTCCCTTCTCTTCATTTTTCCGCAACAGTTTGAGCTTATCCTTGATGTGGCGTTCAGTGCTTCTTCAGCGAGATGGGATGCGAGCGGCGGTGCTGCATCCGTACGCAGGGCACTGCGTGTGATGGACGCTGGTGGGGCATGCTAGTGCGGGATGAAGCCCATCTTCATATTTGCGGGCAGGGCGTCCAGACGCGTGCTGTCCGCCGGACGTCCGTGCGCTATATACTCCCCAGGCTAATGGGACCTAGCACGGCCGCACACTCCGTATGAGATCCGGACAGCCCGACATCTACAATGACAACTAATGAGTGTTTATAATACATGTTTTAGTGAGTACATTATATATTCCTTTAATAGCATGACATGTCTGATAAACAAAATTAAAATATGAAAGAATTAAACTCTAGGTAATAACTTTAAATATCATAATTTCAATCTAAATAATTTTAGAGCTGAGGTCATCGGTATATATCAGCATGCAGTTCATCTCAATTAATCATTAATCACCTTGTCATTACAACTCACAAAAATCCAAGGGCTAGCTAGATGGCTAGATGCACCTTTACAAGTCTTTTTTTTTTTTATCTTTTTCTTGGTATGCATGGCAAATTACAAGTTACAATGTGGTGTTACTATGTTGCAATAGCTTCAACAAGCTAACTATATTGTATCTTGATTTTTTAACCATAACGAAGCGCTAGAATATGTTCATGTACAATAAAAAATGTGCAAAACTAGTCCCCAGATCATGTGGTTGGTGCATGTTGTAGCCCTGAGCAAGGTCATGGATAATTATAGTCTTGAAAGAATAAGTGGGGTTGGACGCCCTATTTGGATCATATTAAGTCTCTATCCACTTTTGCAGTTATTAAGTAAGAGCAATAGACCGATTTAAATTATTTTGAGATTTGTATTTTGCTGTCATGATTCTAACACAAGAGGCGTGAGTCGAGCTTAACCTGCCATCATAGTGGGCTTGAGCCAGGTTTGTTTTCATCGTGCTAAATGTAGAAATTAAGTAATATATCATTTTATATACTGAAAAGAAATAGACACTACACAAGACACCATTTTCAAAAAAAAAAAAGATTAGTCACCTCTTTAGATAATCCGCTTGAAAAAAAAGTCTAAGTTGACCAACTAATGCATTATAAAGATGTGGTGCAATGAGATGGACTTAACCTAATTTCTAGGAATGGAACAATCCATGATCTTTGTTTGGGTGAGGGTGGAATGATTCTTGTTATCTTTTTTTATTTAGTTCATGAACCCAAAATTTTAGATCACACACCTTATATGTGGGGCTAGTGTTGACCTATTAGTCTTTATATTTTGATGTTCTACCATCTGTCTCCTCGTTTGGTTCTTTCTTCGTCCAAGATCATGGTCATAGGCATCACCCCTGCGCGCCCGCTGCCCTCGAGGCCACGCTTGGTGCATGACTCAGATGCCAGTGCCTTAAACTCTCCTCATGTCTGCCACCCTCGGCTCTCAACGCGTGCCATCGCCGCCCTTGGTCTATGCTTGGTGCGGGCCTCGAATGTTGGCACCCTCCTATCTACGCAATCGCCGCCCTGACTATCCATGTGTAGCCAATGCAGAGCTCGCCCATTGTTGTGCTCACTTCCACGGGTTTGACTAGTCTCAGCAGGTATGTGACGTGTCCTTCTCTCCTCCCCCACGCACTCACGCGAACGACTCCTCTATCTCCATCCCCTCGATTCATAGGGACCACGAAGGACGACATATATTCTACTTAGAACCGTCTTGTCCCCTATTGCCTCGGAGCCAAACACCACAAAAGACGTACTCACCCATCCCATTCTCTATTATCCCAAAACCAAACACATGCTAATTGAATCAACGACCATCAGTTTAGGTATGTCCATAAGTTTTGATTCCAAACCTGATTTAGAAAAAAACAAACTCTCACACAATATGAAAAAATGGACTAAATTCGAGATACTATAGGCCTGCTTGGTTGGGTTTCAAAACTTGCCCAACCAAAATAATGGCAAGCCAAAATTAAGGCTTGTCAAAGTTAGGGCAACAAATGTAAAGACGCAATTGGTTGAGTGCCATGACATAGTAGTGAGCTTTTTTCCTTTTATGAGATTGAAGAAATTTAGTTTTGCCATGATTTTAGCCATAAAAATTGATTTACCAATTTTTTGTAACTAGATATATATGTCCATGCAATGCACCAGGGTCACAACGTTTTGCAGTGAGATTCGAGGACTTCATATTGGATGGTGGATGTGTGGATCCGGTCTTCGGACCAGAATCAAATAGGACATGGATGTGTGAGCTTCGATAAAAATAGAATTCGCGTCGGACGCAGATATGTGAGTACGAGGATCAAAATTTTGTCTTCTATATAAAAAAAGATCAAGATTTGATATTATTGGGTAGATGATGACTTTAGAGTCTTTTTAGGTGTAGATTGATAATATTATATAATTATAATTATATTATTTATATTATATAGATAGATAGATAGAAAAAATATATTAGATTGGATTAGATAAGATAAGATTAGATAGAGATAGAGATGGACCAATCAATAGCTAGATTTTAAAGGTATATGCCTTAGAGCATCTTCAACACTCCCAAAAATAATATGGAGAGAAAAAAAAGATTCCATTTCCAACAGTTTGTCAAAAACCCAAAAACTCGCTAACGAAAGGAAGAGCCCCACTACGTGAACAAAGAGCCCCACTAAGCGAACGGAGCCCCGCTAAGCATGAGAAGAAAGACCGATACCAAGCATGGAGCTCGCGCGCATATTTACGTGCTAGACAAGCATATATGTCAAGTTAGAAAATATGGAGAATTGGGTTTCCAAACAGTTGGAGAAGTTTTTTTTTTCTTATTTTGCTAAAAAAATTATGGATGGGAAGTCATTTTATGGGTGTTTAGATCCCCATAAAACACAAAATGTAAAATGCTAACTATTTTGGAATGATGGAATACAAAATGCCAAAATTTTTAGGGTTATATTTAGTTCAAATGTAGAATTTATTGCACTCATGAGGGCTTTTTGAGACTCTTTTGGTCTTTTTTACCATCTTGAGGCCAAAATCCAAAATGAAGAATAATCACCTTTTGCCAATAATTTTACACGGTGTTTAGTTCTATTATACAAAATAATGGACCAAAACTCAAAATTTTTTAAAATAAAAAGGAAACTAAACACCCTCTTAATTTTGGTTAGGCAAGTTTTAAATCCCCCTATAACCCAACTTGAGCGTCCGTGGAATGGGCTTGTGAAAAATTTTACTGAGGTCTGGTTTAACTTGGGCCTTGTCCCAAAAACCAAAATTTTTTCAAGATTTCCCGTTACATCGAATTTTGTAACACATGCATAAAACA
Organism: Sorghum bicolor; assembly: GCF_000003195.3. Taxonomy (NCBI): domain Eukaryota; kingdom Viridiplantae; phylum Streptophyta; class Magnoliopsida; order Poales; family Poaceae; genus Sorghum; species Sorghum bicolor. The sequence goes on from NC_012873.2 coordinate 64,118,761, forward strand.
TTAAATATAAATATAAATAAAAATCAATTATATAGTTTACTTGTAAATCGCAAGATGAATCTTTTAATGTAGCAAGTCGGACAATATTTCACATGTGGCCCAAATATCGGTTTTTTTTTCCGTAAACGACTTCAGACTTGGGAAAACGTACTTACATGTACCCAGAGATTAATGCATGGCCCAAACCTTCTACCCTGCGGCCTTGCTTCTGTTCTCTCGCGTCGTTCTCCCGTGCGCTCTATCTGTTTCTGGTGGCGACGACTTGGCGGTCGCCGCCGTGCCCAGCCCTCTATCTTCGGGACCTTCGCCGGCGACGAGCACCCACCAGGTACGCCCACCCCTTCTCTCCCCGCCCCTTCTGTTCCCACCCCTTCTCTTCCGTTCCTGCCGTGCGAAACCGAGCTCCCAAACCCAAGCTATCTCTATTTGGATCTGATCTGACCTGATCCAATTATTAGTGTAGTATACACGATTATGCCTGCAAACTTCGATTTTTTTTTTCGTTTTTGGCAAAAAAAATTGGGTCTACATGTACACCCATGTCCTTTAAGGCTTTAAGATTGTTAACTTTTATTTCTGTATATATATATAAGGTGCATGAGTAGAAATAGAAATTGCCCCCCTTAACAGGGTGAATTTGGTGGAGGTTAGGTTGCTGTTTGGTGTATTTAAATAATTGCAAGTTTTCGTCTTCTCAAAGCTTTTAGTGCTACTCCACCTTGTTGCTCGGCAGAAGCTCTATTTGTACCTGCTGAATCAGCCTGTTTTACCTACCTGAAAATCATGTAGCAACTTTTTTTCTTCTGAGGATGGTGCGAGCTGAGCTTTAAGTCAAACTTATTGATATTCAACCAAAAGAGCAGTAGTTGTAGTGTGCTTGACAGTGTTTGTATTGCATCTTATAATGATGCCTTAAATAGATTGGAGTTCCAATTGCTATGGGAGTCATGAGTTTTGACTTACTTACCTCTAGGGCTTGTTTGGAAACACAGCAATCCCCTTCAATCCATACGTTTTAGAAGGGGTAGAGGTGGAAAATTAGGTCATTTTCCAATCCATTCCATATGGATTGGGAGAGATTGTTTTTTATCCAAACAATACCTCAGTAAATCAGAAATATATCTACACATCTTGTTTCTCAACTATTTTTTCTTTGCTGTCTCTGAAAAGCTTTAAACACTATGGTTCATGAGTGGAGGGCATGCATTGCTTGCAGAATCTTCTTAGTATTTCTGACCTAAACATGGATTGTTGTTAGTGAGTCTGAAATACCCAGGCTAGGCTGCAAACTTTGTTTTCAAGATAGTTCCATGAGAATTACCTAACTGGTGACACCATTTTGTGAAGCAGAATGTTCTATTAGTAACCATCCACTTCAACAATATTCCATAAAGACCTCTCATGAATGACCATCAGAAACATATTGTTTATACAACAATAGAGAGAGACTTGGCAGGCGTAAAACTCCCCCTCGACCCCATCAACCCTACACACACAGAGATAGTTTAACACATCGTGATTCTATTACTGATGAAATAGAGTCCATTGTAGCATGTTGATCAGGCCTATGCTCACTTAACAGTGGAAGTCCAAAAAGTCCATGACTTATCAACCAGTATGGGTGCTGTTTGAATTGCTTCCCATAAAAAAACAAACCATTAAAGCAGCCAAACACACAGTCCCTGAAGTTCACTCCCCCCCCCCCTCTCCCACATGGGTGCCACTTCCCCTTTGCTAGTTTGCTTCCACCGCCCTTCCACCCTGTCGCGGCCAGCACCTTCACGCTCCCAAGGCCGCTGAGTTCCTCTGCAGCGGCACCGAGCTCCACTCTGGCCGCACTCACGCTCCCTTCCGCTGCGACTCCCCTCCACCTGTCACCCTTTCCTCTGCATCCAAACTCCTGAATCTGCTGCCCCCAAGGTGGTGGTGGAAACGACCATGGGTGCTAGAGCCTGCCAAACAGTTTTTGGGCCCGAGCTTCCCTACTAAGTGGCTGCTGTGGGCAGCAGGAGGAAAGCTAGCTTCTCCATAATTTTAAGCTGTACCAAACAGGTCCATGAGCTGGTTACAACCATTCTCAAGCGGTGATTTTCCCTAACACAAGCTTGTCAGGTTTTGAAACTGGTTCTCTCCAGCATGCTCAACTCCAGTAAAGAAAATATAACGTTTATACCCTGTAGGAGAATGGCCATTCATTCCCCCATTCAATATTAGGAGAGAGGAAACTGTGCTGCTTGCACAACTGGAAAAATGGAAATATGAGAAACTGTTGATGGCCTAGGTCCTGGAGAACAGTCATAGCATGCTGGCAAAGTAATAAGCTCTGTTGGAAATCACTCCCTCTCAGTGTTTTATCACAAACACACACTAGGAAATACTCCCTCTCCTTTTCAGTGTTTATCACAAACACACACTAGGAAAATCACTCCCCTTAGTCTTCAGTGTTTATCACAGAAACACACTAGGAAATCACTCCCTCTCCCTTCTTTTGGTTGATGCTTCTCTCTCAACCATCACCATTTTCTCATATATATAGCTGATACACCTGCCATGATATCCTCCTAATTCCTGTAGTCATAACTCCTATGATTGCCTATTGTTCTCCTTAACTACTAGCTGAAAAAATCAAAGGTCCCATGGTCTAGTGGTCAGGACATTGGACTCTGAATCCAGTAACCCGAGTTCAAATCTCGGTGGGACCTATTTTTTCTCCGTCAAAACTACTAGCTAAAAATCTGCTAATACTAAAGAATGCACCTAGACATGATAAACCTGGACATGCATGGACACATAGAATTATAGCTGACAAGATCGGGTACCACATGCATGTTTTAGTCGTTACTTATATAAATATATTATTATTATTTTTTATTTGTCTGTACATTTATATGTTCTTGCTTTTCTCTAGCAGTATATCAATGCAAAGCAGTGGATATTTGGTTCTAAAGATATGTCAATTCTACAGGTTGCTTTGCAAAACTTGCAACGTCCAGGATACAACTAATTAAGGTTCCTTCAACCTTATCTGGATTTAGAGGAGGTTGCAGAGAGCCCATCCAGCAGGGTGTCTCAGACATACTGATGGATGGGGCATCCAACATCCTTGAGAAATCGTCACATGAATGCATGCAGTCTTGGTACTTCACCAGGGAAGAACTAGAGAAATTTTCTCCATCAAGGAAAGATGGTATTACTGAAAACAAGGAGTCAGAAATTCGGCATTTATATTGTTCATTTATCCGGGATGTCGGCATCAGGCTGAAGCTGTACGAAACTACTTTTGACTCTCATAAGTGAAATTGACTTTGTTCAACCTTATTCTAGGGTGTTCTTAGTTATACTACTTTATATATATTGTGGCTCATAACATGATTGTTTACATTGACCCAATCTGTCATGAATATAAGTGACTTCCTTTTTTTTTTTCTCTAAGACAAAGCTTCTTTTTTTTTGTTATACGACCAATATGTTTGACTCTGCTACCAGATTGTATTATTTTGGCAACTTGGTAAGATTTTCTATATGTGGTAACATCTTTTTTTTTTCCACAGACCTCAGATGACTCTAGCAACAGCAGTCATGCTTTGCCATCGTTTCTATTTACATCAGTCCCTTGCCAAAAATGGATGGCAGGTGAGAGACTATTTTGTTGTGGCAGTGATGGTTGCTGATTTCTATGAAAAGTGACAACAGTGCAGAGTTTCATTGCCAAGCATTTGTTGGCAATATGTTCTCCATGTCTAACTTAACATTACAAAATATCCTTCAAATCATTTGAAGTATTTTATATTGTAATACTATAACTATTTTAGTTTTCTGATTACATGCTAATTGCTGATTCAACTTGATGCTACTCTACCTCAAGATCACTTCGTGATTGGATATTTCAAAGGAATCTACCTAGCTACAATGTTGTTGGAATACATTTTTTCTAGAACTTTAAGTCTTAATTCACTTCTCTTAATATACTAAAAAGTTTCGAGGTAGTTAACAGTTGTTATCAGTTTACCCTGGGAAATTTGTGTTTGTCAGATATAATACTAGTGTGATTAAGTGCAATACTTCGTCATAATTGGGCAAGTGCATTCAGAAATTTCCTATTGAAGTTACTTAACCCTGACCAGCCAACTGGGTTGCAACTTACTGTTACCACTTAAGCAAGTTTGACATACTTTGACGGATCATCTTGTAAATTACATATTCACCAGTAAGTTCTATAGAAATGGCTCACTTTACTGCATTTCTTTTCTTAGTTTTGTAAGATTTGTTTAGTTCATATTTACCAGATCACTTTTCCAGAAATCATCTCTCTGTTATCATGCAGCCCCTAGTTATGAAACACTAGTAGAAATTTCTGTTTTATTATATGTGGATTCATAATATTTACTCTGTTCGAAGTGCATGATCTATTTGTGGTATGTTCATTGTGGACCAGTAGTTCTTTTGGAACTTACTTTTATTTCCTTATACTGGTTTTAATGGTTCCTTTTGTTATTACCCTATTTCAGACAGTTGCAACAGTATGTGTATTTCTGGCGTCGAAAGTTGAAGATACTCCTTGCCCCCTGGACTATGTAGTTAGAGTAGCCTATGAAACAATGTATAGGCGGGACACTGCTGCGGCTCAAAGGATCCGCCAGAAGGTACCACTAAAATAATGTTTGAAACTTTTATGTTGTTGTCCATTCAGTGTTTGATCAGCATCTATTATACAGGATGTTTTTGAGAAGCAGAAAGCGCTCATTTTGATTGGAGAGAGATTGCTTCTTACAACTATTCGATTTGATTTCAACATTCAGCATCCTTATAGACCACTTTTTGATGCTATGCAAAATCTTGGCATCAATCAAAAAGAAGTGAAACAAGTAGCATGGAACTTTGTGAATGACTGGTATATGAATAAGCTATTTCAATATTTATCAGTGCCAATATTTCTAAGATTGCAAATTGGATTAATTCTGCTACTTATGTTCAGGCTTAAAACAACATTGTGCCTACAGTATAAACCCCAGTACATAGCTGCTGGTTCCCTTTACCTGGCTGCAAAGCTTCACAATATCAAGCTTCCTTTGCATGGAGCGCAAGTTTGGTGGCACCAATTTGATGTTGCCCCAAAGCCGCTGGAAGGTATGTTTGGTGGATCATATCATCATTGCACTCTTTACTTTTTGGAACATGAAAAGATGTGTTTCTGCAGCTGTCATTCATCAAATGATGGAGCTTACGGCTGTGAAAAAATTGATGCCTGCTCGTCCCAATCCGGTTAAGCTAAAGGAAACTTTATGTGAAGCTAAACTGAGCTTATCTAATAGCCCAGACTCTGTGTTGAATCAATCAAGCTTGTTAATAAGCAGCTCAAGTCCTGATATTGGCGAGCCTGACCAAGTGCAGGTGGATTCCTGTCAATACTTGATAAGCAGTCACACGGGTGATTGTAGAGTCTCAGGTCCTGACAGCAGTTTGTTGAATACTTGTGCTAATAGAAATGTTTCTTGTAAAGCACATGATGAAGAGAGCTTGGATCAGGCCTTAATAACCAAACATGACAATGGGATGATGTCTTCTAGTAATCAGACATCGTTAGATGCTACTATAGGCACTGAGGGCAGTGCTATGAAGCAGGATGTAAGCCATTGTAATGACTTCAATATCAGAGTCAATGACGAAAGCTTGAACCAGGTGTCAAGAAATCAGCATGGTGGTGTCCCATTACCTGACGTGGTATCACTGGATGCCAAGGTGGACAAGGAAAGCAGTCGGTGTGTGGAACCATTGATTGCAAACTCCAGTTGCTGTACTGACAGTGTTAATGTGGATAGCTTATGCCCTGATCAAAGATTGGCTGTTGCTGCTTCAGGCCCTACAGATGATGCACCATCCGTGCTTCTGGCCAAGGTGGAGTCTGATCCTTTGAGTGCAAAGCTTGAAAATATTGATGTTGCCAGGATAAAAGGTTTATTGATGAAGAGGAAGAGCCGGAGAGAGATCCAAGAGCAAGCCATTGCTTTAGATGGCCTCAGTGAAGAAGCCTGGATTGAGAGAGAGCTTGAGACTGGGATTGTTACAAAACAAGAAGCCAATTGTGCTGCCATCTCAGATGAACTAAGTGATGAAGCCTGGATTGAGAGAGAGCTCGAGTCAGGGATTGTGGTAGGACCAAGAAATGAGCAGGCAATCACTTTTGATGGTTTGAGTGAAAATGATTGGATTGAGAGGGAGCTTGAGTCTGGGATCATCGTTGAGCCAGCACCTGCTATCAAGAAGCGGAGGCTGGAGTCGAGGTGTTAGCTCTTAAGCCCCTGCATTCAGAGGCCAGATTCCAAGCAGGTTGAATAATGGCAGATATAGTACCTTGCGACTAGGACACATTGAAGCCAAAGATAGATGTCGCACCGATGAGACCATCAAATATTTTCCTTTTTTATTTCTTTAACCAAAACACCTCGGAATAGTTCGACACAAGGGGTGTGTGCACAGTGGAACCTTACCAGTTTCTTGAATGCAGAATCGTATCCATTGTATTTGTTCCTTGTTGTGAGTGTATATCTAGCATGCCTGAAATTCGGCTTTAGATTGTAGGTGTAACTGTAGCAGGGTTTTTCTGGTGTTAAGCCCGACGAGAAAACGATTCAGTGTAACTGTTACTGATAACCAAAGAAAAGTAGTAGTTATTTTCGGTGTAAATTTATTGTTAACAAAAGAAAAGGTAGTTAGTGCTGTATATGATATGATGTTTATAAATTGATGATGAATGTTCCGTTGAACGGCATCGTAAATCGTATCGTGTTGACTTATTTTCTCACGTTCTTTAAAAAAAAGATTTTTTTTTTCTGATGGATTTAGCTGTTCGAGTTTGTCTTGTCGAGTCATTTGTTTTCTTTACACACATCCGGATATTCTTGGGATGCCCAAATCTCTATCTATACATTTCTAAATCTCTCTCCTTTATCTCTCTATGTACCTTAATATAAAAGATAATATGCGCGACGCCCGTCACGCGATAGGAGAGCGCATCGCACGACCCCTATCCTATTCATCTTCCTCCCTCGACCATGTCCTCGCCCCTGCCAACGCCCACCACCCCGCCGCGGCGAGCTAGGGTTTCACTGAAGTTCCGCGGCCGTGGAGCTCTAGCGAAACCCTAGCTCGCCCATGGTGCCACCTTCTCCCCCCGCCATGGCTGTTGCCGTCGCCTTGGACATGGCGCCCCTGCCTCGACTTGGCCCTCCGCTTCCTCCGCCGCCAGGGCCCCTAAACCGCTCGTTAGCATCCCCATAGCCTGATCCGTCTTCCTCCCCAACCCCTTTTCTTCTAAGGCAGCCGAAGTTTGGGAAGAAGGGAGGGAGAGCTCGCCAAAACCCTAAGAAGCAGATCCAAGAGGAGGAGGACGCCTACCTCGCCGGTGCCGCCGCCGGAATCCACCGCCGCCGCCGCCGAAGGGGAGAGAGGGAGGAGCTCGCCGACATGGGGGGGGGCGCAAGCAGGGGAACAGGGAGGAGCTCGCGAGTGCGGGCGTGGGCATGGGCGGGAGGAAGAACACAAGAGGGATAGGGTCAGAGGGAGATGCGCCCAAGAGAAAGGGTGGGCCAGCCGCGTCACGTCGTCTGCGCTCCGTGCAATGGTCGTGTATTTAACTTTCCGATCCCATAATAGTGGTGCTTACTGTAGTTTGCGCCTGGTGGCTAGTTGACAAAGACATCAATGGTAACTTCACATGTGATTGAGGTCTTAGGAAGTTAATTTTCGTATACCTTAATATATTATAATTTATTATGACGGAAGGAGTACTGACATAGTCCACAGAGATCAAATATATTGTGTATGGCATAATCCCACATTACCCCCTCAAACTCCATATATGTCTGCTTCTAACCAATCAAAATGCTATCTGAGCACCACATAACAAGCACAAATGCGTTCTCTTTTGTGATTTCAAATGGAAATTTGTTGAGCTGTAAATACGAAAGTTGTTCATCGGCTAAAGACAAACAAATTTCATTTAGACACTTAGGTATTGGATCCACAAATGAAGGGACCTAGTGCTCCAAGTTTAGAATTCAAGTTAAGAACTTGGGTTCCTTCGATTCTTCCCTAGTTCGTTTGAGTTCGAAATTGAATAACTAAATGAACTCATTTGAGACTGGGATCCTAGTTCAACTTTGGCTAGGTTTCTATATGGATTCGAAGGTATATCAGGTTAGAAAATTGTGCATTTTGTTTTCAACCTCAAACTAAGTGTTTTCTATAGTCTAGGAGTCTCACTTGGATATGGACTTTGGATTACTTTTGACTGACTTGGATCACTCAAGACTAAACCAACTTAAATGAAATTGGGATATATTTGCATGTCATCTACACCTAAAACTCTTCTTTTAGAAAACAGGAGGGGTCCCCTGCTATATCAAAAAAGAGGAGAAGAAAACAAAAGCTTAAAAAAGAGAGTCAATTTTTAAGAAGAGATTTGTTTGAATACTCTCTCTGTCCCTGAAAGCTTCAATTTCTAGAATCCGTGTTAGTCAAACTTTTTTAAGTTTGACCAACTTTATAGAAAATAACATCAATATCCATGACACAAAATGAGCATCTTATGAAAATATATTCTATGATAAATCTAATGCTACTAATTTGGTACTATAAATCTTAACGTTTTTTATAAATTTGGTCAAAATTTAAAAGGTCTGACTTAAGACAACTCTAGAAATTGAAGCTTTTAGGGACGGAGGAAGTATTTTCATATAAGAACTAACAAAGCTAAATCCTCGTTAAAGCAGGACTCCCACTGACCAAGGAGGGTCTTTTTTGTCTAAGATAATGCCATTCCTCACTGTCCTCTAGTCCAATAGGTCACCATGATTATTTCTATAAAAAAAAATAGGCTGAAGGAAAAGGTTCAGGCCAAGACAATTCTGTCAATAAGATCAACATTTAGGTTCCATGGTACCCCAATAAGACGCCAGAACCACCTACAAAAGGTACAAGTAAAGAGATGCTCCAAAGTCTCCTCAGTAACACAACTGCAAGCACACAATCAAAAGAATGTATTGAAAAGTGTTTTCTTTGGAGGAGATTTATTGTTTAATCTGAACAAAAGAAGGAGAGAAAAAAGAATTTATGCTTGCCTTTTATAACTGCTTTCCATAACGATATAAAAGGCCATGGTGCAAAAGCTAACCCTATAAGTGTTCTGTAGGCATTCTTGCAAAAGGGAGGGTCTTTTAGTAATCACAACAGTATGTGTTCCACCGCTTAGCGGTACTTTGTGTTCATGTTTACCCGGCCCATTGCTAAATGGCATCTCGCCATCATGTGGTGTCGGCCGTGTAAAATTATCGAACTCCTTAATGAAATACGCGCCAAGCGTGTTCTAAAAAAAAAGAGAAAAGGGAGCTGCCCCAAATGTAAATCCACTAATCATTTCCCAAGAGGCTAAAATTGAAATTGTCAAGAAGCACATCATTTCAACTTTTGGCTAGGTTTCTACATGGATTCGAGATATATCAGGTTAAGCATTTATGCATTTTTGTTTTCAACCGCAGACTTAGTGTTTTCTAACTTCACCTAAGGTTTAATACTATGACTTTTATTATTGAAATTTATTAAGTACCTAATCGAGACAGCTAGTTACTCAGCCTTAAACATAGCATCTTAGTAACATTGTCAGTCAACTAGACTTACACTTCAGACCTATTACAGTCTTAGAGACTTTCATACTGATTGTGCTTAATCGAGTTGTTAGGGCCAGTTGGTGATTGATCTGGTATGCATTTCACGTGTAGGGTTTTAGCAAGGAGTTTATTCTAAATCAATTTTATCCTTAATAATGAATTATAAAATGTTTAGTTATGCTTAGAAATTATGATGCACACGAAATGTATACCCTTAACAGGGGTGTTACAATTTTCAAACTTTCACGAATTTGTTTTGAGTCCAACTTCTTCATTCTTGCTTAGCTTTGAGTCAATCTTGATTCCTTAGGTTCCTCTCTAGACTATTTGCACTCCAAATGTGCACCACTAATCTCACAAAACTTAAAGATCAAGATACTAGCTCTCATTCCCCTTTTATATTATGGTGAAACACTAAAGACTAGCAAAACCTGTCTACCAAATTTTTCATCATATAATTTGTGATACATGATTTTATTAAAATGTCCTTAGCCTTGAATCCATGTCCTTGATTGCCTTTGCATCAAAATTGGGGGTCACATTCCTCTTGTGCTTATTTGTTACGTAGCATCAAATTGTTCCACAAAACACATGTTAATCACAATAGCTAACATACTCTAGAGTCTAGAAGATGAACCTACCAAGCTTCTTTGTAAAAGAGGCAAGAATGACGATGCCTATTAATCCTACATCGACGTCAAAGTACCTAAAGTTCATTATTGCCCATGTAACCTAAGCTTTCTATGAAAAATGAAACTAATAGCATGGATCAAGTATAGAAACAAGCTGGCTTGAAATAGTAACACAACTACAGAAATGGTTTTCGTCAATAGCATTTTCACCGCTGGTTCTATTTAAACCGTTGGTGATAGTATATCACCGCCAATTCATGTCGTGCACAAGAGGTGAAAATAGCCTAGTCTTAATGACCGATTCAAGCCACAAAATGATCTTGATATATAAGTGGGAAACCCTAGACAACACCCATCCCGACCCACCTACACTCCTCCCCCTTGTCCCCGTTACAATAATCTTTGCCCCCTTTTCTCGCATCACCTGCCCCCTCTCTCCCTCATCCACCCCCTCTCTCGATCAGTCACTAGTCGATCGAGGCTTGCGCCCTTCCCCCTCCCTTCCTCCCCTTCCTCTCTCTGTCCAACAGGCAAGGTGTGGTGGCACCAGCCTTCTAGATTTGCACCCGAGGCAAGATGCCTGAGGGCATGATGACGACCGAGGACACAATGAAACCCCCTCCCTCTCGGCAACCAAGGGCATGGGCGGCGGCTGAGGGCGTGACAGTGGGCGCATGTTCTTTAATCGGTAGTTTGAAACTAGTGGTGAAGATGGGTTATGAACCAGTGGTGATGAGGGTTTTCTAGTAGTGTAGAGATGATAAAAAACAAAATATGCATTAGAGGAAGAGTTAATGTCTTCGGTAAGCATTCATATATTGATCATTCCAAGCTCTCAAGATTCAAGCTCACATTATGCGTTGGGTGGAATTTTTTTCAACATGTATTTCTTGCATTCTCTCTCCTCTAAGAAATACTACACACACGTGATTATATATTCAGTAGTGTCGACGAAAGCTAGTCGGCAGTCTACCTTGGGGTATACCCACGGTAGTAGTTTATCGGTAGACGGTGCGCAAACTACGAACTCGATGGTGACGCAAGACACGGACAAGCTTTTTATCCAGGTTCGGCCGCCGAGTTGGCGTAATACCTACGTCCTGCGTCTGATTGTATTGATTTGTGTTGAGAGAATATGATGTATGATCTGTCCTCTAGGGGACCCCTGCCCCTCCTTATATATCCTGAAGGGACAGAGTTACAAGCAAAGTATCCTATTTGGTACAATATCTTGTAGCCTTGCGGTGCGCGCCGACCAGTCGTGCGCCGCACATCTTCATCCTGTGGGCCGAGCCACCTCTGATGGTGCGGCCCATATCGGCCCATGAGGGTATAGGGGTTTATACCCCCACAGCTAGTCTCCGAGCACCATGTATTGTGATGTAACACACCGTCTTGAGCTTTTTCGACCAGTGAGACTTGACGTCTTCAATAAGCAGGAAAGTCATCCAAACAGTTGCAACGGTATTTTGACCAACTCAAAAGACAGTTGATCAACATTGACGTCGAAGAAGCAGGTTGTTCGAAGAATGCATGGTGCTCTTAATCAAAAAAGATTTCTTTCCTGGTGAAGTGTGCCCACTTTACTTTTCTGAAAAGTATAGCCTTTCAAAAAGCAAGCATATTCACCGCAAGGTGAAGTGTGCCCACTTAGTCCCCGAGCCTGGTAGTAGGTGACGTAGGCACGTGGTGCCAGGGTCAAAAGAAAAGTCCTCAAGGAAATTCTGAAACTGAGATGTATCGCCAGATGCATCGCACCGATGTAGTCCCCGAGCTTGCTGGAAGGCGAAGTATGAGACTAATCGATTATAGCAAGGTCTAAAAAATTAAATTTACCAGTCCGTCTGCAATTGAATAGACTAATCGACCAGTCCCCGAGCATATAACACTCGGTGGTCGGTACAGTCCCCGAATTCTCAAATTGGTGGGCTGGTCGACCAGTCCCCGAGCGTATAGTGCTCGGTGGTCGGTGCAGTCCCAAAACTCTCAAATTGGTGAGCTGGTCGAACAGTCCCCGAGCACGGCGTAGGGACAAGTGGACAAGTCTCCGAGCGTGGATGGGAACGTAAACGTGCTCGGTGGTCGGCACAGTCTTCGAGCACAGCATAGAGAGTAGTCGACAAGTCCCCGAGCGTGGTTGGGAACGTAAACGTGCTCGGTGGTCGGAGCAGTCCCCGGGCACAGCGTAGGGAATAGTCGACGAATCTCCGAGCGTAGCTTGTCGACTGGGCCAAACTCCTGGTGTAACACCCTAAAATTTACTCGTTTTGAAATATAGATAAAATTATTTAATTTTGTATTTTTGTGCTCATGAAAATATAGGAAAAATAATATTTTTTATTAAATTAAAATTTATTATAAGGCATAGCAATATTATTATGCATACATGCTGGTGCATATGTTTTGAAGTGATGCTTGTTGCTCCTTTATGTGTTGATAGTAAGAAAAATATTTAAAATACGTTTAGTAGATCGATCTTCCTTATTTGGCACGTAGTTATCTTTTATCTACAACCAAATTCCTTGTTTCTAAGCTCAAATTTTGATTAGGACCTTCCTAAAATCTTTTCTTTGTCACTCCAAGCACTTCTTTTAGTTCCTGGTCCATCAACCAATCTCTATAAACTTCTCGGGAATTTTTCTGGCCTTTTCCGTGGAGCATAATCTAAATTTTAGATGCTCCAAATTATCTTATCATGAGCCCCAAATACTTTATTTGGGTTCTTCATGTTTCATATTGTTTCTGAGAATTTTTCCCAAATTTTCGGAGCTTTTGAAGTATTTTTCGTGGCTTAACTACTAATTCTGGACTTTTCTAGAATTATTTTATCCATGAAAATAATTAATCTCGAAAATAATAAATCCTTCATTTTACCCTAGGCCAACGTCATCATGATTCAAAGGCCAAATGTTTTTTTTACTAATGGGCTTAATAATTAGTTAGGCCTATTAGTAAAAATAAAGGTTGCAAATCAATTAGTACCATATCGCTAGTTGACGCGGAGGTGGGGAGTTTCTCTCCCTATATATATATGTACTAACCCCTTGGTCAAATTACACCAAAACTACATAAAGAGAGTCTAGTTTGGAAATCTCTTAAAGTAGTAAATAATATTTTGTCTCTCTGCTTCATACTTCGTTGCCGAGACGTGCAGTACATCTTCCCCGGCCGCCCCCGCTGTGGTGGTCATCCTCTCTAAGCTCCAACCAAGCCAATGCAGTCCACCTGATTTCCGGCTCCTGTACGTGCCCAACACTCCTACGACGTCGACGTGGTGCACCAGCCCCTGCGATGCCGATGCTGCTGCCTGTCACCGTGCCGTTGTTTCTGTTGGTTGATGCCCACCTGGAGAGAAGCTTCTACTAGGAACGAGCGAAGCTTCAAGACGTGCTAGGGCAGGTCCTATCTTCTATGCCATGTTGCTTTCGGTTAATCAACCCTGTTATGTTAATTCCATATAGTTATGTCCTGCTGATCTATTAAATAACTCTTGATTACAATAATAGGTGTTACAGTCGTACTCCTAGCGTCTATGCGTTTCATCCTTTTGACTCTTTTCGGTTTGTTCTTTTGTGTTGTATTTATGACCACATGATCTATAAGTTAGTAGAGATGTTTGCCATGCCATATGTTTATATATTTATCATAATTAAATATTAATTTAATTAAAGTATAGGAACTTCTTTTGCAATTTAAAACAAACATGGGTTTACACCGTGGCTTTTTATTAATAAATGCTATTAACAATAAACTTAAATATATTTCTAAGTTTGCTTAGTTTAAATACGTTGCATATGTGATAACTCAATTAGTTGCTTTCATATATGTTTTTTTCTTTTGCAAAAATAACGTTTAATTTGATTAAATTATATGACACAGTTTATAAATAAAATATGAGTAGTTTTAGGTTAGTTTTTGGATTAAATTATTTTTTTAACCTAACCTAAATAACTTTTTACATAGTTTTGCTCAATTAAAATAATAAATCAAGTATATATAGTCTTTTTAATATAATATAAAAGTCTCGGTAGTCGTTTCTTATTCATCGTAACTCCGATTAGTGTGCTTTTCGTGTCTGCATGATTGGGGCTGCGTATATTTGTTTTCAAACCTTTTTATTGATTGGTGTACTGTTCTAATTGTAGCCTTGTTTGCTTCGTGTATGTTTTCTTCGATTGTTTGTGTGATCGATGATCGAGTTTAGTCGGAGAGCAGTTTTTGGTGATCAAGATAAGAGCTTTGGCAACAAGTAAGACCAGCTGAACCAAAAGGATAAGCAAGAGCAATTGGATTAAGGCAAGTATAGCATTTGGATTTTATTTCTGTGACCATGATCGTGTGACTAGATTAATGTTAAGTAATAAATGATAAAAATGACTTTTTAGCCACTTGATGATTTATCTGTAAGTGATAACCGGGATAACAGTGCAACCATGAGGGCTATAATGGCTCTGGCTTTAGCTCAGTATGAAGACCTTTTCTAGCTTGTTAGAGGTTACCCGAAAGGGCGGAGGGGCTGAACCGTTTTGGGTATAGTGTGGCCTCTGTCTGTATGTGTATAGGCTGCGAGTCATTGTGCCATCGGAAGGGGGGCTCTATATCTGCGCGCAAAGGAAACCTTGCGGCCCTAACATGTTAGACGAACTTTTGAAAGGCTTCATAGTGATCCCTGCCGACCTTCCTTGGAAGTGGGTTAAGAGGCTGATCACCTCGGGCGAAAGGGTAAATCATGACTCATGGGTAAAGATGTACAACCTCTGCAGAGTGTTAAAACTAGTATACTAGCCGAGCTCACGGTCAGGAGCGGCCTTGGGGACATCTACATTAAGGGTGATGATTCCTGTGTGTTAAAATACTCATTATTAATTATTTAATGCTCTACATTATTTATGTCACATTGATCATGAGATTGTGGGAGCTATACAATCTAGTTGCTATACTTGTGGAGTTCGACATGGACTCACTCTTGCTATTTCCCCCAAACTTCAGGAGGAGTTTAGGCTTGTGATCAACCAGTCAGTTGGATCCTGTAGAGTGGAGTTAATACCCGAAGTTGGAGTTATCTTTCGTTGTTTGCTGCTTAAGGTTATCTCTAATTTATTAAGTACGCTATATAATTTACGCATTGTCTTTTGATATTACCCCTCATTTGTAGCTATATGTGAGATTTGGTTTTTAAGACTCACATATGGTGCATATCTGATTTTGTCCATAAAATCGGGTATTACACCTGGAAAATAAATATAGAGAATAGGTAGTACATGATGTATAGATAAACTTTAGATAAAAAATCAGCACTGAGATAAGTTTTAGATTTTTTGTTATAAAATTAGCACGAGTAGTTAATTCATCCTAGAGCTTGTACCAACTCTGGTCTAGCCAACAATCAGCATGAGGTGCGGAACCTAGACATGCGTGGGATTGCCAGCCTCGCCAGAGAGCTACTGCCGACCACCCGGAACGCAGAGGGCGGATCTCATGCACGTGTAGGGAGGAGTCGGAGACAGTACCGGCTCTGGAAAACTCGTGTAGGAGAAAAAACTAGTCCGCTAAGCAAAAAGTTGTTTTGAAGGATAATAATATTAAAAATATTATGCCAAAAATAAATAAAATATTAGAAGTATACTTATCTTTGGACGAAAGTCTGGTCGGTGACGACAAAATTATCTGGACCTCGAGCTTTTTGACTTCTTGTCATGACGGTGGTCGCGGTTGTCGTAACGCCGTTCTTCGCGGCGATTATTATTGCGACAGGTGGGAGGAGCAAGTAGGCTAAAAAACTTGGTCGATAGCCCGAGCAGGTCGGTGTCGTCGATCTGCCTTCCTTTGTAGCAGGGAAGCAGGTGACGCGTTGTCGGCATGGTCGGAGACGTTGCTGGAGTAGTCGGAGTCGTAGCCAGCATGGTTGAAGCCGCGGCCGACGTCGATGAAGAAGTGATTGGCGCAAATCGGATCTACGCCTCCTCCGTGGTCGTGGCGGTGAAGCTGTTGAAGCTGACGGTGAACGTGAAGCTGCCCGCCATGGCCGCGAAGTCGGGGATGATGGCCATCTTGTTCGTCTAGGAGAGCTGTACGCACACCCCCTACCTGGCGCGCCACTGTCGACGAAAGCTAGTCGGCAGTCTACCTTGGGGTATACCCACGGTAGTAGTTTATCGGTAGACGGTGCGCAAACTACGAACTCGATGGTGACGCAAGACACGGACAAGCTTTTTATCCAGGTTCGGCCGCCGAGTTGGCGTAATACCTACGTCCTGCGTCTGATTGTATTGATTTGTGTTGAGAGAATATGATGTATGATCTGTCCTCTAGGGGACCCCTACCCCTCCTTATATATCCTGAAGGGACAGAGTTACAAGCAAAGTATCCTATTTGGTACAATATCTTGTAGCCTTGCGGTGCGCGCCGACCAGTCGTGCGCCGCACATCTTCATCCTGTGGGCCGAGCCACCTCTGATGGTGCGGCCCATATCGGCCCATGAGGGTATAGGGGTTTATACCCTCACAAGTAGCGAGCTATAAAATAAGTTATTCTGTAGCCGCCTACATTTACGATAATTTTATATACTAATTTACGATAATATCAATACATATTTACGATAGTTGGAGATATTTACCATAACGTTATAGTAAACCACTTAGTATTGAGTTACTATAATCTCGTAAATTAATATAGTAATTATCGTAATTTAAAGTGGCTACAAAATAAATTATTTTATAGCCAGCTACAGAGTAATAGTTATATATATACCAAAACGTAAACTCTTGATCTGGGAACACTAGGGAAGCAGATCAAGTTGTCCCATTATTTCAAATAGCTATGATATATATAGAAAATATAGAAATGCTTGGTAAATAAAAGGAAGGGAAAATCTATGAACTAACCCTACGGGATCAACATGCCTTCAGTGTCGACTCATGTCCCTGTAAATAAAATGGATGAACGGAACAATTAGCTTTCCGCAAACGTCCAACTTGCATTGGGGGATGACGTTGATCTGATAGGTCGTTAACTCGTTATGGCACTTTGCGAGTCCACGTGCTTGGTCGGAGCTGAAGCTAGCACGCTAGCCAGTTCTGCATGCCTCTGGAATTGGATGGTAGCTGTGTTCTTTCTGCCTTTCACACCTGTCACATTGTGGTGTATTCTATCTCTTCACAAATAAATACATGTCTCGTGTTTCTTTATTACCCCCCGTAGGTCAGTCGAATCGTTTTTCCCCTTTCTACAGTGAAAGAGGGCGACTTCGAGAGCGACCTTCTTCTCTTCCGTCGATCTGCCGGCCCCCTCTCCTCCGGCGCTCTCGCCGGCGATGGGGATGAGAGGGGCGCCCGGCTCCTTGGCGGGAGGGCCTGTATAGCTAGGGTAGCTAGTATATACTCGTCGTCAATCTATGGCGACGGAGTTAGGGCTTGCCGGGGGGCTTATCTCCTTTGCGGCTTGCTGTTTCTCGGCGTCGGCGGCGAGGCGATGCGTCGACGGCGCTGGCGAATAAGCCTTCGCGGCCTGCTCTTCGCCCCGGTGCTGTCCTCTTCCGCGTCACCAGTGAGGAGGTCGGCGAGATCTGTGAGGAAGACCGCGCTGCTTGGGGCCCCGTTGACGCGGTGGCGCTGGGGGCGCGTCCGGCGACGAAGGTATGTACGCCGGCCTTTTGCTTGGTAGGTGCAGAGCTGGCTCCGGTTCTGGTGGTAGTATGGCGAGTGGAGCAGGCTCGTCTTCCCGCGGTGATTTTTGTCGCCGTCGGTGAGCTCTGCTCCATGGTCGTTGGAGCTTGGGGTGTGTCCCCGACCGATGTTTCCTCGGTGTTGCCTTCATCTCGTCCAAGGGCGAGTGTCTACTGCGGTTCTTCTCAAAGCCATGTGGCGATGGAGCTCCTTCCGACCTCGGGTTTGTGGCCATGGCTTCCGGTGGTCGTCGGCGGTGGCTGGTGGCTTCTTCCGGATGCTTCGAGGCGTGGAGGGTCTATGTGTAATTTTCTTTTTTGTTAAGGTCATCTGTGTTGTTATGGTGGTAGAGCTGTACTCTGTATCCTGCTCCACCGTATCTGTACTTCTACATGTACGTGTACTGTTTCCTTAACTTAATACAGATATGGTTGATAAAAAAATACATGTCTCGTTTTCTAAGAAGATAAACTTTTTAAAATTTAACTAAAAATATATCAAATAATATGAACATCTGTATCTACAAATAAATATATTATAAAAATATATATTTAATGCTCAATCTAATGATATATATTACATATAAGAATTATTAGTACATTTTGTATATATTTGGTTAAACTAAAAAAAATTGATTCCTCAAAAAATGAGATGATGTGCATTTATTTGTGGACGGAAAGAGTAGTATGCTTGTAGATAGCTGCAGCCAACTAGCCTTGTTTAGTTGGCAAAATTTTTTGTTTTTGGCTACTGTAGCATTTCGTTTTTATTTGACAAACATTGTCCAATCACGGAGTAACTAGACTCAAAAGATTCATCTCACAAATTATAAGTAAACTGTGCAGTTAGTTTTTATTTTCGTCTATATTTAATGCTCCATGCATGCGACCAAAGATTCGATGTGACGGAGAATCTTGAAAATTTTTGCGAACTAAACAAGGCCTAACGATAACTATTCACTTGAGCTTATAAGTGTAAGGCTGTAGTCTTCCGCAAAGGAACTTCTTAAATTCGATCGACGACTGGAATCCCCAACCCGACCACAATCATATCTGCTCCAACACCAGCACCAGTGCACCACTGCATCAGCACTGTCAATCCATTTCTGAATTCCGATCAGGATCTGGCCCTTGTATGATCCGGTCTTCTTTAGTTTTTAAAAAAAATTACAAAAGATTTTAGATTCTTCATCATATCTAATCTTACGACGTATATACGGAGTATTAAATCTAGATAAAAATAATAACTAATTGTATAATTTGTCTGTAATTTGCGAGGCGAATCTTTTGAGCCTATTAGTCTATGACTAGACAATATTTGTCAAATACAAACGAAAGTGATACAATGTCTATTTTGCAAATTTTTTAAACTAAACAAGGCCCTGATATCATAACGAATAGAAGATCCTTGTGTAAATTATTTGTAGCTTCTACGTACCGGTCTGGCACACCTGACTGACTATATACATACGTACATGCATACTCCTACATAGTCCTATGTACTCCTATAGAACGTCCCTGAAAGAATCAATTCATAGGATCTGTGTCAGTCAAATTTTTTAAAGTTTGACTAACTTTATATAAAAGAGTAACAACATCTATAATATAAAATACACATTATATGAAAATATATTTTATGATGAATCTAATAATACTAATTTGATACTATAAATCTTAGCATTTTTTTTTCTAGAAATTTGGTCAAAGTTTAAAAAGTTTGACTTAGGACAACTCTAGAAATTGATTCTTTCAGGAACGGAGGGAGTATATATTGACCCCAAGCTAAATAGCTCCTGCATCTGCATGGCAGGCAGCAGGCTGCAGCTAAGTTGACCTTGCGAGCTAGTAGACGATCCTACAGCTAGCTACTAGTACACTGCGGCCTTGTTTAGTTCAAAAAAAATTTTGCAAAATTTTTTACATTTTCCGTCACATCGAATCTTTAGGTCTTGTTTAGTTCGTAAAAAATTTGTTTTTGGCTACTGTAGCATTTCGTTTTTATTTGACAAACATTGTCCAATCACGGAGTAACTACTAGGCTTAAAAGATTCATCTCACAAATTACAGATAAACTGTGCAGTTAGTTTTTATTTTCGTCTATATTTAATGCTCCATGCATGCGACCAAAGATTCGATGTGACGAGAAATCTTGAAAATTTTTGCGAACTAAACAAGGCCTTAGACACATGCATGAAGTATTAAATATAGACAAAAATAAAAACTAATTATACAGTTTGGTCGAAATTGACGAGATGAATCTTTTGAGCCTAGTTAGTCCATGATTAAACAATATTTGTCAAATACAAACGAAAAAGCTACGGTGTCGATTTTACAAAAAAAAATTTGGAACTAAACAAGGCCTATATTTGCATGCGTGGCGGCCATCTTTGCTTTTCTGGATCCCCTAGATCCTATACTACTACTACTACTACTACCGCAACCTTGCGTTTGTTTACTCGACTAGCCCTGTGGGGCTGGGGCCTTTGCTTCTGCGTTCTGAGCTAGCGGCACGGCAGCACAAGTAGCAGCTTGTTGCAGCTCCAGCTAGCCTGCTTACGGCGGCCGTTCCGGTCAGCACGGAGCCAAAGCAGCTGTGTGCCTGCATGCCTGCATGTTTCGAGCTGATTCCTGCAAGCGCAATGGATTGGTTCGAGATCGATTTACACACACACCGGTTTCCGGCGTCACACACGACACAAATAATGCACATTGCATGGATCCGAGGAGATGCAGGGATCATATTTAACGCATGCATGCGCCGCACTTGCAACGCGCCCATGCCTGCATCAATTAATCTGCTGCGTCTCTGCGTGACTACTGCATGGCGATGGGAACATGAGTGCGCGGTGCCCCTGTACGTGTATGCGCATGCAGCTGCAGCGGCGCGCCACATGCGCCCACAATAGCTTCAACAGTCGCGTTTTTGGTCTGCAGCCGCCTACAGATCGAGACCGCCACACAAGAATACAAGACACACCTTTGGCTAGCTCGATCGTTCCATGCATCGGATGCATGCCTAGCCAAGGTCTGCAAAATGGACTGTGTTGATGAAATAGGTTTAATGTGTTTGGTTTCCTCCAGTGGGTACATTTTGGATGGGTTTGAATGGATCTTAGTAAGTTGCATTGGGTTCGGTTTAATAGAAAAAATTAGCTAGGTTCGATAGAACTTTGTTGGGGTTTTCCTTTGTTGAGTTTATTGGTTAATTGAACCATTGGGTGTTGTTTGGTTTTCTATATATTACAAGTATACATCGTGTCTAATAGGTTGAGTCATTGATTGTACTACAATTTTAAGGTATCAACACAAGATTTTGTTTTCTGGGTCCAGCTTCTAATGTGGAACCCTTATCTTCATGGCCTAATTAATTGGCACCTAGTAGCTTATTACTTTAAATCATATATAACAAATTTCAGTCAGATTTGTTAATTTTAAGGTGTAAACACGAACTTTTGGTTCTAAGCTCCAGTTTTAATGTGGAGCTAACATGTTGATCTGGCAGTGTGCTAATTGGCAGAAAAGCAGTACATGTTGTATTGAATCATTTGTAACAAATTTTAACCAATTTTGATTAAAAAAACTAAGGTGATTTTAAATCCAGTGTATGACTTTTAATGTGGACCCCATATGTTTTATGTAAACTTATATATACGTTCCTTCAAAAAGATCCATGGTTCTTGTACCAAACCCGATTTTAAGGTGTCAATGCAGCATGCCTTAGGCCAGTCTCAACCTAAAAGCTATGATGATTTTTGTATGGCTATTAATTAGGAGGTCAACTAAGAAAAATGATGATGTGACATATATTGGGACTGGGGAAGGGAGAGAAGGTAATGGTTTCTTATACAAGATTCTAACGTAGTACAAGATAGAAAAAAAATATGTGATAGGTAGATGATATAATGAGAAGAAAAATGATTAGAACAAAAAGTTATCATGAAGAAACCAACCATTGCTAATATATATGGTTTCTATGTGAGTAATGATCTATATGATTTGTCAAGTGTGTGGAGACTATCTCATAGTTTCTGCCTGGGCGCCTTGCCTTTTCTTTTGTCCGTTTCTCTTCTCCAAGAACGGTAAAGGGAGAGAGGAGTACTAGCTGTGGACTGTTGCACGCGTATACGGGGACCAGCTGCATGCTCGAGAGACCGACGAGAGCTAGCGGCCAACCGGCCGGCCGTAAGGACATAATCTAGCTCCGGCAGTGGCATCAGCCCGATCGCTGTTAGCCTGTGTTATGCATGCATGCGCCCGGCTGCACAGAGAAAATAATGTCACAAAGCGGTTATTACTCTTTGCCATTCTGTAATTTGCAGCCGGTCTGCAAATCTGTTCTGCATTTCTGCAAGCTGCATGCCCCAATGAAACGGAAAACCTATTGCGTCAAAAACAAATCTGCAATTTTGCAGGCCGGGAGAGGCGCCGCCCAGAGTGCTGCCTTCCTTCCGCCACGTTCTGCAAATCCCAGACGGAGGAACTAGCTATATATCTCCCAACGAACTGATCATCAATTCATCATCAAAGATTAAAGAGGCCTCGCTTGCTCTAGGGTTGTTAGTTGCTAGAGAAGTAGTAGGTACGGGTGTAGGTGCAAAAATTGTCTACTGGTAGAACCGCGGGATGGGGTGGCCATTGTGATTAGTTGTTTCGGTTGTTGTGACTATATTGACCAGGGTTTACCGTTGTATTGTCATTTTACCTAGTCCGGCCGAACCTTTTCTTTTTAATATAATCGGTATCTCTTCTGCCTAAAATTCAGAATGGGTGAACAACAGACTAATTAGGCGTGCGAATATAGGCGTGTGAATTGGAACCGCATTTCCGGAACAGGATTATTGCACATATAACTGATCGAGATGCAATCGTTTTTTCAGATATTTTACCATGCTATTTGGAGTGGAAACCTAACAGCAGCTAGCCGGCCGGTGACACTAACTTGCTGTAGCTATCTTTAGTGATCCCCCACGTTCTGAAAAGGTTTATTTGCCTGTGCGCCCTGTCCACGAACAATTGGTGTAGGCACGAGCACTACTTGAGAAGGGAATAAAGATGGACGACCGCAAGGGCATATCTCTTGGTTTGCGTGGAGCTGTGCCCAGCACCCAGCAGGCTATAGTGTAAAATGGAGGGAAATAAAGCAGTCTGGATTAGCATCAGCCATCAGCCATGCAATGCAAGTCTACTAGAGGGAATGGATATTGGAGGACAAGATTGGGGAGAGATGGATTGGGATGCTGGTCTTCCCATGTGGGTGCTTCACTGCTTTTGGCAGCTTCATGTGGTTTTTTTATATTGGTTTTACTTGGCAGCTTGCTCGTGGAAGCAGCGGATTATGGATGGGCCAGCAGCTTCACATGCATGAGCAAAAAGCAACACCTACGCCAAGACAGTAACGAACAGCTCCAGTGTAAAGTGAACTCCATGATGTGATATTACATAGTACTTCTGGATTTGTGGATTGGCAAAATCTAAGAGCATGCCTGGTGTGGTCAACCAGCATCTACTGTATGATTAATTATATATCCAAGATGCTTATTATCACGTCAATAAAGAAAATAGCACATGGATGAACAGGACTCGATCATTATTTTCCTGCAGCATGACCTCGTGCACACACACACACACACACACACACACACACACACACACACACACACACACACACATATATATATATATATATATATATATATATTCCTTACAATTCCAAATGTAGGTGGTCGTTTAGGATATATGTAGTGACATAGTATCTAATGTGATACTTTTTGGCTCGCATTTTTTTCATTAAAACATACCATTCTGTATAGTAGAAATTATATAATGCAAAGCACCATGATGAATATGACAACACATCAACTATGTGTTATGAATCTATGTAACCTATAATATAGTGATAGTCTAAGTTAAAGTTTAACAGAAGAGAATACCAAAATGATATACTTTCAGAATCAGATGTAGTATACTGCAAAAACTCCTATGCATTTCACAAGGCATATTTACAATACGTCAAGTTTGCCAAGTTATCATAACTATGGTCCTTTTTACTAACTACCAAATATGATTATGTCAAAATTCACGTGCAGGGTTTTCTAGGCACAGTTCCCGTTTAAACATTAAACAAATGCTAACCATGTCATTTAGAGCACTCACAATGCAGACTCTATCATAGAGTATAAAATTATTTATTACCTCGAACAATGTGGATTTAGAGTCTAAATAAGACTTGGAGTCTTATTTTTTCTATCTCTTTCTTCAATAAATATGCTACCACATCAGCAAAATACCATAAATAATATGTAATTGATTGTCTTAGACTTTGTGATTGAGTCTTGCATTGTGAGTGTCCTTAGACCCTAAACGATCTATCTATTAAACGGTTTGACTATTTAAATGGGGGAATAAAACAACCTATGGAACATGTGTAAACATTATTAGATGGGCTAAACGCCTGTTCAGTTCACCATTTAGTCAATAGAAAGATTTGCGATAGAACACTGGATATTCAGCGACCAAATTGAATTGCAGCCACCTAACTGGCATTGATCATAAATATATGAGGGGAGTGGGATCTAACTTGCTTCCCATTTTTTTGGTTGTTAGAATACATACTTTTACTCGCATAAATATGCTAATTTTAATGGTACTATACAAACTAATCTAGGTCGCTTAACTCCATTCAAATATCATATATGGTCTAAGCAGTAAACAGAGGATGATCGATGTCTGTTTACTGTTTAGCGTTTAGAATAACACTATTTATAGATGGCAGAACTTTCAAAACCTGTTACAAGAGGTGTTTTTTTCATGAAACCACCTACAAGTCAATTTTTGTATGTTTTCAAATTACCTGCCAAATGCGTTTTGACCATGTATAGAATGTCTTTATCATCTATTGGTTGGAGGAAGTGTAATTTCTAGGCACTTAAACATATACCAACTGCTGCAGTGGGTACGTAGAGATGGGTTGACATGTCAATTAGTATATAAGATTACAAGTTACCTTACGTTCTAGAATGTATTTCATGTATGTGCAAAATCTTTACATGGCTTTAATATTTGTCTAATGGATCCCCCTGCTCCTTTTTCTATAGTCATGTACAGTTTCTGACATTCCTGGTTTTATTTATATATGTGTCATTAACATAAGAAATGGATGTAGTATATTCAACAGCACGCATAAAATAATATGGAGTTTTTAAGATAATACTGCTGCAGTGGGTACGTAGAGATGAGTAATGTTTCAGTAAGGTATTGTATGGTTTTAACCTATTTTTTTATATATAAATGTTTTTCATCTATAGATAGGTATGTGTTGTCATTATTTTGTCATCACGATTCACGCAGGAAAAGATCAAATCCATGCGGATCGATGGGCAAGAGCTTGCGATTGATCATATATCGCCGGCCGGCGATCACGCATCTGCGGCGGCCACGCCAAGCAGCAAGCTGTAGCTTTGCTAGGATCCCATGCACGGCTTTGATCGATAAGGCCGGCGCGGCGCGGTATACTAAAAAATCCCCTGTGTCCCCGGGAGACCAACTCGGCAGTCGGCAGGGAAAGCATAGGGCGGGAGGAATTTGAGGAATCATCAAAAGTGTAGTATGTGTAGCACGGCGATGTCGAGGGAAAAGAGAAAAAAGTGGCATGCAGTGTGTAGTGTGCAATTACATAGACGATGGATCTCTCTCCCTGTGCGCTGTGCAGCAGCAGCAGCTGCTGCTGACTCTTTTGTTGCCGAGCGTCGATGGGATAGTGTGAGGTCAAATCATCAAAAAGTACTCCTGGAAAAGCCTTCCCTTCTTTATAATTGCTGCCCTCCATGCCTTCGTCTCTCCCTGTCTCTGCCTATGCGAGGCCTCTAGTACATTCACCATCTTCAATGCACCCGTTCCGGCCATGAGCTTTTCATCGCGGCAAAGGTATCTATCGCGTCCGTCTACAAGGTTACGATTACTCCCTCCTACTGGCCACTACTACAGCAGGAGCGGACGGTTGCACCAGTTGGAGATGTGAGTAATACGTTGTAGCTATAGCTGGCTAGCTCTAGCTACCGGACATACTATAGCTAGGGCAACTGTTGCGGCCATACTCGACCCGCTGTAGCACCTCGGACTTAGTTCCTAAAAGTAAAAAGTTTTCGGTACTGTATCACTTTCATTTGTTTATGACAAATATTATCTAATCATGGACTAACTAGGATCAAAAGATTCGTCTCGTGATTTACAGCTAAACTGTGTAGTTAGTTTTTTTTATTTTCGTCTATATTTAATGTTTCATGCATGTGCCACAACATTTGATGTGACGGGAAATCTTGAAAACTTTTTGATTTTTAGAGTGAACTAAACAATACCCTCAATGGCGAACGGGAGGAGCGAGAGGAAGAAGAGGATCTAGACCTAGCTAGCTGATCGATCGAACCAACGACAACCTGCAAAAGGCTGCAAGCATCACATGCGAATGCAGAGAGTAGGCCGTGTACATACACGCATGGCATGTACTAGAAGGAAGGAGCATACACGCGCGTATACGCATGCAATGACGAGCTGTACTACTGCATGCCTTCACATCGATCGGCCGATCTGCAGGATGCCCTCGGCCGGCATTTCTCTGCTACTGATTTTTTAGACAAAACCGGCCGGCGATCCTGTGTGTGAAGACAAACTAAAATGGGCTGACGACTGACTGGTTAGCGCGTGAAAGGCTGAAAGCAACCTTGCTCACGCACACGTCCCTTTCGCGCCTCCCTTTCTTTAGGTTTTTTCCTTGGTTCTCGTCCCGGCGCGTGGCTCCTGGTCGCCTGCTCGATCGTCGTCGTCCTCAGCTCCTCCATCCTCCTCTCCGTCCCCCCACCTCTGTCGCGCCCTGCTGCCTGGCCGGCCTGCTGCTGTGCAGTGCTCTAGTGAACTGCTACTGCTCCTGCTCCTGCTCCTGCTGTGCCGCGGCTGCTGCGCTGTGCCAGCCAGCGCGCAAGCTCTCGGGAATAACGATTGAATACTGCTGGGACTGGGATCCATCATCCAACGGCAGCGCCAGCGAGCTACGAGCATACTACTATGCATTTTCTCAGGTCACTGCGTGATCTAATTTTCACCACCGGCGGTGGGTAACTCATCTTTCGATATATTGCCCGTAGCTGGATAGGAATAGATTAACGGTAGACAGGAGTATACTCTACGTCAATTTTTCTCGTAAATTTGAGAACGAGTGGCCTTATTACCTCCGTATATGTATGGTCTTCGTCAAATTAAATTCATCGTTTGTCAGGCGGCCGTCTGGAAAACTTTTGGGTGCTCCAGTTTTAATGCTGCACTGTTCACTGATTACAATTTCCCTCATAGCGACTGTTCACTGATTACGGCACTACCATTACCAGGCACTTCAGGTGTGTACTGCACTCAGCACTCCTTTATTAACACAGGAACAAAGTGAATCGTCTCAAGCAAGCAAAACAACCCACAGTAGTCCATATGAGTACACGTCACATTGCCAAAGTAGATATAACAATTCAAATGACGATAACGACCAGCGATTTTTCTTAGTTTGGCTGGCTGTTTTTTGGCTGATGATTTGTTGTGAGAGAAAATATTGTTCCATGTGTGAATGTGTGTCGGTGAAGCAAGAATGCCTTTACCAATGGTCGCTTATATATAAAAATCCTCACCTTTAATCTTATACTATTAGTAATTAGAGGCTCCAAAGGAGTTTTCCACCTTGAGAACTGAGTGAGTCCAGCAGGTTAGGTCTTTTTTGTGGTGAAAGTTGTTTAACTAGGTTAAATCTTCGACTTAATAGGGGTGTGCGTATTTTTTCTAGATTTAACGATAAGATTATTTCAGTGGCAGCACTCGTCATCAACCAGGTCCGTATAATAACTTCGTCAATCTCAAAATCGATTGGCCGAGCATCCTAGCCTTTTAGAGGTGCTTACAAGAGTAGGGTACGTTGTGTGCACAGGTTCATAGGGGAGTGAGTACGCATGCACTTATATGAGCATCTGCTTCTATATTTATGTTTCAAAAAAAGACTCTGCATGTTAATCCTCACAAGATGCACTATAAGCAAGAAACATAAACCCTATAAATTCTCATAATAACCAAGAAAATCTAATTCTCACAATAATCACATTCACACTCAATCGGATGATCACTATCAAGTGTATGTGATTTAAAGGGCTTCCAAGCACACATACACAAAGCCACCAAGCCCAAAGGATGCTCAGCAACCACTCCAATGCTGGCCAAGACTTCTATTTGTAGCCCAAGGGGCTAAAAGAGCCATTGCTCAAAACCCCTCTGCGCAGGGTCTGGACTGGACCCTCCTTGGCCGACTAGACCCGCACTGTTCATAGGGTTCGATCGCCAGCTGACACCATGTGTGCCTACGTTGAACTGATATCGCTCATCTCCAATGGCTATCTCAGTTCGGGTGCGAAGTCTTCAAACTAGACTTCCTGGTCGAGACTGATCGGACTCACAAGTTCTAGGGTTCGGTCGACGTCAAATCCACACCGAGAGCTCCCAAGAGCTCTGAACTCGGTGCAACATCACCGACCAGACCCACCACCGTGGAGTGCAAATCACCTGATCGGACTCACTAGCTCCACGGTCCGGTCGACATCAACTCCACATCGAGAGCTCCCAAGAGCTCCAGACTAGGTGCAACATCACTGACCAGACCCACCGCCGTGGAGTGCAGATCACATAATCGTGCCACATCAACTCCTCTCTTGAGCACCCTACAACCGGACATGCAACACTAGGTCTGGATCTACACGCCCCTAGGGTCCGGATCACTCCACGTAGCAGTCGCCGCTAGAGCCAAGCAACTAGACTCCTACGCCTGGGTCTGTGTCGACGGTTGATAACGTCAATTTTATTAGAACTTAAAACTCAAAGGAAAATATGAAACCATATTAATCTAGGGTTTAAAGTGACAATTTTCACAAGTTTTACATATTCTGTAATTTTCATGGATTATTTCAGAAAGAGCTTAAAAGAGGGATTTAAGTGCCAATTAACCACGAAACTTATCCGCGGCGGAAGGAGGACACTAGAGGGATCAGGAAGACTCTAGAAGACTCTCAAAGCAAGGGGACCCTCTATGGCTAGGGTTTGGCCTCCCCTTCTAGAAGCTTTCTCCACCGCCTTTGAGGAGTCATCTCGGTTGCTTGTTAAGTCGGTTTCATCCAACGGCGCGCGTTCACCCCACCAGGTTATAAATAGAGGCATTTCTTGAGCTATGGAACTAAATAACACCTGAAGCAAAGTTTGACGACTCAAAAATAACATCTCCTGAGTTGGAGGACCGGGAGGGATGAGACCTATTCTCTACTAAATCCACTCATGAATTGTATTATTGATCTAATAATGCCACACTAACTTTTGGTCACGTCATTGTTTTGATATCTTAGGATAGTGTGTTCCTTCATAGAGAAATCATTTGAAATTACTTTTAGCTTTCTATAGGCAGTGCACAAGGAAATCACCAAGTAAGTTGCACTGGTACAGCCGAGCTTTCCATTGGCGGTTCAAGAGGCATTTCTGCTAGCGGTTGCTGGAACAGCCAGTGGAAAAGGCCAGTAGAAACTAACTAATAAACAAGCGGTTACCTGGAAACCGTAAGTGGTAATCAACTTTCCCTGGTGGTACATTTTAGTGAGCCGCAAGCGATAATACCATTTTCACGTGCAACTAGACGCTAGTATAATTCTGATAACCTTGTCAGTTCTATAAGTCAACCGCTAGCGATAATGCCAGCTACATAGGCGGTTGGTTACATCAAGCGCCTGTGGAAAGAATTTACCACTAGCAGATTTGCACGCTAGTCGCGTGTGAAGTCTATTTCTACGGTGGCAGTTTGTTGGACAAGCTGCCTTAGGATTTTTTTTTGCACAAGCGGTGCTTTTGATCGACCGTTTGCGGTTTCGAAGGTCAGAAGTTCTGATCCCTATCAGAAGTTCAAGATTATATATAAATTAAAATCATAGTGAGTTATATCTTAGGCAATTATAAATATAAATAAATGATAGGAAGTGTTTTTCTTTGTAGGAAGTGTAATGGCAGATTACAAACAATTATAAATCCATAATCATCGTACCCAAGTGTCAACAACAAAGTTTTCCACTCATTCCTTACTAGTTCCCATGACTACTCTAATAATCCTCATGGTTCAGCTGTAGCCTGTCAATATCAACCATTGTTTATGACTCTTAAGTCTTAACACACCTTTTTGCCATCAACATATCATCAAATAAGTGGTCAAAATCAACATATGCCTAATTTTTATGTCATATTTCACTTGGTTCCACTTGTACATAGAGAATTGTGAGTGCAGGGGCAAAATAGGTATTTTTAGGGCAAAACAAGGCGAAATCAACTAGAATGGAGACAAGTGGCATACTTGGCACGCTGCCAAGTGGCGCCCGCGAGCCAGGAGGTGGCGCCCGCCAGCCTGACTTCGCCAAGTCAGCTCTACCATGTCACCGATGTGTCGCATCACTCTCCCAAGCGTCCACAGCCATCAAAACTAAGTCGCTTTGACATGGACGGCTCAGGGATAGCACACAAGGATTTTGCCCAACCTCCACTTCCAAATGGCATGGTTGGCACATGGGAAACGTTACACCGGCGTGAGTTACTGCCTCTAGTCGCCACTAGACCATGGGATGGCAAAGCGGTTCAATCAAATGGCGGCCGCCACTTCGGGCATGGCGTCCGCCACTCCACTCAGGTGCCCACCACTCCTCAGAGCTCCCATAGTGCCCCCATCACCTTCAGCCTATAACCCCCCCCTTTCGGGTCACTTCGAGAGTAGGCAGGCTCATGTGATAGTTAGACTCCTAAAGTTAGTGAGTAGCTAGTTGCCTCCCATGGAAGAGGAGTTAGAGAGGACAAGAGGAGAAGTCAAGAGAGGACCTGTGCTTGTCAGCGACCTCTGCTTCCCTCTACTCCATGCTTCTTCTTTGGTAATCCTATCAACCTTTATTATCTCTAAGTACTTATTTATTCCTATTTATGTGATTGTTTCATTGCTTGGTTAGAGTGCTCTAGTTCTAGGATCTGGATTAGAGTAGTAAGTGCGTAGATTAAGCGTGGTGCTTAGGCTATAACTTACCCTTGAATATGGCTAGGCCTTCGGATAGCTATGGTAGCGGCAGGTGGTGACAACCCTGCTAGCCTATGTATTCCACCACGTTGGGCCTAGTTCTTAAAACGTAGAGCTCATTGTGCGTCGTGCCTAATCAACCCTCTTGGGTGAGTTTAGGACGCATACGCTCATAGTGCATAAGTCAGGAATATATATAAGTCCTTAGTGTAGTGATGGTGGTGGACCAACCCTAGTAGTTAGCCTCTATACCTCTATCCCCATAGTCATCTTTCCCTCTAGCCTTTAGATCACTTCACGTTCCTCGTGGATTCGATAACCCTAAGAGTACTCCTTAAGTGAAAAGCTACGACTCACAGTCGTGCGCTTGCGGTTAATTTTGTGTGCCACCCGAGGTGTCAACAACCATATCTTGGTACTCTGGTTTAGCTAACTCGCCATGAGGATCAAAATACTTTCCATCTTTGTCAATATCAATTCTCATAGGACTATATGTTTCTATGCATATGACTGTGGCACCTCCTCGTGAAAAGGAAAACTGCTTGGCTTGTTTTATTGAAGTTAGGTTGTGCTCTGTATGCATATTTTTTAGCTTGTCACATAGGATTGCATGCGAAAATCTTTCTATGTGAAAATCATGCATGAATATCTCTCTGCGAAAATCAGAAGTTTGGTTCACCACCAGCATTCTAATTTACTTCAGAAATTATGGTTCAATAACTATAACTTGTTTTTAACTTTGAGAGCACACCACTAATCCAAATCTTCGAAGCCACCATGCACTAAGCGTCTCACAAAACACAACCATATGCAAGAAATTAAGTTCTCTATATCTAGCTAGTTTTAACCCGAAAGTGAGAAAGCTTAAACACTAATGCAAAAGGAGTGGCAGTACACATACTGACCTTCTTTATTTATTAGCCAGCACCTCCGCGATCGCTAACCTTCTTCGTGCCCCCATATTTTTGGTGTTTGGAGCTCCATCCAAGTCGCCAGAAATGGGGAGTGGCCGGTACTCCTGAAGAGGAAAATTGCTAAACTGTTTGTTACAATAAGTTCTTGTTATTGGTCAGTCGACCGTTGAAGATTGCAGGGAGCTGACATTAAAAGCCAATAGTGAAACATGTCAATTTATACAAGCGTTGACCAATGACAGGCGCGAGTGTAAACTCATTTATGTAGGCGGGTGGGTAAAGAAAACAAGCAATGAAATGGTTCAATTTATACAAGCGGTTGCCCAACAAAAGCCGTCAGTGTAAATTCATTTATACAGACGGTTGGATAAAGAAACCGCCAATCAATTTCTACAAGCGGCTTCTCCATGAAAGCCGGCAGTGTAAATTGTTTTTGCAGGCGATTTAGTAAGGAAAACTGTTAGGACAAACTACATATTTTTCTAGGTGGTTATCTTACAAAAACACCTATGTAAGTATGTTTACACTGGTGGTTTTTAGTCGAGGGCCCACCGTTTTCTTTCTACTGGCGTGTGTTCGTTTCGAACCAGTAGAAAAATTGGTTGTACTAGTGTAGGGTTACTTATGCTTAGAGAAAAGTCGAGAAGGTTATATAGCAACCTACATTTGAAGCCACAGAGAGTAAGCGTGAGCCGAGCCCTACCTAATAATCGAAAAAAATTCCAAGATATATAATCAGGAGATAGTATATGTGTATTGACTTAATATCATGCAAGCGTCCCACAGAATTTCAAGCGACAACATGATTCATGACGGGGAAAAGAGATGGGCAGATAGGATTCCCAACATTGAGTTGCTTTTGAGACCAAGCAGTTTTGCAGTCCGCGCGCATGTAGAGATTCCTGAACCGGTGCTTATCGTAGGAAGAAGTAGGATATACTTATCGTCAGCCGTAATGTCTCGGAGAGACAGGCATACACGCACGTACGTACTAGGGTCATTACCTTTACGTAGGTATATAGGAAGTACCTGGTCGCTCGGCCCCATTTAAGCCTGGGTTCCACCGTACCGTACCGTGCCCAGGAAAATCGAGCCACGGTCAGGCTTTTGTCTCGCGAAAACGCTCCCGGTTATGCGACGAAACACACCCCGCGCCGGACCGGTCAGATCGATCGGCCGGCCACCCTCACATATACTACTCCTCCTATACGTGTGGTGTGACTGCTCTATATATCAGCTGGCCTGCGCGCGTGGCGACACAACGCGTCCAGGCACATTGATGAGAAAGACAGAGAGACGTACCACACGACACACGTATGCTACGGTGCGCCGGCGGCCGGCCGTCGATCGCGCTTTGCTCCGTATATCCCGCGCACGCACACGAGTCACGTACAGCACGACACCGATCGGTCGCATGGATGCACGCACGACCTTGCGTGCCGTCGCCCCTCGCCCCGGCGGCCGGGCTGCCTGCCGATGGATGCATGCATGGATGGATCGCGCGCGCGGGGGCACAGGGGGGACTAGCTAGAGCGAGCTGAGGCCGGGGAGACCGCGCGCATCGTGGCACAGTTGGGCCCGGGGCCCGGGCGATCCCCACCACTCATCCCGCTTTTCGCAGTCGCCAACACAGTCTCGAGATGCCGACCGGCCCGGTGCAGTGCGCGGAGCCGGCCGGAGACAGGCGAGGCGGACCGGTAGCGCTTGGCGTGTTGCTTTGCCGCCCGTCGTCAGTCACATATACCAACGGCTCTCGCTCGCTTTCCTGCACCTCGCTCGCTTTTCCCTTTGTCCAGGGGCCATATATCCACCACACTGTCCGCGCCGCGGTCCACACCCCATGCCGTCCTCCTCCTCCTCCTCCTCCTGCCTGCCTGCCTTTCCCTCGCCGCTCGCGGCAAGATCCACATGCAGTAGTAGTAGTAGTAGTAGGAGTAGCAACTAGCAAGCAAGCAAGCAAGCAAGAGTAGAAGCCTTGCTTTGGGTGGGTTGGTTGGTTGTTGTTGCTGCGTGCTGTGGGCTGTGGCTTTCAATCAAATCAGGAACAACGACAGATCCGAGGCTTTCTCGAATCGGGCAGGTCCATCAAATCAAATCGCAAGTTAGCCAGCCAGCCCACAACGCAGCTAGCTAACCATCAAATCACACTCATCAAATCAAAGGGGACCAAAAGGATATCTCTGGCCTCCTGCCCCGGCCCTCTCCTAGTAGTCGTATAAAATTCCCCTTTCGACTCCCCCCGCCCGGCCTCCTTCCTCATCCGATCTCTCACCACGCGCCCTCTTCTGCTACCTGCTTTGCTTTGCTTTCCCTGCGATCCGTTCCTTGCTTGCCCTAGCTAGCCGGATCGAGCAAGAAGGCGAGTCCTCGACGACGACTCCTCGCTCCATCGCTCGTCGGATCGATCGATCTTCTCGACAGCGTCAGCGCCTCAGGTGGATCAGGTGGTGGTGGGAGCTAGCTGCTACATTTCGGTCTTACTTGGAGATCGTATCATGATGTCGTCCTCGTCCTCGTCGTCGGCCGCCTTCCCGCTGGACCACCTCGCGCCGTCCCCCACCGAGCAGCTCTGCTACGTGCACTGCAACTGCTGCGACACCATCCTCGCCGTACGTGCATGCGGTGGCGCCGAGCGAGTTCGAGCGCCCCACCCCCACCTACCGACACACACCCCCGCGCGCTTCTTCTTTGTTTGTGTTTGCGCCGCCCGGCTTCTTCTTGTTGACGGCCGGGGCCGGTGTTTGTTATATACTACGTATTATCCATTTCCATTCTTTGTGTTGATCGATTCAGCTGTCTATATAGGTCGGCGTGCCTTGCAGCAGCCTGTTCAAGACGGTGACGGTGCGCTGCGGCCACTGCGCCAACCTACTCTCCGTCAACCTCCGCGGCCTCCTGCTCCCGCCCGCCGCGCCGCCGGCCAACCATCTCAACTTCGGTCACTCCTTGCTCTCGCCCACATCCCCGCATGGCCTCTTGGTATGTATGGACGAAACCCATCAGTTTAACACTTTAACCTTCTGCTAGTGCATGTTAAGTTTCGACGTTTCTTCGTCCCTAGTTAGCTTAATCTAGTACTCAAAAGTTTGCAGCTAGCTAGCGCGCTCATCAGAGCCAGCCTCAGACAACTGAGGTCAGATCAGTGAGTGTGTGTGTGTGTGTAACTTGCTTCTTTGCGCATGCAGGACGAGTTGGCGCTCCAGGCGCCGAGCCTCCTCATGGAGCAGGCGAGCGCCAACCTGAGCAGCAGCACCATGACGGGCGGCAGCAACAGCAGCTGCGCCAGCAACCTGCCGGCCGGGCCGATGCCGGCAGCCAAGCCTGTGCAGCAGGAGCCCGAACTGCCCAAGACCACCGCCCCGTCGGTGAACAGGCGTAAGGACTTCTTGTTCTTTCTGTTTCCGATCCGATCCTTGGATTCCTGATCTTCTCTGTCTCTCTCTCACCCCTCTTTTTTTTGGGTACTTCTGCATTACTTTTCCGAACCAAGGGTATTAATCACTACGCTAATCAAAGGCTCAAAGCAAACAGCGTGATG
Organism: Sorghum bicolor; assembly: GCF_000003195.3. Taxonomy (NCBI): domain Eukaryota; kingdom Viridiplantae; phylum Streptophyta; class Magnoliopsida; order Poales; family Poaceae; genus Sorghum; species Sorghum bicolor. Next base: position 64,154,282 of record NC_012873.2, read on the forward strand.
TGTGGAGGGGGTGAACTCGGGAAAGCCGTGCAACGCACTGTTTGTTCCTGGGAGCACAAACACCGCCCTAGTTTCCCGTACATTTTTTTGTTGTTGTTTTACAGTTTTTTGCATTGAGTAGAGGGGAACGCAGACGCCAGACCACCGTGTTCGTGCAGTCTGCTGGAATAACAATAACAGTTTTTTTATTTGTGCTTAAAACTGGATGGATGACAACCCCTTCTTATTGCGTGCAGTGTTAGAATACATATACAAAAGCTAAGGTTAAATTACATGAACATTTTTCACCATGTCCATGCGTGGAACATACATAGGGGGTTACTCTATTTAAAAATATAGGACCTTATCGGGATCGATGGAAAGCCTAGCGCGCGAGACATACAATCATGTCTTGTTGTAGGCAGAGGTTGCCCATATCCATCGCTCTTCATCTGTTGCAAACAGTCGGCATGCAGCATAGTGGAGTAGTTGCTGCTAGCTCTAGATAAGCGTACCCATTCTGCCATGTTTCCTATGGATGTGCATGCTGTGTGCTGACTCGAATCTAACCCTACAAATCTAACTTTGCAGCTCCGGAGAAGCGGCAGAGAGTCCCGTCGGCATACAACCGGTTCATCAAGTAAGATTTTTTCCCCCCTGCATATAAAATGCATGCATTTTCCCTTTACCAGTTAGCTCTATCATATGTGCCACCGTATCCTGCTCCTGCATGCTTGCTCATCTATCGTCTTCTAGCTAGTAAATGTGTGCTGCTGGCTGCGTGCACTGCAGGGACGAGATCCAGCGCATCAAGGCCGGGAACCCGGACATCACCCACCGGGAGGCGTTCAGCGCAGCCGCAAAGAATGTAAACTTTCTTCTTCCTCCCCAGACGCACAGCAGTAACAACAACTATACTCGTGGCTAGCTTGCTGTCTGCGTGTCTTGTGATTTGACCCATCACTTTACAATGTCAGCATGGACACAGCGACAGCATGTGTCTGGTGCTGGCTGCTTGTGCCTGGGTGTGGGCTGAGGCTCTGTTTGCTGCCCCACCGGCACAGCCAAAGCATACAGATAGTGTTCGTTTTCAGTATTTGCTTCGAAGTACTCTATACTAATGCGATCCTGATTTTGCATTGTCTTCCTCTCATTTGTGTTTGTTATCAGTGGGCCCATTTCCCACACATCCACTTCGGCCTCATGCCGGACCAGGGCCTCAAGAAGACCTTCAAGACTCAGGTATCAAATATAAAACTGACATTGAAAACCGTAGTAACTCGATGTATATTTGTATGTCTCCAAATCCTCACTTGACACTTTGACAGAATTCAGAGCATCCCCAGCAGCAACACTATATTATTACCATATATAATATTATATATATGCTTCTCTTGATGAGTTTAATTTAGTAATTCAATGTTTTGTACTTTGTAAGCACACACCCATCTTAATTTTAGCGGTTTCCTGGGCTGTGATATACAGGATGGCGCTGAAGACATGCTTCTCAAAGATGGACTCTACGCTGCAGCGGCAGCGGCTGCAGCAGCCAACATGGGCATCACTCCATTCTAGCCGGTTAGGCAGGCATGTTCTGAATCTGGCACGCAGAGTGGCTATCGCCCTTGTGCTGCATTCTAGGGTTTCATCTCAGATCTTGATCTCAGTATCGCGTGTCGTTTAACTAGAGTATTTCCAGTTTGAGGGTAGAAATGGAGAATCAAGTCAGAACACCTAGGCCACTGATGATCCGATCGATAGGTACAGACTTGATTGTCTCCTCTCTATTTCAACAATCCCTTTCATTTCATGTTCTCTCTGTCTCTCTCTTTTTATTTTTTTGTTCCTGGACCCCTTCAATTCGCCTGTAGAAAAGTCGTTGTGCCTCCTCCAGTCCCATGTTTGCGTCTGTTCATCAAGGACATCTTTTTTTACCATGGAGAACTAGTTCGATCGGCATCTGGTAAATCTGGCAACAGTGCCATATATATATATATATATATATATATATATATATATATATATATATATATATATATATATATGTTCCTTCGTGTTCTTGTCATTTTCCATGTACTGCTACTATGTGATTTTTTTTCAACGTGTGGGTTTAATTGCATTCATTTGCGGTTAAATTAGCTGTCAATTTGCACAGTCACTATTGTCCGGACTCCGGACAATTCAAAATAATAGTCTATATTAATAGGCACAATTTCTAATGAAAAAGGGATTGCAAAATATAACATAGGTAAATAATTTTAATTTGACTTGTTTGATCCACATTGCACTGTGCCCTTGGGAATGGAATTCAGAAGGAAAAACAAATTAAGTTCACCAAATGAACTATACTGTTTAGGGCTACTTAAGAATCCTTTGAAAGTGTACAATTCAAATCTAACTTAGGAATAATAATTATGTTTCCCATGTTAATGAAAAAGTGATCTGCAAAGTAATCCATATGGGTGATTAGATCTATATATATGCACCATTCCCTTGGGAAATCAAAATTGAATGGAGAGTAGTCGAACTAAATCCCCAAAATAAACTAGCTATATTGTTTAGTTCAATAGTGCATAAATCATTTGTAAAAGTGCGTCCGAGTATCGCCCCCCTGCCCACAAAGTATTTTCCGCTTCAATAATTAAAATTTGTGAAAAAAAAATCATCAACATTAATGCAGGAAAATGGAATTTGATTTCGCCTAATGGAGTAATTTATGCAGTAAATCACAAACACAATTTTCAACTTCTCCTAATGATGTGGCTTCTCCTAGTGTTTTAACATTCAAAATTTAGTACAAACTTTCCCTATTAAATCTCTCCTAGTGAGGATTTCCTAGTGCTATCGTTTTATTACTAATTAAAAACACTAGGAGAACTCCACCATTTTAGTAGTGAATTCTAAAATATATCATCTATAAGACAATTATATGTACTTTTCCATTTTGAATAGGAAAAAAATGAATGTTTGTTCTTCTTTTTATTGGGGAAAACATGTTATATTATGTGTTTACAATTTATGTTTGGAACTGTTAATGAGAATATTTTATGTGGTCATTGGAGGAAGAGTGTTCCCATACGTTTTTAATGATTAGGTGGCAATACACACATAATACAAATAGCAACACGAACACAACATCTCATTCATTTATTTTTATGCTAGGAAGCTAGGAAAAGGAAACTAGTATTCAAGCTTTGTAATATGCTATACTAGTATTCAAGCTTTGTAACAATTCATCCACAAATGTCAATTAAATGCATTATAACGGATTGTGGTTGATCCAATAAAGTACTCATCCTATATATTTTCATACCTTTTTTTAGATAATGAAAAGGATTGGGCTTCATCTCGAACCCAAGAGAATCAGACCAATTTTTTACAAAAGTTGAGGAACATATAAAACCAAACCCACTCAAAAATCAATCCTTGATTTCTAGCACCCGTCAAACTTGAGAGAAGGTCCTTGATTTCATCACACATCTTTGCAACTGTGACCAATGTCATAGCTAGTGTGTTCCTTTTGAATAAAACCTGCAAGAGATTTGGGTTGGCATTTCTTCTCAAAAACCATATCACTTCTTACTGCAAGTTTTAAATAATTACTTAAATCGTCTACCTCTAAGCCCTCTCTAGTATCAATTTAAAAACGTATCAGTGATCTGTTTAGGTAAAAGAAGAAGAAAAAATACGCAACTAATAATAGAAGATCACATATATAAATTTTTAGGATATGGGAATAGATTATCTGACCTAATGCTCTTAGACCTCGTTTTGTTCACCCCAAAATTCAAAAAAAGTTCAAGATTCTCCGTTACATCAAATCTTACGGCACATGCATAAAACATTAAATATAGATTAAAAAAAAATAACTAATTGCACAGATTACCTGCAAATCGTGAGACAAATCTTTTCAGTCTAATTAGTCTATAATTAGACACTAATTATCAAATACAAACGAAAGTGCTATAGTGCCTAAATCCATAAAGTATTTGGATCGGCCTTAGAATATCACATAGTAGGAGTATATGTGCTCCTAGTTATTAATAATTGGCTAATTGCAATGGTGTACATGCATGGTCCAACCTGCAATGCAGTCTAGTCCGAAACGTGCCAAAATCAAGCTGTTCCAAAGTCCTGATATACTGCTGCCCGGCCGGACCGGCCGGTGGATCAACCCATGCATCCGTCCAGTGACCATGCATGCGTCGAGACAGAGAGCGTGCTTTCTGCTTTTGTTGTCTCCCTGGACGAACACGTACATACGTACGCTCCCGGCCGGGCGCGGCGCGGCCCAAACAACGAGGGTTGTTGAGAGCCGAGAGCGAAGCTACAACTGCACGGCGCGCCCGGAATATCCTCCGGCCTGAGCGAGAGCAAAGGAAGAAACCCGCCGGCGGCCAGCACTGCCGCCCTGCGGCGTGCGTGTGCTTTCCTTGACGCGACGGGTGCGCGCCGTGATTTCTGTGTACGAAGTGTCTGATCCACCAGCGCGATGCATTATTGCGGCGGAGCATGTCGGAGCGCGTCGCCTGCATCTGCGTGCCCATGAATCATGAGGCTGCGCCCCCGTGACGTGACTACTGATCCCCGGCCGGCACCGGCTGTCACACGGTCGTGCTTCCGATCGAAGCGACGCGTGCGCGCGCGGGTCACGCTCACGCCTGATCGTCGCTGATGGGTCCTTCCTTGGCCGCTGTAGCGCGCGTACGCGTGCCGGTGCCCGTGGCGCCAGCTACTGTCAACTTTTTCTTTTTCTTTTTGATCGGGCTACTGTCAACTTTTGAGTTAAAACGTAAAAATCACCACCCTGTACAAATGAATATATAAGTATGGTTGTTCACATAAATAAAGTATTTGCATTCCTTTCGCGGGCCTTTTGCGAACCCATGCCACCAGACAACATTCAAGCCCTAAACCCCTCAAGCCCACCAGACGACATTCAAGGCCCAGTATCTCAAGTCAAGATAATGGCCTCTAGTTTCGCTGGGCGCACACGTCTCTGTCCGTCATCCGTAGAAGAACGGCAACTGACTACGCATCTACTGTAGGCCTGTGCATGACGCACGGTAGCAAATCCCCCAACTACTTCGCTTGTTGATCGATCTGTTGCTTCGTCAAGCGTCACGGTGGACTGTGTGTGACCAGGACTTATACACCATTCGTGCGTCGCACTGTTGGACCGTGACCACTGTCTGTAGCTGCTCAGCATTTTTCTCTCCATATACTGTAGGTGAAGTGTCTGATATCCTTCACGAAACTCCTACGAATTCTGACTTTCTCAAAGTGATCAAAGAAATGTAGCCTAGCTGTCGCAGCCAGAGGACGCGTGTTCGTGGTGGAAATTAAAACGTAGCTGGAACTTCGTGTTACTTGACGATTTCCGTTCTCAAATAACATGACATAACTAACACGATGAAAGGTCATATATGCACACCATATTCTTATTAAGATTGCCAGTGTTATGGGTGCCTTAGTCTTATCTTAATAAGAAAAGAACCAAGGCACTCATAACACTGACTCTTATTAAGATTTTGTTTATATTTTTAAGATTTGCAGGTCTTTTTTAGACAAAAAGTGAAAGGGTGCCTTGGTCTTGCCCAACAATGACTCTCTCTCTTTCGCGCGCGCTCTCTCTCTGGGCTTAGAGTGCCAACACCTCATCCATGGCCTCACTTGGCCTAGAACCGACGGTGCCCACTCCAAGGACAGAATCCTCACTGCTGACATTGCTCCCCTGCAATTCGACACCATCCTCCACCTCTCCATAACCACAATGTACGATCACACAAAAAGAAGAGGACCGGCCAACCCATGGTGGTGGACTACAATTAGGAGCAACGACGAGCCACCTAATGTCAACAAAGAGAAGGGGCCTTAATTAAATCCTCAACGTCTATTGTGTTAATGTTTTGGGCTTCAAAGTGGGCCATGGGCCATGGCCATGGCAACCTCAGTCCACAACAACATAGTTCTTTCCTCGATAGTCATGTTGCAATTTAGTCATGCCACCAACCTTGTTGAAGATCTCAGGAGTCGCTGCCTCACTAGGAGGGAGAAAAAAGAGGGGGTGGTAGGTGGGGCAACCGCGACACCCTGTCTCATGGATGGCTTCGCTCTTGACAGTTAGTGTGGTTTGCTTTGGGAGTTTTATTTTAACCCATTTTAGCTCATATTTTAAAAATAACCTTACTCATATTTTAATTTCTAACCCTCACGTGTAATGATTATGTGCCCATGATTATATCTTGTAGTTTTGGTGATTGAGACAACAACACAAGTCTAAGACTAATGTGTGTTAAAGATGTGTTAAACGTGTTATAATAGGTCCTAGGGATGCAAGTTTAAAGTTTGATCAAGATCCAAGTTAAAATGGAGAACAAACGACAAAGATTCTTCATTGTAGCATTCACTGGATTACTTGATCAGGCCCGTCAGATCATACGGTGGGGTCCACTATGTCAGCCAAGAAGATAACGATCATCTAATGATATGGTGAAAATAATGTCCCAACTTAGGGGGTACAAATTGGTAGACATTTGGGCCACTGTCGACAAAACAAACCCTAGTTTGAGGGGTAGAACTATGGTATGGATTCTCAAAATCTAGTATCACCAGACCTAGTTACTCTCATGTCCCAACTTAAGGGTACTAATTTGTCGAGTTTGGTAGTTCAGATTGCAGGCTGCAACTCACTTGCATGAAGTAGAAATCGCTAGTAATCACCAATTATCCATAGGCGGTAAATTTGTTCCTAGGCCTTGTACACTCCACCCATCACACTATAGGAGTTCGCTAGGTTTGAAATCATTACCCTTAACCTTAACCATAAGGAGAGGGATGCCTAAGGTTAGGCTTGCAACTAGAGTGAAGTCATAACAAGATAGTCTTACTAGAAGGTGTGGGTGGATTATCTCATTTTCAAGGATAACTAATGCTTCTGCTTATTGAGTATTTTGAGTTAACCTTGTTTCACGCTAAAAAGAATCCCCTTTTTATATCTACATGCCTCTATGTGGTGGCATGAGAATGTCAAAAGGAAAATTAGCTTGACGGTAATAATTAATTGGTCAATCTAAAACTATGTGCTTAACACATGTAGCTAGAATTACATTGTTCTTGAGTGAATGAATAAGTGGTTGCCACTGTCCGCAATCTTCTTTAGGCTACTAGAGCGACAATCGATACTTGCTCCAGGAAATTCCGGAAGCTCTGATGCTAAGGTTATAAGCTTATCATTGATCTATTTGTACACGGGAAACTTCTTTTCTTAGAAGTCTACGTGATGAGATTTTTTTTTCTCTGCAAGTTGTCGTAGCTTTCATAGAGATTCCAAGACTGAGTTTAGGTGAAAATGGAAGGAGCATATTTCTATTATTTATTAATAACTTAGCCATCTGAAGCTAGCATAGACACGTGAAGAAACATTAAGCCTCAAATGGCAGCTAGATCTCTGTCAAATAGTTTTTCAAAGCTCTACTATTCTGTAAAGTATTTTTTCATCGTAATTTTAAAAGTTTAGGCTAAAGAATCAAAGAGAATCATTTTCAGCCATAGAATCACTTCTCTCGAAGAATCAACTCTCATAGAAAATTAAAATCCGATTGAGCTCTATCAAACAAGCCCTTCCTTAGTCACTCCTTGGTGACACTACTCCTATACGATACAGTATTATAACAAACGGAGCAGCATCCCAGGATCATCCACTCATCTAGCCCCTTCTCTATTTCCAAATTCCAACATGTGCATCTGGTATACCGTATACCTTGTCGCGACCCCCCGAGTGTCAGGTATTACTTTTCCCTTTGGCATGTTCTTTTCCATATGTGACGGGGATATTATTCGTCAGGAGAGTATACGACGGGATACTAGGGCACTCACGATGTAAGACTCTATCACAGAGTTCAACACATTTAATTACATATTATTTATGGTATTTTGCTGATGTGGCAGCATATTTATTGAAGAAAGAGGTAGAAAAAAATAAGACTCTAAGTCTTATTTAGACTCCAAGTCCACATTGTTCGAGGTAATAAATAACTTTAGACTCTATGATAGAGTCTGCACTGTGAGTGCCCTTGGGGGTTTCACCAGGATGTCATGCACATTTATTAGAGCGCCATGTCAGCAAAACTGCACTTTTTGCATGAAACGAAGAGGAGAGAGAAGGAAGTAGTTTCACCATGGTGAAACTCCGCTGGCGTTGTTTCCCACGCGGTGAAACAGGATGAAATCCCCATTGAGGACTAAATCGTTTCACCATCTTGCATGTGATCCAATCATTTTGCAGTAATTAAATGCTTTGCTCAGCCTAGGAAACATCAAGGTGAAATTCATGCATTGTAGATGTTGTTTCATTGATGCTCTGTTAGCAAATTTGTCTTGAAAACAATGCATTGAAACGGACCATTGAGACCGGCCCTTAAGCTTCACAGTGGCTTCATACAGAGAGCGATGCCACCGGTCGTTGCAAGATGGCGGCACGGGAACCTAAACAGCACCCCGGCCGCGACAAACATGTGGCCCGGAGAGTGACACCTCGCGCGACTTGCGTGTTGGTGCCGCCGGCAGGAGCAGGAAGACACCGTTGACGCCCGGGCCGGTCGCGGAACGAGAGGCCCGGATTCGAGCCGAGCCGAGCCGAGCGTGGCGACAGGCGACCGCTGGAAATCCAGTAGAACTGGCAGGCGCGGGCGGCACGAGTCCTGCGCGATGATGCGGACGCGAAACGGCCTCGGATGTAAACGCGGCAACCAACCGCCTCCCGAGTCCTGAGTTCCGACCCCTCCCCTCCTCCGGCCTCCGGAGAAAAACGAGCGAGCAGATAGACAGACAGCAGCAGCTCAGAGCTGCGGTCTGGCCGTCTGGGGGAAGAGACCGACGCGCGCGCATCCTCCCCGCCTCGCCTTGCCTCGCTCGTGTGAACGGACAACCTCCCCGCCTCCCTCGCGCGGACGTGTCCGTTCACACGAATTTTCTGCGTCGCCACGTCGCCGGTGCGCGGTAGCGGTAGCGGTAGCGGCCAGGGCAGCTTCTCTTCTCGCCCCTTCCAAAATCCCGAGCTTTTTCCCCCCGATTTCGACCCTCCGTTTTCCTCCGCTTCCTCCTCTGCTCCACTGCTTCAGGAATATAGATAGTCGGAGAAAAAAACAGAGAGAGAGAGAGAGAGAGAGAGAGGAGGCAGGGGGAGTGGAGGGGAGGGGAAGCACCGAAATTCCGAATCCCCACCTCGCCGCTCCCACCACCGCGGATTGCGTCGCCCCGTTCGATTGCCCAGGATGAGCACCGAGCCCGGGGAGCTGCTCGGGATCGACCCCATCGAGCTCCGGTTTCCATGTACGTGTCTTTTGTATTTTTGTTTCCTTCGTCGCGGGGCGGGTTCGATTGATTTCCTTGAAATTTTCTGATTGAATAATCACCGCAGCTTCGATAGATATCCGTGGAAATTTTGATGTGCTGTGTCGAGCTTCCATTCGATAATTTTCTATGGGCTGTTTCTTGGGTTCATTTCTTTTATCCTTTCTGGGTTCATTTCGATGATTTTTCTCTGGTTTCGTAATCCGCAGTCGTCCTGTATTGTTCTTTTGTTTCCTGATTTTCTCTCTGTTCTGCTCCCTGAATCATGCAGTCGAATTAAATAAGCAGATCTCCTGCACGCTGCAGCTGACGAACAAGACAGACAAGCAGGTCGCGTTCAAGGTAAACGAATCCTTCCTGTGGATTCTCGGGCAGAAGAAGCTATGTAAAACAAAATGGTACCGTAGAGATTAAACTTGTGCAACATTGCGACTGTAGGTTAAGACAACAAGCCCGAAAAAGTACTGTGTTCGGCCAAACAATGGCATGGTGGCACCCCGGTCCAAAGCTGATGTTGTTGGTAATTTAGTGGATCGATCGCATAATTATCATCACATAACTGGCTCTATTTTAACATCTTAATTATACTGACCGTGAATCGCTTGGGTTCAGTTACAATGCAAGCGCAGCGGGAAGTGCCGCCAGACATGCAATGCAAGGACAAGTTCCTTGTGCAGAGCGCCATTGTGGCCAAGGAGATCATGCCAAAGGAGGTCACTGGAGACATGGTAATAAGTCACGTTTTAGTGTGTTTTGTGATTCAGCGTTTTATATTTGTAGTTTTCTCTGTCCAATTATTATGACTTAGAGGGAGACTTTCTTTATCATTTTATAGAGGTGCCCCTTCTGTTCACTAAAAAAAATCTTAATGATGGATTATGTAGTTTACCAAAGATTCAGGCAATATAGTGGATGAAGTGAAGTTGAAGGTAGTTTACTTAGCGCAATCGTCCTCTCAAAGCGAGGGATATGAGGATGGTAATCTGGGCAGTTTGAGTTATCAAGAGGTAAGAATTTGATTTCAGAATTGATTGTTATATAAGTAGTAGATTTCGAAAACCTACAAGTATTTACACTAAGGTCGCAAAAAAAATTCAACTTTGGGGCATATTGCAGAAACCTAAGTTGCAGTTTTTCTGCAATAAGATGTTTTTTTAATGCAATCTGCAATAAGATGTCAAAATAGTTTTATGTTTTTGAGGAAGTTATTGCTTTTTGCAAGATGTCAAAATAGTATAGGTTTCTATAATAGGCCCCAGAAGTTGCAGTTTTCAACCCTTGTCAAAATACTTTTTAGGTTTTTGAATTTACTCTTCTATAATTACAGCATGTATTTCATGATCTACACCAACAATTTACTGTGATAGAACACTTGGGCTTATTCTCTTGTAGTTCCTGACTATAACATTTTGCACTGATAATTGATTCTCTCTCCCAATATCCACCTTCTAAAACTGAGAGTGGTTCTTTCTTTGCAGGAAACAAAAGAACCTAAAGAATCAGAAAAAATAATCACTGAGGTGAACCTTTTTATATAAAACTTGTCAAGCTGTACCTACTAAAGATTCTAGATGTAGTACTTTTGCACTTGAAATACTCATACCTCAAAAGTCATCAAGTTTGTAGCATCAGCACGTCATTTGCTTAAATATTGCACTGAAGTAGATGGAGTTAACCATTGCTCTAAATGTATCACTTGAGCTCATTCTGGTATCTGTCTGCCACTGGATGAAAAATATTGAAGATTCAGAAATTAGAGATGGTCCGTCTTAGATACTGTTTCTAAATGACATATCCTATGACTAGTCTCTCAAATAGCATTCAATTATAAGCCCGTAGCATTGCTTCAAACTGTTAATTCAACTTATGGTCTCATGTATTAGCATTCTACCTGTATCGAATTCTTGAGCATGTCAGCAAATTTTTAAAAACAAAGCAATCGAGGCCTTGGCCATGGATTCCATCAGAGGCTTGACATGGTCTATTTATGCCTTTGTAGCCATTTGCTTTGATTTCGAAACTGATGGAGGAGAAGAATTCTGCTGTTGAACTGAACAACAAGCTTCGACAAGAATTGGTCAGTACCACATTGGTTTTTTGCTTATTATGCAAACTGTTAATAGACTTGCAATTCTGTTACCTTTGACTGTAGGCTACATTTAGCTTTTATTTTCTAGGCTAGACAAAGTTGTATTATAGCTCTGTTGATAGCTTGTGCATTTCTCTACAGATAAATATCAGATTGTACCCTTCCTGTTTGTACATCTGTTTTACATGGGCTACATATAGCCTTGTCCTTTTTGTATCTTCCATCCCTTTCTCTCGTTCTCCTTTTAGTTCCTTTTCCTTTTCATGATTCCATCAAGCGTAGAACTACATGTGCAGATTCACATGATCCCTCCATCCACTTTTATAAAGCATATTTTTTATCTGAAGTATAACTTCCTAAGGTTAAGAAAGAGTGAGGGAAGACATTATGTTAAGAAAGAGGGCCATTGATAGACTGGCTTAGTAACTCCTCAGTGAGTTTTGTTTGTGTTCTGTCTTTTTCTCGGCCGAGTCCTGGAATGACGATTTGTACATAAAAACCTCTATTTCCTACCTTAATTGAAGGGCAGCACTCCTGCCATTACTTTTAAAAAAAACTTTCTAAGGTTTGACCAACAACTATATCAAATTATATGCTTGTCTAGTGTACAGAAGTTATATCAAATTCCTATTTTAAATGCTTCTGATATGGTTTTGATCCTGTAGCAATTAACGTATAATATAAGAGAAATTAAAGGTTAAAGTTACTTCTAAAACTATTGTGTACCAAAATATGCCTGCAATACTCTTTGGATGGATTACTGTTGCATTGCTTCCTGCCACAGGGATACCTGAACACTTGGATCAATTTCAGTGGCAGGGCAGATTTATTCTGATTATAATTTTATTGGAATTTGACAGGACCTTCTGAGGCGAGACATCAGCAGGCAGCATGGTGGTTTCTCATTAGTTTTAGTACTGGTGGTTGCTATTCTGGGAATACTGCTAGGGTTCCTCATGAAGAGATGAGTGCATGTATTATTTATCTGGTTGGCTTTTTCTGAATTAAACAAAATTGTATGTGCTCTCTGTATGGTTGCTGTTGTACAACTCAGTGGTCTGTTTATCATAGGATCTGATGCCTATTGTAATTTTCTGATTCATATTATAAACTTTAGCCAAACAATAAGTCATAGTTACCAACACCAGCTGTTATCAGCTTGCAAGCGACTTGAGGTCTTGAGGTGTAGCATTTTGGTTTTTGAAAGATTTTGACTAATTGTTGGCATCCTTTTGCACATATAAACAGAATGGTTTCTTTAAAACTGTGGTGATATATATATTCTTTGTGAATTGCGTGAAGTGATTTACTCATTGTTAAGAGGGACCAAAGTACCAAACTCATATTTAGGGTTCTGCTACAGGTTGGAAATCAATAAAGAAAACAAAAGGTGGAATTTTTGGGTACTCGTGGTACTTGATTGACGGCCTCCTCTCAGTAACTATTCAGCCTTTCAGCTTACGTTTAACAAAGCGTTAAAATGCCCATGCTAATACAATCTGAATTATAGACATCTCATGGTACTTGATTTATCGCCTCCTTTCAGTAACTATTCACCCTATCAGCTTCCATTTAACAAAGCATTAGAATGTCCAAGCTAATACAATCTGAACTATAACACAAAGCATCAGAATATGGCATACTAAGGTTATGTTCAGTTCATCTCAGAAAACTGTTGTAAGCTACATGCTGTGAAAAAACTATAGCGGTTTGGTTTAAAAAAAAAACTATAAAACCTACCTTCCTTTTTATCCCCATTGGAACAACTATAAAACATCTCTCTATTTCTATCCATTTGGAAAAGTTGAAAGACAAAAGTAGGGTTTAAGACGTTGCAAAAACGGTACATGTTTTTGGAAAACCAGCTTTACGTTCCACCCATTTGGTTGGCTTTATGCTTTTTGGCAGCAGAAGCACTTTAAAGCTAACCTAAACACAACCTAACTTCAGAGACACGAAAGCTCCTACCTCCACGATGTTCAAGTTATCACGTAGTACACATCAAACTTGATCGATAAGCCCGCACCTCTCAATACCCTAAACGACCAACTACTACTGTTGGCTTCGTCTCAAGGACACAAGAACATGAATCAACAAATGGTTTGCAACCTTGCTCATTGAGTTGTCATAGGTTCGCTGAAGTCTTCGTGCCTGCTTGATGCAATCTAGACAAGTAGAGCTAGGAGTGCCTTCCCAGTGCTTTAGTAACTACATGATTAGTGGCTACAACTTTGAATGGATTGAGAGATCTCCTCTTATTTCGTGCTGCACTGGAGACATTATTCCCTTAGGTTGGTTTGGCCTCTGATCAAGATACAATCAATCTCTAGCTTGGACAACAAGTCTTATCATTGTAGACATGTTCATACATTTATTATAGCTTCTTCACCGTCTCCTTTTTTATCAACTACACAAACCACAATAATCGTTATTGTGGTTGTCCACCGTCCATCGAGTCCAATCCCTTTGCCATCTCCATCATTATTCCCCTCTGCTATCATTTCGAGGTCAAGTATGATGATCTTGGCGATAGAGGCCATTGACTTGCAGCTACATGAGGACCATGAGCGTCTCAAGTATGTGGTTTGTTTTAGAAGGCATAGTTGTCGCCCGAGATGCACTGCATCTACACTATTGTCACTAGCTAAGTGTTTTGATGCACTACACCCACAACACAAGGAGAAACAAGAGGACCGAGAAAAAAAACTTTGGTAGTCCTTGTGTTTTGAATGTCTAGAAGTAAATTATTAAAAAAATAGTTGGAGATGATAATAAATCCGATCCTTACTCTTTCTTAGGATCGAAATAATCATAGATTTGACAGGTGATCTATTGGGAACTATTGGACATGCTCTTAAGATCACTCATGTGTTGTGTTTGAGGCTCCAAGCTAGCACCGAATGACTGACTACTCATTAGCGAGTTATTTTTTACTTACTCAATCCTCTTCTTGTCATTCTCATCTAGTGACATAGTTTAGTGTTAGAAAAGCCTTCGTGTAGACACATGAATCCAACTATATGCCGATGGTAAGTACACACTTTCAACAAAGTTTTGGTGTTGACTAAGGTTTGCTTGGATCTCCTAGAAATTATTGGAATCTGGATTTTAGATTATGGATACAAAATATGGTCTATAGCATTTTTATTTTATTTAGCATTTAGTATCCAATCATAGACTAATTAAACTCAAAAGATTCGTTTCGCAAATTATTCTCTAGCTGTGTTTTAGTTTTGTAAATAGTATATATTTAATACTCCACACATGTGTCTAAATATTTAGAGAATTAAAAAAATCAGGATGAACCGAACAGGACCTAAGAGCAACTCCAATAGAGCCCATACTCAAGCCCCAATAGCTAAATATAGATGCCCAGGCTAAAATCATTATTCCAGTAGGGCCTCTACTCCAGACCCCATATTTGGTTGGGCACCCATATTTCTCCCCCAGACCCCATTCCTGTTGGCCCAACAAGACAGCCCCCATCCTCCATCGCGTGTCCTAGCCCCAGCGCATGCTCCCTCTCTCTCTTCCCTTGTATGTGCATGATACCCTATAGTAACCGGCTCGATGCTCTAATTGTGTCCATGTCCAAAGGAAGAAGAAAGAGGAAGAAGAAAAAGACAATGACGAGTGGGTCCCTTTTGTCATTCTCTCTAGAATAGGTTTGAGGGTCCAAATTTAGGTGTTGTTGGAGTTGAAGCAAAAAAGTTAAGCCCCAAAAGTAGGAGGATCACCCAAATTAAAAGTAGAGGCCTAGTTTTGGGGCTAGTGCTGGAGTTGCTCTAAGTAACCAAACCAATGGCGGCCTAGCACTAGGTATATCAAACTTTGGCCTTGTTTAGTTCCGAAAAGTGAAAACTTTTCGGAACTGTAGCACTTTCGTTTGTTTGTGACAAATATTATCCAATCATAGACTAACTAGGATCAAAAGATTTGTCTCGTGATTTCCAGCTAAACTGTGTAATTAGTTTTTGTTTTCGTCTATATTTAATGTTTCATGCATATGCCACAAGATTTGATGTGACGGGGAATCTTGAAAACTTTTTGGTTTTCAGAGTGAACTAAACAAGGCCTTTATATAAGTATTTTGTAGAAAAAAAATACATTTGAGAGGCAGGCTTATACAACAGATAAAACAATCAGCCATATCCTGGCAGGCACTGGCATCCATCCTGAGTTCCTGACGGAGTGACGGCTCGAGAGCGTCGCTGCTTTGGGTTCTTCGGTTCTCCCCTCCTTTTCTTTCCCCCGTTCGCCTCACGGGCCCCCGGCTCTCGCGCGCGCCTTTCTTGCCTTGCTGCCACGACTGGGCGAGCGCCGCCGCCCTTAGCCAGTTCTTCGCAGGCGACGACCACCCCACCAGGTATGCCCGACTCTTCTATCCCCTTACTGCAGCGCGAAACAGAGTTCTCCAATCCCTGCTATAAGTAATTTGTATTGGATTGAATCTGATGAATCTGACCCATTTATTTTTTTTATTACAATAAATAATAGATATGTTACGTACTAACTTGAGTTTGTGTGGCTGTATATGTGTACACCCATATCCATGTCCGGTCCGCTCCTGCATTGCTCGCTACTGCAGTCAGACATGGGAGAAGGCGGAGAAGAGAAGTCGTTCAATTTCCTTCAAATTTTGCTCGGTGCGTCAGTCTCTCCTATATCTCTCCAGTAGTACTTTTTTTTTTTTGAAAGATATCTCTTCAGCAGCACACTCTGCTTCGTTTTGTTGGATGTCTCTCGTGGTTGCTCATTGTCACTGGTGTAAGCTAGGAAGGTTCAACTTCCACTACAAAATTGGTTTCACATGCTTCATGCTGGAATTCAACTTTTGCAATGCTGGAAATGAATGTTCAAACATAGAGTCAGTGTTGTTGGGCAGTTCCCTATTTAGGTGGCATAATGAGGATTGAGGAGTGCGCTAAATGCAATATGTTAATCCTGCTGGTCTGGGAGTTACTAGGTTACTTTCTGAAAATTTGGACATGTGGTTATTGTCAGGAGGGTTTGTGTGCAAGCTTGTTGTACCTTTGTTACAAACTTTGCTCATTCCATTAAATAGAATGTGGCTTGGCACTTTTCCCTGCTCTTTTCTTCTGATATAAAATTGGCAATTGTTGTTTTGAAGAATAAACAAAAAAAGTTGCAAACTTGTTCTTATGTATAACCTTTTTCATTTCAGAGGGAAGCATAGCTGGAGGAACCGCTGGTGTTGTTGTGGAAACAGCATTGTACCCTATTGATACTATAAAAACCAGGCTTCAGGTAATAAGAGAAGTGATGTGTATTGGGTACGAAATTCCTATCTAAATGTGCCTTCAATCCCGTTCCCCATTGATGGTCAAATAGTGTTCTGTCTTCTAGTCTATAATTTACTGTTTTACGCTTTTAGCTTCCTAAATGAATCCATTTTCTTCTGCTTATTGTTTACCGGCATATTAGAGTTGGCTGTCTTAAGCTTGTGATCTGCGCAGGCTGCTCGTGGTGGAAGCCGAATTGAATGGAAAGGCTTGTATTCTGGATTGGCTGGAAATCTAGCTGGTGTCCTGCCGTGAGTACACGACATCTCTTGGTCATACTTCTTATGTTGGTTAATTGCGCATGATGATGCTTTCCTATAAGCAATTTCAGTGCGCAAGATGTATCCATCATGCTCCAACCTCAAAGTATCATCATGGTTTGTATTGAAGAAATAAATATGTAACAATTCATGATAGGGTGCAATTCTTGTCTTCGTTTCATGTTCATTGGGTAATTTGTTGTTAACTTTCCTGAAGACGCCATGAGATGAAATTGCTATATTTTGTTTCTGTTGTGCCGTCTTTCCTGTGCATTTGATTTTCATAGCATACTCTGTAATTTATGGCAGGGCCTCTGCAATATTCGTCGGAGTGTATGAGCCGACTAAAAGAAAACTACTGGAGACACTTCCTGAAAATTTGAGTGCAGTTGCCCATTTTGTAAGTTAGCACAAACAGAGCTTATTGTTCAACTTTGCTGTTTATACCATGTACTTTCATTTTATACCTGCAAGTTTTAGGATTTTCATCACCAAAGAATATTGTTTGTGTCTTCTCTGTGGATGCTTAATCTCTACTACAGCATATTGATTAATGCGATTTCTACAGACTGCAGGGGCCATTGGTGGTATTGCTGCTTCCCTTGTCCGTGTCCCTACAGAGGTTTGTAATTTTATATTTTCCTACTCCAGATAGTGTTGTGCTGCATCCAAATTAGATCTCATTGGCCCATTGCATTCAGGTGGTCAAACAAAGAATGCAAACCGGTCAATTCAAGTCTGCGCCTGATGCTGTTCGTCTCATTGTCGGTAAAGAAGGGTTTAAAGGACTGTACGCTGTACGTATATTCTGGCATCTTATTTGGTCAACAATCTTTTAAGGTGTAATATTGACTTCTATTTGAAGAATGAATTACTGTTTATCTGTTTTGTAGATTTTATTCCCACTCACAATTCTTTCAATCTTATCCATTATATTGCTTGCTTCTTTTGGTTTATAGGGTTATGGTTCCTTTCTACTTCGAGATCTTCCATTCGATGCCATTCAATTCTGCATTTACGAGCAGCTTCGAATTGGTTACAAACTTGTGGTATTCCTCTTTCATTGCTGAGACTACTATTTTTTTTCTCCTGGCTGTTGAACTACTCATGAATATCCGTGGCTTGAAAGCACTTACAGTTCAGAAATATGATTGAGCATTCATTAGTTGCTCCATGTTGTCCCTGGATGACTTTTGTTTGGTAGGGTTAAATTTTGTGCTATGGATCTATGATCAGCATTTTGCTATCATGCAGATGTGATTTGGCATGCCACTATTTTCACCAGAATCTGTTTCCACATGATTTCTTGGACTGAATGACTTGACTGATGGCTCGTATTTTTAGTCTCGCTAGATATCAATTGTTGTAACTAATGTCCAGCATAAACTGTAACTTGAACTCTCCAGGATTCTTATCTTGTTTTTTGACAATTTATCCAGGCAAGGAGGGAGTTGAATGATCCAGAGAATGCGCTTATTGGTGCTTTTTCTGGTATAACTAAATTCTCAGTCTAATCTTTTGTAACTCTCACCTTGCTTCCTCAGTATTTGTAATCTGCCTGGCTTTCATGGGTTCTCGTATTTCCTCTTTCTGACAAAATCGCTTCCACATACTTTTTTTTTTTGTGAATCGCTTCCATATACTCTGTGCTTTAACTTTATGATAGGCGCCATCACTGGAGCTATAACTACTCCCTTTGATGTCATGAAGACAAGATTGATGGTTCAGGTGAATACTTGTATGAAGACTTTCCACACAAATCTTCTGCATTACTGACTATTTCCATATTGGTTGTAATTGCAGGGACAAGGGAACCAATACACTGGAATTGTAAGCTGTGCTCAGACAATCCTCAGAGAGGAGGGCCCTAAGGCATTCTTGAAGGTAAAGCACCACTTTAAACAGCTTCAGTACTCTTAAAATGTAAAAGAAGCACTAGATTACGTTATGTGAACTGGAAGCTTTTTATTGTCTTTAAACTGTATAAGCTTTTAGATTCCCAGTTAGATAAGCTTTCAATTGTGACTTACGGTTACAGTTTGGGATTTTGGCCCAACATATGATGCAGATCACAATACAACGATCTTTCTAGTTTGCAGCATTCTATTGCATCGGCCTCTCCTATGTTGTGCATGCCCCCGACATTGTCATCATTTGTCCAACTGCCTTTTTTTTCAGTTGTCACATGCTGAGTACTCATGTTCTGAAATTCGGTATTCATGTTCTCTGACGAGTGACAAGTGTTGGTGCAGCGGAGCACTAGGCTTGATATATTTCTGTTGACACATGGCAGGGCATTGAGCCGCGAGTGCTGTGGATTGGCATCGGTGGATCCATATTTTTTGGTGTGCTGGAGAAAACCAAGTCGATGCTAGCCGAGAGGAGGAAACGCGAGCTACCCGTCAAGGACGAATGAACGAAGATCAGTTAAATAATTTATGTCCACGTTGAATCATTCTTGTAGTTCTTTTTTTTCACGTTGAATCCTTATCCTGTGAAATTAGATAAACAGAATACACAATTTTACTTGCCAGTAGTGCTTCAGCCTACAAAGGATTTTAAGACAGATTAAGAAAGAATACAAGAGAAGCAATGTACCAACTGAACACATCAAGGCTGCTAGTTCTGGTGATAGTGATCGATGAACCTAAGAATATGTGGCTTACCTTGTTTTGCAGTGTTAGTCATATCGAGGCCACTCGGTTTTCTTGGCCCTTGGTTCGTTTAGTTTGTTGGAGAATGGAGGGGATCCAGGACTTGTCCAGACCGAGGGAATTGGAAGTGGACTTTATCCCCTACAAGTCACCCCACCCCCTAAATCCCCTCAATTCAAGATTAACCAAACAAGGTCTTAAGAGGGATTAAATCCCTCTTGTCCCCTTCCAATACCGTTGAGTACGGGATTAACTATACAAGACCTAAATGGGTGCCAAACTTGCTAGCCAAATATTGGCTTGGCCAACAAGAGCCACAAAAACCAAACATGCTCCTAAAGCCACATTTCTGATCCCACGAAACAAACAAAAAGTCTTTGAAAATCCCTCCATCTAAGCGCTATTAACCCTCCCCTCAACTACCTCTAAACAAACACACTCTTTACTCTTACTCTGAAGTCTAAAGGGTCAAGCAATATCGCTACATCCTACAGCTAAAGCAGGAGTATAGAAAAAATATAAGGCACACGACAAATAGAAGTACATTGATGAGATCTGGAGAACTAAAACCATCTATAACTTCTGTAGAACCATACATTTGGTTCAATCAGATAAGAATGCCTGTGGTTATTAGCACTACAAAAAAAATGGGTGTATCTATTGGGGAGGGAAAAGCATGAAGCTCTCACGGCTTCTTATCCACGGGCCTCGAAGCTTTTTGCATCCATGTTTCGATCTGCTTCATTGTCTTCTCTCTCCTACGCTGCAGCGCTTTGAATTCCTCAGGATTGAAAGGAGGAGGCAGGTCACATGGGCCGGCATCGCTGGCGGATCTCACCATGGAGTCCTTCATGAACTTCCTCTCGCGGCCTATAGCTTGGCAAGCCAAAGATTCCGGACAGACCTCAATAGCTTCAGGTGGTTTTGTTGGCTTGAATCTTAGGAGCTTGGCATACTCAGTTAAGAGGTGAAACATGTAATCATATACATATTCCATGCTGAGCTCTTTTTGAATAAAGTTGCTTCCTTGCTTTCCTATTCTCTGTGCCTATATTTGCAATGGGATACATGGATATGGTTATTAACAAAAGATGCAAAACTTTACAAATGTACGTAACAAAACATTCTCTACAGAAGAAAACGGGTGCTCTTAACGCCAATATGTTATTACTTGTGAAAAATCAAGGAGAAATTGGATTACAAGTCAAGTATGACTCAATAACCAAAAATTGTTTCAACAGTTATTTTCTATGCTTATGTGCTGGTTAAAGCACAGATCATTCAGCCATAACATATACTACAAAGGAGAAAAACCAGTCTTATATACTGCTTGAGGAACTTGTATTAAAATATGAATCTGCCTACAATCTAAAAAATTATCTGGTGCATTCAAAAAAAAATCTGGCAAAAGCTTCCTAGAAGTATGTTGAGCATGACATGTGTCATGGTAGTTTCATCATTAATATAGGTGACACTAGAAATATCTCCTGAGTTCAGACAGCACAATGCACCTTATAACCAATGTGCTCCATCATTCATGCAAATAACATGCACCAACCAATCTCTTTACCTTATGATACGCGCCTAATCAAACAAAGCACACTTCTTTTAACTCATTTTTTGCACATAATAGTACCTGGTGACATTTGTTTTGGAAACAAAAGAAATTCTCAACCATCCTGTACTCCCTTATCGCCTTTCGCCAACCTTTTGTCCTTTCTACAACTAATAAAATGTTGTACAGTCCTAGCAGTAGTTTTGAAGGCTTATAATAAATATATTGTTCTCTTATAATTTTTGTGTTAAAAAGTTGTCCTCTCTTCTTGTTATGAGGTTCATCTGTAACAAGTCTGAGACCTGGATCTAGCTAACCTATTTACATCTGTGACTAATATATGGGACCTAACTCAAAACAACGGCCCAAGTCCAACTAAGCACAAACTTGTCAAGGCTAGTGATGTACCTCCTGCTGCATCACATCGCATGATCAAACAAGGAAATAACCAAAGGACCTGTTTGATTCTCTTGTACCAATAAGTTCAGCCAAGTAATGCAGTGAAGCTTTGTTACTGATATAATAAAGATGTACACAAAAAGATACCTTCTGTTTGTGAGAGTTGCCCCAGTCAACAGCATACTTTATGGAGCTACACTTGTTGTCGTCCCAAATTGGCCAATAATGTTGCATGGGCATCAGCACCCTTGAATAAAAATCATAGTATTTTGGTGTAACCACTAGTGTCATGGAATCACAAGCTAGAATGTACTTCTCACTGACTGACCATGCTGATCCTTCAATATAAATCTTGTACCTGTCACCCAAAGGAAGAATCTCAGTATTATCTACCGAACAACATAAATTTCAACTTGTCTGCGAGGAAAGAAAATAAACCTATGGGTGCATTGACCAGCCAAATTTGACTGTTTGTATCCTGCCTTGATCTCCTTTAGCCAATCCTAAATGACCAAAAAGGAAACAAAAACTAATCAATCATGGGTCACCATTACTAGAACTGTTTCATTGATTCTTTCAGAAAAAAGAACTGTTTCATTGAAAAATTAGTTATCCAATAATTCTAAATGATTTAAACATTTTATGGGCAATAAAATTGACAAAACAATGGAACTTCACTCACGGAAAGACATTGGGCCATCACAATTTCTCCAAGTACAAGAAAGTGCAATGTAACATAAAGAAAAACAAAGTACCTGTTTGTAAATCCTTGCATTCCATTCATGCTCACTGGAGACGTTACACTTAACAAGCTCCTGCCTTATAACTGCAACATCTGGATTCCCTTTCCAGTAAGCATAAGGTTCTCTATTCAACCATTTCACCCTCTTGTTTCCACGATTCAATTCCTTCTGCAGAGCATCCCACGGTTTTATGTTGATCTCAGGCCTATCATCAGTCATCACATACAGTTCATAAGTGTTTGTGCTTTGTCTGAACATCAAAACACAAAAGAACAGATCAACCACAATATCACTTAAGTAACTCCCAAAGTAAAACAATAAGAAATGGCACTGATCTTTTGCATTTGGTTCTCATTGAAATAACTGTGTTATAGACAACGAATGCAGTGACTACTGATATAAAACGGTGTCAATGCACGAGAACAAAAATAAACAATTTATGCCAAAAAGAAAGGCATGATCGACTGCTTACCAGCCCCAGAATGACCAGTCTGGGAAGACAACATCTAGCGTCTCATTGTTGCCGCAGTACCTGAAGAGCGGCGGCAATACCGTGGCGTTCTCCCCTTCGTACTGGTCGGCGTGCACGACGGGCCAGTCGACGCAGTCGAACATGAGGTCGAGGTCAGGGACGCGGCCTGGGTAGCGCCGGAGCAGCTGCAGGATGCCCCAGATGGTGAAGAGGTCGCGCGTCTGGAACGCCGGCGCGATGCGCTCGATGTACGCGCGGCCCCGGATCACGACGAGGCGGAAATTGGCGGTGGCGCGCGCGCGGTCGACCATGGCGCGGGTGATGCCCCCAGCGGCGCGCCATGGGTGGAGGTCCTCGTGGATGAAGCGGAAGTAGGCGGGGCACGTTGAGGAGGCGTTGGAGTTGGCGGGGAGCGGCGGCGGGTCGGGAACGGCGGCGCAGGTGGAGGCGGAGGATGCGTTGGGGGAGAGCACGAGGTCGAGGGTCTGGGAGATGTTGCTGGGGATGGTCGGGTCACGGGGAAGCGGCGGCGCCGTGCAGGAGAGGGAGTAGGTCGGCCGAGGCGGCGGCGGTGCGGCGGGGATGGCCGGGATGGAGGTGGTCTGCGTCGCGGTTAGGATAGCCTGCAGGGAGAGGAAGACGATGATCAACGGTCGTGTCTCAGTGAGCTTCCGCGTTGACTATCAGCTTCTTTTCTTTTTGTGTTATATTATTAAAAAATAATGGAAAAATAACTTGGAGGAAAAGGGGAACATGATAAGTTGATCAGTGGCGCGTCCAATTTAACCCCAGATGATTATCCTGAAAATAATAGGAGTTTGGGTGTTGCAGCTTGCAAGCAAGAAAGTGATTGCATGAATTTTGTTTTGAAATAAAGGGTCGGAGCTTACCTACCGGCTTTGAGCTCCACTGATCCAGATTGGTGATTGACAGATGAGTCTGCACATGTTAAATTGATTGTTAATTACTTCCTATCCTAGGCTAATGCCCATGCATCGGTTCAGTAAAACTACTTTTTGCATCCATCAGACTGAACTGAAAGATTGTTAATTACTTCCTAGGCTAATAATGCCTATGCATCGGTTCAGTAAAACTACTCTTTGCATCCATCAGACTGAACTGAAAGATTGTTAATTACTTCCTAGGCTAATAATGCCTATGCATCGGTTCAGTAAAACTACTCTTTGCACCAGTCAGAGTAACTGAACCGAAAGAACAATAGGCAAATCATTGAACAGCGATAGATGATGAAATGCGTCAACAATCTTTCACGGTGCCTTTGACAACTACTGTCTGCTGGGGAAGAGTACGGGAATTAGCGCTAAGTGGTGGAGAAAATTAAGTTCGGAATTTGAATTTTAGTCTCAGCCTAATGAAAAAAATCGGAGGGCGAATTTAGATGGAATACCACGAATACCGAGGATAGAGTCATTTATCATCCTTCCTCGGAGAACTGATTGGTGCGAGATGATTCTGTAAACTTTTATTCCCGGTCGCACCACGAAACAAACAAAATATTTTCTAACCTCCTACCACCGAGTCCCATTACTGCTCCTAATTATCCCATCCAAATGTGCGAAAACAACAGTTAAATAGAGAAGAACATCCGAAAAATGCAACCAAGTTCATATCGCAATGGGAGAAGAGGAAATATGAACTCTGCACTTACAGTGGTGGTGATCCAGCGGGCGGAGACGAGGACGCCGACCACGACGACAAAGAAGAAGAGGAAAATGGCCGTCGTCACCGGCGACGACGACGAGGAGCCCGGGCCTTTATTGCTCCATCGCCGGCCGTCCGGGATCACAGCCACAGCCGCCGAAGCCATCGCCCCCTTGTCCAGCGCTTCGCTTTGAGAGATCTGGGACCAGCAGGTGTTCCTTCTTTCTCTCCGAGCGCGTCAGGCTCCGGTCCTCCAGGAGGAGCCCGGAAGTCGCCAGGGGACGTTCGGTCCGCGCCGATCACTCAGGAGGGCGCGTCCACCGTCCACGTGCTGCTGCTGTGTCGGGGGCTCTGCATGCAGATGATGATATAATAGTTTTTCACTTAAAAATTACTAGGAGGGAATTAAGTACTAATAATAACTTATTAGTGCCAGTAATAACTAGTTGTGTGCCTATGTGTTGCTACTAGAGCAAACTTTAAAAAAAATAATCAGCACAATAGTAGTAGCACTAAAAAACATAAGATATCATTAGAGCAACTCCAACAATTCCCCATCTCTCCTTCCCATCCTTGGTTTTTAGGAAAAATAGAAAAAATATGTCTCCAACAGTTTTCCATCTGGGTTTTCTATTTTGGAAGAGGTCGCAAAAATAATCTGAACCAGCGCATGTTTCCGCGCGTTCAGAGCCGCGCATCGCGTCTCCCATCGCGAGTTCGCGACACATCGTCCTCCCGCGCACTGTCACTTCTTCCCGCGCGAGTTCCAGGAGTCGCTGTCCTGGTGATTAGCATGCACGAACCTGAGAGGATGGCTTGTTGTAACCTGCTCCTGGCCAACGATGCACGGACAGCCTGCTGAGATTAGCATGCACGAACCTGAGAGGATGGCTTGCTGTGACCTGCTCCTGGCCAACAATGCACGGATGGCCTGCTGGGATTAGCACCGGCGATGGGTCGAACCTTCGAACCTGGTGACGGCGTCCTGATCTAGAGTCGCGACCTGACGAGGACGGCGTGAAGAAAAGACCGCGAAGACGGCGCGAGAAGAGAAAGTGCGAGGAAAATTTTAGGTGGGTCCAGAAAATTGGTTTTTAGGAAGTGAATTATGGGAAACTATTGGAGATGGCCTTGTTTTTCCTTTTCCATATGATTTGGGGAGTTGGCAAATATTAAGATATGGGAAATAAAAAAATGAGAAACTGTTAGAGTTGCTCTTAGACACTTCAATTTATTCAGCAACATGATGTTTGAAGCCACATGATACATAGCCATTTATAAGAATAAACGAACAAAACTGATTTTTTAATTGTTTCTTAAGTCTCTCCACAATATTTGCTTCTTAAGTCTCTCCACAATATTATATGAAGAGCGATTTTGCAGAACATGCTGACATTGCTACAAAACTAAAAAATTCTCGGTGTCGTACATCAACCACAAAGAATTATATACAGTTAGAGTAAGCTTGGGCGAAAGACTTGAAGCTCGTTAGCTCATGGTTAGCTTGGCTCAGAACGAGCCGAGCCGAGCCAAGATTTTAACTCATTAGCTATAAGAACCAACTCGAGCTAGCTCACGAGCCAAACGAGCTACAATTTCAGAAAAAAAGTCATCACAATTTATATTAGTTTTGTATTACTTAATGTCTTACATTTTACAAATGATTAATATGTTAGCTCATATGAATATTTTATTCAACTTATGACTATTGGATATATTATTATTGTATTATTACTATTTTTAAGCTTTAGATGAATATAAATATTATATTTATGTAATTTTTATATCTAGCTCGCGAGCTTAACGAGCCAGCCCAAGCTCGTCATGAGTCGAGCTGAGCCAGCTTTCTAGCTCGTTAAGATAACACGCTAAGTCAAACTAACTTAGTATCCAGAACGAGCTAAGCCGAGCCAGTTCGGCTTGTTATCCAGTTTTAAGTTAGAGTATCCTGACCATATTTCTTATATTGCATCTTTTATAAATTGTTGTAGGAGAGTGCCTCTGTAGAGTACCTAAAACTTGTCTTCTCTTTATTCAGCGACAGGAGAGAGGAGGTTGTTAGAAAAAAAAATGGTGCTTCTTTTAGGAGATTTCTTAAAATTATAAGAATGGGCGATTAGATATGAGGTCTATTGCAGCACTTCAGTACTTGAACTGCCAGTTTTTAAGTATAGAGATGGGATAGAATACTTCAATACTTGAAGTGTCAGTTTTTAAGTATAGGAGATTGGATATGATATCACACAGAAATAGTTTAGTACTTCTATCATCCCAAATTATAAGATGTTTGATTTTTTAACCCTAAGTTTAACCACTCGTTTTATTAAAAAATTTATGAAAATATAGTTAAAATTAAGTTATTCTTGAAGAACTTTTATTAATAAATCAAGCCAGAAAAAGTAATATTTTTATATAAATTTCTGAATAAAGTAAGTGGTCAAAATTGATATAAAAAATTAAAAGTCTTATGATTTAGAATAGATTAAGTACTAGTCAAGTGTTCGCCGAGAAGAATTCCATACACAAAGTGACCTTGTAGAACAAAGCCATTATTAAATACCGAAAAGAGAGTATCCTTCTATGCTTGCACCATGTCCAACGCAAAACGTTGTGTGGCATACTATGAAAAAATTGAAAATAGATTTCCTGGGTACAGCACAACTATTCATTTTTTTAAAGCAAAACACAACTATTCATATAGATGTTCCCATATAGATTGAGCACAATGGGGGCATCGGTGGAGAGACTGGGCTTTTGCTCCATAGCCAGTCAACTTGGGCTAATGGGCCTCGTGTTGGACTTCGTAGTCTGGAGTCCTGGGTGCTTTAGGCATTTTTAGCCCACCATCACCCAACATCATAACAGCAGTTTTGGCCCAATACTCGAGTGCCTGCTCGTGTTCCAATTCGAATTTCGAATTCACCGTCTCAAAAACACTCAACAGCCTGTTGCAGTGTTGCTCCTCCAAACCAAAACGGCCAGGCCAGAGGCCACTCCTCCAGTCCCCACCGCTCCCTCCCCTCATCCACCGCGGCACCTCACCAGGCACCATGCGGAGCCGCTTCCTCACCGCCGACTACTTCGCGCCGTCGCCCTCGGCCGCCTCCTCCTCCGACCTAGCCATAGCGCTAGCATCCCTGCCCTTCCCTTCCCTCCCGGTCCCGACTCTTCCTCCCGATCCCCACCTCCTTAACCCATTCCCCTTCCCCGCCGATTTCCTCCCCGTCCCGAGTGTAGGCGACGATGATCTCGACTCGCTCCCCTTCGGCTCCGCGCTCACCGAGTTCCTCGCCGACGTCGTCCCGCAGCCCCTGCCTCTGCCGGATATCCCCGCCGCCGACGAGGTGAGCCCGCCGCGCATTAAGGCCTTAGGAGTTCTCTACTCTCTAGCCGTTTGGGTTCAGTGAGGGGCAGTTCGGATGGGTGATGAACTCGTGGTTTGTGTGGTTTTGTCAATTCCGTGCTTCTATGCGTGAAATTTTTGTAACTCAAGGGTTCCTCGCAGGGCTTAGATGATTATCTCTACGGTAGGGGTGTGTACGGCGATGGTTTCAGCTCTACGGATCCCGTTGCTTTCAGAATCCCCAAGGCAAGTGATGCTTTATGTTTGGATTTTCCATGTACTTCTCGGCTTTGATGTTCTCGCCATGGAGTGTTTCTGAAAATTATGTGTGTTCATTCAGGGACTGGACGACAGCCACACAAAGGGCGATAAGGAAGGGGGACTCAGTTTGGAGGCCTCAGCAGTTACCAAGGTGATCGTAGTTTCTGCTTGTTTTCTTATGCTGCGATTGTTGCATAGGAGATTTATCTCTGTGGTTTCTGCGTTATGTGGTGTTAGCGAGGGGGCCTGTTGGAGTCCATGTTTGAGGTTCCAGAGGTCGATTTCCTGTTGGTAAGATGCATCCCTTATTCTCAATAGTTTCACCTGTACTTTTATGTAGTTTCCTGCTCTGCCCCAAACTCTGATGTTTCATTGTATTAAAGGTTTTGCAGAAGAAAATTGCATCGCTTGATGATGAAGAGTCAGATGCTTGTGTCACCTATTCGTTTGGTGTCCCAGACGTGAAAATCCATCCGGTACTCCACACCATCTCATTTAAGTTTTAAGCTATTTACTACTATGCATTCCATATTTGTTGGAGTTGCAATTTAGTTATGAGAAACGAATCAGAATGTTGTGCTTGGATGCACAAGCTCTTTGGCAAGTTACATGTTAATAGGGATCACTAATCCACATTATGTGCTGCAGTTTGGTTCTGAGAGGTGGATGAAAATACTGTGCTTAGAACCACAAGCTCTTGGCACATGGTTAACTGGGATCATTGAAATCTAATATCTTCCGATACAAGTTGATGGTTGCTTTTTTTATGCTGTATACTGTTGCACTTACAATATTAACATGAACGTACATCATCGGCAATACATGCATGATAACATAACATAAGGTTTTCACGTTAGTTTCTTGTCCATGGTTTCAGGAGTAAACACCTTATGATTAGCATGCTCATTTGTTCATTTGATTCCCTTGTGGTTTATGAAGTCTGAACTCAAAGCATCATATTCTTACTATATTGTTTCTCGGTGTGCTCATGTCCTCGAACTTCCTTCTGATTTTTTGCAGGATTTCATTGATACTGATACTGAGACAAGAATACCATATCCAACTGAACTTGCAGAGTCAATTTATCAAGTAGAAGTCCCTGTAAAGCATGATGATGATGAGAACTGTCCTTATGCTAAAGATAGCTACTGCATGGAAATCATAGGACTAGAGAATGGTCAAATAATACCCCAGTTGGAGGATAGTATGAATTCTTGGGAGCTTGATGAGTGCTCAGCAAAGACAGCGGTATCCAATATTTTTCATAATATTGTTGAACACTTATATGATGGAGCACAAGTTCATCTTCCATCATTTGGCTCAACTGAGTTCTTGAGATCATGTGATATGGACATTTTTGCCTTGGTTTGCAAAGATGCCCCACGTGTGGAGTATCAAGCAGATAAACCAATTACAGCAAAGGATGTAGCAGAAATGGATTTTGTGAAGATCAATCATGATATTTTACTTGATAAAAAGTCAGCATTATACCCTCTCAAGCCTGATGGGACCTGTTCAGATTTTCCTTGCTCCATTCTCTTGGAGGAAGTAGAGACCATCAACTTTCCTTCTGAGGATGCCTTTAAGACACTTGTTCAGTCACTGTCAGTGAAAGCTGAGATGAATACATCTGAGGAAATATTCAAAGATGACTTTGATCAAGCAAAATCTTTCTATGAATCAGTGGTTAGCTCTGAATGGGCTCTAGTTGATGATACCTTCAAATCACTACCTACACCTATTTTACCTGATGAAAAAGCAATGAGATCCATGCTTCCCCCTGTAGAAGTACTTTGCTCCCTAAAACCACTTCCTCTATCTGCAGCAGATGGGATCTATTTGGATTGGCATCTTTTATCAGAAGGGCCATGCAATCAGGAGAGTTGCTCTACTTATGCGAGCATGGTTGAGGAGGTAAAGCCTTGCAGTTTAAGTTTTGAACTGCAAATAAGTTGCCAGCAGATGCCAGCGCTTGACATTGATTTTCTGGAGGATTTTCCGAGAAGTGCAAAGCTTCAACATGAGGACAAGAAGAATGAGATTTATGTTCCTGGGCCTATACCTCATGATCCATTAGCCAATTTGGAAACAACTCAGAAGAACATGCTAGAAAGTGATGTCAGAGATCATAGGCACATGGATAGGTTGAATCCAGAAAAGGAACCATCATTGTTTGAGTCAACGTCACAGTCCAATGGGCTAAGCTTCTACTTAAATGTGAGAAATAACACTAAGAAAGTAAGGAAAAATGAGGATATTTCTACCTTAGACATCCCCTCTTCAAAAGAAGCAGCTCCTTTTTCAACCAGACCTAGAGTTAACAAACTCATAGAAATTCATCCTGTCAACCTCTCAGATCTTATCCAAGGCCTTATCAAAGACATCCATGTAAGTTATACATCTGCTTTGCAAGAAAGTGCATACTTCAGGCATTCTTTGTCCGATGGGCAAGGTTTAAGCATTTCAAAGCAAAAGCTTCTTGAACTGGTAACAGGGGAAGGTTCAGAAGGCTTGTATAGCTACTGTCAATATGAAGATAAGATGGAGCTTATTGTACTGTATGCATTAAAACAGGTTGCATATTACCTATGTTTCTTTGGTCTGCATGCTGCCTATCTGTATCTTGGCAATTTGACTGGAACATTTGAACATATTCCTGAGAGGTTAAGAAATATTCAACACTGCATTGGTGAAGCTCGGTTGAAAGCTGAGAAGCAACTACGAGAGTCTCATCCGTCATTATCTGTCATTGAGACAATCCTTAGATCTAATACCCAAATCGGCCGAAAGATCCTTATAGTGTCTGATAGAGCTTTCTGGTTTCCATTGGGTCAAAAGCTAACTGCCATGAAGATAACATATCTTCAGTTTGGAACATACCATTCAACCACTTATTCAGATCCGGTGAGCAAGACAAACTCTAAAACATGTATGCTGGAAGAATTAGGGAAATCAGACTGCATTCTGCTAGATAACAAGTAAGTCCACGTGAATTTAAATTAGGCTTATCTGCACTGTTTCCTTATCTTTTCAGTTATGTTACTACAAATAAAATCAATGTTAAAAACATATTTTTCCTGCAGTTAGCCACTTAGTCTTTCATGGTAAATTCTCATATTGATATGTTCTTCAGCATGGTATGTCACTATTTATTATATATAATAAAACTATAAAGATGAATAAAAGATATGCTTCAGGCAAATAATCCAAATGCCTAATTTTAGAGGTATATTAAGTGATGTCACTAATTGATTGTAACTGGTGAAATCATTTCTCCATCTGTTGTACGCACTAGAGATCAATGTAATTTCTGGAAGGATGCAATCAGTTCTCATTGCAGTATATATGCTGCTCTATATTTTTTAATTGAAATGTTAAAATGCTTCAGTCTACTAAGAGATTATGAATCTATTATAAATGTTCATTATTTGAAACTAGGTGAGGTCTCACATCATTTTTAAATGTACAGAAATTTCAATATCAAATTTGAAATTTATTTTGGTGAGCACAAGTGTAAAATTGCATCAGCCTTTTATGCTTAGAATCATTTTCCTCTTTTGCTAACAATTTGCCTGCTTACTCATTGGATTATTTTGTAGCCTTTTGTACTTTCTGACATAACTGAAATCACAAAACACTTTAGAGTTCAAATTTTTATGCACAGGTAACATTTTAGAAATCACATATAGGCCACGTCTACACTATAGGAAAAGTAGCACAAAATTATAAGGGTGTCCAAAAAGTTTCTTGTCATTTTTCATAAACGACATTTTTTCCTGTGTGCTTTACGTTTTCAGTGTGTCTATTATCAAATAATAATATAATTCATTTCTTTTCCATCTTGAAGGAACATCCCAGCTTCATTCCCTTTCAGTGAGTTTTGCATGGTACTGGAATATGGAGGTCCAAATAAATCATCTATCTTGTTATCTCTAGCTCCCAAATTAGATGGTTTGCCACCACTGCATTTCCTCTATGTCACAGTGGATGATGAAGACCTTCCAAATGCTCTTGTCGAGGACAATCACATAGACCAGGATCTGAAATCCACATTGGTGATTATCAATCACTTTTTCGCAGTTAAACTCATCAAATTCTGTTGAGGGGGAATCTTTGTATCTATTTTGGTCATTCTGTTCATAACTTTGCTGTTTACTAATAAGCACACATGTATGTTACTGGTATTTGTATAGTTTGTTTTCCTTTTTTCCTCTAAATGAAAAACGAGTGAAGTCCCGGTCTCGAAAAAAAGTTTGTTTTCCTTTTTGTACAGACTGATATCTTTATAAAATGAGTTCAGTAGGGGGTGTCTCCTCCTGGTTTTCTAAAAAAAATGTTACTAATATGAAACGTGGGTCTGCTTTATTAGTTATTGCCTAAGTATTATCTACTAAAGTTAATATTTTTTTGATAAAACTAAGTATTGATTACATACAGGTTTCTCTGGTCTCTAGGAATTCCATAAATTCCTTGACCAGAGAATGGAAGTAAAATACAGACTATAATTTTGTTTTTTCTACACATCACTCACCAAAATTTGTTCCAATGTGTAATAGAAAATATGTAAATAACTATAAGATCTGCTTATCATGATTCCTAGTTTTGATGAACATGGATTTTACACACTGGATAATTAAAGTGGTACGAGTTGCATACTGAATTGTTCAAAAGTCATTGAGGGAGTCCTCAAAAGGCTAATGGGGTACATATCTTTCTATTAACCAGAAGATCCTAAGTTTTCCTCTCCTGATTATTTGCAGGATGCTGTTTTGCATACACTTCAGAAAGACTTGCAAGAGAAGATGAACAAAATGCGCATTGTTGATTCATTAAACTTTATACCGGCAACAAATCAAGAGCAACATCTCCAGACCAATCATCTCACTGCTGATTCATCAAAAAAAATTCCCGCAGATGTTCAACTGCACAATCAGGGAAATCTGAACGAAAAGAATATTGTTGATTCACACAACTTTGTGGCTGCATCTGAACAGCTCAATACGTTGAACCAAATAAGCATTGCCAATTCACAAAATTTTGTGCCTACAGTTGAGAAGAGCAGTTCAACTTCTTCTGTATCTGCGAATGTGATAAAAGCTCCCCGAGACAACCAATCTGCTGGTGTCCTGCCTCTCTGTGAGAAAATGGACAGCACCAAAGCAGGAAGATTACCTGGCCCAGAGGCAGTGATTGTTGTAAATACTGGAAATCTTGGAAAGAATATGCTTTTCTCTCGAAGATCATCTTATCAGCAGATACTAGCTTTGGAGAGAGGAGGTATGCAGGTTGTAGAGCGAGATGTTGATCTGCCTGTGGACCTAATACTTACCGCTGCAGTTTGTTTACTATGGTATGATACAAGAACCTCTGGATCCAGTGAATTAACAGTATCATCAGACACATCTGGCATAACAAATTTTGTAGAGGATATTGCTACCAACATTCTGATGGCACTTAGCTTCTGTTTCTGTGGCTGCATAATGGTAATTGTTTTTGCTCCTGTTAATGTCCTCAGTTTTCCCTAATAGAGTGGCCATGCCATACCTTTCACAGCTTATGCATGCATATATGTTACACTTGTTTTTCTTACTAATATTTGTGCTCGTTTTGGTATGTTGCAACACAATGAGATATCTGTTCCACTTTTGCAGGTCTTCGAGGGTGAAAATCACTTGCTTTCTGCTGTATTGGGGGCATCTGATTCTCTATATGCTTCAGCTGCTAGCCTGGACATGAACTTGCAGCTATTCTTTTCACAAACGCCCAAATCAACAGATCAAATCATTCTCAATTGCATCCAGAATGCGGTTAGGATAAATCAAGCTCCTTGTCCACAAATACCTGAATCAGAAAGTCTGGTTGAGTCATTTGTCACGGCATTCCCTTCAGTTAGTCCTCTGTCTGCACACATGATACTTTCTTCTGGCCGTCTTCTGGATTTCCTCAGATGGTCACATGAGCAACGTACTCAGGCTGTTGAAAAGTATCATTTGCCGCCACAGAGCGTTTCTCTCTTCAGTGCTTTGTGCAAATTCGGTGAGCTAGGTGAATCAAAGTCTGTTATGACTGAATGCTCTTCTGTAGATTCAGATATCAGTAGTGCATTGTTGGAGTCTGCGAGGAAAAAGAAAAGGCGTGGCGCACAAGACTTTTCAGCAGCAGTTAGTCACCCTGCTTGCACTAATCCCTGTACTCAATTGCATGGTGATTGTGTAGAAAATGACAAGGTATTCTCACCACCTAAGTTAAGGAAATTCTCTCACATAGAGGATATGATGCCTGACCTCCCCGAAGTCTTTACGATTGATCAAAGGTTGAATATGGGTAGTGAAGGTGTCTCTTGTCAGCCAAGAAAGTATGATGTGGATGCTGTAACTGGGATTCATATAATAGATGATGACTTCATCAATGAGCTGACTCCAAATTTCAGAACATACAATGAAAGGGCTAGCAGTATGGTGGACACATGCAATTTCTCTAGGCAATCTGAATTGGGAGCTAAACAACCAATCAGAAGTACCTTTCCCGCCAGCATGCCATCAGCCTGTATAACTTCCAGTCATCCAACATTTCCATCCGCATTAGAGATCAATAACGACCCTGGTAACTGGGATGTTTCATGTGGTATAAATCAAACATGGACAGATAATGTGCATGGGGATTTCGCCACAAGCTCTGGCAGAAATTATCTGGGTAGCAGATATCATGAACCAAGACAGGAAGTAATGCAGACTCCAGCATCTTCACTTTCCTTCCTGAAGCAGAATTTTGGTTGTCATGGAGCATCACAAGGCTCAGGCTGGGAAATGGACTATATAAGGCAGATGAATGAAAACAGAAAAGCACACCAAGAGCAATCTAGATGCAATGTTTCAGCAACATGGTCAAGGGATGGCTCCTCTAGAATTCTGAGTGTTCCTCCTATTGAATCTTTCAGATATCAAAGAAAAACAGATACTCCTTTCAGGGACCAGAGCCCTTCAGATATTGAATCTTTCAGATACCGAAGAAATACAAACACGCTTTTGAGGGACCAGGGCCCTTCAAATGAGGCTCACAGGTATGGGAAAGGCAGGGGAAGAACTAAATCACAGAGCCATAGGGTAAGAAAGGATTTCAAGGCACAGCCTAGTATAAATCATGAAAAGAGCATAGTGCCATCCATCGAGCCAACATGGACTCCTCTTGACAAGAGAGCAAGACAAGTATGTATTTATATACTGCATTTTTGTTTTTGGATGCTAGTGTTTAGGATGCCAGTTAATCTAGATAATCTTTTGCAGAAACTTACATTTGCAACACATGGGAACGAAAAACAAACCAAGCTGGTCTGGAGACATCAAAGCAGCCCCGGTGTTGGATGTGGCTTCCCTAAGAGGTACCAGGAAGAAGGTACGTAGATTGTCAGGTCTAGTAACGTTCTGGACACCCAGAGCATGTTATTCTTTCTTGGAGATTGGAGAAAAAAAGGCCCCATATGCAAGGTTTTTATGTTTTAATTGGTTAAGACAATACATGAATTCTTCTTGAGAACTTGGCACCATCATTGACCTGGCAGGAGCTGTGAATGTACATATTTTTTAGCACTGCTGGCAATGATTGAAAGTATCCTTGTTACACGTATGAAATTTATCTGCCACTATCATCTTCTATAGGTTCAGGTTTCACTTCAGTAATCTTGTTGAAATGTGTTTGCATTTATGATGCTTTGCATGGATAGCTATTTATTTTCTGAAACTGAGGGTACGTATCCTCAAAAGTCTTGTCTATCCCATTCGTTTGACTGCATGGCACTGATGTTATCAGGGCATCAGGCTTACATCTCAGTTGTCTACGGCTTAGTTCGATATCTTAGGCATGTAAAAGGTCCACATATCACATATGGGTGTTTGGGGTATCACTTTATGAGACGGCACAAAGCCGCAAACTCCCGAAATGTTGCAGATTAGAATTTTTTTTTTTTTGACTTAAGTATATATAACTCAAAACTGATAGATGCCCTACATTGCTATTTTTTTTCCAAAAAAAAAAACTAGGCCACGTTGTCCCCCCCCCCCCCCCACCCCCAAAAAAGGCCATATTGCCTGCGTCTTCCTCAGTGAGAGAATAAAAAAACGCTCCCCGTGTGTCCAAGGCCTTGTTTACTTGCAAAATTTGTAAAATATAAACAGTAACATTTTCATTTGTATTTGATAAATATTGTCTAATTATAGGCTAACTAGTCTTAAAAGATTTGTCTCGCAAATTACATACAAATTGTATAATTAGTTATTTTTTTATATATATTTAATGCTCTATGCATGTGCCACAAGATTCGATACGATGAAAATCTGAAATATTTTGCAAAATATTTGAAGAAGTAAACAAGGCCCAAGTAGAGTTAAAAAAACTCGGAGACGAATATACGCATGCATATGGTTTCAGAAAAGAATTCGATGCCTGCTCTAAATCGGACTTGGGCGCCTTTTTAATCGGTGGAACCCTTCAACGCGGCGTTCGTCTTCTGGCTGGACATCAAGAGAAAAAAAGCCCGGTGTCCCGTCTAGTTACGACCGACGATGCAGCGAGGCAATGGCAGCGGCTTCCGCTACGGGGGAGCCCAACCGGTGCCGGCTGAACAGCAGATGACACCGCAAGAGAGGGAAGCGCTTCTGATGGCAGCCGGCCGCCTCGCCGCGGAGTACCTGGTGAACAGAGGCGATCTGCCGCCGACCGTGCTGGAGGACCGTCCGCCGGCTCCGATCCCGTTGCCCGGAGTCGGAGGCCACCCCGCGTTCGGGTCGCAGTACCACCACCACCAGCCCCAGCCGCCGGGACCCCGGACGTTCCACTACCAATTCCGAGGACGCCCGCCCGCGCCGCAGGCATGGCCCAACCCGTTCCACTTCCGAGGGCAGCAACGCCCACCAGCTCCGCAGCGCCGGTTCCCGGGCCCCCGCCCGTTCCAAGGAGGCCGTGGGCCGTTCCCGAAGCGGCCACGCCAGCGCCCGTTCCCGTACGGCCTGCGTGGGCCGGTTCCTCCCCAGACGCGGTACGCAGCCGGCCAGGCCGCGAGTAAAAATAAGCAAGACGACGACCACGACGAGCACAGGACCGCGCCGGCCGGCGAGGCGGGCGACTCTCAGTCTCAGCAGACGGTGCAGGCGGATGTAAATCCGGCCAGCGGCTCGCAGCAGACGGACGAGCCAAGCAGCAGTTCCCTTGGCGCCAACGCTAGCGAATCAAGCTAGAATACACGCACACTAGCTTTTGGCTGAAAATCAGCGTAAACAGCTCTACAGCTTAGCTCTAGCACAGTATTTTTTTTGTTTCGTTGCACGCATGCACCGGTTACCCGGATCAGAATTAAGCTGCAAAGCAGCGATTTTGTAATTCTGTTTGAAACTGGTGGAATTAGTACGGTTTTGGTATCTATCTATATACTATATAAAATTTTGGTCTCATGTTTTAAACAAGAACTAGGAATTAATATAACAGCGATTTTTGTGAGTCTAGCGGAATAGTGCGGTCTCGACATGTTTATCAATCTCATCTTATTCGCATGCCTGAAAACATCAAAACAAATTGCCAAATAAAAAACCAGCTGAGTTTTACGCCATGCTGCCCAGTAAATCAACGGAAAAATGGTACCAATAATACAAACATAAAAAGAAACCAGCTGAGTTTTACGTCATGCTACCCAGTAAATCAACGGAAAAAGGGTGCCAATAATACAAACAAAAAAATGGGGCATTCCGAGAATCGAACTCGGGACCTCTCGCACCCAAAGCGAGAATCATACCACTAGACCAAATGCCCTGATGGTGAGAGGCTCAATTAATTTAGTATTAAATAATTATGGCAAAGCGACGAGCAAGATTGCAACAGCTATTATGAAATCCAAACGCAACTCTCACACGGGCCTGTTCTAGTCATCACGAAGTTTACCTATACTCCCTCCGTCCCGAAATAAGTGTCGTTTTCGCTTCTCGAGAAATAACTTTAACTAAATATATAGTAAAAAATATCAGTATTTATAGTACATAATTAGTATCATTGGAAAGATCTTTAAGTCTAGTTTTTTAACAAATTTATTTAGAGATATAAATATTGTATATATTTTCTACAAATCAAGTCAAACTTGTGGCATAAAAACCTAAAACGACACTCTTTTTGGAACCGAGGGAGTAGCCTTGTAGGCGGCGGTCTAGAGCGGTGGCCGGTGGACAGCAGTTAGGCCTTTGTTTGAAAAATTTTTGGGTAAGACAGCCCGCCGGGCTGCCATTAGGGAGCGTCTTGTTTAGTTCACCCAAAAAAATAAAAAAAATTCAAGATTCTCCATCACATCAAATTTTGTAGCATATGCATGAAGCATTAAATATAGTCGAAAACAAAAACTAATTACATAGTTTATCTGTAAATCGTGAAACAAATCTTTTAAGACTAGTTAGTCTCTAATTAAACAATATTTGTCACAAACAAATAAAAATACTACAGTCACCGAAAATTTTTCATTTCGCCAGGCCTTAGCAAGACAGCCAACTGAAGAAGGCCTTAGCAAGACAGCATGTAGCCTTTCCTTGGAGGAGGGAAGACTATCGGAGTACAGGCAATAGGAAAGCAAGCTAGGAAATAGTAAACAGGCTTGAGCACTAAGGACTTGTTTACTTCCTTCCAAAAACCAAAAAAATTTAAAATTTTCAGTCACATCGAATCTTTAGACGTATGCATGAAACATTAAATATAGATAAAAATAAAAACTAATTACACAATTTGTCTATCATTTGCGATACAAATCTTTTGAGCCTAGTTATTCTATGATTAGACAATATTTGTCAAAAACAAACGAAAATGCTAAAGTGTCCTCATTTTTTTTCAAACAGCAACTAAACAAGGCCTACAAACAATACTTTTTTTGTGAGAAGGGACCGTAGCAATTTCGTTTGTATTTAATAATTATTGACTAACTAGATTTAAAAGATTTGTCTTATAATTTATAGGCAAACTATGTAATTAGTTTTTGTTTTCGTCTATATTTAGTGCTCTATATATGTGCCACAATATTCGATGTGACATAAAATTTTTAAAAAAATGGTTTTGGAGGAAAGCCTTACCATGTCAGTCGTCACTAAGCCTGATAAAAATAAAATATTAGCACGAGCACAGGAAAATACAGAGTATGCTGATCACGAATTTCAACAACCACCAGTCGTCGCCTGATCGGTGCAAGTTTTTCCACGGTAGCGATTTGCCGTCGCTTTCCTCGTGCTGGGTCCCGCGGACACAGGTGGGCACCGTGATTCTTCCCCCACACACGCGGGGCCACGAAGGCTACGGATCAGGCCAGAAGTAGGAGTAGCCAGTTAACCTGAGCTCGCGGTAACACGAGAATCTACAAATAATCAGATATATGAAATTTAGTTTAACGATAAATAAGATACCCGTAAACCGAACAAGTTCAATGGAATGCCCTAGTGACAGCGAAAAAAACCCCCAAAGAACGACGGGATAGTGCTAGTTTTTTTTTCCTCCCTCGTTCGCATCAACCACCAATCTAGCATGCACAAGTTTTACCCCACCTGGTCACGGCAATCCAAACGCCAAACTATTTTCATAAAAAAAAGTCCTTTCAACTGAAATTAAAAACAACAACAAAAAATCAACGAAATCAGATCACCGCCATTTATTATTGGAGACGGTACGGGGACACCACGCTCCCGCATTCTCTCCCTCCACTCATCGCGTCGCCGTTGGTCGTTAGCAGCAGCAGCAGAAGCAGCGCGGGGGGCAAACAGGGGGACAAGGCAACCGGGCCGACGAGACGAACAGGAAAAGGAAGAAAGCGTCGCGGAGCGATGGCGCTTGGCGGCCTTGGCGTGCGAGCGGCGCCCTTCACGTACGCGGCGCACGCGCTGGCCGTCGCGGCGGCGGCCATGGTTCTGGTCTGGGCCATCCAGTTCCGCGGCGGGCTCGCCATCGAGGCCACCAACAAGAACCTCATCTTCAACGTGAGTACTGCCTCGGTGCCTCCCCCCTCCCTCCCTCCCCGTGCTGTGCTCCCCAATTGGATAAGGCACTGGTTGCTTCGACGCCGACAAATTTTTTTAGCCTCTTTTTTTTAAAAAAAATTGTTTGCTCTTTTTTTTTCTCTTTGATACAGTAAAAGTAGGATTTGATGTCGCGTCGACAGTGAGTGTTTGTAGGCTGCTTCACGAGCTAGAAAGTGAGGAAATTTAAACCTAGACTAGAATTAAAACAAATTATATAGTGCAGTGGTCTTGATGAATGATGATACGTTTAACCTATTTGCTGTTAACTCATTCTTAATTGTTCTGCTTACGAAGGCTCTGTTTGTGAGCGTGTGGCATGGCCTTCTTTGCTTCAGCCTTCAGCTAGAGTCTAGAGATTGTGGATTCTAGCTTTTCTAACACGTAATAGCTTTTTAACCTAAAATAAATTGCACAATCCAGCTTGCACAGATTCTAGAATCCAACAATCTGCTCAAATATAGATTTTATATGATTTTGGCACACTATAGTGAGAGAAAAGGAGAGAGGCCATAAGCTAGAATCCACAAACAAACATCAGGTTTTGGACCTTCAGATTTCCACAATCCAGGACTTCATGCTGCTTTTCAGAATCACTAGCTAAAACTAGCATAGCATGTAATTTGTCTTTATTTGGCTTGAAGTTTGTAGGTTGCTAAGCATTTCGCTGCGCACTCGAATCACAAAAACTGTGTATCTATTGTTTCTAGTTTCTTAATCATTTGTTTCATCCGTACTATTTTAGCGAATCTGAATAATAAGTTGATTTACAGCATTTCAGAGTGCATCACATGTTAAATATTGCAGGTTCACCCTGTTCTTATGCTTATCGGTTATATTATTATCGGCGGTGAAGGTAAATGATCCAAATGTTTTCGGACTTCTCTTCTCTGTCACATGACAAATTTTAGTTTAGTAATATCTTGTTCGTGTTGTCAGCTATAATGGTATACAGGGTACTTCCAACAACGAACCATGACACAACTAAGCTGATCCATCTAATTCTCCACGGGATTGCACTTGTCCTTGGTGCCGTTGGAATATATTTTGCTTTCAAAAATCACAATGAGAGTGGGATTGCCAATCTTTACAGTCTGCACTCTTGGATTGGGATCGGAACAATTACTTTATATGGTATTCAGGTAAGGTCATGCATATGATGGCAAAGTTAGATTCCTTCTTTGACTATGATTTTAACACACTAACAACACTAGTGCATCTATTTTGAATGATTTATTTTTTATTGAACCAAGCAGAGATTTTTTTTTCGAAATATAAACTTTGCATATGTTGTTGGTAGCTGGTGAGCTTCATACTTGCTCTTCTTAGTTAGTTAAAAACCAACCGTCATGAGAAACCCAATTGGTTTTCAGAGCTAAATGATGGAGTAACACAATTTCTGAAAATGAGAAACTGCATTTTAGTCTGAAGTCAACACTCGCACAGTTAAGCAGTGATGGAATGACCTTATATTTGCCTTATTTGTCACAGTGGATAATTGGATTTGTTACATTCTTCTTCCCTGGTGCTGCGCCAAACGTGAAGAAGGGCGTTCTTCCTTGGCACATACTCTTTGGGCTCTTTGTCTACATCTTAGCACTGGCTAATGCAGAACTCGGCTTTCTTGAGAAGCTCACTTTCCTCGAGAGCTCAGGTCTCGACAAATATGGCACAGAGGCATTCTTGGTGAACTTCACAGCATTGGTTGTCGTGTTATTTGGTGCCTCTGTTGTAGTGGCTGCTATAGCTCCAGTTCGCCTTGAAGAACCACAGGGTTATGCTCCAATTCCAGAAAACTAGTACAAATGAAATGTACAGCATATGTAGTTGCCAGGATTGGCTGTTACCATATGGAGATAAGATATTCATCTCTGTTTATTAAAGGAGAAGAAGATGGTGGAATTATCACAATAAGAAGATAGTGCATCTTCATTGTGTGTATATACATTCTGTGATACTTCAAAATTTCAGTATATGTATAAAACTGAATATCCTGCTTCATAAATGTGTGTATTTGCTTTCATGAATACCTGCTTGATAAATGTGCTATATTTGTTGCAAATTGAGCTAATTTGAAATGTCCTGGTTCAGAAGCAGCTACTGAAACTGCTTAACAGAAAGTGATAAGTGTTATATGCAAGTTCACTATCATAATTGAGTTATCTATTGTCTCAGTGTCCATTTATTTGCACTGGTTTGCTGTAATCCATGAGAAAAGTATAATGGAGTTATTTGTATCCAATAATAATCCGATAAAAAGAAGCCGGACACGAAGCAGCGAAGACTCTGCAGCATCTTGCGTCAGTTCGAGGTTCGAACGCGGTACTGTTGTACTAGACTTGCATTTCAACCACAAAAGTATGAGAAGTTCAAGCTGGAAACGTGGTATACTGATACGACGCCTGCCAATCGAAAGGAGTTCTAGTAAAGTTTGAGTGTCGTAAAAAGAGCAACGAACCCTACATTACTTACAGCCACAACTAGATTTTAGCTAGAGTGCATTCAACATTTTAGCTAGAGTGCATTCAACTTGTCAGAACCTTCAGCCCAAACCAGTTTCTGCTGTCCAGTTACTCGTACAACCCAACGGGAAAGCATAATTTAAAGAGAGGGCACTTTAAATAATATAATGGAAATGCCATCGATAGCCGATAACTATCATTAACTCATTGCCAGATATCCCCCATACTGTAATGAACATAGATAAACATTTGTTTAATTGTCTTTATCAAAGTGGGAATACCTCTGAAGAAAGTTCAATAGAAGGTTCCACCAAGCTAAGGCAGCTACAGACGACAGAAACACCCCTGAAAATATCAGAAAATGCATAAATAAGAAGAAGGCGTGGTGCATCGTGACAGGGATTGGATGCATAGAACACAAAGGAGGTGACCATTGTACGGTTGTTTTACAGGGTATCAGCATGTGCCTCAAATAATAAAACGAAGAAAAGGAAGATTTGCAAGAACCTGAAAGGAAGGAAAACGTGGCTTCTGATTGATCATTACCATTGGATGCAAGCTCGATTAGCTCCAAGCCGCCGACAAGCTAAGCATCGTCTGAGCTGTTTTACAATTGATAATGGTGTTTTAATTCACAAATGGCATCACTAAAGCTCACCTTGGAATCAAATTCGCTGCGCCTGTAGGCCTGTGCCTGTCCAGTCTGGAAGCTGCCTCGATTCTCATTTCTGATCAGCCATGGTCCTGAAGAACTCGGCAAATGGCGTCATGTCCATCATTTTTTTTTATCACAGTTCAACACGCCAACACTGGCCGTCAGAGCTTCGGTACGGCCGTCGCGCGGCGACAATTCCAAACCATTGTATTGTATTAGCAAGCCACAGAAGCACCCCTGAACTGAACATATGGCTGATGCTGATTGGGAATTTTCAGTTTCCACGGAGGACTGAGCTGTGCTTTGGAACGAGCGGCTGGGAACGCTGTTCTACAGTGGGCGTACTAGCGGTGTCCTACGGTTGCACCCAACTTTTGTTTACTTTCGCAAGCGCCTGCTCGCAAGCTTTCTCCGAGCTCTGAGCATCTCACTCCACGCCAGC
Organism: Sorghum bicolor; assembly: GCF_000003195.3. Lineage (NCBI taxonomy): Eukaryota > Viridiplantae > Streptophyta > Magnoliopsida > Poales > Poaceae > Sorghum > Sorghum bicolor. Next base: position 64,197,941 of record NC_012873.2, read on the forward strand.
TAACTAATCAAACCCGGCCGGCTGTGTATATATTATCAGGGCGCGCCAGCGTCGGCCACGTCTATGTACATATATACCCAGGCACCCACCCAGCTGCTGCGAAAACAGCTCCAGAAAATTCAGCAGCCTACGCCGATTCGCCTGTGCTGTACAGCGTGAGCTGCAAGATGGCTGCGGAGGGACCGAAGAAGGCGGAGGCGGAGGCGGAGGCGGCTGCGGAGACGGTGGCAACGGCAAAAGCCGTGGCAGCAGAGGAGGAGGCCGTCGTCCCCGCACCCGGGCCGCCGGCCGGTGACTCCAACTCCAAGGCCCTCGTCGTCGTCGTTGACAGTGAGTAGTACAAGTTACTCCGTAGTATTTCTCTAGCACCTAGCAGTTCTTCCTTTCACCCTGTGCTGAACTTTTTTCTGTTGCTGTTAGAGTATCGTAGTAGTAGGCTAGTAGCAGCAGAGACATGAGGGTTTCCGTTTCGTTTCGTCGCACAAGGCGCATGCAGTTTTCCTCCGTGAATTTCCAGAGCGCTGTCAGTTTGTGCCTTTGTGGCATGGATTGTGCAACGAAACAAAGGTTGTCCTCCCATGCGTTCCTGTCATTAGTGTCGAAACAAAGGTTGTCCTCCCATGCGTTTGATAAAGTTTATGTCTCGTACGTAGTATACTATCCTTTGTCATACATCACCATTACCTTACGATTATAGATGAGCAACGGACCGACACGGCCCGATGGTGATCGGGCCAACAAAGCACGTCATGCCCTACGAGCCATGCCTAATAGGAATGCGGCCCTAACCTTCAACCTAGGAACAGCACTATGGGCCGTTTTTCGTACCGTGCCGGCCTAAAAAGCTCAGCCAATGTAGCAGGTCATGTCGGCCTATGGCCCACTGCCTATGAGAGAGGGGAAGGGGAGACCAGGAGGGCAAGAGGCAGAGGAGATGGTGGTGACGTCCATCGTCCATCGTGCTCGCCATTGAGATCGACGCCGGTGCGCTCACTCCTGAGGAGCTCGACACCGGACCTGGAGAAGGAATGGAGGAGGGCAGGTGTGCTCAAGGCCAGCAGCGCCCGGCGTGCTCGAGGTTGAGGGCGGCCCCCCGTGGTCGCGTGCTTGAGGACAACAGGCGCCGGATAGCGGACACGCACAAGGAGGAGGTCCGGCGCAACTTGTGTTGCCGTCGCGTCACCTGCTGCCTGTTGGCCTACTGGTGGCGTGCCGGCGTAGAGAGCGAAGCACAGAGGGAGGACAGGACGCAGATGCAACCCAGAGTGGGAAGGAGTGCGGTGTGCGACGCTAACGAACAGAAGGTGAGAAGCCAAGTGCGGCACTATGGTGGCGTAGAGTGAGAAGGGCTGGGAAGTTTGGGTTAAGGGAGCATGCCATAGTGGGCTTTTGTGGGAGCAGGCTACGGTGCATATTGGACTGCTACCTGCTGGGCTTTTGGTCTAATGCTGTTGGGGCTTCCTCAGCGGGCTTTCATCGGGCTTTTGGCCATTTACCGGGCCGGGCCGTGCTATCCAGCATGCCTAAGGTAAGGCCAAGGCACGGCCTGGTACCTTGGGCTATGTCAGCCTAGGCCCGCTTGCCACCAGACTGGGCCAAAAAATGGGCCTTGTACTAGGTTAACGGGCTCGAGCTGCATACCCATATATACTTATGACCTTACTTACCGCGGTTCAGCAATTGTTGGTAATTCGGCATAACCGAACTGACCACAGTATCCACAATGTTTAGGTGCGCGTGTCGTATCAGAAGCTGATTTGCACCAACAAAGCTGCATGCCTGTTGGTGAACGATCATGCTGCCAATTTCGTAGCATCCGATCACATTCCAAGTGAAATATTGGCCCATCTATTGCCAGCTACTCTATCAGATACGGAGTAGATTGACAAGTTCACTAGTAAATATTTTCTATAAATGAATTACGATGGTGTTTTGGAGGCTATAGGATGCAGGCCAACAAATCAAGAATACTATTTTTGTAGTAGTTTTGTCTCAGAGAGTCCGTACTTCGATGAGAATTAGGAAGATGAAAGTTAATGGTCCTGTTACACAGGACGAAAGCAAGATAGTTTTGTCTCATTTGTAATCTTTATAATATTTTTTCTCTCTTTCTTTGTTTCTTAATTTTCCTACCCTCCTCCATTTCCTCCCTCTCTCCCTCTCTTCTGTTTGTAACCTATGTACTTATTTTTAAAAATAAATTACAGTAGAAGCTTTTTGCTCCTTTCGATTCTTTTTAAAAAAAAAGTTAAGCGAAGTCGAAGGAAGCCTATGCTGAAAGAAGGAACGATTGCATATGTCTGGGATATATGCAATCCTAACTACAGGAAGCCACTTGTCAAAAAAAACTACAGGAAGCCTATGCTGAAAACAGGAAGGATTGCACACTAGGCGCGGAATATATCGAATACAGAATTGCGTGGCGGTGGACACAAAGTTGTCTCCTCGATATATATATATGACAAATATTGGATTAGAATCCTAAGTACCAAGTATACTTTAATATCTCTCCACGGTCATCGTTGGAGCATTGAAGACGGTTGAAGAAAAGTTGAAGACTAACATCCCCATAGTCTTAGCGACATCACAATGCAAATGTTTTTCTTCGGTGTTATGAAAACCACAAGTGTATCGCGCACTTAAGAAAGATCACAATGCAGATGCTTCGACTGAAGTAGAAACCTAAGACTAGCTCATACAGATGATAGCCCCATTTACCATTGAAGTAGCCAAGGTTGAGGGTGGAGATCAATTAGGTCCACGGCCTAAACCTTCCTACATGGGTGCTGCCTCAGTGGAGATCAATCTCCCCAGAAAGCAACACAACGGTGGTAGAGGAAGCCTTAGCCGAGGAGCGAAATTCTAAAACCACGAAAGTAGGAAGGATTGTGTATAATGTGTGGGATGGATTGTATTAAACCTCTTGGACACTATATATAGAGCATTTAGACTTGGATGTGGTGGGGCAGATTCCTCGTGCGATACATATGGCAACACCGGATTACAATCCTAACTACCAAATAGACTCTAATACATGCAATTAGTACAATGTATCGAGTATCTAACAATTTTAAACTGTGTATAATCTGTCTCAACACACTAAAAAAGGTGCATGAAAGTTAAGATGTAGATGATTTCTTGAATACTACTATTGCATGTCTTCGATAGGGAAATGTTTAATTAAGTCATTTATGTTAACCTTTGAATAAGTTCCATACATTTTGTGCTTCCTAGAGGTGGCTGATAAACCTTGTGCTGTGAATAATACACCGAGGAACTCAAATGATAGAGGTATTTAATTGATCCTTTTTTCTTCCTATCCCGTATAGTATAATCATGAGAATTGACTAACTAAATCAACCTATGTTTAGACATTGCTCTTGCAAAGGTGGAAATAGAGAAGAGGAACTCTTTGATTAAAGCATGGGAAGAGAATGAGAAGTCAAAAGCGGAAAACAAGTATGTTGCCAAGTTGTATTCTCTAGTTTTTCACATAGCTAGACAATTTTGCACTAGCTGGCAATTATCATTTGTCATGAGCACATTTTTATTCTTCATTTATTTCTGTGAGTGAAATTATCCTCCAAATGTCTAAATATATAAACATTCTAAAAAAGTGCTATTGTATTTTTCATTGATGTACCTAAATCCTCGATCTTTGAGACTCAGTAGTACACCATGTTTAAGCCAGCAAGTAGGTATTTATTGAGAAAAAACATACTAGCAAGTGGGAGCACAAATATATGATGTTCATGACTTCATGTTGTTGCATGATTTCATTAGAAAGTATGTGTACCTAGTAAGATAATAAATCACAAAACCATGACTAATCAACTAACTAATCCCTATGTCCCAGGGTTGCTAAGAAACAATCTGTTATTCTTTCATGGGAGAACACAAAGAAGGCAGTCATAGAAGCTCAGTTGAAAAAGAAGGAAGTAAGCTATTTTCGTTTATCTTGTTATATGTTGTTTTAAAGGATGATTCTCTATTTTGAACTCCCTTTGACTACAACTATAAGTCATTTAGAACATCAAAGTATTTCATACGATGAATCAAAGCATGAAATTTTATTACAAAGTATATACTATCATAAATATGATATTTTTACCTACATTTATTGCAAAGTACACTTTTTTAAATACAAAAATATATATCAAAGTATCATAAACATTTGTTGTTAATCTGTGAAACTTAACCTTTTCTTGTATTGATGGATCGCACATTAAAGAAATTTGACAGACTATAATTCTAAAACAACCACAATCAGTAGGAGTACTACGTACATATTAGTGGTAAGATCTTGGAAAAAAACTTTACATAATGGTTTAACTTTTAGTATTGATGTCTAGTTACTTTTGAGGAAATAAATATAGTGATGTTAATGTAATAGGTAGATCATAGTATATGTCATGTGAATATGTGATCACTTTTTAAATGAAAAGAAAACATCTAACCTGTAATACCCGATTTCAAGGACAAAACCAGATATGCACCATATGTGAGTCATAGAAGTCAAATCTCACATATAGCTACAAATAAGGGGTAATATCAAAAGACAATGCATAAATATATAACGTACTTAATATAAAAGAGATAACCTTGATAGCAAACAGCGGATAGACAACTCCGAACTTCGGGTATTAACTTCTCTCTACAGGATCCAACTGACTGGTTGATCACAAGCCTAAACTTCTCCTGAGGTTTGGGGGAAAGAGCAAGAGTGAGTCCATGTCGAACTCCACAAGTATAGCAACTAGATTGTATAGCTCCCACAATCTCATGATCAATGTGACATAAATAATGTAGAGCATTAAATAATAAATAATGAGTATATTTAACACACAAGAATCATCACCCTTAATGTAGATGTCCCCAAGGCCGCTCCTGACCGTGAGCTCGGCTAGTATACTAGTTTTAACACTCTGCAGAGGTTGTACATCTTTACCCATGAGTCATGATTTACCCTTTCGCCCGAGGTGATCAGCCTCTTAACCCACTACCAAGGAAGGTCGGCAGGGATCACTATGAAGCCTTTCAAAAGTTCGTCTAACATGTTAGGGCCGCAAGGTTTCCTTTGCGCGCAGATATAGAGCCCCCCTTCCGATGGCACAATGACTCGCAGCCTATACACATACAGACAGAGGCCACACTATACCCAAAACAGTTCAGCCCCTCCGCCCTTTCGGGTAACCTCTAACAAGCTAGAAAAGGTCTTCATACTGAGCTAAAGCCAGAGCCATTATAGCCCTCATGGTTGCACTGTTGTCCCGGGTGATCACGTACAGATAAATCATCAAGTTGCTAAAAAGTCATTTTTATCATTTATTACTTAACATTAATCTAGTCACAGGATCATGGTCACAGAAATAAAATCCAAATGCTATACTTGCCTTAATCCAATTGCTTAGTTCCCACACCATCAGCTTTCGGTCACCATCTTTTGGTCTTCAGTGCCAACAAACAATTCTCGTCTACTCGTAGCAAGCACCACGCATAGAAAAACATACAAGCAACAAACAAAAGCAACTAAGAACAATACACCACACAGAGTAAACAAGTGTACTAATAGATAGCTAATGTTACAAGGTAACAAGTAACGCTAATAATAGAACTATCACTATAAATAGACGACTATCAAAAGATTTTTATATACAAAAGTAATTAATTAATTAAAGTCACGAAATTAAAAAGTTTCAAACTGAGTAAATAATTTTACTAATATGTAGAGCTCATGATTATGAACCTAACGCAATTTGAATGGATGAAAACGGAGTTAAAACGAAGATTTTATGAGGTAAACAAATCCAGTGGAAATTTAGTAAATACTCGAAACGTATTTTGATTTAACGTTTTCAAAAGAAAAGGATACGAGTGAGCATCTAAACATGTTTTTATATAATTGTTTTTGGACCTATCCAATTATAATGAAATCATATCTAAATTGATATTAATCGATTTAATATTCATTTATAAAAGGCCAACATGACGACCCTATATTGCTTAATTTTGGTTAATTTAGAAAGCTAACGGTACGTGAACTCTAATCAACTTAATATTTAAATTCAGAAATATGCAATATATTAAACATCAACACTAACACGCATAGTCTGCTATATATTGTGAATCTAACATAGCAAAAACGAGTAGAATCGAAACTAATTAAAGCAGTGACATTGCGCAAGATTAAAGCTGCACGTAGGTAGATATTGGGATTGCGTATAGAGAGGCATGACACCAGCTCCCTCTTTGATCAATAAAATAATAGACAGCAGCAAGACGTGGGTTTCACCTGATGCGTTTCATGCTTGATACATGCTTGTTACTGAGTTTCTGCTCTTGGTCAAGGACTGGTGGTCGTGACTTGCATCTACTGAACAGCAAGCATCATGTACGGCGTGCAAATAAAAACTTGCATATATGAAGGTGCAGTGCTCACCGATGGCAAATTAACAACGATCGACGACCTATGGTCTTTCTTGCAGAGTAGATGATCAGGTTATAGGATGATGACGATGAGATCTGAACAGTTTGCGATGCTCCTGGTGGCTGCGTCCTTCACGTCGTTTATGAACGGCTTCTCCAGCGCAGTTTGTGTAGATTTCGACGGTGATCGGTGGTCTAGAGACTCTAGCATCTTTGCTTTAGCAAGGGCGTCAGGCCTAGGTTACAGAGGCTGCTGGACCAGGCGGGATGATGCTTGGGAGAGAAGTCCAGCTTCTGCTCATCAGCAGATAGAACGGAGTTTCGGTAGCCCTAGGCTTCCACATCTACGAGCTTCTCGGCAGCAGATTGAAGTCGTTGGGGCTTGTTCAGAGATAGCCTGCAATGGTGGTCATATGCTCTGGCATTGGTCCGATGTATCCTATCGATCTCATCTTTTATTTGGCGGCGCGCGGCTCCGGAAAGGCCGGGCAGGACGCGGTGCTCAAGGATATATATCAATGCCCCAGATGAACCTGATGTGCATACACACACACACACACACACACGAGGTTTGGATCAAATTCAACTAGGGTTAGAATTTATTATTTTCGGAATATTTACTTTCACGGTTAAAAAAATAATTCTAGGAAATCTAGGATTACTATTTAAGTCATGGAAAATACTCCGAAAACTCCAAAAATTTAGGGAAAAATCTCGGAGGCATTATGGAACATGAGAAAACCAATTAAAGTATTTGGATCTCATGATAAGATAATTTGGAGCATCTAAAAATTAGATTATGCTTACATAAAAGTGAGAACGGAAGCTGGAAAATTCCTACAAAGTTTGTAAAGACTGCTTGATGGACGAGTAACTAAAAGAAGTGCTTTTGAGTGACAAAGAAAAGATTTTTGGAAGCTCCTAAGAAAAACTTGAGCTTAGAAATATTTTGGTTGTAGATAAAGATAAAGATGTACGAAGATCGTTCTACTAAACGAAATTTTAAAAAAAAACTTTGCTTAGTCTCAACACACAAAGGAGCAACAAACCAACATCACATAAAACATATGTACCAGCATGTATGCACAACAACGTTGCTAAACCCTATGATGAATTTTAATTTAAGGAAAATTTTCATTTTACTATATTGTCATAAGCACAGAAATACAAAATAAATTATTTTAGCTTTATTTTCAAAGAAGCAAATTTAGGGTGTTACATAACCTCTTGGAGCTAATGTTCAGGAACAACTGGAGAAGAAAAAGGCTGAATATGGTGAGAAGATGAAAAACAAAAAGGCAGTCATCCATAGGCAGGCTGAGGAAAAGAGAGCGATGGTTATTGCCCAATGTGGTGAAGAAGTTCTCAAGGCCGAGGAGGTGGCAGCTAAGTACCGTGCCAAAGGGGTAGCTCCAAAGAAATTTCTTGGTTGCTTTGGAGCATAAGGAAGGTTTGAATTTTATGCTTTCTCATTTGTGCACTAAAAAGCCATGGTGTAACTTTATCAACTTGTGTAATTATTACCCTTGTTAATTGTTTGTATAGTCTACTATTCATGGTGTACAAATGATACTCTTGGTGCATAGTAAGACTATTGTCGACCGAAATGACAAGCATAAAAGAGTGAATGTAATACTTTAAGAATTTATAATGTCAAGGCATAGTTCGACAATGATGATGAGGTGGAGGAGGGAGAGGAGGAAGTAGAATAAAAATAGGAGAAAGAAGAAAAGGAGGAAGAAGAATGCAAGCAGGAATACAACAAAAAGATGACAAAGAGCAAGTGGAAGTGGAAGAGAAAAAGAGCAAGAAGAATAAGTGGAGGTGAATAGGTTCAGCTTCAAATTGCACAGAAATTGTAGAAATTGGCCTATTGCTTTTGCTTGAAAATAGGCAAACAAAGTTAGAACTCTCCTAAACCACTTATAAACTCAGTGTCCTACTTCTTTAGGTGTTCCTTGATAGGTTCACAGAGTCCCTGCACTCACGGGCAAATAGGGCCTTGTTTAGTTCCCAAGATATTTTGCAAAATTTTTTAGATTCTCCGTCATATCAAATCTTGCGACACATGCATGAAGTATTGAATATAGATAAAAGAAATAACTAATTACATAGTTCAACTGTAATTTACTAGACGAATCTTTTGAGCCTAGTTAGTCCATGATTGGACAATACTTGTCAAATACAAACGAAAGTGTTACAGTGTCCATTTTGCAAAAATGTTTTAAACTAACATAACTTTTAGTATCCATAAGTTATCTCTCTATACATTTTACTACCTTGTGTCTGTCAAAGTTACACAAGTTTCACTTAGTATAAAACTACCTTACAATTTGATATGGAGAGAAGTAATTTTATCAAAAATGATTTCTACTGTAAAGGTTATATTGTCATAAGTGCATGTAAGGCCCTATTTAGCATGTTTTCAAACATACTCCTATGCCTGCACCTCACAAGCTCAAAGCACTTCATCCCCCTCCCCCAAAAAAAAATTTCAGTTGATAGAGGCATGGAATCGGCATACCCTACGAAAGCAGTGTGACCGAACAGACGGCATGCTTGTGCAACGGATAATTTGGAGAAAAAGACAAGGAAACGAAAAGATTCTTCTTTCCTGAAACATATATCAGTTTTATTCGTAAAACTTCTAGTATACTGTAGTTTGCACTTTGCACCACTGCAAGTCTGCAGCGTGTAGCATTACAGTGATGTGCGCAGTGAAACTGTAGTTGGATCTGGAGTGTTTATCGTTATTCCCACGCCACAACTTTATTTTGGTTTCTGGTTTCCTTGTACAGTGCGACTCATGTGTGTCTGTGGATGAAATCAGAGGACCGAGTGCTGTGGTTCTTTGTCACTAGCCGCTGACGGGAACAACGCATACAGTAGTAGAAGTTACAGTGACACGCATCAATGTGCATGGACAAAAGACGACAAATCTCAAAAAAGAAAAGAGTCATTCAGAAATTCCATTCAGAATTTCAGATTATTTGCTACACAGACGTATACGAGGTAAAAAAATTCACAAAGACAATAACAATATATACCAAGTTGAATATGTTTCAAATTCAGTTATATATTATAAAGGCCGACTTCTAAGTTAGTGAAACGGAGGCTCGTCGCCAGAGGCTTGGGCCTGAGGAGATGATCTTGTAAGCCGCCGTAAGCCGCCGCACGGTGTTGTAACTTAACTCTTAATAATAGTGAGAAATATTTGCTGGCTATCGTCTCTGATTTTTCTCCTTCACATTAAAGGGATTTTCCACGTTAAATCTTATGTCTTTACTATGATTTGAACTTGTATTCGTCGTTGTTTATCCATCTGTCATTCACAACACCAAGTTTTCTTTTCCATTTCCTCACCACATCCCATTCCTATCCCGTAGCAGTTCGAATGAAGCAAAATGTCATAGCAGGAATCGAAATCTCCTACCGATTCCGACTCCGATTCCGACTCCGATAAGTAGTCCAAACAATGGGAAAGTTGCAAAAGAAAATTCCTTATTTATCATTCTTACTAACACCGAAAGATAAAAATACCCCAGTATAGCACTAGCTTTATTTTTTATTCCCTAGATAGCACTGCCGTTAAATCTGATCTCTAACATCGTTAACTTGGAGGGAAAAGGACCATTCTGCCCCTGTCTTTTCTCTTTTTCATGTGTAGCATATTGTCCAAGAACTTGTGCTGTTATAATTCATAAATAATCTGTGCAAAGAAATGAAACTGCAAAAATATGTTCAATGTAAAAAAAGATATATTGTCAAAAATATGTTCAATGTCATAGACGGCACTGTTAAAAAAATCTGTTAAGAAAATCACTTTAACGTACTATTGATGTTACGCATGAGAAAAAAAAATAGGGGCAAAATGGTCTTTTGCCCACCAAGTTAATGGCATTAGAGGTAAGATCTAACAGTGGTGCAATTTGGAGAATAAGAAATAAAGTTAGTACTATATTGAGAACTTTTATATTTCTTTGTAGGAGCTAAAGCTCTCCTCAAAATGTCTGGCAAAATAGTTTCGTCTATTTTTCTATAAATGAAATATGTCAAATATCTAGAGGAGCCTCTTAAAGCCACGATTACTGGCTTCTCTAGCCACAGTAAAAAATGGCTCCTACTCTTGCAGGGCTCCACTGTCACACCCATATTTTAAGAACAAAATAGGATGCATAAAAGACTCATATGTGCCCCAGGAAATAGTCGCACACATAAGTAGACAAATCTCAAATGTACCATTGCAGTGTTTATTACATAGCGGAATATATATTGAATCACATAGTCTCATACAAAAATGATAGCATAAAGTAAACAACGCTCTCGACGGAAGCTCCACACAGGGACACTGTTGACTGGTTGACTCCAAACCTAGTACTCATACCGATAATCCTCATTCCAGTCATCTTCATTATCATATCCTGAGGTGTTGGGAAATTGCAAGAGTGAGCACATATCGTACTCAACAGGTATAACCAGGGGTTCATGAGGCTCAAATAGCTGACACTGGTTTGACCGCATTTAGCTTTTAATAGTGGATAGCATGTTCATAATTAAATAGCAATTGCCAAGGTAGCGTAAATATTCAATTAATCCCATGATCAAATGTAAGCATAATTAACTCATAGCATAAACAATAATCAAATGAACATAATAACATAACAAGCTCATCATCTTAATGTAGATGTCCCCAAGGCCGCTCCTGACCGTGAGCTCGGCTAGTATACCAGTTTTACACTCTGCAGAGGTTGTACATCTTTACCCATGAGTCATGATTTACCCTTTCGCCCGAGGTAGCTAATCTCTTAACCCCCTTCCTAGGGAGGTCGGCAGGGATCACTATGAAGCCTTTCAAAAGTTCGTCTAACATGTTAGGGCCGCAAGGTTTCCTTCGCGAGCAGATATAGATACCCCCCTTCCGAATGGCACAATGACGCGCAGCCTATACACATAGGGACAGGGGCTCGCACTATACCCGTGTCGGTTCAGCCCCTCTAGCGCCCTTTCGGGTAACCGCTAACAAGCTAGAAAAGGTCTTCATACTGAGCTAAAGCCAGAGCCATAATAGCCCTCATGGTTGCACTGTTATCCCGGGTGATCACGTACAGACAAGATCTCATATCGTCATTTGTCATTCTTTTATGTTCATTGCATAGCTATTAATCATCTTACAAGATCATGGATTATATCAAGCACTAGCACATCTACACCAAATGCATATCAAGTAGGTAGCAAGGAATACAGGTAACAATCATCTATGATTTTGCTAAGGTCGACAAGGTGATAGCATGCATATGATATATATGTGTAATTATAAGTGAATAGGTAACAAGGATAATCCCAAGTTATGCTTGCCTTGCTCAAAGCTCTCCTGAGCCTGCTGGTCCTCAAAAGCTTGGTCTTGGTCACCAACGTACGGCTCACCGTCTATTCCCAAACATCAATCAACAACACGCAATCCAATGGAGACAATCATACACAAAGCAAACAAGGTAAAATTAGAACATTACACCAAACAGTGGTAAAACAAATATAAAAGTTTATCAAAATATTCTACGCAGCGCTACGATCACACAAACGTAAAGTTCACGAAAATCGGAATTAAAACGTGAAAGATATGAATTTTCTAAGATTTCCTATAGAGAAATAATTAATTAAATGCTACTGCAGAATTAAAAAGTTTCAAAACAGTAAACTAATATTTCTAACATGTAGAGCATATAATTACGAACCTGACGCAATTTGAATGGATAAAAACGGAGTTAAAACGAATATTTTATGAGCAAAACAAAATCAGTGGCAATCTTGTAAATAGTAGAAAAAGCATTTTTTTTTTCAACCGACCGTCACCAGCTCCGGTGCGGTGGCTCCATTGCCGGCCGAAAGGAGCTCGCCGGCGACGACGGACTTCTCGATTCCGAGCACCGTTTCGCGAAAGGAAAACACCGAGATGAAGAGGAGCTCACCACGATCTCGTCTAAGCGCTTGGTTGGGGCCGAGAAGGTGCAGAGACGGCGCGCGGTGATGGAGGCTAGAGCACGAGCTCGGCGAGATCCGGTTTGTGCTCTAATGGCGGCTAGGGCTCGGATTATGGAGCTTGGGGACAAAAGGGGAAGCTGCAGGGTGGCGTGAGCGCTTTATAGGGCTCCGGGAAGATCTCCTACTCGATAACTCCCGTGGAAATCGGGATTTGCCAACGGAAGCCGGAGTTCTCCTCGGTTACGCAAGGAAGAAGGAGACACTGTGCTGCGGGCCCGAGACGTCAGTGAGAGAAAAGGGTTCCTTTTTTTTTTCTTTTCTATTTTACTTTCCAAAGCCTTTTCAACAGATAATTTGAATGCAAATAAACTCTCACAAAAAAAAACAGCAAGCATAGAATAAGATGTGCTCCAGCATGATTACAAAACATGTTTCTAAGCTTATGATGAATTTTAATTTCAACAAAAATTTATTTGTTTTCTAATTTAAATGCTCACAAAAAAATATTCAAATAAATCAAATTAAAATCCTATTTCTTGAAAATCAGATTTCGGGTGTTACAAACTCTACCCCCCTTAAAAGAATCTCGTCCTCGAGATTGAGCAGTGCATAAACAAACCACTGTGGATATGTCCTTCTCCAAACATTCTCTTTTTTTTCAAGTTGCTTGTGTCTCTAAATACCAATTCCATTGTACTAGCAACTTCAATGTCTCTAACCAGGTAACATACCTCGTAACTTATCTGAAAATTTATTCCCTACACAGTCCTGAAGATCAACACCATCATCCTCTAAATGATTCACTGTGGCTGTGGGTGGAGCTTGTACTGCTACGTCCACACTGATTCTCTCTCCCTTGGGTGTGGTCACAACTACTACTTTCTCCTTGCACTTAATTTCCGTAGCATATTTCTTCATCCAATCCAAACCCAATATCACATCTATGCCTGAGGTTCTCATAACCATGGGACTAACAGGGAAATCTACCCCCCTTAAAGAAAGACTTGCTGAGGGGCAACAATATGAAACTGGTATAGTTCCTCCCGGTGAGTTTACTAGCATATGGGTTTTCAGGGCAACTAGTGGTATGCTATGAGCTCTAACAAATGCTTGTGATATGAATGTATGCGAAGCTCCAGAATCAAATAAAACTGTAGCGGGAATAGAGTTGATACTGAACGTACCCATCATAATCTCCGGTCCCTCTTGTACTGTCTCTACAGCCACATGGTTCACCTTTGCTCCATGAGAATTAGACTTTTGATTGTTGTTCCGCTGGTTGAATCTCTCCGGGCAATCATATGACATATGACCTTCTTTCCCACAGCGAAAACACCTAGTAGGGGTATTGGGAGCACTTCTCTTCATAGAGGTGGCATTTGAATCTCCGGAGCGGGAAGTCTGCTGTCCACTCTGTTGATGATTAGGATTACGTTGAGATTGTTGGTTGCGATCCCATTGACTAACTGGTCCCTGGAACCTCTGTTGATTGCTCTGCTGAGAATTGAAACGTTGGCGGTTGTTGCCTCCAGACCCTTGTGCTAGCATCCTCCTCTTCTTATCCTGACCTTTGCGCATGTTATCCAACACAATGGCACGGTTCACCAGAGCCTGGAATGTAGGGTAGGTATTTCCAGCCAGTTGCAATCTGAGTTCATAGTAAAGACCTTTCATGAAGAGACGTTGTTTGTCAGCATCTTCTCTGACTTCGTTTGGAGCATAGCGAGCCAACTGCTCAAACATGTCATGATACTCAGCCACAGACATAGAACCCATCCTGAGAGATCTGAATTCTTCCTGCTTGAGCTCCATCATTCCTTCATTGATATGTCGTGCTCTAAAGTCTCTGCAAAATTCTAACCAAGTGACAGGAGGAGCATTGTTGGGACGAGCAGCTTGATATGACTCCCACCAGGTCTGAGCTGCTCCCTGAAGTTGTCCAGAAGCATACAACACCTTCTCTAAGTCATTGCACTGTGCTATGTTTAGTTGCCTCTCCACAGCACGTAACCAATCATCCGCCTCCATGGGATCCGCTGAGTGTGTAAATACCGGAGGTCTTCCCTTCATGAATTCCCCCCGCTTATCTCTCACATGAACAGGTGGTGATGTTGGTGGAGGTTGTTGTTGTAGGTGTTGCATGAAGACGTGCATCATCTGATTCTGAGTTTGCATAAGTTCCTCCACAGTAATTGGGGCATTGTCACTATTGCCACGGCCTCTGCCTCTGCCTCTTCCCCTTGCTGCCATCTGCATTCCAAGGTATATAAACACATCTTAGTAATGTCCAACATGACAATTACAAGAGTTAACCGAATCTGAAATTTTCTGGGTAACATCCAACATCAGCAGATCAGAAAATCAGTAATATCTCGAGTTCCAAAATTCAAAAGGATACATGCTGTACACCGTTGGAAAGATAAAGAAATTGTCTACAACTTCCATTTAGATCATATTACCAGATTCCAACGTGAGGTTAACCAAAACTGGGTACAACCGAAACTGTTCCAGAATTCCAGACTGCGCAGAAACCTCAACTTGAAACAGTCATAACTCTCAGCTCATAATCGATGATATGGTCATTCTTGCGGCATTGGAAAGATATGGAAGTCTACTTGTTCCCAGAAAAATTTGATGGACATTGCATGAACAGATTTTGAGATGTACCAGATTCATTGCAGACTGCTCCATAAAACAGCAAAGGACAGAAACAGAATTTTAACCATCCCCAACTATTTAGTTCATTAATCCTTATGCCTTAAGCCTATAAACTAAATGAAATTGTAGAGGAAATCCACAAGATCATTGCACTCATTACAAAGATCCAAATCAAGCATAAGCATAATAACAAACCAAACCAAGCATCAAAGGTTCACATTTCAAGCATTAACTCAACTTGCGGTACTATCGTTCTCTTCCTATTAAGGGCAAAGATTCCTAAAATTCTCTTTCAACTATGTAAGCAGGTGGTAAGAGAAGGTTCTAAAAGCATATTCAAAGCAAGGAGTGGGGATGTGAACAAGTCTTTAAAATAAACAACAAGGTGAAGATGAATAGGATATAGTGTAGAAGAAAATATCAAGGTTTATAGAACAAGGATTTTATAGCAATTTCAAAACCTTATGACGGCCAATTTCTAACTAGGCTTGCGTCCGACAGTCAACAAAGCTTTGATACCAATTTGTCACACCCATATTTTAAGAACAAAATAGGATGCATAAAAGACTCATATGTGCCCCAGGAAATAGTCGCACACATAAGTAGACAAATCTCAAATGTACCATTGCAGTGTTTATTACATAGCGGAATATATATTGAATCACATAGTCTCATACAAAAATGATAGCATAAAGTAAACAACGCTCTCGACGGAAGCTCCACACAGGGACACTGTTGACTGGTTGACTCCAAACCTAGTACTCATACCGATAATCCTCATTCCAGTCATCTTCATTATCATATCCTGAGGTGTTGGGAAATTGCAAGAGTGAGCACATATCGTACTCAACAGGTATAACCAGGGGTTCATGAGGCTCAAATAGCTGACACTGGTTTGACCGCATTTAGCTTTTAATAGTGGATAGCATGTTCATAATTAAATAGCAATTGCCAAGGTAGCGTAAATATTCAATTAATCCCATGATCAAATGTAAGCATAATTAACTCATAGCATAAACAATAATCAAATGAACATAATAACATAACAAGCTCATCATCTTAATGTAGATGTCCCCAAGGCCGCTCCTGACCGTGAGCTCGGCTAGTATACCAGTTTTACACTCTGCAGAGGTTGTACATCTTTACCCATGAGTCATGATTTACCCTTTCGCCCGAGGTAGCTAATCTCTTAACCCCCTTCCTAGGGAGGTCGGCAGGGATCACTATGAAGCCTTTCAAAAGTTCGTCTAACATGTTAGGGCCGCAAGGTTTCCTTCGCGAGCAGATATAGATACCCCCTTCCGAATGGCACAATGACGCGCAGCCTATACACATAGGGACAGGGGCTCGCACTATACCCGTGTCGGTTCAGCCCCTCTAGCGCCCTTTCGGGTAACCGCTAACAAGCTAGAAAAGGTCTTCATACTGAGCTAAAGCCAGAGCCATAATAGCCCTCATGGTTGCACTGTTATCCCGGGTGATCACGTACAGACAAGATCTCATATCGTCATTTGTCATTCTTTTATGTTCATTGCATAGCTATTAATCATCTTACAAGATCATGGATTATATCAAGCACTAGCACATCTACACCAAATGCATATCAAGTAGGTAGCAAGGAATACAGGTAACAATCATCTATGATTTTGCTAAGGTCGACAAGGTGATAGCATGCATATGATATATATGTGTAATTATAAGTGAATAGGTAACAAGGATAATCCCAAGTTATGC
Organism: Sorghum bicolor; assembly: GCF_000003195.3. NCBI lineage: Eukaryota > Viridiplantae > Streptophyta > Magnoliopsida > Poales > Poaceae > Sorghum > Sorghum bicolor. The sequence continues at coordinate 64,214,738 of NC_012873.2, forward strand.
TTGCCTTGCTCAAAGCTCTCCTGAGCCTGCTGGTCCTCAAAAGCTTGGTCTTGGTCACCAACGTACGGCTCACCGTCTATTCCCAAACATCAATCAACAACACGCAATCCAATGGAGACAATCATACACAAAGCAAACAAGGTAAAATTAGAACATTACACCAAACAGTGGTAAAACAAATATAAAAGTTTATCAAAATATTCTACGCAGCGCTACGATCACACAAACGTAAAGTTCACGAAAATCGGAATTAAAACGTGAAAGATATGAATTTTCTAAGATTTCCTATAGAGAAATAATTAATTAAATGCTACTGCAGAATTAAAAAGTTTCAAAACAGTAAACTAATATTTCTAACATGTAGAGCATATAATTACGAACCTGACGCAATTTGAATGGATAAAAACGGAGTTAAAACGAATATTTTATGAGCAAAACAAAATCAGTGGCAATCTTGTAAATAGTAGAAAAAGCATTTTTTTTTTCAACCGACCGTCACCAGCTCCGGTGCGGTGGCTCGACGGACTTCTCGATTCCGAGCACCGTTTCGCGAAAGGAAAACACCGAGATGAAGAGGAGCTCACCACGATCTCGTCTAAGCGCTTGGTTGGGGCCGAGAAGGTGCAGAGACGGCGCGCGGTGATGGAGGCTAGAGCACGAGCTCGGCGAGATCCGGTTTGTGCTCTAATGGCGGCTAGGGCTCGGATTATGGAGCTTGGGGACAAAAGGGGAAGCTGCAGGGTGGCGTGAGCGCTTTATAGGGCTCCGGGAAGATCTCCTACTCGATAACTCCCGTGGAAATCGGGATTTGCCAACGGAAGCCGGAGTTCTCCTCGGTTACGCAAGGAAGAAGGAGACACTGTGCTGCGGGCCCGAGACGTCAGTGAGAGAAAAGGGTTCCTTTTTTTTTTCTTTTCTATTTTACTTTCCAAAGCCTTTTCAACAGATAATTTGAATGCAAATAAACTCTCACAAAAAAAAACAGCAAGCATAGAATAAGATGTGCTCCAGCATGATTACAAAACATGTTTCTAAGCTTATGATGAATTTTAATTTCAACAAAAATTTATTTGTTTTCTAATTTAAATGCTCACAAAAAAATATTCAAATAAATCAAATTAAAATCCTATTTCTTGAAAATCAGATTTCGGGTGTTACATCCACCGACAAAGTTTTTTTTTTTTTTGAGCGGTGTTTCGTATGGCTCCCGACGTCAGAGGGCCTTGTTTAGTTGCAAAAAATTTTGGGAAACTGACGCTGTAGCATTTTCGTTTGTATTTGACAAATATTGTCCAATCATGGACTAACTAGGCTCAAAAGATTCGTCTCGTCAATTCCGACCAAACTGTGCAATTAGGTTTTATTTTTGTCTATATCTAATACTGCATGCATGCGTCTAAAAATTCGATGTGATGGGGAATCTAAAAAATTTTGCAAAATTTTTTGGGAACTAAACAAGGCCTTATTATGGATTGGTTTTAAGTCAAATTATTTTAATGTGACTAAATTTCTAAAAAAAATATTATCCGTATTTGTGACATCAAACAGATCAACTCTACAAATATATTTCATAAGAAATTTTGTAAAATTTATATTTAATAATGATATTAATATTTTCAATAAGTTATACTTAATCAAGGCTAGAACAGTTTGACTTAGAAAAAATAAATGACTTTCTTTCTTTTCAGCTGTACTTTTTCTGCCAGCCAGCAGTATTTTTCTGTCACAATAAATCAGTCAATAGTAATTTCAGTCATGACTTTTCTAATGTCATTCTCTATATAGAGAGCTTTATAGCATTGTTTTCAAGACCGTAGAATGCAACAAAATATGGATGAAACAATCAACCTTAATGCATAGTTTCATTCTTTCCTTTCATCGACATTAAATTTCACGACATATCTAGAGTTAAGGCATACACTGTATTTCATCTAGCGACGAGTACGTACATCTGTTTGTGTGTTGTGTTGTGTTCGATCCTCTTGTCTTCCCTGTCTCGTGTGGTACACGAACAGCGCGACCTGTGCCCTCGCTCGCGCTCTCCCTCTCCCTCTCCTGGCGCAAAGCACCTTTTTCCGGACGCAGTTATTGACCCGCGCTGCGCTGCGCTGCGCAGTGGTGCCACTGTGCCAGTGCCTGTCTTCCTTTCGGGCACGGCAGCACGAGAGGGTGCCGATCGCCCCGCCGTTGGTGGCGGTGCAGCTGCCGAGTGGAGGAGAATCGGGAGCCGGGGGACGCTCGCGCAGCCATCGGATCGGCGGACTTCCGCTTGCCTTTGCTGTTGCTGCCTGGTTGTTCGGCCGCACGCACGGTCGCCCACGTCCGTCCTCGCCGCGCCGTCCAGTCAAATCGGCCAGCGCGCGTCCGTCCGTGTACTGCAAGCAGCGGCGCACCGGGCGCGCTAGCTTTTTCCCCGTTTCGACGCGGGTGGCAGAGGCAGTGCACATTCACAAGCAATTATCAATGCTTCCCTTGCTACTGCTGCTGCTGCTGCCAGGCAGCAATCTCCTCTTCTCCTCGTCGAAACGCACGCACAGTTCGCCCTGCTATCCAGCGTCGAGTGCATGCATGGCCGGCCAGCCTGATCGCCGATCCGCAGCACTCCACATTCAATGCGTGATGCCCAGAGCCGCATTTATGTCCGTCCCCGTCGTGGGCTAGCTCCTGGGTCTCCTGATGGTCCTGGCTGCTCCGGCCGGCTGCCAAACCACGAGCTCTGTTTTCAGACGGCCTGTGCGTGATGCTGATGCTGTTTCGTTGGACTCATCCTCCTGTTTGCTTGCACTCGAGAAGGTAGGGTGATAGTATAGGATGGCACTAGCACGCACGTTGAGTTGAGTCCCTGCCTTTGGGCTTCCTACAGATTGTAGACGTCATGCATGGAAGCCATTGTGGCCTATTTAGTTGCAGAAATTTTTACAAAATGGCTATTGTAGCACTTTTATTTGCATTTGATAATTATGTCTAATTATAGACTAACTAAACTTAAAAGATTCGTCTCGTAAATTATAAACAAATTGTGTAATTAGTTATTTTTTATCTATATTTAATGTTCTATGCATGTGCCATAAGATTTGATGTGACAGGAAGTCTTGAAAATTTTTTACAAATTTTTTAGGAACTAAACAGCCCCTCTGTATATTTTTAGAACAAGGTAACAAGATTGAGATAATGGGATGCTAAGCGTAGTGTTTTGTTTGCCTATAAGAGGGAACACGACACGGCATCCAACTGCGTCTGTGGGTAGCCTTAGCAAGGTCGCCTGGGAATGGAGACATTTTTCAACCGCAGCCTAGGGTTACCTCCCTTTTTATTTCTCAGCATTGAGTCTTTTCTGTTAGGAAACAATAACCCTAACATAATTGTGGGCTCATACCAAATATACCCCTGAAGGGTTAAGACTATATAAAGGAACCTGTACCTATCTATAATGAATAAGAGATACGAGTTCCACAATATTTGCTCTCCTTTGTGTTCGTCTGGTGTGCTATTGGGAAGGGATACGGGAGGAAAGTATCCAGGTTGTCGATTTATATTTATACCACTAGGAAGGCTAAGTGTAAACTATATCTATTATATTGATAAGAATGAATAAATGATATTACCTAAATCCTATAATCTACTCATAACCGGCACAGGTCATAAGATAAATAATAATAAATAATAGTGAGAGCATAATCATCAAGTATCATGAATAAGGATAATCATCAGAGCATCTACTAGTCATAATAATAGTTAGCCAATGGATAAACTAGGGAGTTAGATCTAAGGTAATTCTATAACTACGTCAATAAACAACTCTAATTAGTGCAATTACATCTAGAAATCATCGTTAAGTCAACCCTATATCATAATTACATGTAAAGAGACATCAACTAATGAGGGTTTTAAGACGCAACTGAAGAGCTCACTGGAGTCATGGGGTCGTCCCCAGCGAGCACGGCAGGAAACGAAGTGCTGTCGGCTGGTCCTCGGTGCTGGCGAAGGACGCCTCGTCGTCACCGTCTGTCAACTATGGCCGAGAGACCCTACCACGAGTGAGGAGGAGTGGCGGTGGGAGCGTACAGGAGCTGCGGCGCGCAAGCGAGAAGGTTGAGGAGCAGCGTGGCTGCGCACAGGATTGGTGGACCCACTCCTTGCGTCGGCAACCAGGAGGACGAGCAAGGACGAGCGGCGCTGGCAACGGGAGGTGATGCAATTCGATTTCAGGTGCTGGCCAAGCCAGGCCCCAGAAAAACAGATCCACCATCCGTTTTCCGTTTTCTGGGGCCAGGCTACGACGCATCCAGCGGCCTCTTGGGACCGGGCAATGGTGTTGGGGAATGGCCGCATCCTTCCCCCTGGTAGCGTCTGAGGATACCCTTTGCCCGAGAAACCTCCGACTCCCGAAGGGTCGGAGGATATCCTTCGCCAAGGAAACCTCCGTGGGAATGCGCGTGGAGGACCCTAGAAAGAGACTGGCGTTGATGACTCGACTTGTCTTGCTAAGTGTGTGCAGGGACTGACATCGTCGGAGGCCAACAAGCAGAGGAAGGAGGAACCTCCGACCCTCCCAAGTCTGAGGATGGCTAAGGACGCGCCGGAGGCAAAGAACCTCCGACGCGTCCGGGATAAGGGACCTCCGACGGAGAAGCGTCGAAGGATCGGCGACCAAGCGGCCCGGAGAACCTCCACGGCGTCTAAACCGAGGAACCTCCGACGCGCCCGAGCCGAAGAACCTCCGACGCATGAAGTGTCGAAGGATCCGCGATCAGGCGGAGGATCTGCGTCTCCGATCTGCTGAAGCCCTAGACAGGAGACACGCGTGGAGATCGTGAGGTGAAATTACACAAGTGGCTTGGAGTCAGTAGACCGCAATAGGAGAATATGCTGGGATATTCCCCCACCGTCACGGGGCATTTTTGTAAACGTCATTGGGTCGGTTTCTGAGCCCTATATAAAGGGCGCGATGCCGTCATTAATAGACAGAGAGAACGCATTCACTGTATTCACCTACTGTTGAGTTCACTGCTCGCCAGCGCTCAAACCTCTCACGGCACCGAGTGAGAAGGTTCTCGATCCACCGTATCGCTGGGGCGTGCGGAGAGCATTTTCCCAACAAATGGGATAAAAACGAGCAACCAACCAACCTCAGCAGACTTGTCCAGGAGATAGCCAGCCTACCAAACAGGACCATAGTTGCCCCTGGCCCCTTGTTTATGTGGTGTTTTTCTGGGCCTCAACGGTCAACACTGAATGCCTTTTAGTTAACAGGGATGTCTGTCTATTTAGAACGAGAATCATTAACTTTGTGTCGTTTAAATTTGGCGTTGGTTCGCCATGGTGCTGACATTGTTTCTAGTTGGGTTTCTCTTATCTATGCAGGTATATGCTGGCCAGAAATCTCCCCGTTACTGCCTTACTGGCGTGCTCCCGAGAAGACGAAACATAATCATACACGTAGAATCATATAGCTTTCGTGGATTGTGATTGTATATACATTAATTAATTATAAATTCACCTTCCCTATTTGGGCCAGCCTTTCCTATTTGGGCCAGCCTTTTCTCGCCATGGCTTCGGCCCGGTAAGCTATATGGGGCAAGGGCGAACGACCTCTCGCTCGCTCGTGACACTCCTTTGTTAGGCTGCAGTCCGGTCAGGGTCCGGCATGGTATAACTGGTAGGCTTTCCTCATTTCTCCCACTAGTTGATTTTGCAGCACCATATCTGTCTTGAGGTGTGAAGCTTTCCCGTGTCTTGCTGTATCTCATTTTTTGGAATGTCTTCTGCCTTGCACTTGCACCATATAAGAGGACAGCTAGAGAGGTGAAATCCAAAGGAACCACCAACTTATGCTTTTGGTCAATTGCCATAGGGGACAACTGAGCTACAGTACGTTTTTAACCGAACACAGGAAAGAGCTCCTGATCTCCGAGGGCCTCATGACGGCTACAGTAGTTCTTGAGTTCCATTAATACGGTGAAATCTCATCGGGAAAGTAGTAAAGCTTGTTGCATGACCACCTCTGGTTCTCCTGGACCATGCATCATCTATCCTTTTGAGAGAAGGAAATTACTACTGATGCATTATCCACGCTACAGAGCCTGCACAGTGCACACACGTACAAGTACGTCGTACCGCAAACAAATTTTACTCGTACAATACCATACACTACTGGTACTGTGCACGTAGGAAGGAGAAAAAGGCAGGAGCGGAGCGGTCCTGCTTGCTGTGTGTGTCTGCGCGCGAGGCCCCGAACACATGTCCATGATGGCGATGCCCCTCGCCACTGCAGCAGGCAGCAGCAACAGCAGCGCCGCAGCGAGACAGGAACTCTCTGAACTCCGCATTTACTTCCTGCCCCTGCTCAAAATCCGAGCTGCGTAGCCTAGGTCCGGCTCCTCATTGAATTCGGCCACTCGCTCCATGCCCTCGGGCCTCGGCTCGTCGTCGCCTCCGTCGCCCTACGCATACCGTTCCTGTGGTGTGGTCGTGTCATCGTGTGACGCGGGGGTCTGCTATAGTGCCCACCCAACACTCCTCTTGTGCTCCTGCTCCATATCCGGCCGGAGAATAAAATCAGTCGTGTCCTTACGCTGTAATGACCGAATGACAAATAATTTGTATTCTCTTTACTGCATTTTACTCTGTCCCGTAAAGAACGCAATTCTCGGGTTCCAAAGAGGAGTCAAACAAATTAAACTTTAACTAATTTTTTATAAAAAAGAACAAGCATTCATAATACTCCAAAATAAGTGTTATCAGTTTAGTTATAGAATATGTCTTTATAATAAATTTAATACTATTTATTATAAATTTGATCAAATTTAAACTTGATTTATCGGCGCAGATATTATAATTATATATATATTTTTGTACGGAGGAAGTACTATAGAAAGGTTCTTTAGTTGAGTGGCTTGAGTAATGAGTATCCTCTCAGGTACTTGGGCTACATGGCAAGTTCCTCCCTACTTTATCATTAGGTAGACTGGCTGCTAAACTACCTCTGTCTCGTAAAAGAGACTTGTGCTGATCAATTTTTTTAGTTTAACTAGATTTATAAAAAAAATATAATACTTGTGCTTTTAATTAATTTTATTTAAAAATATGTTTAACGATCTATTTAATATTGAAGGTTCATTGCAAATTTAGCACCTACAACTAATCATAATTGTTTTATCTTATGTCATTCATCTATTAATTTATTTCTAACATAATACTCGTAGCAAGTGGTAGCAAGCCGCTAACAAATGGTTGGAGGCAAGATGGTATCAGGGTGGAGGCATGAAGGTTACGACGATGGCGAGACACCACAAAAGTAAGGACTAAAAGGCCTCTTTGGCCGCCCCCTTCAGACTGTGGCTCTACACTATACAGTATCAGAGGAGCATGAGTCGGAGAAATAGTGCCGAGGAGCCGGGCCTGTTGCTTGCCTGATAACCTATGGCTGTACTGTTTGCTAAATTGCTGTTTGAAAAAAAAACACTATTAAATAACTATAAATTTAATAGATAATCTCGAGCAAAGAAGCTCGTCGTAAGAAGCTGGTTTGGCCATGCCCCTGCATACGTCGTTAGTCTAGCCTGGGCTAGTCACGACGCCGAGGAGCCATACCCTAGGGATGGGCATGCCCCATGGGCAATTACGTCGTCAGGCCAAGCAACCCCGTCCCTCGAGGAGACTTGCAAGGGCAGTCAGACTGTCTTCAACAAACTCAGGCCTTGTTTAGTTCGTCAAAAATTTTGCAAAATTTTTCAGATTCTTCATCACATCAAATCTTCAGACGTATGCATAAAGTATTAAATATAGATGCAAATAAAAACTAATTACACAGTTTGGTCGGAATTAACGTGACGTATCTTTTGAGCCTAGTTAGTTAATAATTGGATAATATTTGTCAAATACAAACGAAAATGCTACTATTCCTATTTTGTAAAAAATTTTGGAAGTAAACAAGGCCTCACCCAAACATTAGTTTCTACCCAAACTTAAAAAGTTTTTCAAGATTTCTTATCGTACGCCACATGTATGAAGCACTAAATATATACGAAAATAAAAACTAATTATATAGTTTACCTGTAAATCGAAAGACGAATCTTTTGATTCTAATTAGTCTATAATTAGATAATATTTATCACAAACAAACAAAAATAATAAAGTAGCAAAATCTAAAAAATTTTCATATCTAAACAAGACCATAATAGCCATTTGCCGGTTTGGGTTCTACACAGGTAAAAGGTTCCTGACCCATCACACCTTTAGATATAACTATTGATTATTATTATAAATATAGAAATGAATTCATCTTATAATTAATAGTTATATCTGAAGGTGTTATGGTCTCATCACACCTGTAGATAAAAAGCATTATTAGTTTGGATCATTTGTTGGAGCTTGATGTGGGGACGCAAAAACATTGTGAAGGGTTTGGGGTGTCTTTTCGAGATAGTCTCAGGCCTTGTTTAGTTCCCAAAAACTACCAAAAATTTTCAAGATTCTCCATCACATCGAATCTTACGACACATGCATGAAGCATTAAATATGGATAAAAATAAAAACTAATTACACAGTTTACCTGTAAATCGCGAGAAGAATCTTTTAAACCTAGTTAGTTTATGATTGGACAATATTTGACACAAACAAACGAAATGCTACAGTACCCAAACCCAAATTTTTTTGCAAACTGAACAAGGCCTCAGGCGATGCTACTTTCCTCTATGCCGGTGATGGAGGGGTTGTCGAATGAGGCTACTACTCCGGCGAGGAAGGGATGGATGGATGGGGCAGTTGGAACCCCCTCCCTTGTTGGCGAGGAAGGGCGGCTGAGCAATGTTGCTTCGCCATGAACGTGCTCTCTTTGAGAGATGAAAGGAGAAAGCAAAAATTAAATATAATACTGATAGTTTGTTCGTTTGAGCTTATCTATCATATATTTAGTGATGTGGAATGTTTAGTGCTCCATACATGTGCCTCAAGATTCGATGTGATGTGGAACGTGAAAAATTTTATAAAATATTTTGAAAACTAAACAAAGCCCGTATAACGGAAACTGTCGAAGTAAACAAGGTCTACCTGAAATTGCTCGGACAAAGAGGCACCTCCCCCTCCGTTCACCTTCAGGCTCTTCAGGCCTTCTTCATCAGCCCAAAAGACCCGCCCTCATCAGTGCCATATCCAATCAACCCGCCATGGCCGCACGCGCACGGTTCGAGTTCTACGCAAAACCAGAAACCCTGAACAGGCCCCTCACTCACCCTTCCCCCACACGGCACACCGACCAGAGTACGCCACCTCTACTCCGCCGTCTCGTCGCAGGTAGCAGGTGAAAATCTCCGCCATTAATAGCGCGCCCGGGGAAGGGATCCTCCTCGGCCGCAGACAAAACCCTCCTCCTCGTCATCCGCGCCCGCTTTCTACTACTAGTACACCATCTTTCTCGCCCCCGGCCGGCCAGCCCCCTCCTGGCCTCCTCCCACACTCCACTCACAAAGACAAAGGCGCCTGTGAGCGCCGCGCGATCTCTCGTGCTTGGTGTCGTCACGACGCGTTTTAGTTTCAGTGCGTTTGTGTCGTGGTCGTGGCCTCGTGGGGGTTGGGGACGGAGAGCCAGGGAGCGCAGCAAGCGGTTCGGTGGGTGGGGGGCGGGCGGCGGCGGCCGGACCGATGGGGAGGGCGCCGTGCTGCGACAGTACCAAGGGCCTCAAGAAGGGCCCCTGGACGCCGGAGGAGGACAAGCTCCTCGTCGACTACATCCAGACCAACGGCCATGGCAGCTGGCGCCTGCTTCCCAAGCTCGCAGGTCAGAATTCCTCTATTCTTGTTCTGATTTCTTCGCGGTTTCCGTTCCACCGTCGACGTCTTAGTTCTGCTGCTCTGCCGGCCTCATCGCCTAACTATTGCGCGCGGCGGCCTAAAATGTGAATCGAATTCCTCGTCGGTGTCAATGGTGCTTATTCTGCTCTGGGATCGATCGCGTCCAGGGCTGAACCGGTGCGGCAAGAGCTGCCGGCTGCGGTGGACCAACTACCTCCGGCCGGACATCAAGCGCGGGCCCTTCACGCCTGAGGAGCAGAAGTCCATCGTCCAGCTCCACGCCATCGTCGGCAACAAGTAAGGACCCGTAAACTTGCCGTGCCGAGCTAGTCCCGTTCGATCGATCTGTGGCAGAGACTAGCACGTTCCCTCTCTGTCTCTCTCTGATGATGCACTCACTCCCCTCACTCACAACTGGCTTGCACGGCACGGCCAGTGTCCTGCTGCTCGGTGCAGCGGCAGCGCCCCACTGTTGCAAAGCAAAGCATCGCGCTGCATTGAATGATGCCGCCTCCGTCCAAGCCATCGCGTCCAAAACCTGTCTCGCCTTGAGCACGCTGCCTGCTCATATTTCTGCCACGATGATCGGTGGTTGCTACTGCTAGGACTTGAAAGTATATTGATGGCCTTTTTCTGGTGTTGGTCCTGCCTGGCCTGGTACCCTCTCAGGTGGTCCATGATCGCGGCGCAGCTCCCTGGCCGGACGGACAACGAGATCAAGAACTACTGGAACACGCACCTCAAGAAGCAGCTGCGCCGGATGGGCCTCGACGAGCCACCGCCAGGCCCGGCCGCCGGCAGCCCCGCCGCGCGCCACATGGCGCAGTGGGAGACGGCTAGGCTCCAGGCCGAGGCGCGCCTCTCCCTCCTCGCCACCGCCTCCTCGTCTTCCGGCGCCACCGCGACTGCGACCACCGCCGCCGCCACCACCTCCGCGTCCTCGTCCTCCACCGTCGACTTGAAGGCCTGCTGCGCCAAACCCGCGGACATCTTCCTGCGCCTGTGGAGCTCGGACATCGGGGACTCCTTCCGCCGCAGCCGCAAGACGGCCGCGGCGGCGCCGGCGGTGCCCGCGCTTCTTCCTCCGGCGCCTGTCGTCGTCAAGAGGAAGCAGGACGCGATGATGATCAAGCAGGAGGCGCAGGCGCCGCTGCTCGGTCCCGTCGGGGACGACTCCTCGGCGGCGTCCAACGAGACGGAGGTGGCGGAGGCGCTGGAGGAGTACCAGATGTTCCTCGACTTCGCCGGCGAAGAGCTGGGACTGTTCCACGGCCGGCACGGCGGCTTCTCGCTGTTCCCGCCGCTCGACGTGCTCGCCGAGGCGTCCCTGGACACGGCGTTCAAGTGAAAGACGTACCGAGCACCACGTACTACGTACACGTACGGTACACATACGTACGGCAAGCGGCAGTCGCCATGCATCTACGGCGAGCTATACGCCTCTACATGCGCGCATGTATTGTGTATATATGCATGTCTCGCGTACAGCGGGCTGGCGCGCGCGCATACGTACGTGGTTCTCCGTGTGACACCAGGATTTTTTTTGGGTTAGGGCAGCAGGTGCGTGATTTAGCTTGTTAACCGGGGTAGATTTTGGTAGGACATCATGGTGTATTATTGCCTGTATGGGGATTCTCTGTTCACTGGAGATGCTCTAATACATCAAGTGATGTTCTTCAATCTTTGTTTCAAACAAAATTGTTATTCAATCTACATTCTGGGATTGCCTTTCGTACTGGAAACATACTCCTGGTTTTTAGAGCGGGCCAATCCATCTATGAGCTTTGGGCTACCACTATTTTCCTATTTTCTTAAAAAAACATTTTACAGCTTTTAGTTTTGAAAGCTGTATATATATTTATTTATGTACAGAGGACGCTGTGAGTTGTGATGTTATGTGAGAAAATTGAATCCATGTAGGTTGAGGTTTGCGACAAGAAAATTGGGAACACTAGCTACTAGTCTCAAGCAAGTACATGCATGAAGTATTAAATATAGACGAAAACAAAAACTAATTATACAGTTTGCTTGTAAATCGCGAGACGAATTTTTTAATCCTAATGAGTTTATGATTAGACAATATTTGCCATAAACAAATGAAAGTATTATAGTAGCAAAATTCAAAAAAGTTTTCACATCTAAATAAGGCATAGCTACAAAAATGCTCCTATGGACAGGGCTAGATAGCAAGACCAAACCTACCAAAAAAAATCTTGACCTGAGCCCAACCTAAATTATTTCTTTTAGTTTGTTTTCAACTAAAAATGTGAATTTTTATACCATTATTGAACGTTACTAGACAAAATAAGGAAAAAAATTCAGACTGAGAAATCCTACTTTTTTTTTTGTCTGATTAGCCCACGAAATGGTCGGATCTGCTCCATCAATTCTAAGGCCCTGTTTAGATTGAGGATAAATTTTTTTTGGGTGTCACATTGGATGTGTCGGAAGGATGTCGGGAAATGTTTTTAGAAACTAATAAAAAAACAAATTACATAGCTCTTCAGAAAAACTGCAAGACAAATCTATTAAGTATAATTAATCTATCATTAGCACGTGTGGGTTACTGTAGCACTTAAGGCTAATCATGGAGTAACTAGGCTTAAAAGATTCGTCTCACGATTTTCAACCAAACTATGTAATTAGTTTATTTTTTTATCTACATTTAATGTTTCATACATGTGTCCAAAGATATGATGGGATGGATGAAAAATTTTTGGGCGAGTAACTAAACAGGGCCTAAATTATAAGCATATAGTAGAATCTATGTAACAATTGTATATCAATTTTAGTATGTATATAGATATAACATATATCTAGATATATAGTAGAATCTATGTAACAATAAAATCAAAACGACTTAGAATTTGGGTCTTGTTTAGTTCCCAAAATTTTTTGAGTTGGGATATTTTAGTACTTTCATTTTTATTTGATAAATATTGTCTAATAATAGAGTAACCGGTCTTAAAAGGTTCATCTCGCTATTTACAGACAAATTGTGTAATTAGATTTTGCTTTTATCTATATTTAATGCTCTGTGCATGGGCCGTAAGATTTGACGTAACAGGAAATTTTAAAAAGTTTTTGCTTTTTGAGTGCACTAAAGAAGCCTTGGATTAGAGAGAGTGATTTGTATATGTGTCTCTGGTTGTTACATAGCGGGATGTAAAATCGTAAAATGGCATAAACTAGACATGCATGTGCCTCTCTGGATGGTCGGCTGATGCAACCACGAGAAAAAGGCTCATCATCATACGATTCTGTCTGTTTTGTTGTGAACCCGTTCCCTGTCACCACTGTCCCGCCATACCTGCATGTTGTTCAGGGAATTTGATCATTGCATCGCCCCTAGCGTGCCCGTGCATATATGCGGCATTCGCACCAGTCTACTGATGCTACAGTATTGACCCGAATAGTGCCTGTTCTGTTCATGGTGCAAACATGGCATGTCTGAATTTGATGTACGTATATACGAATAGATCTATGCGCAAAATGAGGTTTCTCAAACCATGAAGTAGATTTAGAGTGGGACGTACTCCACCTTACCTGCGTACAAAATGTATTCATCAGGTAAGGCTTCCACCAGTTGTTGCATTGCATCTCATGTTGATGTGCTGTTTCACGGCAGTAGTACTGGTCCAATGTAACAGTCATGCATGCATGTGTGCTGCTGGCGCTAGTGTAGGATCTGTGCTGGGTAACGTACAATACAATGCCCAGGAGTATATGATCAGAGACCACGGAATTACACACATTTACTCTGAGCAGGAAACCAGGCAATATACATGTACTTCCTGCACAATTAAAAATAAAGTTATTTTGGTTAAGATTTGGATCAAACAATGAAAATATAAATCGTGAATAATGTTTAACTTCTTGAGTTTGAAAATGTGAAAACTATATGAATGAATTTGTCTTGAAAAATACTTTTATAAAAATATACGTATATTACTTTTGGGCAATGTGGTACACTTTTTTACTTCCTAAGAGGTAATACCTGAAATGAATCTGAGCTATTGAATTTTAAGAAAAGAAAAAGAAAACATTATTAAATCACCTCGTCACGGGAGACAGGCAAGGGCACACGGTTCTTTTCTTTTCTGTGGGTATTGTTCTCTTTACCGCTTTGCATGAAAAATACGTTACATATATTCAGTTATAAATTAAGATACAATAAAAAATATCAATAGCTAACATATATATATTATTTATTATTGAGTATGTAAAGTGACTATGTAAAGATTTGTGTTCACGTAAAATTTATTGTCTTTGGACATGTATGTTGGGTTCAAGTACTCACATCGTTGTCTCAGTGGACACGTATGTTGTGTGCAACACATAAATTTCACTTTCTTTGGGCATGACAAGGTTACTTGCATAAAAGGGAATAACTAATTTATACTAAACTATTTCATATCGAAAATAGCAAAAATTTTCAATAAGAAAAAACAGAAAAAAATAAAAAGATTTTACTACATCAAATAGATCGCACATGCAAGATTGTGCATGAGAGAGGCCTAGGATATCCCTCAAATCACACATGCATAAATCAAATCTAGATAAGAATTTTTATATCTAAAACTTTCCCTATTTATCTTATTTTATAAAATGAAAAATTAAATAAATATATTACATTCTAAGAGGTAATAGATAATCGTAACCATTTGATTATAACGAATAAATGGCTCATATTTAATTGAGTGCTGTAGTAAAGCCATCGCTTTTTGATAAATATTTTTGAAAATAGAAAGAGTTAAAGTTATACTTTCGAGGTCGTATCATTGCCCAAATGATTTTATTTTTGAGTATTAAGGGAGCATAGAAAGATTGACTACCAAATTGCTAAAATTACACGTACTCCCTCCGTCCACGAAAGAGTCAATTTCTAGAGTTGTCCTAAGTCAAACTTTTTAAACTTTGACCAAATTTCTAGAAAGAAATGCTAAGATTTATAGTATCAAATTAGTATTATTAGATTCATCATAGAATATATTTTCATATAATATGTATTTTATATTATAGATGTTGTTACTCTTTTCTATAAAGTTAGTCAAACTTTAAAAAGTTTGACTGACACGGATCCTAGGAATTGATTCTTTCATGGACGGAGGGAGTACTGTTATATATGTACAGTTGCCTCTATTTTCATGTTTGCTTTCACCCTTTTTTTCCATCCTGACTCGTGCAGTAAATGAACCGTGTGGGCTCGAAGTCGCAGGGTCCCCAGCGAACGCCTGTCTTTGACTTGTTCGCTATGGAATCGGTTCGCGGAGGGGCCCAGGACTCCAGGAGGCCAACGCAACGAGAGAGAATTCATTGCCGAGCCCAGGCAAACGGCCAGAAGGGGGAGCAGTGAAAAGTTTTCCCAACAGCAACACCTGCGGCTGCGGCTGCGGCTGCGGCTGCCCCTGCCCGTGGGCCGTGGCTTGCTTCATGGCAGGACGCAGGAGAGAGAACAGAGAAGATGTCAGCTCGTGCTCGCACCTGCGACAAGGCTAATGATTTCCTTTGGGAGATATTAAATGTCACGGCAGCTGATATTGTGGTCCTTTTCCCTCGGTGTCATCGTGCTTACCCAGCAAAAATAAAGGAGCATAACTATGGACCCAACTAATGCTATTCCAAACCCAATGTTCCATATCAATCGTTCTTCAAGGCCTTGTTTACTTCCCAGAAAATTTTGCAAAATTTTTCATATTCTCCGTCACATCGAATCTTTAGACGCATGCATGGAGTATTAAATATAGACAAAAATAAAAACTAATTGTACAGTTTGGTCGAAATTGACGAGACGAATCTTTTGAGTCTAGTTAATCCATGATTAGACAATATTTGTCAAATATAAACGAAAGTGCTACAGTGTCCATTTCCCAAAATTTTTCGGAACTAAACAAGACCCAAATTAGAGTCGCTATGTAATATGAGGAGCAAATTGCATTGCATGCATAATGGAATGGTTTCGTACGTGTGAGCCTCATGAACATAGAAGGAGTGAACGAACCCACAAGCCAAGTGTCCCTGTAATAGGGCTCTAGTCTGCCGCTAGATGGCATTACTTGCTTAAGGCACTCACAATGCAGACTCTATCATAGAGTCTATGTCTAAAGTTATTTATTACCTCGAACAATGTGGACTTGGAGTCTTATTTTTTTTTACCTCTTTCTTCAATAAATATGCTGCCACATCAGCAAAATACCATAAATAATATGTAATTAATTGTGTTGGACTCTATGATAGAGTCTTGCATAGGAAGTGCCCTAATAGTGGATATGTTCAAAGAATTTAATTCCTATCTACACGAGAGAAAAGGATATGGAAAATATGATTCCTATCTACAATTATTCCTTCGAATCCAGATTCTCCTTGTGCTTGATCCAGTTCATATTCTCCTACTACTACCCTTCTTATATTTGGTATCAGATTCTTTCGGTCCGTGCTCTCGATGATGAATTCCTTCAATCTATCGATCAATTTGCAATTAGTTGAGCATGGTTTGTTGAATTTGATGATGTCACAGTGAGATCATGGACATTGGCTGAACTACGTTAAATTTTATTCCCACAAATTGAACTATGGGCCTTTGCCTTAAGAAGAGACTCGGTGGCATGAATCTTAATATGAACTCCCTTCTCGATGAGATCTATCTGAGCTTCTAGGCCTCTCAGATAAGTGGTTTCGGTGGTTAATGACAATATTGTTTTTGTGACTAATGTGTGTGTTTTGGGAAAACAGGTTTATGTTAGTGCATAAAGCATGAAGATGAAGGAGTGTCCTCAAACATGGATAAAGAAGTAAGATGAGAGAGACATGTCATGTCATGCTAGGCTAGCATATGGTTGATGACAAGGCGATAAAGAACTTGAGATTGAAGGAAATCAATTAAGAAGTGAAATGAAGCAATGAGGGACTAAAGATCATCTAGATTTGTGGAAGAGTCAAGTATTGCAAGCGAAGACCCAATGGCCCCTCTCTATCCTTCATGTGTTTCCATTCTCTCTCTCTCTCTCCATTCACGTGACTTCTGTCTCCCTCCACCCTCGGCGCAGCGGCTCTCGGGTGTCAAGCTTAGCTGCAGGCGCTAGCAGCGCTAGTTGTCACAAAGGTTTTTAAAACTTTTTTCAATTATCACTGCCAGCTGCAAACCAATGGTGATAATCTTCAATTTCACCATCCACTTTAATCATCACTCTGCAAAAATTGATGGAGATGGGGCTATCCAACCAGTGGTGTTGATGCTTATGTACTAGTGATCCTTGTCTTTAAAACTCTGCGATAGAATATATATGCTAGTTAGGATGCAAATGGGTATCCATGGATAATTGTAACTTATCACCTTACTAGTATATTACCCGTGCTAACGCTACGATAATATTTAGAAAAAAAATTATAAAACTAAAATAAATCATAAAATTAAAAAACAAACCTACCCCACTAACAAAAAAAGTCTATATAAAAATTACGGTACTTCATTTGGGAACATATATTTGGTTTTAACAAATGCTATGTAGAAAAGTTACCAAATATAAGGTACAAATATACAGCAAAGCTCACTCAAGTACAATAAATTTTTTTTTACAGATTTCGCTACCTCAAACTTACACGTCACCAAATACAGAGTTAAAATCGATTTAGTGATACAAACCGTGGTCCTGAAACATAACAGGATTTGCATTTGTTTTTTGTAAGGATTTCAACAGAAGTAAAACTCCATTCCAAAGACCTTGCCAATTTCCACAACTTTCCCCCAAATATAGTCTAGTGTCCTCGCTACATCTCCATTCTGATTTGAATACCCTCATTTCGCGTTATTGTTTGGCAAACACATGTAAAGCTCTTCTCCCCAGTCCACTCCCAACATCTCCAGAATGTATAAACCATTACGAAGTAAAATAAGAGTTGTCTGTCTATGATAGATGTGGGGCAATAATCATATAGGTTGATAAAGACAAAGATGTTCCCATTGAATTAAGTTTGGATGTTGCAGAGAAAAAAAGTTCTGCTTAGAGCTATACTTAGAAAAACCAGGGTCACCAAGCGCGGTGGTGGTGTGCCATTCCTTCCGGCTACACGCACTCCAGCAACCCTAGATTTTCCTTGGAAACGCAGCAGCAAGAAACATCAAACACACATCGATCGGCGCCTTTGCGCGTTCGTCGTGCATGCGATCCATGGGTCGTCGTCGCCTCGGCACCGCGGCGCTCGTGGCCCTCGTCGCGGCCTGCCTCCTGTACTGCGGCGCGGCGGCCGCCGGCGCCGGGCCGATGACGACGGACCTCGGCGGGGCGCCGCTGCTGCGGGCGGCGCCGTGCGACAGGACGCTGGGGCAGTGCGCGGTGGGGAGCGAGGAGGAGCAGGAGGTGGGCGGTGGCGGCGACGCGCTCCTGCGGCGGGCGCTGGCGGCGCGACAGCCGACCAACCGGTACATCAGCTTGTGCAGGTCGCCCACCTCCATCGCCGCCCCGCCGATGGAGGGCAGCCCGACGCGGTCCTCCACGGTCGGGGTTGGTTTTCTGCGATACAGAGTTGCGATACAGATACGGAGTTACGGAGATGATGCGCGAGGCTGAGGACGGAGAGTAGGGCGAAGAGTAGAGATGTAAGGTCGTGATCATACTTTTAATCTGGGCCGTTTAATCTGTATGACATGTGCTGTAAGTCGTTGATCTTGTAGGTGGGATTTGCTTGGAGAAGATTTCAATTATAATAGAGATAATCTGGGCCGTTTAATCTGTATGACATGTGTTGTAAGTCGTTGATCTTGTAGGTGGGATTTGCTTGGAGAAGATTTCAATTGTAGTAGAGATTATTAGTTCATTTAATTTCCTTATTAATCTATATACCTTAAATTTGAATTAATTGAACTAAATAAGTTTTGGATTGACCCTAGTGGCATCACCTCTCCTCTTATACGTAAGGTTCATGTGTACCACTAATAATGTTTACTCAATTGATCTACGAACATATTAGGACACAAGAATATACTACAAAATCCTTTCGTAATTGATATCTTGATATATTGATCATCTTTCATCTCTGGTTAGTCACATCCCATAATTATATCCATACGAACAGGGAGAAGAGAAGCCCCACACATCCGATACGAGGGCCGCATACGACCACACCGCCTGCACACACAGTGCACATAGAAGTGCGAGAGCAAGTGAGCGGGAAGGAATGGAGGAGAAGAGCTAGAAAATGTTAAGCAACGACGTTATTCTGGATCTCTGATCCGATTCCCTTTCCTCCCGCAGCAGATGAGACGTGAGGAAGTTGTAGATGATCTCCCGTATCCCTTTCCAATAGCACACCAGACGAACACAAAGGAGAGCAAATATTGTGGAACTCGTATCTCTTATTCATTATAGATAGGTACAGGTTCCTTTATATAGTCTTAACCCTTCAGGGGTATATTTGGTATGAGCCCACAATTATGTTAGGGTTATTGTTTCCTAACACTCCCCCTTGGGCGAATACCGCGATCAACTCATGTCTCATTAAAACTCCTAAAAACCCAGTGGGAAAAATACGGAGAAAGAGTACATTGTGCCGCTAGATGTATTACACTTGTTGCCTCATTAAAAACTATTATGAGAAAACTTCTGGAAAACTCATTTATGGAAAAAAGAGTACAACAGTTGTCTTCAGGACATTTTATAATCTTCGAGATTATAAATTTCAGGATCTTCTGGACCGAGTAAATAAGGGCAATTTAAGGGCGATCTCCCCCTGACCTCTGTAGGTCTCTCAGTCGTCTTAGACCAATATCATGGATACATTTTCTGAATGTAGTAGATGGTAAAGACTTAGTAAACAAATCCGCTAGATTGTCACATGACTGGACTTTCAAGATATTCACCTCACCCTGCTTCTGGAGTTCGTGAGTATAGAAAAATTTTGGAGATATATGCTTAGTCATATTATTCTTAATATAGCCCGTTTCAATTTGTGCAACACATGCTGCATTATCCTCATAGATAATAGTGGGGGTATCAATGGTACTAAGACCACATGACTTCTGGATATGGTTAGTCATCCGTCGTAGCCAAGCACATTCACGTGCGGCTTCATATAGCGCAATAATCTCTGAGTGGTTTGTAGACGTTGCTACCAAGGTTTGTTTGCAAGATGTCCAGGATATAGCCGTACCACCACAGAGAAACACGAAACCAGTTTGAGATCTTGCATTATGCGGATCAGACAGATATCCAGCATCTGCATAGCCAACCAATCTTAGGTCATTATTCTTCGGGAAATATAGGCCAAGATCTTGGGTGCCATTCAAGTATCTAAGTATTGTCTTAACGCCTACCCAATGTCTTCTGGTTGGGTTTGCACTATGGCGAGCTAGCAAATTCACTGCGAATGCAATATCAGGCCTAGTGCAATTCGCGAGGTACATCAGTGCTCCAACAGCACTTAAATAGGGAACTTCAGGTCCTAAAGGTTTCTCATCATCACTTCTCGGTCTAAATGGGTCTTTGTCCACCTCAAGTGATCTGACAACCATCGGGGTGTTTACAGGATGAGCCTTTGACATATTAAATCTTTCTAAAACCTTTTTCGCGTAGGTAGATTGGTGTACAAAAATTCCTCCAGGGAGATGCTCGATCTGCAGGCCCAAGCAAAACTTAGTTCTACCTAAGTCTTTCATTTCAAACTCCGCCTTGAGGTAGGCGCTTGCCTCCTCGATATCATCTTTATAGCCTATGATATTTAAGTCATCAACATAGACTGAGATAATACAAAAACCCTTCTGAGATTTTCTAATAAAGACACAGGGAGAATCGGTGTCATTAACATATCCCTTCTTCAGGAGGAAATCACTTAGCCGATTGTACCACATCCGGCCAGACTGTTTAAGTCCATACAGTGCCCTCTGCAACTTAACACTGTACATGTTGCGATTTGTTTTAGAATCCGGAATTTTCAATCCATCTGGGACTTTCATATATATATCCGAATCTAGTGACCCATACAGATATGCAGTCACCACGTCCATCATCTGCATTTTCAAGTTTAAGCCTGCTACCATAGATATTAAATATCGGAACGTTATGCCACTCATAACTGGAGAATATGTTTCATCATAATCTATGCCGGGTCTCTGCGTGAACCCTTGTGCTACAAGCCTCGCTTTATATCTCACCACCACATTGTTCTCATCTCTCTTTCGAACAAACACCCATTTGTATCCTATGGGGAATACTTTGGGGGGCGTGCGGGCGACAGGCCCGAATACTTGCCTCTTAGAAAGCGAGCGCAATTCCGTCTCTATTGCTTCTTTCCATTTGACCCAATCTGAGCGCTTCCGGCACTCTGCCATGGACTTTGGTTCAGGATCCTCATTAATCACTTCTGCGATCTTAGAGACGAAATTAATGTCGACATCTGTATTCTTTCTGTTATATAATTCTCCAGATTCAACATAATTTATGGCAATTTCTTCAATTGAATCATCTAGCTCGTCATGATTTCCCAAATTACTCGAGCTTATTTGTTCCGTTGTCCTCGTGCTATTATTTTTATTTATGTGCACATTTGCACTTGGACTTTCATCTTCAGGATGTGTCGCTGCTGGGACGACTGAAAGGGAGTGTAATGCATTCTCTCTAGGAACTTGCCTTTGCGGGCGTCCCCGCTTGCCTCGTGCGGAGTCATCCGGATCTCTCCCCCTTTTCCTAGGATTGGGGATTTGGGTAGAGTTCATGCCCTCCAGGGGTATCTCCACTCTCTCCGGTGCATTAGCCGCTGGAATATACGATTTTGACACTCCTCTTATATCAGTAAATGCATCTGGTAGATTATTCGCTAATTGTTGCAGGTTTATTATTCTTTGAACTTCAAGTTCAGTATCTTTAGTGCGTGGATCAAGTGATTGAATGCTGCTGGCCGTCCAATCTATTTCTCGGCATTCTTTATTATTAAGGTATAATCCTCCTCCTAATGCCGGGAAATGCTCTTCATCGAAGATGCTATCAGCGTACCGAGCCGTAAACAAATCTCCAGTTTTAGGCTCTAAATACTTGATTATGGACGGAGAGTCATAACCTACATATATCCCCAACTTCCGGTGAGGTCCCATAGTCGTACGCTGGGGTGGTGATATCGGCACATATACAGCACAGCCGAATTTTCGCAGATGAGAAATCATTGGTTGTTGACCACGCGCTAATTGATGGGGAGAAGCAGAGTGAGATGCAGATGGTCTATACAGGATTAAGGCAGCAGCGTGCAGCACTGCGTGTCCCCAACAACTGGTGGGAAGTCTGCTATCTTGTAGAAGTGGTCTGGCAATTAATTTTATTCTTTTTATTAAAGATTCAGCAAGCCCGTTTTGTGTATGCACATGGGGCACAGAATGCTCTACGTTTATGCCCAAAGCAAGACAATAATCATTAAATGCTTTTGAGGTGAACTCTCCAGCATTATCCATCCTGATTGATTTTATGCGGTTCTCCGGGAAGCTAGCACGCAATCGGATGATTTGGGCAATAAGTTTTGCAAAAGCATGGTTCCGCGTAGACAACAGGCATACGTGGCTCCACCGAGTAGAAGCATCTATAAGCACCATAAAGTATCTAAAGGGACCCGACAAGGGGTGAATCGGACCACATATGTCACCTTGAATTCTCTCTAGAAAGCCTAGGGACTCGACACTTAACTTCAGGTAAGAGGGCTTAGTTATTAATTTTCCTTTAGCACAAGACACACATAGAAATTCTTTAGGAATTTGTGTGGTTTTAATGCCATGACCAGCAGATCCTTTTATGATGTTCCGCATCATTCTTAATCTAGGGTGTCCGAGTCTTTCATGCCAGATCGTAAAAGACTCAGGATTCTTAAATATAGTAGACATCGCAACATATTCTCGGGGTGGTTTAATTTTTGTGTAGTAAATTCCAGAGGAGGTGCCCAGCGCTTTCTCTACCACTTTTGTCCCACATTCGTCTGCTGCCGTGATATAAAGATATTCAGCATCATTTTCGCTAGCAGTTGTAATATGATAGCCACTACGGTGTATATCTTTGAATGTGAGGAGAGTACGTACAGCTCCCGGGTACAAAAATGCTTCTTCTATGAAGATGCTAGTATTATTAGGGAGTACGACCACGGCTCGACCGGAGCCTACAATATGGCCGTTGCGACCAACAATCGTGGTAATATTTTCAGTTTTTTTCTGCAATGTCTGAAAATATTTTGTCTCTCGAAGTATTGTATTTGTGGCAGCGCTATCAACCAGGCAAAATTCTTCTCCAGCCTCCATAGAATGTACGACTCTTGTTCGTCGTTGATGAGTAGCAGTAGAGCGTGCTGATAACGTGTTAAGCAACGACGTTATTCTGGATCCCTGATCCGATTCCCTTTCCTCCCGCAGCAGATGAGACGTGAGGATGCTACAACGGTATAATTATCTGTCCGCTTGCAGAACCCATTTAGTTTATAATTATATTCATATTTGTTATTCTTTATCTCTACAGTAGAACATGTGAATCTATATTAAATTTCTAGCAATATAATTAGATATGACAATCTACTTTATGCTTAGAAATGTTGGAGTGGTTTATTGCTATTTGACAAGTTAATTAAATACCGTGTATTTCTGATGTTGTTATTTATTAAGAGTAGGATTTATCTTTATTTTTAGTGATGACGATAGTAAATGTCAACACCACCGCGGCCCTTGCCCATGCCCGGAGGATACCTGGCGCGTGGATCCATGGTCGCGAGGAGGATTCAGATCTTCTCAGAATCAGCTGGAGGATGCAGGATCGATGGAGGATTTGCAGATCGGATCGGGAAAAGGATTTGTGAGATGGAGTCTAGAAGATTGACTCCTGGATCAGGACCGATTTCGAAACCCTTTTTGCCCTTCTGGCAGGGTTCGAGGGTGGGGGGAGGAGCGACGGAAGGGTAGCATCGCCAGATCGTCGGAACCTTAGGGCAACGGTGGGTTAGGATTAGTGGAGGAGCAATTACGATAATGGCCCTGGAAACTTTCTCGTAAGGATGATGATGGCTCTTCAAATAGATAGACGAAGTTTTTCTCTTATGTAATTAAAAAATAAACTAAATTGACATCTTTTTTCCTCATTTTTTATTTAGTTCATTTAACTATACTAAAAAAGAACTGCGGATACCCGTTTGGAGCATCGTCTTCATTCTTAGTTCCTCAGTGTAGACGCAGACAAGATGCCCAATGTCATCTTATTAAATAAAAGGTCAAAGTGATCGTTCGTCCTTTAAAGTTTATTTATTTTACTTAATTTGTTATTACTCTCCCAATCTAAAAAAATACATGCAACTATAAAATTCGTATTGGTCAATTTAAGTTTGATCAAATTTATAATGAATAGGATTAATATTTATGCATTTGATAAAGTTTACTGTGAAAATATATGTCATAATTAATTTAATGGTATTTATTTTGGATCATAAATATTAATATATTTTTATAAACTTTATTATACAAAGTTCAAATTGTT
The DNA here is from genome assembly GCF_000003195.3 of Sorghum bicolor. Lineage (NCBI taxonomy): Eukaryota > Viridiplantae > Streptophyta > Magnoliopsida > Poales > Poaceae > Sorghum > Sorghum bicolor. The sequence continues at coordinate 64,239,013 of NC_012873.2, forward strand.
TGACTCCGAAAAAATAAAAATTGCATCCGGGAAAAAAACACGGTAGTTTTAAGACTTTACATATTAGGCCTCCTCTTAAACCACTACCTTTATTTATTAAAAATGAACTATACTAACTAAAGGAATAACTCCTCATTGAAAAAAAATGCAGAGACATGTATAACCCACACTCAAGCTCTTATGTGCCTAATTTATATTCAAGAGCCAAAACATCAAGTTTTTGAATATTTTTTTTTAATCTAGAACATCCCGTCCTAAAATAAATACACATCTCGCTAATTGAGGAATTTATTTTAAAAAAAATTGACAAAATATATTTAAAAATGTACTGATATTTGTGATATGTAATGAGTATCATTAGATTAGCTAGGGAATATACTTTCACAATAAACATATTTAGAAATACAAATGTTGATATTATTTTTTCTATACTTAGTCAAATTTTAAAAGAGTTCGAATCTCAATAACTAATGTGTGCATTTATTTTGGGACAGACAGACATTTTAGTTCTTATAAACTTTAATTTTAGGTTTAGTTTCATTTGTGAACTATCAAAATGATCATTTTAATCCTTGAACTTTTTTATCGGCTTGTTCTCGCTCCTCATCTTACATGGCACACTCTGTTTTTGTGTCTCTCAGCTCTAGGATCGCTCCTCATGGTATGTGTCACTCATGTTTACTTTTCTTGAGACACTAAAGCAAATAATGGAGGTGTTGCGGCTCAAAGGTCTTCTCCGCTATAACAATCATTCGTTCGCAACCCTTTGCCACCCATCAGTCTCATGCACCCCGATTATGTGCAAATTGTAGGTCTTGCCGCTTTGACTTAGTTTTTGAACACACATCGTTGTGTATGCCACCTATAGTCAACAAACCTAGTTTGGGACCTACGTGTATTCCAACCGCTCCTAACTCGCAACACATCTGATG